>NC_051320.1:20411608-21676251 GCF_015220235.1 Choloepus didactylus
TTTTCTGGAGTTATGAAAATGTTCTAAAATTGATCATGGCAGTGAATGCACAACTATATGATGATACAGTGAGCCACTGATTGTATACTTTGGATGGATTGTATGGTGTATGAATATATCTCAATAAAATTGCCTTTAAAAAATTACCACCAATGTATACTGAATCTATGAAATTATATATAAACTTAGGGAGGGAAGAAAGAACATAGTCAAGGCCAATGGCTCCCAAATGCAATCTTTACACCAGGGCCAATGGACAAATTGAGAAAAGTTAAATTCATTCCTTTTAAGGGAATACCCTCTATTATCATGTCTATTCTACTCATTTACTGTTAGAACACTGTTACATTTATAAAATCATACCAGTTGAAGGAATTTTGTATTTATTTTAATTTAAAACGCTAAGCACTTTGAAAAGTAAAAAGTTCTTATATATAGCTGAATGTGCTTCTATCTTACATAGTGACTTATTTAATTCTTTCTCTGGAGCCACAAAAAGCAAATATAATCTTGCTGCATAAGAAACAGCCCAAATCAAAACAAAGATAATGCCCCACAAAGCCTTCTCCCAGTTGAACTTTTTCTAGTTGCTTCAAGCTTTTCTCCAACTACATTGTATGCTAATGACTTTCTAAAATGTGTTACTGAGAAACAGACACAGAATTCCAGATGTGGTCTTATAAGGAAGGTTACACCATTACATTTCAACGCTACATGTTTATTGATACAGACCAATGGTCACTCTAATAGTTTAAACAGCGTCCAAGCCTGCTTTCCTAAGCTGCTATTGGAGTCTTATAAGTTTCCCTTTGAGAACATCTTCTAACAAGTGATATTTCCTGAGCATATGGACAACACTTACTTCAGGTTCAATTAAAGTTACTGATTTGTCATACCTTGTGTTCCGGGCATTAGTGATAACAAGAAAAGAAGTGTTCCTTGTCCTCTAGGAGATGAATTCCTAAACACATAATATCAATCAGTTCTGTCAAGTACCTCCAAGGTGCTTTGTCAGCAGAATTGAGCAAAACTCAAAGCACAAATGAGATATGAATTTCATTTCCTTTGTTTGCAAGGAGTTCAAGGAGTTTCTCTTGTTAACAAACCAACTTAGAAATAAAAAGGAGACATGGTGTGAAGAAATGAGCAAATTCTATAATTGGCTCCCTAACTGGATTTTCTTACATGATGTGCAACTGGTGGCCATTTAAAGCCTTGACAACAAATATTCTCAATTCCTTAAACTCACTCACATTGATAATATCATACTAGCTGCATATCTTTCTCACTTTGTCCAGAAAGTTTTTAAGTTTTTCAAATGGAATTTAAAAAGCATAACAAAACAGGACTTAAACATAAGTCTCTCATGGGTTTATTTATTTGGCATTAATAGAGCTATCTACAGATGTACTTACTAATTTGTTTAGCTAACTGCACTTATTTTGTTGGCTTTTTATTATAATATCCAAGAAAAGCAGGTCCACATATACGGAATTCTACAACAAAAAATTCACGTGGAGCTGCAGAACACAGATGGCTTGGGACTTTTTTCTACAAAGCTGTCTTTGACCTTTATGAAATTCACTGAAGTTAGCCTTCCTCTGCTCAATTACTACAGCTCAACACAATTTCTTCCTTGGATCAACTATTTTGAAGTATTGCTGGCTTTTTGTCTCCTGTCATGATATGAATTTCCTTAACTTTTTTTCTCCTGAAATTTAAGAAAGGGTATCAAACCAAAGATTTTCTTAGATGCAGTACAGTTAAGTCCTGGCTGTGACAGCCACCTGAATTCACGTTGAGCTATACTTCTGAGGACCTCAAAGACTCTATAAATCTCCTCTGCCCTCAGAACATCCCTGCAAAAAGGTGGGAGCTGGGAACCATCAGCAGTGTGGCTTTTGTCATCTCAAGCCTGACAACGTCAGTGATTTTCAAAGGGAGCCAGGACTAGGGTGAAAAATAACATTTTTATTTTTTTTTTAAACACACTGTAATAGTTATGACCACCTGAATGGGGAAAAATCTTAATTTAGTCTTAATCTGCTTTGGACAGAGGCAAATTTAAAAGTGCTTGGTCTCTAAATTAGCAACATTAGATTATGCAAGACTTTTTGGTCTTTCTCTGAGAATAAGTTTTAAATAGAACTCAAATTGCCCCTGCAACCTCATCCCTGCACTTCCCCCCAAGCCGCCCCCCCAAATCATGTCAGCTGTATTCAGTTGCCAAGATCATCTATTGTAGATAATTTCTACTGCTTTTATTTCATTTTTTCCCTAAATATTTTTTAAGGAATGTGTTTGCTCCCTTCTGGGATATGTTCAAAAATACATTTTAAGTGATATATATCCTGACTATGATTCCATTTACAGCAAAACAATGAAAGCAGTTGGTGTTGCGATGGTGTTAATATATTCATGCAATACATTGTTAGACATATGGGGATCCAGGTTTTTTCCTGGGCTTGTGATGTTTAAAAGGAAACTTCTAGACATGCATTTTACGTACATAAAATACAGTGTTCAAATAGGGACAATGGATGAGAACATCAATACTTGTCAGCTACGTGCTGTCAGCAAAGACAAGTTTTCACTGTGTGGTATTTTCGACTTCATTATATTGTCCCATGGAGCACTCCCCCAAAAAGTGGCAGGTGAAGAATCAAGAGCATTCAAATAACATGATACCCAAGGGGTGAGGAGTTTTTTTTTCCCACTCAAATTGTCTCTATCGACAGAGTGGACTTCACTTTGTCATTGAACAACAAGGTGATTATCTTTAAAAACCAAAATACTGTGCATAATACATTTTAGCTTGAAGTCAAAAGTTACATGTGCATATTCATTAATTTTTGCTTTTCCACAGAAAAAAAAAATGTGGTAGGAGTAGCAAATGAAGTGTTCGCCTCTACCAACTACATGGAGTTAATGAGTGATGTCTACATGGTGTCATTTTTAACAAAGGGGGATTCTTTTTATCTTCACACTGATATTTTGTTGAAGGGAAAGGGAAAGTATAGTTTTTGTTCACAGTAATCTGAGTATCCACTTATCAGAAACAATTAATGAATTTAAATATAGCAAAGTATGTGTGTTTCCACAAACAGAATATGCACTCTTCCACAAAAAGGACAGATACATTGCTAAGAAATTTGTGCTAAGATTTTTAGACTGACAAACTAATTTTAAGACCTGGTTCTGTACAGTGTTCCTTGACATGGAATGGGTGTGGTACTCTCATGTTTAGATTCTGCAAATGACCAGAGTTATGGTCAATGCACAACTTGGCCAAAATCAGACAATAAGTCAGCAAAAAAGCCACCACTTCCTGCCTTACATTAGAATGTATCAGTCCAAGCTTCCGAGTCTAGAGAGAGGTTTTTTTTTTGTTATGTTTTGTTTTTTTTATTCATTTTATTGAGATATATTCACATACCATGCAGTCATACAAAACAAAGCATACATTCAATTGTTTACAGTAACATTATATAGTTGTGCATTCATCACCAAAATTAATTTTTGACATTTTCATTAGCATACACACAAAAATAATAAGAATAACAATTAAAGTGAAAAAGAACAATTAAAGTAAAAAAGAACACTGGGTGCCTTTTTTGTTTTGTTTTGTTTTCCTCCCGCCATTTTTCTACTCATCCATCCATAAACTAGACAAAGGGGAGTGTGGTCCATATGGCTTTCCCAATCACATTGTCACCCCTCATAAGCTACATTTTTATACAATCGTCTTCAAGATTCATGGGTTCTGGGTTGTAGTTGATAGTTTCAGGTATTTACTGCTAGCTATTCCAATTCATTAGAACCTAAAAAGCGTTTCTATATCGTGCGTAAGAGTGCCCACCAGAGAGACCTCTCGGCTCCTTTTGGAATCTCTCTGCCACTGAAGTTTATTTCATTTCCTTTCACATCCCCCTTTTGGTCAAGAAGATGTGGAGAGAGTTTTAAATGTGCATGTCCTTTCCAAGAAGAACTGGTTCAGACAGTCGATCTTGCCAAACTTTTTGTGGATTAGACCCACAGACACCTCTGAAACCAGTGTGTCTGGAATTTGTGCTTAACCCAGCTTTTACATTAAAAAGAAAAAAAAAAAAAAAGCCTATTTATTTAAAAATTGTTCCTTGCAAGCCTACATGCAGGCAGTAGCACTCAAGTCACAGAGAACATAAGTCAGGTGGAAGATAAGGGATGCTTTACTTCAAGCCAGGTAATGAACTCTTCCTAGATGCATCAAAGTACATCTTTTCTCCTGAGCAATTCACATTTCAATCCTTCTTGTCTTATCCTTAGTCACAGTACAATGATTTGGCTTCTTCTACAGTTAATCTTCTTTCATTTCTGGTTTTGGTCATAGGATCATGCTTCATGAAATTATTTTTCTTTCATAAAGAGTAAAATTTATAACAGAGTTCTTATCTTTACATGAACAGAATGAGGTGAATTGTTAAGCAATTCTCCCTTCAAAGAATTTAACAGTTCTTATTTTACTATATAATGTTTTAAATTAAACATCAGGAAAAACAAACAAAATTTCTTTGGTTCCATAAAAAAAGAATCACAAATTTAAATGATAGCTGTTCTGGTTTGCTAATGCTGGCAGGGTACAACACACCAGAAATGGATTGGCTTTTATAAAAGGGGGATTATTTGGTTACACAGTTACAGTCTTAAGGCCATAAAATGTCCAAGGTAACACATCAACAGTCGGGTACCTTCAGTGGAGGATGGCCAATGGTGTCCGGAAAACCTCTGTTAGCTGGGAAAGTATGTGGCTGGTGTCTGCTCCAAGTTCTGGTTTCAAAATGGCTTTCTCCCAGGACATTCCTCTGTAGGCTTAAGCTTCTCTCCAAAATGTAACTCTCAGTTGCTCTTGGGATGTTGTCCTCTCTTAGCTTCTCTGGAGCAAGAGTCTGCCTTCAATGGCCATCTTCAAAGAGTCTCTCACCTAGAGCTCCTCTCTAAGCTCCTGTGGGTCCTTCGAAGTGTCCCTCTTGACTGTAGCAAGCTCGCTCCTTCTGTCTGAGCCTATATAGTGCTCCAGCAAACCAATCAAGGCCCATGCCTAATGGGCGGGGCCATGCCTCCGTAGAAATTATCCAATGAAAGATCTCACCCACAGTTGAGTGATCACATCTCCAAGGAAACATCCAATCAAAAGTCTCCAACCCAATTAACACCAGTAAGTTTTCTGCCTACACAGGACTGCATCAAAGATAAGGGCCTTTGGGGGGACATAATACAACCAAACCAGCACAATAGCTATTTACCCCTTCATTACATCCTGTTTAAAAATTTACCTCTGAAGGATTTGTTTATGTTCTTATAATAACAATGGGAAGTGCCTAGCTCCATATTATCTAATATATACCAGAGGGACGGAAAAAAGTCAACATTGGGGATGCCAGCTCTGCTTAACAAATGTATTTTAAGATTTTATTTTTTAATCCTCATTAAATTCAAGTTTATTTAAATAATATCAGAATTAGGTTAAAGTTTCCTTTTCCTTCCTTTTTAAAAACTATTTTTAAAGCTGTAAAAAGAGTGAAGAGAAACCTTAAATGATTTAAGGCATCATGCTGATTTTTTAAGACTTTCTAAGGCATACATTTACAAGCATTTAATGTTCAATTATAATCTGTTAATGTCAAAATATGACTTGGGGTTAAGGTGACATCAGTTCACAGTGTAGGCAAAAATATTACCAATGAACAGAAGACAGGGCCTGACCATAAAGGAAAATATCGATAAATCTGGTCATGTAAAAATCAACAATCTGTGCATGGAAAAAAAATAATAAACAAAGTGAAAAATGACAACTTAGGAAAATTTGTAATTCATGTCATAGAAATAGAAACAATTATCTTAATATTTAAAAAGATCCTTATACAAAGTGATAAGAAAAACTAACCCCCTGTTACAAAAATGGGCACATGGTTTAACAATAGAAAAGAATGTTCAATTTTACTCCTTATTAGAGAAATGCAAATTAAAACTATACTGGGATACCAGTTTTTACCTGCCAATGACAAAATTAAGAATTTGATAATACACCAGGTTGGTCAGCGATAGGAAACAGATCCTTTTTCACTTGTATGGTACAAGTACAAATTGCTGAAGCCCATGTGGAATTGAATTTGGAAATGTCTATCAAAATTAAAAGCCCACCATCCTTTGACCCAGTGTTTCTGCTCCTACGAATTTATCCTACAGATCAACTTGATCACATTCAAATACATACAAATATATTCACAGCAGTATTTTTAATGTTGGGAAAGTGGAAACAACCCAAGTGCTCACCAACTGAAGACTGATAAGATAAATTATGTCCAGAAAATGGAATACAGTGCAGCTATAGACAAGAATGAGGAAGTTCTTTGCACATTGGTATGGAAAGAGCTTGAAAATATATTATTAAGGGGGAAAAAAAGATGCAAAATTGTGCATAGAACATGCCACTTCTTGTGTTATAAAACAGAGGGAACATATATTTGTATTTTCTCATAAATATTTGTGTTAGGGAAATCACAGTCATCTATGCAGCCATCCGCCAGACCTCACCTACCCCCACCTTCTTTTCTGGGGAAGTCATAAACCCAAGTTAAATGGCCATCCTTTGGCATTCTGATACCCCACCTCCTTTTCTAGTGTGTGCCATTCCACAGCCTGAGGAAGATGTTAAGTCTAATGAAAAGGCCTGGCCAGACCTTAAACCCAGAATCCGAGAATAAGCAGTCCCACATGCTTGTCAGAAAAGAAATTCTCAGTGGCAGGCCCCTCCCACTGGGGTGGATAAAAACCACCCTCACCCAGTATGGATTGGTCTCTCTTATCTCATGCAAAG
This sequence comes from Choloepus didactylus, assembly GCF_015220235.1. NCBI lineage: Eukaryota > Metazoa > Chordata > Mammalia > Pilosa > Megalonychidae > Choloepus > Choloepus didactylus. The sequence continues at coordinate 20,418,465 of NC_051320.1, forward strand.
TGGGGCATGCGGAGCTGCCATCCACCAACCCTGATCCAGAACAGTTTGGGCCACCCTGGGAGACCGGCCATGATGGGACTTCTTCCCCTGCTCTTTTGGAATCTTTGTGCTGTGTAAGTGACAAGAAAATTATCTGCCCTTTCTGGACTCTTCATACTGTGCTAGTAATAAAAGGATCATTTGCTGAAGTGCCTGTAGTGCCCCGTACCTTTGTTACTATGACACATCATTGTAGCAACTTTTTGCCTAAGGTATCTCTGGAAGGATACAAAATAAAAGGAGAGGCTTTGTTTTTTAATTTTGAGCGATGTGACTCTATTATCTATTGGAAAAAATAAAATAAAAAATATAACTCAGGGCCTCTTGGGAAGGCAAGGTTGGCTCTGAGCCCCAGAGGCTCCCTGCGAGCTTGTAACTGGTAACCTGTAATAAATGAGTCTCTTTTTCCTTGATCAGCCTCTTGCCTAAGGAAGATGATAGAATCATAACGTGTGAAACTAAATAAAACATTAAAGACACAGTGTCTGACTCTCAGGAATATGCAACCCAGAGAGTCTTCTTGAGACTCTCTCTATTCTTGGCTTTCATGATACCACCCTCTGAATTTTTCCTAATTCTCTGGCCTTGCAATTTCAGTCTCATTTATGAGTTTCTCTTCCTCTCCCTGATCTCATTGATGGAAACACTTCAGGGCTCCATCTGGAATCCTCTTAAATTCTCACTGAATATGCAATCCTTAGGTTATGCTATTCAGTCTCATGACTCAAAATACTATCCATTTGCTGACAATTACTCAATTTATATATCCATCAGATCTATTCTCTATGCTCAATCCACCTGCCAAAATGAGAGCTTCACTGACATGTCTCACAAGATCTCAAGCTTAACACATCTCGAACTGTCCTTGACCATACTCTACGCCAGTCCAAATCTACTCCTCTTGCAGACTTGCTCATTGCAGCTGATGGCAACCCTGAGGGGATCTCCTTGTTTTTCTGGCAGCTGGCCATTCTCCAAGTCCTCTGTTTATCCTGGCTTTGGCACAAATCCCTTATTCTTCCAATCCCTGGCATTTCCACTGTTGCCACTAATGATCAATATGGCTATCTAAGTTTCTGTTTCCCATGAAATGTCAATAACTCATAAAAGCTATACTAAAAATATGGGGGAGGGCACTATGTTTTCCTCAAGAGTTTATATATCAAGGTTATTTTTAAATGGTTGATTCTCTCCTTTACTGAGATAGCAAATTAGCCTTTAAAGAAGGACTATTTTTCAGGATATTTTCTTCTCTATCTTGTTTAAGAGCACATTGGTCCATTACTGTATCATCATCCCGAGATTACAAAAGGTACTGCTACTCTTTTTTAATTTGTTAAAAGCATGAAGCAATTAAAAATTACAAAGAGTGTAATGTTCAACCTAGGAGACCTGAATTAGACATTCATTACATTATAAAATGGCATTTAGATGAACAGATTAAGGAATTCATAAGAGAATATTGGGTTTTTCAGTTTTAACTCCACCAACATACCATAAAACTCAGGGCATGTACCTACTCAAGTAAATAGGCCATAAGTGTTCCTCAAGAGACAAAGCTGTCAAACAAAGCAGCTTTTAGCTGTAGCTTTAAATAGAACACAAAGTTGTCAACTGGGCTGTGGATTTTCTCGATAAGCTTCATATCACTATGTGCCCACAAAGAGATGCCACATTATGAGACAGACAAGATTTTAAGTAAACTCGATCAAATTAACATGTGAAGATTACACAACTGAGCATAAGCACATTTATTATTTGGAGTAAAGGTTATGGATTTGCACTAATACATCCACATTTCCTTGTTAAGACACCCTTGTGTAAAAATGTCACACAATTTCAAATTGGCCATTGGGGTGCAATTTGGGTAGAAAACAAAGCTAAGCTACCTAGCCTATATGGGGAGCAAACTAATTAGATAAGTCTCATTAGCACAGAACTTGAACCAAATGGACTAATTTAATTCTAAATTACACAGGAAAATGGGGACTCATGTTGACCATTTTGTACAACTAAATACAAATAAATATTATAAAGTTCATTTATCTGACTTGAAGTATAAAGCAGCTTTAAAGAGCAAAATGCAAGTCTTTACCACTTAGTGAACCGAAGGAACGTCATTGTATCTCTCTGTATCTCAATGCAATAAAGATAAGCATTGCTTTATATACATTTTAGAAACGGTCTTTCAATTACTGATGACATTGCAAGAAACAGGCTATATTATATCAAAGTTATTACTACCATTAAAATCATTTCAGGATATTTTAATAGACTTGAACCTTTGATACCTTCAGTTCCCCCTATTGGTATTCCTCTTATACTCTAATTATTGTATGCTTGAAATCCAGAAACCAAGTACCCCAAAGATTCAGTTAACCAGGAGTCACTTGTTTTGTGCCTGTGAGTTTTCATTAATTTTCCTGAGTGGAAAATTCAAGCAGAAGTAATCCCAGACACCTAATATTTTGACTTAACTTTTCATGTTGGTATTCATTAATTTCCTCAATTAGATTATAGGCAACTTGAGAAAGATTTACCTTATATCTTTTCATTTTCTTTCTTGCACCCAGAAAAATACCTTGTCCACAAGAGACTTTTAATAAATATGTGCAAGCCATCAGAAAGACATACATAGCATGAAAGGAGCCTAACATCGAAGAGTGAAATAAAAACCCTGAGCAATAGTTCTCAAACTTAAAAGTCAACTGGGTACCTTTCAAATATTCTGTGGCTCAGAACAATTCAATCAGGAACTCTGGGGATGGCATCCATAGCTTTAAAAGCTTTCCAGTTAATTCCAATGTGCAGTCAAGTTCGAGAACTACTGCCCTAGAGCAATAACTCCCACATGCAATAATCGCCAGTAACATCTAGGCAGTTTTTTGTCTGTTTGTTTGTTTGTTTTGTTTTTTAAAATAGAGATTCCATGGTACCACCCTCAGAGATTCTGATTTAACAAGTTTAGGATAGGGTTAGGAAATCTCTATTAAGATACAACAACAGCAATAAAACCCCCATAGATGAGTCTCATATGCAGCCAGGTTTAGGAACCAATACATTAGACCTAGGCCAGTGGTTCTCAAAGTATGGAACACCAAACGGCATCAGCACCATCGCCTGCCAACTTGTTAGACATGAAAATTCTCAATCAGAAACTCTGGGAATGGGGCCCAAAATCTGTTTTCACAAGGCTTCCAAGGCATTCTGATGCATGCTGAAATGTGAGGACCATTGAGCTGTTCTACCACAAACCAATGTTCTTCAGCTGGGCTAATACGTTTGCAACTAAAAAACAAAATAAGAATTATAACATTTTGTTTAAAAATGACAAGTAAATTAAACTGATGAATAGGATTTTCTATATTTTAAGTTTTATTGACCTTACTGCTCATCTTAAATTTTTGGCACCTATTCCTATTTATATGTTAGTGCATTCGCAGACAAATTATAGAAAAAAAATTTAAAAAGAATATTAGCCAGAAACTGAGACTAGCTGATCCTGCTTAATTCAGTAGCTTACTTTCTTCATGGGGATAAACAAGATTTTATATTGCGTTTTGCTATTTGCAAAGTTAATCACGTTAAATGAAATTTAAAAGTTAAATAACGATTACATAATTTGTGCTAGGTCAAAATTTGAATGATGAAATTCAATGTATTGGAATTTCATGCTCATTCATAAAGTGTTATATATGTGGACACCAATTAAGGAACTTCTATTAGGTGTCAGACCTTTACTTCACATTTTACATAATCTTTTATGTATTATCTAATTTAATTCTCTCAATAGCCCTATGGAGAAGGCCTGTCATCTTCCCTTTACAGATGTGAGACCAAGGCTCAGAGAATTAAGGGGCACAGCTAGATAGAGACAAAACTGGGGTTTCATCTTAGCTGTTCTGGTTCCACTCTTGCCCTGCCCTAACTGAGTTTGAGAACCACAGTGCTACTGTACTGAACTCTCCATCCTATTCTCAGGTGGTGAGAATGAATTAACGTTGCAAGTTTAACCTAAGGCCAGAGCAAAAGGGGGAGCACTGGCAACCCCCTCTTCCAGGCCAGCATAGATTAGTAAGCAGTTTTAATGGGAAGAAGAATGACAAGAATTGGGGATTAAAGCTATGGGAGCCCTTGGTCAAGCTTATGTGGAAAACTCTGCCCCATTTGCAAATTTAGGAGAACTCAATTTGGTTTTCTTAAGAGCCTACTGGGCCCTTAAATGAATGTACTTAAGTTTCTTCTCTAGTTAAAACAACAAGCAAAATAGTCTTTCTTGGCCACCACCTCCTTGCTTGGCTTCCACATTCTCCAGACACTCACCTCAAACAGGCCTCCCAAAGGAGTCATATTCACTAACCATCTCTATTGCCCCATGGCTTTGCCGTCCCGCAACCCAAGGCAATCTGATCTCGGCCCTCATCATAGAACTGGTTCCTCTGATCAACTCATGAAATCCATGTGTTCTAGGGCTTATTACATGCCAACCACTACATGCCAGACACTTGTAGAATCACGGCAGTGAACAAAACAAGGTCCCTCCCCTCATGAGCTTCTAGCGTGAGAGACAGGAAAATACTCAAATAAATATAGAGAGTGTAAAGTGGTATAAAGTGTTGTGGGCAAATGGATAAAGCCAGAGTTAGTGGGAGGCAGTTCCTGGGGGGAATAAAGAGTCAGGGCTGCCTTTTTATGTACTGCAGTTGGGAAAAGCCTTACAGGAAAAGAGACATTCAGAACAGAGATCTGAAACAAGTGAGTGCACTGACTGTGTGAATAGGAATGAAGGCGTTTCAATGAAAAAGCATGAGCGTGTTGCTGTGATGGAAGGGTTTTGGCATATTTCAACAGCAGGTAGGAAGCCAGTGTGCCCGGAGCAGAATAAATGAAGGGCAATGAGGTCGGAAGGCAAGCAGGGGCCAGATCATATGGGGCTAAAGTTTTCAGTTCATCAAAGGACTTTGAATTTTATTATGTGAACTTAAAAATTATGGAGTTCAAATGGTTGAGCAATGAAGTGATATATTTTGACCAAAGTTTTAAAATCCAATGACAATGAACAAAAGTTATATGAAATTATAAAAGTAGAAAATACTTAACGCAAATGTGACAAAAAAGCAGACTGAAAACTTAAAAATAGTGCCAAAAGAAATAAAGAAATTAAAGAAAGCCTAAATTAGAAAGAGATACATACCTCATATGAGAATTGGAAGACTTAATATTATTAAGCGGCAATTCTCCTCAAATTCATCTATAGATTCAGCATAATTCTCATCAAAATCCCAACAGATTTGTTGTAGAAACTGACAAGTTGATTTAAAAATTTATAGGTAAATAATAAGGTCCTAGAATAGCTAAACCAATTTTTAATAAGAAAGAACAATCTGGAGAATGTACACTAAAATCTTCTGTGATGGCCTGAAGTTGTATGTACCCTTGAATAGATCATTTTCTTAAAGCTAATCCATTCCTGTGGGTGTGGATCCATTGTAAGGATCTTTGGTGAGTAGGATCTTAAATTGAGATGTGACCCACCTCATTCAGGGTGGGTCTTAATCTTCATACTGGAGTCCTTTTTAAGAGGATAAAAGACAGAGAGAAGACACAGATAAAAGCCAGAGAAGCTGAGAGAGAAGGACAAACAGAAGCAGGGAGAAACCGCAGAAATAGAAAGGAAGCCACTGAAGCCAGAAGCTAGAAGCAACACAGCCTGGGAGAGAAGGGTGAGACCAGCAGACGTTTCCATGTGCCTGGCCATGTGACAAAGGAGCTGAGGATCACCAGTAGCCAGTCTTCAAGGAGAAAGTATCTCCCTGTTGATTCCTAATTAAGGACATTTTCACTGCCTCAGAACTATAAACTTTTTTTTAATACTTTATCAAGAAATTAAAAAAAAAAACATTTCAAACAAAACAAAGGAATAAGAAAAACAAATAACCTAAAATAACTACATTGCTTCCAACATAAAACTGCAAACTTTCAAGATAATAGATCTCGATTGTAGAAGCCAGCCCATTTCTGGTATATTGCATTTCATCAGCTTTAGCAAACCAAAACATCTTGCAATACTTAATACAAAGCTGAAATTATCAGGATAATGTGGACTTAAAGATAGACATGTAGATCTATAGAACAGAGTTAAAGTCCAGAAATAACCCCACATATGAAGTCCATAGATTTTCAGCAAAGATTTCGAGGTAATAAAGCTGGGAAAGGATAATAGTTTTCAACAAATGGTGCTGGAAAAACTAAAAAATTGTGTGAAAAATCCAGTAAAATCAGATCCTACCTCACACTGTACAAAATATTAAATTCAAAATGGACCATAGAACTAAATATAACATGAAAGATTTTAAACTTCTAGGAGGAAACAGGAGAATATACTTGCATTGTTAGGGTAAACAAAGATTTCTTCAACAGGAGACAAGAAACACTAACCATAAAACAAAACAAAACAAAAATGATAAACAGGAAACTTGTGCTTTTCTAAGATCCTATTTAAAAATGAAAGAGCAAAACAGACTATGGAAAAATATTCTCAATATTATACCCAACAAAGGTATTGTATCCAGAATATATAAAAACAACCCAAAAATAAAAAAGAGAAAATCCAGTAAAAATGGCAAATATATGAAACAAATGCTTCACAAAGGAAGAAATACAAAAGTCAATAAGCTCATGAAAAGGGGCTCAATATCATTAATCACTAGGGAATAGAAAAGTAAAAACACAATGGCATACCACTACATTACCACTAGAATGGCCATAATTTTAAAAATCGACAATTCCAAGAATAGATGAAGGTGTGGCACATCAGGAACTCTGCTGGAAGAACTGGAATTTACAATGTGATAACCTCTTTGGAAAACAGTTTGGCAGTTTCCCATAAAGTTAAACATAAACTTCCCACATAACTGTGCAAAATTACACCTCTATGTATTTAACCACAAAAAGACCAGATCAAGAATGTTTATAGTAGCCTGATTAGTAATATCCACAAACTGGAAACCCAAGTGCCTAAACTGTAAACTTGCACAGTTGAATACTAGTCAGCCATAAGAAGAAACAAAGTATTGGTAACAAAAAACATGGATGAATCTCAAAAATATGCTGAGTTGAGCACAAAAGAGTATATGCTATATGATTCCATTTATATGAAGTTCTAAAACAGGAAATACTGATCTATAGTGATAGAAATCAGATCTGTGATGGCTGGGGATGGAGGGATCCCCAGGAAAGGGTACCAGGGACACGAGAAGAGTTTTGGATGATTAAATGTTCTATTTCTTGATTAGGGCGGTGGTTATATGTATATGATTATACACATGTCAAAAGTCATCAAACAATTCACTTAAAATGGGTGCAGTTTACTGCATGTAAATTATACTGCAAAATATACATTTAAAGAATCCAGTGGATACTTTACTAATATGTTTTACTACGTGAAGCATTTCATAGTGAGTAGATATGCTATGGATTCAGTCAGCCATTTCAGTGGAAGTCAGGACTGGAAATGTAGTTATGCTGGAAGGATCTGTGGAAAAAAACCTTCTGTCTGATGGTTTGGATCCCTGTGAATGGCATGCAAAGCTGTAAGGTTTCTTTGTGAAATTTATATGAGCAGAACCACAGGCAGCCTGCAATGAAAGGGATGAACTGAGGGAAGATAGATTTGAGGTGCAGAACCATGGAAACTGAGGTCTGGACCCAAAGAAATCTCCTAAAGCTAAGACAGTGTGCCCACCCACCCCTGTGTGCAGAAAGGGCTGGTCGCCCTTACACTTGGAGGGGACAGGAAATGTGCCCTGGTGCTTGGAGGGGGCGGGCACTGCATGCCATTCTTCAGGAAGAGTGCTGTCACTTCAATGCTCAGAGATGGTGGGGTCTGTGCCCCAGGGTTTGCAGAGAGCCTGACCATAATCTTGATGCTTGCAGAGGGTAGAGCCTTCACCATTGTGTTCAGGGAGAGCATGGCCATAGCAGAAACACTTGGAAGGGATGGGGCTATCACTTGATTGGGCCCAGAGGACAAAAACATGGTTCCATAAATGACTCTCAGAACTTAAAATCAAATGGAGTTTTCCCTGCTGGGTTTCAGAATTGTTTAGGAGCTGTGACCCTGTTTTCCTTCCAATTTTTCCCTTCTGGAAAGGGAGTGTTTATCCTATGCCTGTCCCTCCATTTTATACTGGAAGCAGATAACTTGTTTTCTAGATTTCACAGGTCCATAGACAGAGAGTAATTGTGCCTCAGGACAGAAAACATCCATAGGCAATTTTGGTGAGACTTTGTACTTAGCATTGCTGGTGAAGTGACTTAAGTCTTGTGGGATGTTGTGATGGAATGAAATTCCGTCATGTGAGAGAATGTGACTTTTTGGGGTCCAGAGGGCAGATTTTGGTGGTTTGGAGTTATGAACCCCAGAAAAACATGTTCTTAAATTTAATCCATTCCTGTGGGTGTGAACCCATTATAAGTAAGGCTTTTTGATGAGGTTATTTCAGTTAAGGAGTAGCTCATCTCAATCAGGATGGGTCTTAATCCTATTACTGGAGTCCTTTAAAAGCAGAATGAAATTCAGAGAGAAAGCCACAGGAAGTAAGAAGCGAAAGGTCAAGAGATCCCAGAAGAGAAAGAAGAGACCAGGAGAGGCCACCATGTGCCTTGCTATGTGAGAGAGGAGCCAAGGACCAAGGATCACCGGCAGCCAGCCCAGAACGTCAGTCTTCAGGAAGAAAGCATCATTACCTTGATGAAGCCTTGATTTGAACTTCCCCCAGCATCCAAACTATGAGCCAATAAATTCCCATTAAGCCAACTCATTTCATGGCATTTGCTTTGGCAGCCAAGAAACTAAAACAGATGAAATTCCAATTCATCAGTTTTATGTTAATACTTTCTTTATTCTGTTTATGAAAGCTTTAGCTATTATAAGGTTGTAAATGTAGTCCCCTATGCTTTCTTCAAGAAGTAGTTTAAGATTGTATGTTTATGTCTACAATTTGTTTCAAATAAATTTTAGTGTATGGTGCGAAGTAGGGTTTGAGGCCTATTTTTTTCACACTGATATCCAGTGTTTCCAACACTATTTGGTAGAAAGATTTCCTTTTCTTCCATTAAATTATTCTTGTACTTTTGTAAAAAATCAATAGACCCTTTAAATACTTCATCTGTTTCTGGACTCTATATTCTTGTCTACTCATCCACTGTTTTTGTCCTTATAGTAATATCACATTATTTTAATTACTCTATTTATTAGTTTCATATTGCTTTGGGGGTAACAATTTACTACAAAGCTAACATCTTAAAAATAACACAAATTTATTATCTTACAGTGTAGAGGCCAGGAAGTCTGAAGTGAGTACAACTGAGCTAAAATCTAGGTTTCGACAGAGTCCTTCTGGAGGCTCCAGGAGAGAATCTGCTTCCTGGCCTTTTCCTGCTTGCAGCTGCTCTCCACAGCTCATGGTCCCCTTCCAGCAATAGCTGGACCCAGCCTCTGCTGCTGTCATCACTTCTCTCACTCTGACACTCTGCTTTCCTTTCATAAGAATACTTGTGGCCTACCTAAATGATCTAGGATAACCTCCCCACCTCAAAATCCTTAACTTAATCACACCTGTAAAATCCCTTTTGTCATGTGAGGAAACATATTCACACTCTAGGGGATTAAAATATGGGTATCTTTGGGAGGCCATAGTTCTGCCTACCACAGTCCACCTATGGTCACCAAAGATCCATGTCTCTCCCGCAAACAAATTACATTCACCCCATCCCAACGTCCCCCAAAGTCTCAACACATTACAGCATCAACTCAACGTCCAAAACATCATCTAAATTTCATCAGGGCAAAAGTCCTGAATCTTATCATGTAATTCAGATATGGATGAGACTGTGGGTGGGATTCCTCCTGGGACAAAATTCTTCTTCGCTGGTGGACCTATGAAACTAGAAAACAATTTATCTTTCCCAAAGTACAATGGCAGGACAGACATAGGAGACCAGCTGGAGACATTCTTGCTCAAAGACGGGGGAAAGTGGGAGGAAAAAAGGAGTCACCAGTCCAAAGCAATTTTGAAATCCAGCCAAGCAATCTCCATTAGCTTTCAAGGCCTGTATTTATAGTTAAGTCTCAAAATACGGCAACGTAGTTCTGCACCTTTGTTTTTTCCTTTTTAAGATTGTTTTGGCTCTTCCGAGTCCTTGACTTTCATTTAAATTTTGGAGTCAACTTGCTAATTTATACTAAAAGAAGTCTATTGAGATTGATATTGGGATTTTGTTGAATCTGAAAATTTGGGAGAAAATACTGAAATCTTTATAATAGCGAATTTTCTAATTCATGAATATATTATATACCCTCATTCATCTATGAACTTAATTTTTTTTTACAATATTTTATAGTTTTACTTGCACAGGTCTTATATATCTTATGACAAATTTATCCCTTAGTTTTTATACACTTTTATATTATTATAGATGGCATTCCATTACATTTTCAATTGTTTGAGCTAGTGTATAGAAATACAATAGTTTTTTTCTCTTATTTTTGTTATTTCTTTTTCCCCTCTATTGGTATGTTAGTTGTACATTCTTTTGCGATTTATTCTTTTAGTGGATTACCTAAAGGATTTTGACCTGCACCCTTCACTTATTAGGGTCCAATATAAATGAGAACTTTTGTGACTTTCCTCATGATTCTAGGACCTCCATTTTCCATCTGTCCTCTCCTACCTTTTAATATGTTGTCATTATTTGTTTTAGTGATGCATACCTTTTAAACTTAACAAGCCATTGTTGCTCTGTGTAATCAATGTTGATTTAGACTTGCCCAAGTATTTGTTGCTTCCATTGCTCATCTCACATAATTTTCATTCTTCCTAATGCACTCCCTTTAGTATTTCTGTCAATGCTGAGCTGCTGGTGAACTTTGTGTTTATTTTTCTGGAAGCATTTTTGTAGAGTCTATATTTTTGAAGAATGTTTCCTCTGGTTATGGAAATACAGGTTGGCAGTTTTTTTTCATCTGTCACTTTAACGTTTTGGAATAGGTGTCTTCTGGCTTCCAGGGTTTCTCTTAAGAGGTCACCTGACAGTCTCACTGCTGCTTAGAAGGTAACCTGTCTTTTTTTTCTTGCTACTTTTAATATTTCCTTTTGTCTTTTTTTTTTTTTTTTTTTTTTTTTGGCAAACGTGCAATGGTGTAACTTGGTGTGCCTATCTTTGTATTATTCCAGCTTAGTTACATAGAGCTTTCTGAATTCATGGTATGATGTCTTCATCAGTTTTGGAAATTTTCCAATATGACTTCTGCTCCATTTTCTTTCTCTTCTCCTTCCAGGAATCCAATAAACATATGTTAGACCTTTTCACAGTGCCCCATATCTGCTTTTAAACTCTACTGAATGCTCTTGTTAGTTATATCACTTCACCATTTTAGAATACCCATTTGATTATTTCCTATAGATTAGTGTTCTCTAATACAACTCTGTCTCTTGTCAACTATTTTATTTAACATATTAATCATAGTTTTATTTAAAGTTCATGTTTGATGACTCCAATGATTGTGTTACCAGAGAATCTGTTTTTCTGGCTTATTTTCCCTCTTGTTCCTGTTTCTGGCTATGTAGTACCATTTCCAATTTATCCTCAAGTCTTACCATCTTAGGGCACTTCAGCCTGATATCCACCTGCTGGCATTTGCATCTCTTTGCCCTAGTGTTTTCTCTGGCAGCCAGAGCTCTTCTCTCTAGGTCTAGAACCTTAAATTCTGATTCTTTTTCATTTTTATGAGTGTTCTAATTTTTTTTTTAGTAGAAGCATTGGCCTACTGCAAGGGGTTCTATCATAATCAGAAGCAGAAGATTCTTTTGCACATTTTTAAAGTAAAAAAACTGTAATACAATGAAATAATTTGTTAAATTGAGTTATATTTTTATTGGGTTGAGAGATGCACAATTCTAAAAAAAATTAGCAGAGACAAAGAGATTGTTCTGATATTGCAATGTTTAGAACATGTAGGGACTATAGAGCTGCTATGAAGAGAACATTTAAAAAAAATGGTTCCCTCATTTATTGATTTAAAAAATAATTACTGAGTGCATACTGTGTATGCAACACTGTGCTGTAGGATCACAGCAGCAGAATACATTCATGCCATACTTTGTTACACAAATGGGCCAGGATTTGGGTTCTAGCTCCGCCATCTGGTTTTGTGACAATGGCAAGTTAATGCACCTCTCTGAATCTCAATTTTTGTCTGCAGAAACTCAGGGTTGGGCCTGACCATTTCTAAGATTCCTTTCTCCTTTCTCTCCCCCTAGATCATAAAATCCATGAAGCCAATGCCCAAGGCTGTCTTGTTCATTGTTACATCCTGAGTGTCTAAAATAATGCACAGCACTCAGTAAATAGTATTGAATAATTTAAGGAATATATATTTACATACATTGTTTTGTTTGTGAATTAATTTGCATAAGTGTGTATATATATTGTTGTTATGGGTTGAATGGTGGCCCCACAAAAGACATGTCTACATGGAAGCTGTAAAGGTGACATCTGGAAATAGTGCCTTGAAGATGTAATTAAGTGAAGGGTCTCAGATGAGATAGATCATCCTGGATTAAGGTGGGCTCTAAATCCAATGCAAGTGTCTTTAAAAGAGATGAGAAGTGGAGAAGATAGAGAAGATGGCCACGTGACAATGGAGGCAGAGATTGGAGTTAGGCTGCCACAAACCAAAGAATGCCTGGAGCCTCTAGCATCTGGAAGAGGAAAAGAAAAATTCTCCCCCAGAGGCCTTGGAAGGAGTGTGGCCCTGCCAACACCTAAATTTCAGACCAATGCCCTCCAAATCGGCGAGACAATGAATTTCTGCTGTATTAAGCCACCAAGGTTTTGCTAATTTGTTACGGAAGCACTAGGAAACTAATACAACACATGAATAGCACATTATCTCTTAAATATTTAAATCTGTGACCTTGCCCAAGCCCATTTCATCTTTTTATGTCTGTTTATGTCTCCTGTTGACGTAGATTTTAGTCCATTTATGTCATCTTTTTTTTTACTACTGTTCTTTTTTTTGTCCTTAATCTTCACATCTGTATTTTACAATTGACCAGAAATGATCAAAATTCTCTGAAGTTCTAATCAGTCACTTTTTAGGAAGCTGAATCGTGGAAACATGCTTAGAAAAAAGCAAACATTTTATAAGAATCCTTTTCGACTAACAACCTTTAGCATAAACATATGTTATACCAAGAGTTTATTGTCACTACATCTACGTACCTTGCATAAGCAGCAACTTTAAAAATATGGCTGATCCTTAGCTTCGAAAGGACTGCCTACCACTTATATTCCAACCAGCTGCTATGAAAGAAATAAAAGCATTACTAGCCCTGCCACACCTTCAGCCTCTTGTCTCCAGGCTCTGGGCTTAGCTGCAGGATTCCCATTAACACTAATGGGAGTTCCATGCACACATCACCTGGAGAACAGACCCCTCGATGTTTGATCATTATCTTCCTAGACAGGTAGGAATGGCATCAATCAGGTACCCAGCTTAGTTGCACAGTATGTACTATTAAAGGCATCAGGGCAATAAAAACACAGCTTTCTAACACTTTCTTTATAAAAGACTAAGAACGTGCAGAACAGCCAAAGGAGAAGATTTTAAAAGCATACAAGGACCACATGGCTTTCCTCATATCTTTTTATAATTACATCTGACCTAAAACTGAAGCACACACATGATTTCCTTTCTAAGACAGCCATAATGGGATCATAAAAACAAGTTTCATTATATAAAATGGATTTGATTTACTATAAAATAGCCAAATAGTATAAAGACGGTGGGGGTTAGAAATAGAGAGAGATTGCTTGACCTCTGTTTTTTTTCCTCTTAATACTTTCCCACTTCACCATTAGTAAATCAAACGTTTTTATATGGTTGGAGAGAAAACAAAATGAGAGTTTAGTACTAATATGCGGGCCCCCATCATGTTGGAAGGAACACCGTGAAAATAAAGACCTGTTTTGAATACCAATATGGTGAACACATATACATTAGTAAACTAGGGACAACGTCAAAGTGAAAAGGAAAGAAAGAGTGAAGAGCTTGGGGTAAGGGAGCTTGTCTTTGGGGCTGTGACTTTACTGGCTGTGTAACTGTGGATAAATTACCTCACCTTTTTGAAATCACTTTTCACTTAAAAAATGAACTTAAAAACACCAGTGTTGCAGACTAATTAAGAGACTTATATGAGGCATCCAGCATAGAACAGGGAAATTAGTAAATGCTTAAACAATAGTGACTGTTATTAATATTCTATGTATATGTATAGTTATTAACTAAAAAAGGAGTATGGCAGCATTATAGATAGTTACGGATAAGAATCCCATCTCTGGCACAAACTAGCTTTATGATTCTGGGTGACATTTTTTGTTTCTTTTTAATTATGCCTTTTCTACATGTTTATGGTGTATGTGTATTATGTATGGTTATATATATACCTACACATATACATAAAATAGTCATATATTTATGTATATCAATATATTAATGTATAAGTATGTATATTATATAAAATATTTATGCATACATATTCAAATATATAGAAATACTTAGCTATATACAATTTTATCACCAGCTCATATTTTATGTCTCACAGTTTTAACTTCATATCTGAGTTCAGCAAAATGGCTGGTTTGCTGAATTTGAAGTCACAACCTCAATATATTATCTTGCATAAGACCTACAATAAGGAATCTCAGCCACAGGCAACAGCCTTTGGTAACTGATCTCTCTCTAGGTACGTATGGCCACCCCATAATATGCCATTGTGGAGACCTGCAACACACAGTAGGGGGGTCCAGTTTCAGGAAAACCGCCCATATACAAAACAAAGGGCTCAAAACAGTATCTGATACATAGCACACACGCAATAATTATTAATAATCATATTGTAAAACACAAAAGCAATGTTTTTTGTCTGAATTTGTACACAATTTTAGTCAACAAGTTTTTAAATAACTACCAAGTTTCACAGTGGTGAACAAAGACAAAAGGGTCTGGTAGGGAAACAATCAAAAAACCTATAATCAACTCAGTAAACAGGGTCTAGAAGGTGAGCAGGGGATGGGGAGCTGTCTAGAGGGGGAATCCAGAAAAGCCCCGCTGAAGTGGGGACATCTGAGCTGAGACCAAAACAAGGAAAGCCTCAGGGAAGGTCTAGGAGAGGAATATTCTAGTAGAGCAAAAAGGCCCTGAGGTGGAGAAAGAGTCTGAAATGCTGCCTCTTTTTAGTTGTATGGGAAAATGTTTAACCAACTTTTGTTAGTAAATGGACACTTTTAACTTGAAAATTAAAACAGTCTCCTTAAAGAAAAAAAAATAAGATTTGAAAATCAGCTCTTGTCCGGGATTTTTAACAAGGTGTGAATTCTCTCTCTTACAAGCATTTTTATGTGGCTTGGGGCCAAGTTCACATCTTCCTGTATACACTATGGAAGTGTGGAAAAGATGTCAGTCTGGTACAGCAAAGGAGGCTTCTCCCCCCGTTTGTACCAAATATTGCTAATGAAGGGTGCATTCTGTTCTTTGCCATAGGCTTATGGAAAAGAAATAGCATCAGCTCTAAATATAAAATCATGAAATATATAATATTGCATAACAGTATCTAAGTGATGGATTCAGATAACATTTATTCTTCTTCCTTAGTCTTTTGGCCAAGTCATGTAAGTAACAGTGGCAACTTTTCGAAGGAACAAAATAGAACTTCTCCATCAAATAACTACATGAGAAGAAAATCATTCCAGATAGGAATACAGGGCCATTTTAAAAAGTGCATTTCACAAAATGTGTTAACAGAGACTCAAGGTTATTTTGAGGACTCATCATTATGATACCTCTATTTCCTTCCTTCTAATATCTTAGTTCTTCATCCTGGTGCTACTAATTCTTTGAGTTTTCTTTGATAAATACAGCAGGACTAAAGTCCTGAGACCTGGCTGAGATGGAAATTAAGCATCTCATTGTGTCCCAGGAGTTGCCAGGCCATAAAACAATTTTCTCAGCCCCAAATCATAATCTCATCATCATGTATATCACATTTGCATGATTCTAGCTTTGCTACATATTGTTGCATTTGGTTTTGTCAACAACTTACGAACTGGTCCTGATTACCCCCATTTCACAGATGCTAAAATTGAGGCTCAGAGAAATCACCCAAACTTGTCCAAGTTTACACCACTTGACAAGTGCAAAACCGAGTCATAACCCGCGAGGTTAGATCCTGTGCTTTCTTTTACAATATGGCCACATCCAATGATAATAATTTCTTACACTTGACTGTGCCTTGCCATTTTCAAAATGCTTTCAAAAATATGACTTGATGTTTATACTCTATAAATTAAAACAGCTAGCTTATCTGCTTATCTTACAGCCGAGAGCACAGATCCAGTGAGATTAAGTCGATAGGTACCTACCATGGTGTTTCGACTTCCTGATAAACCCCTGCTCCTTCTGTTTGCAGGAGGCTCCCTCAGAGAGGACAGAGGGACTAAGGCTTCCCCTGGCCTGTGACGTCGAAGACTTTCCTCCCCAGCTCTACAAGGCCCCCTTCTTCCCTGATCCCAGATGCAGGGCTTTGGGGCATCATGAAACTGTATCAGAAATGTTCTCTGGATCAGGAACCCCATGAGCTGTTTCCAGAACAGGGAAAAGAGTTCAGTGGTCAACTACATTTGAAAACTTCTATGTATTAAAACTCCAATTGTGACATTCACAATTTACTTCACTTATAAGAAAGTTGTTTAAATTCATCTAAAATAGCACATTCGATCTGAGAAAATTTCAGACCAGTTTTGTAACATCTGAAAACTTATTAACAAGATGTGAAACACTGGGCTACTCTCTGGGTAGGAAGGTTGGAACCACAGGAAAGATGAGCCCTGTGAGTAAAATGAGGAACGGGGCACCCACGGCCAGGCTTTAGGGTGGCCTGGAGCACCAGAGCCTGCTGTCACCTTAGCTCCTAGCAGGGGGGCAGGGGGAAGTGAGACAACCGCTTCTGAAGATTAATTTTAGGTTTGGTGGGACATTTATATAATTTTATGGTATTTAAAAAAAAAATTTAATAGGACAAAAGCCACACTAGAAAATCATGGGCAAGAACAGCTAATTTGGAATATAAACACATTAAAGTGGGATCGGTCATATTTGCAGGGAAGTCTTTTATTTTCTTCCTCTCCTTTCCTCCCATTCTTTGTTTTTCTTTTCCTTTCCCCTCCTCTCCTTTCTTCTCTCTTCCATCCTTCCCTCCTTTCTTTTTTCTTTACATTTTCATAATGTTTTTGTCAATCAAAGGCAAATCCCCCAAATTTAGTTCATTTATTCAACCATGTTTACTGTCCCTAAAAATGAGACTGTAAACTGCAAAATATAACTGAACCCCATCCATGTCCCAAGAAACATAATTACAAGAGTGAGCCACAGGAGACTTCAGTTATTACAGGGATTTATGAGGGAAGTGACTAATGAACAGAGGCGGAAAATAATTTATAAAATTGGCCAGCGTGGGATAAGCAAGGAAGCTACTCATCCCCATTGACAATGCACCTCTCTTAGTAACTGCTGCTGTTTCGTATTTTATAAAGAGAAAATCAATATCCTTACATGAAGCTTAAAGCAAAAGCTCATTTAGAACATACCCCAACAATTTAGTGGATTGATACCAATATTGTTTTAATTTTCAGCCTCCTCATTTTAATGAAATTACTAAAGGAACATACAAATAATTGAGTCAAAAAATAATGAACTATTGATTCTTTTGTTGTGAACTCACTCCGTGCCTCGACATATACTCTGAGACCATAATGTATTATATGAGCAAATTATAGTACATGACACTGAATGTGAAGAAGAAATGACAGCTACAATTTTCTCATTAAAACCTACCTAAAACAATGTTTGCATTCAGAATTAATCAAGTCTTCTTAATATGTCCTAATTTTATGATACTAACTGCCATGGTAAATCTATAGAGGATATAAGCTAGAAACTCCTTGCTGTCACTCAGAAATTTACCAATCTTTCCTTGATGATTTTGAATACACAATTAAAAATGTAAAAGATGTAGAAGAAAATACAAAATTTCTGCTGAAATTATAGCATGCTCTTCTCCAATCTTCACCTGCCTACCTAGTTTCAATGGAAACAAATGGAGAAAGGAGAAAGATATTTTTTAATCCTCCAATCATGTACTAACAACAAATTTTGAAGCCTGCTGCTTAAAGTGGTTTATTGTTTAATTTTGTGTTAAACAAATGGCCTTGTACCTGGGAATCTTCCCTATCATTTCATTTCTGCCAACTTTTGCCTTAATTTAATTCAGCAAAAATCTGGCATCCATCCAAAGAGGGTAGTAGTATGTGGTTAACAGATTTAAAGTTCACCAACCAATATGTGCACTTACAGGGCAGAATGTGAAAGGATATTGATCATTATTACCTTTTGCTTTCTCTTTTCTTTCTTTCTTTCTCTCTCTCTCTCTTTGCCAATTATTGCTTTGTGTGTAGGGAAGTACCCTTTGAACTGAAACATTTTTCTCCTTTCCCCTTTCTTCGTTACAAACATCCAAGCTTTCTTAAATTTCAAGAGTCCAGAAATATACCTGAAATAAAAACTGTTTCTCTTTATGCCATTATCAAGGGGCTTTCAGAGTATCTTTTTCCAGTGATTCCTGGGTCTTTCCACATAGGCTGTCATTTTAAGGTAAAAAATTTGCAAGGACAGTCGCACCATCTGTCATCAACTGGGTTCCCTGACACCCAGAGTTGCTCTGAAATGGCCAGCGGCCTCCTGCATAACAAAGACCTTGCCCCTTGGCTTTGTTTGTTCTTTGACCTGTGCAGAGTCCTTCAAAAGGGGTTTACTGCAACCATTTCAGACTGCTTTTAAGGAGCAGGTTTTCCTAAGGAAAAAAAAAATTATTTATGCTTATAGAAAATTTCAAATGCTCTGGCCTTACTTGTAAGCAGATAGAATAAATCCTAGAAGAATTTTGTTCTTAGCTTTGTTTCTGTGATCCCTGAATGAAGACTTACTTAGCATTATTTTTTTCCTTTCTGTTTTTTGAAAGTTTCTTTAAGATATAATTTAGATGTTAAACAAGCCATGTATAAAGCCAGAGTGTGTAGGTTAAATGTAACTGGGTCATTCAAATACTGGAGCTATTTCATAAGAAGTGAAAAAAAAACACCCTCTGACCAACACAACGCCGATGCCTCTTGCAGTGGAAGTCAAAAACAAGCTATTCTCTTCGCCATGTCAAGCACCACTTACGACTTATAAATACAATACTGTACAATCATACTGTAGGTCACTAGTGCCCGAAGAGGAATTACAGTGGCGGCTCACAATATTTATGAAAGAACCACAGAAAAAAAGGGAAAATGTCAACTATTGAGAAACGTTTTTTACTTAGAGATGGATACTCTCATATGCCTGACATATAAAGACACAAAGCTGAGGCTTCTCTTTCTTTACTTTGCTGTGTTTGTAAAACATGTGTTCCGAAACTTAGCGAAATCTAAGTTAGACTTCTCTTTTAAGATAAACTGAGGTTTGAAAATTAGGCAGATCATTGTTAAAAGAAGCTGCAGCCATTTGCCCGGAATGAATGAATAAATACAAAAGGATATTCCCTCTGTCAACATAATTAATGGCAAGATTTTATGAGGTTCATTTAGTCCCCAAGACGTAGTTATATACAAAACATGGAGTGTGTGTTTATGCACGCATAGTATAAATATGTAAAAGTCACATCATTAAATCTTTTATATGTCTGTATTCATAATACACAAAGCTGTTTTTAAATTATTTAAAGATCTATTCTCTCTTCCATATACATTAACACTAATAAGAGTTGCTGCCAACATCAAAGGAAAGCTAGACCCCTAATTAGAGTTCCAATCTGCCCTGACAGTCACATTGCACAGCGAACAAATTTGGAATAAGTTGAACATTAAGGGAACTAATAATCAGTCCTCATCCTCAACTTCTGATTATTCCAAGAGTCCATTGATTTCTCAACAATAAAATGCACCCACTTTCCATCACAATTTGTACTGCAAAATTTCATGCAAACAATTCACAAAGAAAAGAGAACAGTTAAAACAGCCAAGCTGTCAAGTCTTTATATGTTACGATACGGGACAGGTTACAATAGCTCCAGAAATTTTAAATAGATCTAAATTTTAGACTCTTTGCTTGGACCCCTTTGATTATCATTTTGAACATATGCATGAGGTCTTTCAAATGGCAAAATCCCTGTTGGAATTCTTCTGATTACATATGAGACCATTAATGGGAACTTTCTCAACCTACCAGAAATTGTGTGAGATGCCGAGAATACAAAGAAAGCATACCATTGTTGCCTTCTTGTTGCTAAATGGTTAAAGAAGGAAACAACTGAACAGAATATAATTAAGTATATGGTGAGAGCTATTTCTAAATTACAAAGCAATGTATGCAAATGTTTAAAGGTCTCAAATGAAAAAATAAATTTGACTTTAATTTGACTGCTACTTTAATTTCTATGGCTTGAATAAACTCTTTAAAAATTGTTTTCTGACAAATTTCAAACATCAACAAAAAGACAAAATAGGATAACGGATCCACATTTCATACCTAAAAATGATCAAATATCTGCTAAGGGTCCAAATGAAATTGATTTTCAAATGTCACACTTAAAGGTTGTTTGAATCAGGGCCAATTAAGCTCCACACATTGAGATTGGCTGCTATGTCCCCAAAGTCTCTTTTAATTTATAGGTCTTCCTCTTTCGCAATCTTCTTTTATCCCCCTTGCAATGCAGTAGGTATAGAAACTGGGAATTGTATTCCATAGATTTTCCCCTAGTCTGGATTTTTCTCATTGCATCCATGTAAGTCATTTTTTGGAAAATTCTAGGGTACCCAAAACATTCTGAAAATTGTTAGATAAGTGTAAAGAATCACCCATTTGTCTTGTTTTTCCAGTATGAAATATCTGATCATAGAAAGTTCTCCAAGGAAGAATTATAGCCAATAAATACAGAAGAAATGGCAGATTTAGAAAAATCAACATTTTGAAACCTCTATTCAGATAATGTATCTAAGCTGTAATTATCAATAGCTGATAAAATCAGTACATGAGAAGTGGATAGGGAATTTTATAATGGATGGATGAGCCTGACAACATCTGAACCCACTGATTAACATTAACATCCCCAAACTGGGGCAAGGAGAAATTCCATGCCTTGTGATGTGATACAAGGAACTACATAGCATCACCCATGAAGTTTTCTAGCCAATGAATTATTCATCAGAATTGAAGCAAGTCCCTTGATCAAACTATCATTTTACAGTAAATATGGAGGATGGGAGAGCATGTTAAATAACATCATAAAAATAACCTAGCTTCTTCAACAGAAAAATACCCTGAAAGATACTGGGGGAGGAGTAATTGTTATATATTAAAACACACCTAAGAAATGTAACAACAAAAAGCAGTTTGAAAATTTTGGGGGATCCGGATTCAAACAAATTGACTATGAGAAGCCATTTTTGAGACAGTTGGGAATTGTGACCATGAAGTGATGACATTTAGATGACACTGAAGAATTATTAATTTTGTTACTGTGATCATGGCACTGTTTATTTTAAATTCTAATTTGTTAGAAGTACACATTGAGGTATTTATAGGTGAAATATGTGGGATATCCTTTAAAATATTCCATTAGCAGGAATAAGAGTAAGGGGGAAGCAATAGAAGAAATAAGATTGGCAAAATGTTGATAATTACTGAAGATAGCTGGCAGACATATGGGGTTTCATGTGTATGTTTGAACATTTCCATAATAAGTTGTCTTTTTTAGAAAAGATAATCATTTGTTTTTTAACCAGCGCTTTCTCTGATTGATGATCTAACCCGAGATTAAGAATTAGGTTGACCAGACCGAAGGCGTGACTCTTCCTAGAGGGACCCTTTCATGATTGAGAGGAAGTGGCACAACCATCCCATTGGGGAAAATCCCCCAACTGTGCCATGGTCCTTGTGTCTGGTTGTGTGGTCCGTGCACCAGCTCCAGGTAATACCAATACCTGAGGACGTTTTTGAATTGGAGAATCTCTGATCCCACATTTTACCCAATGAATCAGAACGTGCATTTTATACACATTACCCAGTTGAATCCTATCCACATTAAAAGTTCGAGACTGCTGTAAATTCCACTCTCCTCGTGGATCTTTTCCCATTCATTGTTTACTGTTTTTACCATATGTCTGATCTTCCCTTTTCACTTGGTGCTCTTTAACAGTATATAAACAAGCTCAAATCTCTCCCATCTTAAAAAATAAACAAACACACCTGTCCCCAATTCTTTCCTGAACTAGCATGCCTGGCTATCATGAGAAGCACATGTACCCTTATACCAAACTCCACCCCTTTGCTTAAACTTAAGCAGGCTTCTATTGCCTGCAACCAAATAGAACCCTAACCCATCAAGAACCCATCATTTGTTATCTCACTCTCCATTTTCAATGAAATTTTATTTGTGCTCACACAGTTTCTACTGCTGTCCTCAAGCTGAGAGCTTCCAAATCTATTTGCTCCTCATAACCCCATCTCCCCTGGTCTAGAGATCCACAACTCCTTGTTCCACGACAACTCCCTACCCAATATATCCAAAACTGAATGCATTATCTTCTTCACTAAGCTTTCTCCTCTTCAAGCACATTCAATTTTATTTTATAACAGCACCAACCACCAAGTCACTCTGCTCTGAAAAGTGAAAGTCATCCTTGACCTTGCATCCACATTGCTGCCATAGTTTGAACTTAAACCATTTTTCACTCAGATTAATCAACACCCTCTCAAAGGATCTTGCTGACTCTCATCTCACCACCCTCTGGTACTTTATCCATAGTGCCCACAGGCCCATCCTCATAAAAGGTAAATTAAATCAGTTCTTTCCTGATTCAAAATTTCAAAATACCTGGCAGGACATACAGTCCTCTGAGGTTCCTGCTTGCCACTGCAGTGTCATTTCCTGCCAAACACTGACAGTCAATCCTCTAGACAGATAAACCCAACTACCTATGGTTCTTCTAAATTTGCTGTGCAGATTCACAGGGCAGGTGGTTGCCTCCTCATGAACTGACCCCATCCCGAGCCCACCAAGCAAACCATTACTCCTCCTTGAATAACCCATTCAAGGGTTTTCTCCTCAATGAAATGTTTGTTGACTCCTTGGGACAATACCACTTGCAACCCTCTTCACACTACTGCTGTACAAAGCTCATGTGTAACTCTTGAATAAGACTTAATAAAAATTATTTGTTTAAAATGCGGTCGCAGTTGACTTGTCTGGGGGAGGGTGGCGGCCGGTTGCTAAATCCTAGGCTCCCAGGATTGCTCCGAGGGTACCGGCGGCGGGGGCTCTTTCCCGGAGGCGAGGGCGAGGCGGGGGACTTGGCCAGGTCCCCGGCGGGAGGCGTGCAAAGTATGGAGGGCGGCGAGAAAGGAACAGGCGGGACACGTTTCTTTTAGGATGAAGAAAACCAAGAGAGTTTATTAGGGGAGAGTACAAGCTTATATCGGGCGGTTTAGAGGGCGGGGTAGCTGTAGAGGTTAAAGGCTTGGATTGGTTCTGAGAGGGCGCGGAGGTTGATTGAAAAGGGGCGAGAGTTGCTCCCGTAACGGTGTCCGGCAACAATGTATGCGCACCGGTGGTGATGGGAGTTGCACTGGCATCGGGGAGTGTCCGGGCAAGATAAGGGGGTGGGGAAAAGGCGGTTCCCTCCGGCAAGCCTCCCCTAACAGTGGTGTATTTTGGGTGAGGAAATGGGGCCTGCCTCCGGCCTCACTTTCCCAGGCCCAGGGGGCTGTAGAGGGCGCTGTCGCCCGTGCCCACTACCCTCCCCAGGGGTGGATCCGGTCCCCCAGCCCAGGCCCGCCAAGTTGAAGCACGTAATCAGTGTCCCGCATTAAAACACCTCCATTTTTGGACAGCAAACTTTCATTCAACGGACGATTCTTTACTGAGCTGGTAATGTTTCTGCATATCATTCATAGTATTCTGCATTTGGTCCCTGCTACCTCGACTCCTTCCAGCTGACTGACATTGAGTGGATCGTTTAAATTTTCTGACTCTAGAAGAATATCACAGCATTCTTCTAAGGTAAAAAAAAAAACACTTTTTTTTACTCTATAACATATCATATAATTTGAGATATCTTTATTATCCTAATTACATGACCTTGGGTAAACATGTAACTATTTTAGTTACTTTCCTCTTGCATAAAATGACTGGAGGATGAAATGAGACAATGTATATAAAGTGCTTAACATATCACATGATTGGTTATTATTATTGATTATAACAGTACATACCATTATAATATGATTACTAATAATTCAGTCCTTTGAGAACTTAATCTGTAAAGTTTTACATGACCTATCAGTGTCTGGGAATAGTTTAAAATATTTTTATTGACCTACTAATATCTAATGTAGGTTTCATTTCAATGGATCACAGCTAACTGTACAAATAAGGTAGAATTGGTCATTAATAGACAAAATAGATATTAATCACATGACAAATCTTTGTTTAATAAAAGACATTGTAATATCTGGTGACTGAATGTAGCATCCTCTGGAATTCACTGGTCTTTAATCTTCTCTCCCTAGTCAAATTATCAAGCTTTATGGACACATTACTCAGTATGTTAGCAGTTCTGCATATTTTGGTGACACCAAATCTCAAACACTGCCCTGATACTTAACCCTTCCCCCCCCACACACACACATACATGCACACACACACACACAAGCACACAACAAAACTATCACTACTAAATCTCTCTTCGCAATAGCAATTCCTATATATCAACAAAATCTGTGAAGATTATATATATGTTTTTCTAAAACAAGGCTGGACAGGGAATTCAGGGGAAAAAACAATGGGAAAAAAGAAAGTCCAAACAGATTTCCCAGTTTTGCTGCTTTAAAAAACATGCAGCTATACAAGCATAATGCTGACTATGAGGAGGTTAAAAAACATCTACTTTATTTTCTTGTTTTTAAATACTATTTGTCTAGCATAATGGAGGTAAATACCATGTTTTCTGAAATATTTATTTTCAGAGAACAGTTTGCTCACTAGAATGTCAGCTATAGTTTTTAATCTGCATTTCTCACTGATTAGTAAGTTTGCATATTTAGGACTTATAAGATGGCCACCATCAGAGGAAAACATAAACAAATAATACAAGGGTCAAGATGCTCTTGAGATCCCACATGGAAAAAGAATCTATCTCCAAATAGAGGAAATTTGTATAAAAACACTGCATAGGAGAGAATAAAAATATATACGCAGGGCCCCCCTGAGGAGCTGGGGGAGAATGCAAAGTGTCGGACTTCCTCACCTGGATTGTTGCTGATGTTCTCACCAACACTGGGACTGGTGGTTTGATGTGCTGAGCCCTCTATCATGGAACTTGCCTTTATGGAGCTTGTTACTGCAAAGGAGAGGCTAAACCTGCTTATAATTGTGCCTAAGAGTCTCTCCCTGACTACCTCTTTGTTGTTTAGATGTGGCCTCTCTCTCTAGCTTTAGAATTGTCAAAATGCTTTCAGTTACATCGATTCCTTTTAATTCTAGTTATTTGATTTATGCTCTTGAACTCTGATTTCTAGTTCAGAACTTTATAGGGATTTATAAGTCTGTTTTGATAAATGAATCTGGAATAATACTGTTCATTCCATTATGCCTTTCATTTTAAGATGGTGGGGGTGACTTTGTATTTGGGACATGAATTCAGCGTGGCTTTTAGAATGCAACTTGATTTATGGTTTGGATGCCTTATCTTATAAACAAAAGAATCAAAGAAAGGGCTTCCAAACTGTGCAGATGATTCTCTTTTCACAGAGTTTTGTTTTGTACAATGTTCTGAACTTGGGCTTTTTTTAAGAAAAAGAATACTTGGAATATTCTGTGAAATCTTGTGGTTCTGTGCATATCATGTGCATTGTTCTGGGAAGGGTGTCCAGAGGATTGATCAGACTCTCAAGAGGGACCGTGCACCTGTAAAAGTTTGCAAATCCCTACCATACATCCTTCCTGTTGGGCATTCATGCAACTATACCTAGTAGCAGTGTCCAAAAGCCATGATCCTGCTTCATGCCTGAAGTCCTTCAACATGCCCTACCATTCTTCCCATGAAAAGCATTATATATTACTTTAAAACGGGTTATCCCAGAAGGTATTAGCTACTACAGGTCAGTTTGTGTATCTCTTTACAGTTTCAAAAAACTTCAAAAATTTAATCCTTAAAATTTACGCCCATTTTACAGATGAACAGAGGTTCAAATACACGCAGCTCAAAACTCACAGAACGTGGCCTCAAATCATCTCAACTGATCTAACTTGAATCCTCTTTTCCACATCAGATGTTTATCAAAATGTTCCTTCGAGGAGAGGCTAAACCTGCTTATAATTGTGCCAAGAGTCTCCCCCTGAGGGCCTCTTTGTTGCTCAGATGTGGCCCTCTCTCTCTCTGTCTAACTAAGCCACCTTGGCGGGTGATCTCGCTGCCCTCCCCCCTACGTGGGACCTGACGCCCAGGGGTGTAAATCTCCCTGGCAACACAGGATATTACTCCCTGGGATGAATCTGGCCCCAGAATCGTGGGATTGAGAACATATTCTTGACTAAAACAGGAAAGCGAAATGAAACAAAATAAAGTTTCAGTGGCAGAGAGATTTCAAATGGAGTCGAGAGGTCACTCTGGTGAACATTCTTATGCACTATATAGATATTCCTTTTAAGGTTTTAATATATTGGAATAGCTAGAAGTAAATACCTGAAACTATCAAACTCCAACCCAGTAGCCTTGACTATCGAAGATGATTGTATAACAATGACGCTTACAAGGGGTGACAGTGTGATTGTGAAAACCTTGTGAATCACACTCCCTTTATCCATTGTATGTACAGATGAGTAGAAAAACGGGGACAAAAACTAAATGAAAAATAGGGTGGGGGGATGATTTGGGTGTTCTTTTTTACTTTTATTTTTTATTCCTATTTTTACTGTTTCTGGTATAAGGAAAATGTTCAAAAATAGATTGGGGTGATGAATGCACAACTATATGAAGGTACTGTGAACAGTTGATTGTACACCATGGATTATTGTATGGTATGTGAATATATCTCAATAAAACTGAATTTAAAAAAACAAACAAAAAACACTGCATATGATACTTTTACTCGACATTGGTAAGAAAAGTTCAAGATCTCCATTTATTTAACAGCAGACAGAAAAACATACAAATCATCACTTCTCATCCAGTATGTCCCAATATTTAAATTACAAAAATCCCATGGAAATCAATTTTTCCAATTCCATAATATAAATTAGTACCATGTTAGTTGAGACAGGAGAGCAGAAAGGGAATTGTCTTTCTCTGTAAGGATTCCTGTCTCCACTTAAGTAAACAACTCACCACATAAACATCTGACCTAATAAATAGATAAATAATAGATACTTATGTACATTACTAAATAGCATCTGTAAAGTATAGATTATTCACTTACTATGGCAGGGTTCTACTAAATGGTGGTGCATTTAAGTGTTGTTTTTATAGATTATTTATAGTGTGTGGAGAGTCTGAGAACGGAAGTTCTTTAAATAGCGCTGCAGCTCACTTCCAAATGAATGAATACCTTTCTTTTCAATCCATGGCTTCAACTACTGTTCTAAAACCACATGTGGGGAAAGGATACTACCTAATATCTGCCTTTGAACTTAGGTGAGAGAGGTTTTAAAAATCGCTTGCGAGTTACCTGATGACCGGAAAAACTTCTTATTGTTTGAAATGAAGTATCTTGATAGCTATCTTATTATCTTGTGGGTTCTTAATTTGTTCTAACACTACTAGATAAGAGACACAAATAATCTGCAAAGACAGAAGAAAATGAAAGAGTAAATTGATGTAATGGAGAAAACACATAGCACTATGGTTGGCATCACATAAGTGCTAAAATAAATGTTATCCATTATAACTGTTGATGTTATTGGCTCATTATAATATTTTCAGTGGAATTAATTCCATAAATTATCAATTATAGCAACTGCCTGCTATATTACTTTCAGGCAGTTCTAAAATTAAAATAATGTGAAATGTTTTTCTTCACTTCTGAGGTGTTTGAGATTAAAAAAAAAAAAGTGATATCTGCTCCAGCATACTTTGGCAGATTTTTAAAGAAACTTGACTTATCAAAATTATTTCCTAAAATATTTTCCAAATTTTAACATACTAAGCAAAATGATTGTTATGTGTATACTGTTTTTGTTTATTAATATGTTTACTATTTATTGTTATCATGATTATTAGTTATTGGTCAAATTATCAAGCACTAGAGTTTTTTTAATTTCATACATATATTTTTGGGGGGATATTGGGGTCCGATTTATAATTTATGCTCTTTTTATAGAACTAGCAGCATATTTTTTTTATTTCACAGCATTATAAATGTTTATAGTTATTTTGCTGTTGCTTTTATGGCATATTATGGATAAAGTCTATGATTTGTTTGGTGCTGAGTACTTCATTTTGGATCAAGCTATGCTTACAACATTCTGATGAGAAATTACCATCCCATGTATCAAAAGTCACTTCATAGCACTGCTGTTTGGCATGTTCTACAGGGCCAAAAAGATCAGTGCTTTTATCAGGTGAGGTACAAATCATGCCAAAACCACATCCTATAGGGCTCTACCTGGTAACAAAAGTATTTCATAGAAAGACTAACACAGACTAACAGTTATTCTTTTTTTTTTTTCCTCATGAATCTAAATTGAACAAGATTATTTGGCTTTTTGTTCTATTAATGTTATCTTCCATCTTACATTGTTTCATACCCCACCCCTTCCCACTATCACCGCCCTTCGTGCACTCACACACACACACACCCACGCCCATACCTCTCTAGAGCTGATCTAATGAAAGAGGACGTTATGTGATGTAACTCAACACAGCAGAAAAACAAGGGCTCTTTTACCCTAATAAGGTAGAGTTTTTTTTGTTTTTTTTGTTTTTTTGCTATCAAAAGGATAACTTTTACATATTGCTTGGTTTGCTTATTTTGTTTAAAGTTCTACCCAGAGTTCAGATCACTGAGAGGGTTTGTCTTCCTCCACCCCTGGCCTCAGAACATTGAGCTGCCCTTCTCCTCATATCCAGCAGTGGAACTGGCCGGAGCTTGGAAAAACTAACCATCAGGGAGAGGTTAAGAGGAACACGGGGCGATGGTGCAGAAGAGAGGGTCTAAGGAAGACTCTCTGAGCTCACCTAGGAAGGCACATGGGATAACCTTGGGATCCTGCAGGAAAGCTCGGGGTCCATGCACTGAGCTCAGAGACAGGTGGAGTAGAGTAGTGAACACCCAAATCACGTCTATCCTGGGGATTTTCTCTAAATTGGACTATTTTATTGAAGCTGAAATTAAATAAATTAAAAAAAAAAACCTGGTTGACCCCTTGAGAATTTTCTGTAACTGTTTGTCCAGAAAAGGGAGGACACCCTTTTATTCTTCCCCTTTCCCCCTCAATTACCTGTGGACACCTAGTTCTCAATAATGCGGAAGGCAAGAAGAAAAGAAAGTAAGAATTGCATTTTAGACCAATCCACCAAAATCTTGAATTAACTCTGCCCTTTTCCTTCTATAATATTAGTGGTAGCAACTGGGTTATACTTATAAATACATGAAACACCTTAAAATTGAAACTTAACGGACCTTATTAACACATTATATTTGCCATTCATTATTTAAATTATTAACTTTATAATGTATTTATCTAGTCTTTAGTATTTAGCTAGTATTTTTCTTGAAAACTTAAACTCCCTATAGGTTTTGAAACTTT
The DNA here is from genome assembly GCF_015220235.1 of Choloepus didactylus. Lineage (NCBI taxonomy): Eukaryota > Metazoa > Chordata > Mammalia > Pilosa > Megalonychidae > Choloepus > Choloepus didactylus. Next base: position 20,448,470 of record NC_051320.1, read on the forward strand.
ATGAGCATTACTAAATTATAGATTCTGCATTTTTGGCAGTGTTTTCTTAAACCAAACAATGAATTCTCTAAGTAGCATTTTAGATGTGTTCATGTGTGGGAGGAAAACTATATAAGCTAATGCAAAATATTACTTGCAGTGCTTCAAGTTAGGGAATTTATTTGGAACCCTTTGAGCACTTTGATTATTGGAGATATTTGCAAAAGACCAAATTTGAGATAAATATAGGTCATTTGATAAAACAGCCTTATGAATAGTTAAGAACTCTTTAGCCAAAGTTAGAGCTACCTAATATTACCTTTCAAAGCCTCCCCATTAGACTTTGCCTTACTTAATTGCATAATCAGGTCAGTTTTGAGGCACCTTTGTAACTTTGCTATCAGGTATAGCCAGACGTTTCGTTTAACCTCTAATATAAAGAAAACATCTGATAAAGTTTTGCAGTGCCTTTTGTAAATAGCTGTTTGATCTGGAAACTTACTGCTGAAGCAGCTAAACTGATCTGGTCATTCCCTTTACATAAAGTCAAAGTAATTGTCTTGATCCTTGGGAAAACTGCTGCTGTAGGTGTTATAAAGTCTTCTATTACAGCATGTTAGATCTCTTTAAAATGGCCTAATGTCTAGTCAACACATGTTTAGTTTATCCAACAAGAATTTATTAGGCATATTTACAATGTAGGATGAAATTGCTGGCCTATTTCTTTGAGAATGAAAATGTAAGTTGAGTGCATTGTTCAGATAATTTTATTATATTTTTAACATTACAAAATAATGTTAGAACAGCACTCATACAAGAGAACTGTGTTTACAGCACACTTTGCATTCTTTTCCAGGTTTATTACATGAGTTCAAAAATGATACTCCTCATACCTTCATATTTTTATTCCTTGGTTAACATAAGACATATTTCTAACTTTAGAGCAGATTTCATGTGATTAAAATAATTAATAGAATGGTAAAGAGTTGCTGCTTAAATTGCTTAAAAACTAAATTAAGATAATTCTTTAAACATGTAAAAAAGTTTCAGCATCTCTAGAAGAGCCGATCTCTAATCTAAAGTAAATGAGCTGATATATTTCAAAATTTTAATAGATGAGCATTTATGGTAGATTTTAATGAATATTGACCAAGCTTCCTTATCTTAGATTTCATGTTTAATGACTCAAAGTCTGAGGTGTTATGTAAAATAAGCCGCATTGCATACTAATAAAAAAATCATTCTAATATTAAATAATTCAGAGATCCTTCCCAATATTTGGAAAATTAAGATATTTTATTAGGAATCTGTGTTTTTGTTTTAATAACATTATTAGGAACTTCGTAAGCCTTTGTTTGTTTAGTGAGTGATTCATATTTTATTGTAGATATAACATTATGCATTTGCCAGATACTAAACCTTACCATTTTTTGTACTTTAGCTGAATAACTTATTGGTTTTCAACCCAAATTTCTCAGTGTTTGTGTCCACATATATTATTACCCGCATGCAACAAATTAAGCAGAAAACACTTGTTTAAAATATTTTACAGGGTACAATATTTGTATATACCTCCCCCTTTCTGTTTTACAAGCTGCAAAGCCATTTCTTCCCCAGAGGAATATTCCTCCAGGCACTGTGCAAGAAGGCAGAATCTTCTAGGTGTTGGCAGAGGCAGGCCTCAGTCTCCCAACACCCTTCCACAGCTAACCATGGAGATCACAGGGTTTCCGTACAGCAGCTTCAAGTTAACAGGCTTCTGGATTGTAATAGCCAGAGAGATGTTCTTGCCCAAGTTCTGAGCTTACACTAAGCTGAGCCAAGTGACTTAGAATGGTTCGAAAGGCCATGGGGACTGAGCCACTTTCCACCAGCAAAGGAATTACAGTGACACTCTCCCTGAAATGCAATTTTAAGCTAGAGTACAGTGGGCGTGCAGTCATAAAGAGCAACGGAAGCCAGGAGTGATTCACAATTGTATGACACAAGGAATTTGGTGGCTTAAAGCTCTTGGACACGTGTGTGTCGGGGCAGGTGTGTGTAAGCATGTGCTATTTTTTTCCGAAAAGGAAAAAATGGATTTTCCATTGAGATTACATTTAGTAACCTACTCTTCCTTCCAAAAGAAGTGGATTAAACACACTCCTTTCATCACCACCACAGAGGCAGAACACGGCACATGAGGGCAAATGTAGGCTCAGAGATTAAAGCTGTTGGGCCACCAGATACCCCCAGAAGCCCTTCCCACTGAAAGGTGGTTTCACTTCTTTACCCCATTATCCTTCTAACCTTAAATTAAGAATAAATAAGAGCACAGAGTAGCAGGCGTTCTGAAAAGTAGACAAGAGGGAAGCAAAGACTCTGTAGCAATCCGACTGATAATAGTCCGCACTTGAGATGAGCTTTGAAGAACCCATAATCAGAAACCAACGATGAAACCGATAGTTCGATATGGGCACCCAGAAGGCTTTAAACAGGGCACTGAACGACTGAAGAAGTGAAGTCTGACCAGAACAGGGAGATTTCTCTTCTCTGTGCTTGACTAAGAAATATTTTTCACCACCTTCTAATGAGGGAAAACTTGAAATTACTTCAAAACTCTTAGGTCTCATGTATGGTTTCTTGTACATTATACATAAATTGACTCTACATAGTTATTCCAGAGTGCATATTCATTCATTCAAACCTAGTTATTCTTTCAGTAATGAGAGATCATTCCTTCAGGCACAATTGTGACTAGATTACTGCAGCCGAAATTCTGATGCCCATTGCGGAGAGATCAAATCCACAGCACCCCGCACAGGCAAACCAGCTGGGAGGACAGGGTGCCCCGGCTCACCTGCAGCTCTGTGCATTGCTTCAGAGTAGTCTTCTTGGGAGGCTTTATACTGCTTTCAAAGACAGTTTCATTCATTTTTTTAAATGGTTTCATTGCTCAACCCATTCTAGGAAGATCTCTTTGAGAATTGTTCTCAATATTTTCTTTTGAGGGTAAGTTTCATTTGAGAAGATACTCTTATTCCTTAGAACCAATTCTAATGAATAAACTGGGATCACACAGAAAGGCACTAATGTTAATAGCCAAGCTCTATGATGTTTGCTCAAAGTCGCTCATAGTACCTTGTAGAAACACTTGTCACCATGTCTGATTACAAGGAGTTTGGCTTGGAAAGCAGTTTAAAATTATTAGAATGACAATATGGTCTCATTTCCATTTTATTAATGGCCTTTTAGAGGATTAGAGGTCAAAATATACCCAAAGAGTAAAGCAATGAATGATCCTAAAATAAAGTGTAATAGAAGACATTTAAAATTTGGAAGGAAAAGCACTGAGCATTTCACAGAAAAGCACAGAAAGCTGGTTTGATTTCTTTACCCCATTATCCTTCTAACCGTAAATTAAGAATAAATACACTTGAATCCCCCTGAAAGGCTTTTGACTGTCGGATATTCTTTGGAGCTGCCTCATGAGTAAGTGTGGACTCCTGAGCCAGATGACCTAAATTCAATCCCACCTCTGCCTCTTCCTCACTGGGTATATGATCTGTGGCAAATTATTTAAACTCTGAGCCTCAGCTCCCTTGTCTTAAAATGGAAATAACATCATCTAACTCATTGTGTCATTATGAGAATTAAGCAAAATAATGTTTATAAATGCACTTAGAATATGGCCTGGCACTTAGTAAGTGCTCAGTAATTATTATTCTTATAAAAATCAGTCTCATTTTTTGTAGCAGGATTTATTTGTCTTCCTTTTACTAAAATCCAAATTATCCCTTAGAAGCCACTACTTTATTCATCAGTTTTGGGCTCCAAATGTCCTAAGTGTTATATAAATACATTTCACTCCTGGAAGATGAGGATCTGTCAAGTGTCTTTTCAGGTTTGACTGGCATTGCCAAAGACACATCTTAGAAATAGCTTGAGCCATTGTAGCAACTTTATTGTTGCTGTTACATTGATCAGTATGACTGTTTAAAATTAAGTAGAAGATGAGACTGGAGTGGGGATGAGATTTTTTTTTAACAGCCTTATTGAGATATAATTCACATTCTATGCAATTTGCCCATTTGAAGTACAGTATTCAATGGTTTTTCGTATATTCAGAGTTGTGCAACCATCATCACAATCAATTTTAGAACATTTTCATCGTGGACAACAGAAAAAATTAATATTATTAACTATTAATTTAATTTATGAACATCTTTCTCAATAGAATATCTCCAGGCATTTTTGTTGTTAATATATACATTTCCACATAATTATGTATGGTAAGCAGAATGATATCCTTCCCACCCCCTAAAGATGTCCATGGCCTAAACCCTGTGGCCTGTGCATGTTCTCTTACATAGCAAATGAGACCTTGCAGATGTGACCAAGTTAAGGATCTTCAGATGGAAAAGAGTATCCTGAATTATCCAGGTGGGCCCAAGATACAATCACAAGGGTCCTTAAAAGAGGAAAGTGGTGTGTCAGAGTCAGAGGAGGAGATGTGCCGATGGAAGCAGAGGTCCGAGTGTGGCTGCCAAAAGCTAAGCCAAGGAATGGGGGCAGCTTCCAGAAGCTGGAAAAGGCAGAGATGGTTTCTCCCCTGGGACCTCCAGAAGGAAAACAGCCCAGTCAACCCACTTTAGACTTCTAACCTCCAGAACTGTAAGTGACATATTCATGTTGTTTTAAGCAACGAAGTTTGTGGTAATCTGTTACAGAAGCAGTATAAAACTAACCCATAATCTCTCACAAAATTTTATATTAGCATTTCTTATTTCTTTTGCAGACATCTGTAAAGGAGTTTCTAGGAAAACTCCTTCTACAGTTTAAGTTACCTACCAAATCAAAGGTGTCAATTGTTTAGCTCAGCTACTTACAGCCCACCAATGATAATGTTCAGACATTAAATTTAATCTTATTTTTGCCCATGTGTGTTTTCTAAGTTCTATGCACACAGGCTATTCTCCAAATTTCACAAAATCATTAAGCAACTTGGGTATTTGTGGCCTGTTATTCTTCCTGCATGTGTTCACCTAGCACAATGCTTTGCACATAAGAGTAACTGAATAAACATTTATTGAATGAATGAATGAATGAATGAATGAATCCCATATATGATGGCATTGACCATCAGTGGGTGCCTAGAAGGCTCAAAGCAACTACATAGCAACCCTTCACAGCCAAACCAAATGTTCCTATCAAACTAGGTGTTCAATAAGTACTTGAATGTATGTCAGTATATTTACAGAGGCCACTACAACACAGTTGGCTAAAGTAATGAAACTGGCCAGCCCAAAATTGAGGGTTAGAAAGATTAAAAATTAACCTAGCCCCATGCCTTCCTTTCACAGATGCTGAAACTGAGACAAAAGTGAATTCTTTCCGAGCTGTTTGTGTATCCGAGAACACCATGAATTCCAAATTCTGGTCTTCTTTATGCATCTTTTGTAAAAAGTCTTTACAGGTCTTGTATTTTGCTGATCAAGTAATATTGCAAGAATTTAGAAGATATGAGAAAAACTTTGAAGCAGTCACCTGGCTCTTGGAAATAAACTGCATATCTCGGGCCCTATGAGCAGAATTCAGAGTAGAACTTAGTATTTCGTGTAAATGTATCTCTGTCTCTCAAGAAGTAATAAAGTTGGACTAGGTGGACCACACCTCTAATGTATTTGATGATAACAGAATCAGTGATGCAGCCCAGTCTCATCTCAAACTAAAATTGAGAGCCTTTCACAATAAGAATTATTTAAGCCACTGTAAACAACTAGGAATCAGAGTGAGGATAGAAATCACATTTTACTCTCCTTTCACAAAGCAGCTGAAGAATATTATGCTGCTATTTCAATAAGAATAACACCACACTGATAACAGACTCTATTCAAAATTTAATAAAGCATTAGTCTCTTAATCAAAACATGACTATGTGGCTTGGACTGTCACTGCAAAGCAGAATAATGTGAACAAAAGAGAAATGGGACTGTGTCTGCATATCAACTCTACAAAACAAATAACATCTCGTTACACATGCAGCAATTAAAGACAGGAATGTAAAAACCATTCTCAACTTACCTTTGTCAAGCTCCCCACCAGGGAAAAGTTTGAATCGTGCAATCAAAGCAGAGGTGTTTCAAAAATGAATAAATAAAATGCCATCACACATCTATGAGTACAGATGCAGTTTTTCCTTTAGCTGAAGACATTAGCTACCTAAAAGTTTGCTCAAAGCACACTGACTATACATGTATATGTATTAGATAGCAATCAAAATTTTTAATTTTAAGTTTAAAGAAAATAAAGTTTGATTTGAAAGTATGTATGTAACTTTTGTTGAAACCAAAAGTTTTCCCTCTAATTTAGCACATGTAATGGTTAAGGAAATATTTTATGGAGTCAGACTGCCTGGGTCTAATTCCTGACTCTACCCCTTAGGGACTGAGGACCAGTTATTTAATCAGTTTTCCCATGGGTAAAGTTAAGATAGTAGTTAGTGCCTATTATCTACTAGTTAGTTTAAGAGTTTAATGACATAATGCTTAAAACTCATATATTTGCTAACCCTATTCAGAAAATGGAATTCATTGAAAGTTTTAGAAATATAAGCATCCTTAGGAATCTTTTTTCATTGATGTCTAGATCATGATATTCCCCCAAACTGAACTTGGTTATTCTGACTCATTCTGATGTCTGAAAAACAATTTTTTAAAAAATCATTTCAACCTGGGTCCTCAAAGCAGTCAGTGTATTTTTACGGGTTCAATCAGGTTTTAATAATGCCACTATTAAATGGTTCCATCTTATAAGGTAATTTTCAGTTTCAGGCTGACAACTCATATTAACCCTCTTTTGCTCCTGTGGACAATGAATTCTACTAGATTAGAAAGCTAGCAAAACACAAATACATAGGATTGATGCACAGTTTATGTGTTTGAATAATTTTGCAATATCAAATACATGCTTTCCAAATGTTTTTGTTGCTTTAACTTGTTTTCCTTATTTTATTTATTGTCTTTTTAATCTCTGGGGCTGTTCTCTTTAGACATTGGTGTGCTGGTTGGTGGCATCAGGAGTTTCCTCTACTCTGGCTTTCACTAGGATATGAGCAAAGACCAAGGTCTCTATAATTTTTTTAATAAAATGTCAGTTCTTTGTATTAGGACCTGTAAAAAGGCAAGGATCATATGGCAAGGAGTCCAAGTGGGGGGATGTAAGTGTAGCTATACCAAATGCTGCCAGGTGTCTGGGACACTTGGGAGAGTGTGTTTAGCCAGTGGAGCTGAGAGATGTCGGGCTTGAGCAAGTAGTTGGGCTATCCTTCCATTCTGTCCTAGGCAGGGCCCTACAAAGCTCCTTTCTTTAAAATATATCTAGTCTATATCCCATTTCTCCTGGCTTTGTAGTCATCTACTCAAGTGTTTAGTCAGTCAGCCCATCATCCATCCATTTATCCAGTCAACAGAGCAGAATACTATGGGCCAGGAACCGTCCAGAGTGCTGAAAATATCCAGAGAACAAGAAAACAAGGTCCCTGCTCTCACTGGGGTTACGTTCCAGTGACAAGACAATAGACTAGAGAGAGCGAATAGTCAGAGAAGACCCTGCTGAGGTGCTCATAAATGAGCCAAAATGAATGAAGAGACAAAGCCAGCCTTGCAAAGAATTCCAAGGAAACTGTCCCAAACAGTCAACAAAGGCTCTGAAAGCAGGAGCCAGCTCTAACCCCCAAGGCAGAGGGTTCTATTTTGAATTCCAGTGTGCTTAGAGCAAAATAAGTGAGTGATAGGGGATGAGGTAGAGGTGGGAAGCAAGACCAGATGGTGTAGGACCCTGCAGGACACAGCAACGGATTTAAATCTCATTGATGAGATGGGAAACCACAGATGGCTTTGAGCAGACGAATGTCATCTTCCTGTTGATTTGTAGAATGGGTCACAGGTGGACTAAGATGGAAATGCAGGGGAACAGTTAGAAAGGGGCTGAAAGAACCCAGAAGACAGGCAATGGGATAGGAAGAAGTGATCAAGAACACATGAAGTAGAAGGATTTAAGACATCTTTTGGAGGAAGAGCCCTAAGAATGGCTATTGGATTAGATATTGGGGATGAAGGAAAGGATAGATTTACAGATGGTATATAGGTTTTTGGCTTGAGCAATTGGGTGGACTTTAGGAATATTTCCTGTGATGAGGAGGATTGAAGAGGAACAGATTTAATAGAAAGGGAGGAGGATTAGCCTTGGCGTTCAGCTTAAGGGTAAGAATGTAAATACTCCTTAGTGACTAGGTTGACCAAATCACATAGGGTTTTCTGTTTTTGTTTTTGTCGTTCAGTTTTGTTTTTAGCAAGCATCTAGTTCTCAAACTATGAGACTCATTATCAATGGTATCTTTGATAAATGTTATTCAGCTCCAAATCTCATTTTAACTTTTCTTCCCATATTTCGTGATATGCACAGATGTCTGGTGTTTCTCCAGAATCATAATTCCCATATGTAACTTTGTTCCTTTAGAAAAGTCAGTCTGGGGTAGCACTGTTCAAAATAATGTTTCAAGAATGGAAACTGGGTTTGTTTAAATAAACATTGTACCACATACACAAGCTATAATTGTTTATGTAAGAATTAATTATTACATATTATATCTATCCCCTTCTATAGACTGTGGTAGGTTTTAACACTATTCGATGCAAAGTAGTCATTTGAGGTGCCATCAAGCTTTTAAAAGTTCATTCCGTGAAAGCTTTACATAAAGCTGTTCCACTTTTAAAAACTTGATGGTGGTCCTCATACACATTTCCTTTACGAATGTCTCTAATTTTCTCTTGAATTTCTGAAGAAGTTTTAGTTTGAAGGAAAGTGGGAATAGGTACATAGAAGGAATAGTAATATTTTAAATTGCAAGGGACAAGGAGTCACCATGGGTCTAAAAGAGGATGCTAGAGTTCAATTCACATTTAGATGGGCACCAGGGAGATCAGAGAGGGCTGGCCACCGGGGAGGGAGGTAGAGGTGGTGGATGGGGAAATGAAGACAATTTTGGAAAAACATTTCTCACATAAAATTAACAGCACCAGATGACCCATTTCCAGGTTTCTATGTCGAGTGACAAGATGTCAGAAAATCTGCTGAAGTAGAAAAAAAATCAGTAAGAATATGCTGGAGGTCTCCAGAGGTGGGAGTGGAAGTAATTAATTGTTTTATGAACAGTTGAGTTTGAGGTATCTCTGGATATCCAAGTGGCAGTGCTGTTAGAATCTCATGAAAAAGGTCCACACTAGAAATACACATTTGGGATATCCTGGCTATAGACAGTAGATGAATATCTAAGCATGTGAGATTATAGAGGGAGATCAGGTAAAGTTGGAAGAGCACATGGCTAAGGACAGAACCTGTGGATGCACCAACATTTAAGACTTGGAAAGAGAGAGCAAACCGTGCAGTAAACTATTGCTCTGGCAAACAAACATAATATAAAAAATGTAGCAATTAAATGAATGGACTTCCGCAATTGGAGATTCATAAAGCAAGGGGCAAGAAAATTTGTAATATGCAACCTGAATGTTCTGAAAGATTGAATTGACAGAAATTCCTGTCATCCTCATGAAATCCTTATTTCATCTTGGTTCCAACACGAGTCTTAACATCAGCACACACACGCGTGCATACACACACACACACACACACACACCACCTACCAGAGCACTGTCAGCTTCAAAACTCTGCAGCAGAGGCTTACCTTTATTACTATCATGATAGCAACTTTAAAATGCGGTACAATGCAAAATTTCTCAAGGTGAAGTGCATAGACCACTATGGTCACTGTGTGGGAGTTCCAAGGAATCTGTCAATGGTTGGCAAGCTTCAGAAGAAGAAACAATGAAATCATTTTATCATGTATTTCACAAATTTGTAATGTAAGCCTATGGTGTTTACAGAAATCACTCAATGCCCTTAATGGTCATTTGAACTTCCCTATAATGCTTGCACTTACAAAGACTGTGCCAGTGAATTTAGCTTGGCAAACATGCATTTTCTAATCATTTGCATGATGTATTAGTTATATTTTCATTTTCTCTGTTAAAATGAGATTTTTTCAAGTTCTTGATTCCCAAAAATAAATCAATGGCTCAAAATTGCTTCAGTGCAGCATAGAAAGCATTGATAAAATAGCAACGTAAATACAGCCATTCAGACTAATGCTGTAAATACAATAGTTTATTATAATATATGTAATATTATATGTTCTTAATAATAAAAATGTATGTAATATATGTAAAAATTTAATATATGTAAATATAACAGAACTCCAGAGCAAATATAGAATGTAATTCTGCAAATATGATGATTCCATACATGCATCCAAAAAATAAGAGTAATTGAAGACAATAAGGTAATAAATATCTGAGGATTCATTCTGCCTTCGTTATCCAGAGCATCATCTCTTAGAAAACAGTGACAGTAAGTGGCATGAAACTATGAGGGTTGCGTGCATTTTCAAAGGAAGCATAGTGAGCTTCCTGGTCAATCAATCAAATTTTTCAAGAAGAAACTAATGATCAGTATTTGGGAATACTGTACAAAAAAACAAGAATAAGTTACTAATTTTGAGAAGTTTGCTAGACCAGTCTCAAAGAGAGTAAAAATTGATATGTCCAAGAGATGTATAAGCAGCTGTTGGAAGCATCTCTTTCAAGTTACACTGTATCATATCAAAAAACAGCAAAGACAAAAAAGGTGGAAGTGTGATTTTCCTGTGTCCAACATATATTTTGCTTTACGGTTGGATACAATCATAGTTGTACACTGGATAAATCATTTAAATATATTAATGGAACATAAACAATGAGGGAGAAGTGCTAGCTGATATTTTTTTTGTTTATCAATGAAAATCCATGCCTCAGGAAAAGAGAAATTTTATATTTGGTTAATTCCTATTACGTGAGCTGTGTCATGAAGGATCGTGGATCTGACTTCTGGCTCTTGTCGACTGCATGACAGTGGGCAAATAAATTAAATACTCTAAAGTTTTTGCTGCACAAAGTATGATCCACAGAAAAGCCGCTGCATCAAGCACCACCATCACACACTATGGACTTACTCTCAGACCTACCAAATTGGAATCTGCAACTTAATAAGATCTCCATGCACATAAAAGTTTGAGAAGCACTGCTCTATGTCAATGTTCCTTGCTAAAGTAAAACTCCAGTTTTAAACCCAAGCTTTTTAATTTTAAAGTCAGCATCTTTCTTTTACATGAAGTGCACTCTTTAGAGGCTAACAAGACAACATGAGCTTAAACCTTCTGCCTCATCCACCAGCTTTCCTGAAAAGAGTTTAATAGAAGAAGGTAATGCTTAAGACACAATAAGGAATTGTCACTTAGCTCTAAATAATTTCTATACATGTACTAGAGATACATCTTTAACAAATTGAAATTAGAGTTCAGGTGAAGCTTTCACTTTAGAATAAAGCTTCTTCTGATGTGTCATCATCCATTTGTTACTAAATTCTCTATTCACATCGGTTCCATCTATCTTCATCTCTTCTGTAATCTCTTTCTAGTAAAGAAACAATCATTAACATACACAGATAAATTTCTTCTGTTTTTCATAATGACTTTTGTCATCACAGACTGTACAACTGAATTACTTCCAAACTCCCTTTTCTTTACTAGACAATGTCCAAACTATACTCTTTACCTCTTTTCCACCATTTTTCTAACTTTTTATATATTTCCTTCATATTCTCTTCCCCTTTTCCTTTGTTCCATCAAATGCCGCAATTGCACCAAACTGTGTGCCATTTTAAAGGCATAAATTTGACTAAGATAATACATTTTTACTTTATCTAGGTCATAGTAATCCCTTACTTTCAGACGATGCTTTATAATAGGGCCCCAAACATCAGTATCATTTAAGATTCAAAACAAACTTGTGAAATAGATAGAAAAGACATTTGACTACAATAACAGCTCAGGAGAAAAGAAGCAGTTCATAACATAAGAGAAAGGGGAAAATCCAGATCATTAAACATATAAAGAGAAACATAACTGCTTGTCACATGCTTTATAAACTCCACACAATAGTACTAATTAAAGGAAGAGACATACAATTATTAATAATTTTATTTTGGGGGAAAAAAAACTTAAGCTCAGTGAAAAGTGTTCAAACACAAAGTACTAAAAACTACACTGAGAACTCAAGATAAAACCTTTGCTTGAAAACTGGAAAATCAAAACATCAAAGAGAACATATATAGCAAACAATAAAAGGAATACTAACACGCAAAACATATCATTCATGATGACTGAGGATTTTTCCCAAGATGAAGGAGCTGCCAATCAATAAAAATTCCATGAGATTCAACAAAGCAGTACATTTTCACAGAGAGGTGACTTTATAAAAACCTTGCAAAATGATGCAAAAAGATCTAAAAGTCAGAAGCTAGATAAAAGCAACAGAAAAAAGAAAGAAGTTCAAACACTCCAAACTAATAGCTCTATTTATGCCCTTCAAAACAACCCCATAACTATTGGGAAGTGTCAGCACTGCCGGCATGCAGCATTCAACAGATCCTTCTAGACGGAATCATATTCTGATGGTGGTCAGCATCTGTCACTAAGAGGTGAAAGAGGCAGGGAGAAAGGATGGAAGAGAGCAAAGGAGGGAAAGAAAAGAAAAGGAAGGAAAGGAGGAAGGGAGGGAGGGAAAGAAGGAAGAAAGGCAAAAAAAGGGAATAAAGTTTAATGATTAGGAATGCAAATGGCAGCAAAGCGGCTTTCCTTGAAAACGAATGAGGTAAAAGAAGATGACAAAGGTAAGAATTTATACGAGGAAACAGACAGTGGGAATAGAGGGTTTCCTAATGACACAAAACCTAGAAATCACTCTTGGCAAGATAACGTCTAAATAACTCCATTATGAGCCTCATGGTGCCGTGTTGAGAACACTTAGACAGTATACCAGAACAGATGCCCTCAGGAGTTGAGATGGCCGTTAGCCTGTGGGAATCAATCATGAGTATTCCTTGGGAACCCGCCCCCCTGAATCAATATAATTCCAGGCTGTGTGTCTTTACAGTGGTGATTATGATATATCACTGGCATGTTGAGATACTTAGGATTTGCTCACAGCACAAATCGTTGCCTAGAAGCTAGTACACTTATGTTCAATTCAATCAAACCTTGGCAAGATATGAAAAAGATCCAATAACATTCAACCAAGACTCTAAAGCAACTTCTACAAGCAATCTATCATTTTACAAGAATCAAGTACTTGAGAAGGGGAGAGAACACCCTCCATTTAAGTCAAGCTAAATAAATAGTTTATTGTGACCACTAGGACTCCACAAGTCAAAGAAAATGTGAACCAAAGGAAATAATCAAACATAAAAGGTAACTTTTTTTTTTTTTTTTTTTTTTTTTTGCTTCTATTGTCCAGCTTTCTTGGTCAAAGAGGTAACTTAAAGCAATACCATGATAAATTACTGAAGTAAGAATGCCCGTGATACAGTTCCCCAAGAATATATGCAAACTTTATAATGAGAAATTCTTCTGTTTGGAAGAAGTGTTTTGAGCAAAATCATTACATTTTAAATAAAGTCTTAACTTTTTAAGAATCAGGATTATAACAGACTCATTAATATGAAGACTTGTAATTCAAAGTGATAGATTTTATCCAGAGGATGTCTGAAATGTAATTTTCTCCTTGGATTTTCAAGGATTATCTGAGAACCAATTCTATTTCCCTGAGAACTGTTCACACTTCTACCCAAAAGTCTCACTTCCTCCTCACTTAAATTTCATGAATTTATTATGCTGACCCATAGAAAGCTTTTAGTTTGCCCTTCACCACTAGTACTTCTATGAATGATTGCAGATCTGAGAGCTCAGTTTTGCTGTTGTCATTGCTGTTCTTGCTCTTTTTCTTGTTTTTCACAAACAGGTGTGGTGCAGACTCCACTTGCTTGACCCCAAACATAGAGGTAAGTTGTAGTTCTCAACACTGGTGCACCCACAATCATCTGAGAGCTTTAAAAAGCACTATGACCTGCCCAGCCCCATAACAAAAATTCTAATTAATCTCCAGTGAAATCTGGGCATCAATAGTATTTGAACTTCTTCAAGTGAATTTAGATTGCATCTAGGGTTGAGAAACACTGGTGAAGAAAAGTGGGGTCTATTGGTCCATTTTTTTTCCTTATGATGATAATAGTCAATAAAAGGAATATTTGGGTCTTGAAAAGTTATAACTCAGGACACTGTATTGCATAGGCCTCAAGAAGCACACAACTAAAAAGAATGCCACTATTAAAAGAGAATTATTTATATATTATTCTAAAATTTGCAAGATGTGAAACAATTCTTGGAAGATTCAGAATTGGTATAGATCTGATCTGTAGAGACTCTGATCACAGATAAACCCCAAACAAAACTGTGAAATGGGCAAAAGGAGTCTTCAGTGCACAACTCTTCTTTTTCTTTACACTCCTTTCCCATTCCCTCCCAACTTTCAGTACCCACAGGCCCACCATATAGGCTTCTCCAGGGAGCCAAGATCACAGGACAAATTTCCAGAAAAAAAAAAATAAACCAACATAAATGACTCCTTCTTTAGAGTCAAATTGTTACTGTACTAATGCAACCCTGATAAAATAAAGACAATAATAATGCAACCAACAGAAATATGATGAACAAAAAGCACCTTACAAAGTGCAATAGTTGTGCTTACTTTTAAATGTGGACATTCATCTCCCTTGTGGTAATACAGCCATAAAGTTCACTGAAGATTTTCTTGGCTGCAAAAGAAAAAAAAAAAAAAAATCTCCTTAGTTTTTAAATAAGGCAATAAAATGTGATGTTTGAAACTGGACTATGATGCTTTGCAACCTTGGGGAAGATATCTAACTTTTCTAGGCCTTGGCTTTGTAATAGAAAAATAATAAATTTTGCATATATAAACAGAATAAGGCATGCAATATAGGTGGCAGATGGAAAGCTTCAGTAAATATTAGCTGTTATAATAAAAATTGTATTTATTTCACCATTTTCTTAAGAAAACATATCCTTTCATCTCAAGCTGTTTATAAAGTTTTTTTGTGTGTGCTTCTTTGTTTTGCCAGAGCACATTCACCCATATAATTTCATATTATACTTGGAGGAGACCATCACTGGAGACACAGTAGCAGTTTTCTTAAGTAATAAAAGGTTTATTCTACAGAGCACTTAATGGTCAAAATAGGACGTACAGGAGGATGTTTTAGGATGACGTTTATCAAAGAATGCCTTCATCAGAAGCACGTGGAAAATAATTTAAGACTCAAATTCCTGGGAGGCCCCACAGATCAACCCAAACAGAATGTCACATTCACCTTATGTGGTGGAAGCAGTTCTCATGCATGATCAAATTGAGGGTGGCTGCTTTAGGAAGACACTACATATAAGGTACAGTAGAACTTGCTTACACTTGAGACTATTATTCTAGTTTGCTAATGCTGCCAGAATGCAAAACACCAGAAATGGATTGGCTTTTATAAAAGTGGGTTTATTGGGTTACAAAGCTACAGTCTTAAGGCCGTAAAGTGTCCATCAACAAAGGGTATCTTCACTGGAGGATGGTCAATGGCACCCGGAAAACCTCTGTTAGCTGGGAAGGCATGTGGCTGGTGACTGCCCCAAAGTTCTAATTTCAAAATGGCTTTCTCCCAGAACATTCCTCTCTAGGCTGCAGTTCCTCAAAAATGTCACTCTTAGTTGCTCTTGGGGTGTTTTGTCCTCTCTTAGCTTCTCCGGAGTAAGAGCCTGCTTTCAACAGCCATCTTCAAACTTCTCTCATCTGCAGCTACTCTCTCAGCTTCCGTGCATTCTTCAGAGTGTCCCTATTGGCTGTAGCTCCTCTTCAAAATGTCACTCTCAGTTGCTCTTCAAAATGTCACTCACAGCTGCACTGAGTTCCTTCTGCTTGCCAGTTCATTTACACAGCTCCAATTATCTAATTTAGACCCACCCTGAATGGGTGGGGTGACACCTCCATGGAAATTATCCAATAAGAGTCATCACCCACAGTTGGGTGGGGCTCATTTCCATGCAAACAACCTAATCCAAACATTCCAACTTAATCCCCACTAATACGTGTGCCCCACAAGATTGCATCAAAGAACATGGCTTTTCCTGGGGGACATAATACATTCAAACCGACAGAACTATTCATAGATAAAGTGAGTTATTTTGCAAGGCTGAGACATTCCCTGTCTCTGGAGGGATCCAAGTTATGAATGGATGTTTGGTGCAAAAGCTGGAGAATGCCTTTAAATGTTGGATGGATGGCTGACCTAGGCGAACTAGGCTTAAAGCCCTTTCCAACCTAGAAATTCGATCCCAAAGTAACTTTCATAATGCACCAACTATGTGACAGGAACTCCCATAATTATTTCATATAATTATTTTAAAGGCTCTGCAAGAAAAGTATTGTTATTTGAGAAAAATAAGCTACAAAGAAGTTACAGTTGTTCAAAATGGGATTCAAACCTCAACTTCTCATTCCAACTTCAATCTACTTTCTACCACTCCACCTCACTTCCTCTGGGCACAAAACCATTTTCTTCTCTTGACTTTCCTATTTTTCTTGAAAAGTCCCATCCACTGAATCTCAAAGACTTCTGTTATTATCTATTACTTCTCGGAAATGTGATTGCATCGTTGCCACCTCTTCCTCAGCCCCATTTTTAATCAGACATAATATCCTATTGATTTTCCTTCCACAATTGTCCTGTCATATTTCCTTCTCCTTTGCCTTCCCAATTCCATGTTTCCAGATCAAATTCTATAAACAAATTCTATAAATGAGCCGCTCCCCTGGCAGATCCCTTTTTTTTTTTAAGTCAAATTAACCTTCATGTAGTAAATACTCTCCCATTTTAACATTTAGGTACATCATGTGAAGGCTCCCATGGGTCCTCCAGGCCTTATTTCACAGGTTTCCTTTGAAACTACCATAATTTCCAGCCAAAATGGAACAAAGTGATCCTTTGAGCACAGCTCTCAAAACCTGGCCTCCATCTTATTCCCCAGGTTGGAGCCCATCTCTCTGATTACATCTCCCAGGCAAGCAGGAGTTGGGGAACCTGGCGTCCCAGATGCTTAGAAGCAGAAGCAGGGCGACGTGGGCAATGGGCCTTATGACACAAGAGCCAGGATCTTGAGAAAACAGGTCACTGAAAGTTCAGAGGGAATATTATCAATCTGAGTGGGCTAAGCAGAAATAGAGCAGCCCTTCCAGACAAATGGGACAGCAACCAAGGCTAGAAGAGAATAAATGTCTGAAATGGGAGGTAGAGGGAAAAGCCTGGAGAAATTCCCCAAGTCAAGAGGACTCTCCAAAGTCTCCTCCAACATCAAGCCGGGTAGAAGCAAAGCTGTTCACATCCCTGTTGTCTTGTTTAGTGGGAACCTTTCCTCCTTTAGTCATTCCAATTTCTTGCCAATTAGTCAAAACCTTTAGCATATGGAATGAACTAGAAGCTTTCCCACAGAGCAACCATGAAAACCATTTCTCCTTCCTCTGAATTTTCATAGCATGAGGTTCTTACTTCTGTGTGATATTTGGTGATACCTATTTCATTGTAAGCTCTCTGAGGACAGGAATCATGTGTTTTTCATCTTTAACTCCACCACAGTAGAGTCTGGTGTTTAGGACACACTCAGTTAATTACCTAAGAAGGTTTTTTGGTTCCTCCTTCCTTTTCAACATCCCCATTCACAAATGAAAAAAAAAATTAGATCAATAGGTACTAAGTGATTTGTCCAGGGAGCCAAACTGCCATGAAATCTGACTTGCCTAATCATTCTGTACTAAATATTCTTTCACTCAGTCTCTTATAAAGCTCTAATACTTCACAATAAATGGTATTACTAAAGTAACTTTTCCAAGGGATTAGTATAGTCAATTAGCCTATCTGGGTATATGAGGAATTTCCAGTAACCTTAAGCACTGTGAAAGAAATTTTTCTTACCAAACCCGACAGCTAAAATAACTTGAATTTTTTTTTATTTAAAAATATGCATAAAACATTTTCAGCCCTACACACTGTCAGCAAGTCTGCATCCAAAACCAAAAGCTGAAATTGCACAACCTACTTTGCCTTTTGCTTGCTGATTCGTGTGCCTTATGGTTTCTAAAACCCCTTGACAGATCTAGCAGTCTCTCTCTGCCCAGGAGCAAAAGCAGACCTAATTCTCTCCTCTTGATTTGGCTCTTGGTCTGATCATCCATCAGCTACAGACGTGCTCTCCTCTGCTCCCTCAATGGCAGGATGCTATTTCAGGAAGCAATCACATCATCCAGTAAAGCCATTCGTACCCGTAGGCTCTGCTTGCCTTAGGAGTGAAATGTCAATTGGTTTCTGTGATTCTGAAGCAGCAGCACCTCAAGGCTGGCCACTGTTATTAGCTGTAGGTGAAGTGATGATACCAGAGGCGGACGGAAGGACCCATCGAGGCACGGAGGACTGCTCTACTCTCGCTGGGACTGGTAAAAGCACTACTTGTGATAGGTGCAGGTAAAGGTGAAGACTGACGATGCCAATATTTTGAGAGTGAATTTTATTTTATCCCTAGGTCAGCTTTTCCTAAAGTATGCATTGTTAAATATATCTATTTTAAAATACGGATTCCACTGTGAAATAATTTTAGCAAACTAGAAAGTGCTGCATATGCTAGAAAATTCACGATGCACAATTTTTACATAGTGAATGCTCTCAGGAATTAACATTGTTTCATGCAGCCTTCTTCAAGTATAATTGACTGTAGAACTCCCTTTTCTGATAACACCCTAGAAGTATGTGCTCTAAGGAACACAATTAGGGAAATGCTAATCTCATTTGTTCATACTGTTACAATACTGGATCATAGAAAGATGCTAGAACTGATAGATCCAAAGTCAGGATTTGCTCCACTCAGCCAATATTTCTTTAGGGGCTGAGTGCTCTCTGCAAGTACTTTGTTGAGAAGTATTATGTATTGCATTTTCAAAAGCTGGAAGCCTTTACTTGTGAAAATTCCGTTTTTAAAATAAAATTTCAATCTACCTGACAGTACAGAAAGGATCTTCTTTTCTATTTCTTCTCTCCAAACTGTCTCATAATATGAAGATAACTGATCACACCCTAGTGTTTTTCAAAAACCCTGTTTATTTTTGTGTATTTCTTTTTATATGGAATTTAAAGTATAGAATCACACAATTCTAGCTGTGAGCCATGAAATCTTTTTCACAAAGTTGAGTACCTTATTACATTAATTGAGTAGCGAATATTGGCAGAATAAATAACTTTTATAGTATAAAAAAATTACTGACATTTTAAACTATGTTATCTTCCTTCTTAATACTCACTTTGATTTTCACACATGGCTCTTCCCTTATACTATGAAACAAATTCCGTTTTGTAAATTTCCCTGAAAATTCATTAAAAACAAAAGAAAACAACACAAACCTAATAAAATCAAGTTTATGGAACTGATATTTTATGATGACTCATATTCATGAAGTATCTAGATACATATATGGGTATATCACAATATAATGGTCACGATTCCTTGTAATAAAAGGGAGTAAATTCTGCTGAGCTAAAGATAGAAATGAAACAAGAGGAGCTAATCACGAACACTATACTATCTGAAAACTCTTTTTTGAAAATTACTCTTTAAATCAAATGAAATTCCTCCTTTTGTACACGCATCTGCTGTGTCTAAGCATCAGCCCACACTGGACTGTTTCACTTGAAGGCCGTTGCTACCTTTAACATCAGTCAACACTGCCGATCCACCATAGACTATGGTTGTTCCAAGCATGAAGAAATAATGAGTCAAAGTTGAGTCGTATATGTTTATTATATCTATGAATTAATGAAAAGTGTGAAATCTTTGGGTTAATCCAGATAAGGCTACTAAAAATGACATTTTTTTTACTTACTTGTTGCAGTAGTCCTATGAGAGAGAACCATTATTATTCTCATTTGACAGATGAGGAAACTGAAAATTAGGGGTTAAGAAACCTACCCAAGGATATTCAGCTAGCCAGAGGCAGAGAAGGGATCCCACTAGGAGGTCTGACCACGCAGTCTCCCTTCCGTAATTCACCAATTCAGTCTAAGAATATCTGAGGTCAGTTAAGTCATTTGATAAAGAGTGATTCTGAGTAAAATGCCTCTGGAATCCCACAGATGAGGTCACACCTTGGCTGTACAGTTGACCAACTGTGCAACCATGGGCAACTTCCTTGACTACTCTGAGCTTTTCCTTCATGACTAAGGATTAAATGAGATATTGCATGTAACGCATTTGGCTTTTTACAGGGTCCCTAAATGATAAATAAATGTTTACAATTATTAATATTGGAATTACTCCTTGGAGAAAGAATTAGTCTAGAATAGATAATTAAAATTTGCATGCAATTTACAAGCTCCAATTCATGACTTCCAGTTTGATTTCCACCTGTTCCGATCGTGAACAGCATAGCCCATATAAATATCCCCCCCATAAGCTTCTGTATTTTTGAATGCACTAAAGTTAATACTCAATTATATACCATATATATTATTTCATGCATTCCACAATTTACTCTACCACCCCATTCTCTCCATTTGTCAAAGTTCTACCCATTCTTGAGGGCCAATATTAAGTTCCTTGTTTTTCCTGAGGCCTTCTTAAATGCCTCCAATTGGAATTGATCCCACTCCTGTGGTTTTCCACTGCATTTGTCTCAGGCTTTCTGTTATTCTGATGTGGCTATATCTTTCATTAAGATTGTGCAACCCTAAAGGAGAGAGACTTCTTTATTTTGTCTCCCCACAGTACTTTACATACTGCATGGCAAAAAGCAGACATGTAATACATATTTGTTGAGTTGAATATAAATATAGCATGAAGATGCCGTACATGCTTTCTTTTTTTCACAAATGAACTATCATTTGCTTGTGAGCAAGTGCCATATTTTGTAACCTCTTTGCGCTGATATCCTAATAAAAATAAATAACTACTGGATGGTTTACTGATTTGGTTTTTATTTATCTCACATTATAAATTTTAAAAATAATACAAAGAGAAATGATCAAAACCAGAAGAGAAGGTCAATAATCTAGGAATGTGCATAAAATGCGAGTTACTAAAGGTAGCTAAATATTTAAGTTCCCTTCTCCTAAGATGGAGTCCTATGCACCCAAGGAAAGCTTGTCTTCTTTCTGCCTCCACACTTCCATGGCAGAATTGTAGAAGACAACCCACCATTTTCTACCCAACCTCACAGCTCCGCCATGAGTCTCTGCTTTTAGTCCACATGGAGTCATTTCATGATTCCCTTTGCTGCATTTTATGTCAGACACAAAGAAACCCCGTCACAAGGCCCTGTGATCCCCTTTCTCATTCTCTCAACCCCCCTCAACTACTTTAATTCTTCCACTGGATCTTCTGTCACTCTCCATTCATCAACCAACAAAATCTCACAATGCTCTTCCCTCTTCTCTGTTTCCCTTCACCTTCCTGTTCCCTGAGGACTGACCCTGTGGCCCTCTCTTCCCAGTGGGGCCTGTTTGCCTCCAGCATCTCTCATATCTCTGACCTTGGGGTGTGGTAGGTGCCCTTGCTCCTTATTGCTGCATTCTGACTATTTTTTCCTCCTTGCTCCCCCAAAATAGCCAACTGTGAATGTCATCAGACTACATCTGTCAACTACCCACTCCTCTCCTTTCTTCAAAGATGTTAGCTAGTAGAGCATGTTACTCTCTCCAGGACTCTTTCTGTCTTAACTCTTCTTAAGTTTAGTATCTATGAGGATGATCCTTTCAATATTCTAGACTCCCAGTTTCTTAAACACTTCTTCAATGACTTTGTTCTCCACCAAATGTCAGTCACTCACTCCACGTTTATTCATTAAACTTTTTTTTTCAATAATTCCATCCTCTCCATAATCTCAATTTAAAAATTTCTGCTTTCTGACCACTGCTTCCTATATTCCCAATCCATTCTTGCTTGGTCACTGACTCCAAAAGTCCTTTAATTCCACTAGAACTTACAAGTCATGAATCACGCTATCTTCACGTGGTCCTTCACTGCTCATAGCCTCACCTCCCTCCTTACAACACTTGAACTCCACGGTTAATCATCTTAATTACTCCTTTGCATACACTTTGTTCCTTTGCTCATCCCTCTCAGAATCACACTAGCTTGAGAAAGACCTAACCCGGGTTTAAATCCAATTTTCCTCCATGTCTACATCCACACAGCTCAACTAAAGAAACAACACAAGAATCCTGACCAGCCTCCCTTCAAATCCGTGTCCATAAGAATCTAAAAAGGCTCTTATTGCTGGCCAGTAATCACTCTCTTACGAAGTCCATTACTCTCTCGCCCCCCTAGATGATAAATTCATACTTTTCTCCTCTCAAATGTTCAGCAACTCTACTCTCTGTGCCCTTTTCGTGCTCAACATCTGTCCTTACTCCCTATTTCACTGCTAAAATAGAAGTATTCTAAATTCCCACCACTACATCCACCCTCTACCTATAATCACGCTCTTAATGCTGCCTCCTTTCCTGTTATTACAGATAAACCATCTGTGTCCCCAAAGCAAACCCTTTCACCTTGGAATAGATCTTGTTTCTCTTGCCTTCCCAAGAACATTGTTCCACAAATTCTCCCCCTTTTCTGTGTTATCAATCTTTCCTTCTCTACTGGATCATTCCCATCAACACACAAGAATGCAGTATTTCTTCTCTCTTCAAAGAACACCTACTTAATTCCATTTCTCCAGTCACATAACCCTATTTCTCCACCACCCTAAATAGCAAAATTATTGGAAATATTTTTATACCACTGTCACCTTTTGTTCTCTTTCCATTCTCTCTTGAACCCACTCCAATGATGCTTTTTGCTTTAAACCTCTTCTGAAACTCCATATTGCTAAATCGGTCCTCATACCTGAGCTCTCTTCCTTGAAACACTTTCTTCACTTGGCTGCTGGACTCCAAGCTCACCTCCTAACTCCTGGTCACTTCATTTCTTCATTCCCCCAACCTCTTAATATTAGGGTAGACCAAGACTCAGTTCTTAGTTCTTTATTTTCCTGTATCTAAATTCACACCATAACTGATCCTAGCCAATCTCATGACTTTAAGTACCATTTATACCCTGAAAACTGCCAAATTTTTATCTCAAGTCCAGACTCCCTGGATTTCCAGACTCTCATATCCAAACTACCTACACATTTCATCTTTAGATCTAATATTCTTCTTGAGATGCTAATCTAACATTAAACATGGTGAAAATAAATTCCTGACTGCCTTCCACTCCCAAACCCACTTTTCCTTCAGTCTTTTCCATATCAGTTGATGGCAACCCAATAAATTAGTTACACAATCCAAAATCCTTGGAGTTATCTTTAATTTGTTGTTGTCTCTTATATGTACCACCCAGTCCCATCAGTGTTTCTTCCAAAATATATCAATTTCTTACCATCTGCAATGCTACAATCCATGCCCATGCCACCATCATTTCTCACCTGGATTGTTCCAATAGCTTTCTAGTAGGTTTCCTATTTCCTACCAATTCCCCAAAGTCTACTCTCAACACAGCAGCAAACCAACCCCATTAAAACATATTACATTGTGTCACTCCTCTGCTTAAATCCCTTCAGTTAATGTCCACCTCACTGAGAATAAAAGCCACACTCATAAAAATTACCTAAAGGCCTGACCTCATCTTTGCCCCTTCATTCCCACAAACTTTTTCTCTCACCTGGCCACCTAACACCTCCCCTCTACTACAGCCATCCTGACTCCTTCACTGTTTCTCCCACCCAATTGGCTGCCCTTCCCCAAAGCTTTGTAAGCAATCTTCTCCCAGTCTAGAACAGCTGTCAACCCAGATACATACTTGGCCTGCTCTTCATCTTTTTCAAATTTTGTTCAAATACCCTGTTTAATATTGCAACCTTCCCCAAACACACTTTCCACTTCCTTTCAGTGTATTTCTCCACAGCATTCAGCATCGTCTAACATATCACATAATTTACTTGCTTATTATGTTTACCAACCCTCTCCCCCTCTACAGGGTAAGCATCAGCTGGCCAGAATCTGTGCCTGTTTCATTCAATACCTTGCATATAGCAGGCACCCAACACATGTTTTTTGAATTAACAGAAGTTTATTTTCTTAAACTTTAGTAAAACGGGTATTCCTACAAACGTAAAACATGTTTGACAGTGTGATTTCTGTTGCAGTGATTCCTGTAGTAGAAAATAACAGTCAAGATGGTATTATAATTTATTGTATTAATTAAAAGTGTAGAGCGAACAGTTTTGCCAGGAGAGGTTCTGTGGCCTCTGATCTTCAGTTTCCTCTTTTGAAATACAGGAGGAATAAATCTGAATTTTACAGGGCAGTTGTGAGAACAAAATGGGACAATTAATTCATTTATACTTTCAGGTTTACCAGGCAATGTTTAAAGCATTGCAGTGAAAGCACTTTGTAAATGTGGAAAGCCCAATGTAAATACAAGGGAATGCTAGTTTCAACAGATGAAAAAGTGTTCTGCCAAGTGATTCCAATAGACAATGCAAGTTAAAGAATAATCACGAGAGGTTTCCAGGTAAGATAGAGGAGTAGGGAGCTTCAGGACTCAGTTCATCCTCCAAGGCAGCTATTAAATAGCCAAGACTAGTCTGAAACAACTGTTTGAGGGCTCCAGAGATCAGAAGAACACTGTACAGCATCCAGGGAAGGGCAGCAGGAAGACACTATAAGCTGCCATGAAGAGCTCAGAGTAAAACTCTCCATGCTGTGGAGGCGGGTGCCCATCCACCACTCTCATGGCAGGTCACCTGGATCCAGTCCCTGACTGGAAATAGAATGGGGGGAGACATCGAAGGGAACTAAATGTGGCTTCCGATGCATGAATTTGGAATGCTGGGCCATGGCTCTGTGGGCAGCTACAGATCCAACCTGCCCAGGACAAAAAGGAACCGAAAGCCTCTGTTTCAACCTCACCCCCAATCAGGGTGGAAATGGGGGAAGAAGAAGCTACAGTGCCTTCTTACGGCTGCAGGGAACAGTTTATTGAAAGATGGCTTTGCCCCAAGAAAAGGGGTGGGGGGCATGACTCAGTGCTGTTCACGGCTTTTGATCAGTGAATTCAGATCACTGGGTCCCAACTAGGGGCTGGGGTTTCAACCCACACTGGACAAAAGTGACCGGCAGCCTGTGGTTCAACCCTGCCTCCAACAAGGAGGAGTCGGTTGAGATTTAAGGGCATAGCAGCACCTTAGGACTGTGGGAACAGTTGGCTGATGAGTGCCATCTGCTGGGCAGGCCAGGAAGGCACAGATTCAGGGAACCATCAAAGAGAAGTTTGGCAACTTTCCTGGTCTTCTCCATAGGACACTTTGCAATGGACCTACACCCCCTTTGTGGGTCTGTGGCCTTGTTTTGACAGGGAAATATTGACTTAGAAAGTCCTCTCGAGGATGACCCTCCTCCCAGAATTTGTCCTCCAGGAAAAAGCAGCTAGAGATGATGAAAGAAGTGTTTAAAAAACTCTAAAAGCAAATAAAAAACAAATAGAAGAGATCAACATTCTTGAACAAGCAACAGGGGAAAGGAAGCTTTCTCCCAGGGGTGAAACAATTGCACAAATAGTGCAATCTCAAAAATTGTACTATATATCCAGGGCAAGAATCAAATGAATAAGAGCTGAAAAAAATCTGATCAGTTAAATATGAGCTATTCTAAATATCTATAACAAGTGAAACCAAGTGTCAAAGAAGTGCCTTAACACAAAGCCATTCAACAAGAAAACCCTAGGCAAGAGAGAGAAAATGACCTCCAGAGTAAACTCATCAAGGTGACCAGATGCCTAGAAACCAGCAAAAAATTACAAGCCATACTAAGAAACAGGAAGATATAGCTCAGTCAAAGGAACTAATTAAGACTTCAAAGGAGACACAGAATTTGGAACAACTATTCAAAGACGTTTGAACAGGTCTCCTAAATCAATTCAAGGAGATGAAGGAAAATATCGCTAAAGAGATGAAGGATATTAAGAAGATATTGTGTGAGCACAAAGAAGAATTTGAAAACATAAAAAGAAACATAACAGAAATCATGGAAATGAAAGACATAGTAGAAGAGATTAAAAATAGACTAGAGGCATATAAAAGCAGCTTTGAACAAGCCAAAGAAAGAATCAGTGAGCTAGAAGACAGGACAGTTGAAATCTTACTGACAGAAGAACAGATAGAGAAAAGAATGGGAAAACTTGAGCAGGGATTCAGGGATTTGAATGACAGCAGAAAGCACATGAACATACACACCATGGGTGTCCTAGAAGGAGAAGAGAAGGGAAAATGAACAGAAAAAATATTTGAGGAAATAATAGAAATTTCCCAACTCTTATGAAAAATATAAATATACATGTTCAAGAAGTACAACGAGCTCCAAACAGAATAAACCCTAATAAACTACTCCAAGACACATACTAATTATAATGTGAAATGCCAAAGGTAAGGAGAGAATCCTGAAAGCAGCAAGAAAAAGTGATGCAACACATACAAGGGAAATATAATAAGGCGAAGTGCCTATTTCTCATGAGAAACCATGGAGGCAAGAAGACAGTGGAATGATATATTTAAGATAGTGAAGGAGAAAAACTGTCAGTCAAGAAGTCTTTATCCATCAAAACTGTCCTTCAAAAATGAGGGAGAGTTTAAAATATTCACAGATAACCAGCAACTGAGAGTTGTCGACAAGAGCCCTGCCCTACAAGTAACACTAACAGGAGTTCTGCAGGCTGAAAGGAAAAGACAATGGAGAGAGGTTTGGAGGAGCATATAGAAATGGAGATTATCAGTAAGGTTAGGTAACTAGAAGGGTAAAAAGGGAGACAGTTATAAGATACAACATATAAAAACCAAAGTATAAAATGGTTGACGTAAGTATTGCCTATACAGTAATATCATGGAATGTTAATGGATTAAACTCCCCAATCAAAAGATACAGATCTGCAGAATGGATTTTAAAAAAGTATAAACCATTTATATGCTGTCTACAAAATATTCACCTTAAACCTAAGTGCACAAGTAGGTGGAAAATGAAAGGCTGGAAAAAGATATTCCATGCAAACAGTAACCTAAAGAGAGCAGGGACAGCTATACTAATATTGGACAAAATAGAGTTTACATTCAAAACTGTTATAAGAAGCAAATAAGGACACTATGTATTAATAAAAGAGGCAATCCACAAGAAGAAATAACAATCATAAATATTTTTGCACCTAATCAGGGTGCCCCAAAATACGTGATACAAAAACTGGCAGAACTGAAGGTAGAAATAGATGTCTTTACAATAATAGTTGGAGACTTCAATACACCATTCTCATCAATAGATAGAACATCTAGACAGAGCATCAATAAAGAAACAGAGAACTTCAATAATATAATAAATTAACTAGACCTAACAGATATATAGAGAACATTGTACCAGAAAACAGCAGGATAGACATTCTTCTCAAGTACTCATGGATCATTCTCCAGGATGAACCACAAGTTTGGTCAAAAAACAACTCTCAATAAATTTAAAAAGACTGAAATTATACTAACCACTCTCTCTGACCATAATGGAATGAAGCTGAAAATCAATAACAGGAGAAAAAACTGAAAAATCACAAATACATGGAGGCTAAGCAATACATTCATAAACAATCAGTGGGTCAAAGAAGAAATTGCAAGAGAAATCAGTAAATATCTGGAGACAAATGAAAATGAGAACACAACATATCAAAACTTATGAGATGCAGTGGGGGCTATGCTGAGATGGAGATATGTAGCCCTGAATACCTACATTAAAAAAGAAGAAAGAACTAAAATCAAAGACCTAACTACACACCTGGAGAAACTAGAAAAAGAAGAGCAAACTAATCCCAAAAGAAGCAGAAGGAAAGAAATAATAAAGATCAGAGTAGAAATAAATGAAATTGAAAATAAAAATGAAAAAAAAAATACAATCAACAAAACCAAAACTTGGTTCTTTGAGAAGATCAATAAAATTGACAAATCCTTAGCTAGACTGACAAAGCAAAAAATAGAGAAGATGCAAATAAATAAAATCAGATATGAGAGGGTGGACCATACTACTGACACCAAAGAAATAAAAAGGAGCACAAGAAGATACTATGAACTGTATACCAACAAATTAGAAAAGCTAGATGAAATGGACAAATACCTCAAAACACATGAATGACTTACACTGACTCTAGAAGAAATAGAAGACATCAACAGACTAATTACAAGAGATTAAATCAGTCATCAAAAATCTCCCAACAAAGAAAAGCCCAAGAACAGATGGCTTCACAGGTGAATTCTACCAAACATTCCAAGAAGAATTAAGTAATCCTGCCCAAACTCTTACAAAAAATTGAAGGGGAAGGAACCTACTGAACTCATTCTATGATGCCAAAATCATCATAATACCAAAGCCAGAAAAAGATACTATAGGAAAAGAAAAATACAGACTAAGTTCTCTTATAAATATAGATGCAAAAATCCTCAATAAAATATTTGCAAATCAAATCTTACAGAATATTGAAAGAATTATACATCATGTTCAAGTGGATTTTAGCTCAGGTATGCAAGGGTGGTTCAACATAAGAAAATCAATTAATGTAATACACCACATTAACAAAAGGTAGCAGGAAAACCACATGATCATCTTGATTGATGCAGAAAAAGCATTTGACAAAATCTAACATCCCTTTCTCCAGGCATGTCTTTATTTTGTTACTAATTTAACTATACACTGGATAAAGGAGGTGTCAGTCACAAGGTTTTTACAATCACATGGTCATAAGATAAAAGCTATATAGTTATACAATCATTATCAAAGATCAAGGCTACTGGGTTACAGTTCAACAATTTCAGGTATTTCCTTCTGGCTATTCTAATACACTAAAACAAAAAAAAATCTATATAATGATTCAGTAGTCATAATCATTTGTTAAATCCTAACTTCTCAGCTACAACTCCTCCCTCTCATTTGATCATTCTCTCAGTCTTCAGGGATATCTAGGCAATGACCATTCTAACTTATTCACAGCATCCTTTCTTGATCAGAACACTTCTAAAGGTGGGAATGGAAGGAAACTTGATAAAGGGCATCTATGAAAATCCCACAGCCAACATCATACTCAAGGATGAAAGACTGAAAGCTTCCATCTAAGATCTGAAACAAGACAAGGAGATTCACTGTTATTCAACACTGTGCTAGAAGTTCTAGCTAGAGCAGTCAGGCAAGAAAAAGAAATAAAAGGCATCCAAATGGGACAAGAAGAGGCAAGACTTTTCACTATTTGCAGATGATGTGATCCTATATATATATAGAAAGTCCCCCCAAAATCCACCACAAAGCTCCTAGAGCTAATAAATGAATTCAGCAAAGTGGAAGGGTACAAGATCAACATGTAAAAATCAGTAGTATTTCTCTACACTAGCAATGAGAACACTGAGGAGGAAATCAAGAAAAAATTCCATTCATAACAGCAACTAAAACAATCAAACACCTCAGAATAAATTTTTTGTACACAGGAAACTACAAAACATTGCTGAAAGAAATCAAAGAAGACCTAAATGAATGGAATGACATCCTGTGTTCACAGAGTGAAGACTAAATATTGTTAAGACATCAATTCTATCCAAATTGATTAACAGATTCAATACAATCCTAATAAAAATTCCAACAGCATATTTTTCTGAATTGAAAAAGCCAATTATAAAATTTATTTGGAAGAGTAAGTTACCACAAATAGCCAAAAACATCTTGAAAAAGAATAACAAAGTTGGTGGACTCACACTTCCTGACTTCAAAGCATATTACAAAGTTACAGTGATCAAAACAGAATGGCTCTGGCATAAAGCTATCTGTATCAACCAATGGAATTGAATTGAGAGCTCAGAAAGATCTTCACATCTATGGTCAATTGATTTTTGACAAGGCTGCCAAATTCACTCAACTGGACAGAACAATCTCTTCAACAATTGATGCTGGTAGAACTGGATATCCACATGCAAAAGAATGAAAGAGGATCCCTGTCTTACACCTTATAAAAATATTAACTCAAAATGAACCAAAGAGCTACATATAAAATCTAGGACCATAAAATTCCTAGAAGAAAATGTAGGAGGACATTGTCAAGATCTTGTGGTAGGCAATGGTTTCTTAGACTTTACACACAAAGCAGAAGCAATGAAAGAAAAATAGATAAATGGGACCTCCTCAAAATTATATATTTTTGTTCTTCAAAGAACTCTGTCAAGCAAGAAAAAAAAGCAGATACTCAGTGGGAGAAAATATTTGGAAACCACATATCCAAGGGTTTAATATCCAGACTATATAATAATATTCAGTATATATAAAGAAATTCTACAACTCAACAATAAAAAGATAAACAACCCAATTTAAATATGGGCAAAAGACTTGAATAGACATTTTTCCAAAGAGGAAATACAAATGGCTAAAAAACACATTAAAAGATGCTCAACATCACTAGCAATTAGGGAAATGCAAATCAAAACTACAGTGAGATATCATTTCATACCTACTAGAATGGCCATTATTAAACAACGAGAAAACTACAAGTTTTGAAGAGGATGTGGAGAGATAAGAAAACTCATTCACTGCTGGTGGGAATGTACAATGGTGCAGCAGCTGTGGAAGACAGTTTGGTGGTTCTTCAGGAAGCTAAGTGTAGAATTTCCATATGATCCAGCAATCTCACTACTAGGTACATACCCAGAAGAACTGAAAGCAGGGATGCAAACAGACATTTGCACACCAGTGTTCACAGTGGCATTTTTTACAATTGCCAAAAGATGGAAGCAACCCAAGTATCCATCAGCTGATGAATGGATAAATAAATGTGGTATGTATGTATGATGGAACATTATTCAGTTGTAAGAAGGAATGAAGTCCTGATGCATGCGGCAACCTGGATGAACCTTGAGGACATTATGTTGAGTGAAATAGGCCAGACACAAAAGGCCAAATATTATATGATCTCACTAATATGATCCAATTATAATAAGCAAACTCCTAGAATTAAAATCTAGAATACAGGATGCCAGGAGACAGAATAAGGAAAGAGAATGGGCAGCTAATGCTTAATTTGTGCAGAATGTTTGATTAGATTGATTGTAAATGTTTGGAGATGGATAAAGGTGATGGTACCAATTATTGTGTGCATAATTAACAGCACTTAATTATGTGTATGAATGTAGTTGAAAGGGGAAGTTTAGGGTCAGGTATGTCACTAGAAGGGAAGCTAGAGGATAAAATATGGGACTATATAACATAGTGAACCTTGTGGATGAAGACTGTGGTAAATAGTACAAAAAAGAATGTTCTTTCAAGAATTAGAACAAATGGTCATCACTATTTCAGGTGTTAAAAATAGGATAGGATATGGGAAAAAATACACCTGATACAAACTATGGACTATAATTAACAGCAATATTTTAATCTTCTTTCATCAGTTGTAACAAAGGTACCACATCAATGATAAGTGTCAATAATAAAAGGGTAAAAGAGGTATAGGGTTTTTCTTTTTGGAGTAATGAAAATGTTCTAAAATTGTCTTGATGAATGTACAACACTGTGAATATACTGGGGGCCATGCATTGTATACCTTGGATGGATTTTATGGTATGTGAATATATCAATAAAGTTGCTTTAAAAAAAGAAATGGAATTTAGCAAATACCATTTAAAATCACAAAATTTATATGCATTGTCACTTCAAACTATAAAAGTCAGAATCAAAAGTTTTTTTGAAATCCTATTTCTCTTTTAAAAATATTCTGGAAAACTGAAAACCCAAAACTCAGAAAACAATAAGTGGTTTGGAGGTTGTTTTACCCGCCAAATAGTTTTACTGAATTGGCAACTTTTTATTAACCAGACTTCAATCTAAACTTAAAAGCCAACACACATTATTGATGCACAACAAAATAAGTTCATGGAGCTCTTTAACAGAAAAGTCTAATTTTCCATAGATCTACCTTATTAAAACATCATCAGATTCATGCCCCAAATATGACAATGGGAAGATCCCCATAGGATATGAATCTGGCCCATTATTTCCAGACCCCATACTGTTAAAAAAAACTTCTGACTGTGATGACATGAGGCCATCTGGAGCTCCTTCCCCTACTTTTGTCCTGTTTGGGTCAAACAAAATAGTTGCCAGAAGTACCTTTTGAGTTTGTCTGAAAATCAACTCAAGTGAACACATTTCTCTCTTCACCTGTTTACTGATAAAACGAAGTAATTTTACTGGGAAGATTTGAAGTAATTCTTTAAGTGACTATGTTAAAATGACCTTGTGATCCTTTTCAATTTACAAGAGTATTTTATAAACCAATGATATATCTGTCTATAACATTCTTTAATTTATAATTTGCATGGAAAAATGGAAAATGTTAAAGTCTTTACCAAATTAAGTGCCAAAAAACTGTGAAATTCACACCTAAATTCAAACAAAATTTTTCAGCAACATTTTTATTTATATGGTATCCAGACAATGGATCAGTTTTCTTTTCCAACAAATCATATTACATGAGGCCATTAAATCTTTAAAAAATTCATTCATGAAAGTCACTGGTCATTTTATTAAACAAGGTGGAAAAGAAAAACAGGAACAGTGTTTACCCTTAAATATTATTTTTTAAATGGCAAATTAACCGTTAAAAATATGTATTAAAAGAGCCATCTATAAACCAGATGAAGGGTGATTTTAAGTGTTTTATTATGCAGATAGAATAAATGACCTAGTTGTACAAAAGAGGTTTCCTTTCATGTTTTTAAGTCCTCTATTTATACTTTAAATATTAACAAGGCTTAAAACGGATAATAATAGTTTGTCCCATTCCCTAGACTTCAGGTTTTTTATAGTCTCTAGTATAGTGATACATTACCCCATAGGTGCTCAATAAAAAGTAATTGAATTGAGTAGAATTTTATGGCTTCTTCTTAGAAAATAACTGTTTGGTTGCAGACCGTGAAGTGCTATTTCCCTTAACAGGACAGATTTCCTGCTCCTTCCCCATTTTGGTCACTGCACTGAGAAATAAACACACACACACACACACACACACACACACACACACACACACACACACACACAGAGTAGTTTGACCAAATGCTGGCAATATTACCCAGAAGGAGTGATAAGTTCTCCCAGCTTTGTGATAAAGTTTAAAGTAAATGGGACAAATTCAGGAGTCAGCTTCACTGACACCTTTGAAAAGACAAGAATAGGCACTGATATTTCTGGAAGCTCATTAACTCTAATGATTAAACCAAAAGCAGAATTCAACTATCACCTGATTGGAGAAGAGAAATTACATAAATGAATAAATACAGCAATCCGAAGACAACAGACCCATGTCGATTCTCTTGTAGGCAGAGCCTCAGCTGCCAGAGAGTCTAATGTCAGTGAAGTTGTGGAGGGACAGACGCCTCTGAGTAAAACTTCACCATATTTTACAAAGCACACTGCATCCCACCAAGAAGCAATTTTGTACTGTTCTGTTTCATTGAGAAGAACTTGAGAGTAAAGGGAATGAATCTTTTCCCAGGAAGCTGCAAAGTTTTTGAAAAAATACACAGGTTTAAGGGTTGGGTGACCTGGGTTCGTGACTCTAACACATACAGTGCCAAGTGCTTTGAGCAAATGATTTAACCTTTCTGAAACAAAACTTCCTTTTCCGTCAGTTAGGAAAGCAGCACCTGCCTAATCACAGGTCATTGTGAAGAACACAGGAAATGATAGCTATAAAAGCACTAAAGGCTCTGAAGACATATAAGGAGTTTCTAATTTCATCTTAGAAAACCAAAGGGCAAAGTTTCTATTAACCTGCATCCATGATTAGTGTGAACCCAATAAAATAAAAGGTGATTTATTAGTTATCGAGAACAATAAGGCATTTACTTTTTGTCCCCATTTTTCTACTCATCTCTCCATACACTGGGTAAAGGCAGTGTGAGCCATAGGTTTTCATAATCACATGGTTACACCATGAAGCCATATAGTTATACATTCGCCTTCCAGAATCAAGGATACTGGATTGCAGTTCAACAGTTTCAGATATTTCCTTGTAACTAGTCTGATAAACTAAAAACTAAAGAAGGATATCTATATAATGCATAAGAGTTACCTCCAGAATGACCTCTCAACTCCATTTGAAATCTCTCAGCCACTGAAACTTTATTTTGTGTCATTTCTCTTCCCCCTTTTGGTCCAGAAGGCTTTCTCAATCACACAATGCAGGGTCCATGCTGGGAGTCACAACCCATGTTGCCAGGGAAATTTACATCCCTAGGAGTCATGTCCCACATGGAGGAGAGGGCAGTGAGTTTACCTGCTGAGTTGGCTTAGAGAGAGGGGCCACATCTGAGCAACATCTGAGCAACAAATGTGGGGGTGACTCTTAGGCACAATTACGAGTAGGCTTAGCCTCTCCTTTGCAGTAGTAAGCTTCATAAGGGAAAACGCCAGGATCAAAGGCTTGGCCTGTTACAATCGTAGCCCTCAATGATTACAAGAATATCAGGAATTCCCCAGCTGGGAAGGTTTAATATTTCTGCATTTTTCCCCAGTCCCTTAAGGGGGTTTTGGGGAATACCAAATTATTCTCTGCCCAAATTACTCTGGGTTATATCGGTGCTTCATGCCAACCTGTACAAACCAACAAGGTCTCACTCTCCAGTCAAGGTTCCATGTAATTATGGTATTTGAGTAAACTGACCATACAAATTAAATTATATAGTGTGCTACAGAAAATATAGATGACTAATATGGGGGAGGAGGGGTATGGGACATTTTGGGTGCTCTTTTTACTTTTATTTTTATCTTATTTTTATTTTTTGGAGTAATGAAAATCTTCAAATACTGACTGTAGTGATGTGTTCTAGTTTGCTAATGCTGCCGGAATGCAAAACACCAGAAATTGACTGGCTTTTATAAAAGAAGGTTTATTTGGTTACACAGTTACAATCTTAAGTCCATAAAGTGTCCAAGGTAATGCATCAACAATTGGGTACCTTCACTGGAGGATGGCCAATGGCATCCAGAAAACCTCTGTTAGCTGGGAAGGCATGTGGCTGGCGTCTGCTTGCTGCCAGGTTGCATTTCAAAGTGGCATTCTCCAAAGTGTTGCTCTTAGGGCGTTTTGTCCTCTCTTAGCTTCTCTGGAGCAAAAGTCTGCTTTCAGTGGCCATCTTCAAACTGTTTCTCAGCTGCAGCTACTCTCTCAGCCCCTGTGCATTCTTCAAAGTGTCCCTCTTGGCTGTAGCAAGTTTGCTTCTTCTGTCTGAGCTTATATAGTGCTCCAGTAAAGTAATCAAGGCACATGCTGAATGTGCAGGGCCATGCCTCCATGGAAACTATCTAATCAGAGTTATCATCTACAGTTGGATGGTCACATCTCCATGGAAACAATCAAAGATTTACAATCTAATCAACAATAATATGTCTGCCCACACAAGATTGCATTAAAGAATATGGCTCTTCCTGGGGGACATAATACATACAAACTGGTACATGATTAATGCACAACTACATGATGATATACTGTAAACACTGTTCTACACTTTGGATGATCATATGGTAATAGAATATATTTCAATAAAAAAAATGGTAAAAAGAAAAATAAGGCAAGGTAAATTGTCCGTTGTCCATTGTTAATTTCTTCTCTTTCAAATGTTGACGTCCTGAACATCTGTTTATGTGGTTAAAATATTTAAAATAAGAGAAAAATGTAAATACCTAATAAAAAGCTACAGGATTTAACCCCCACAGTGAATAATGAACCAAGTTAGAAGCAATGCCTTCTGCTCATCAACTCATATTTTGTTATCTTCCCAAGAGCCAAGTGCTGAATAAGTTTATCTTCCACCCTCCCTTGCACTTACGTTGCAGCCATGAGCCTTCCTCTGGCCAATGGGCTGGGAATGAAATGGCACATATTCTTTCCAAGTTGAAGCCTAGAAGAGCTAGCGTGCGTTCCCTAAGATCCTCTCTTTTCACATGATCCTGGAGCTAATGTGTAAGATGCTATAATATGGTAGTAGCATGGATCCTTCAGGCATCATTTGAAGTGGAGCTGCTCTAGTGAGCCAAGGAACTACAACACTGGTGTAAGAAAGGGGAAAAAAAGACCGAGACTGTGCAGTTTCCTTGTTACCATAGATTATCCTTCCCTGTGCTGCTAAAAAAAAAAAAAAAAAATTGGTACTGAAAGCAAGGTGCTGCCTAAAATAAAACCTAAAATATGCGATCAAGCTTAAGCATGTTTTATCAAAAAAAAGTTAGTTGCATTGTACTTTACTGAAGCAATAAGGAGGAAATGGTATGGAAAAGGTGGCAACTGGAGTAAAAGGGTTTAAAACCAATTCTAGTTATTGAGCAACAGAGTCTCCTAAACTTTTTCATTACAAGATCCAAAGTCATTGAAATATTCACTTGTCTTTCACCGCCTTAGAGCCTAACAGCATTTACTCTGAAATAATGCAATTTAATCCTTCTTATAAGAGGGAAAATGCTAAGTATATAATATATATTATATAATTATATAATGTATTATATATGTATTTTATATATATTTTATATATAATAGATATATATATAAATCTTTCTATTACAAAATGCTCAGTTCAGGTTAAACCAGGCTACAGGAAAATCTTATAAAGAATCTAGTGCCACCCATTCCCTATATACAAACATGTGTCCTCCAGACATTGCACAAGCACACTGTCAGTCTGTGAGTGAGAAAAGTAGACATTGCTGAGTAAGAAACTGAATGGATTCCTCGGCCCACATATTAAGAGCAGGTGTAAAAAAGGGCTCTGCTACCCTGTGGCAGGGGCCAACAGGTGACAGGAAGCTTCTCGTTCTGTGGCATTCCAAATGATTTGGTCTCTGCCAGAAAATAGCAGCTGCTACCCCACCCAACTGCATCCTTCAGTGTCTGAAAGTGCCCACATACAGCTAATTTCCATGCACTTAGCAACCTGCATGTTCCAGATGCGGAAAGAGTGGGCCAGCAGACATTTGTACATGTGAACCTAGATGCTTCGATACATCAAACAGTGCTTTGTCAAATCCCTACTTATCAATGAACTATGTAGATGCATGGGCATGTATATATAATATATACACATGCACACATATATTTATATAGATCAGCTATTATTCTAGAAATGGTTCAAGGTAGTTAAATGAGCAACGAAGTCTTCTTTATTTTTGTAGTCGAATTTACCTTCAGACAAAGCTCAAAGCTCAGACATATTTCTGTGGGAAAGTTCCCAGGAATTCTCAGAAATAGAAAATATGGCTGTTTATTTCATCTATTTCCTCTCTCAATTGAGGAAGATACCAAGTGTTCCTGCCAACAAATTCTCAATTAATAAATTAGGAGGTTTTTGGTTGGTTGATTGATTTTTAATAAGTCCCTAATCAAGTCCAAATCCTTCTGAGTAAATGGCTCCTGGATCTTCATTGCCAAAAGTTCTAAATTCAAATTCTTCCTTCTCAAACCATAAACATGCTTTACTTAGGATGTTTTCTTTCTCTTTTCTTTCCTGGGCACTGCTTTGGAGATTTTACCCTGGTGTGCGTCGAGCTAATGGCTGATTAACAACACAACACAGACCATCCTTTGTAGGGCACTGGGGCCACCCGACGGCTAGGCTGGGCTGGGGTCGGTTTGTGTGGACTCTCTCGAGATGATTGTGAATGTTCAGGAATTTGGGGAACAGGTTAATGTCATATTGGTACCTTGAAGTGGACAGTGATGATATTTTCCACCAGGGAAATCAGCAAATGCCACAAATTAGGACTTTTTCTTTTCTTTTCATTTTGGAGAGCTGGTTTACTAGGACACTGCTGATTGGCATCCTTCCTTCTGAAATACGGCAGCTTTATGTTACTACCTGGGTCCAGTCACCCATTTTACCATTCGACATTGAGGAAGTTACTTAACACTCCTAAACCTTGGTTTCACCAGTGGCGTGCTATTAGCTCCCACTTCATAGGAATGTTGCAAGGATTAAATGAGATGATCTGTATAAATACATGAAAGCACAAAGTACACAGTAAATGCTAACTGTTATTGTTTATTCATGTTGTCAGTATTATTTCTTCTACTTGTTTTAATGTTTTAAATAAAACAGACTGCAGGAGAATTCCCACTTTTGTCATTCAATGAATGTAAAATGATAGCGTGTATGGAATCTAGTGATACACAAAACTGGCACATGGAATCAAATGATCAATTTTATAAAGCCAAGAGGCCACTCGTGTGTCTCTCACAGGTCTCTGCCATAGCAATAACGGGCACTGAATTCTGGGTGCATGTCGATCACTTCTCCATACACCTCTGTTCTAGCAACATGAGAAAAATGTTCTCACAGAACTCTGCTCCAAGCAGAAGGTGCTGACCACACATTCATTCATTCATTTGTTCATTCAACACTTACTATGTTTGGCAAGAGGCCCAGAATCCTGGGAAATAGAAGACTAACAACAACAACAACAAGAGTTGAATGAGCACACACAGTGCACTCGGTACAATTTTAGGTACTTAATAATGTATGCAAGGTAGGTGCAGTTATCCTCATTTTGCAAATATGAAAACTGAGGTGCAGAGACTTTAAGTAACTTGCTAAGGGTCACAGAACTATTAAGCAGTGGAGCCAGAATTCAGACCAAGGTAGTCTGCTCTGAAAGAAGTCCAGGCCCTTGCTCAAGCCACTGACCCATTCTGGTGTCCAGAATCTGGCACCAGTCCTAGTCCCATATTTTGAGACAGAAGAAAAAAATACAGAATAACGTACTTCAAAATACACTAGGGAAGCAGGAATGCAGTCCATACAATAATAATATATCCTGGAACATCATTCTAAAACACTTGCACAAAAATTCCAAAGAGTAGTCTGTGGGAGAAAAGGTCATGAATATATGCTGATCAATTATCCATGTTTATTCCTTCAGCAATTGTGTGTGTGTGTGTGTGTGCGTGTGTGTGTGTGTGAAGGGGAAGGACAAATTATGTGCTTGGTGATGGGGAACAATCACAGGTCCAGGCAAATTCAATTCCTATCCTCAGAGGATATATGGGTTGGGCATTCTTGTAACTATATATGTAACTAACTGAATATAATTAAGATAAGGCTTTAGAGCATTGCTACTTAAAGCTTGCTCTCAGGACTGTTGACATCAACAAATGTGCCTTGTGTACCAGTCATGAAAATTAATGAAGAAGAGAAATATAACCAGTTTTTAAAGGATGGCACACAGTTTGATGAGATTAGGAGAGAAAAACAGCAATGCATGTGACAATTGGATGGAGATATTTTGTAGCAAGAACAGAAACACTAAGGTTCAGGAAGATATTTAGAAGTTGTGTGAGGAGTTGTCTAGAAAGAAGTATCATTAACACCAGACTGCCTCTGACCACAAATAGTCAATTTACCTCTAGTTTACCAAGAAAAAAATGGAACAAACAATGTTCATTTAGATAAAGTTCTGAAGATACCCAACTTGTTCTCCCACATCTGTCTCCAACCCCACCCAGTGGATCAAGCAAGTGTCTGTGTTTAATCAAACTTGCCTGAACCATGCAAGGACAGGGCAGAAACAAATTCATTTGGGAGCGTTCAAGTCCTCTTTCAAGGTTTCTAACTTTTAAATGAGCACCCTAAAAAAGAGAGTGGGGACAGAGATTATCCATCTCTTTCATTGAATTATGTGGAAAGGACATTCAAATTTTGGATCCAATTCCAGTGTATTTCAGCAGTCTCATGACTATAGACTGGAATTAAACAGATCCTGCCATTCTTTTACTCTCAGAATTTTTAGAACATTACAAACTTAGAAAATGCTAAACACATAACAAGTAAATGAATGGATCCATGGTCCACACCCTCCTGGGACAGGACAGGGTTCTGAAAGTCTTTTGCAAAATCCATCTGCAGGCTCGACTCTAAAATGGTCATGTCCCTCACTCTCTCTCTTTACACTTTCTAGCTTCCTCTATTTGTTTTCTCTCTGTCCTTTCACTGACCAGAGGCTGCAGTGTATTTGGGTGGTGAAGACTGCCTTCAGTTTGATCTAGAAATACTAGATACCCCTGAAGCTGAATGAATCACCAGGCTATCAGAGACAGTTCAAATGGTTCAGTTCATCTTCAATTCTCCCAGACTTCTCCCTTAAACATTCTTCCTTCATGGAAGAAGGGAGGGAAGCTGGGATTCTATCACTTGGAGATGTCTGTATGTATTTTTTTTTTATTTGTGTCCCTTATTACAATATTATCCCCCATGAAGCAAGGATCATATCACTGCTGTGCATCTCTAGAATCAAACTACTGCATGGCACAGAGGAAACAGTCAGTAATTATTTATTGAATAAAAATGTAAATTCCTACCCCACCTACTCATAAGTTCAATAAAGTGCCCGTGGATATTTCTGAATCCTGAAAAATAATAATAATTAATTAAAAAACAGGAAGGGTAGAGAAAGAAAAATATATCAAGTGGATAATAAAATAGAACATAGCTCTAAGTAACATCCAACTGTGAAGAATGGGTTTAGGGGTTCTACATCCTGTCCTGGAATCCAATAGTGTTGGCCTAAGGACAGACCTTTTAGAAGAGTGCTACCCATGTCCATGGCTGAACAGTCCAAAGGACAGACACTAGCAACATGTGGCTACCCATGGTTTGAAACGTGACTAGTACAAGTAAGGAAATGAATTTATTTTGTTTCCGTTAAATCAAATAGGAGTTAAAATAACCACATGATTAGTGACTACTAATTAGTGATTAGTGTACCAAATACAATACTAGGCCAAATGTTAATTGTTAGGGATGCCTTGGATGCCAGAGAACAATCTACTGTCATCCCAAGCAAATACTGAGACAAAAGCTGCCATTATGCAAAATACCAGAAATGGATTGGCTTTTATGAAGGGGACTTACTAGGTTACAAATTTACAGTTCTGTGGCCATAAATGTGTCTAAACTAAGGCATCAAGAGGATAACTTCATTGAAGAAAGGCTGATGGAGACCAGAAAACCTATGTCAGATGGGAAGGCACTTGGTTGGTGTCTGCTTGTCCTTTGCTCTCTGGTTCTGGTTTCAAAATAGCTTTCTCCAAAACGTTTCTGGGCTTCTGTCTCTCTTAGCTTCTCTCTCTCAGCTCCTGTTCATCCTTGCTTATTTTCCCAGGGTGTTTCTCTCTAACTGACTGAGGATCCTCTCTTAGCTTCTTAAGGGCAAACTCTGGGTTTCATCTCTTAGCTTAGCATCTCCAAAAGTCTTTCTGTCTGCATCTCCAAGCATCTGCATCTGTGTTGGCTCTTAGCTTCTCCCAAGGGCAAACTCTGTATTACATATCTTAGCTTCTCTCCAAAATGTCTCCCTCAGCTTCTCTGAGCTCCTTCTCTCTGTGCGCTCTCTTAAAGGACTCCAGTAAGCTAATCAAGACCCACCCTGAATGAGCGGGGGTCATAACTCCATAGAAATGGTCTAATCAAAAGGTCTCACCTACAGTTGGGTGAACTAAGGGAAAATCATGAGAACATTTTAACAAACTTATTTTCATTCTCTTCTGACTGGAGGATAGAATACTATCTTCTGGAAAATAATTCTCATTGACTTGGAGCCTTTAATTAAAATAAACAATGACCTTCAAGCTAAAGAATTAAACTTCTTTAAGATTTCCTTGAAGGTCAGGTACCAGTCCTATCTGGTTGTCATGCCAGCCTTATGAGAGGCATGGGACAGGACAGCCAGGACTGTAGATGACCAAAATGTTGCCACACACCAGTATCCCATCAGTTCCATTTTATGAATGAGCGGGAT
This sequence comes from Choloepus didactylus, assembly GCF_015220235.1. Taxonomy (NCBI): domain Eukaryota; kingdom Metazoa; phylum Chordata; class Mammalia; order Pilosa; family Megalonychidae; genus Choloepus; species Choloepus didactylus. The sequence goes on from NC_051320.1 coordinate 20,490,389, forward strand.
GCAGGGAGGTGGTTGAGAGGGAGAAAGTGCAGTGATAAATGGGAACAGGAGGGGCAAAAGCACACAAAGCTGGGTTGCAGGCAGTCCACCAAGGGCACACCATCAGCTGTGTATGTGCCGTGCTGCCCCCTCCATAGCAAACATTTTAAACCTCTTATCGACATGGAAGGGTTTATTAACATTAATCCTTAACATCGTCATCCTTGTCCACGTAACATCATTATGCAGCATCAGAGATGGATCAACATTAATATTATGGATTTGAAGATTGTGATCGCCATTGCGGCAAAAGGGGACATGGGGCATCCACTGAGCCCTGCTCGGAAAGGGGGAGGCAGACCCCACAGCCCACATGCAGTCCCTCAGGGTGTGTGGGTGTTTGTGTGTGAAGTAATCACTTTAACTTCAAACCGCATTGTTCCCTGACTATTTCCCGCTCTTTAGCAGGGGTCTCTAGCCTGTTTGGAGGTAACAAAAGGGGTATTTCCGAGTCTCTCCTGAAAGTGGCAGACCCCAGCCCTCCCGCTGGGCCGGGCTCCCCTGACCCACCATTATACATGGGCGGGTGGCTGGGAACCACGGCCACTGTCGGACTCCAGCTGTGTTGGCATAACAGAAAGTCGAATGTGCTGCAACAAGCTCCAACCCCGAATTTATTGTAAAAGCCACCATTTCTATTTCATTTGGCTAGTAAACAATCTCACCCAATTGGGATGGTTAATTATAAATAACAGTTTAGCCTCTTTTAATTGAAATCCGCATTTATTTAGAGCCTTTTCATGAGACTAGAATTAAGAAACAACAAGCATTAGGAATGAATAGAAATGGACCACACTATTCAAATAGAAAAACCTCAAAAGCTAAACATTAAAATGCCCCTAAAAATAACAATATTTTCCATTTTATTAACATTGCCCATCTGCTGTTCTCAAACAGCATTGTCAAAGTTAACTTCTGTCATTCGTGAACTGAAGCAATGGCTATTAGTGTTATTTTACAGTGAAGTCTCCCTGCAGAAATATGTATATAGCTCATGGTGCCAAGGACTATTTTTAAAGCAAACGGGAATTCATGGAAATCCATTCTTTCCTTAAAAAAATATTTGTTGATGGTCCATTATGAACAAGTAACTGAGCTAAAAGCTGTAGGGCAATGATTTGAAAAATTTTTTGACTGTAGGAAACAATAACAAATGTATTTTTATAGTGACACAGTATACAATTATAAACATATTTATATGACAGAGTTTCATGAAACTATATTTAACCTTCATATATGATGCATTCTATCATCTATCTTATTCTAATTAATGAGTTAATAATTTATTATAATCTGTTTAATAAAAAATGATGATCAATCCACTTCATTTATAACCACCAAATGCACTGAAATTTGCCATTTGAAAAACAATACTGAAGATATGGCCAGACAAATTCTACTCCATTTCCTGACTGTAAGGAGCTTATGGTCAAATAAACAAAGATAAGACAACAGATTAAGAAGAGATAATAAAATTAAAATAATAATAATAATAGAAAAGGAATCAACTTAAGAGTTCAGATGGAGCAATTATAATAAAAGACAGAATATTACAGTGTCATGAAAGTTCACTGAAAAAATTGATCACAGTCAGTCAAGAGGGAAGGTTTAATGGAGGAGTTGATTTTTACGATGGAACTTAAAAGCAGCTAGAATTTGAGAGGTAGATAACCAGAAAAATAGAAAAGATATTCCTACTGGAGTTCACATCATTGGTTGAGGCACAAAGATGACCAGAGAAGGGAGAAGTGGATGTGGGAAACGGTGAGTCATCCACTTTGGCTGGATATGGTGTGCAGAATGAATTAATAGAAAAGCATGTTGGAAAGATTAAAGGGATCTTGGGTGTCAGGGTGACTATTATTTTAAAACTCAGTAGGCAGTGAGGAACAGTCAAAAAGTGTCTATCCATGCAACCATCCTTCCATCCAACAAGGATTTATTAAAGAGTAATGGGCACAGGAGAAAATGGCTACGAAACAACCCGTCTCTTCTTGCAAGATGTATTAAACTATTAAACAGTCAGCAATAGCACAAGGATGAAGCCATTTAAGAAAATTAATCTGGCAGCCTCTTGGAGAATAAATGTGAGCTGAAGAGACTGCAAGCAGGAAAGCCAGTTATGACATGGAAAAGATGAATTGCCTAATGAGTTCAAAGGTAAAATATGACTGTTTCTGTAGGTTTGAATGTTTTAGCTTGGCAGGTCAAACTTCCTTTGTCCTCCTTTTAGGGAGAAATTTGCATGACATTGGCAGTGAGCCTCATTCAAGGCCAGTTCAACCTTACTCTGTGGTGATGCACTTAGAGAACCATCAGCCCATCCTCTATCACTCACTTAATTTATGCAGTATGATACATTTACTTATATCTCTTTTGTCTGACAGGTTTCATTTTATTATCATTATAGCATCATTTTTGCCGGTCATGAGTTCAATTCTCAGCTGGAGATAACATACTCTCCCTCTTGTCTGTTATTTTCCTTATTTCACTTTTTCTGTCATGGTGGATTTTATTAACACAAAAGGCAGGGTATGAAATCACTATTAAACAGAGATTTTTTTTCTTTTTTTTTTTAGCTCACTTCACCATGGCATCAAGCTAACACCCACAAATTTCCAAAATCTATAGACTTTACAGTAACCCATGTTCCTCTGGCATTAGGGGAAAGGTAAACTTATTTTTTAGCTACATGATTTGTTTGGGGTGATTATTATCTACTTTTTTTTTTCAAATCTATGGTATGATTTTCTTTTTCCTTTTAAAACAAATATCTTTATCCCTTTTTTACTTACGGTAGTTGTATTCGGTTATAAAAGGGGCCACTCCATATCAGAACAGCCTCACATATTTGCCTAATAATCCCCTTTAAGTAATCTGGCCCGGTTGTTAATGGCTTTTTTTTAAGCCAGCCATACACCTAGAATCAAAATTAGCATCTAAATGAGGATGTTTTAAAACGCATGCCTAGGGGTTGCCGTTTTCACCTTTTTTTATAGTTTGCCATGTTAAATTATGTAAAACAGAAATGGTATTTTAGTATTTAATGAGCTAATGCAGAACCTTTTGAGACTGCCTCCCCATCCCCCTTGTCCCTTAATACAGTCCACAAAATGCTTTTTAAGGTATGAGAAATGACCATGAATTTTAAAGCATGTGTCAGAATGCTGAGAACCCAGTTTCCTTCTCAACAACCACCCCATATCAAAAGCAAGGTATTACTCAGAAAAAAAGCTAAATATTGGAAATCTGGATTTAGAAGCAAACATTTTTATCTGATGTTGTTATGCACAATAAAATTAACTAATTCTGCATTTAATTTCGCTAGAAAAACTTATTATGGTTTGCATAATTGTATCATTTCAATTCAATTAGCAAGAAATGTTTCATTAACAAAATCAAGGAATGATGATAAAAGCACAAGGAAAAAAGAAATAAGCATTCAAAAGTATCCAAAGAATACAAGAAATTACAGTGAGAGAAGTCACAAAAATCATGAAGAAAGGTATAATGAAGTCAGGGCTTGTAATTAGAGACTGATACATTATAGCTGGACATCACGTACATTTCCAGAAAATTAGGTCTATTATCTGGTTGTTTGGTCCCCCAGGAGAAAGAGGAGTGCCACCGTTTAAGTCATTTAGAAATAGATGACACCAAATAATAGGAATGGGATGAGAGAGGGAAGAAGGGAATGACTGGATGGCTGGATAGATCAATTCCTTCTATAATTTCAAAGATCCTGTTTCACAGTGTAGAAATTCAAAGTAGAAGAATTTCAATGTGGCGTTTACAACGTTTATTACTAATAGCAGTAGTAGTATTTCTGCTTCATTAACAAAGCAATCTTAAATGGAAAGATTTTTGAAAAAAGATACACGCATCATAACGAGATTTGCAAGAGATGAAGCCTTAAAATACTAATTTCACTATGTGGAATTTCAAAACACTGGATCTAAGGGGCTTGTGTTCTTCTTTATCTCCTCTGATTCCCAGGCAGTTTTTGTCCCCTGCCATCCACTCCCTCAACAACCTACAAATTCTCCCCACTCATATCTTTAAAAAAACTTCTTGTACACTTTACAGGATTTATTCTACTTTTCATATAATAGCTTTCATGTCAGCTCAGTAAAAGGCTAAAGTGCTGCCTTCTTCATGACAAGGCCTCCTCTTTTTAATAATTTTTTTGTTAAAACTATTTTTTCTTTTATAGTATTTTTAGTGTCTGATTAAATCAGACTCATACTGAACAACTGGACAAAAACAGACAACTGTTATCAAAGTACAAATTTAGATTTTCCATTCTGCCTCAGAAGACTACTGATAATATTTTGGTGCATAATCTATGCCCGTATGTATACATGTGTATACTATTTATTACACAATGCGAATTAGTTCTATGTTAATACATGTTTAAATTGGTTCTAATATTACACTATTGCACATGATATTACAATTGTCATTTTTGAATTTAAATATATACTGGGCAAATACAAAGTATTTGCTGAGTCACATAATTAATTTTCATATAGTTTTCCAAATTAGCCTCTAAAAAACTTGGACCAATGCCCTGTCAACTGTACGGAAAACTTTGTTTCACATCTTTGTTGTCACCAAGAAGGAACTGTCATTATCAATATGTTTAATTTTTATCAATCTAATATTTGAAAATTATTTGACTCATCTTAATTTGTATTTTTTCACTACAGGTAGCACTATGCTTTTTTCATATTTATTGGTATTTGTATTTTCTTTCTTTGGACAGCTTCACTAAAACCTTTTGCCCATTTTATGGTTGGTTTTCATCAATCTGTGAGAGTTCCATTTGTGTAGTAAACACGCTTTTTAGAATTTTGTTTGGTTTTGAATTTTTTGTTATTTTTATTGAGTTGAATTTATTAACCTCCTTGCTTTTATGGTTTTTATTTATCATGCCATGCTTATAAAGATTTTTCTTTATGTAGTCTTCTAATTTCCAACAGAAGTACTTGGCCCTTACTTCTCCCTTAGTAGTAATTTCTCTTTAGGACTAGAAGCTTGTGCTGTAATTATCTGTTTTCATGACTAGACTGTGAGTTCCTAGAGGGCAGGGACTATGTAATATTCATTTGTACATTCTATTTAAGCAGAGAACCCAAAATATTATGGCTTATAAACAGTAGCTATAATGAATAAGTAAATGAACATAAATGAATGAATGCTTAAATTTGCAGTTTAGTTGAAGTCATAATCACAATGAAATGAACTAATACCCTTGTTTGGAATTAATCATATTCACTGACAAAACCGTAATGTTTTAACTCCTAAAATTCATCCTTGCTAAATAATCATTTTCTACACTTCAATTTTTAAAATTTTCCATTAAATCTTTTCTGTATCTCTTAATTTTAATTAGTTTTTGCTTGTTTTGTTTTTATTTTCATTATTTTTCTCATGTTATAAGTTGTGTAACTCTGCTTCTCTTTATTTTAGCAGGCATAATATTTTATTAGTCAAAAATGCCTTGTTAGCAAGGGATTGAACTTAAACTACTTTAAAAAAAAATGGTGAATGTATGTCTAACCTAATTCCCCAAAGCAGTCAAAAGGTGTGGGTGCAGCGGCCTTGGGTACTACGGGAGCTAAGTGTGTGAACCCATTAGGACTGCCTTTCCCTGCTGTGCTCCACTTCCTCTGCTGTCAGGTAATTCTCAGACTGGCTTATCCACCAGTCTGGAAGGAGCCATTTACAGCTTTCAGATGCAATATCCTCATGGCTTAGAAGCCAGAGAAATAAGGCAGTTCCTTCCAGTTCTGTGTGAAAACCCAGGAGTGAGACTAATTGGCCAAGTATGGGTCAGGTAGATAGACACCTCTTGGAACACTCCCCGTAGCCATGGTGATGAGATTCCATAATTGACTGATTATGGGTCCTGTGACTACTGAGGAATAGATTCTGTTGCCTAAAAGGACAAAAGAAATAATAAGTATCTCCAGCAAGTGTCCAGGTGAAAAACTGAAGTCAACAGACCAGGGTCTTGCAATGCTTTGTGACCTTGCATAAATCACATAATCTCTCTGAGCCTCAGTTTCCTCATCTGTAAATGAGGATAATAACAGAGTGATATAAAAATTCAATGACATAATGTCAGTAAAGCACTTAGCAGATTGGCTATCAGCATCACTGCTGAATAATCTGAAAGAAATTTTAGAAAGGGGAAAGCATTTGTAAAAAGGAAAATAGAGAAATGAACGAAAGTGGTGAACAACTTTAGCAAGAGTTTGGCAAAACAATATGCAGTCTAATAACAATAGTTATAAATGATTAGCCCCTCAGCACTGTGCTAACGGCTTTTTTTTTTTTAACAGATAACAATATTTATTTATTTTTTTTAATCTTCATTTTATTGAGATATATTCACATACCACGCAGTCATACAAAACAAATCGTACTTTCGATTGTTTACAATACCATTACATAGTTGTACATTAATCACCTAAATCAATCCCTGACACCTTCATTAGCACACACACAAAAATAACAAGAATAATAATTAGAGTGAAAAAGAGCAATTGAAGTAAAAAAGAACACTGGGTACCTTTGTCTGTTTGTTTCCTTCCCCTATTATTCTACTCATCCATCCATAAACTAGACAAAGGGGAGTGTGGTCCTTATGGCTTTCCCAATCCCATTGTCACCCCTCATAAGCTACATTTTTATACAACTGTCTTCGAGATTCATGGGTTCTGGGTTGTAGTTTGATAGTTTCAGGTATCCACCACCAGCTACCCCAATTCTTTAGAACCTAAAAGGGGTTGTCTAAAGTGTGCATAAGAGTGCCCACCAGAGTGACCTCTCGGCTCCTTTTGGAATCTCTCTGCCACTGAAGCTTATTTCATTTCCTTTCACATCCCCCTTTTGGTCAAGAAGATGTTCTCCGTCCCACGATGCCAGGTCTACATTCCTCATCGGGAGTCATATTCCACGTTGCCAGGGAGATTCACTCCCCTGGGTGTCTGATCCCACGTAGGGGGGAGGGCAGTGATTTCACCTTTCAAGTTGGCTTAGCCAGAGAGAGAGGGTCACATCTGAGCAACAAAGAGGCATTCGGGAGGAGGCTCTTAGGCACAACCATAGGGAGGCCAAGCCTCTCCTTTGCAGCAACCGTCTTCCCAAGGGTAAAACCTGTGGTAGAGGGCTCAACCCATCAAACCACCAGTCCCCTATGTCTGTGGTCATGTTAGCAACCATGGAGGTGGGGTAGGCGAATACCCCTGCATTCTCCACAGGCTCCTCAAGGGGGCACTACATCTTTTTCTTTTTCCTTATTTTTCTTTTTTTTTTTTTTTAACTTTCCCTTCTTTTTTAAATCAACTGTATGAAAAAAAAAGTTAAAAAGAAAACAAACATACAATAAAAGAACATTTCAAAGAGACCATAACAAGGGAGTAACAAAAAGACAACTAACCTAAGATAACTGCTTAACTTCCAACATGTTCCTACCTTACCCCACGAAAGTTACCTAATATAACAACATTTCTGTGAACTTGCTCCTACTATATCCATCAGAAATTAACAGAATATAGTCATTCCTGGGCATCCCCAGAACGTTAAATAGCTTATCTGTTCTTCTTGGATTATTGTTCCCCCTTCCTTAATTGCTCTCTATTGCTAGTTCCCCTACATTCTACATTATAAACCATTTGTTTTACATTTTTCAAAGTTCACATTAGTGGTAGCATATAATATTTTTCTTTTTGTGCCTGGCTTATTTCGCTCAGCATTATGTCTTCAAGGATCATCCATGTTGTCATATGTTTCACGAGATCGTTCCTTCTTACTGCCGCGTAGTATTCCATAGTGTGTATATACCACATTTTATTTATCCACTCATCTGTTGAAGGACATTTGGGTTGTTTCCATCTCTTGGCAATTGTGAATAATGCTGCTATGAACATTGGCGTGCAGATATCTGTTCGTGTCACTGCTTTCCGATCTTTCGGGTATATACCGAGAAGTGCAATCGCTGGATCGAATGGTAACTCTATATCTAGTTTTCTAAGGAGCTGCCAGACTGACTTCCAGAGTGGCTGAACCATTATACAGTCCCACCAACAATGAAGAAGAGTTCCAATTTCTCCACATCCCCTCCAGCATTTGTAGTTTCCTGTTTGTTTAATGGCAGCCATTCTAACCGGTGTTAGATGGTATCTCAATGAGGTCTTAATTTGCATCTCTCTAATAGCTAGTGAAGCTGAACATTTTTTCATGTGCTTCTTGGCCATTTGTATTTCCTCTTCAGAGAACTGTCTTTTCATATCTTTTGCCCATTTTATAATTGGGCTGACTGTACTATTGTCATTGAGTTGTAGGATTTCTTTATATATGCAAGATATCAGTCTTTTGTCAGATACATGGTTTCCAAAAATTTTTTCCCATTGAGTTGGCTGCCTCTTTACCTTTTTGAGAAATTCCTTTGAGGTGCAGAAACTTCTAAGCTTGAGGAGTTCCCATTTATCTATTTTCTCTTTTGTTGCTTGTGCTTTGGGTGTAAAGTCTAGGAAGTGGCCGCCTAATACAAGGTCTTGAAGATGTTTTCCTACATTATCTTCTAGGAGTTTTATGGTACTTTCTTTTATATTGAGATCTTTGGTCCATTTTGAGTTAATTTTTGTGTAGGGGGTGAGGTAGGGGTCCTCTTTCATTCTTTTGGATATGGATATCCAACTCTCCCAGCCCCATTTGTTGAAAAGACCATTATGACTCAGTTCAGTGACTTTGGGGGCCTTATCAAAGATCAGTCGGCCATAGATCTGAGGGTCTATCTCCGAATTCTCAATTCGATTCCATTGATCTATATGTCTATCTTTGTGCCAGTACCATGCTGTTTTGGCAACTGTGGCTTTATAATAAGCTTCAAAGTCAGGGAGTGTAAGTCCTCCCACTTCGTTTTTCTTTTTTAGAGTGTCTTTAGCAATTCGAGGCATCTTCCCTTTCCAAATAAATTTGATAACTAGCTTTTCCAAGTCTGCAAAGTAGGTTGTTGGAATTTTGATTGGGATTGCATTGAATCTGTAGATGAGTTTGGGTAGAATTGACATCTTAATGACATTTAGCCTTCCTATCCATGAACATGGAATATTTTTCCATCTTTTAAGGTCCCCTTCTATTTCTTTTAGTAGAGTTATGTAGTTTTCTTTGTATAGGTCTTTTACATCTTTGGTTAAGTTGATTCCTAGGTACTTGATTTTTTTAGTTGCTATTGAAAATGGTATCTTTTTCTTGAGTGTTCTTCAGTTTGTTCATTTCTTGCATATAGGAATATTACTGACTTATGTGCATTAATCTTGTATCCCGCTACTTTGCTAAATTTGTTTATTAGCTCTAGTAGCTGTATCGTCGATTTCTCAGGGTTTTCTAGATATAAGATCATATCATCTGCAAACAATGACAGTTTTACTTCTTCTTTTCCAATTTGGATGCCTTTTATTTCTTTGTCTTGCCAGATTGCCCTGGCTAGCACTTCCAGCACAATGTTGAATAACAGTGGTGATAGCGGGCATCCTTGTCTTGTTCCGGATCTTAGAGGGAAGGCTTTCAGTCTCTCACCATTGAGTACTATGCTGGCTGTGGGTTTTTCATATATGCTCTTTATCATGTTGAGGAAGTTTCCTTCAATTCCTACCTTTTGAAGTGTTTTTATCAAAAAGGGATGTTGGATTTTGTCAAATGCTTTTTCAGCATCTATTGAGATGATCAATTGATTTCTCCCTTTTGACTTGTTAATGTGTTGTAATACATTGATTGATTTTCTTATGTTGAACCATCCTTGCATGCCTGGAATAAACCCCACTTGGTCATGGTGTATGATTTTTTTAATGTGTCTTTGGATTCGATTTGCAAGTATTTTGTTGAGGATTTTTGCATCTATATTCATTAGGGAGATTGGCCGGTAGTTGTCCTTTTTTGTAGCATCTTTGCCTGGTTTTGGTATTAGATTGATGTTAGCTTCATAAAATGAGTTAGGTAGTGTTCCATTTTCTTCAATGTTTTGAAAGAGTTTGAGTAAGATTGGTGTCAGTTCTTTCTGGAAAGTTTGGTAGAATTCCCCTGTGAAGCCATCTGGCCCTGGGCATTTATTTGTGGGAAGATTTTTGATGACTGATTGGATCTCTTTGCTTGTGATGGGTTGGTTGAGGTCTTCTATTTCTTCTCTGGTCAGTCTAGGTTGTTCATATGTTTCCAGGAAATTGTCCATTTCCTCTACATTATCCAGTTTGTTGCCATACAGTTGTTCATAGTATCCTCTTATAATTTTTTTAATTTCTTCAGGATCTACAGTTATGTCACCTTTTTCATTCATTATTTTGTTTATATGGGTCTTCTCTCTTTTTGATTTTGTCAGTCTAGCTAGGGGCTTGTCAATCTTGTTGATCTTCTCAAAGAACCAACTTTTGGTGATATTTATCCTCTCTATTGTTTTTTTGTTCTCTATGTCATTTATTTCTGCTTTAATCCTTGTTATTTCTTTTCTTGTACTTGGTTTAGGATTGGTTTGCTGTTCATTTCCTAGCTTCTTCAGTTGATCCATTAGTTCCTTGATTTTGGCTCTTTCTTCCTTTTTAATATATGCGTTTAGTGCTATAAATTTCCCCCTTCGCACTGCTTTTGCTGCATCCCATAGGTTTTGGTATGTTGTGTTCTCATTTTCATTCGTCTCTGTATATTTAGCAATTTCTCTTGCTATTTCTTCTTTAACCCACTGATTGTTTAGGAGTGTGTTGTTTAACCTCCAGGTATTTGTGAATTTTCTAAGTCTCTGATGGTTATTGACTTCTAATTGTATTCCATTGTGGTCAGAGAATGTGCTGTGAATAATTTCAATCTTTTTAAATTTATTGAGGCTTGTTTTATGTCCCAGCATATGATCTATTCTGGAGAACATTCCGTGAGCACTAGAAAAGTATGTGTATCCTGGTGATTTGGGATGTAATGTCCTGTATATGTCTGTTAAATCTAATTCATTTATCAGATTGTTTAGGTTTTCAATTTCCTTATTGGTCTTCTGTCTGGTTGATCTATCCATAGGAGAGAGTGATATGTTGAAGTCTCCCACAATTATTGTGGAAACATCAATTGCTTCCTTTAGTTTTGCCAGTGTTTCTCTCATGTATTTTGTGGCACCTTGATTGGGTGCATAGACATTTACGATTGTTATTTCTTCTTGTTGAATTGCCCCTTTTATTAGTATGTAGTGGCCTTCTTTGTCTCTCAAAACATCCCTGCATTTAAAGTCTATTTTATCTGAGATTAATATTGCTACACCTGCTTTCTTTTGGCTGTAGCTTGCATGAAATATTTTTTCCATCCTTTCACTTTCAGTTTCTTTGTGTCCCTGTGTCTAAGATGAGTCTCTTGTATGCAACATATTGATGGTTCATTTTTTTTGATCCATTCTGCGAATCTATATCTTTTAATTGGGGAGTTTAATCCATTTACATTCAACGTTATAACCGTGAAGGCATTTCTTGAATCAGCCATCTTATCCTTTGGTTCATGTTTGTCATATTTTTCCCCTCTGTCTATTAATATCCTTTATTGTACCCATACCGAATCTCTTTAGTACTGAACCTTTCTCCAGGTCTCTCTGTCCTTTCTTTGTTTCTCTGTCTGTAGGGCTCCCTTTAGTATCTCCAGTAGGGCAGGTCTCTTGTTAGCAAATTCTCTCAGCATTTGTTTGTCTGTGAAAAATTTAAGCTCACCCTCAAATTTGAAGGAGAGCTTTGCTGGATAAAGTATTCTTGGCTGGAAATTTTTCTCACTCAGAATTTTAAATATATCGTGCCACTGCCTTCTCGCCTCCATGGTGGCTGCTGAGTAGTCACTACTTAGTCTTATGCTGTTTCCTTTGTATGTGGTGAATTGCTTTTCTCTTGCTGCTTTCAGAACTTGCTCCTTCTCTTCTGTGTTTGACAGTGTGACCAGAATATGTCTCAGAGTGGGTTTATTTGGATTTATTCTATTTGGGGTTCGCTGAGCATTTATGATTTGTGTATTTATGTTGTTTAGAAGATTTGGGAAGTTTTCCCCAACAATTTCTTTGAATACTCTTCCTAGACCTTTATCCTTTTCTTCCCCTTCTGGGACACCAATGAGTCTTATATTCGGACGTTTCATATTATCTATCATATCCCTGAGGTCCGTTTCGATTTTTTCAATTTTTTTCCCCATTCTTACTTTTATGCTTTCATTTTCCATTCTGTCATCTTCCAGGTCACTGATTCGTTGTTCAACTTCCTCTAGTCTTGTACTATGAGTGTCCAGAATCTTTTTAATTTTGTCAACAGTTTCTTTAATTTCCGTAAGATCATCCATTTTTTTATTTAGTCTTGCAATGTCTTCTTTATGCTCTTCTAGGTTCTTCTTGATTTCCTTTGTCTCCCGTACTAGGGTCTCATTGTTCATCTTTAGTTCTTTGAGTAGCTGCTCTAGGTGCTGTGTCTCTTCTGGTCTTTTGATTTGGGTGCTTGGGCTTGGGTTATCCATATCGTCTGGTTTTTTCATATGCTTTATAATTTTCTGTTGTTTTTGGCCTCATGGCATTTGCTGAACTTGATAGGGTTCTTTTAGGATGTGTAGACCAATTGAAGTCCTTATCTCTGATTTATCAGATCTACAGCTTCGTGAAGTACACTTTCTCTAACTAACCAGCAGGTGGCGTCCACGAGCCACCTGTTCTCCACAAGCCAGTTCTCCCCTGTTTAGCCTTTTTGATGAGTGGGGGAGTAGTCTTGTGGGGACCAATTGGTGTACCAAGCTTGCGTGTGTAGTTGGTGTTGCCCACCCTGTATATGGGGCGTGTTTCTGGGCAGTCAGGGATGGGGGTGGCTCTAACAATCAAATCTCCCTGGTGATCCTAGAGTTTTAAAGCTGCTGCAATAGTCTAATCCTTCAGTTCAGTCCTGCCACAGTTTGTCTCTGCCACTGGCCCACAAGTCCTTGGTATTGGCGTATGGCTCCTGAGACTTGCAAGTGGGCCCCTCTTCCAGGCCGTGCACCCCGGGTCCTCTGTTGAGGGATGACTGTGCTATGTCACAGGTGAGTGCCGTCCCCCCAGGGCGGTTCTGGGCTGCTGGGCTGTGTAGGGAGGCTCCCAGTCTGCTGAAATGATGGCTGAATGGGGCTTTGTTAATTCACACTGCTCTACCTTCCCAACTCTAGGACAATCAGCTGAAGTTGCAGGGAAGGCTAATGTCCACGCCCAGTTTTGTGGTGTGTGCCTGTTATTTGAAGCACTTCCGTCACACTGGGTTGTCTGGGGCAGCTCTGGGTTATGGGGCTGGCGATGGGCAGGAGTGTTTCCTGTCCACCAGGATGATGGCTGTGAGCAGACACCCCCCTTTTCTTGGGAAGTTGTGGTGTTTAGTGAATTTTCTCAGCCACTGGATTATTGCGTTTTGTCTCAGAGCTCTCCTAGTTCTGCTCTTGACTTGACCTGCCCAAATTGCAAATCTTTGAAGCTTTCTGTATTGGGCTTCTTAGAGTAATTGTTTTAGAAAAAGAAAAAAGGATTAGGAAAAAAAAAAAAAAAAAAAAAAAGGGCCCTCCTCAGAGATCTAATGGGTTATTGAAATGCTAAGAGACAAAGCGACCAGGGCCATTAAGGAAAGGTCCACAGGGCAGAGAGATCAGCTTTTCTTCAGGAGTTGCATATGCGCCTCAGGGCCTGATCTCGGGCCTGAGCTCTGCCCTTCCCCTTTCTATGTTCACCAGAACTCCAAAAATCCTCCGCTTTTATTTTGGAGTTTTTCGTGTTGTTTTTTTTCTCTATGCCTGTCTCCTCTCTGCTGGACTGGCTGCTCTCAGATTCTCTGGTGTCTGGTCTCAGTCTATCTATGGTTGGAGTTTGGATCAGTAGAATGAGTTTCCGATAAGGGCTGCCACTGCAGTTCTCCCTTCTCCTTCCCGGAGCTGACAGCCCCTCCTCCCACGGGACTGAGCCTGGCAGGGAGGGGCGCGGGTCCCCTGGCCGCAAAAACTTACAGATTTCGCTGATCTCAGCAGTTCCACGTTTTCATGAGTGTTGTATGAAGTATGCCCAAAGTCAGATTGCTCTGTGGTGTTCAGTCCACGCAGTTCCTGGCTTTCTACCTACTTTCCTGGAGGAGTAACTAAAACATACAGCTCACCAGTCTGCCATCTTGCCGATAACAATCGCTAATGGCTTTATATTCATCATCTCATTTAATCTAACAATAGTCCAGGAAGCTCCCATTTTGCAAAAAAAGAAACTGAAGCTCAGAAAGATGAATAACTTATCAGAGGCACTTATGATATGAAATTAAACCTAGATAAATAGGCAGGGGATAGTTTTGCTCAGTGAGGTAGTTGTATGATCACTGAATGTAAGATTTGGGAAGACTGCTCTAAATACAATTCTGCTTATAGTCACTGTGTGAATATGTGCAAATCGCCTAACCTTTTTGAGATTTCATTTCCACATGTGTCATTTTGAGATAGTATCAGTCTGTACAGGGGAAGGACTGGGGAGCTGATAACTGCATTCTGGATACACTCCCAAACCCCTCCTGCATAAAGGAGCTGGAAGGAGTTTCTTTACCCTTGGGCAGCTGACACAAAATCAACATGAACAGGGTGTTCCGACACTCGTGGGCGTAGAGAAACATGCAGGCAAATGGGACAGGCTGAAGTCAAAAGAAACAAAGAGAGAAGCGAGTAAGCAAAAATCTTGAATTGGTAGAAAACATGAGTCAGCAGGAAACATGAAGTTCAGAGGAGAAAAGAGCAAATCCAGAGGCAGAAAGACACTAAGATTAGCTTAAAGAGTGTCTAACCCCCATCACAACTATCAGGAAGAAAAAGAAAAAAACTGCCTTAATTATGATAGAACTGTCAAAAGTACATTAAATCAACTATGTAAATTTTGAAATCTAACTTCTCTGTGACATCTGCCTGCAGGATACGTTAAGGGGCTTCCTTCACTTACTTTCCTACCAATTCTTACAGCCCTCGCTAACTAAAGGAACACAATCATGTTTCTGTGAACGAAACCAGAAAGTCCAAAATAGCCTCAAATAAGGATGAAGTGAAATATGAAAATGCTCTTAAAATATAAAGAACTATACAAAATAGTATATTTTTATGGTAAAGAGATATAGCAACTGTATGTGTCTCAAGAGTCAAAATTTTAATAATGATAAAGAATTATTTAGAATGACTAAATAAACTTAATTTTATTCCACTATTGTTATTTACCAAAAGGTCATTATGAGATGTATTAGAAAGGCATGTTTAAGGTTCTGATTTCCTTAAGAGTTCTAATGAGGACAACTGTCAGGATGTATCCCAAAAGAAAAAGAAATTAATCAGAACAGTTTTCTACTAAAATATCTCAATTTCTCTGCAGTATTCCTTGAGAAATGACTGAAGTAACTTAGCTTGGAATACTTAAATCTGGTCTGGACAAAATCATGAAAAGATGCTGGAGGAAACACCTGTACTATCCTGGTGATGCAAGAGTTGAATGTTTAAGTCCTTTCATTTTTATTTAGACTCTTCTATAATACATTTCCTTTCTGAGAAAGGACTTATCTCCATCCAACAACTTGCTGGGGGAAATGGAGATACCAAAATATATCATAATGCAATAATCTATGTAATTAAATTATTTCATGGATCAATAGGAATGTGCAAATTGTGAAATGCAATAATGTGTCTGACATTATAATTTCTGATGGCTTATTTATTCTCCAAGGGCTTTATACATTGATGTTCATTTGATTGCCCTGAACAAAGAAATGCTTGCTGGTCTGCTTTAGTTCTTCACTCCTCAGACAAATATGTGTAGAGAGCACAATCTGTGTAAGGCATTGTGTTAAGTGCTGTAGGAAGTAAAAAGGAAAAATATGAATGGTCTCTGCCTTTAGGAAGCCTACATTGCAACACAGACAGGGAGGCTACATGCTATAGTGGAAAGAAGGACTCTGCGAACTGACAGACAGACTTCTCTGACCATTGCCAGCTGGGTCTCCAGTTCTTTACGTGTAAAATCAGCATAAAAATGCCTTCCTGGGGTGATTATTATGAGAATAAATATGGAGACAATGTGCATAAAGAGTCTGGAAAAATATTGGTATTGTCAGTCAATGTGATTTTCCTTCTTCTTTAGAGAAGCAAATTATAATCAGGATAATATGTGGTTAATATATAAACCACCTACATAGAGAATAATGAGGGAACTTGGCTATATATTTTGTAATAGGGTGCCTCTCAGCTAGGGACTAAGATGTCAGGAACACCTGGGAAGCTTTTTTTTAACCCATCCTCCCAAAACTCTCCACCCCCACCATGCACACACACTCATTTTTAGATGTATTGGAATTGGCTGGGGAGTAGGTCAAGCAAGCAAGCAAACCCTGCATGGTAAAGAGGGGCTCCCCCACATACAGCCCTAAGCCCTCCTCTCTTAGAAGTGTTCTGGTTTGCTAATGCTGCCATTTTGCAAAACACCAGAAATGGATTGACTTTCATAAAGGGGGTTTACTTAGTTACAAAGTTACAGTCTTAAGGCCATAAAGTGTCCAAGGTAAGGCATCAACAATAGAATACCTTCATTGGAGGATGGCCATTGGCATCCAAAACCTGTTAGCTGGGAAGGCACGTGGCCAGCATCTCCTTGCTCCCAGGTTGCGTTTCAAAATGGCATTCTCCAAAATGTTGTTCTTGGGGCATTTTGTCCTCTCTCAGCTGCAGCTCCTCTTCAAAATGTCACTCTCAGTTGCTCTGAGTTCCTTCGGTCTGTGAACTCTTTTTATAGGACTCCAGTGATTTAATAAAGACCTACCCAATCAGGTAACACCTCCATGGAAATTATCCAATCAAAGGTCTCACCCAATTGATTAAGTCACATCTCCATGGAAACACTCCATCAGTAGGTTCCAACCTATTCAACACTAATATGTCTGCCCTCACAAGATTGTATCAAAGAACATGGCATGTTGGGGGACATAATACATCCAAACTGGCAAAGAACAGAACACACAAGATTTGGATCCAGAGAGACCCTGATTCAAGCTCCAGTTCTGCTCCTTCCTGATTTGGCCACATCCCTCAATCTCTCTAAATCCAAGTTTCCCAGCCCATAAATTCCTTGATGGCAAATACCATGATTGCAAAGGTTTTCCACTCCTCCTAACCTAACACTGTGATTGCCCAGTATTAGGTACTCAGCAGATGTTTCTCAATTGACTAAATAAATGTAAAATTAGCAAAGTAGTAATTATATCACAGTACTGTTGTGAGAATTAAGTAAAACAATATCCATAAAATATCTTAGCACAGAGCCTGGCATATAACAGGGACTGGATAGTTAATAGCAGTTATCATGGAGGTGGGCAGGGGAAGCCAAGAAAGACATCGCAGAAGAAACAGTATTGAATAATTGAACAGAGCAGGATCCTGATGGGCTGGAAGAGAGAAAGGGGTAAATTGGCAGCATCCTCAGTTCACGGGGTGTTTGAGAATAGTGGATAAGCTGGTTTGGCTGGTGTTTATGCTTCTTTTGGGGATGTAGTGGTGAATGAGGCTACAAAAGTAGATTGTGGTCAGTTTGTGAAAGTCCCTGAAGATGTTATTTAGGTTTTATTGTGTCCTTCATGCAAGGGAAAGCAAATGAAGATTTCAGAGCAAAGGAAGGAGTGATGTGACTGGAGCTCCACTTTCAGAGGATTCATTTGGAACTTGTGTGTGAGATGGGAAAGGATCTGCTGAGAGGTTTTGCCAATAGCCCAGAATGATGGTACCACTTGTCTTTATATGTTGGCAGAGGCATTAATGGAAGGGACAGGTCAAGAGACATTTCAGGAGAAAAAACAATAAAGGTTGGTAATATGATGAGGTGAAGAAAGGAAAAGAGAATATTCTAGAATTAATTCAAAGCTTAGTAACTATGAGAATGATGATTCCATTTTAAAAAGCCAAGAAGTCAAAAGGAGAAACTGCTCTGAAAAGGGAAAATATTTAACAAAAAGTATTAAACATTTTAATTCTATTGAACTTGCTGCATTTGAGGTATCAGGTATCCAGGAAAATTTCAGAGACTGAGGCCAAATTATTATTTGATAACAATTCCAACAGAAATAGAGACCTTACCAAGGAGGGTTAAGGATAAAACATCAGAGAATGTTCATCTTTCGGGGACATGAAGAGAAGATAAACTTGTCTGTTTTACCAAAATGAAACTGTTGTAAGTACCATAATCAGTTAAGACTATCCCTTGGATTTTATTTATGTCTATCTATGATGTTACATTTATATTATAGGAGATAAAGATATATTATATACATATATAGGAGTAGTAATCAACCGCCGTTGATTACTCTTATCGTCAATGAAACTATTTAATTGTAAAATTCTTTCAGAAACCTTCTTTGATTCATATAGGAATGGGTCCCCAAATGGCTCTAGATAAGTTTTCCAGTTTACATAACCCCAGGAATCCTGCATTTATTTTCTTTATGCTCTTTCTTCTTCTTGCCACCCACATGGGTTATTGGAAGAGGAATCATTCATAACAATTAAAACTCAGTTTGCAATAGAATTGTAGAGCTAAGAGTTAGAAAGGGACTTGCATATGGCCTGTCATAAAACGGGTCTTTGAACCATTAGAATTTTGCCTTCAATATTAACTTTAGAACTTGGTTAATGACAATTGAAAACTTGGTGAAAATTGTCTTACACAGAATCATATCTAAATGATGCATATCACTCTCACCATTTAAATAAGTTATGGTATTAAATACTTCATGGTATATTTAAAAGCACAACCATGCCCACTGGTGACTCAATCCAACTTTTCCAGTTATTTAATTTTAGTGCTAAATTGAAAAAGAGCATCCAAGGAGTTTTGGGCTTTTCTAATTTCCCTCCATTGGGTTCTTCTCTAGAGCACAGGATGAGGACTGGGATAAACAAGACTGGTGCATGATTTTAACTTTGTCATTCATTCATTTAACAAATATGTTAAACAACTAGACAGACAATGGTGAGCAACACTTCTGCTATCACAGAACTTTCAGAGTAGCAGAAACACAGAAACATCAGCAATCAATTACAGAAAAGAATGCATATGCTATGACAGGAAGTACAGATACTTTAGAACCCAGAGCAGAGTTACGTAGCTTAAGGGTATCCTGGAATGTTTGCAGTAGCAAGTGACACTTAAACTGAGGCCAGAAGAATGAATTGGAGCTGTCTGGGGGAAAGGGAAGGTAGGAACTGTAGCAAATCACTTTGCCTCTCTCTGACCCTCAATTTCATCAACTATGAACTAGAGAACTGAAACTTGATGGTCTTTAAAACCCTTTCCAGATAGAAAACCCAATGCCTGGTTTTAACGGGCTCGTCCCTATCCTCAGAATGCCCTGCCCTCTTTGACCCTTCCCCTAGAATGCCTGGTGGATTCCTACATGCCCTTAAAGTTTACTTAGCTCAAGGCATCTCCAAGATCCTTCTCGAAGCCTCTGTTTACTCCTGTTATTCCAGGTTGAGCTGGTCTTTCCTCTGTTATTGTCACCTTTTATCACTTTGTAATTTTTTGCCTGTGTGTCTCCCACCAGATGGTGAGTCACTGACGGCAGTGGGTGGATCATATAGTTCCCTGACACCCTGGCTTGTAGTAGGTGTTCAATAAATCTTGAATGAATACAAGCATGATTTTAAAAACCCTTTTAGAAAGATGTGTACTTTAAAACCTTTTCTTCACTACTGTACACAAAAAAGAACTCCGTGGAAGGTGGTAATGACACCATGCTTTTCTATTGACAATGGAGAAATTTTATCAAGAGAGTTTGCCAAAATCATGGCAAAATTTAGAGTTGGATAAGAATACATTAGAACTTTGGTGATCCAAATATTTATCAGACCCCATAGTGGTCACTTTCTAAGGGTTACAATAATTGAAAGCATAATCATTTTGAGATAATAATTACTTTTTCTTATCTCCATAATACACCTTCATTTTTATCACAAAACCATCTTATTATTCACAGTGGTTCTTAAATCAATCGTCTTGAGATAGGAACAATCAATCAGTAATTGAAAGGGCAAACAAAACTGATTTATAGACCACATGATTAAAAACAAACATAAATTGTGATGTTGGGTCATACATTTTGATAGTGGAATTAATATGTCAACATTTTATATGACTGATCAAGGATTAAACATTGGTTGTCTAATTCACTATTTGATTACTAAAAATGCTATCTCCCATAATGTGAGGGTCATGTATTTTATGAACTAAATTGAGAGGCAATTTTCATTAAATGTTGATGTAATACTCTGGTTTTCCCTTTTTTATACCCATGATATGCCAAGCATGATTTCTGAAATTCCTTTATCAACAATAAGCAGGTTTTAATATTTGCAGGAGTCCTTCAAATACCTTGTCAGATTAGCTTTCCACAAAGAATGGAAAATATAGTTGTGGAAAAGAATCACAACCTTCTAGTTTTAGTTCATTCAGAGGCCCTCGAGTGTTCAGTGACATGAAAAGTGACATATATCTGTGAATTAAGGAGCTTTAATTACACTGAGAGTGTACTTCATTATATAATACATAATTCAGGAGACAATTCCCTATGTTGAACATCCAATCTAATTTCAGAGTTCAATTTTGTTCCCCACTTTCAGTCATATCCAAAATGCTATAAAGCTAGGACAAAAAATTTTTGAGACCTTCTACTGAACTAAGCCAAGGCACAAGAACGAGGTCCACACGACAGATTTTGCTGAAATGTTCAGCGATTTACCAGACACAATTGGAAGTGTATCTTTTAATTTGGACCCCATGATGAACCCAATAGAGTTCTAATTTGGGCTCCATGATGAACCCAATAGAGTGTTCTCGAGTCTTCGGGAATAGCAACTTAAGAGTGAAACTGATTTCTGAGTCAGGCCTTTTCCTCTATTGAATACCTCTGCCAACTTTGTATCAATAAGTATCTCATCAAGAAGCACTTCCTCTGTTCACCATGTAAGAAGCAAAGAAAGGGTTATTTTAAGTTAAAATTGCGGCTAAGTAGGGAATTACTACTAGTGTTTAATGATTTCTGGGATTAGCATCAACAAATATTGTCTATTATTCACTGTAGAAGCACAGTTAGAGATGTAACTATGCAAACGGACCCACAATTGAAAGATGCCCCCAGATCCAAAAGGCAGAGATGTGAAATGACTAATAATTGAAAGAAAACCAGAAACTTAGTTTATTATCTCTCAGCTTCCTCACTGTAACTTTGGGCATATCGCTTAACTTTGGGCAAACGACTCAATGCACATACTTCGTTTTCATTCATTCTTTTCAATTTCTTTCATTCATTCATTCACCAACTGCTTCTGTGAGGGCTGGTGAAATTAATTCCTGGGAAAGTAGCTTACTATAAATAGCATTCTGTCCTGCATGCCTCAGCACCTCTTGCCTCAAGGAGTTCTGAGAGGCCATCTTATTCCTGCCACATTTATGAGGCAACAAGCGGCCTTGCAGAGATTTTTTTTCCTTCTTATTTAATAAGAAGGTGTCCAGTTGTTCTCAGTTCAGATAGAGACAGAACGTCCCATTGGAGCCTACCTTAAGAGGCCCCTCTTAGTTGTGTACTGCATGGCCTTGAGAAAGAGGTAAAAAAATGTTCCTATTAAAATGGAACACAGAATGGGCGTCTCTCAGGTCAGAATCTTACATCTGCTCCCTTTCTGTCTCAGAGGAAAGCCTGAGTTCTTACTATGACAAATGAGGCCCTGCAAAGTCCCGCCAGCTCCCTCACTTCATCTCCCCACTTTCTCCTGATTCTCTCTGCTCCTTTCTCTTTCTCTAAGACCTCAGCTGACCTGTGCACCTGCTCCCTTCCCTCTTCCTAGAATGCTTTTTGCTCAGGTATCCACATCCTGAGTTAGTGCCACCATTGCTTTCAAGTCTTTATTCAAAATTTACCATTGCCAAGAGTCCTCTTCTGGCTACTCTATGTAAATGCTATGCCCTTACCCTGAAACTTCATGCACTCTTCCCTGAATTTTCTTCTCCATAGCAATTACTGCTATCTAGAAAACTATATTTTATTTATTTGTCTTTGTTTAATTTCTTTCTTTTCTAGGAGAATGTAAGCTCCTTGTGGATAGGGATTTCTTTTTTGTTATTCACTCTTATACCTCCCACACCTAGAATGGTGTGCTCAGTACAAAATGGGCACTTGATAAATATTTGTTGAACTTTTTTTTTTTTTTTATTTTGTGTATCTTATCTAGGTCAGTCTTTCCTAAAGGTGAGAGTGAACCATTTTTTCTAAAGAGGCTAGGGACTCTTGCAGAGGATGGGACTGATGTTATTCCTTTCAATAAGAGATGCAGAGCCTGAGTTCAATTCTTCAATTTCACCAAGTGCCTCCCACCACAGGGCCTGTGCACATGCGGTTCCACTGCTTGAACAGCACTTCCTGCCCCTACGTCTCCCACCCTTCACCTGGTTACCTACTTGCCCCTCAGATTTCACCTCAAATGTACCCAGGAGAGCTACACCCAATCGTTCTCATAGCACAGGGCCTCTTTCCACTTATCTGTGTGATTCTCTGATCCCTCTTCTTCACAGATTGTGAGTTACAGAAGGGCAGAGATGGAGTTCAATTTCATTCAATGTTGTATGCCCAGCACATATCACAAGGGATGGCTCTGGCAGGTGCTCAGCTAGTATTTGATGAAACAATTTTTAATAAATTGAGGGAGCTAATTTATTCTGCAGGAAAGAGAAAGAAATTTTTGTATCATTTATTGGGCAATCGGGATGGAGAAAACGAGAAGCAGTGAGGGGGAGAAGAGAGAAAAGAGGACCAGGTAAAGTGGTTAAGACCTGGATGCTAAGTAATGACACCTTCAAAACAACTGGAATTAAACTCATGAGTACTTGGCTTAAGAAAAACAGGGTCATGGAAACTGAATAGGGAGGAGAGTCAAGAAGAAGAAAAGACTCCTCTCCATACCCCCATATCAGGGTCTCAGCTAAAATCTTGGGGCAGGATTTGGACTTCCACCAGTGGTAACAACGGGGGCAAGGTAGGGGAGAAGGTCTTTCCTGTTAAAACTCTAAGGCAAAAAGGGCTCCAGATGATACCTGGGTTATATATCTCTCAAGACCTCCATTTTTTTAAGTTTACTTTTTATTGCAGTAACATGCATATAAATTGAAACTTCCCATTTTAATTATTCAACTGTACAATTCAGTGGTATTAATTACATTCACAGTATTGTGCGACCATCACCAATATCCATTATCCCAACTTTTTCATCACCTCAAACAGAAACTCTGTGCCCATTAAGCCATGAGTCCCTGTCCCCCTCACCAAATCCCCCACCAACCCCTGGTAATCTATAATCTACAATCCACTCTATGAAATTTGCTTCTTCTAGGTATTTCATATTCAAACTCTGCCATATGCCATCCGGATCACTACCAAAGGTCAAACACCAGGGTCTGCTCCTTTGAGACTATCCACCATATACCGTCGGGAATGAGTGAAATCCAAACCAATGGTATTGAGAGCTAAGTACCTAACTCTTCAGATTCACCTTTTCGTCATCCTCCTGCAAGCAGCCTGCTCTCCAACCCCACTGAACTTCTCCAAACACAGCAGGCTGATGTATGACCTCAAGCCATGGCATATCTTGATTCCACTGCTTCAAATGCCCTCTCACCCATATTTCCATGCCATAGTTCTAGTTAATACTTCAGATCAAGGTCAAAGATACTTCCTATGGGAAGGCATCCTGAATATCACCTAGTCAAAATTAGTAGCTTTAGTCTTTGGGATTCCTTAGCACTTTGTTGTCCCTTTATTAGTGGGATTATTATGTAGTTCTGTGATGTTTCTATTAATGTGATTGCTTCACTAGGCTATGAGCTACTGGAGGGCATGAATGGGATAATATATATATAACACTAAATCCCTAATTCTAACATAGTATGACATAATCAGTGGTCCATAAGTAGCTGCTCAATTAGCAAATTAATTAATGCAAGCTTGTGTTTAAATAAGATACAACAAAATGTGTGGTTTTAAAGGAGTCATATGTGAGATAGAGGAAATATGTTAAATTGTGATACAAAGCCACCCTCCCTTTGCCCCAGCCACACCTGTCTACTTCCTGTTTTCTGAACGTATTTTCTGAATGTATCCTGCCACCTTCTCTCTGCTGGAAATGCTTATCCTTCTTCCTTCTTACCCAACTCCAGGAAATATTTAAAATCTCTGCTTGTGTCATCTCCTCCTAAAAGCTCAGAATGCTTAGGAGCATTTCTCAAGTTTAGGGAGTAAATCTAGTAAAGAAGATGAACCTATATATTGAGTCCCTAGCACGGAGTTTTAAAGCTGAGTGATATATATTTCATGACTTCAATCAATTTACAGTTCAGTGAATAAGACAGAGAAGGAAATCAACAAGAGGTATTGTATCTCACAGGTTAAGAGCATTGTTTTGGAGGCAGAGTAACTAAGATTAATACCTGCCTACGCCTGTCGTAGCTCTGTTGAACTTGGG
This sequence comes from Choloepus didactylus, assembly GCF_015220235.1. Taxonomy (NCBI): domain Eukaryota; kingdom Metazoa; phylum Chordata; class Mammalia; order Pilosa; family Megalonychidae; genus Choloepus; species Choloepus didactylus. Next base: position 20,515,010 of record NC_051320.1, read on the forward strand.
AAAGGCACTTAATCTCTCAAAGATTTTTTCCCTCTCCATGTTGTTATATTAGATAATTTGCTGGAATTCCTAATGATAGTCAACTAAGGGTATAGACCACCTATAGAATATTTAATGCTCCAAATTTAGTTAGTATATGGAAACACTTGAGACATATGAAATCAGAAAAGTTTCCATATTCACAATAATTCAGACCTCAGTGAAACGTGAATCCATTCATGCAAGCTAGATGATTAGTCTTGAGAGTTAACTTTAACAAAACATGCAAAAAAAAAAAAAAAAAAATGAAGGAGAAAATACTAAATCTGCTAGATTTGCATTGGGATCTATTAATCTTCTTCAAAAATCCCTGCCAGTGCAGATGCCATCCCAGATGACTGATCACTTAAAAATGACAGCTGGACAGGAGCAGAATATTTCACATGTGTTTACAATGTAATTATATATTAATAACACATTAAAAATAACATAACAGGGGAATAATAAATGGATAAAATATATGGTATCATCCTTAAGCTTTCATTCAAAAGATTTCTTTAGGTTTAGGAGAATAAAAGGATAAGTATGTACCTCCCCTCCTGAAATGTTAAATAACTTGGCCAAAGTCACACAGACCATAAGTAGTGGAGTTAGAATTAAAACCAACAGCCAAGCTGTTAACTGCTGCTCTCAGTTCTTGCACAAACTGTGTGTGTCCACATCCCAAGGTGAAAAGAGAGGGAAAGGAAGGAATCCATAAGTAAAAAATGCTTAAAAGGTATAAAGACTACCTATTTATCCAATTCTGCCTTCTGCCTACAGAAATATGTCTGTAGTACCAAAAGCAGCAGTAGAACCAAAGGGTCCAGGCAGGGGTGGGAAAAATATATGTTTAAAATATCCACAAAGTACCTGGGCTAACCTCCATTCTGGAAAGAGTCTGTGGGAAGATTACGTGGGAAGCTAGCAAACCTAAATGTTCAGAGATATTTTCAATGTAATAGATTCCAGTAGTGTGTATTCATGTAGACTTTAAAATTCAGGGTCAAATTAATACTTCATCTTTTTGTTCTAGTTAGAAATATATATGCCTTCTCACTAGCAGGATAGAGGAAGTATCTGCAAGAGAGTACAGAGGTGAAGTCATTCCATGAGTCTCCAGTTTAGCTCCAATAAAAGCTGAAATGAAACAAGGAAACTGGGATGAGAATTAGAATAAACTTGGATGACACTAGTTCAGTTGATTAGGCAATTACCATTTGTCTGATGAAGACATAAAGATATAAATGTAGGAGAAAACTAGGTTGAATGTTAAGACCCAATGCTTGGCTCTGCATCTAATAAAAATCTATCCACATCAAACTTTACTTGAGTTAATAGGATTTCTTGCATAAACTGGACTTTTCTATTAGTACACCTGAATTTGACATTAACAAGCTCTGACATTTTGGGCAAATTCACCATTTTGGGCTTCAGTCTCCTCCTCTTTAAAATAGGGGTAATAATAATAGATACTCAATTATTAGACCGTGGATCTAAGCTACATTAAACTACTCAATACATTAACTACAATATTATCACTATTATTCCTGCTATTATTACCATCTTCAACTCCCACTGGTTATTGACACCAGACATTTCTGTCAAAAAACTGAAGTTCAGAACAAGTTAGAAAAATTCTTTTCTCAAATTGCAAAGTTTTTAATTGGTGTGTTCCGCAAACTGGAAATACAGGTATATTTCATTTTATTGCATTTTACTTTATTGTGCATGCAGATATTGTGTTTTTTACAACTTGAAGGTTTGGGACAACCCTGCATCACGCAAGTCTATCGGCACCATTTTCCGAACAGCATGTGCTCACTTCCTGTCTCTAAGTCACATTTTAGTAATGATGGCAATGTTTCAATTTTTTTTTGTTATTACTATATCTGTTAAGGTGGTCTGTGATCTTCGATGTTACTATTGTAATTGTTTGGGGGTGCCATGAACTGCACCCACATAAGATGGCAAAATTAAATGATGAATGCTGTGTATGTTCTGACTGCTCCACCGACCTACCATTCCCTGTCTCTCTCCCCCTCCTTGGGCCTCCCTATTCCCTGAGATGGACTAATATTGAAATTAGGCCAACTAATAACCCTACAGTGGCCTCTAAGTGATCAAGTGGAAAGAAAAGTTGCACATCTCTCACCATAAACCAAAAGCTAGAAATGATTAAGCTTAGTGAGAAGTCATGTCAAAAGCCGATTGCACCAAACAGCCAAGTTGTGAATGCAAAGGAAAAGTTCCTGAAGGAAATTAAAAGTGCTACTCCAGTAAACACACGAATGATAAGAAAGTGAAACAGCCTTATTGCTGATATGGAAAAAGTTGTAGTGGTCTGGATAGAAGATCTAACCAGCCACAATATTCTTTTAAGCCAAAGACTAATCCAGAGCAAGGCCCTAACTCTTTATAATCCTATGAAGGCTGAGAGAGATGAGGAAGCTACAGAAGAAAATTTTGAAGCTAGTAGAGGTTGTTCCTGAGGTTTAAGGAAAGAAGCTATCTATATAACATCAAAGTGGAAGGTGAAGCAGCAAGTGCTGATGCAGAAGCCGCAACAAGTTTTTCAGAAGATTTAGCTAAAATAATTGATGAAGTTATCTACACTAAACAACAGATTTTTGATGTAGATGAAGAAACAGCCTTCTATTGGAAGATGGTGCCATCTAGGATTTTCATAGTTAGAAATGAGAAGTCAATGCCTAGCTTCAAAGCTTCAAAGGACAGGCTGACTCTTTTGTTAGAGGTTAATGCAGCTGGTGACTTTAAGTGGAAGCCAGTGCTCACTTACCATTCCAAAATCCTAGGGCCCTTAGAATGATTCTAAATCTGCTCTACCTGTGCTCTATCTACGGAACTATGAAGCCTGGGTGACAGCACATCTGTTTACAACATGATTTACTGACTATTTTAAGCCCACTACAGATGAGAAAAAAAAATCCTTTCAAAATATTACTGCTCATTGACAATACACCTGGTCACCCAAGGACTCTGATGGAGATTTACAATGAGATGAATGTTGTTTTCATGCCTGGAAACACAACATCCATTCTGCAGCCCATGGATCAAGGAGTAATTGTGACATTCAAGTCTTATTATCTAAGAAATATATTTTGTAAGGCTATAGCTGCCATACAGATTACTCCGCCGGATCTGGGCCAAGTAAATTGAAAACCTTCTGGAAAGGGTTAACCATTCTAGACGCCAGGAAGAACATTCATGATTCATGGAAGGAAGTCAAAATGTCAACATGAACAGAAGTTTGGAAGAAGTTGATTCTAACCCTCATGGATGACTTTGAAGAGTTCAAGACTTAAGTGGAGGAAGTAACTACAGATGTGTGAAAATAGCAAGAGAAACAGAATTAGAAGTGGAGCCTGAAAATGTGACTGAATTGCTGCAATCTCAGGACAAATTTTGAACAGATAAGGAGTTGCTTCATATGGATGAGCAAAGAAAGTGGATTCTTGAGACGGAATCTAATCCTGGTGAAGACACTGTGAACATTGTTGACAACAAAGGATAAAGCAGTAGCAGGGTTTAAGAGAGTTGACTCCAATTTTGAAAGTTCTGTGGGTAAAATGTTATCAAACAGCTTCACACGCTACAGAGAAATCTTTTTGCGAAAGGAAGAGTCATGATGCAGCAAACTTCATTGTTGTCTTATTTTAAGAAATTGCCACAGCCACTTCCAATCTTCAGCAATCAACATCCTGATCAGTCAGCAGTCATCAACATCAAGGCAAGACCCTCCACCAGCAAAAAGATTACAATTTGCTGCTCAGTTGATGGTCAGAATTTTTTAGCAATAAAGAATTTTTAATTGAGGTGTGTACATTCTTTGTTTAGACATAATGCTATATTGCACACTTAACAGACTACAGTATAGGGTAAAAATAAATTCTATATATGCTGAGAAAACAAAAAATTTGTGTGACTTGCTTTACTGCAATATTTGCATGATTCTGGTGGTCTTAAACTGAACCCACGATATCTCCGAGGTATGCCTGTATGGGCACAGTCTTAAATTCCTTCCTTTTGTTTCATTTCCCTCTACATGCAAAGAGGTCATCAAGTCCTATTGAATCAACCTTTAAAACAACTCTTGAATCTATTTCATCCCTGCTCTGGATACCACATGATGAATATACCCAGTCTTTAAGGAACAAAAATCATCATCCTCGATGACCTTCCAGCTGGACTCCATGTTTCTACCCCTTTTTAAGTGTAAGATTCTTCAATGTTGTCTAGAATCACTGATCTCTAACCTTCAAATTTCTCTTGAACAAATGACTCTCTTGGGCTTTCTTATCTTCCACTTCACCAAAATAGTTCTTTTTTGAGGTCACAATAACCTACATGATGCTAAATCTAATGACCAATTCTCAGCCCTCCTCCTTCCCAACCTATCCACAGCTTGGATGACCACAGATGACCAGTCACTGATGACCACTCCCTCTTTCTCCAAACTGCCTGCACTTGGCTTCTTGGAAACCTCACTCTCTGGCCTCTCCTCAATGTCTCTTCTCATTACTACTCATCTCCCCAAATTCTGTATGTGTGATTACTCTGACTCTCTGTCCTTGAATCTTTTTGCTTCCCTACCTGCACCACTACTTAGGTGATGCTATCTTGTCTATTGTCTTCAAATACCATCTATATGCTAATGACTTCCAAATTTCAATTTCTAACCCAGACTTCTTCCCTGACCTCCAGACTTCTATATCTGACTGCTTTTTTAACATCTCCATCCGGATGTTTCATGGGCATCTCAAACTTAATATATCTACAACAGAACTGATTTTGCTCCAAATCTGCAACTCCAAAAGACTCCCTCAAGTAAATTCCATTCTTCTAATGAAAATTCTCATTTCTCAGGCCCAAAACCTTGGGATGAGATGAACCTTTAAATTCATCTCTTCCCCCTCACACCCAAATCAAACCCATTAGTATAGTATGTCTAGTGTACACCTAATCATATCACGCTATATCCAGAATCCAACTACTCTGGTCCAAGCCACCACCATCTTGCCCCTGGATTACTGCAATGGCCTTCTAATTGCTTTCCTGCTCTACATTCTATTCTCTGTTGTGCATCCAGGAGGCTTTAAAACATGTCAGCCCTTTGCTAAATCATCTCCAATGGCTCCCCTTCTCATTCTGACCAAAAGCCAAAGTCCTTGTTATGGCTTACAAGGCTGAACATAATCTGGCCTTCCACTGCCTCTCTGACTTTATTCAACCACCATCATCCACATCACTCACTCTTCTCTACCATAGTAACCTACTTGCTCTTCCTCAAAACTGTCAAACATGCTCTTGTGTTATGGCTTTTGCAATTTATGTTTCTTTTGCTTGGAACAGTCTCCCCAGATATCTTCATGGCCTCCTTCAGATCTCTGATTGAAAGTCACTTTATCAATGAGGCTTTCCCTCTCTACTCTGTATGAAATTAAAACTCCACCTCAGCCCTGACTTTCCTTATACTTCTTGCTCTGCTTTATTTTTTCCCCTAACAATTATCACAGTCTGACAAATTATACATTTACTTATTTATTTGTAGGTCTTTATGTTATTCTCCCCCAACTAGAATATAAATTCATGGAGGGGAAGCAGTGTGTTTCACGTGCTGCTAGATCCTCAGCACTAGAACGCTACCAGTACTTGGATTAATATTAATTGAATAAAGAAAAAATGAATAAAGGCACAGCCACCACAGCCCTAGTTCCAGCCTTCATCTCTCTCCTCAGGCCAGTGCCCTAATCCCCACAGGACTTTCCTACATCCCCAGTTTGTTAATTGTACCTAAAGGTAAACAGGACTGCATGACTGTCCTTCTTCAGCCTTTCACAGTCATTCAATGTCTAGAGAATGCAACTTAAACTCCTTGTCATGCAAGACCCAATATAGTCTCCTAAAACTCTGCCCACATTTTCTATATTCCAGCTGCACTAAATTCTTTGAACTCCCCTGCTAAACCATAAACCCCAATAAGGTAATGACTACATCTTATTCTACTTTGAATCCCCAGTCAAGTCACAGAGCTCACAGTTCCTCGGCCAAGGTAGGTACCAATCAATTCTGTCAAACAAATGAACAAATGAATGAATGATACACACACACCCCTTACTTTATATGGAAATTTTCACAAATTCTTTTGTATCCAGATCATATGTCCCTTTCTACGTAAGGTCTGAACTCCCTGAGCAGACTTAGTCACTCCCTCCTTTGGGCCTTTGTTCATATTCCTGACATAGCCCACTTGAGCACTAGCTTCATCACAGCAGGGCCTTTGTCTGTCTGTCACTATCTTCAGAGCTCAAATACCTGACACGTAGTAGGTACTCAGTAAATTTCTGAGTGAATAATTTGTCACATGCTATTATAATTTTTCTGCTTACAAATCTGAATCCTCCACTAGACTGTGTATACCTAGAGTTTAGAAACTAAGATAATTTCATTTCATTCATACATTAAAGTGTCATAGTATTCTACACACACCTACTATCATATGTGCTTCCTCCCTCTTTCCAAGTCTTCTCATTAAGATACTGAAAATGAGTCACAGGTATTCAGGGACCTCAGCACTCCTTCAAATGACACCTCAAACAGTCGATTCTCCTGGCACTTAGTCCATGGCAATCCTCCATGGCTTGTGCCTGCTGGCCTACCTGATCCCACTCAGGTTACACTACCTTCTCTTCTTGCCACACTGCCTTTTCTACTCTGGCTTAACTGCCAAGAGGTATGAAGAAGAGCATATGACTCTAGCTTTTTGCCTGTCTTATGCAAACTTTACATTTATAAATGATCTATGTTATTTTTTAAGCAGGACTAAAGAAAAATTAAGCAAAAAATAAACAAAAATTTTAAAAAAGAAAATGGCAACAACAAAAAGAATCACATTTCTGGTGGAACCTATGGCTAGTCCTTCCTACCTCCAATTTACCTTCCATTACTGGAAAGAAGACAGCAGCCTTCTAGATTATTATGAGCAAAACAGAATCTAGGAGTCTCGGCAGGTCTATAAATTACAAGGAAATGAGGAACATTGAATTGGGCAAAGCAAGAAAGCATTGAAAAGGCATTTGAAGGATGCTCTGGCTTTTGTTTTCATTTTCATTTTTGTTTCTGTAAACAGGAGCTTTCTTTGAACTTAGAACCTATACTCTTGCTGGAAAGTCTTTGATTTAGAATAAAACCCTAACTATAGTGAAACTCAAGCATATCAAGAGAATCTTTCCTTTTTAATATAATTTCTGCAATCAATCTGTATTTATGAGGTTGCTCTAAAATATTTCATCACTCAATCTCATTTTAAATGACTAAACAAAGGAGTTTCAGGCAACAGAAGCCCAGCACATAGTCACAGCAAAATAATAGTTAAATATAAATATTAAAAACACATTTGGAGTTTTGGTAACGAATGGTGGTGACGGTAGCACAATATGGTGAACGTAATTAACACCACTGAATTGTATATTTGAAAGTGGTTTAAATGAGAAATTTTGGGCTGTATATTTGTTACCAGAATAAAAATTTTAAAATAAAACAACATAAGGGTGCACAACCAAATAGGGAACCGTAATGTAAACTATGGACTATAGTTAGTAGTATAATTATCATAATATCATATCATCAATTGTAGCAAAGGTACTGCACTAATACAAACTGTTAATAAGAGGGAAAACTGTGTAGTGAAGGGAGGGGTATAGGGGAATTCTGTACTTTCTGCATGATTTTTCTGTAAAACTACAACTGCTCTAATTAAAAAACAAACCAAAAAAAAAAAACATTTGGAGCAAGCCCAACCATCCTCTTCCCTTCTCCTCCCCGGCCAAGCTGGCAACCAGGATGGAGGCTGGAAGTCAAGATGCGCACTGCCCCAGGATAGCTTTCCACTAGGGTCTGGGTTTGTGACTCAATCCTCTTCCAAAGGAGCTTCAAGGAAATCTTTTGGGTGAGAGGGATGGATAGAGGAGAACAGAGTTCTGAGAGGCTTCACTCCCTACTTTTAAACATGGTTGTGAAGAGGTGATGCTTGGAGCTGCTGCCACCATCTTGAGCTCCACGATGGGAATGTCTCCATCACACTGGTGGTGGCAGACCTAAAAGAGGGCAGCAACCTGTCCACGCTGACTCCACTGAGCAACTGAGCCACCCTAGAGCTCAACTGTGGACTTCTTGCTACATAGATAATAATGCATCTCTACTGTTTAATTCAATTGTAAATCAGATATTTTGTAACAATAAGCAGCCAAAAGTAAACCAACTCTAATTAATTAAAGTCTGAGCTTGGGCCAGATTCCCAAACTGTCAAATTCTGAAGAACAAGGACAATTATTTACTTAATTTATGCATTTTGGTCTCAAGACAAAAAATTCTTCCCTGTCTAATTTAGATCAAACACTATATGTGTTTAAAGCAATTATAGCTATAAATCTAACTGATCGAAAGTATGATATGGAGGATTATCATGGCTCCTATTAGGACATAGTAATTGGAATAGATCATGATTTCCAAAAGTATTTATTATGGCATTAGTTCCCAAAGATGCTCCCAAAGAAAACTGGCTTCATGGCCACAGAAGTTTAGGAAATACTAATTATTATAATCTGTATGCCAGTTTGAATGTATTATGTCCCCCCAAAGGCCATTACCTTTGATGTAATCTTGTTTGGGCAGACGTATCAGTGTTAATTAGATTGTAATTCTTTGAGTGATTCCATGGAAATGCGCCCCACCCAACTGTAGGTGATAACTTTGATGCGATAATTTCCATGGAGGCGTGACCCCACCCATTCAGGGTGGGTCTTGATCAGTGGAGCCATATTAATGAGCTGACAAACAGAAGGAACTAAGCACAGCTGTGAGTGACATTTTGAAGAGGAGCTACAGCCAAGAAGGACACTTTGAAGAAAGCACAGGAGCTGCAGATGAGAGACATTTTGAAGACAGCCTTTGAAAGCAGACTCTTGCTCCGGAGAAGCTAAGAGAGGACAAATACCCCAAGTACAACTAAGAGTGGCATTTTGGAGGAACTGCAGCCTAGCGAGGAACATCCTGGGAGAAAGCCATTTTGAAACCAGAACTTTGGAGCAGACACCAGCCACATACCTTCCCAGCTAACAGAGGTTTTCCAGACACCATTGGCCATCCTCCAGTGAAGGTACCTGATTGCTGATGTGTTACCTTGGACATTTGATGGCCTTAAGACTGTAACTGTGTAACCAAATAAACCCCCTTTTATAAAAGCCAATCCATCTCCGATGTTTTGCATTCTGGCAGCATTAGCAAACTAGAACAATCTGTCATAAAATATGTTCAGGTGTATATTAACAACAAAGAACTGCAGTTTGAAATAAACACAATACCTTTATTTATCCCATAATTTCCCAAACTTTTCAAGTAACATCACTAATACCCAAAAAACCTGGTTGATGGAACTTATCTAGATGATTATTGAGGTCCAAAGTTCTAGAAGGAGACATACTTGTTAATGGGGTCAGCAAGTCCATCTCATGACATTGGTACATCTTTGTTCTACTGGAAGGTTTTTTTGTGGGCAAATTTTGGATAAGTGTATGCTCTATAAAGTTTGCATCCAACACATGCACATTTGCACAGAACGACTTCCTAAAACTCTCATTATATCCTTATACAAGGTGATATGAAATCATAGCTCATTCATCACTCCATAGATGAGTGAGCTACTTCTTAAAGGACCTCAAACACTTCCAGTCACCCAGGATCTTTTCCCAACACAGTAATTTGGTAAAACTGTACAGATCTATTTTTTAGCTGTATATTTGAGTTCTGGATATGGGATTTAGTCATACTGATCCACTAGTTATTAAATCTTGGGTAATCACTCTAGCTCTTTGGAGCTCAGTTTTTCTATCCCTATAAAACCTAATTCAAATTTTAACTTTCATTCTCTGGCACTGGAAAATGTTTTAGTTTGTGGCTTGTTTAGTTCAGCTTATTAGTTTATGTTTCCAATAAAGCTGAGTCTGAAATTAAGTTGATTTATCAGATGACCCAAAAGTTAATAACATTTCAAGGATGAACTTATTTCCCCATTTTATATATTCAGGATACAAGTTCTCCTGGAACTTATATCAAATTTGTTAGTAATTCTATGCTTAGATGATTCTGTAGAAAATATTAAAACATAATGTAAACTCTTCCAAATATGCTTTGTTTTAAAAGTGAATGAGAGAGAGACCAAGAAGATGGCGGCACAGAGAGGAATGGAAGTTGGTTAGTCCCCCAGAACAACTAATAAACAACCAGGAACAACTAGTAAACAATCTGGAATAACTGCTGGGGGACAACCGTGACTGTCCATACATCGTAAATCAACCTGGATTGGGAGGAATGCCTGAGATCACAGCATAAAATCTGTAAGTAAAAACTGCAGATCCAAGCCAGGAGCCCTCTCCCCCCACCACAGCCCAAACTGCAAAACCTTGCTGTGGTAGAAAACAGCACTCTCTGAACAAGCCAATATACCTCAGTCCAGCTCCAACTGGGGTTTTAATTAACAAATGTGGACTGCTCAATACAAGCTACAAATCCCCAACAAGCAGACAGAGGCTTTTAGTGATGACTGACCTTAAAGAGCCAGAAGACTTCTCTATCCCAGGAGGGGGAGTCCAGAGGACCAGGTGCTATCTCTGGCTGAAGGGTGAAACTGGGGGAGCCAGGGGCTGGTCCTGAGAGTGGGATTTCTGTCCCTTTTTCTCTCTCTTAACCTGAGCAGCTCAGTGGAGAAAGCCTCAGCCATTTTCAGTTCACAGCACACTGACCCAGACAAGGGTAGAGATAGCAGAGTCAGAGAGACAAAGAACCTGTTTAAATGCTGATGATAACTCCCTATGGGGTGTATCTTCCCTAAGAGGAAGGAGGTAGTGCCCAGCTCTACTACTGGCCTTCCATTCAGAACCAGACTCCAGAGACTGGGGAAAAACAGCCAAAACAGAAACTAAGTGGGCCATACCTGCTTACACCAGTCAGGAGCAACAGGCTGACAGGCACCACCTGCTGGGCAGGTTAGGAAAAGCACAACAGCTAGAGGCCTCACAGGGTGTGTAAATCTTCTAAAATGCACCCTCAGGGAAATCTGATACTGAATATTGCCCCCTTCTGAGACCTGAGCCCATTCTGGTCTGGGAAAACCTGGTTGGGGTAACCAAGGAAACCAGATGCCTAGACAACAGAAAACTACAACCTACACTAAGAAAAACGAAGTTATGGCCCAGTCAAAGGAACAAACTTACACTTCAACTTGAGATACAGGAATTGGAACAACTAATGCTAAATCAATTCAAAACATTTAGGGAAGATATGGCAAAAGAGATGAAGCATATAATGAAAACACTGGGCATACATGAGGTAGAAATCGAAAGTTCGAAAAAACAACTGGCAGAATCTATAGAAATGAAAGGCACAACATAAGAGATGAAAGACACAATGAGACATACAACAGCAGATCTCAAGAGGCAGAAGAACACACTCAGAACCTGGAGAACAAGACACCTGAAATCCTACACACAAAAGAACAGACAGGGAAAAGAATGGGAAAATACGAGCAACAGCTCAGGGAACTGAATGACATCAAACATATGAATGTATGTGTCACAGGTGTCCCAGAAGGAGAAGAGAAGGGAAAAGGGGCAGAAGCAATAATAGAGGAAATAATCAATGAAAATTTCCCATCTCTTATGAAAGACATAAAATTACAGATCCTAGAAGCACAGCATACCCCAAACAGAACAGATCTGAATACGCCTATGCCAAGACACTTAGTAATCAGCTTATCAAACATAAAGGACAAAGAGAGATTCCTGAAAGCAGCAAGAGAAAAGCAATCCATACATAAAAAGGAAGCTTGATAAGACTATGGGTGGATCTCTCAGTAGAAACCATTAAGGCAAGAAGGAAGTGGTGTGATATATTTAAGATACTAAAAGAGAAAAACCACCGACCAAGAATCCTATATCCGGCAAAGCTGTCCTTCAAATATGAGGGAGAGCTTAAAATATTCTCAAACAAACAATGAGAGAGTTTGTGAACAAGATACCCGCTCTACAGGAAATACTAAAGGGAGCACTACAGACAGAAAGGAAAAGACAGGAGTGAGAGGTTTGGAACACAATTTTGGGTGATGGTAGCTCAGCAATGTAAGTACACTGAACAAAGATGACTGTGAGTATGGTTGAAAGAGGAAGATTAGGAGCATGTGGGACATGAGAAGGAAAGAGGAAAGATTAAGACTGGGACTGTACAACTCAGTGAAATCTAGGGTGCGCAATAACTGTGATAAAATGTACAAATATGTTCTTACATGAGGGAGAACAAACGAATGTCAACATTGCAAGGTATTAAAAATAGGGTGGGATTGGGGGAAAAACACAATCAATGCAAACTAGAGACTATAATTAACATAAACATTGTATTATGCTTCCTTTAATGTAACAAAGGCAATATACCAAAGCTAAATGCATATGGGAGTGGGACAGAGGGAAGCTGTATGGGACTCTTGGCACTGGGGATGTTGTCTGACTCTTTATTCTACTTTGGTTTAATGCTAAATTTCCTTTTATCACTTCCTAGCTGTCATTTTTTTTTCTCTTTCTTTTTTTTTTCTGTCTCTCTACCTTTTTTGACTCTTCCTTCTTCTTTGTGGAAGAAATGGAGATGTCCTTATATAGATATTGGTGATGGTGGTGAATACATAAATATGTAACTATAAAGGGAACCGTTGATTGTTTACTTAGGATGGAATGTATGGTATGTGAACAAAACCATCTTAAAAAATGAGTTGATGAAAAAACCTTGAGGGCACTATATTGAGTGAAATAAGACAGACACATAAGGACAATTATTTCAGGGTCTCACTGATATGAACTAGTTATAATATGTAAACTCATAGACATGAAATATGAGTTACCAGGATATAGAATGAGGCTAAAGAATGGGGAGCAGTTGCTTATTATGAGCAGAATGTTCAACTAGGGTGAACTTGAACATTTGGAAATGGACAGAGGTGATGGTAGCACATTGTGAGAATAACTAATAGTGCTGTGAAGGTGGTGCAAAGGGTACGCTCAGAGTCACATATGTCACCAGAAGGAAAGCTGGAGGTTAAAAGATGGGAATGTATAAAGCAATGAATCTTGTGGTGGACAAGGTCTGTGATTAACTGTACAAATATCAAAAATTTCTCTCATGAATTAGAGCAAATATATGACACTATAACTAGAAGTTTATAATAGAGGGGCATATAGGAAAAAATATACCTATTGCAAACTATATACTACAGTTACTAGTATTTTAACATTCTTTCATCAATAGTAACAAATGTACTATACCAATACTATGAATCAATAATGGAGGGTGGGTGGTTAGGGGTATGGGAAGCTTTGAGTTTCCTTCTTTTGTTTTTATTTCTTCTCTGGAGTAATGAAAATGTTCTAAAAATTGAAAGAAAAAATTAATTGCCGTGATGGATGCACAGCTGTACGATGGTACCATGGGCAATTGATTGCACACTTTGGATCTTTGGATAATTGTTTAGTATCTGAACAATCTCAAAAAAAAAAAAAAAAAAAGTAAATGAGAGACCGCAATAATGATAAGCCCAAGTCAACAGTAGTCCTGAAAACCTTAAAGAATACCCGGATCCCTACCTGAGACTCTATAAAATTTACTTATCAGAAACTTGAATCCTTCAGAATGCTCCGATGCCAGCTAAGTTCAAAACCCAGAGGCAAAAGCCTCTTCAAGAACATTGGCTAGATGTGTCCCATTTGCTTATAAAGTTGACACCCCTTTTCAACAGGAAAAGGTTAGGGTGGTCACTGCCTAGACATCCCTGAAGATCAGGAAAGTGATTAAACTAGAGGAAGGGGTAGCAAAAGACAAGATGGAATTTAACAAAGGATTATGAATACTGAATCTTTATATAATTTTCTTTTTCTTAGTTGCTAGGGTATTAGAATAATTAGAAGGAAATAACTGAAATGGTGGAACTGTAACCCATAGCATCCCCTGAAATTTGTTCTATAGCTACTTGTTAAATTGTGACTTCAATGCTATTGCCTCTTTGTATATATGTTGTGTTTCACAATAATTAAATAACCGAAACTATGGTACTATAATGCATAATAACTTTGGAAATTTCCTATATATCTACTTGTTAAATCATACTTTGAAAGATACTACCATTTTGTATATATATTTCATAAGAAAATAACTGAAACTGTGGAATTGTAACCTATAATATTCTTTGAAATCTCCTTTCTAACTATTTGTTAAATTGCACTTGGAAAGTTATCACTTTTACGTATATATGTTATTTTCTACAATTAAAAAAATGATTAAAAAAAAGTGAATGAGAGGATTGTGGAAAGATGGCAGAGTACAAAGCTCCAGGAATCAGTCCCTCCACCAAAACAACTATTGAACTGGGAGGAATTATCTGAATCAACTATTTTGAAACTCCGGAGTCCCATGGAGTGCTCTGCAGCATCCAGAGAGAGCAGGAGGAAGAGGCTGGTAAACTGTGATAAATATCAGCGAGTTTCACCTTCCCTGCAGCAGCTTCCATCTCCCTTCCCCCAGCCTTGAGGTGGGCAGCAGTGGGGAGTGGTGCTCCAGTTCCTGGTGAAAGTTGCTGGTGCCAGAGTGGGACATAAAGACCTAGTCCTCCAAAGTCCAGCAGTGTTGGTCTGATTGCTGATCACTGCTTTTGATCAGCTACTTCAGATCACAGGGGGCCAGCTTTGAAAAGCAGCCATTATTTCCAACCCCCCTCACTCAAAGGTGGTAGAGGAAACTTAAAGACAGTAACCTTCTTCAAAATCATGAAAAACACTTAAAGGGCTGCATAACTGGGCAAGTGCTGAATCAAAAAAAAAAAAAAAAAAAAAAAAAAAAGCAGCTTCAAAAGCCATAGAAGAAATTCTTATTGCCTGTGCTGGCCCCTCCACAACATAGGGGGGAGCCAGTTTGTGCTTCCATTGTGGGTCTGTGGCCCTTTTTCAGGGGGAGAAGAGTGGTTTTTGTGTGTATACTGAGGTTCATGTATTTCAGTCCTAATCTATCGGATAGAAGTATGAGTAACTGAGCCAGGGAACTTGTCTCAGGTTTGCTCTCTCAGTTTGTCTGGAGAGCAAAGAAGTGGCTTGCAGACAGGTGGGAAAGTATGAAAAACAATTGCATTAAAGTGGCATGGGGCAAAGAACTACCTGCATTGTCATTCAAGAGGGCACCCAGGAGGAGCACTCAGCACCTACTTCAAAGGGACTAGAGAAGGAATTCACTCAAACTCCTGTAAATTGTAAATGGAGCATTCCTAAGGCCTCTAGCAAGCACATGCCCAGGAAAGGAAACAGATTCTGCATCTCCAGGTCCATACAGGCTCAGCTAAGACAGAGAGAACCCCACACTTTGCATTTGTCTTGAACTTATCTCTTGCTAGGAGTACCAAGCTCTGAAGAAGACTACCAGTCAATGCAGAGTAAATTTGCAAAGACAGTGCTTTATGCTTTGGTTTCTTTGTTTTGATTAACTCATGGCATTCAAGAAAATTTCTGTCATATCACGAGCTGGATACAAACTTAAGGAACAGAGACCTCAGGGACTAAATACCAAAGTTAATACTTTAAAATATTAAAGTGTACAGTGTGCAAAACAGGGTTATGAGACAAAGAAATAGAAAATGATAGCCCATCCAAAGTAACAAAAGAAAAATCCTGAAACCTTCAACTGGAAGACCAGACTTTGGACTTACTAGCCAGATGCTTTAAAAAATGATCCTCAGTATGCTCAAGGAGAAAAAGGGAAACACAGGGAAAGAACTGACGGATATGAGGAAATCAATGAATAACTAATATGAGAACCTCCCTGAGGTTCTCAGTAGGAACCAAACAGAAATACTGGAGTTGAAGTACACAAGTGAAATTCCCTTCACAGTTTCAATATAAGATTGGAGGTGGTAGAAGAAAATATCAGTGATCTCAAAGACAAGACAATTGAAATGACTCGGGCTGAGAATCAGAAAGTAAAAAGAATAAAAAGAATTAACAGAGCTTAAGAGACCTGTGGGACACTATCAAGCATATCAATATATACATTATGGGAGCTCCAGAAGGAGAAGAAAGAGAGAAAGGGCAGAAGATATATTCATGACACAAAGGCAGAAAACTTGCCAAATTTAACAAAGAACATGAATATGCACTGTTCTAGTTTGCTAATGCTGCCAGAATGCAAAACACCAGAGATGGATTGGCTTTTATAAAAGGGGGTTTATTTGGTTAAGGCCATAAAGTGTCCAAGGTAAGACATCAGCAATCGGGTACCTTCACTGGAGGATGGCCAATGGTGTCCAGAAGACCTCTGTTAGCTGGGAAGGCATGTGGCTGGCGTCTGCTCCAAAGCTCTGGTTTCAAAAAGGCTTTCTCCCAGGACATTCCTCTCTAGGCTGCAGTTCCTCAAAAATGTCACTCTTAGTTCCACTTGGGGTATTTGTCCTCTCTTAGCTTCTCCAGAGCAAGTGTCTGCTTTCAACAGCCACCTTCAAAATGTCTCCCATCTGAAGCTCCTGTGCTTTCTTCAAATTGTCCCTCTTGGCTGTAGCTCCTCTTCAAAATGTCACTCACAGCTGCACTGAGTTCCTTCTGTTTTTCAGCCCAGTTATATGGCTCCACTGATTAAGGCCCACCCAACCACACCTCCATGGAAATTATCTCAACAGAACTATCACCCACAGTTGGGTGGGGCACATTGCATGGAACCACTCAAAGAATTACAGCCTAATCAACACCGATAGGTCTGCCCACACAAGATCACATCAAAGATAATGGCGTCTGAGGGACATAATACATTCAAACCGGCACATGCACATTCAAGAAGCCCAAGGAATCCCAAACAGGATGAACTCAAAGAGAACCATCCCCAGACATGTAGTAATCAAACGGACTAATGTCAAGGACAAGGAGAGAGTTCTGAAAGCTGCAAGAGAAAAGCAACAAGTTAGATACAAGGGAATCCCAATAAGATTAAATGTGATTTCTCATCAGAAACCATGGACCAAGAAGGTAGTGGGATAAAATATTTAAAGTGATGAAAGAAAACAATTGTCAACCAAGAATGTTTTACCCAGCAAGACTTTCTTTCAAAAATGAGGGAGAGATTAAGACATTCCCAGATAAACAAAAGCTGAGGGTGTTCATTTCTACTAGACCTGCCCTAAAAAACAATGCTAAAGGGGGTTCTTCAGACTGAAAGGAAAGGACTCTTGACAGTGGATCAAGGTGGTATAAAGCAAGACCTCCAGTAAAGGTAACTATATGCATAATTATAAATGACAGTACTAATATATTGTACTTTTTGGTATATAACTCCACTTCTAAAATGCAAATACTGTACATAAAAAATAATAAATATATGGTTTTTGACATACAATAAGAAAAGATATAATTTGTAACAAGTACAAAAAAAGGTGGGGAGATGGAGGGATATAGGAACAGTATATGTGTATGTTATTGAAGATAAGTCAGTATCAAACTAAATATATGCTTCATATAGATTAAGGATGTTAAATTTTAACCCCAAGGTAACCACAGAAAAAAAATAAAAAATACATTCAGAAAGAAATGAGAAGGGACTCAAAATAGTGCAACACTCAAAAAATAAAAAATAAGAATATTAGAGTAGGCATTAACCAAAGAATTGAGAGTCAAATAGGTATGACATACAAAGACTAAATAGCAAAGTTGCAGAAGCAAGTATTGCATTATAAGTTGTGATCCTAAATGGAAACGGATTAAACTCTACAGTCAAAAGGCAGAGATTGGCAAAATAGATAAAAAGCATGACCCAACCATATGCTATTTACAAGACATTCACCTTAAATTCAAAGACATAAGTAAATTGAAAGTGACAAGGTGGAAAAAAAATATGTCATGTGTACTGGTTTGTATATATTATGTCCCCCAGAAAAGGCCATGTTCTTTGATGCAATCTTGTAAGGGCAGATTGATTAGTCTTTTTGATTAGGGTGTGATGTCTTGATTGGATGTTTCTATGAAGATGTGATTAGTTACACCTTTGATTAGGATGTGACCTGTTGATGGGATTGTTTCCATGGACATGTGGCCCTGCCCATTCAGCCTGGGTCTTGATTTAATTATGGAGCCCTATAAAAGCTCACAAACAGAAGGACTTCACAATAGCTGCAGCTAAGAGGGACATTTTGAAGATGGCCATTGAAAGCTGACACTGATATTTTGGAGAATGCCATTTTGAAACACAATCTGGGAGCAAGCAGATGCCAGCCACGTGCCTTCCCAGCTAACAGAGGTTTTCTGGATGCCAATGGCCTTTCTCCAGTGAAGGTACCCTTTTGTTGATGCCTTACCTTGGACACTTCATGGTGTTAAGACTGTAAGTTTGTAACTGAATAAACCCCCTTTATAAAACCCAATCCATTTCTGGTGTTTTGCAAATGGCAACATTTGCAAACGGAAACATTATGCAAGTAATACCCAAAAGAGAGCTAGGGTAGCTATATGAATAACAGATAAAATAGGCTTTAAGTCAAAAACTATTACGAGGGACAAAGAAGATCATTATACACTGATAAGGAGGTCAATTCAACAAGAAGATTTAACAAATAAAATTTATATGCACTTAACAGCAAAGACCCAAAATATCTGAAGCAAATATTGACAGATCTGAAGGGAAAAATAGACAATTCTACACTAATAGTAAGAGATTCCAATACACTGCCTTCAATAATGTATAGAACATCTAGGCAAAAGATCAATTAGGAAATAGAAGACTTGAATTATACTCTAAATCATCTAGACCTAACAACATATATAGAACACTTCACCCAAAAGCAGCAGATAAACATTCTACTCTAGTGTACATGGATCATTCTTCAGGATAGGCATATATTAGGTCACCAAAAGAGTCTCAATAAATTAAAAAATAATGAAATCATATAATGCATCTTCTCCACACACAATGGAATGAAGGGAGACTTCACATATTTGTAGAAATGAAACAACATAATCTTAAACAACCAATGAGTAAAAGAGGAAATTGCAAGGGAAATTAGAAAATACCTTGAGGCAAATGAAAATGAAAACAAAACATACCAACACCTATGGGATACAGCAAAAAAAGTATTGAGAGGGAAATTTAAACTTAAATGATTTCATTAAAAAAAAGATCTCAAATCTGAGACCTAACCTGAAATTGGAGGATCTACAAAAAAGGAGCAAACTAAACACAAAACAATCAGAAGGAAGGAAATAGCAAAGAATAGAGAGGAGAAAAATGAGATAGAGAATAAGAAAACAATAGAGAGAATCAACAAAACCAAAAGTTGGTTCCTTGAAAAGATCAATTAAAGTGACAAAGAAATAAAGACACAAATAACTAAAATTAGAAGTGAAATGGGGGACATCACTACCATTCATAGAAATAAGGACTATAAGAGGATACTATGACCAACCTTCTACCAATAAATTGGATAAACCTAGAGAAAATGAGTAAATTCTTAGAAAAACAAAATTACATACTGACTCAAAAAGAAATAGAAAATCTCAACAAATTAAGAACAAGTAAAAAGATCAAATCAATAATCAAAAACCTCCCAAAAAAGAAAAGCTCAGAATAAGATGGCTTCACTGGTAAATTTTACTAAACATTCCAATGTGAATTCACAACAATCCTGCTCAAATTCTTCCCAAATATTGAAGAGTAGGTAACACTCCCTAACTCATTCCATGAGGCAACACCACCCTCATCCCAAAGCCAGGTAAAGATACCACAAGAAAAGAAAACTACAAATCAATATCCCATGTGAATACAGATGCAAAAATCCCCAGAAAATATAAGCAAAACAAACCTCACAGTACATTAAAAGAACCATAAACCATGATCAAGTGGTATATATCCCAGGTATGCAAGGGTGGTTCAACATAAGAAAATCATTTAATGTAATATGCTACATTAGCAGAATGAAGGGAAAAAACATGTGATCATCTCAATTGATGCAGAAAAGGCATTTGACAAAATTCAGCACTGCTTCTTGATAAAAACACTTAGAAAACTTGGAAATTCCCTTAGCATGATAAAGGGCATAAATGAAAAACCCACAGCTAACATCATACTTGATGGTGAAAGACAGAAAGCTTTCCCTTGAAGATCAAGAACAAGATAGGGGCACCCAGTGTCACCACTGTTCTTCAACATTATGCTACAAGTTCTAGCTAGAAAAAGAAATACAAGGCATCCAAACTGGAAAGGGAGAAGTAAAATTTTCTCTATTTGCAGATGACATGATCCTACACACAGAAAATCCCAAAAAACTACAACAAAGATATTGGAATTAATAAACAAATTCAGCAGAGTGGCAGGTTCAAGATCAACATGCAGAAGTTAGTAGTTTTCTATATCCTAGTGATGAATGACCTGAAGAAGAAATCAAGAAAAAAATTCCATTTACAATAGCAATTAAAAGAGTCAAATATCTAGGAGTAAATCTAACCAAAGATATAATGTACTTGTATACAGAAAACTACAAGCCTTTGCTAAAAGAAATCAAGGAAGACCTAAACAGATGGAAGGACATTCCATGTTTTCATGGATTGGAAGACTAAACATTAAGATATAATTTTACCCAAAGTGATTAACAGATAATGCAATCCAAATCAAAATTCCAACAACTTTCTTTGCAGAAATGGAAAAGCCAATCATCAAATTTATATGGAAGGGTAACAGGCCCCAGATAGCTAAAGCCATCTCGAAAAAGGACAAAGTTGGAGGACTCATACTTCCCAAACTTAAAATTTATTCCAATGTCACAGTAACAAAAAGCGCATGGTATTGGCACAGGACAGACATACAGACCAATGGAATTAAACTGAGAATTCAGAAATCAACCCTCAGAGTTATGGCCAAATGCTTTTTGACAAGGGTGCCGTGTCCATTCAATTGGATGATTGTCTCTTCAACAAATGGTGCAGGGAACATTGGAAATCCTTATGCAAAAGAATGACAGTGGACCTCACACCATAGACAAAAATCAACTCAAAATGGATGAACGACCTAAATGTAAGAACCAGAAATAAAAAATTCCTGAAAGAATACACAAGGAAGTATCTTTAGGACCTTGTTTTAGGCAATGGTTTCTTAGACTTTACATCAGAAACACAAGCAACAAAAGAAAAATTATATAAATACAATCTCATCAAAATTAAAACCTTCTGGGCTTCAAAGGACTTTATCATGAAAGTGAAAAGACAACCTACACAATAAGAGAATATCTTTGGAAACCACATATCCAATATGGGTTTAATATCCAGAATATATAAAGAAATGCTACAACTCAACCATGATATGATAAATGACCCAATTAAAAAATGGGCAAAAGACTTGCATAGATATTTCTCCAAGGAAGATACACAAATAGACAAAAAACACATGAAAAGATGTACAACATCATGAGCCATTACAGAAATACAAATCAAAATCACAATAAGATACCATTCACAGCCACTAGAATTGCTACTATTAAAAAAAAAAAAAAAAAACAGAAAATTACAAATGTTATTGAGGATATGGGGAAATAGGAATACTCATTCTTTGCTGATGGGAATGTAAAATTGTACAGTCACTGTGGAAGAGAGTCTGGCAGTTCCTCAGTAAGATTAGAATCACCATGTGACCCAGCAATCCCATTTGTAGGTATATAGCCAGAAGAATTGAAAGCAGGGATTTGGGCAGATATTTATTTTCCCACTTTTGTTCACAGCAGCATTATTCACAGCTGCTAAAAGATAGAAGCAACCCAAGTGTCTATCAACCAAAGACTGGATAAACAAAATGTGGTATGTACATACAACTGAACATTATTCAGCCATAAAAAGGAATGAAGTTCTGATACATGTAAAATGGATGAACCTTGAAGATATGAGGTTGAGTGAAATAAGTCAGACACTAAAGGACAAATATTGTATGATCTGACTGATATGAAACAATTAGAATAAGAAAATTGATAGAGTCAGAAACTAGAATATAAGTTGCCAGGGGCCAGAGTGGTGGTAGAGAATGAGGAGTTAATGCTTAAATTGTACAGGGATTTTATTTGGGTTGACAAAAAAGTTTTGGTAATGGATGGTGGTGATGGGAGCACAAAATTGTAAACATAATTAAGAGTACTGAATTATTTGAACGTGGTTAGAAGGGGAAATTTTAGGTCATATATATGCTACCAGAATAAAAATTTTTTAAAATATAACAAGACTATCCAAGATAAACTATGAATATTAATGTAAACCATGGACTAATTATTAGTACAATTATAAATTTGTTCATTCATCAATTATAGCAAATATACCACACTAAAGCAAGGTGTTAATAATAGGGTGCTATATGGGAACTCTATTTTATTCTTGATTTTTCTGTAAACCTACAACTTCTCTAAGGGGAAAAAAAGGTTAGAAGAGGAAAGAAAAATGATACCAAATTTTGATGTGGATATGAAGTAACTGGAACTCTTACAAACTAGTGGTGGGAGTATAACTCCACTTTCTAACCACTTCCGAAAATAGTTTGACATTATCTCCAACATTTGAAGATCCACAGACCCTGTGAGCCAGCAGTTCTACTCTTGCATACGTAACCCACAGAAATATATGCCCATGAATACCAAAAGACATACACAAGAATTCAAAGTAGCATTATTCAAAAGAGCCATACACTGATGCAATGTAACTCTCCAACAATAGTGGAAAGGATAAACAAATTGTGATTTATTTTTACAGTGGACCACTGGCAATGAAAATGAATGAACGACAGCTGCCTTCATAAAATGGATAAATCTCACAGAAAGAAGGCAGACACAAAAGAATGCATTTGTATGTTTCCATTTATACAAATTTGAGAACAGGCAAGATCCAGCCATAGCTTTTAGGTTGTATGCTGCGTGGGTAAAAACCATCAAGAACAGCTAGAACATTCTTAAGCTCTTCATTATGATTTTGGTGGTGGGTATGTTGGTTTCACTTTGTGATAAAGCTTTGAGCCACGTATTTCTGTTTTGTACTCTTGAATTTTTCCTGTACTTTACTATAAAAAATGCCAGCATGAAAAAAAGGGAATGTAACATTACTGTGAAAATTATGTTTTATTTCCCCTGGTCTTGTGAGAAAATGATTTGGAGAGATTTTGCTAAATTTAAAATTTTAGTATAATTCCTTTAATTAAAAGTATGACTTTTCAGTCAGACATTCAACAAATATTCATTGAGTACATCAGTAAATGGAAGGAGGTGCTATGTAAACAAGAAATAAAATGTGTTTCTTTTGTTTCTAACCTGGGATGATTTACAAGAATCTTAAAGCATTTTACAAGAAATGTATTGATTATATCACACATAGAACAGAGGAACAATTAAGCAAACAGACCCTAGAGTCAGAAAGACCTGGGAACAAATATTAATTGCACAACCTTGGGTGTGTTACATAACCATTCTGAATACTGGATTTCCCCTCAGTAAAGTGGACAGGATAAAATCTTCTGAAAATGTCATCATATGGATTATAGGAGACGCCCCATGAAAGCACAACCCACGGTGTCTGTCTGACACTTGGTGAGCATTCCGTAGTGTTACTGGCGATTACTATTATTCCTGCTCTGCTTTGAAAACAAACTGCTGCTATCTACAGAGATCTGCTGCCTTTGTCATCAAGGACAGGGACTGTATTTATTATTTCTGTACATCACAAGACTTAGAAGAATGACAACAGCATCATCGGTATTCATAGCATATTCATTCATTTATTAGAAATCGATCCGGGTTTAAATTGAACCATCAGACTTCAATGCTGTAACACCTAGTGAGATTGCTAATCACTCACCTAGGTGCTGGAAAAGTATCGATGTTGGTGTTGTTTCTCTCTTTTCACTTTTAATATACTATCCAGTTTACCATGATAGAAACCAGAGAAACTTCCTCCACGGTCATTTCCAAAAGAAAAACTGAAGGCAATTCCTCCCAAACCTCAGTTCCAAAGGTTTCAATACCTATAGCACCTGCTTGACACTTGCACCTTATGTGTTTATGTAATTCTCTTGTAAACGTCAAAAAAAAAAAGAAAATCCTTTGTGTTGCCCCTATGAAGAGAATGATTGCTGGCTGAGCCTGCACACTTGGAAGTCATCAGCTGTTTTACAGGGTACCCAGGACATCTTCAATTAATGTATTAAATCCACATAACAACAAACCAGTAAGCACCCATTAAGAAACACTTTAGGTATAGCTCAGAAGCTTTTTATTTGTCTCTTAGATCATTCGGGATTCTCCCAAGGCACCAAGGTCCTAACATCCATCTCATCTTTCACCCTTCTTGGCTTACACCTGCACAGCAGCAAAATTTATAAAAATGCTCCAGCTTCCCTGACACCTATATAACACAGCAAGAGAACCAGGACCCATCCAAGCTTACTAGAATCAAAATTGCTAACCAGACAGAGCTCCCAGTTACAGGTATAATACAGCAGGCAACTGCAATGGCCCTCTCCTGAACTTCTGTCCCCACCCACCCCTGGAAATATGTTTGCTGGTTAATTTGTCAGTATTGTCCTCCAACAAAGAGCCCCTTTTTATTGACAGGTGCAGACAAAGCTTGAAAAAACTACATACAAAAAAAGGACTCAATAAAAAAAAGAGAGATGGCCTTGCTGAGAAGGTAGTTCTTCCTGATTTTCTGTAATAGACTTCACTTTGCCATGAAATTAAATTTATAGTATATCCGCTAGACACTGGGGCTCCAGCAAAGCTTTGCTATTCCCTGACTTGACATTAAAACAGGCACTTTCATGGGGAGACCACTTCAAGCCAAATAACTGGTTATATGAACCATTTACAGAAAGCCTTTATTTAAAAAGAAAACGGATAGGCACTGCCATTTCCAGAAACGGTTAGTATACAGGCACACATTCAAATTTTGTTTGCCTTTGAGAATTCTCCTCAAAAGACAGATGTAACATTAGACAATGGGAAGCTTTTTGGCCTACTATAACACCTCCGTGATGATTATTCTGAGTCATAATTTATCACTTATCAGGTGCCAGGTTGAAAAAAGGGAACAGCAAAATCCTATTTTGATAGTGGGAGGCCCCATCAGAATAAAAACCTCACCTGTGATTTCAGCTCTGGAGTGGGCATGATATGAGGTGGTGAAAAGTGCCAAAGACAATCCATGAAGGAATCTACTTCAAGAAATGATTCAATCCTATGCCTAAAAAAACTACCCAGCTTACGTACATCGTCCTGGGGTAAAATGGGCTGAGAGAGTGACCTACTGGGTCTCGGGCCTTTACTATGTCTTCAATTTCCATTTAAGCGATCACTTTAAAAAGTAAAAGAAATAGAAGAATTTTTTAAAAAATCAAAAGTGCAAGAAAAAGCCGTGAAGCCTCCATGGTTTAAAACCTATATAATGTCAATGTTTCTACCAGGGGATCAGGTTAGCATGCATGTTTGATATCATGTATTTATCCAAGAAAACTCTAGGTGTTATTTAAAGCTTTTAAATGACCTCATCAGAATGTGAAGCCATGCTACAAGAATAAAGAGAATGGGAAAAAAATCACTTACTAAGGATCATTAGTAAAACTATTCACAGAGCAGGTAATTTCCTACTGGGATGGCTCTTAGGGATCCTCTGGTTTAACTTCTCATTGACAAATGACAACACTAAGGCTCACAGAACTGACTTGTCTAATGACAAGCCTATACTGAAAGCTAAGTCATGGATCCCCAAACAATTATACTTCCACCAGAATATTCAGCTCCCAAAACAGATCTGGCAATAACAGTATTCAAACTCAAGTGTTCAAAGGGCCTAGAACGTTAATCAAGTTATACCTAGACAGAATTTCTTTCGGCCTGAAATGTGATGTCACCCAAGCCCACATAATAATCCAAGAAAACCAAAACGACATCTTAGAACACGGCCAGCCTAACAGCACTACAGCAACGATTATCACAATTCCTGCAGGAAGGCATGGATGAAGAGAAAGCGAATGAAAGCCAGCCAAGCAAACTGTTTTTGTAAGATTAACCAGGAGGGGTTCCCACAACAGAAAGAAAACCTTTAAGGATCCCTGATGCAGAGCTTGGCACCCGGTGGCCTACCAACAGTGGTTCAAGGGAACAGGCCAACTCGCCTGGTATGTAAATAGAACGGATGGAACTGCTCTCCTGGGAAGCTTTGGGCCAAACTTTGACAGAGACACATGGAATATGGGAGCTGGAAGGCACTCAGGTAGGAAAAGCCAAGTAGAAGCCACTGGAAACTGCCTCTACCTAAGAAAATAGTAAACCAAAAGCAGGACTGCATTCCTGAAGGGTTGCAGAGATCAGTGCCACCATCAAGGATATGAAGGATGCCTGGGTAAAGATTCCCACCACAGCCCCATTCCACTCACCTCTCTGGCCTGTGCAGAAAACAGATGGGTCTTGGAGAACCCTGACTGATACCGATTTGGATTTAGACTTATTGTTTCATTTTACATGTGAGAAAGCCGAGGCTCAAGGAAGTGGCATGGTTTCCTTGAGTTCATAAGATAGTTGGAGAACCAGTGAAAGCCTAAGGCCTAAGCACCCCACTCATTAGGTAAGGAATGGAGAAACTAATCAAAGGAACATTAAAAAAAAAAAATCAGTTATCTTGAGATATATTCACATACCATACAATCATCCATGGTGTACAATTAACTATTCACAGTATCGTCATACAGTTATGCATTCATCACCCCAATCTATTTTTGAACATTTTCCTTACAGCAGAAAGAATAAAAATAGGAATTAAAAAAAAAAGTAAAAAAGAACACCCAAATCATCCCTCATTCCACCCTATTTTTCATATAGTTTTTGTCCCCATTTTTCCACTCATCCATTCATACACTGGATAAAGGGAGTGTGATCCACAAGGCTTTCACAATCACACTGTCTCCCCTTGTAAGCTACATAGTTATATGGTCATCTTCGAGAGTCAAGGCTACTGGTATTTCCTTCTAGCTAAAAAAGGGTATCTATATAGTACATAAGAATGTCCACCAGAGTGACCTCTCAACTTCATTTGAAATCTCTCAGCCACTGAAACTGTATTTTTTTTCATTTCACTTCCCCCTTTTGGTCAAGAAGATGTTCTCGATCCCATGATGTCAGGTCTAGATTCATCACCGGGAGTCATATCCTGCATTGCCAGGGAGATTTCCACCCCTGGGAGTCAGGTCCCACGTAGAGGGGAGGGCAGTGAGTTCACCTGACAAGTTGGCTTAGCTAGAGAGAGAGGGCCACATCTGAACAAGGAGGCACTCAGACGGGGACTCTTAGGCACAATTATAAGCAGGTTTAGCCTCTTCTCAAAGGAACATTTTCATAAACATCTGATGTGGAAAAGAGGATTGAGGAGGATTCAAGTTAGATCAGATGAGCTGATTTGAGGTCACGTTCTATGAGTTTTGAGCTACGTGTATTTGAACCTCTGTTCCCTCATCTGTAAAATGGGCATAAATTTTAAAGATTAAATTTTCAAAGTTTTTTGAAACCGTAAAAAGATACACAAACATGACCTGTATTAGCTAATCCCTTCTGGGATATCTTGTTTTAAAGTAATACATAATTCTTTTCATGGGAAGAATGGTAGGGTATAATGAAGGACTTCAGGCATGAAGCAGGATCACGGCTTTTGGACACTGCTACTAGGTATAGTTGCATGAATGCCCAACAGCAAGGATGTATGGTAGGGATTTGCAAACTTTTACAGGTGCACAGTCCCTCTTGAGAGTCTGATCAATCCTCTGGACACCTTTCCCAGAACAATGCACGTGATATGCACAGAAACACAAGATTTCACAGAAAATTCCAAGTATGCTTTGTCTTAAAAAAAACCGCATGTTCAGAACATTGTACAAAACAAAACTCTGCACAATTTGGAAGCCCTTTCTTTGATTCTTTTGTTTATAAGATAAGGCATCCAAACCATAAATCAAGTTGCATTCTAAAAGCCACACTGAATTCATGTCCCAAATACAAAGTTACCCCCACCAACTTAAAATGAAAGCATAATGGAATTATTATTCCAGATTCATTTATCAAAACAGACTTATAAATCCCTGTAAAGTTCTGAACTAGAATTCAGAGATCACAAGCATAAATCCAATAACTAGAATTAAAAGGAATCGATGTAACTGAAAGCATTTTGACAATTCTAAAGCACTGAGCATGGCTAACACATTAATTAATATTAATACAAGTTAAAACTCAGAAATCTCTTCTATTGAATAGATAAATATTAACTTATTTGTGAGAGCCAATGAATTGTATTACTGTTTACAAATTCCATTTATACATTCATACACATATTCTGATCTGTGCATGGATAATCCACGATTGGTTAAAACCTTACTGCTTATTTCTATCTAAAGCCCCCTTGTAGTTGACGACTCATTATTGCCATACTCACTATAACTATATGCCTCAGAACAGTCAGCTCAGTTAGGAAGGCAATTTGTAAGATCTCTTCAACCTTTACTTGAAGAGCCTTTTTCTGATGAACAGCTCAAAGAACTCTACACACATAATGCTATTGTGAATGCCCCTTATTAGCACTTCTTCCACTACTGTAATTATTTGTTTACATGTCTGCCTCTTCTAGACAGTGAGGTTTTCCAGAACTTGGGCTGTGTCTTCTTCATTCTTGTATCTCTAACTCTGAATAGACAGCACATGGTTAGGAACATAACAAATTTTATAATGGTAGGAAGAAAGTTAGTTCATTGGTAGGTTAAATACAAGTAGGTAGGTTTGACTCAGTATATGGGAGAGCACTTACTGCTGCCTCCTAAGAGTAGAAATCTAGCCAACCCTATATTTGGTCAGTAGTTGCATATAACTGCAATGGTATTCATAGGAAATCCTGGTATAGGTACAGGGTTATGTGAGAAGACTTCATTGAAGTTCTTTACTTTTAGCAAACATTATGTGTTGACATTGTATTACATTTCCATTCCCGCCACCCATACTGAAGTAATCTAATTTTTTTTCCTATGTTATTCTCTATATCTTCACAAATTATTTTTTCCACAAATTAGCTTTATACCTTTAAAAAAGAAGTATAAAGCATCCCTAAACTACCTAAGGATAAAAAATCATTAGCAATGGAGGGGCATACCCAGTATGAAAGATGAACACCTGTTCAATAAATAATTATGAAAACTATTGCTTCTTCCCATGCCAAAAATTAATTTCTTGATCAGACAAGCAGCTTAAAAATGCTTGATGACAATTTAAAAAATTAAACAAATATAAGCCTAAAGCCTGCAAACTTCACTTCACCAGAACATTGCCTTCTAGGAAAGGATATTTTAAAGTGTGTCGTTTTGCATCTCATATTCATTAAGCAACTAGAATTTTTGAGATGTTTACATAAATGAAGCTTAAATCCACTAATGTAGTGCATAGAACACTTGGCCAAAATTTGAATGATAACCTCGCTCATAAAACATCTTCTGTCTATTTGAATTCTCAATTGGACACAATCTTAACTTGGAGACATGTTTCCAGTTCAATTCGTGTTATATACACAGAGAAATAAAACACAGCAATTAAACCCGGAGCAGAGTGAAAGAAGATGGTCTGAATAAAAGCATCGGAATTAAAGCAAAGCTAGGGAGTAAGGCAAACACCTCATTTCAAAGAACTGGGTCCAGAAATCCAACTGCTCCGCATTCTTTATGAGTCTGAAATGGAGACAGTAATGATTAAGGGCCTGTCATCTTGAAGATTCAGGATAAGCACAAGAGTCCTACAAAAGAGGAGCCTAGGAAAACAGGGGTCAGTCCCAGAGTGCCAATTAAGACAGAAAGGACCAGACTGACACTAAGTATAAGTAACATTTGGAAGCGCCAAGGTGAGCTGGCTTTACATAAGGGAACACTCATCAGTAATGCTCTTCTCCCTGTTTCCCATCGCAAAGCTAGATGCTGCAACCCCAAGCCCAAAGCATTGAATGTAATCTGTTTCAGGTCTGCAGATGAATCCTGTTCTTTAACAAATGGGGGGACAGATGCTGTGACCAGTGCACACCTCAAATTTTGACTTCTGCTGCAGGATGCACACTGCAGTGGGAGAGAGTAGGATGTGTTCCCTGCTGCTGATATTGGGCTTTGGGGGTAGACAGATCGTATAGGGTAACATGGCACTGAAAAGAATCTCAGACACACACACAGTTGGGTGGCATTCAAATTACCCAATAGCTAGTACAGCACTCAAAATATATATATATATTGGAACAGACACCAGTTATGAATGTCCTGTAACCAGCCCATGAACACAGCTTTTGGGATTAAAATACGCCTCTCCATTTCCCTGACTTGGTCTCCCACGGTCAAAGGCTGCCACTTTCCTGGACTTATTTTACTTTCCCAGGGTCTTCCTGACATTCATTTTAGGTTGTTTAGAGAAGAGAGTAAGGTCATTGGAATATAGGCTATTATTTGCCCCAAGCTCTGAAAACTTATAGAACTGTGTATGTGCTAGGAGAATAAATATGAAAAAGAATAAGCAGAGCACTGAGTAATAGAGAAGCTTTATCAGAATAGCTAGTGGATGTGGAAGGAAGGAAATTCATAGTAATTTGTTTGATTATTTGATTGGTCCCTTGTTCTCACAAGACTGGCCTTAAATCAGTGAATCTGTACACATATGATCATAACTCTTTTGCTTAATAACTGCTGTATTCCAAGTGCTTAGAACACAGTAGATGCCCAGTAAAATTTCCATTCTCTCAGATTTTAACAGTAATAAAATAAGTAATAAAATAAAAATAAAACAGACCAAATATTTTGACCGACCCTGTCAATGAAAACAAAAACAGAAGAGAATTCAGACCAGTCAATCTTTATTTTCTGCCTTAACATACCCTGAATCCCTGATCAAAGAAACCAGTCAGCCTGACAGACTTCTGACCTATAGATTTGTGAGCTAATAAATGGGTGTTTTTTAAGTCATTAAATGTATAGTACTACATTACACAATAATAGAAAATTAATGCAAATGATCATTTCAATGTGCTGTGAGAAAGTGACAGTCAACATAGAATTCTGTACCCAAAAAATAGATATTGCAAAAATGAGGAGAAAGTAGACATTTTTAGACAGGAAAAAGGTATCTCTGAAAGAGTTTTCAGAAAACAAACCCATGCTTCCAAGCCCATTGTTCTTGGCAGAATTCAGATTCTTGCAGTTGTAGGACTGTTGTCCCTCTTTCCTGGAGGGCTGGAAGTTAGGAGACACTCTGAATGCTTAAAGACTACCCTCCTTCCCTGCTACTTTGTCTCTTCCACCTTCACATCAGCAATGTCACATCAAATGTCATGTTTCCATTTGTATTTTTAGAGATTCCCCTAGAAACTTTCACTTACATTATTTTCTTATCAAATTATAAAGTTAGTATTGGACTCCATGATCACCACCCTTCTGACTCACCTTAATATGTTGGCATATGCTTTTATTTTATAATGTTTAACCTTATTAGACATTATTTTTACTCTCACTTTCTACGGTTCATGTCAATTTAAATATATTCACACATTTACACATTCACAACTTCTTTGCTCTTTGCTCTCTCTTGCATCTCACCCTACCAATAGGGTGCCCTTCCATCGACTCAAAGTATATCCTTTATAATTTCCATTATTAATAGGCAAGCTGATTATAATGTTGATGTAAAAAGTAAACAAAAATATCCTTCAAAATTCTAGGTAAAAAAACCAGCAATGAGAGAGGGCTAGTTATAATGCCTCAATAATTAAAACAGTATGGCACCTGCTTTTTTGTGAATAGAAAACAGAGCAGAGGAATAGATTAGAAAAATCCATAGCTCTGACACATTTGGGAATTCAGAAAAAGATAAGGTGGGATCTCAAATCATTGAAGAAATTATGAACTATTCAATGAATTATGTTGGGTGGCTGTGCTGGTTTGGAGCTGTTATGTACCCCAGAAAAGTCTATGGTCTTTTAAACCATTCTTGTGGGGACAGACCTATTGCGGGTGGGACCTTTTGATTAGGTTGTTTCAAATAAGATGTGACCCCGTCCATTCAAGGTGGGTCTTATTCCTTTACTGGAGTCCTTTCTGAAAGGATAAAAGGCAGAGACATTTGGAGAAAGAGTTGAGAGAAGAAACACCCAGAGATGCTAAGAGAGAAAGCCACTGGAAGCAACAAAACCCAGGCATGCTCAGCCACCTAGGCAGGTGAACTCGCTGCCCTACCCACTATGTGGGACCCGACTCCCAGGGGTGTAAATCTCTTTGGCAACACAGGATATGAGTCCCAGGGATGAATCTGGACCCAGCTTTGTGGGATTAAGAATATCTTCTTGAACAAAAGGGGGACGCAAAATGAGATGAAATAGTTTCAGTGGCTGAGAGATTTCAAATGGAGTCGAGAGGTCACTCTGGTGGGCATTCATATGCACTATATAGATAGCACCTCTTAGGTTTTAGTGTATTGGAGTAGCTAAAAGTAAATACCTGAAACTATCAAACTCCAAACCAGTAGTCTGGACTCCTGAAGACAATTGTATAACAATGTAGCTTACAAGTGGTGACAGTGTGATTGTGAAAACCTTGTGGATTGCACTCCCTTTATCTAGTGTATGGATGGATGAGTAGAAAAATGGGGACAAAAACTAAATGAAAAATAGGGTGGGATGGGGGGGATAATTTGGGTGTTCTATTTTACTTTCATTTTTTATTCTTACACTGATTCTTTCTGATGTAAGGAAAATATTCAGAAATATATTGTGGTGATGAATGTATAACTATATGATCATACTGTGAACAGTTGATTGTACACCATGGATGATTGTATGGTATGTGAATATATTTCAATAAAACTGAATTTAATTAAAAAAACAAAAACGAAAAAACAAAAAAACCCAGGCATGAAGGACCAGCAGATGCCAGCCATGTGCCTTGTTATCCGATAGGGGAACCCTGATGCCAGCAGCCTTTCTTCAGGGAAGGCATCCTCTTGTCGATGCCTTAATTTGGACATTTTCATGGCCTTAGAATTGTAACTTGTAAATTAATAAATTCCCATTGTTAAAAGTCAATCAATTTCTGGTATATTGCATTTTAGCAGCTTTAGCAAACCGAAACAGTGACCATCTGGATAAAATAAAGTTAGATTCATACCTTATATCATACACCAGGATGATTTTTTTTAATGGATTATGGATTTATAATTTAAAAAATAAGAAAACCTTGGGAGAATTCCTTATAAACTGAGAGAAGATCTTTTTTACTGACAGTCAAAATTCAGAATCTAAAAAAGAAAGGATTGTAAAATCTCCTACATGAGAAACAAAATTTTGTATGGCAAGAAAAATTATAAAACACATGCAAAAAAACACAACTATCATACTTGGAAAATATATTTTCAGCCCATATCTACAGAGCATATGTTAATTTAGCTTATTTATAAAGATCTGATATCACTAAGAAAAAGACTGATAATTCAATAGAATATATGGACACGATACACTCCAATAAAAGAAGGACAAATATCTTGTAAGCAATAAAAATATGCACAACTTCCCTTCCATGACAGGAAAAGCAAAATAAATGTATAAAGAAAAGCCATGATTTTTCTTTTAGGTAAAAATCCAAAAATTACTGTAGCACTGAGGAAATAGGCCCACTCCTGCATTGCTAATGGAAGAGTAATTTTAGTACAATCCCTATGATAATTTGGCAGTATTTATAAATACCTTTTGACCAAACAATGTCTCTATTAGGAATGTACTCTCAGATGCACTTGCACTGGTGAAATATTACATAAGTAAAAGGTAGTTTATTGCCACATTTATATAATACCAATAGATTGGAAACAACCTGAATGTTTCATCCACACAATGAAAATGTGCGTAGCTATAATACAATCAGTACATTCTATTTCTACATGGATAGGGAACAATATCCCAAGTATATTTTAAAGTAAAAAAAAAAAGCAAATAATTGTATAAAATGGAGAGAAATTTAGAAGAGATATTTACATTTGATTATATATGTCTAAAACAGTGTTGTCAGATAGAAATATTATGTGATCCATAAATACAAATTCTCATATATAATTTTGCATCACAAAGTTTAGTAATATATTTTTGTTAATCCAGTATATCCATTTCAACATGTTATCAATATAAAAATTATTAATGAGCTATTTTAAACACTTTCCTTTGTACTAAGTCTTCAATATTCCAGGTATATTTTATACTTAAAACAATCTGGACTAGCCACATTTCAAGTGTTTAACATGTTTAATCCACATGTTGCTAGTAGTTACCATATTGGATGGCAGAGGTCTAAAGGGTAATAAGAAATACTAACAGTGGTTATAAGGTTGGGGAACTGTATGAAAAGGACACAGGGATGGGAGGCGGCATAAACCATATGCATATATTACCCATTCAAAAATTAAATTAATAAATTGCATTTATAAAATAAGGAATTTTTTAAACAGCATTGCCTTAATAAATTTATTGGAAAATAAACACAAATTCCTAGAATACCAAACCTGACTCAAGAAAAATAGAAAACTTGAATAGTTCCAAATCATTTAAGAAATTAAATCAGTAGCTTAAAATCTCTGCATGAGTTCCAACAACAGTGAAGACACATGATTCCAATCTTATGCAAGCTCTAACAGACTAGAGAAAGAGAAGAAACACATTCCTCTCACCTTATGACTGCCTAAATACCTAGACCTTATAAGAATAGTATGAAAGAAGAAATTAAAGACCAATCTAACTCATTACATAAATGCACAAGTCCAAACATAAATCTGGAAATACATAAAAAAGATAATGTATCATAAGTATACTGGGTGCATCCGAGGAATGCAAAAGTATTTAATGTTAGAAATATAAGTTGACATCACTCATCATAATAACAAATCAATGGAGATAACTCATAAGATGATCTCAATATATGTAGAAAAAGTATTTGATAAAATTCAACACTGTTTCATAGTAAAAACACTAGCAATATTGGGAATAGAAAAAAACTTCTTTGGCTTGATAAACATTTATCTACCCAAAACCTTTACCACATATCATACATAATAGTAAATTTTGAGTGGTGAAAATCAGGAGCAGGTAAAAGATGCCCAGTTCTACACTTCTGTTCAACACCATACTGGCAAACCTAAAAGTGCACTAAGGTGAGAAAAGAAATGAAATATATAAGGATTGGAAAGGAAGAAACAAGTCTGTCTTTTTTTTTTTTTTTTTTTTTTGCTATATACAGATCATACAGAATATGATTGTCTACCTAGAAAGCAAAAAAGAAGTTACAGATAACTATGTATAATTAGCAAGGATAAGCAGGCTTCCTAGTTTTAAAAAAATTGATATATAAAAGTTGATTGCATTTCTATATGTCAGAAACATACAGTAGAAAATTTTAACTATATGTGTTAATAGTATCAGAAATATAAGTGTAGAAAATAAATCTAACAAAAGCAGTGCAATAAATTCTTGCAGAACGTCAAAAAATACGTTTGATGAACATTAAAGGAAACAAATAATTAGAGAGAGATATACCATGTTCATTGATTGGAAGACTATATACTCTAAAGAGTCTCTTCAAATTGATTTATAAATTCAATGGTATTGCCAATATTTTTGTTGATATTGTCTTTATTAAAATAGACCCTTAACTCACATCTCACTTAAAAATGAATTCCAGGCACACTAAAGATTCAAAAGTATCAAATAAGTCCATAAAACTCATAGAAAACAACATAGGAAAATAACTTTATAACCTCACAATAAAGAAGAATTTCTTAAACAAGGACAAAAACACAAGCCATAAAAGGAATGACTGATTAATTTTATTACATTTAAATTAAATTTAAGACAATATAAAGAAAATGAGCATATAAGCCAGAAACTGAGAGAAGACTACATAAAGCAGAATACATAAAGTTGTTGGCCAGCCACCAGCAACTCATACGGCACCTCTGTGAAAATTAGAAAAGGCATCATTGTGAGTTTATTTTTAGCATAGTTTTGCACAACCTGGACTGCTCTGACTGGGAAGATTTCCTATTCCTCAGTACGCAGCATACCTGGCTTCTCATCTCCACATTGTCACCCCCTCATTTAATTACACTTGCACACACATACACCCCCTTGTCTTCCTCCAGATTCTGGGGCACATGTAACAACAGCACACACATTTCATGCCCCCCTTTTAGCTTCCTATATGAGGCCACCATTTTAGGCCATGGTGGGAATCAAGTCTCCAAGACTGGAGGCAGGAGAGAAACCAGAGTTCAGGAGACAGCTCAGCTGTGGTTCTGTGTGCTTGCTTTCCCAAACGTGCACATGGTTTTTGCAGTTGTGTGTACCCATGAGAGAATTTGGAGTGGGCTGCCTCCCAGCCTGCACACACGCATAGAAGGTAGTAAAACGGATAGAACATGAGTGGCGTGTCTTTAGATGTACTGTCTTGGGCAGTGCACAAGTGAACACGTATATGCACAACATGTATATGTTGATCTTAAAAAAAATCTTATAAATTAATAAGAAAAATACAAACAACCCAACAGAAAATGGGCAAAAGACATGAACAGGCACTTCATAGAAAAGGAAACTACAATAACAAATAAACAGATGGAAAGATGCTTAATCTCATTATTAATCAGGGAAATGCAGATTAAAACCAAACAAGATTCTATTTCACACCTGTAAGTTTGGCAAAATTAAATCCTGACAATAACATGTATTTGTGAGGCAGTGGGACAATGGAGCAGGTCTGGGGGTATGAATTGATACATCCACTTTGGAAAACAATTTTGCACATAAAGGTAAAGGCAAAGATGTCCATAGTTTATGTTTTACCAACTACCTTCTTGGGCATAAACCATAGAGAAACTCTTGCACATGAGCACCAGAACACATGTTATAACACTACTTACAGTATCAAATAACTAAAAATTGGAAAATACATGAAAATAATGAGAGTAGAAAAATGAGAAGTCTGAAAATGATGCTACATAGTACCAACCTTCCTTCTGGGCAAGGACTTCAATCTGGCACTCCTACACAGCCTGTGGGTCCAAGGGTCCAAAGGGATAAGCCAAGTTAGAGACCCACATTGTCCTGGGTTACTGGTGCTCCATAATAGACCCAAGCCTATATCCACTCCCTGCATTGGTAACATGCTCCTGTCTGTCCTCCCAAAGTGAACCATGACACCATGGGTATGCTCACTTCTCAGCCTGGAGACTGATCAAGGAGTGGATGTGGGTGTGGTTCAGAAAAGTGGGCACGGACTGAGCTTGGAGGTTCACGCCAGGGTGCATACTGTGAAATGCAGGATGCAGGATGTGGGGGCGAGGTGTCAGATATCCCTCCTACCACCCCATGTTTTCACCCAGACAGTGAGAGTCTGGAAATTCTAAATTCAAACCTGACTTTCCAGGTTCCTGTGAAGGTATGTATGTTCTATCCAAGAAAGCAAGGTACAAAATTTTATAGAGAATTTGTTGGCATGATTTATAAATTTCAAACAGCAGTCACAGAGTATGTGGGCTTCCATTGTACTCTTGCCTCAGGCCCTGCGAAGTTAGGGACAGGCCTGATTGTTGCAACCAAAAAGAGAAACTTCAATGTAAAAGTATAGAAAAGCTTTTTTAGTTGTTCTGTATCATACAGGCTACATGGTGACCACAATAATGGAATACCAAATAACAGAAAGAATAAATCACCCACAATGATAGCATCTCAAGAAACCCAAATGATTTCATCTTCCTGGATAGCTCTCCAAATCTTTTTATCAAAAATGTTGAGAAACTGGATATATCTGGGTAAGTGCACATGAAAATAAGTGTAATATGTTGTCTATAGAGCTTTTATTGTATCTTATACATTGCAATGAAATCTCTTCATATTTGATTTCAAAGGATAAAAATATGGAGCCAATAACTCAAGTGTAGGAATGTGGAATGACATTAAGAAAGTTATTTTTCTGTGAAAGGTAATGTGGATGTTAAATAAAAAGAAATTGTCACCCTTTCTCAGCCAAATAGAATTTTTATAGACCATTTTATTTTGGATATTGAAACACTGGTGAAATGGGAGACTGAGTTTCTTTCTTCTTCTTCAAGAGGCTTTTTGTTTAAGAGGGTGCAGGGTGAACACATTTAATGTGAGTTTGTTTAATCATCCCCAGACTCCATTGTAACCTTAGGTTATGTGACCGAAAAAAATACTATAAAATGTTCTCCAAATTCTAGGAATAAGAAAGCCATCAATCTAAAAGATATGAGATCAAAGTAAAAATGAATGGCAAAATTATGGCAAATATGGCTAAGCTCTTGCAAAAAAAACCCAAGAGAAAACAAGTGGGGAGGGGGATCATAAATTATCTAGCATTGAAAGGGATTTATAAAAATCATCATTTCCAACCCAGTACCTGACATCTATTCATCAGCTCAGTAGATATCTGTTGAATGAATGAACCAATGAATGAATGAACAAATAGATCTTATTTCTCAATAGGTTCACTTGCTGATCCTTATTTGTCCTCCTTTTATTTAGTTTAGGTTATGAGTACATTAACTAATGGAATTTTCTTAGAGCTGCCAGAGTTTCACTTTTAATTCTTGTTTTGGAGTTTCTCTTCCCCTTTTGTTCACTTACAGTAATTTGGTAAATAAAATTCCAGAGAACTTAAAAAGGTTAAATATCAACCTGGCCATCACAGCATTCCCCTTTTTAATAAAAACTAGGAGAAATTAACACATCATATTTCATTAATAGCATGTAAAATAAATCTCTCTTTTTGAATTACCTTGCTTGATCTCTTGTTCCCAACTATACCAAGTTTCATCTTGGAAAGACAAATCACAATTTTTAAAGACTTTTAGTGGAGCAAGTTACTAGTGTATCTGGAAGTGGACTACATAATATCTAGCTTGCTTTACTTTTTAATTGCTCTTTTTCTGAGTTGAGCGTTCTTCTGAAGTGTTAAGCTGTTTGCCAAGAACTGAAGGTAAAGAGGAAAAATAGAAGAAGCTCCTTGAGAAAGAATGGAAGAGAAAATTAACTAAAAGGGAAATCAAACCTAAGAATTCCATAGGAAAAAAAAAAACAATTATGAAGTCACTAGCATGGCATTATTATGAGTCAAAGTTAGAAAACAGCAAATACTTCAGACTTCTATAAATAAATGCACAAGAGTATCCCGTTCTGGCAGACCCAAAAAATGGAGTAATTAACCTTCAGGTTGTAAGAACCAATATTTAGTCATCATCGTTGTGTCTCCAGTAGGGTAAAACCCAAAGGAAAACAAGTCTTGCTGTCACTCTCATTTGTGGCCCCAAATCATGCAGAGAACGTATTTTTCTGCTTCCTTTTCAATGTAGAACGTTGCCCATGAATTCATTTTTTTGTAGAATGATAAGCTAGCTGAAAATGTCTTCTGAATGACACCATTTCAGAGTTCAGATTTAGGTATCACATTATCACATATTGAAAACCAATTCATAGGTTTTACTGATTAGTTGAGACATTTCCCAAATTCTTGTGGTTGGTAAACATATATTCAAAATAATTACCATGGGGTCTTAGGAATACCAAACTGATAACTGACTTCCAGCATACAGGAGTTATACCTTTGCAAATATCCTTTCTCACCATACATATTTCTCAGGTAACATGATTTTAAAAAAAATATGAGTCCCCAAATTATCTTTGTAAAATTGCTCTCTGCCTTTGATACAGAGGGGTTGAATACATGCAATTCCACTACTTACTGGGAATAAATGTCTAGGCATGAAATCATAAGACTTCTGTTTTCTCAATATCCACACGAACTATAAAATGAATATTTTCCTCTACAAACTTCATGCATTTTTCTGATAATCATTTCTTTCATTTTAACTAACTTTTTGATCCAACCGTGATGCTTTCATATGTATGCATAGAAATACGCTCCTCCTAGTTACATTAAGCTTTGTCTTACCCGTTAATGTATTCATAGTGATTAAGCTAAAATAAATCAGCACAAGAAAGCCTTACTTCTTAGAGCAAATGTGTCTACCTCTTAGAATCAACCATGTATTATTAGTGATGCATGTAACAGGCTTTCTGCTACTACTACCCCTTTTTAAAAAAAGAGTATATGAGGGGTTTGCTTGTTTATTTTTCATTAAAATATTAAAGTCTGGCACTGGTTCTTTTATTAAGTCACATTCTCATTTTAGGATACTGCAGACACAATGACCCCACCAAAGTATATAGAATCACACTAGAAAGTGAAGGTTTAGTAATAAACGCAATATGAATTTTTTTTTTAAGATTTTAGATAGCAGGCAACATTTTTAAAATTTTATTTCTTCTTTGGAAGAGAACAAGAGCCACATATTTGATTCGAAAAATGATTTGAGGGTAAGAAAAGGCTTGTTTTATCTTGCCTGAGTAATAGATTTTTTTTTCTTTTTGCTGAATTCTCTGCGTGAATAACAAGAGTGGCAGCCATTTTCTCCCAGCTCAACATCAAAACCCCTTTCATCTGCTGTCTAAATGCAAACA
The DNA here is from genome assembly GCF_015220235.1 of Choloepus didactylus. Lineage (NCBI taxonomy): Eukaryota > Metazoa > Chordata > Mammalia > Pilosa > Megalonychidae > Choloepus > Choloepus didactylus. Next base: position 20,555,740 of record NC_051320.1, read on the forward strand.
AAGCAAACCTTCCACCAGGCCTTTCTTTCCAGATAAATTAAAACTCTCATGTCCTGGGGCCTAAATCAAGCCTACAGGCCTTCCCTAGATAAAGCCACTCTCAACCTGAAATCTTCTTGCCACACGTGCTCCTTGTAAGATAATTTTGCAGTAGCTAATCAATAATGCAACAGTAAATTGCATTTAAATAAACATTAGCAGCCCCTCTTAATGAATAAAACCTCATCTGCAATTTGTCAAAGTCAGAAATACTGAACTCTTTGATAGTCATTAGAATATTGGAAATTGGAGCTTTGACAGGCTTTATGTACATTGCAATTACCATTGTGTGTGTATGTGTGTGTATGCACTAAAAAAAAAAGGCTTATTTTTATACATTCTGGACCGAATATAGTGGAACATACAGCAGGTTTCTAGACTGGGATTCATATGTCTGCTACCACCATGGTTAAAAATATATTGAGATAATCCTGCTTTCCATTGCAAATTATGAGGCAACCAAGTTGTATGTTCCTCATTTGAATTTTCTGACTTTAGATGGAAAAAAAAGTAGAAATCTTTATTCTGAAATGCTGAGGAGGAGGAAAACTACTTGATTTGCTATTACATATATCATTATTTTTCTGTTTAACCAAGAAAGTCATTATTATCAAGGAATTCTGAAATAACAGTAAAGAAGAATCATTGCCCTTCAGGCCTAATATTTTAAATTTATGAAAATCCTTTTCTGAAAATGTATATTTTAATATATGTTATACGGTACTTGATAAGTATATTTCCCTGATGTCCGTTTCTATCGTTCTAACAGAATGCCCACTTTAGGAAAGTGAATGGTTCTTCTTTGAAAAGTGCTTTAAACAAGAATAAACAAAATGTGAAGAAATACGTTTCAGCAATACTCTGTGAGAAAGAACCTAAGACAAAGTCCATGTCTTGCAATATTTTTGACAGACGCTGTGATTTTTAAAAAATCTAAATTTAAATCACTTTCTGGACCTTAAATGTATTGAATTTTAGAGGTCCAGACTAGGACATTCACTTATAAGTAAAATTAACACCATTTTAAAACTCTAAAAATAAATAATCCTTTTATTTTTATGGGAAATTCAAAGCAATTGGTGTGGGAACAAAGCAGAATAATATCGGGATTTGAAGGTTTGCTTGAAGAAAGAAGCTGTTCTTTGGAAATTTTATTGGAAGTAAAGTCATTTTTAATTTATATGCTTTCTCTATAATGTCATTCTGAATAGAATAACATCCTGAATAGAAGGGGTTCCTACAACCATTTTTTAGCTGGGAAGTTTGGGTGCCAAAGGGCAAACAGTTCATCAGTCAGGGATAGAACCAAGAACCAGTCATTTAAAGTACCCAATTCACATTCTTTCCAGTTCACATTCCAAATGGGCATTCAGTGGTATGACCAAAATACATACATTTTTGAGATATTCATCAAAACACATTCCAAGGAACAGGGTAGTGTTTCAAGGTTGATAATGGAAAATTAAGGCTGAGAATGCAAAAATAAATCAGCAGGGTCATCCTGACCCCTTAAAAAAAACCTTTTGGAACATTCACACTTTCATACAGCTAATCATTGGTAAGGACATCTCCAAATGACATGTTCAAAAAGATTTAATTTAAACATGAGAAAATGATTAGTGTTGTGATTTGTTAGACCTTCTATGTGCCTCAACAAAGAGTGAAAGGTATTCTAATGCATACTAGACAGAGAGGCCTTAGTGGTGACTGATGCAACAGGCATTAGTGGCTTGCCTACTGCAAGCACCAAGCATCAGGGAAACATCTGCAAATGTTTATCCCACTCAAAGTTTAAAAGTAAATGGAGGAGAACCTAAGATGGTGGCTAGGAGAGACAGGGCAAAAAAAAACACCTCCATGAAAAATACTAGATAGAAGCCAGAAAGTGACCCAGAACACCAGTTCCAGCAATGCACCAGCTGGACAAGGTCTGCTAAATCCACAGGGACCGTGCACTTGGTGAAACCGGGAGTCTGCATTCTGAAACAAGTGAGTGAGCCTGCTGAACGTCCAGCAGTTGTGCTGTGGTGTGGGGAAACTGTGGGTTGGCGTTTGGAGGTGGACTAGTACTTTTAAAAAAAAAAACCAAAACTGGCTGCAGATATGGCAGCAAGAACCATACAGTGAAGCACAGCAGGAAAGGGCCATGCAAACGCCTCAATATCTAGTGTGGAAGATAGCCTTTCGCACACCCACTGCTAGTTGTCTCGGAGTGAGGAGGGCACAAGTGAGCCAAAAGGGGAAAAAAAACTACGCCCCTTGCAGCCATCTTCCCGGCAGGCTGGGAACGCTCCTGCACAGCCCGGCAGCCCAGGGCTTCCCTTGAGGGACAGCACACACTTGTGATGTAGCCCAGCCTTCCATCAGCAGAGGCCCTAGAATGGCACGGCTTAGAAGAGGGACACACCCAGAAATCCCAGGGACCCTACGTCAATACCAAGGACTTGTGGGTCACCAGCAGAGACAATCTGTGGTGAGACTGAAATAAAGGTTTAAACTCTTGCAACAGCCTTAAATCTCCAGGAAAACCTGGGAGGTTTGATTATTAAAGCTTTCCTGCCTGCTTAACCACCTAGACACACGCCCCATATTCAGGGCGGACAGCACCAACAACACACCCAAGCTTGGTGCACCAATTGGACCCACAAAAACCAGACCCCCACACACCACAAATACAAAATTGGGGAGAACTGACTTGAGGGGAATAGGTGACTCGCGGATGCCATCTACTGGTTAGTAGAGAAAGTGTACGCCACCAAGCTGTAGATCTGACAAATTAGAGATTGGTGTCTGAATAATCTTTCATATTCTAAAAGAACCCTATCAAGTAAAGCAAATGCCAAGAGCCCAAAAACAACAGAAAATTTTAAAGCATATGAAAAAACCAGACGATATGGATAACGCAAACCTACACACCCAAATCAAAAGATCAGAGGAGACACAGTACTTGGAGCAATTAATCAAAGAACTAAAGACAAACAACAAGAGCATGGCACAGGATATAAAGGACATGAAGAAGACCCTAGAAGAGGACAAAGAAGAAACTGCAAGAGTAAATAAAAAAATAGATGATCTTATGGAAATAAAAGAAACTGTTGACCAAATTGAATAGATTCTGAATACTCATAGTACAAGACTAGAGGAAGCTGAACAACGACTCAGTGACCTCGAGAACCACAGAACAGAAAATGAAAGAACGAAAGAAAGAATGGGAAAAAAAAAGGAAAAAATCGAAATGGATCTCAGGGATATGACAGATAAAATAAAATGTCCAAATATAAGACTCATTGGTGTCCCAGAAGGGGAAGAAGAGGGTAAAGGTCTAGAAAGAGTATTCAAAGAAATTGTTCGGGAAAACTTCCCAAACCTTCTACACAATAAAAATACACAAAGCATAAATGCCCAGCAAATTCCAAATAGAATAAATCCAAATAAACCCACTCCAAGACATACTCTGATCAGACTGTCAAATACTGAAGAGAAGGAGCAAGTTCTGAAAGCAGCAAGAGAAAAGCAATTCACCACATACAAAGGAAAAAACATAAGACTAAGTAGTGACTACTTAGCAGCCACCATGCAGGCGAGAAGGCAGTGGCATGACATATTTAAAATTCTGAGAGACAAAAATTTCCAACCAAGAATACTTTAACCAGCAAAACTCTCCTTCAAATTTGAGGGAGAGCTTAAATTTTTCACAGACAAACAAATGCTGAGAGATTTTGCTAATAAAAGACCTGCCCTACTTCAGATACTAAAGGGAGCCCTATCAACAGAGAAACAAAGAAAGGAGAGAGAGAGATAGAGAAATTTAACAGACATATATAGAACATTGCATACCAAATTACCAGGATACACATTCTTCTCTAGTGATCACGAAACTTTCTCCAGAATAGACCATAGGCTGGGACATAAAACAAGCCTCAATAAATTTAAAAAAAAATTGAAATTATTCAAAGCACATACTCTGACCATAATGGAAAACAAATAGAAGTCAATAATCATCAGAGACTCAGAAAATTCACAAACACCTGGAGGTTAAAAATGAGGGGGAGATGAAAACATTCCCGGAAAATCAAAAGCTGAGGGACTTCATCACCAGTAGATCAGTCCTATAAAAAATGCTAAAGGGAATTGTACAGGCTGAAAGGAAGGGACACTAAACAATTGACTGAAACCACATGAAGAAATAGAGATTTCCAGTAAAGATCACATGATAAACACAAATACCAATACTACTGTATTTTTGATTTGTAACTCAACTATTTACTTCCTATAGGATCTAAAATACATAAGTGTAATGATAAATCAGTGGTTTTGGACTCAATGTAAAATATGTAATTTTTGACAAGAACTACAGAAAGGTGGGGGATGGAGGAGTATAGGAACATAGTTTATGTGTCCTATTGAAGTTAAGTTGGTATCAAAGAAAACAAGATTGTTATAGACTTAAGATGTTAAATTTAAGCCCCATGGTAAACACAAAGAAAGTATCAGAGAATCTGACCATAGAGATGAAAAGTAGAGTATGGGTTATGAGAAGTGGGGGAAGGGGCAATGGGGAGTTAAGAAATGAGTGTAGGGTTTCTGTTTGGGGTGAAGGGAAATTCTAGTAATGGATGGTGGGAAGGTGATGGCATTGCAACATTGTGAATGTGATTAATCCCACTAAATGGAATGCTTGGGAGGGGTTGGAATGGGAAGATTTATGATGTATATATGTTTCCACAATTGAAAAAAAAGACAGTCTAAATAGATAATGACAATTAAATGCCATGGATGATCCTGCATGAGATCTAAGAAAAGAGGAGAAAAGGCTCAAAAGGACACAATTGGGACATAAGAAAAAAGATGAAATACAGAATGTAAGCTTTATATCAACATTAAATTTCTTGAACTTCTTAACTACACTTAATGTGATTACATAAATGAATATTCTTGTTCATAGGAAATGTATACATGAATTATATTATTTGCTCAAGGATGTGTGCAACTTGCTCTCATATGTTCAGAAGACAGAGCAATAGATGATGGATGATACACAGGAGGGAAAGAAAGAAATGGTAAAGTGACAAAATATTAAAGTTGGTAGATCACGGTATCAGGGAAGGGGGGTTGGGGTATGCTGGAGTTCTGTGTCTGGGGTTTATATTATTTTTGCAACTGTTACTGTAAGTTTAAATTTATTTCAAAATAAAAATTTTAAAAAAATAACTAACTAAATAAAAAATAAAAAAGTAAATGGAGGTACATGGAGATGCATGATCAAGAAAGCTTTACAATGGGAAACAGTTATAAGCTAATCAAAAGTTTAGGCCTTGCTTCAGTTGGTTTTGTTCTTCCCACATTTTACACAAGAAAACTGGATGGAATACCACTTCACATCAGAAAAGTTTGAAGCTCCAATCAAGATTAAATTAAAACGACTTGGAAAGGCATTGTAAACTTAATAAACAACTAAATAGTTTTCAGGTACGTCGTGACTCTGGATTATTTAGAATGGAAGTGGTTAAAAAACACCAATTTTAAATGGAAGAGCTAAAACTAAAAAAAAAATCTTTGAAGAAAACACAGAATTAAATCTTTACACCTTTGAGTTAGGCAATGGTTTCTTAGACATGCTAATAAAAACACAAGCGGAGAGGCGGAGCAAGATGGCGGACTGGTGAGCTGTATGTTTTAGTTACTCCTCCAGGAAAGTAGGTAGAAAGCCAGGAACTGTGTGGACTGGACACCACAGAGCAATCTGACATTGGGCATACTTCATACAACACTCATGAACACGTGGAACTGCTGAGATCAGCGAAATCTGTAAGTTTTTGTGGCCAGGGGACCCGCACCCCTCCCTGCGAGGCTCAGTCCCATGGGAGGAGGGGCTGTCAGCTCCGGGAAGGAGAAGGGAGAACTGCAGTGGCAGCCCTTATCGGAAACTCATTCTACTGATCCAAACTCCAACCATAGATAGACTGAGACCAGACACCAGAGAATCTGAGAGCAGCCAGCCCAGCAGAGAGGAGACAGACATAGAAAAAAAACAGCACGAAAAACTCCAAAATAAAAGCAGAGGATTTTTGGAGTTCTGGTGAACATAGAAAGGGGAAAGGCAGAGCTCAGGCCCTCAGGCTCATATGCAAATCCCGAAGAAAAGCTGATCTCTCTGCCCTGTGGAACTTTCCTTAATGGCCCTAATGGCTTTGTCTCTTAGCATTTGAATAACCCATTAGATCTCTGAGGAGGGCCCTTTTTTTTTTTTTTTTTAATCCCTTTTCTTTTTCTAAAACAATTACTCTAAGAAGCCCAATACAGAAAGCTTCAAAGACTTGCCATTTGGGCAGGTCAAGACAAGAGCAGAACTAAGAGAGCTCTGAGACAAAAGGCAATAATCCAGTGGCTGAGAAATTTCACTAAACACCACAACTTCCCAAGAAAAGGGGGGTGTCCGCTGACAGCCATCATCCTGGTGGACAGGAAACACTCCTGCCCATCGCCAGCCCCATAGCCCACAGCTGCCCCACACAACCCAGTGTGACGGAAGTGCTTCAAATAACAGGCACACTCCACAAAACTGGGCATGGACATTAGCCTTCCCTGCAACCTCAGCTGATTGTCCCAGAGTTGGGAAGGTGGAGCAGTGTGAATTAACAAAGCCCCATTCAGCCATCATTTCAGCAGACTGGGAGCCTCCCTACACAGCCCAGCAGCCCAGAACCGCCCTGGGGGGACGGCACTCACCTGTGACATAGCACAGTCATCCCTCAACAGAGGACCAGGGGGTGCACGCCCTGGAAGAGGGACCCACTTGCAAGTCTCAGGAGCCATACGCCAATACCAAGGACTTGTGGGTCAGTGGCAGAGACAAACTGTGGCAGGACTGAACTGAAGGATTAGACTATTGCAGCAGCTTTAAAACTCCAGGATCACCAGAGAGATTTGATTGTTAGAGCCACCTCCCCTCCCTGACTGCCCAGAAACACGCCCCATATACAGGGCGGGCAACACCAACTACACGTGCAAGCTTGATACACCAATTGGACCCCACAAGACTCACTCCCCCACTCACCACAAAGGCAAAGCAGGGGAGAACTGGCTTGTGGAGAACAGGTGGCTCGTGGACGCCACCTGCTGGTTAGTTAGAGAAAGTGTACTCCACGAAGCTGTAGATCTGATAAATTAGAGATAAGGACTTCAATTGGTCTACAAATCCTAAAAGAACCCTATCAAGTTCAGCAAATGCCAAGAGGCCAAAAACAACAGAAAATTATAAAGCATATGAAAAAACCAGAGGATACGGACAACCCAAGCCCAAGCACCCAAATCAAAAGATCAAAAGAGACATAGCACCTAGAGCAGCTACTCAAAGAACTAAAGACGAACAGTGAGACCATAGTACACAATACAAAGGATATCAAGAAGACCCTAGAAGAGCATAAAGAAGACATTGCAATACTAAATAAAAAAACAGATGATCTTATGGAAATTAAAGAAACTGTTGACCACATTAAAAAGATTCTGGACACCCATAGTACAAGACTAGAGGAAGTTGAACAATGAATCAGTGACCTGGAAGATGACAGAATGGAAAATGAAAGCATAAAAGAAAGAATGGGGAAAAAAATTGAAAAACTCGAAACGGACCTCAGGGATATGATAGATAATATAAAACGTCCGAATATAAGACTCATTGGTGTTCCAGAAGAGGAAGAAAAGGGTAAAGGTCTAGGAAGAGTATTCAAAGAAATTGTGGGGGAAAACTTCCCAAATCTTCTAAACAGAATAAATACACAAATCATAAATGTTCAGCGAACTCCAAATAGAATAAATCCAAATAAACCCACTCCGAGACATATTCTGATCACACTGTCAAACACGGAAGAGAAGGAGCAAGTTCTGAAAGCAGCAAGAGAAAAGCAATTCACCACATACAAAGGAAACAGCATAAGACTAAGTAGTGACTACTCAGCAGCCACCATGGAGGCGAGAAGGCAGTGGCATAATATATTTAAAATTCTGAGTGAGAAAAATTTCCAACCAAGAATACTTTATCCAGCAAAGCTCTCCTTCAAATTTGAGGGAGAGCTTAAATTTTTCACAGACAGACAAATGCTGAGAGAATTTGCTAACAAGAGACCTGCCCTACTGGAGATACTAAAGAGAGCCCTACAGACAGAGAAACAAAGAAAGGACAGAGAGACTTGGAGAAAGGTTCAGTACTAAAGAGATTCGGTATGGGTACAATAAAGGATATTAATAGAGAGAGGGGAAAAATATATATGACAAACATAAACCAAAGGATAAGATGGCTGATTCAAGAAATGCCTTCACGGTTATAACGTTGAATGTAAATGGATTAAACTCCCCAATTAAAAGATATAGATTCGCAGAATGGATCAAAAAAAATGAACCATCAATATGTTGCACACAAGAGACTCATCTTAGACACAGGGACACAAAGAAATTGAAAGTGAAAGGATGGAAAAAATATTTCATGCAAGCTACAGCCAAAAGAAAGCAGGTATACCAATATTAATCTCAGATAAAATAGACTTTAAATGCAGGGATGTTCTGAGAGACAAAGAAGGCCACTACATACTAATAAAAGGGGCAATTCAACAAGAAGAAATAACAATCGTAAATGTCTATGCACCCAATCAAGGTGCCACAAAATACATGAGAGAAACACTGGCAAAACTAAAGGAAGCAATTGATGTTTCCACAATAATTGTGGGAGACTTCAACACATCACTCTCTCTTATAGATAGATCAACCAGACAGAGGACCAATAAGGAAATTGAAAACCTACACAATCTGATAAATGAATTAGATTTAACAGACATATACAGAACATTACATCACAAATCACCAGGATACACATACTTTTCTAGTGCTCACGGATCTTTCTCCAGAATAGATCATATGCTGGGACATAAAACAAGCCTCAGTAAATTTAAAAAGATTGAAATTATTCAAAGCACATTCTCTGACCACAATGGAATACAATTAGAAGTCAATAAACATCAGAGACTTAGAAAATTCACAAATACCTGGAGGATAAACAACACACTCCTAAACAATCAGTGGGTTAAAGAAGAAATAGCAAGAGAAATTGCTAAATATATAGAGATGAATGAAAATGAGAACACAACATACCAAAACCTATGGGATGCAGCAAAAGCAGTGCTGAGGGGGAAATTTATAGCACTAAACACATATATTAAAAAGGAAGAAAGAGCCAAAATCAAAGAACTAATGGATCAACTGAAGAAGCTAGGAAATGAACAGCAAACCAATCCTAAACCAAGTACAAGAAAAGAAATAACAAGGATTAAAGCAGAAATAAATGACATAGAGAACAAAAAAATAATAGAGAGGATAAATATCACCAAAAGTTGGTTCTTTGAGAAGATCAACAAGATTGACAAGCCCCTAGCTAGACTGACAAAATCAAAAAGAGAGAAGACACATATAAACAAAATAATGAATGAAAAAGGTGACATAACTGCAGATCCTGAAGAAATTAAAAAATTATAAAAGGATACTATGAACAACTGTATGGCAACAAACTGGATAATGTAGAGGAAATGGACAATTTCCTGGAAACATATGAACAACCTAGACTGACCAGAGAAGAAATAGAAGACCTCAACCAACCCATAACAAGCAAAGAGATCCAATCAGTCATCAAAAATCTTCCCACAAATAAATGCCCAGGGCCAGATGGCTTCACAGGGGAATTCTACCAAACTTTCCAGAAAGAACTGACACCAATCTTACTCAAACTCTTTCAAAACACTGAAGAAAATGGAACACTACCTAACTCATTTTATGAAGCTAACATCAATCTAATACCAAAACCAGGCAAAGATGTTACAAAAAAGGAAAACTACCGGCCAATCTCCCTAATGAATATAGATGCAAAAATCCTCAACAAAATACTTGCAAATCAAATCCAAAGACACAGTAAAAAAATCATACACCATGACCAAGTGGGGTTCATTCCAGGCATGCAGGGATGGTTCAACATAAGAAAATCAATCAATGTATTACAACACATTAACAATTCAAAAGGGAAAAATCAAATGATCATCTCAATAGATACTGAAAAAGCATTTGACAAAATCCAACATCCATTTTTGATAAAAACACTTCAAAAGGTAGGAATTGAAGGAAACTTCCTCAACATGATAAAGAGCATATATGAAAAACCCACAGCCAGCATAGTGCTCAATGGTGAGAGACTGAAAGCCTTCCCTCTAAGATCAGGAACAAGACAAGGATGCCCGCTGTCACCACTGTTATTCAACATTGTGCTGGAAGTGCTAGCCAGGGCAATCCGGCAAGACAAAGAAATAAAAGGCATCCAAATTGGAAAAGAAGAAGTAAAACTGTCATTGTTTGCAGATGATATGATCTTATATCTGGAAAACCCTGAGAAATCGATGATACAGCTACTAGAGCTAATAAACAAATTTAGCAAAGTAGCGGGATACAAGATTAATGCACATAAGTCAGTAATGTTTCTATATGTTAGAAATGAACAAACTGAAGAGACACTCAAGAAAAAGATACCATTTTCAATAGCAACTAAAAAAATCAAGTACCTAGGAATCAACTTAACCAAAGATGCAAAAGACCTATACAAAGAAAACTACATAACTCTACTAAAAGAAATACAAGGGGACCTTAAAAGATGGAAAAATATTCCATGTTCATGGATAGGAAGACTAAATGTCTTTAAGATGTCAATTCTACCGAAACTCATCTACAGATTCAATGCAATCCCAATCAAAATTCCAACAACCTACTTTGCAGACTTGGAAAAGCTAGTTATCAAATTTATTTGGAAAGGGAAGATGCCTCGAATTGCTAAAGACACTCTAAAAAAGAAAAACGAAGTGGGAGGACTTACACTCCCTGACTTTGAAGCTTATTATAAAGCCACAGTGGTCAAAACAGCATGGTACTGGCACAAAGATAGACATATAGATCAATGGAATCGAATTGAGAATTCAGAGATAGACCCTCAGATCTATGGCCGACTGATCTTTGATAAGGCCCCCAAAGTCACTGAACTGAGTCATAATGGTCTATTCAACAAATGGGGCTGGGAGAGTTGGATATCCATATCCAAAAGAATGAAAGAGGACCCCTACCTCACCCCCTACACAAAAATTAACTCAAAATGGACCAAAGATCTCAATATAAAAGAAAGTACCATAAAACTCCTAGAAGATAATGTAGGAAAACATCTTCAAGACCTTGTATTAGGCGGCCACTTCCTAGACTTTACACCCAAAGCACAAGCAACAAAAGAAAAAATGGATAAATGGGAACTCCTCAAGTTTAGAAGTTTCTGCACCTCAAAGGAATTTCTCAAAAAGGTAAAGAGGCAGCCAACTCAATGGGAAAAAATTTTTGGAAACCATGTATCTGACAAAAAACTGATATCTTGCATATATAAAGAAATCCTACAACTCAATGACAATAGTACAGACAGCCCAATTATAAAATGGGCAAAAGATATGAAAAGACAGTTCTCTGAAGAGGAAATACAAATGGCCAAGAAACACATGAAAAAATGTTCAGCTTCACTAGCTATTAGAGAGATGCAAATTAAGACCACAATGAGATACCATCTAACACCTATTAGAGTGGCTGCCATTAAACAAACAGGAAGCTACAAATGCTGGAGGGGATGTGGAGAAATTGGAACTCTTATTCATTGTTGGTGGGACTGTATAATGGTTCAGCCACTCTGGAAGTCAGTCTGGCAGTTCCTTAGAAAACTAGAAATAGAGTTACCGTTCAATCCAGCGATTGCACTTCTCGGTATATACCCGGAAGATCGGAAAGCAGTGACACGAACAGATATCTGCACGCCAATGTTCACGGCAGCATTATTCACAATTGCCAAGAGATGGAAACAACCCAAATGTCCTTCAACAGATGAGTGGATAAATTAAATGTGGTATATACACACGATGGAATACTACATGGCAGTAAGAAGGAACGACCTCATGAAACATATGACAACATGGATGAACCTTGAAGACATAATGCTGAGCGAAATAAGCCAGGCACAGAAAGAGAAATATTATATGCTACCACTAATGTGAACTTTGAAAAATGTAAAATGAATGGTTTATAATGTAGAATGTAGGGGAACTAGCAATAGAGAGCAATTAAGGAAGGGGGAACAGTAATCCAAGAACAGATATGCTATTTAACGTTCTGGGGATGCCCAGGAATGACTATGGTCTGTTAATTTCTGATGGATATAGTAGGAGCAAGTTCACAGAAATGTTGCTATATTATGTAACTTTCTTTGGGTAAAGTAGGAACAGGTGGGAAGTAAAGCAGTTATCTTAGGTTAGTTGTCTTTTTCTTACTCCCTTGTTATGGTCTCTTTGAAATGTTCTGTTATTGTATGTTTTTCTTTTTTGTTTTTTGTTTTTTTTTTTTTAATTTTTGTTTTTCCATACAGTTGATTTAAAAAGGAAAAAAAGGTTTTAAAAAAAAAAAAAAAAACAAGGAAAAAAATATGTAGTGCCCCCTTGAGGAGCCTGTGGAGAATGCAGGGGTATTGGCCTACCCCACCTCAATGGTTGCTAACACGACCACAGACATAGCGAACTGGTGGTTTGATGGGTTGAGCCCTCTACCATAGGTTTTACCCTTGGGAAGACGGTTGCTGCAAAGGAGAGGCCAGGCCTCCCTATGGTTGTGCCTAAGAGCCTCCTCCCGAATGCCTCTTTGTCGCTCAGATGTGGCCCTCTCTCTCTAGCTAAGCCAACTTGAAAGGTGAAATCACTGCCCTCCCCCCTACGTGGGATCAGACACCCAGGGGAGTGAATCTCCCTGGCAACGTGCAATATGACTCCCGGGGAGGAATGTAGACCTGGCATCATGGGACGGAGAACATCTTCTTGACCAAAAGGGGGATGTGAAAGGAAATGAAATAAGCTTCAGTGGCAGAGAGATTCCAAAACGAGCCGAGAGGTCACTCTGGTGGGCACTCTTATGCACAATTTAGACAACCCTTTTTAGGTTCTAAAGAATTGGGGTAGCTGGTGGTGGATACCTGAAACTATCAAACTACAACCCAGAACCCATGAATCTCAAAGACAATTGTATAAAAATGTAGCTTATGAGGGGTGACAGTGGGATTGGGAAAACCATAAGGACCACACTCCACTTTGTCTAGTTTATGGATGGATGAGTAGAAAAATAGGGGAAGGAAACAAACAAACAAACAGACAAAGGTACCCAGTGTTCTTTTTTACTTCAACTGCTCTTTTTCACTTTAATTATTATTCTTATTATTTTTGTGTGTGTGCTAATGAAGGTGTCAGGGATTGATTTAGGTGATGAATGTACAACTATGTAATGGTACTGTGAACAATCGAATGTACTATTTGTTTTGTATGACTGTGTGGTAAGTGAATATATCTCAATAAAATGAAGATTAAAAAAAAAAAAAAGCACAAGCAAGAAAAGAAAAATAGATAAATTGGAATTGATCAAATTAAAAACTTACCTGCAGTAAAATATACCTTCAAGGAAATGAAAAGACAACCCAGAGAATGGGGTAAAAATTTTACACATCACATATCTAAGAAGGGACATGTATCCAAAATATATTAAGAACTCTTATAACTCAACAATAAAAAGACAAAGAACCCAATTAAAACTTGGGTAAAATATCTAAATAGACATTTCTCCAAAGAAGATACATGAGTGGCCAATAAACAGAAGAAAAGATGTTCAACATCATTAGTTATTAGGAAAATGCAAATCAAAATGACACTGAGGTACCACTTCTCATCTACTAATTTGGCTATAACCAAAAAGACAGAAATGACTAGTATTGGTGAGGATGTGGAAAAACTGGATCCATCATACACTGGAAATTTAAAATGGGGCAGTTACTTTGGAAAATTGACAATTCTCAAAAAAAGTCAAACATAGAGTTACCTTATGACCCAGAAATGCTATTCCTAGGTATACAGCCAAGAAAAATGAAAAGATAAACCTGTCAAAAACTTGTACACAAACATTCATTAGCAGCATTCTTCATGATAGCCAGAAAGTGGAAAAGCCCAAATGTCAATCAATTGATTGATGGATAAACAAAATTTGGTCTATCTATATAACAATGTTAAAAAAAAAAAAAGAATGAAGTGCTGATACATGCTACTACATGGATGGACCTTGAAAACATAATGCCAAGTGAAAGAAGCTAGTCACACACACACACACACACACACACACGCACAAATGTGTATTGTATGATTCCATTTATATGAAATGTCAAGAACAGGCAAATCCATATAGACAGAAAGTTGATTATTGGTCGCTAAAGGCTGGGAAGAAGGGAAAATGGGGAGTGACTGCTAATGGGCAGGGGTTTTCTAGGAGGGTGATGAAAATATTCTAAAATTATTTACAATAGCTACTAAAAGAATCAAATATCTAGGAATAAATCTTACCAAATACGTAAAGGATATATACACAGAAAACTATAAGATTTTGCTAAAAGAAATAAAAGAAGACCTAAATAAATGGAAGGACATTCCATATTTATAGTATGGAAGATTAAATATTGTAAAGATGTCAGTCCTGTCCAAAGCAATTTATAGATTCAATGCAATCCCAATCAAACATCCAAAACCTTCTTTGCAGAAATAGAAAAGCCAACGACCAAATTTATATGGAAGAGTAAGCGGCCCCAAATAGCCAAAGCCATCTTGAACAAAAGGAGAAAGTTGTAGGACTCACACTGCCCAATCTTAAAACTTATTACAAAGCCACAGCAATCAAAAGAGCATGGGACTGGCACAAGGACACACATATCAACCAATAGAATTGAGTTGAGAGCTCAGAAATCAAACCTCACATTTAAATGATTTTTGACAAGGGGCAAAGACCACTCCATTAGGAAGGAACAGTCTCTTCAACAAATGGTGCTGGGAAAATTGGATCTACATGTGTAGAAAAAGGAGGAGGACTCCTACCTCATACCTTCAAGAAAAATCAATTCTAAATGTATCAAATACCTAGAGCCAGAACTATCTAACTCCTAGAAGAAAATGTAGGGAAACATCTTTTGGACCTTGTGTTAGGCAGTGGTTTCTTAGACTTTACACCCAAAGTACAAGCAACAAAAGAAAAAACAGATAAATGAGAACTCATCAAAATTTAAAACTTTTGGGCCTGAAAGGACTTTATCTTGAAAGTAAAATGAAAACCTACACAATGGAAGAAAATACTCGGAAATCACATAGCCAATAAAGGTTTAATATCCAGAATCTATAAAGAAATCCTTCAACATAAAAAGACAAACAATTCAATTTTTAAATGGGCAAAAGACTTGAATAGAAATCTCTCTAAAGAAAATATACAGGTGACCAGCAATCACATGAAAAGATGTTCAACATAACCAGCCATCAGGGAAATGCAAATCAATAACATTTCACACTCATTAATATGGCTGCTATAAAAAAAAATCATGAGTGTTAGAGGGGATATGGAGAAATAAGAACACTCATTCATTTTTGGTGGGGATGTAAAATGGTGAAGCCACTGTGGAAGGCAGTTTGGTGATTCCTCAGAAAGGTGACCATAGAATTACCATATGCCCTGGAAATCTCACTTCTAGGGATATATTCAAAAGAATTGAAAGCAGGGACTCGGACAGATATTTGCACACCAATGCTTATAGCAACATTATTCACAATTGCCAAGAGATTGAAGCAACCCAAGCGTCCATCCACCAATGAATGGATAAACAAAATGTGGTATATATATACAATGGAATATTATTCATCCATAAAAAGGAATGAAGTTCTGATACATGAGACAACAAGGATGAACCTTGAAGTCATAATGTTGAGTGAAATAAGCCAGACACCAAAGGACAAATATTGTATGACCTCACTGATATGAAATAATTAGAATAAGCAAACTCAGAATCTGAACATAGAATATAGTTTACCAGGGGATAGGGTGGGGATAGGGAATGAGAAGATAAGTTTTAAAATGTACAGGGTTCCTATTTGGAACAATGGAAATATTTTGGTAATGGATGATGGTGATGGCAGCATGACATTGTGAAAGTAATTAACAGCACTGAAATATATCTTGGAATGTGGTTAAAAGGAGAAATATTTTCATACATATATGATAACAGAGTGAAAATTAAAAAAAAAAAAATCCATGGAACTGCACTACACAAATAGAGAACCTTAAGTTAAACCATGGACGATAGTTAATAGCACAATTGTAGAAATGTGATTTCATCAATTATAGCAAATGTTCCACACCAATGCAAGGTGATTAATAGGGCAGTACACAGAAATCCTGTATTTTATGCATGATTATCAATTGTTAATGCTCCATGAGGGGATTTAAGAATTAATAGGACCAGCTAGGCTGGTTGTGTCAAGCCTAAGACGAGGTCACAGAATAGTGTTTACTCTGGGTTTGGAGTTAAATATGTCCTCCTGTGGCCCAAAAAAGACTTCCACTCAGGAAGATGCCTAAGGATTGATTCTTTGAAATTTACTATGGAAGGAAAGAAACATATCATTTAAGCACCCACCATTAGTTAGTGGATCATATACCTTTTATGACGTGAGTTAGGCATGACTACCCTATTTTGATGGATGAGAAAACAGACTCAGAAGGTTTCAGTAGTTTGCCCTCAATGACAAAAGTGATACAAGATGGAATCAGGATTCGAACCAAGCCAGCTATACCAGATTCTAAATCCCATTATCTTTTTACCATACCAAACAGCTCTTCAACAAATCCACCCATAAGGCTCTTAGGGAACTAACAGGCTGAAGTTCTAAGCCCACCCACAGGTATCCAAACTCAAAGCTAACCCAAAGTCACAGATGGGTGACTTCAATAAGGATATATAACTAATTTTCCTAGAGTAAGGAAAAGAATCCCTTGAGGATTGTCAAGGCTAGATTATTGAATTTTGCTGAGAGTTAAAGACTTGGTCTCCTGTACCAAGTTCAGTAATTGGATGTCTTGGATGAAGTCACTTAACGTTTGGGTGCTGCAGTTTTCCCAGCTATGAAATGAGAATTGCCAAATAAAAAATATGGACCTGCAAATCTTCACTATGTAATACAGGGACACTTCTCTGTATAAAATTCCATAAATGTCTGTAACAACTATAAGGAGAAATACAAGGTACAAAAAGCAACCTAAAAAGACCTAAATATTGTATAAGGGCATCATTTTTAAACTTGACTCAAAGGTAAGGACTTTCTATTCCAGGGTGTTATAATTAATTTCTCAATTGGACTAAGCTGCCTTATTCCTTTAATCCAAATGAAAACAATTACATATTTTATACAGTTAAACTACCAAGAATAAAATAAAAATCTTAACCAACAATAGTATGTATTTAACACTCTGATCATTAATTATTTCTGAAAATGTTCATCACTCCTAGATATATAAATTTTGAAGATTAAAATATGCAATAGAAGCAACTTTAAACATAATATATTAAAAACAATGGTAAATTGTATTCAATTCCTGATAGGATCAGCACTTTATAATATTGGTTTCTGCAGAAATTGAATCAATAATAAATAATCTCAGAATTAACAAAAAGAGTTCTATTGTTTAGGTGGTCCTAGAGAAGTGGTCTAACATACATCCACTCTTAATAAATCAACTTTATCATCCTTCCAAGTCCTTTTATGGGAGGAGGGGGAAACTTTCCTCCTTCCTGTTTTTTTTTTTTCATGGATATATTCACCAATTATTTTTCCCCAGAAATTACTAGATACAGTCATTTTAGTTGAACTTGTGACAAGATACAAACATATCTCCTTTGCTACTACGCAACTAGATAAATGCGATATCAGTGGAAATATTCCATTCTCAAACAGAATATTTTCAATATGATGTATTTATATGTCTTTATATTTCTTCATCTTTCTTTATATTTATAAAACAGTAGTATGCACAGTAATGAGAAATTATTTCCCAAAAATTCAGTTTCCAAGGGCCCCAGTAGATCATAGCTTATCATTTCCTTTCACACGCCAAACACTTTGGTGAATCCATCTAAATCCCAGCTAAACACATGATATTTCCTCTTGCCCAACTTTCCTTATTCCAAGCATTGTCCCTCTTCTGGAAGCAGGCAGTTGGTGATCAGAGTCTTGGAAGGGAGCAAAGCAATTGCTTTGGGGATTCTCATTGGAGCCTTCAGGGAACAGCTGGGAACACTCTCATGAAACAGAGATGGACAGCTGGCAGGCTCTTTGTTGATTTTTTTTTTTTTTTTTTTTTTTTGTGCAGTGACATTCCCCACACCCTCATCTCCCTTTTGTTGAGATCCTTTCTAATCCTCTTTTATAATACCCACCTCTTTGGTGGGACAGAACATTTTCACTTACCCTGAGAGCCAGCAGGAGCTAGAACTCTGCTTCTCTTTAAAAAGTCTAAACACACTGAGGTTTGTGCACCCACATTCGTGCAGGTCAGCACTATCATCCTGAGAGCCTCCCAGTAGATTCCAGAGGTTGCTCCCAACTGTCCCACCTCCATTCCATCTGCTCTGAAAACTTCCAAGTAGAGAGCAATAGAATTTAGAAAGCAAAAATGATGGGGGTGGGGGTGGGTGGGTGGAGTGTGGGTTTTTTAACACAATTTTATTGAGATATAATCACATAACATACAATCATTCAAAGTGTACAGTTGCTCACAGTATCGTCATATAGTTGTGCTTTCATCACCATAATCAAACTTTGAACATTTTCATTACTCCAAAAAATTGAAATTAAAATTAAAAAGAACATCCAAAACATCCCATTCCCCTCCTCCCCCTATTGTTCACTTACTTTTTTAAAAAATACAATTTAATTGAGATATATTCACACACCCTACAGTCATCCACAGTGTACAATTATTCACAGCACCATCATACAGTTGAGGAGTGTGTTTTTGATAAGAAATTAATTACTTTCTTCTTGGGGAAACCTTCTACATTAATTCAATAATCTGTCAAAACCAGGAAAAGAAAGCAACTTACAGAGAGTCCTTTTAAAATAAATATTATTTTTTTCTACTTTCTAATAGAAAAGACAAAAATTTTTGAATACAAAGTTTTGTTAGTCATTCTTATTTAGGTAGGGTCACATTTCAGCATTGGTTTTTCTAGTGAATCATTTACTAGACAAAGATTTTGTTAAGAAATTGGTATCTATTAACTATATCTTTGTAATAGCATGCAGTCTCCTTTTACGGCTAGGGCTACTGATTTACTTATGCAGGGTACTTTAGTGCAGATGCAGTTTCCCTTTTCGAGGTTGTTCCATATAGTAATGAAAAACAAAACAAAACAATTGACCCTCCATCATATTACTTTCCCTTCCTGGGCCTCAGTTTCCTCATATGCCAAATAAGGGGGTAGGATGAAATGATTTCCAGGCCATGTCTGACAGAGAACAGAAATCATTCTCAACTTTGGGAACAAATCCTTTACTTATTTGGCCTTGATTCACATGAATAAGACAATATGTCTCTCTAGATAATTAAAATAACATTTGAAAGGGGCTTTCACAACACTCAAATGATAACGTACTGAAGATATTCGCAATTTAGTACTGTTCAAATAAGTTCGCAGCATCAAGGAAGCTTCTGTATAATATTTCCAAGAGGAAATTAGGCTGGAGGATTTGCTGGTTTCTCCTGGCTATTATGGGGAAGGGCTTGCAGGCATCTTTAGCAGAGGAGTCCCGCACCTATGGGAGATAGAGACTTGCAGATCTGCATTACAATGCCTTACATATGACCTTTGACTTTCTATTAGGATGTCTTTGGAATTAAGGTCTCAAAGATATGCTTCCTAATTTATTCATTGCTTTAAAAAAAAAAAGAGAAAGAAAGAAAACGTTTGGATGGTAGAGAGATGTAGAAATTATTTCAAATCAGATACTCGTTTTTTGTTTTTTTTTTTTTTAACTTTAATAACGGTTTCCCCTTGAACCATAAGCTTTCATGTATCTGGAATGTCCTGAGGTTACCAGGACACAAAATTTCCTCTAAGCCAATTAGAACTCTCAATCCTGATTAACTGAAAGAGGTCAGATACTAATAGCCCTCATCATCATGTACTTCTACAAACACCTTATGATTAACAAATATATGTGTACACTTTTATAGAATGACAGATTTACTTATTTTATTAATAACCTTAGAAAATTCCTAGAAGAGAAGGGCTTCAAAAAGAGGTGTTTCTTCATATACCTGATATTTTAATCTGCTTTTCTTCCATGTAATAATATGTTGTAAATATCTTTCCATGGCATCAAATCTCCCACAGCATCAATTTTAATGCCTATATGCCCAACAGTGATGGGCATATATGTTGTTTCCAGTGTTTTCCTTTTACAAACTCCATGACAATGACCCCTAGGAATATCTCTCATTCTCAATTTTGTAAGACAAATTCCTGGAAGTGAGATTTCTGGGTCATAGTTTTGACACTTTATAGTACCACACCCGGTGTACAGAGAAGGTCTTTGCAGCTTTTAGAGAGAAGGTATGTGATGCTATGCGTAACTGACTTTGAAGGATGTCTAAGATGCAATGTAAAATTTAAAAATAAAGCATTAGCATAAAAATATTTTTTAAAGAGGTGTTTATCAAAATATAGAATGAAAATGCAAACAGCTTACATATTTCTTTGTTTTTCTAAGGTTTAATGTTTTTTTCTTAATATAAGGTATAATAGTGGGAAATGTTCTCTCACAAGGCTTCCATAAAGTTCTTAAATGTCTATGAATATATACATATATATATATATACACACACACACACATACATATATATTAGGAACTTACTTCCCTAATTTTTTGCAGAGGTTATCAAAAATTGTGCATTTCATAAACAAAACAATACAAACGTTAAGTTACTAATACAGGTAAAACTTCACCTTGCCTTTTGTTTACACTTTCACAAACATGCAAGTGAGATGATGACATCATAGCTACAGGGCATGCTCCTGCCTTGACTGTCCATGTTCTTTAACCTTATACAGAAATGTCTCGCTAAATTGGCTTAAAGGCTTCCCAAGGTGCTCCGCGTCACCAATTGCTACCGCTCTCTCTCCCTTCCCCTTCCACACCACGGTTTCTTAGACGATGAACCAACTCTGACAGAGCCCCAGGGATTCTATCAGTATCAGCACCCACCAAGGACCAGGGAATGTATCAGTGAAAGAAAAGAAGAAAGGGTTAAAATATACAAACTGAAGACACTTAAGTCAGGTGGTATACCCTTTCGATAAATCAACTCAGAATGCACGGGGCACCGTGGATGACCTGTTTGTGCCAACAAGCAAAGAACAACGCAGAGGAGCCAGGCGATCCAATCCGTTCCCCAGCTCTGTTCTTGCAATGACGTCATGGAGAAGGAAAAGAGCCTCAGCAGCTCACCAGTGGTCTCCAGGTTCGTGACGTCAGAAGAGGCCCTCCAGTCATTTATAGCATTTTGTTTACTCTGGAGCCATTTGAGATGTATTAATACATGCAGCAGCAGCTGTCTCTTTTACAAGAGGAGTGTGCTCATATGATCTCTCTCACCCAAACTGAGACGTAAGCACACTCTAACAGCAAAAAAGAGGCAGCTGCTGTTGCATGAATTAGTACATTATACGTTACTCTCGCATTTTTCATTCTTTTTAAAATTCCACTCTATTTTAAAAATAAAAATACTTAAGGTTTTAAAAGAAATGAAAGTTCTGCACAGAACTCATATCTAGGTAGATATCACCAAGTAAATTATGAGCACTTTATTGTTTTTTAGGGATCAGTTCATTTGCATATCATAATAAAAAATGTAAATATTTATTATTTTCACAACTGAGGCATCTGGTGTCTTTGAAATGCTCAAAGCAGTGAAAGAGAAGAGAAGGGGTTTCCAACCTCTGGTTCTGATACAAGGCTGAGGATGGATTATTCAATAGCTTCTATGTTAAGCCAGAAATAGAAATTAGTGTCAGCATTTTATTGACTCCAATCATCTCTCTAATGTAAAGAAACCTATTTTGTAGATAAAAATCAAAACTACTCATGAGGTTTTTAATAGTTAAATTTAATATCTATGCTTGGAAATATTTTAAGTCTTTAAGTAATTTAGGAGGTCCTGTCCCAGAGTATAACAGTTGCCTCACTACAGCTAAAGGATTGATGGGTTGTTTTTATATTAGCTGTCCTTATGCCAATAGATAGCTCAGCTATGGTCTACTGTATGGCATGCAAAATTACGAATAGCAAAAGTAATCAATGCATGAAATCCCAACATTTCTAAATAATCGAGATTCTTAAGACAATAGAAATTTTTGTTTTCTTTGATGCTGATTTAGTTTAGTTCATTGTTCGTTCATTTGTTGTTATAATGAACAGTTTTTTTAGAAAACTGAAAGAGAAATTCTTTTTAGACAAGTCAAGCGCTGCTTCCATTTCCTTGATTCCTTTCAATTCCATTTTATAATTTCCTGTTCTCCTTAGCACTAAGGTTACATTTCCATTTTGTAAATATTGTCCTGTGTGAATCTTATACTTCTAATTTTATGCATTATTTTATCATTGTAAAATATCTGCAAATTGGTTTTCTGTTTATCTAGGAATCAAGTATTTAATATCATTTTTTTAATGTATGCTAGCTCTCTGTTAACAATATGGTTCATTATTTAATTCAGAAAGAATTTAAAAGGTGTGAGGTTTGTGGCAGAAAGTGCTATAGTGATTTGCATTGACCTAATTAGTTCATTTACATGTTGACCTTTAAAACCAGTGAAGTTTTGTAAACCCAATTTGTGGTTATAACCATCCTACAAAAGAGAGCTGGGAGACAGGATGAAAAATAGGTAAGGTTGATAAAGAAATATTGATGATAAACTAAGATAACTACAAAATTAAAATCAAGTACCATCATCTCAGTAAAATATATAAAATCATTTAGAAGGTGATACATTTTCATGTAAATTTTCAGGACAGTCCTTCAACCAAACAGACCTTTCTAATTGCTCACCTTTATGTAATGATGGAGAAAAACAGGTATTTAAACCTCCACATTATAGTAGAATTTCATGCCTGTAAGATCACCTCTAAATTTCTTTAATTATAATTAAGAACTCTATATCCTACTACACTGTCATAGATTTTGCAAGAACATCAGATAAAATTCAAATTCTTAAAGAAAATTTAAATATGTGCACTTTTTAAAATATGGTGCAACCTGGTATCACTTGAAAAACACAATATAAATTTTGCAGTGGATCTAGCAGAAAAGCGATATGGACAGAGTGAGTACAAGTGAATCCCATGTTTGAAGTCCCATGAATGGTTATTTTAGCCCTCCCTTACCCCTCCTCTACTGATCATTCTTTCTAAATATTGTATTTATTCTCCCCAATGTACCCTCCTATTGCTGCCCTTTCATTCGAGCTCCTGGCCCAAGGAACCTGCCTTCCACCTCCAACCATGGATTTTCACAGAATGCCCACCCTCCAGCTTTCCCAGGCTGTTGGTTCATCCACAGGGACACTCAGTCTTGCTCCTCTCATGGTCCTCTCAAGGGAGTGTGGATTTTTCCCTGTTCCCCTTGTTTCACAGGATATGAAGGGTAAGGGGGTAGTCCCAGAATAAAATGGTTAGAATTGTTCTTCCTGTTTCATGCCCATGACACTTTCCTCTTAAAAACTATCTCATTGGGTGTTCATAATTTTATAAAATATATGGTGCTCTATTCCTCTTGATCACTTTCATATCCTGCCTCCCGGTAACTTTCCAAGTTCACTTTAAGACTACAATAATTCACTCAGTCTTTCTCTTCAGCGCTCTTCTTGGGCAATTTTAGAGCCTATGTGGATGACCCAAAAACCTAGATTACATTCCTTGACCTCCTCTATTTAAATGTCATTATCCTTCCCTCCATTGATCCTACCCTGGAACTTGTCAACTGATTCACCTCTAAAATCTTAAACTGGAACTGGTTCACCTCTGAAATCTTAAACTGAAACTGGTTCACCTCCGAAATCTTAAACTCTCATATGTAACTCCATAAACTGCAAAACTTTCAAGCTTTCCATGCTGGTCGTGAGCATCTCCGTTCCTATGACTTCAGTGATTAACTAGGCTTAATTTCTCCCTTCAGTTCTACTACTTTGGGGGCATTTCAACCTCTGGATGTCCTACAAGTACTTCAAATTTAGCAGGCCAACACTAAAATTCTATGTAATATAATACTTCAAAGAATGAACTCATTCCAGAAGTCATTTCTTCCTTTTGGTGTTCATGTTTTCCTTAATAGCATTTTCTGTCACAAACTTTACATTCATTTTTTATTCAACCCTCTATATCTAATAAATCTCCAAGATTCTTCTTTTGAAATGCCCCTTGAACACATTTTTTCAATGCCACAGTCACTACCATGTTTTCTATCCATCAGCATGCACCTAGAGAGCAACGATTGTAACAACCTCCTAAAAAGGGCTCTGAGGAGTTCCTATCTAGCTCCTTGCATTGTGATTTCCATGAAATCAATAAATACGTTTATGGTGAATTCATGAATGAATGAATGAATCCTTCTTAGAGCTAAAAATCATTGTCAAAAACATTCACAAGGAACAAAAAAGATGTCAGCTAAATATTCATTTCTTCTCTAATCCAACCCTGAACTTTTTTCTAGCTGCCTCTCCTATTATTCCTTTATGTATAACACATTTCCATTCAAACTCTTCCCTAAATCAGTGGTTCTCAAAGTGTGATCTCTAGACAAGCAACATCAGTATCACCTTGAGAACTTGTTAGAAACAAAAATTCTGGGGGCCAATCACACACCTGCTAAATCAGAAATTCTGAGGATGGGACCCAGCAACTTGTGTTTTAACAAAACTTTCAGGTGTTTTAGCACATGCCAAATTTGCGACCATATTTTCAGCAACACACCCATGTTGACATCATTCCTTCCACATCATGTGTCCTCTACTTTTCTTTTCAATCAAAATCATACTGCTCTAGAAATCAAGAAAAAAAATTCCATTTACAATAGCAACAAAAAGACTCAAATATCTAGAAATAAATCTAATCAAGGATGTAAAGCCCTCCAGCTTTCCCAGGCTATTGGTTCATCCACAAGGATGTAAAGGACATGTATACAGAAAACTACAAAACATTTTTAAAAGAAATCAAAGAAGACCACAATAAATGGAAGGACATTTCATTTCAATGGGTTGAAAGACTAAATATTGTTAAATGACAATTCTATCCAAATTCAATACAATCCCAATCAAAATTCTAACAGCCTTCTTTGCAGAAATGAAAAAGCTAATCACGAAATTTACATGGAATGGTAAGAGGCCCTGAATTGTCAAAGCAGTTTTGAAAAAGAAGAATGTAGAGGACTCACACTTTCCAATCTTAAAACTTACTACAAAGCCACAGTAATCAAAAGAGCATGGAACTTCCACAAGGACAAAAATACTGACCAACGGAATTGAATTGAGAGCTCAGAAACAAACTCTCACTCTTTGGCCAACTGATATTTGACTAGCAGTGTCAGGTCCATTCAATTGGGCAAGAAGAATCTCTTCAATAAATGGTTCTATGAAACCAGAGGTCCATATGCAAAAGGAAGGTGAACCCATCCCTCACAAGATATACAAAAATCAACTCAAAATGCATCAAAGACCTAAGTATAAGAGCCAGAACTATCAAACTCCTAGAAGAAAATGTAGGGAAGCATCTTCAGGACCTTGTGTGAAGCAATGATTTCTCAGACTTTACACCAAAAGCACAAGCAAAAAGAAAATTAAATAAATGGGACCTTATCAAAATCAAAAACTTTTGGGCCCCAAAGAACTTTATCGTGAAAGCAATAGGGTAACCTACAAATTGGGAAGAGATATTTGGAAACCATATACCCAATAAGGGTTTAATATCCAGAATATATAAAGAAATGCCACAACTCAACCACAAAAAAGACAAATGACCCTATTAAAAATTGGACAAAAGACCTGCATAGACAATTCACCAAAGAAGATAAGCAAATGACCAAAAAGCACATGAAAAGATGCTCAATATCATGAATCATTAGGGAAATGCAATTCAAAACCACAATGAGATGCCATTTCATAATCACTAGAATGCCTACTATCAAAAAATGGAAAATTACAAGTGTTGGAGAGGATGTGGAGAAACAAGAACACTCATTCATTGCTAGTGTGAAGATAAAATGGTGCAGTTTGTAAAAAGACAGTTTGGTGGTTCCTCAGAAAGTTAAGTATAGAATTGCCATAATACCCAGCAATATTATTTCTAGGTATATACCCAAAATAATTAAAAGCAGAGGCATGGACAGATATTTGCCCATGGATGTTCATAGCAGCATTATTTACAATTGCCAAAAGATGGAAATAATCCAAGTGTCCATCCCCCGATGAATGGATAAACAAAATGCAGTATATACATACAATGTGATATTATTAAGTTGTAAAAAGGAATGAAGTTCTAACATATGTGATGGCATGGATGAGCCTTGAAGGCATCTTGTTGAGTGAAATAAGCCAGACACAAAAAGATAAATATTGTATGAGCTCACTGTTATGAAATAACTAGAATAAGCAAATGCATAGAGTTAGAAACTAGAAAATAAGCTACCAGGGGCCGGGGTGGGGGTAGTGAATGGGGAATTGATGCTTAAATTGTATAGAGTTTCTATTTAGGGTAATGGAAATGTTGGTAATGGATGGTGGTGATGGTAACACAACATTGTGAATGTAAATAATAGCACGGAACTGTATATTTGAATGTGGTTAAAAAGAAACTTTAGGTAGTGTATCTATTATTAGAATAAATAATTTAAAAAAAACCATAGGACTGTACAACACAAATAGTGAACCCTAATGTAAATCATGGTCTATAGTAAATAGTACAATTGCAATAATATTCTTTCATCAGTTGCAACAAATGTACCACACTAAAGCAAAGTGTTAATAATAGGCTGGTATATGGGAACTCTATTTTGTTTTTTATTTTTCTTAAACCTACAGCTTCTCTATATAAATACATACTCACTTTTGAAGTCCTCCTGGTGTTCCTCCAATACTTTATTTCAATGTGCTAGAGCACACTGGAGCTACTTTTATCATAATATTCCATGTACAGTGATTCCCTGCTTCCCGTCTTACACTGAAATCCCTCAGGGCAGGGAAGATGTTTCACTAGACCTTATAGCCACAGCTCTTAGCAGAGTACCTGTTTCCTAGAAGAACCCCAACCGTTACTTATTGACTGGATGAAGAAATGATGAAGCTAAGCTATCTTCAGATGTAGATCTAAAGGTCAAAAAGACAAGCAACTCTGAGAATTCTTCTTTCACCAAGACAATTAATTAGTATTAAAACAATGATAAATCCCTGCTTCAGTAAAAGAATGGGTGATTCCAAATGTTTCACAATTAAATGTGCTGATTATCTGTATTTAGAGATGTAGATAAGAATGAAGATAGCATAAGACTTGCTTGATATGCTTAAATTTTATATTTTATCATGTTGCTTCGACAAAAGTGCACCACAGGTTTTAGTAAGAAGTCACTGTTGATATCTATAAGTAGCTGATCAAGACTGAGGCCAGGGTTTTAAGCACCAAGGGTCAGGCAAGCTCTGATACAGAAGAAACCATGATCTTGTCTTTTCTGTATGCAGCAAAGGTGAAACTTTACACGGCTCATTTCAGCCCCTCAGAAAACCCATGTGAGAAAAGGTAGAGATGGAGGATCCAATGTAACCCTTTGATGGCCACTCAAGATGGAAGGGGGGACCTCAGAGGCCCCACCTCTCTCACCATGCTGCTTAGGAAAGAAGCTATAGGAGGGGTCTTGTAAATAAAGTTTGTCCCCCTTCCAACTACCAGCAATAAGTACATTTACATTTCTCACTTGTACTTGGAACAGGGCTACAGATTAAATAGATACCATTCAGCCAATATTTACAAAGCACATATTATGTGCCAGACACTTTTTGGCTCCAGGGAATTTAGCAGGAAAAAAAGTCAGTCAAGAACACAACCCTCATTGTAACAGGAAAAATAAGACTTATTGAAATAATTAAGGTTTACATCACAAACTTCATAACTTCCGTAGCGTTAGTGTGTTCCTGGCTCTGCTCCTCCAATACTTAACTATACGCAGGATGGTCATTTCAGTCACATCAACTTAAGGTGATGGAATCAGCCACTTAAATTGTAATAAAATCTAATCCATGTTTTGTGGGTATTTCCCCACCAATCTCTACAATCTCAGCAAGGCCTAAATTTGCTTTCCTATTTTATTAAACAAATGAAACATCAACAGATATTCTCCTACCATTGATTGTCCTCAACTAAACAGCATAGAGGGGCAGGTAGCAAAGAGAGGTAGTCATAGTATTGAAAACTAGGAAATGTAGAAAAAGGAAGAGATATAGTAAAGCTAATATGCATCCACATTAACCTCTCCTCACTTCGTACAATGTGGTACTCCTACGGCCAAGCTGGTAACTTACTCCATCCTGGGTCCATTTGTTTTTCTGAGCTCATTGGTCCCAGTGTAGTTCAGAGGAGCATCTTGTACTGGGGGGCCCATTAGTCACCAAAAAGGAGATGTCTCTGTATGATCCATTGTACAAATACAAGTACAATTTTTAAAGAGTCAGCCCTTAGCTGGGCCAGCAGGAGGCACTGTGGAAGGTCTGGCAGGGACTCTCAAAGGCCAAATAGTATTTCCTCATTTTGAGGATCCTATAGACCACCTCACTGCAGCCTCTAGCTACATTTAGCCCTACTATGTGCCTGTATTAAACCAAAAAAAGACAAAACAAATTTTTAAATGCAAGATCCTTAGGGTTAGGATCATCAAGTTTATACTGAAGGCTACAAAATAAGCTCAGTCATTACTTTATCTTCAGTTTCCCTAGACCTTGAAGACTAAACAAAATGAGAAACCAAGGGGCTGTGTATGAGCATTAATTTAAAATATATTTAAAATACATGTTTTCATTAAAAATAAATATTAATATAGTCTCAATGGTACAACATTGGAGCTATTTCTAATGTTCTGACAATATCATCTGCTTTGACCTCTGTGAAAGAGCTTTGATGGTCATTGTGACTACTGAGTTTCTCCATGACACCAACCATCACAACCAGTAGCTTAAGGAAAAGGGAAGCTTAGAAATGGATTCCACACTTAGAAAGGCTCAGATTCCCTCAGGATTTTAAGTGCAGACGTAATATATGCCATTTCCTTCTGTGAGACAGGACCCAGAAAGGTTATACCCATTGAGGAAATCACAGGAATTAAATCAACAAAAATTCATTTAGGACAATCCAGTCAAATTAATGCCTGGAAGAGATCAATTCCTCAGCCATCTTCCCTTTTAGCCCATGGGGTCATTTCTTCACTAGTCACTCTTCTACTCCTCCACTTCTCTTTCACAGCCTTACCTATGACTGCTCTTTTTATGGGGCACCGCTTCAGAGGGTGTGCAGGAAAAATAATGGAAATGAAATTAAACCCAGTCAGATTTGCAATTGGTTAGTAGTTCTGGATTTCAATGGGGGGTGAGGTTAAAATTACTTGCTTCAAAATGAGTCTTGGTAATTACTTGTAAAATTTAATTGCCCATGCTTTTCCTATTCCCATTTACCAAGGCTAAGCAAAGTTTGTGTATTTCTTTATGATTTTCCACTGCTTCTTACTGGGGAAGAGAAGGAGAAAGACACACTTGCATTTAAACTTAAAAAAATTAATAGCCCTTTTTTAACCTGTGTAAGTATTTGTGTAAATACAGCATTTCAGCCGCTCTAATCTCAAAATAAAGTGAGAAAACTTCTTTTTCCCTCCAGAGAAATACTTTGTTTTTCAAAGACCAGTGATCTACTTAAAACTTTCCATGCATATATAGTAAATGTGATTCTTAGTTATTCTAAATACTAAAATTGTAACCTACTAAAGTTTCATTTGGCCCAAGAAAACAATTTTTACCAGATGCAAATATTATCTCTGGAAATCATA
This sequence comes from Choloepus didactylus, assembly GCF_015220235.1. Lineage (NCBI taxonomy): Eukaryota > Metazoa > Chordata > Mammalia > Pilosa > Megalonychidae > Choloepus > Choloepus didactylus. Next base: position 20,585,863 of record NC_051320.1, read on the forward strand.
TATAATTCCTGAAACAACAAAATTTAATTCTTTAGGAAACATTACTTTTTAAAAAGGAAATGAATTAAAAGTACTCTTTTAATGATCCATTATCTATTTTATTTAAGCTATTGACCAATTTTCCTTAAATCTGCTAACTCTTTACTCCATTCTATATTTTATTAATACTCACATTTGTTTATTTTAGTTAAGTACTTACTACCAAATATTTGTGTGTAAATAAGGCCAAATAAACATTAGACCACTTATCATCTTGGACTCAAATATGTGCCCCTCCAACATCATAGAAATGATGTAAATGAGACAAAACAAGGAATTGAGTTTTCATGCTTACAAACTATTAGAAGTCAGGTGAACATAGCAAGTAAAGAATATTCCAGTCCTGCTCTTATAGAAGCTAGTTAGCAAAAGCATTGGAGAGTCTGGATAATGCTAGCTGAATAAAACACATATTTAGCACTTCCTGGTTGTAAAGAGGACCAAGATGGCAGGCCACACCTAAGGTCTAGAAATCCAAGTTTGGAAAGGTCTTTGGAAGTCATCTAGTCCAGCTGGTTTCAAACTGAGTTCCAAGGCAGTACCTGAAGAGCTCCAAGACAGGGAGGTTGGACCAGGGGCTTCTGTGTGAGCCTCCTACCCTGTGCTACAGGAGATGCTTTGCTTTTATCAGTTTTATATACTGGAGCACCAATAAGACTTTAATTTTAAAAAGTGTTTTGTTTGTAAAACACAAGTTTGTAAAATCTCTATTAGCTTCATTGCCCTAAATTTACAGATGACATAACTGAGATTTATAGACTTAAATCATGGCTCACATCTTCATAAATACCTTATGGCAAAATTAGAAACTCCATTTCAATACATTTTTCAAATCACTGCTGCTGTTTGAATCCTGGAGATTACATCAGTGCCTTGTAAATGTTAGGCATTCAATAAAGGTTTGGACCTGGGACTTAAATCTCATTAACTTGAGCTAAGTAGCTTCATTTACTCAAGCAAATAGGTTCTACAGAGAAACTAAAAATTCACCCTAAATTTTTTATTCTTCAAAGAGCAAGAATATCACCAAAAATAGGCATAATTCAAATCAACCTAAAGTAAATTAAATATACCACTCACAGTAGGCAAACTTAGGTTTCAAAATATCATGAAGTGACAAATGAGAAATAAATATGGTTAAGATTCCCCATCCCTACCAGTTTTTCCCACCCTGGCATCAGCGATAACTTCCATCTGACCTGGCCTTTATTCCTCTGTTCGTCGTTCCTTTGATTGCATATAAAACTAATTATTTTCAGTTCCTCTAGCTACCTGCTCTCACCTCTCGCCTTGAGGAGCTCTTGTTCTGGAGTACACAGCAGAGGAAACAACACATTAATAACACTATAGGTGGTACTATAACATTGATGTAAAAAGCAAGAAAAGACTTTTTTAAAAGAAAAATAAGTGATAGCTTTAATTATAGAATTATATAATTCAAAATCATAGAGGGACATTAAAATGAAGTGTTACACCTAATGAACATGATATAGCAAAGGGAATTTGAATCCACAATACAATATATTAGTTTACATTACAGAAGGGAAAAAGCAAAAGAAAAATTATGAGCATTGCAAAGGCACAAAACTCACTTTAAGTAACTGAAGACAACTGACAAGATTATTCATAATTATTTTAACTCTATTTCCCAGTTGGTGAGCATGGCTTGGTGCTTGTTTTGTTTAATGCCAGATTGATATTTAATATTGCCATTGTGACCTCTTAAGATTTATGATAAAGAGATTATCCAAAAAGTTTCTTCAAATTACAAACCTTTGTTTTAATATGAGGCATTCCACAAGCTACACATTTTCCAGAGAATGATCCTGTTTAAATACGTGATGTTGTGTCATTTCAACATGATCCTTTGTGGTGAAGAAATGGGCATTAAGTCTATAGGGGAAAAACTCTTCATGAAAATATGTGGAATTTTCACACTCATCCCTACCTCAAACTTTTAAATAAAAGTTGATAAATCCTCTTTTGGAATTCAGAAACATTTTTCTAATATTTTTCAGGAAACTTTTAATTTCCTAAATTTCTACAGTTCTCCAGCCAAAGACCCAGATAATAAAAAGCATGTTCATTAAATTCATGGCCCCAAGTTGGGCATAATGTCTAATATTTAAGGGACAGTATTAGCGTTTGAATCAAAACAATAACTTAAAACAAAAGACTAAAACTTAACAGAGTCCAAAATATCTATTTCCATTTCTGACTCCCCCTACTGAACTTCAGCTTCATCTACCACAAAAATGGAGAAAAGAATACGTGACTCAGAGGGGTATTTGAGATTAAATGAAATTACTTTGCACATTGCACAGAACACAGTACATAAGTTCAATAAACACTGATTTTATGTTCTCCTTCCATTTTTTCTAGAGTAAAAGTTCTTACAGGAGTGGATTTGTGTCTTAAACATTTTTCAAGTTCTCCAATGACTCACAGCAAAGTAAGGTCCCTATTGGAAAGCAAATACCAAGAGAGCAGATCACTTGTCAGCTTGCTTACCATTCTACTCCCATGCAGAATGTGCTCAGTAAGTACACTGTGTTGGAAAAATAAAGTTTTATGGTGAATGACTGATTTTTTAGCAATCACAGATTTTCTAGCCTAGAAAGGGAAATCATGAAAACAATTTGAAAAACAGAGTTCTAACACTCTCACATTTATTAAACAGAGGAGGAAATGTGGCTTGCATTTTTTTTACTACTTCTCACTATGTATATGAGGAAACTAAACAAGTATTTTGGACTACTGTATCCATAAAGCCACTATGTATTTTAGAGAAAGGAAGATCCACACAAAAATATAGCCACCACAGGCAAAAAGTATAACACTGTCTTACTGTCCTATTTTCAGTCACCCAAAACTGCGGGAGATGGAATTGAGTTGAAATTACCTTTGAGATCAAAGAACAGGTGGGACAGACTCTCTCCAGTTGGAATTTCCTGAGGAGAATAAGGAGTTATTTCTTAATATTAAGACTGCCCAGTCTAACTCAACAGGAGAAGGCATTTTAAAATATGTCTTCCATAGATATTGTATGTTACCACTAATGTGAACTCCATGAACAATGTAAAATAAGTGTCTTATTATGTAGAATACAGGGGACCTGGAGATAGACAGAAGCTAGTGAAAGGGGAATGATAATCTAACACGTACAGATATGTTAATGAGGGTGTCTTAATTGTATGGGAATGGACAGTTGTGCTTATGGTTTGTTAATGGGATTATAATTATCAGTGACTCATTAAAGGTGAAAATGTTTGGAAACGGTTGTTTAAAGTCATGTAACCCACAGAGTAGCACTACAGACATAAATAAGTGTTAGCAAGATATATTTATAAGATATGACACTGGTATGAAGAGTTAACAATAAAGTGGTATATGGAAAAACTACCCATTACATACTATAGACTATATTTAATATGAATATCTTACCAACTCTACACTAATACTAGGGATGAACAACTAGTGGCTTCTAAGAGCTCTGGGATGTTTTATGTTATAACTGTTTAAAATTGAGAGTGATAATGATTGTACAACTAAGTGAAGATAATGTGAGAAACTGTTTATCTTGGGACAGAATATATGTTATGTGAAATCAGGAACCCACTACTTAATAAAATCTTGAGGCTTGCTTTAGTGAAATTTAGGGCTATAAATGGGAGGCTAAGCCTTCCTATAATTATGCCTAAGGGGCACCTCCAGAGAACCTCTTTTGTTGTTCAGATGTGGCCTTTCTCTCTCTAAGCCCAACTGGGCAAATAAATTCATTACCCACCCTCCCACACACACATACACCATGAAGAACATGACTCCCAGGGGAATGAATCTCCCTGGCATTGTGGGACATGACTCCCAGGAATGAGCCTGGCCCTAGCAGTGAGGGACTGAAAATGCCTACTTGACTAAAAGGGAGAAAAAGAAAGGTAACAAAATAAGGTTACAGTGGCTAAGAGGTTTCTCTTATGCAAGCTCCATCTAGGTATCCCAAATGGCCACAATATGCCATGCTCTTACCAACAGTAGTCCCAAAATACTTAGGCCCCTATCTAAGATTCTATAAAAGATACATGCACTAAGTTTTATCTTAAATCTACCAGTGTTCCTATGCCAGACAAGTCCTAAAACCCAGAGGCAACAGCCTCTCTAAGAACAACAATCAGATGCAGCCCCCTTCCCCATACTGTCAACACCTCCTTTCAATATGAACAAGTTAGGGTGCTCACTGCCTAGACACCCCTGAAGATTGAGAAAGTGAGTAAACGAGAGGAAACGGTAGCAACAGATGAGATAAGATTTAACAAAGCATTACGAATACTGAAACTTCATATAAATATATATATATATAATATATATATATTTTTAGATGCTAGGATATTAGAATAGCTAGAAGGAAATAACTGAAATGGTGGAACTGTCACCTATAACATTCTTTGAAATCTGCTCTATAGTCATTTGTTGAATTTTGCTTTGAAAGTTTTCACCTTTCTGTATATACTTTATATTTCACAATAAGGAAAGAACTGAAACTGTGGAACTGTAACCCATAAAATTTTGTGAAAATACCTATATAACTGCTTGTTGAGCTGTACTTTGAAAGTTAAAACCTTTCTGTATATATGTTATATTTTACAATAATGAAAATAACTGACATTGTGGAACTGTAACCCATAACATTCTTTGAAATTTGCTCTCTACTTGCTAAATTATACTTCAGAAGTTATCACTGTTATTTATATATGTTAGAGTTCACAATAAAAAAATGCATAAAAAGTTGTGTCTCCTAATTTTTGCCAAGAAATCCCTCAGATCAAGGTCAAAGTAATTGAATAATGATTAACCCATGTTGTACATAAAAATATTTTTTTTCTAATAAAGGTTTTTTTAAAAAAAAGGTCACTATGAAAAAAGTTGTAATATTTTCTTTCTCCAGTCCTTTGTTAATAGAACTGACTTTGGTGGATCCAGATTTGCTAGTAGGGGTTAAATTATTTCCCCTGGTCCCTTCAACCCCAGAATCCCATGATTTTGTATTCCAGCAGGACTGAGCTGCAAACCCCTTAAAGTATACAGATAAATAAAATTGGTACCTTTTCTTTCCATTTCCCTATTCACTTGACATCACTGATTGACTTCATTCATATTCTCTATAAATTTATAAGAGTCCATAACTGTGAGAGTTTAAATCTCATTCCACTGTCCTAAATACCTCCTTAACCCCAGTATATATTTTTAATCAGTATATTCTTTGTCGCCCATCAGGTCTTAATATGTCATGTAATACAATGCAACTTCACATGAACCATAAATGACCCTTAATACATCATTGACTGTATCAGATATTGTGGTAAGGGTTTTTGGTTGTTTCTTTTTTTTTTTTTTTTGCTTTGCAACTCAATTTATGACAAGTACCCCAATTACAGGGTTGACTCCTATAAGAATATTAAAGTGCTATTATACCAGACACAAAATACAAGTAATTAACAGGCAGTCTATTTTGCCCTTCTGTTCCTCTGATAACTATGGAATAGCTTAAGTTGTGACTTCTGGATTTTGGTCTTGAGTAAAACTTATGCTTATATTTTTCACATCAACAAACTGTTTTAAAACATCATATACAATTTAAAGCTTTGTATTTTTCACATCTCGTCCACACGCATTATATCACCTGACTCACACTATCACGTAAGGCAGAATCCTCACGGAAACTGAGAGTAACTGACTTGCCCAAGTGAAAAGGAATATAATTCTCTTCTTTATTGACATAGCTTTTGATTACTTTCATTTCAGTCACATTTTCATACTATCTGAGATAATAACTGATTTTAAGAATGGTACTGCCAGATACATTAAATCATACAAGTCATAGAGGACAATATTTGGTGCAATGTAGTAACATAAATATATAATCCTTTCCATTTACAAAATGGGTCCACAAATATTCTTTGATGCTTATAAGAACTTTATCATAATTGTCATTTTCCACATAAGAGACGCTCAGAAATACACATTTACATATTATTATATAACCGAGTCAGTATCTTTCGTATGTACTAAGGTTGGTTAAAGAGTCTGGAATTGAACAGTTCATTCAACAATCTAGAACTGCACTTCTAGAACTCATTTGCTAAGACATTAGAGAAATTTAGCTATTGTAGGAGGACTTAATGTTATACTCATCTCACCTTGGAAACAGAATTATAGAGTATATTCTGGCTCGGAATGTACTTTGAATAAATACTTCAGAATTAATGTTGACTGGTTAATAAAGAACAACCACAAGCATGTTTGGTTGCTAGTATTATAAAACTTTGTCTTCCTAAGCAAGATAAGGAGCTGAGTCAGTAATATTTTTGTCCATTCTTTAAAAGGATCTGTAAGGAAATAAGCCAATGAGAGACCAACTTCACTTCAGATTGAATGGCCTTGGGAGATGAGCTGGTGGGAAACTCTCTCTTTAGGCCCTAATGGTTAAAGGAGAGCAGGAGGCACTGATAGGACTATATTCTGGACAGAAGGAGGAAAGACTGCAGTGAAACACATCTTCCTTCTCAGATGATGTTTTAACATCTGACTCCACTTCTATGACTTCTCCCTTTGAACAAGATACAGAAGATGGAAGGACCAGTCAGTCAAGGTCCAAGAAGAAATCATTAATAACACATCTGCCAGAAGCCTTATCTGTCCCTGAGGAAGAACGTGCAGAATATAAAAATATCTTGCCTTAAAGCCAGAACTGGAAAACAAGGGATGAATGGTTCATGTCAACGTCCCTTCTACCTTTGTACTGGGTCCACTGAATCCAAGAAATATATTTTTCTTTAAGTAGTTAGTGTTGCATGCTCAATTCAGTGAGCCCTCAAGGATGCATTAGAGAGGAGTGAGATAAGCTATTTCCTGAAGAGTCCTAATTCTCCAAGCTAACTCAGACAGGTCATCTGAAAGAGCTATGATGTAATACATAATCAATAATTAAAATCAAGTACAACACAATTTTTGCCTAATCTCTCATGTTGCTTGTACCCAATGGAAATGCTCACCATAATTTAAGTTGCCCAAATTGCTGCTATATTTCCCACTAAGAGGATTATAAATTTGCCTCGCATCCCTTTTTGGTCCTGCTGTAGATTTCTTGGGTGGTGAACCTGAAGTGCATCTTCACTGGCTCTCTTTTGCCTGATCTCAACCTTCTATATAGGTTTCCAGGATAATGTTACTGTGCTCTTGTAAGAAGGAGGAATATGGAAGAGATCCTTGATTAAAACATTGATATTGTTTGGTATTTTCAATGCAACAACTTTAATTTTGTACTCTTCTGTTTTTAAGGCCTCATCTGTTTTCCCCTGGAGAGCCAAGCATAATAGTCTGATATAAACTTGTAGGCCCCGTGCAAAGTACTGCAGCCTGACTTCGAAATCTTTGAGCTTTTCTGCATTCAGTTTGGCTGTTAGGAAATCTGGAAGTTTTCGGCCCAACTGGTGAAAACTATACAATAAACATTCCACATAGCCGATCTGTAGTTTAGGTTCTTCATTTCCAGCATTCTCTCCATTTTCTGCTCCTTCTGAAGGGAGAGGCATATACTCCAATAACTTATCAAATAGTTTCCTTAAATTTGTTTCTAGCTTTTCCATGTCACCACAAAATGAACTCATCTCTGCCAACAATTCCAATACCTCCAACTGTATATCGAGACCTTCCACAGGGGTAGTCAAAGAACTGAGGTTAGGGAGAACCTGCTCACAGAAGTAAGTCACAAACCACGTGGAATGAACATTTTTAGCGAAGAGGGGTACTGCCTGGCGAGTGCACTGTAAGAGCCTATCCACGCAGTCAGGATCTGAGGGATAGAAGGTTTGTTCCAGGTCAGCTTGCTCAGCCACCAACTCTACTAGTTGCTGTCTTCCACTCACTGTCTGTAAGCTCTTTAACCCAGATAGTATCTTCATGAACAGAATAAATTCTTCACCAGTTACATCTTCTAGGACCTTTTTGGATTCAGTTAGTATAACCTCCTCTATTTCCTTTGTTAAGATTTCATCTGGTAAAGTCTTTTGTTGAAAGGAATTTGATTGCTCAGTCTCTAACAATGTTCTCTCCTTGAAGTATTTCGCTAAACAAGCCCCCTAAAGTCCCTTTTGCATCCATCTTAAATATACTTAACAGAGCATTGTTTACTAAGTTAAATTTTGCAGAGTCATCTGTCTGCAAAAGTTGTGTTAGTATGTCTGCCACGCGGGGTAGATTTTCTCCAGTAGCAAACTGAGGCAGCTCTTTACTTGCCTGACGTGGAATCGGTACATCTTCATCCTCACAGAGGTCTAACTGTGCACTGACAGCAGATCAGCTAATTCAGGAAAATGCTTAGAGAATTTCAGAATAAACTGGGCGGCTAATCTTTTTTCCTTTGTACCACCTTTCACACCATCCAATATCACTTGATAGGCATCTTTATGCTGTACTGCTTGCTCAGTGGCATCGGCCAGAATGCCATAGTTGCGGTAAACCTCCTCCACAGTGGGCATGATGAGTGACAAGCACAGGGCTCGCTCCTGCTGTCGTCGTCATCGCTGACACCACCACCACCTCTGAAATTCTCCAAACCCGCAACACGCACTATTACTATGGTGAGGTTTTTAATGATGGAATAATTTGGGGACCGCTGTATAAATATAAGATAATAAAAGGAAGTCAGGGGAAAAAATGAATTGTTTATCAAAAAGGAATTTGTTTCCTTGTGCCTATGAAGTGTATCCAAAAAAAAAAAAAAAAAAAAAAAAAACAACAGTAGGTTTCTGTGCCTTCCTGACCTCTATTTTACCACTTGGTTCCAACAGTTATCATCATATAATCTACAAAAAGCCAACTGTCTTCAGGCCTTTATCTATCATCAATTTGCATCCAAAGCCAACAAATTCAATTTCAAAAGGATGCAAAAGGGACTTTAGGGGGCTTGTTTAGCCAAATACTTCAAGGAGAGGACATTGTTAGAGACTGAGCAATCAAATTCCTTTCAACAAAACTTGAACAATGTAGAGCTTTAAGGCAGATTTCCCTGAAGTGTTGAGCTGTGCTAAGCAAAACATGCCAGGTCTCTTCACTGGTTCAACTTCTTGGAGACCACAAAGGCTGCTCAGAAATTAAAAGTCCCCCTCTCCACACAGCTCCCCCAAACTCATGCCCCCCTCTTCTTTCTTTCTTGTTCCCTCCATGGTCCTTTCTGCCAATACTGCCCTCTGAAAAGCATAGCTCTTTCTTGCCCTCTGACTTTTCTTTCTATCTAGGATCAGCCTCCTGAAAATCTGGGAAGTAAACTTCATGATATGATTGAATTGAATTCAAACATTCATAAAGCTTATCTAATCTGTCTGTGTTCAAGGCCCTTGGCTAAGGTGCTAGGAAAATCAAACAGGGAACAAAGAACTCTTGCAGAATTTTGGCTCTCCAAGAGCATGTAACATGGGAAGAGGAAACAAAAGGAGAAAAAGTGCTAAAGAAAGATATAATTAACGTGCTGTAGACATGCTGAGTAAGAAACAACCAATTTTTAGTGGGGGATTAGGAAATGAATATCTGAGAACAAGGCAATTAAGCTATGAGCATAATGACAATAAGCATAAAATTCATTTTTAACTGTAGGAAGATCATAAACATAGGCAGATGAATGTGAAAGTACATTATGTGTTTGGGGAATATTATTTTGGCATCAAGATCACAGGAAAATAGGAGCATAGGGAAATGGTAGGATGGTGGAAATGAAACTGGAAAATGAGTTTGAGTCCATTCGGTCATTCAACAGTAATTGAGCGTCTACATTGCGTTAAGCATACCCTGTTAAGAGCTGGGGATATGAGAACGAATGTGGACCCGACATCACGAGATTGAGAACATCTTGACCAAAATGGAGACGTGAAATGAAACAAAACAAACTTTCGGTGGCTGAGAGATTCCAAATGGAGTCAAGAGGTCACTCGGGTGGGCACTCTTGCACACTATATAGATAACCCTTTTTAGGTTTTAATGTACTGGAATACTAGAAGTAAATACCTGAAACTATCAAACTGCAACCCAGTTGCCTTGACTCTTGAAGACGACTGTATAACAATGTAGCTTATAAGGGGCGACAGTGTGATTGTGAAAACCTTGTGGATCACACTCCCTTTATCCAGTGTATGGATGGATGAGTAGAAAAATGAGGACAAAAACTAAATGAAAAATAGAGTAGAATGGGGGAGGGGGGATGATTTGGATGTTCTTTTTTTAGTTTTATGTATGATGGTACTATTAACAGTTGATTTACATCATGGATGATTGTACCATATGTGAATATAGCTCAGTAAAACTAAATTAAAAAAAAAAGAGCTGGGGATCTATGGTGAGTACAGGTACTCCCCGGATTCCTGCTCTCGTGTGGTTTTTTCATAACATTAGGCCATAAATAAACATGAATCGTGACCTGTGACAAGCAATGAAGAAGTGGGGAGCTAGGCTGCTGGGGCAGGGACTGCTGTGCAGGAACTCCGGTTCCAGGAAGGCTTTCCTTGAGGAGGGATACTAGGGTGAAGATCCAAAGGTTTTAATTTCACTAAGCAAAGAGGTGAGAGGGAAAAAGTATTCTAGACAGAGGGAATGGCCCATTCAAAAGAACAGAATGTGAGAGTGAAAACTGAGAGCTCAATCTGCAGAAGCTCGGCCAAGAAGTCCATCCTGAGAGCAACGCGAAGCCACTGAAGGGGATAGATAGTATTGATCTGAAAAAGAAACTTTTTTTCTGGGTCAGAGAAGTCTGTTAGGCGAAAAACATGGCCTATAAAGAACCAGCGCACATCCCATTTAGCACAGGAGATGCGTTTCTAGAAATGGGTGGGCTAACTCTGAGTCAGCGAAATCTTCCCCAGCGTCATCCAGGAAGAGGGAGGGATAAAGTCACTCATCCATACTCTTCAAATCCCCTGAAGACAGGACATACCTCCAGCCATCTGTGCTGGCAACTACGGTTCATAAACTTGTTGGGCATTTCGAAGCCCTTTATAAAGCCAGAGCTCTCGTCCTTAAGTGCCTGCTGATCTTTAGCCAGCTTCCTCTATTGTTTCATTAAGCAACTTCTGCCACAAAATACGACTTTTAATGTTTGGTAAGCTATTGTTTCTTTGTTGGGGTTGGGACAGAGCATTTTCCGGCAGCCATCATGGATCAAAATTATTCACAGGAACATATAACAATGGCAAAAACAAAAGCTGAAACTGAGAGCATTTGCAGCATAGTACACTGCCTCTCATTGGCTGAGAGAGCAAGTCTAGCGCGGATTGCCAGGCCAGCTCTCATTGGCTGAGAGGTATGCCAGCCGTCCACGCACGGGGAGCTCTAGAAGACGGTTTGTGGTTGCGTTAGACTTGACTGTGTATGTATATAGGTTATTTTTAGAAAGAAAATTTAGAGATAAATATCATTGTTATATGTCAAAGGACTTAGAACAAATTGGACACTAAATTGAGCTTATATATATTTGGGTGGATTGTTTGCAATGATACAATCATGGTTTATTTCAATGCTTGGCAATATTTTTATGTAATGCTAGTAAAATTATAATAACTAACAATGCATTTAGGAGAACATATTTTGGTGCACAAATATATGAAGACATTAAGCAAGACAAGCCCAAAAATGAAGACTGTATTCGTGCAATCACAAAAATGACAGGCCCAAGTCGAGAAAAGGTCCCCTCTAAAAGAAACTGCACAAGTGTCACCCTTGATTACTTCTGTTACAAGATCTCCTTCTCAAGCTAATAACATTATAATGAGCAAACACGTATGCAAATGTAGTAACTAATATCCTAGGGCAGAATAACAGGTGGTCTTGTGAGATCCACATGGGAGACAGAGTAGAGAGAGGCTTTGAACAGAATCAAGAATGAGATTACATGGGGAAAAAGCTAAGTGATAAACACAGAGAAGCCACAGAGCCTGGGATCTTGGTAACTTTTTTGCATGCAGAACACTAACCTGTTCATTCTCACTACAGACAAGAAACTCTAGACAAAGAGATAGTGGAACTCATTAACCTGGTGGCTTTGTTATCTGGCTTACACAATTAGCAACTGTGACATTTTCTCCTTGGAAAATTCCCCTTGCCCCTTACTACCTCCAAAAAAATCTGGGCCAGCCCAAGAGAAATAGGGTAAGAAAGTCAAGGGAAGGGTATTAAGGCAGTGATGGATGTTTCAAGAAAAATAAAATTGTTTCCACTACAGTGTGAGGGAGGGATTTAAGAGGAGCAAGAATGAAATTGAGACAGCAGCCTAACCAAGAGAAGTTGATTTCTTAGATTAGATCATTTCCTAGCATGAAAAGTTCTTTGCTTATTCTGTAGGTCTTGATCAGCCGTACCGAAGTTACACTGCACAACAAAACTGGAGCCGTTTCTTCTCGACTCAGTTTAAGGTCAAGAAGAGCTACCTCTTCTTTTCCTTACTCCACATTATTCCAATCTGTTGTAGAATCACTTTCTCCACTGCAATTTCATTCCATCTCTTCAGTGCTGCCACCTCCCCTGAGTCCTCAGCGTCTGGGCACAAAATGAACATTTATAATATGCCTTGGATGCATCTTGCATTGTTCATTGCTATTTAATGCATCCTCACAATAACTGTTCAAAGAAAACATTATTCTCTTTTCTCTAGCCTTGGGAGAGTGAATAAACCTGGTCGAAGTCATACACAGCTAGTCAACAACTGAGCTGATTTGAACCCAGGTCCCTCTGGCCTCAAAATCCTGGACCTTCTCACGACACTGTGCTGCCTCCTAGTGGAATGAATATCTGCCCATGGCCTACTTTTGTAGTTCACAATGCCAAAGGAGTCAATATAATTTTTTAAGTGCTTTTAAAATAAAAAAGCATACTGATTTCCAGCTCCTTGTAGGAATGTACTATGGAGCTCACAAGAAGGATTTCCTTTTTCTTAGAAAAGGAGGGTTGATCAATAAGCTCTCTGCATCAAATCATATAGTTAGTTTTTGTGGGAAATAGGGAATAATGTTTTATAATTCTGAAGCATTCTTTACCACTGGTGATAGCAGCAGGAAATATAAGATCTCATATAGAGATTACTGGACATGACTTAATAAAATGAGCTAGGAGAGTAGATATTCAGTAAACACAGGATGGAGGAATGAACGAACCAGAGCTTAAAATAACAACGCTGAAGCAACAGTAAATAATATCACCTACCACAAGCAGGCGTTAAATTCTTTAATCCCCTGTGAGACAGGCATTCTTGTCTATTTTGTATGTGAGGAACCTGAGACTTAGAGAAGTCAAGTGACAAGAAGCTGGAATTATAACCAAGGATGGCCTTCCTGCAAGGTCAGCCTTTCTTTTTATATTACATAATTCTATCTCTCTGTTTAGAAATTTCTATCCTTTAAGTTAAGACATTTAAAAATTTAGTTGTGTAAAGCACTATGAGAAGTAGAGTGAGGAAAACAAAGACGAACAAGACAAAGACAAATTATGATGGCTCCCCTCCAAAAGTGCACCATCCCGGGAAAAAAACTAAAATATTTATTAAGCCTTTCTGATACTCTAGTGGTCTAACCATACCTTTAAAAATCCATTTCCCATATGCCGACAAAGGATACTTTTCTCATTATATGCTTCCCATTTTACCTTAAACAGGCAACAAGTTCAAAATAAAGGCCTCAATATTTTTAACTATACCCTTATATCTATACATGTGTTATGTGTGCATATAAATATCTACAAAGAGAAATGAGACCCCAACTAATTAATTTTCATTGCATTCATATATGAAGATAATAACCTTCTTTTAAATAATTTGTTCTTTAATAATTGGGAAGGGGGGCATGCAGTGGCTTCTGTTTTATATGGTCAGATGAATGGATTCAATGTTATTAAAATGTCATTTTCAGTATTTCTTCCCTTTTCATTCAATTCCCTAGTCGTGATCCCTAGTCATGGCATCATATTGCACTCAGAAATAGGCACAAGCCAATCTGATATCTCTATTTTTTATAAAACTAACAAAGTGCCAGAACAGTCTCACACATAATTCCACCACAGTTAGATATGATTCTTGGAGAAAATAAAAATAATTGTTTCTATGTCCAGACTATGTTGTGAGTATAGGCAGTAATTTTGATAACTGAAGACATGTCAACTAAAAATAGGACCAAGACGACTAACTCCTCTAATCTTGGTCACCAAATATCAATCTTAAAAGAATGACTGGCACTGACCCAACTAGTCCTGGATTTGAACTGGTGACCTGGAAGTAACAGGCTTTTTACTTTCCATTCCCCAAACCAATCTCTAGAGTCATCCACTCCCCCTAGTCTGACATCCCAGCTTAGAAATTGGACGCATAACAAAGCAACAGATGGTCTTTAGATTTCTAGGGATGCAATGTTGAAATATTTTGTGTTTTCTTTTGGTCTTCCTTTGCCTTTCTAGTCTGACGGTTAAAAGTTTTTTCATTTTATTTCATTCTATACCATTCTGTTTGAATGCTCTTAGTTGAATTTTTGCACAACCAACCATCAAATATGTTTCAAATGGAGAAGAAATGAATCCTTGCTGAAGAGCCTTCGCAGGGTAATGCAATCCCTTGGGAGCCAAAGCAGCACTCAGAGACAGATGCTCAGTGAACTAACTGTCTCCTGACTGCAGGGGTGGCCAACCTCCTGAATAAATGTAAAGTGCAATGAGAGCGAAGAATAAAGGGAACACAGGGAAGTAATGTAACACGCTCCCCATTTTTGGGCTTCTGAAGTGCACTGCAAGATTTCCCCTTGGGATCACTCCACTTTGTAGTTTGTTTCTCTGTATGTCCTACATCATTACCTTCTTTCAGACACCTGCACTGTTCATATTTCCTTAACTGGAGCTTTGCTCTTAAGAACAACCCCCAAAGTCCTTCGTTGCAAAGAAGGTCATTATATAGTAGATAGAAACCTTAAGAGGAAAAATCCTACATCAACTGGTGGTGTAATCCCCAAGGGGAAACAGACTTTAGTTGAACAACCAGAAACCTGGCTTGCTTTATGGTGTTTACACTGCTGCTTGCTAATGGATCACCATAAAGGAAGCAAAAGGGCTCTTACACCATTGAGTAGGCTATCATGGGAGTCTTCTGAGTGTGCCTTTTTTATTTGCTGCAGTCAGGTTAATGAGCTCACCAGCCCACTTGATGTTGAGGACTTTGTAACAAAGCAATCTCTCATTAAATGCTGCCTGGCACCACTCTCTTGAAGCAAAGGGACATTCAGATTATTGAATGCCTTTGTACTCCTCATTCCTACCAGGCTATGGCGTCCAGCACTGGCATAGGTCCCACACACTTCCTGGCAGGCATCCAGTCATCCGCCTGCCCTCTTCAAACTGCATGGGCATTTGCCAATCTAAGCAGCACTGGTAGGCAAACAAGCATGGCACACGACTCCCCTGGCTGAGAGCCAAATGTGCAGCTGAACAATCTAATTTGTTTCCACTGTAGAGGGAAACATTCTTCCCCATTCTTTCCTATTCAGTTGAATTTACATGTAAAAGTTTTGTTGCAGTACAAAGGAATGCGCATTTATCTACATTTCCTTACTGCTTTTACACCTCTTTAGTCTGAACAGTGCAGGTCATGATTTTGTCTCTGGCTTTATTTAAAGAACCTCCTGGCTGACAATTTCTTCAATGAAATGACCCCAGAGTGTTATCAGTGAGCTAGCAGGTGTGTCTCTATTCAGAATCTTGCAGACAGAAGTGCATCCTGGGTAAAGAGCAATCTATGCACAATCCAGCTCTTTTCAACATTACTCATGAGACTTAATGGTTCACTGTCATAAAAAAAAAAAAAAAAAAAAAAGAAGAAGAAGAAGAAAGGAAAGAAAAAAAAAAGCTTAGAGAGCTTTTTCCAAGTCTGATTTTTTTTTTTTTTTTTTTTTTTCAGAGTGATGATAAAGCCCTGAGACATACTGGCCTAAAACAGCACCACAATTTTTTTTTTTAACTAAAACTTTTAAAATAATACATTTTCTCATGTTTTAATAAACAGTTATCTTTTTGTTGCTAATCATTCTGTTTCCAAGCTATCAAATGCTTACTTTAAAAGAATTTGAGAGCACATAGAACAGATGCTCAAAAATTAAGCATAAATTTGGCCCTGGTGTTCCATTTGAGCATAGATGAGCATGTAAGTGTATATTTGAGATGAATTAAATAAAGCTACAATCATAATTACACATTCTTGTGCTATTCATTTTTTCAAAAATAATCTGTGAGAAATTTTTCTATTTTAGGATGACTCTGAAAAAAATTTTAATTAAAATAAACTTTAGAAGCCAGGATATTTTGGGGATCTGCACATATTAAGAAAGAAGCTTGCCTATCAAATGAAGTGATGACAGTCTACCTATATTCTTAGTTTCAATTTGTTAATAGATTATGGAAGGCAAATTAAAAACTGTTCCCTAAAATGATTCAAATTTAAAACCTAACCAGAGAAAAATAATATACAGCAAATGCTATTATAAAGAAAATACATAATCATAAAACTGGCATACTCTTCTGTCATGCTTTTTAAATGCTAGAATGGGGGAGGGGGATAGTAATGTAACAATACTAATTTAATTTTTTTCAAGCTTGCATGCTGTATCAAGTTTCCATTTATATCATAAGATACTCAGTTTAAGAAATAGCACCATGTGCAGTAGTATAAATCTGAAGCCCTAACCTATAGATTTATACTGCTTATTGCATAGTTAACATATACACATTTTCAGTTCACTTAAATAATGTCAGTTCAACTACTTCTAAATTGTAAAAAAATATTAGCTGTGTTCAAATAACCTGGTATCAAATCTAATCAATATTAAATTTTTACATATGTAATTTTATAATGATTTTTCAAAAAATACTATTTTATTTCAAGTCACAATAGATTATTTTTTATGTCTGGTTTCACGTATTGTGCACTTAAATAATAAAGTAAATATATATTAAAAAACTAATCTTTCTTACAAGTCAGTCATTAAGTGAATTTCATGTAGACATAGAGGCTTTATGAATTGTCAAAGAAGACGACCAAACAGAAAAAAGCAAGAGTATAACATATCTGTGTTATTTTAAGAAAAGAGTATGTTTGGATAAAACCCATATTGTCCACCATAGTCTTTCTGAAAGGATGAAAGTATTTTAAAAACACAAATTGCTAGGAATGAAGGGAAAAAAAAAAAGTAAGATATTAGATGGTATACAGATCAAGCTTTTCCTATTAGGTGTTTTTTTTATTGTTTTTAAGAATACTCCAAACCAACGAAGGTTTATTCTATCTTCCAAAGATATATATAAATGTATATATACACACACACACACATATATTCACATCTTAGATCAGTCTGGATATTTGAAGTCTTAAAAACAAAGCTTATATTTGATTTTCTAAGTAAATTGAATGTGCTTTCTAAGTAAATTGAATGTGCTAACCACATATTTTGGTAAACTGTAGACACGGGGTGTAATAGAATTCAAGGAAGTCTATTTTGCCTATTTGAAGCAGAAAAAACTCTATTACTATGACCCTGCTCACTTGCCATCACCTTTACTAGTATAAAACCTACAGAAAACTGGGAAATGCCTTAATCACAAAACAATGCAATGTTACTATTAGTCTAATAAAAATAGTTTACAATTTCAGAGCATTTGTAGAGAAACTGATAAATTTCAAAACATAATCATGTAATTATCTTTGAAAAAATTGCAAAGGAAAATGTTAGAGTTAGAATATAATTTGATTACATATGAAATAAGGTTGAATAAATGCATATAATATATAGATCCTTTATCCATTTATCTTTTTCAAATATTAATCTCTCAACTGATTTTTAAAACCTTACAATATAATAATTTGTTAACAATAACCATGTCTGACATATTATTATATGTTCACTAAGTTTTGTTTTAAAAATCATAAATTAGAAGATACAAAAAAAATCTAAAGGCATTTGACTGCGTGTGATAAGATGTGAGGACATAAACTACCCTATTAGATGTATTCATGTCTTTTAACAGATCACCTTTTAAAAGGTATACACATAAGCATATTTTATATGCATACCAAGGGGGCCTGCTATTAAAATAACAATTGACAATGAAAAACATAGATACAAACTGAAGATTTCAAAAAACAGAATCCTATCTTAAATGATTCAGATCAGCAGACTGGTTGGCTAAATTCTCTACAAGTAGTCTTCAATTTTTTATCCAGCTATTTATAGAAAGCTGTAGGAACAGCTGAGCTGACTGAAGTGATGTCACATTTGCTGATGGAATGGTTTGTTCCAGAGCATGCCTCAGAGGCTGCATGAGTCTACTTAAGGTTTGGTACGCAACCCTAAGCAGTGAGAAGGTGTAAACATGGGCATTTTTCAGCCCCGCCAATCAATATTGCATTGATAACTTTCTACTGACCTTTAACCCTGGGAGGGATACCAATAGCACCGTACTGAATCTTCCGTCTTCGAGGGCTGCCTGGCATAAGCTACCAATTTTACAATCGATCAAAAGTCATCTCTGTGAATAAAGCTTGAGATTTCAGGCAACAGCGAGCAATTTTTGAAAGGTCATGGCTGGGTTTTTATTTGCTTGACCTGTGCTTTCAACTTGTATCACAGTTCTTTATAACCACTAAAAGTAGTCAGAAAATTTCAGATTTTTCCTCATGTATTTTTAGTAAGCCTTTGGGCATTTTCACTGTCCCTAAAAGAATATGGTTGCATGGCAACCTTCACAGTTGCTATGGAGACTCCATGTGTAAGCAGCTGCTGCAATCAGCATTAACTCCAGGCTTGCAGGTTTGTCATTCCAATACATAGGGAGGGGGAACAAATAGGACAGCACATTGCCGTAAAGGGGAAGTCACCTAGATAATGTCACTCACAAACATATGTTCCACAATTATTCTTTCCACTGTTTTATTGCTGCAATTATAGCTAAACTAAGATTACAAAATTATATGGTTTTAATTTGCCTCTATTGACTATGTTTCACTTCCATTAAAATTAAGCCTGAACCCACTTACGTAGAAAATGGTTGGCTTTCTGGAAAAAAAAAATTTTTTTGCTTTCTCATTTGACATCAACAGGAAAAATAATCAATGTGATCAAAACCTTTGTATGAAACAAGCAACTTGATCAAAATATAAATTACCCCTAACATGCAAAGCGTGGCTCCTGTCCCAAAGTTCCATCTGTATTTCTAATATTTTCAGTTCTGTCAGGATAGACCATGAAGATGCTTCAGACGACGGCGATACGAGTCTTTAGAATGTAAGCAGAAATGCCGGTTAAACCCTATTAAGCCTCTATCCTTAACTCATCCCATGAAGCTTAGAAACTGGAGCATGTGATCCCAGTATCAAAGTCCTTAAAAAGAAACTCAAGAACAGAGACACTAGGAAAATTATCGTTGATGATTTTTTCAAACTAATTTTTAATCTAACCCAGGTGACCCTGGATATTGCAAGAATCCTTGAATACCCAGAAATCTGATAAATTTATTCCATAAAGACAGGATCCCTAAGGCACAGGCACAATATTACAAACTTAAAAATCATTTGCAATATAGTGTTAGTTGCCCATCTTTTTTTTCAAGGATAGGTTTAGCATCACCAAAAGAATAAGCATTTGCTACTTTTATTCTAATATATCAATTTCTTATTTGGAGGTACATGCTTCTTTGTTGAATGCTAAGGATTATCACTAAAATATTGGTATTTTACCTAAGGGCAATGTAATCATTTGCTTTCTAATTTATATGACGTAATACTCACTAGCAGACAAGCAAGTAAGCAGTTTTTCTTGGATTTAATTAGATCCTAGTAGCAATACCGTATTTTTGTTCTATAATATAGAATGGCTGCTTTTTTTATTTTTAGCTTTTGAGTTTAAATAATCACAAATCCACAAAATAAAAGATTTATCAAACATATTTCTGCACTTACATAAATTGCTTAAAATAGAGCCATGTTAAAATGTACATATATATACACATTAAAATATATCAGAAAATGAAATTGATAACAATATTACTTTTAATAGCCTTTCATAAAACTTTAAGATAGACCTAAGTGGTATCAATTGATAAAGACAGTTATCTGATTTTAATATTTTATGAAGAAAACTATCATTGCTATTTTTAAAAAATGTATAACCTAGCAGCTTATATCCAGACACGTCAGAGAAGATATTTCTTGAATGAAATGGTAGTATGTAAAATCTACATATATATATACACACACACGCACACATACAATATTAGTAGCATTATTTTTAAATTAGTAGAATAGCACATGATAATAAAGCATAATTACCCTTTCTAAAAATCCTTACTTAGACACATTTGAAAGGTGAAATTTAAAAAGAGCTAAAAGGTAGTACACTAAATATGTTCATGATTAAAATATAACATGCACAAAAAATTCAGAAACTTATAATTACCATTGTAATGGATCTTTAAGAAGATATCTAATTGCACAATTCACAGATCTTCTTTGAAAGAACCAAATGTTGAGTTACCCAATGCTAAAATGATTCTGTTAACCTATGTTTTCATTTTTTTTCCTCTTGGCATACATTAAACCAAACATTCATTTTTTAATTGCAGTACACTATAAAAATATGCAAAGTCTCACAGACCTCATTCACTATGAATTGAATAGACACTTATTTAGGTGTAGGGAATCAAGATATAGTCTACAAACCCTGAAAATAAAACACTGATAGACACTTAAGCACAACCGCACAAGCAGGTGCTGCTGTAATACACAAACCCAGATAACATTAAGTGACCTATTTTTAAAGCCTGTCCAAGCAAAGCGGCATCAAGAAATTGAATTCTTTGCCCTTTACTTTAATGGTTCCTTGTCATGCAATCTTCAAATCAAAAAGGGTGATCACCACAAAACAAATCCCCAACCTTACAACACAGGAGCATCTTTTGCAGTTCAGTACACTGGTGCTTATGGCCTATTCATTACAGCTCGTGCTTCACTGAAATACAGAGCAGAGGACTCACACTCAAGCACAAACTTACCGAGGATTTAAAATCCGATCATTTAGCTAAGAAGAAATGCAAAATCATATTGGATTATTTTAAATATTGATGCCTTATCAATACTTTTTTACATTAACAAAGAAGACATTACATTTAAGGTGTGGAACAAACAAGCTTTATTTTAACAAACGTTTTAGTTTGCAACACCTTTGTAAGATAAGGATTTAAACTTGCCATCACTAAACTACTCAGAGCACTGGAATCTTTGACCATATAATAATAGAATATGTCCCGATTAATATAGTAAAGGACACCTTATGGTTAGAGATACAAAATACATTTCAAAATGGTTTTCTGATGACAGACCCATAAATGTTATTTTTCTATAAAAGTGACATGAATCCATGAAGAAATTATTTGGAGAATTTAAGTTCTAAACTCTGTGACTGAGAATGAGAATGTTTTATTTGGCTTGAAAAAGAGTAATTAGCTGCGTACATTAAGTATAATATGCCGGTTTCAACTAAATCGTTTTTCCATAGCTCTCTAAAATAAGACCTAACTGTTACTTTCCTTAACCGTTTGAAAAATTTCAAAGCTATAGAAAATTTGAAATAGTAAAACAAAAACCCACGTATCCTTCACCTTACTTCAACAACTGTTAACATTTCTCTTTGCAACCTTTGTTTTCTCTCCCAGTCCAAAATTGATGAATATTGGCAGTATTGTGTTTCAACCTAAAACTTATTTTCTTACGCGGAAGCATTTGAACCTCAACTGCAAACATCGTGACACTTCACCACTAAATTCTTCAGCATGTACCTCCACAGAGCAAGGACAGTCTGTACGTAAGCCACACCTCCATCATCACACCCAATAAATTTAATATTGTTATGACAGTATTAGCTACAGTAAAGTCTATATTTAAGAGTTCTTAAATTTTTTGGATGAGATCCGGGCTCCAGTCAAGTATTATAGATCATACATTGCATTTAGTTGTATGTCTCTTTAACCACCTTAAATCTAGATCAGTTCCTCAGCACCTGTCTCCCATACATTGAGATTTTTCAGTAGCCCATGCCAGTTGTTAAAATGTCTCACAATTGAAATTTCTTTTTATTGTTTTTTAAAAATCAGATTCAGGGCAAACATTTTTGGTGAGAGCATTACAAAGGTAACATTGTATCTGTCCTTAAAGATTACCTTCTGATAAAGGATTGTACCCAGGCTCTATCCCTGGTGTGTTCATTTTTCTGTTACTAATTTGAATGAATTGCCAGGAAAGTACAGTCATTTGCTACTGTCACTGTAAGGATGAAATCTTACAATTCATTTAAAATAATTTGGTTTATTATTCTTTGGCTGAGGATCCCACAGCTACTTTACTTGTGGGACTTATAATGAAAATTTGGGGTATCTGAATACTTTGTGATTGATTCCCTTCCCCCAACTCCTGAGCAACTGACAGCTGATAGAATGGCCAGCCTGGAAATAAAGGGTGTGTATTTCTGAGTTTCATAGCACCTTTCTTTACTAAGGCTAGCACAATGAATTCTATCTTGGGAACACCCACAAAAAAGCAAAACTTGAAAATTATTCATAAAAATTAAAAATAGTTTCCCCATTCAATTTCTGAGAACATAAAAATTAAGAGACTAAATATAATTGTTCATATATTTAAAAAACTTTAATGATTCTAAAATTTTAAAAATCCTACTGAATAAACCAATATGAAGATATTTCATTTATTGAAAAAAAATGGGAAAAATATTTGATGAAAAATAAAGGAACTTCAAAAGGTGTGAACAACATCCACCATCGACATTTTCACAATCTCCCTGAGAATTTACACGAGAAAATAGAGGTTTATCTTTTTTTTTTAAGCAAAAAATCAAGAAGGGATCCTTAATATCTCCTTTCTAATCCCATTCAATCATACATTATCTTGTGCTTGATTTGTATTTGCAAATAGAAGACTACATTTGAAACACTTATGTCCTATAGACCACTTACATTAGATAAAGTATGTGTATACTGCAGCCTTTCTAAGGCTTTTCTATAAAATGTAAAATAATGTGCATTTATCCCTTGTCAACCCATCACGTGTGCAGCTGTCCCAAATGCCATCATATTCATTTGCTTTTTTAAGCATTTTGGAGATTTTTATATTTTATTAGAACTCTAGATCCTTTATATCAGGATGCTTTGTAAACTTTAAATCTTTATGCAAATACTAGGATCAAGAAGAAGGGTGGATTGAAATGGACATGGGTAAAAACTTCAGCCCTCACAGTTTATTGGCTGCATTACATTTGGGGACTCACTTCACCTCTCTGAGATTTAATTTTCTTCATAAAATGAGGAGAATACCTACCATTTAGGATTAAATATATGAAAAGTACATGGCACAGAGCAGGTACTCAGTAAATCATAACTATCTGTAATCGTTTTTAGTCACCATCATACCCCTAACTTTATAGACTATGATACTAAGAATAGTTTAGACTCGCTTAAATAGGTACGTAACATACATCTACTGTAATCTTAGTAAAGGTCCTCCTCTCCTTGGAAATCTATGCCTAATTTAGATACGTGTATGCACAAACACATACACAATTACACAAGTATCAATGGTAAATCTGGGTGTAACTAAAGTTCTGCAACAATGTAAGGAATATATAATTGACCTCAAGGTAAAATATATGGCCATCTACTTTGTTTTCCACAATACTGGTAGGCTTGCATTTGATGACCAATGAAAGAAATATACAATGGAAAACTGGAAAATGGAAGGTGCACAGCCAAGAATTTTTTTCCAAGAACACATGTGTACTCAACATGTTTATCGAACCCAAAGAGGAGCAAAATTTACCATTAATTCTGCATAAGAGATGCAAAGCAACAATCGATACTGATGTTTAAGATATTGAATTCATTTTTTAAATGATTTTTGTTGTTTTCATAGCTGTGTGTAACCTCATTTTTTAATTCAATTTTTAGATTTTTACCTTCATCATTCACAATCGTCAACCAGTATTGTTTTGTCTTCTAAACTGTCTTAATATTTCTCTTTCAGAAAGGAAATCATGAGATTTCCTACCAAGGAGGAAAAAATGTTTTAAAATGTTTCCTTTTTCCAATGGACCTATGTTTTAATGAATAAAAACAGCAGCACTGAGCAAATTATATAAACTTTACACAGTGCCACCCTGTATAATAAATGTTTCCTAAAAAATAAATAAATAAAAAGCATAGCAATTTAAAAACAAAACTGTCTGTGGGCATTTGACTGCATTTTCATAATTCTCATTCTGTCAAATCTAAAATACAAGTATATAGTAAAACTAAAATGCAGAGTATTCTTATATAGAAAATATTCAAGTCTTTTTTTAAATGATTTTTTAAATCTAAAGCTAAATTACTTACAAGACTCAGCTCTCTGAATATAAACTCATGATTCTCATCACTGCTTTAGTTTATATTGGGAAAGAAAATTGCTCAGCTGATAGTATGCTTTTACAGTCCTCAATGTCAGGTCTGCTAAAGCTACTTCTAACAGGGCAATTTTATAAATTAAATGAGTTTATTATGATTATTAGTAATAGGAAAAATAAGCCAATTTACAATCACACACAGATATGATAGCACATAAAATACAATGTGCTATATTTTATATTCTATAGTTTATGTCAAAAAAATACAGTGGTACATATTAAATTCCTAAATCAAAATAAATATTTACTTATTTAGAACTGTTAGGAAGCAAGCTTTTAAAAGATGCACTTTTTTTGCCTAACACAAAAGTGTAAAATCTCTGCTTTCAGTCAATATCACCTGTAAGGTCTGAGTTAAGCTTATTAAGAACACATTCTATATCCCAATCAAACATTATTGTAGTTGACTATGTAAGAGATTGCACAAAATATGATTTATTACTAGCAGACCTACATTTTTGGCATTTAAACAATAGCAATTGCATCTAAAAACATGGTACTTGTTTATTCTGATGTTCAACTTAAAGGCCCTAATCAAATACCAGCTTCCTTCTTCATAAGGCAAATAGGTTTAGACCCAAGATAATTCAAATAATTGAGCAAATTTTAAAAATCAAACAGCCTGAAGTAAGTACTTGGGTATGGTTTTTTAAAAACACTTTTTATCCTCTAGCCCCTCTATCACATTCACTTTTCCAAGATAGAGGGGGAAAATATTTATACTTTCATTTCCTAAAACCATAAAAACTCACCAAAATCTCACAGCCTCTTCCCTAGCATGGATTCCTATTATTGTCATTTTGGTCCTTTTGTGTTTTACAGAAGAAATCCTCTCTAGTCCTAAAGGCTATAATGCCCACTCTTATTCATGAACAATTTCCTTATTATAGAGCCGGTTGTAAATTATGTCATCTGATCAGAGGTGTAATGCTGACCCCAACCCATCAAAATTTTCATGGAAAGAGGATAATCAGATTCCAGGCTACTTTTCTGGGCTTTCATGGGAAATTCCTTTTAACAAAAAGTGATGTAAAAATGATATTCACACAGCAAGGAAAAGAACAGCAACTAAAGGTTTGAAAAGCCCACCAGGAGAGAAAATTCAACCCACTTATAATAAATCAGCTGCTATATATTTTTCTGTGTTTAGTACCCAAAAAGAAGATGATATGAATCCATTTTCTATTCAGATTCCTTTTAATCCTACAGATGAAAACTACCCTACTGTTTCCAAATGCTTTTTCATTCTAATGGTAAAAAATAGCTACCAAAAAGATAGGGTTTCACTGTGGCTCTCTCACCAATTACACGCTATTACAAGGTATAAAATATACACATACACTCTTTTAAAGTCACTAATTGCCAGCTTGGTTTTATAAGCCAAAAATTTTTCATGATGTCACTAGAGAGATGATCAATATTCCCTCAAAAGTAAAACCTCAAATACCAAAATATCTCTCAGAATTCCACCATTAAATAGGTTTTACACACATAACACTTCTAAAGAAAAATGCTTTTCATAATGAATACCAGCAAGTTGAATTTGTTTGGCCAACTACTAACCTGCCTAATTTCAAATTCTTCCTTCTTAAAAGCACAATATAGATTATTCATGCTCTTAAAAAGCAACAAAGAAAGAGGCTTTTGACAGACTAATCAAATTGACTTATAATAATCCCTGTATTTGGGAGGATGGGAAAATTATGATAAAAGATTTTAAAACAGAGTTCTGATATTAAATGCTACACTCTCCTTGCATTAATTGCTCTAAACAGGAACTTTTAAAAGAAATGACATTATATCATCTATCCAACATCCTTTAACTGTCAAAGTATTACTCTATTTTGTAGTTCACGGTTCTCTTGAATACACTTTATTTTTAAATACTTACTCAAACATTTTAACTAACAAAATTTAATTTCCTAATGGGCTTATTTTATTTATTTTTCTGGGAAAGAATGACTCATGCTGACACTTGAGAAAGATCATTATTTTGACAAATAGAATATTCATAGAAGTTGTACAAAATATGTTTTACTTGAGTATTGAATGGTAACACTTGTAAAGCTAGTACTTTATATCTTAATTCCTCCTCTCACCTAGACAAGAGTCATTTTATTTTGACTTGCTCAATCTCACTCACTTACTTCACTCACAAGCACATTTATCATTTCTTAATGATGAAGGTGTGCTTTTGAATTTTTGCACAACTGCAATGACAACTAAAAGCTATTACTATAGAAATAGAACGCTTCTTTATAAGGTTTTAAAAGACTTCATGATAACCTAAATTGTCAACTCCTAACATTGCTACTTACCTCCTAATTCTTAACTCAGCCAACTTTCTTAGAGACTATAATCCATTTTTAAAAGCAAAATGATGATGCCACTATTTTTGATTGCCCCAAATAATAATTATTAATAGCCAGGTATTTCTTTATTCTCATAATACACCTTATCAGCTAGCTGCAGCTGTTTTTCTAAATTGAAAGAAAATACTAATTATTAATTATAGCATTGTGCATCACTCATACACAAGATCTTTCTGACTATATATCATTCTGACGAGGTTACGGTAGTTAATGGTTTTCAATATAATTTTTTAATGTAGGCCCTCCCAAAGTTACAACTGGAAGAAAGCTATGGAATTATGGTATTTCAACAATTTCCTATGTTTAAAGCCAAGTCTTCCTTCACGGTTAGCTAATGTTTGTGTATCGCCTTTTATAACTCTTGAAAGGAAGGAGATACTGGATTTTAGGGAGTATGAGACATACTTTGAAGTAAGTTAAGTTACAAAAATTGGGGGGAGGGGGGATATGCTGACCTATGTAACTTACTGCCCATGAATTAGGTATCTTTCTCTCCTGGTGTGTCAGCAAGCCACACACATTCTTTCTTGCTACAAATCTGTAAATCTGAAAAGGAGTAAAGAACATGAATAGAAAATCTCTTTATAGAATAAAAAAGCATGGGGTGTTATTAAGGAAGAACTGTAAGCCCTATTCTATTCATAGTAATTACGGGATCGGATCAGGTTAATGTGGGACCTGGGTCAATAAAGTACGGTAGGTTCACCCGTTTTAATCCTTTTCAATCCTATAGTCTGCAGGGCTGCCTGCTCTGCTTGACTCACCAAATCACTGTAGGTTAACATGGAGGGCATGGGAATATTTAGCATAGTGGAAATTTATATATTCTGTCAGTCACAAGTTTCAGAAGATGAAAAAAAACTAATTTCTCAGAATCATTTGACAAGTTTTTCCCTCTCAAATCAAATAATAAAGGTCAAATTTCATTTCTAGGTAATACCATTTTTAGTCAACTTTTCACAATAAAATCTGTTTCTTTATTAAATTTTTCATCCACCCATCATTCATGGAAGATATTACACAATCTTGATAAATATATAAGTAAGAACTAAAATCGATTATGATTTGGCCTTATGTACTTTGAGATAATCCCCTTCATTTTCTTACTGTTTTTTCTAAAATTTCTGTGGAGGATGAATAACTAAAAATTCAAAACCCGCTATCTCATGCCAAGAGATAATTTCTTTTTTCTTTGAAAATAGTTTTTCAGGTTACAGTTCTCCCTTATCATGGTGAAATTTCTTGCCTATACAGGATTCAAAATCATTTATTGTAATTAGAGTATTTAACATTGTGATTTGTGAGGTTTATGATGATTGCTCTTTTTTTTTTAAGGGTCTGTTTGGAATTACATAAAAAAAATACACTTGGGAAAAAATTAAAGGACTTTATATTCAATGTATAAATCTTAAACATATCTAACTGTACAGTGATCCATGTTCTGTATAACAAAAATGGGACATATTAAAATTTGGAAAATGTAATAACTCCTTTGAGTTTAACTCCTAGGAATGAAACACATATTGCAGTAATCATTCACCCCTGATGGATAGTCCATCAGTGATTTTTTTCCTTCTTCAGGGTTTTTATAACTGCTTTTGCCACTGCTCTGTCCTTAAACGATCATTCACTATATAACAACTTATATCAACAATGGTACATTCTAGACATTGGACATAGCCTTTATGAAAAAGCCCCGAAAAGTAGAGATGAGAATTGGTGCACATGTGGTTTGTCTAATTCTTGCATCCTAACTTCTGAGTATTCCACACTTCTGTTTGTCTCCCTTTCCCTTTAAGTAAATAGATACACCACTTGTGTTCTTCTCTCGTAATACACAAGCCCCTTGAAGGTAGGTACCATATATTATATTTTCCTTCAAAGTTATTATGGAATTATTAATCTGAGTGATAATGTCTACCCACTAAAGATTTCCCCCCAATTTGAACAGGTAATTATTTTTATTTACTTTGCATGTTTCTCACACAATATGAATCATTTATGTTTATGAATACAAATCAGTATGTTGAGAGTATAAATTATTTTTTCTATTAAAGTTAAATTTAAGAAACTTATGTGGCAGAATTGACCATTTGGATATAATATATAACTTGTAAAAAGAAAAAGAAGTTATTTTTAAAAAGAAGGCATCCCAACAAAGTTTAAAAATATGGGGGTGGAGACGGGAGATGGGGAACAAACCTACCAAATCTGCTAGTACTTGAATGACATGAACTCTGGTAAACGCCAGCCTGCAATATGGCAAAAACGAATCAATCAGTTCAGCTTAGTTCAGCCTCTGCAACTGGCCATCTGGCACAAAATCAACCGAATGTATCCCTGCATATTCATCTTCATTTTCACAAATACTCAAGAGAATGTCATTCTAGGGCAAAATAAAATTAAATCACCATAATTTTTAAGACATCTTTCCTTTCATACTCCCTTGAGAATACTGTGTTTATATGAGAATACTTATTGATTTAGGGTCATTGTATAATTCCTATTTGAATGTATTCTCACTCTTCTAAAGGCTAAAAATAAAACATTCAATTATAAACATTAAATTTTTCAAAGAACTTTCTTTTAGAGGAGAGAAACTTCTGTAAAGAGGTCAGTTTACTTTTAGTCGAGTCATAAGTAAATCAAGAAATCAAAGCTACTTTCATAAGACTCAGTAATTTCACCATTGCACTGATCCTGAATTAAGCCAGCCTAACATGTTATTATTGTTCAACACAATCAAAACAATGCAAAATTCGTTCACATTTTAATTCCTACTTACAAAAAATCAGAAACTAAAATTTCATCTGATCAAATGGATGTTTAACATGGTAATCATATTATTATATAAAATCAGTCAAACACTTTACCAAATTCTAAAGAGATAAAGCTAGATGTTACTGCAGGATTTTCGTAATGATTTTGAAATTCTATTAAATGTTTATTTGGCAGGTGGCAGCTAAAGTATACTTTGTACCTAGACTTCTTGGGTCATTTTGAATGAAAATAAAAGAATAGTCTCATAGTCTGTTTTTAAATATAATACTGAGTAAACAACTACATCAAGTTTATTGTTGATTTCATTCATTTATTTTGTCCTATATTGCCCCATTACGTGTTAAATTTTGACTCTCTTTAAATAAAGTAAATGAATGCTAAGTAAGATACATCAAAACACAGTGAATAAATCACAGTTTCAAGCAAACTTATTTCCCAAATTATCTTTATTAGAAGACCTCTATAAAACATCTGATACGAAAAAAAGAAGAATATTTAAATTCTACTTCACTCTGATTTTCCTCATTAAAAAAAACTTTGTTAAAAGTTTTAATTTTAAAAGGATAATGATGGATGATAACTTAGATTTCTTCTTTGTACAACTGCTCTTTTTTTCATTAGACAAAAGATTAAATTATCAAATAATAATTCATGCTGTATTTGAGAAAAGAAGCTTATTAGCAAATAATTGCTAAGCTCCATGTATTGTTATAAAATGTTTCTTTTGAGAACTATATATTGATCTACATTAATCATAGTACTTTTTATTTCCATTTTTTTATCTTTGCAGCCTTTTCTGTTTTAAAGTTAAGTTGTATCTCTGGCAATGTTTCCTGAAACAATTTCAGTATAGAGCAAGCTAATGGCTTAGGATCATTTCATAGATCTCAGTTTTTGTTATGTGTGGCCTTCAGAGATGTTACAGTGTGCTATTTCATAAACTGACTTACAGTTTGAAAGCTTTCTTTTGTTATTAAAGCGCACATGCAAAGTAGGACCTTGTGCAGGCAAGGGACAAAAACTTGGAATCACAATTGGTATTAACAATCCTGGACTCATCATCTTCTATCTGCTCAACTTGGAAAAAAATCACAGTCAGGTTTACTGTGGCTCATCTTTCTGTTACATTATCAATTTAGAAGTGTTGCCAAGTACATGCAAATATAAAATAAAGTTGGCTGTAAAAGATTTTGTGTTTATCTACTTTGTGAATCACTGTACCCATATTCATGGCATCTTTTTAAGGCTTGTAGCTTTGGGTTCATAAACCCTACAGCTTTTAATTTCTACACAAACTAAAGTCAGTAGAAACTCTGGTAGCAAACTTCAGTAGATATTGATGAATAGCTTACATTTGCGTATTGCTCTTACATTACTTTTAAACAGCATACACATGCAAAATCTGCTTTCCTCAATTCAAAAGCAAGGAAAGAGCTGCAGAAGTTATATGGCTTGCTCCAGCTCACCCTCTACTTAGAAGGGAACTAGGTTTAAAACCCACATATCGAGACCACTAGACTTGTCATTGTCCCACACTCTTTACTCCTTCAGGAAGGCCAACCCCAGAAAAGAGCTTATTAAAGCCTGGTGTCCTCAGTTATCTACCTGTTTCCACTGCAAGCCTCTGAGCTGGTGGCAAAATGAATTAGCAGACAGCATCCCAAGAACACTTCTCATTCTAATATCAAACTGAAGAAATTTCCAGGTGAGCACTGAATTCCCAGAAATATGGAATTGTGGGTTCAAGTCAATCTTGTATACATCTTAAGGAGATAAGAGATCCCAGCTGACATACAGATTTCATAAATAATGAATGAGTAAAACCAAGTAATATAAATGGGAAAAAAGACACTTAATTCACCCATTCACACAAACATACATTCATTCATTCCTACAGTAAATTTTCATTAAGTGTCAGTATATCCCAGTTGCTAGAAACATCACTGTAAAACAATCATGGCTCACCTTTCATAAAGCTTATAGTATAAGGGAATATAGGTAAATTCTATGCTACAATAGATGAAGGTTTAGGAAGTGATGGAAGCCCCCAGGAGTGGCAACTAAAACCAGATCAAGTTATTAGGAAAGACTTTTTGTAAGATGATGTCTAAGCAGAAACCTAAGAGCTGAGCTTGAGGCAGTGGTAAGAATATTCCAGGCAGAGGAAATAGCTCCTGTGAAGTCCCAGAAATGACAGAGCCTGGCACATTAAGGACTTGGAAGTAGTGCTGGAAGTTTGGAGCCCAGAGAGAGCTTAGGTTGGTATAAGATGCAATGGGCTTTCATCAATTGTAACAAATGTTCCACACCAATGCAAGGTGCTAATGATACAGTGGTATATGGGAATCCTGCATTTTATGCACTATTGTTCTGTAAACCCTCAACTTCTCTAACAAAGAAAATAAACAAACAAACAAATACTAAGTTAAAAAAAATGAGATGGGGATGATAAGCAGGGTACAAATCATGAAGGATTTGTAAGCCCTGTTAAGGAGCTTGCACTTTATTCTAAAGGTAATGTGAAGTTGACAAGAGTTTTAAGTGGGAGTGTTCCATGATTAGATCTTTGAGAAAGATCATTCTGGCTGCAGCATAGAGACAGAATTAGAGTAAGGCACCTGGAGGTGGAGAAACAGTTGGTTAATTAGTAATTCGGGTGAGAGACGGTGGTCTTTGAAGTAGGGAAGTGATCATCTGCATAGAGAGTATTCGAAGGATTGGAGGGCTATTTCGAGGCAATATCCACAACATGGAGGGGGAGGGTAACTGAATGTGTAGGTAGGAATGGAAAGAAAGGAGTCCAGGAACACACATGGCTGGGCAACTGGGTGCTTCCACTCAGTCCTAGAAAGCACAGCAAAAGAAGCACATTGGGAGGAAAAAAATCATAGCTTCATTGGGGGTATGTAGAGTTTGATGATTATGTGGCAAACTCAAGTGGAAGTCTCCAGAAGATTTCTGGGTACCAGGTTTGGTACCAGGTGACGCTCAGAAGAGGGATTTGAGAGTTATAAGCAAATAGATGGGCTTCAAAGCCAAAGAGTGAATGAGATCATCCAGAGAACACGAGACAGTGAGCAGGAAGTAGGGCCTTGGACTGACCACCGAGGAACACCAACCCTGGAGGGAAAATTAGGAAAGAGAATTGTCAGGGGAGCCTAGGTAAGGTTTTTCAAGAAGAAAAGAAGTGATCAACAATTCCAAAGGCCACCATGAGTGGAAAAGACTCCAGTAGATGAAGGAGTGAAAGGCAGACGAAGACATAAAAATAACAAAAGTACATAAAATTTAAAAGGTGATAAACTATGGTAGGAATAGGATAAGCTTGTGTGTGTGTGTGTGTGTGTGTGTGTGTGAGGATTTTTATTATATGAGAAATCTGAATCTGTCCAAATGCTGATAACAAGGAGTCAGCAGAGAAAGGAGATGGAGAAGGGAGATGGTCAATAGTACCAAGATGCTCCTAATTAGGCAGGAAAGGACCCAAGAACCAATCCAAGAAAAGAGAAAGGCTTTATATATTATATACACTTTATATAGTAACAGAAGGAGAAAAGGAGAGCTGAGGGCTTCCTGTTCAATGGCTTCTGTTTTTATTGTGGAACAGGCACCAGAGTTAATCTGCTGAAGTGAGGGAGGCCAGAAAGGAGGAAAAAATGGGGCTTGGTAGTATCATGGATTGAACTGTGTCCCCTAAAAAATACGTTCAAATCCTGACTCCTCATTCTGTGAATGACTCTAATTGGAAATGGGGTCATTGAAGACATAATGAGTTCAGATGAGGCCAAAGAGGACTTGGGCGGGCCCTGATCCAGTACAACTGGAGCCCTTCCAAGAAGAGGGAAATTTGGACACAGGGATGCAGGGAAGAGTGACTTGAGAGGACTGTGGCAGAGATTGGAGAACAAGGGGCAAGGGAGGACTCTCCCTTCCAAGTTTCAGAATAGCACAACCCTGCTGACACCTTGATTTCTGATTTCTAACCTCCAGAACCATAAGACAATACATTTCTGTTTTGTTTTAAGCCACCCAGTTTGTTATAGCAGCTCTGGGAAACTAAGACAATTTTGGTCAGAAATTTTAAAAGAATGGTAAAGCTTGAAATAACATTTCTGGAGAATGGGAGTAAGAACTGGCCAGGGAAATTAGGAGAAGGGTGCTTGAGTATGTCTAACACATGGCTGAGGGGGGAGACCATACATTAGCTTGTGCTAATCTACCCAGTTTATTTTCTCCAGTGGCATTAAGTAGTTTAGAGATAGGTATGGAAAAGGTCAATGCTTAATTCAGGTGTGGTGGAGGAGGTATTGGAATGCAAATGCTTAGAGTGGTGGGCAGTGATGTCTCAGGTGAACCAGAGACAAAAGCCCTTGACCTTCAAGAGTTTTCCAGGAGAGACATAGTGCCAGTGCTGAGGTAACTCAAATGCCACACTCTCTACTCATTTGAAAACAACTTTAAAATTGCAAGGGCATGTGTTTTTTTTTTTTTTGTTTTTTTTTTTTTTATTTATTTTTTTTTAATCTTCATTTTATTGAGATATATTCGTATACCACGCAGTCATACAAAACAAATCGTACTTTCGATTGTTTACAGTACCATTACATAGTTGTACATTCATCACCCAAATCAATCCCTGACACCTTCATTAGCACACACACAAGAATAACAAGAATAATAATTAGAGTGAAAAAGAGCAATTGAAGTAAAAAAGAACACTGGGTACCTTTGTCTGTTTGTTTCCTTCCCCTATTTTTCTACTCATCCATCCATAAACTAGACAAAGTGGAGTGTGGTCCTTATGGCTTTCCCAATCCCCTTGTCACCCCTCATAAGCTACATCTTTATACAACTGTCTTCGAGATTCATGGGTTCTGGGTTGTAGTTTGATAGTTTCAGGTATCCACCACCAGCTACCCCAATTCTTTAGAACCTAAAAAGGGTTGTCTAAAGTGTGCGTAAGAGTGCCCACCAGAGTGACCTCTCGGCTCCTTTTGGATTCTCTCTGCCACTGAAGCTTATTTCATTTCCTTTCACATCCCCCTTTTGGTCAAGAAGATGTTCTCCGTCCCACGATGCCGGGTCTACATTCCTCCCCGGGAGTCATATTCCACGTTGCCAGGGAGATTCACTCCCCTGGGTGTCTGATCCCACGTAGGGGGGAGGGCAGTGATTTCACCTTTCAAGTTGGCTTAGCTAGAGAGACAGGGCCACATCTGAGCAACAAAGAGGCATTCGGGAGGAGGCTCTTAGGCACAACCATAGGGAGGCCTAGCCTCTCCTTTGCAAAGGGCATGTGTTTTTGAGTAAGAAAAAAGCCCATGACCATCTAGGACACATTAGTTAAGTAGCTATTACTTCTATAACCATGTAAAATTTAGTTCCATATATTTTGTTATGTGGTCAATATAGAAAATCTAGTTATCAGTTTTGTCTTGGCCCATGGAACCAGTTAATCAAATGTAACACTTTCATAGGCCTTTAAGAGTTCTATCTGCTTAACACCATTCAACATGAAATAAAATATTGGACTCTGCCATGCAAACAAAATCGCATTTATAGAACATTGATTAGACCTATCTCTAATGAGATCCAGTTAATACTGAAGACATTGAGGATAATAATAATTACTAGATTCCATGACTCCAATTTTATTTATTCCTTAATTGAACAAATGCATTGTGTTGTTTGGGGGGACACAGTGAGGGAAAACACAGTTCTTGATCTCAAAGAGCTCACAGAGGGGACACATGTAAACTAATAAGTCCAATAAGTGCAATAATGCTATGATCAAAGTATGAATAGGAAAAAGGGGGGACAATCTGACTCAGCCTCATTAATGGGGTCCAGGAAGGCTTTCACTGTAGTCCTAAATGAACCATACATTTAAACTTATTTTCAATTATGCACATAGATGTGCTCTCATTACAAGGATGAGTTGAGATCACATTCTGGAATTCTTACAACAGTAAACACTGACAAATCTGGACCCATAATTCAAATATCACAATATTCCATTTTTTATATATCTACGATACAATAATTCAATCACCTGAGCTTAACCTGAAATAGTTTTCAAAAGCTTAACATCATATTCAAAAATCAGGATTAATCTTTCTCTGTTGCATTATTGTTTGATTACAGTCAGCCATCTGGTATTTTTGAGTTTTAGTCAATCTCAGCATTGCTGGGAGAGGCAGAACCCATAGCAAATCCACCCTTGCAGAACACCATATAACAGGATTGCAAGGTGCTATATCAACAGTGCAAATGGCAGAACTAAGAACAATTAAACAGAATTTTTTTTGAATCTTTATCATCTTTACAGCATTATGTCCCAATGCTGTTTGTCAAGGAAGAAACTAAATATACAATTCTCTGTCCATTGTAATTTGGCATTTTTAAACTCATCTACAACCAGTTTTTTAAAAAGCATAAGGAAGCTATGAAATGAGCTAGTAAAGCAAATATTATATTGGAAATCATTTATTAAATACAGCACGTTGTCAACATAATTGAAAATACATTAAATCAGATTCTCTTTGGGGCCTAATCACTGGTAGAAAATTTGACACTGAAGTACATTAACTCTTTCATGACTACATTCAGTGAATTATTTCTTTGGTCCTTGTGCATTGGGTGACTACACCCTTCACCCAGAGAGACTTGAACACTCCCAGCCATTAGTAGATGCTACTATTTTGACAGCAAAGTAAGAGTCCTGGGAGAAATTAATCCAGTCCCTTGAAATCTTCACATTCTCTGTTCCTATAACTTCTGCTATTGATGAAGGAACTCATGCAGTCATATGAATTTTTTCAACAGTAAATTCATAATCTTCTATCTCAGTTGGGATCTGGGCCCTTCCTGATAATAGTGCCATTTGTTAACCACAATAGATATTTTAAGCATAATTTACACAATAGATATTTTAAGTATAATTGACATACAATAAACTGCACATTTTCAAAGTATACAATTTCATGAGATTTGACATGTGTACACATCTGTGAAATCAACACAATCAAGATAATGAACTTATTCAGCACCCCCAAAGGTTTCCTTGTGCCCCTTTGTTATCCCTCCCTCCTAGGTAATCATCGATCAGATTTTCTGAATTATAAATTACATTTTTCTAGAATTTTATAGAGAGAGTACCATGCAGTATGTGGTCTTGTACATCTGGCTTCTTTCATTCAGCATAATTATGAGATTCAATCCTGTTGTTCTTTGTATCAATAGTTCATTTCTTTTCATTGCTGAGTAGTATTTCATATTATGGCTAAACCACAATTTATTTATCTATTAACCTGCTGATGAATGTTTGGGTTATTTCAAGTTTTTAGCTATTGCAAATATAGCATCTATGAATATCTGTGTACAAGTCTTCGTATAGACAGATGCTTTCAGTTCTCTTCGGTAAACACCTAGCAATGAAACATAAGGATCATATGATAGGTGTACATAAACTTTTTAAAAAACTGCCAAACTGTTTTCCAAGGTGGTTGTGTCATTTTAAATTCCCACCAATTTTCTTTTGATTAGTACTGATATAAAAAATCTTTCTCCATCCTTTTACTTTCAACATATTTGTTTCTTTATATTTAAATAGGATTTCTTGTAGGCAGCATATATTTGAGTCTTGCTTTTTATCCAATGTGAGAATGTACACCTTTTAATGGGGATGTTTAAACTCCTTACATTTAATATGATTCTTGACATGGTTGGGTTGAAATCTACCATCTGGTTATGTTCTATCTGTCTCATCTGTTCTTTGTTCGCCTTTTTTTTTTCTCTTTTCCTACCTTCTTTTGGATTAATGCAATATTTTTTCTGACTACGTGCTATTCCCTTTGTTATTCCCTAGCCATAACTCATTCTTGTTTTTATTTTTATCAATTGCTTTTGGTTTATAGCATACATCTTTAACTCATCACAGTCTACCTACAATTAATATTTCAAAACTTTACATACAGTATAAGAACTTTACAAAACTTGACTTGCCTTTTAGCCCTGGAAGCCATTGTGCTGTTGTTTCATACCATTTATTTCTACATAAGTTATAAACCCATGCTACTTTGTTATTATTTTTGCTTTAAACAATCAATTATCTTTCAAAAAGATTTTATAAAGAAGAAGAAAAATCTTTTATATCAACCCTCACATTAACCTGCGTTTCAGGTGCTCTCCTTTCCTTTGTTTAAGCCCAGATTTCCATCTGGTATCATTTGCCTTCAAACTGAAGGACGTTTAACCTTTCTTGTCATGCAGATGTGTTGGTGATTAATTCTTTCAGTGTTTTTATGTCTGGGAGAGGTTTTATTTCACTTTTACTTCTGAAAGATATTTTCAGTGACTGCTTTTCTTTTTCTTTCAGTACTTTAAAGATGGAGTTCCACTAACTCCTTATATGTCCTTTTTCTGTGGGTCCTTAAAGACTTTTCTTCATCACTGGTCAAAAGCAATTTTATTAAGATGTCCCTTTGTGATGTTTTCTTCAAGCGTCTTGTGCTTGGGGTTCATTGTGATTCTTGATTTCATGGGTTTATATTTTTTCTTAAATTTTTAAAATTTTCAGTCATTATTTCTTCAAATAGTTTTTTCTGACATCCCCCCACCCCTACCCTGCTTCAGGAATTCCAATTTCACATATCTTAGGCAGCTTTATGTTGTTCCACTGCTCACCAATGTTATGCTCCCATTTTTTTTCAGTCATTTTTCCTTTGTGTACCATTTTGGTTGGTTTATTTTGCTTTGTCTTCAAGTTCACTTAGCATTCTTCTGCAGTGTCTAATCTGCTATTAATATAATCTTGCACGGTTTTCATCCCAGGCATTATAGTATTCATCTCTAGAAGTTTATTTGAATCATTTTTTATCTCTTCCAAGTCTCCAACTTAACATGTTCAATTCTTTATCTACCTTCTTGAATATACAGAATATAGTTATAATAACTGTTCTAATGTCTTTGTCTAGTAATTCTACCCACTATGTCATTTCTGGGTCTGTTTCTATTGATTGATGTTTCTCTTCATTATGTGTTTTATTTCCCTGCCCGTTTGCATACCTCGCAATTTTTCTATTGAGTCCTAAGACACTGTGAATCTTACCTTGTCAGGTACTGGATATTTTGTATTCCTATAAATATTCTTTAGCTTTGTTCTGTGTAATAATTAAGTTACTTGAAAACAGTTTGATCCTTTTGAGGCTTGGTTTTATAGGCAAGATCAGTGAAGCCTTAAGTCGAGGGCAAAGTTTGTCTCACCACTATAGCAATATCCTTTTCAGTACTCTACCTGATGCCCACAAATTACAAGTTTTCCATAAGGCCAGTGGGAATAGGTACTCTTCTTGATCCTGGGTGAGTTCTAGTGATTGTGTCCTCTGCTCCTGTTCAGTGGTTCTTTACCCAGCTTTGGATAGTTCCTGTACATGCATGCAATGATCAGTACTCAGCTGAAGAATTGAAGGGACTCTGCAGATCTCCAGAGTGCTCCCTTCCCTCCCCCTCCCTCTCTTCCTCCCTGTCCCTATCCCTCTCCCTCTCTCTCTGAGCTTTCTCTTTCCCAGAACCCTACTCTGCAAACTTTACCTACTCTGGCCCCTCTGAAATCTCAGATTTGTCTTCTCAGTGCAAGGACTTTGCTAAACTCTTTTTGGGTTCCCACTCCCAGAATGGTGGCTAGAAACTTTAAAGGCAAGTAACCTGGGCAATCATAGGGCTCACCTCATTTTTCTCCCCCTCTTTGGGAAGAGATCACTATCTCATCTTGCCTGATGTCCAGTGTCTGAAAACCTATTTCTTATATTTTTTACAGGTTTTTAATAGTTTAAAACAGAAGGGTAAATCCAGTCCCTATGACTCTATCCTAACCAGAAGCACAGATCCATAACAGCTACATTAAATCTTTGATGCTCTCTTTAAGTTTCCTACACCACCACTCTCATCCCACTGCCTCATTCATCAGACAACACTGCTCAAAGACTTACATACAATTTGTTATCTGCCTGTCTCTACACTCTCTAATTTATCTAAATTCATAAAAATTTTTAACCCCTTTGCTCCCTCCATCTAAACCCCAGCTAACTTCTTCAGCTCCATTAGGGTCCTCAATTTCCAATCATCCTCTCTTCACCTTGAATCTTCAGTATCTCTCACTGTCCTGGCCCCTTTCCCTTGGCTATTCCTTCTCAAGTCTAGCTCCTCTTTCTAAATGATGTCATTCTCCAGAGTTCCATTTTTGGCCTTCTTTTCTTCTAACCCTATAGACTCTTCCTGAATTACTTCACCTTTCTTATTACTTTAACTGCTGACTGCTACCAAATATGAATCTCCACACCAACCTCTCTTCTGAGCACCATCCCAAATGTCTAACACCCTACTGAGCATTTCCACTTGGATATCATACCTACACTTTACTTGATATGCTCAAAATTAAACTTTGTTATCTATCCCCTCCACACCAAGTTTACTTAATCACTTTCTGAGTAAATGACTCTACCTTTCACTCATTCTACCACCTAGGAAACATGGGAGTTATTCTTTACCATCATCCCTCTCACTTACCCACTACTTCCAATTATTTGCTAAGTCTTATTAAGTCTATCTCCTTAACATCCTCTGAACCTGCTTCCTCCCCCTCACTTCCACTTCCATCACCTTAGTTCAAAAGCTCATACTTTCTGGATGCTATTACTGCTATATATTTCTCCCCCAGGCTCATCTCCCACTACACCATATTCCACACTACTTCCATGATAATACCTTTAAAAGAAAAACCTGAAAATGTTATTTGTGTATTAACACTCTGCAATGATTTCAGGCTATCCTTGACTTCAGGATAAATTCAAAGTCCTTAACTTGACCTATAAGACTCTTCCATGACCTAGTTTCTGCATACCTCTGTAACTTTGCTCTGCACTGCCTCTATTTTCCAAGTCTCTAACACCTATATCCTTTATTCCATACTGATTTATTTGAAATTTGTCAAATACAGCTTGCTATATGGTTAAGTATACATGACTTTGTCCATGTCACTCTTTCTGGAATGTTCTTCTTTTGGTTAATTATTTTGCCCTTCAAAACTCAACAGAGAGGTTATTGCCTCCTCTTGAAAAAATAGTTATTGAACTGGACTGAAGACTTCTTTGTACTGTTCACCCAATTCTTCCCAGACTGGATTAAATGTCCCCTTACAAGCTTTTGCAGCATTCTGAGTTTTGCTCTATCATAATTCTTATAATGTTTATCTGTTATTTGTTTGGTCTTCCATTAGACATAATCTTCTGGATTATAGTTTGTCCTTTATTTCTCCAAAACTACTATCTACTAGAGTAATAATTACAAATAAAAGTTTGATGAAGGATTGCTTTAATAATTGGAGGGATTTAATGATCCTGTTGACTGACACACAGACACATTCCATATTGCTACAAGAGATCTAAATACATTTCATATATTATACAACAAATAGTGTTTTACATTTCTTTTTTAGAAAATAGCTACATTAGAAAAAGTATTGTTGAAACAATACCACTCAAGCTTTAGTCAGCCAGAGATAATACACAACAACTTTACTCTCATGCAGGGAATTTTTTTTTGTTCTTTTTATTTTAAACTGTAGGTCAGAGAGTTATTTATAAGAGCAGATAGTTATAAAGGCATTCAAGTTGATGTCATGCTGTTTGACAGAACAGTCAAGCATTTAACCATTTATTCATCCAGGTTTCATTTCCAAGTCAGCTGGCTCATTATTTGATCTTCAACCTTCAAGTAATACTGTTCTTTGTGAGGCCTCAGCCCTTAGAATTTTAGCTCCAGTTTAAGATTTCACTGCCACTGAATCCAAACTCAGGGTTTCTTTTTCCTACTCAGGGTTTTTTTTTAAACCAAGTAACTCTTCTTTCCAAACTGCTTCCAGATGCTTTCCATACTCAACAGCATCCTCTCTTTTGTTCCACAGCTTTCCTGATTTTTATAGCCAACATGGGCATTTCTTAATCCATCTAAGCTGTCCTTGTCTCCAGCCTCCCCACTCATTCTGAATTCCTTCCTGAAGCTACTCTTGTTCTTCACATTCCCTGCCAACTTCAAGAGTAAAATCACTTCCCTCCAGGTAAAGCCATCACCATAACATAGGCTGCCTGGCCCAGAATGCTGCATAGAACAGACCACTGAGAGTCCAAAACCCAAATAATACTATGAATTTTCCTGATCAAGCAAACGCTCAATCTCTATGCAAATTTTGCAGAGGGACATTTTCAAAATACCCTGCTTTGAGTGTGTGACTCATCATGAGTCAGCACCTACCTCAGTCACAGCCAACTCTTCCCCAGTTCACAGGGCTACAGCTGCTGCAGTCCCACACTTACAAGTCTTTCAGAATCACTTAGAAATTTATCCTAACTGTTGCATATCAGGCCTTGCAGCCCTCTGTTATTCCAGAAGCTAGCTTAAGTGCCATTAGTCAGCTTCTGAGACCTTCAGCCTCAACAGAAAGTTATCTTTTTTTCCTCTCTGATGTTTGAATGTCCAGTGTGATCTTGGGAACTCTGTCTGACTTATACCTTGGCCCATCTAAGACTTTATTTCTGCATAGCTGAGTCCTTATCTTGGCAAATGTGCCTACTAACCTCAACTGGGGCCATATTTACTCTTGCCAGCACCCTCCTTCCACCTCAGAACCATGCTCCCATTCTCATCAGCCACTTGCAGACAGACTTCCCTAATGCCAAATTCCTGCCTACATTTATACGTCACCATATCCCCCATGATGCTCTTCTGCTTCCCTCTCCCAGCACCAACTACTTATTGAAATATCAGTTGTTTCTCCTCTTGATATTTAGATGCTGCAGTCTCTCCATCAAAATATACACTCTCCCAGGCCTACAACTATTTCTATTCTGTCAAGACCTACCTCAGTGTTTGCCTCTTCTAGTCTCTAACAGGTGTAAGGTCTAATTTGGTAGCCGGTCACTATGCAATCCCCAAGAGTTAGATAGCCCATTTTAACACAGAATGCAAGCTCTTTTTAAAATGAGCACACCTCCAGTAAGTCTAAGGGATACCAGTGTAATTTAGTTTTTGAAAATAGAGTATTAGGTATGATAATGTGTTGAGTGTCAGCCACAGTTCAAAAAACTAATAAAAATTTTTGACATTTTCAATTTATAAATCTATTTAATCCTATCAAATTATTGCTTAGTACTTTTGCTATTTTTTGTACTTGCAAGCAATATGAAATAATGAAAAGCTCCTAAAATAAAAGAGAGTGACTCCTCAGTGGTAAAGAGTACTATTTAAAATGAGTCCACTTCAATATATGTATCTTATAAAGTGTTTATTTATGTATACATACTTAAAACTAATCTAACACATTTGACCTGTATCTTCTGTATCAGTTATACAGCATTGCATATCCCTTAGCTAACAATGAATTTTACACCAAATATATGTTGAACGCAAAAATTCTAAACTACTAAAAATCACAGCATAACACAAACAGCAGAAAAGGTAAATCATGTTCAATATTTTAACGAAAATTATTTTTACATGATATCCAAGGCAAATTATGACACACACCGAGACAATGGCTAAACACCCATCTTTCTGACTGTACTTCCATCCCCAAAGATTTGGGGCTCCTTCCAGAACTCTAGTATCAGAGAAATGTAGACTTCTTTCACTTCATATGATCTTTCTCAAAAGAACTCATTGATTACCTACCACAAAGTCTGACACCAAGTTATCATGAGTACTCAACTACAAAGAGGAGGAAAGAAAGGCAGGTGTGAGAATGTGGGTGAAGGGGAAGAAAGGGAAATGAAGGGAAAGGATTATCATTTATTAAAAGCCTCCAATAAGTCAGGCATTATGATGACTCTCAGTCATTTTATTTAATCCGGAAAACCATATTAGCACTTATTTTCATTTTGTATATAAGGAAACTGAAGCCTAGAGAAGTAAACTAGCTTGCTACAAAAGACATGGTTAAGAGTGACAGAAGATAAAGTATAAACCCAGTTCTCTCTGATTGCAATGTCCATACTCTTTCCATAAAACTGTGTTGTCCCCAATATGCATAGATAAATAACCTTTCAGAAAATTGATGACTAGTACTGTCCCAAATAATTGGTAAGTCCTGCTTATTGATACTTCATTTATTAACATCTATTTATTATTCATTTACTATTGTACTGTGCTAGTCTCTGGAAATTCATAAATGAAAGAGGTCCTTGACCTCAGAAAGCTCACAGTCTAGAGATGTAGAAAGGAAAGTAA
The DNA here is from genome assembly GCF_015220235.1 of Choloepus didactylus. NCBI lineage: Eukaryota > Metazoa > Chordata > Mammalia > Pilosa > Megalonychidae > Choloepus > Choloepus didactylus. The sequence goes on from NC_051320.1 coordinate 20,629,898, forward strand.
ATGTATAATTTCAATACAGTATGATAAGTGCTAGTATGGAGGTACATATGAATACAATGGGTATGTCAACCAACTTACTTGGAAAAGGGGATGGGGACAAGGAGAGACAGAAAGTCACAAAAACTTCCCATGTGAAGCTTAGACTCACCAAGAACAGGTGGGAATTACCTAAGTGGAAAAAGAGTAGGAGGAGCTCAGGCAGGGGGACAACATGTAGAAAGACAATGAAGAGATAAGGAGCCTGACCACTTGGAGAAAAGTGAGTTAGTTAATTCAAGAGCTGTGGGAGCTCAAAAAAAGGGAGAGACTAGAAGGACTGAGAAGATTATGTGCAATCTTTTTTAGACAAAATTTATTATGAAGGACCGAGAAGATTATGTGCAATCTTTTTTAGACAAAATTTATTATGCCACGCCCCCACTGTAAACTCCTAATGACTTAAATTGCTATAACCTAATTTTCTGTGCATGACCTATAAAACTTCTGCCAACATTCCCAGCCTTCTCTTCCATCCTGTTCTCACAATGCACGCATTTCTTCCCAGCCCCAGTCTTCACACCCACTAATCCTTCATCTTAGAACACTGTCTCCCTACCCCTCAGCACTCACTTAGGAAGCTGTGCCCTGACCTCCAGATCTGGTTACATTATCCCATCATATCTTTGTGTGGCACCCTGAACTTTAGCTTCAGAGTTCTTAATACAACTGAAATTACATGGTTATTTTGGTCAGTATATACTCAAGATCTCTCTCCGTCAAATGATTCTATCTTGTTTTGGTCACCCTTTATCCATAGCACCCAATATCAATTATTTTTAGGACCCCATAAATATATGAAGTGGTAGATACTCCGAAGAGTATTGGGGTAGGATGAGTGTTTGGAGGCAAACATGAGTTTAAGATATCTGTGGAACATCCCTGTGGAGTAGTTTGGAAGGCAATTTTCTTTTTAGAATTTTTTTGGTTTTGGTATTCAGGTAGGAGTTCTGGGCCAGAGGGCACAGATTTAAAAGTAATTAGTAAATAGATAGTACTTAAAGATCTGGGAATTGATGAAGCAAACCAAACAGAAAAATAAAAGGGAGGAAGTAATACATTATTGTTGGGTACATCACCACATAAAGGGTAAGTAGAGAAATGAAATCCAAAAGGAGAAGTCAGGGAGGTGGAAAGAAAAATAAAGCAAATGACATCAAGATAGTCACAGTAAGAAAACCTAATAAGGGAAACATAGTCAATAATGTAAAATACTGTGGGTTGTTTTTTTTTTAACTTGAAAGAGGTCAAATAATAAGGAATGAATATATGATGTTGAATTTTGCAATCTGGAGGTCACTGATGACCTAAAAGTGAGCAGTTTTATGGAGCTATGGGAGAAAAGCCCAGATTGCATTAACTCATATTGAATCATTTAACCAATCCTTTTGAACGCATACAAAGCAGAGGCTGTACTTGGTGGAGACATGAAAGTAAGCAAGATAGGAATGCTTCCCGTCTCCACAGAGCTGAATGCACTATGACCACAGTGCATGTGCATCTAGCTCCTACAAGTATAAATTAAGCTTTGTTGCAATACAGGCTGTTTAATCTTTATTTTTTATACCCAGCTGCTTCAGGCAGTTATGTTACCTGCCTGATCCAGTAAATAATGTAAAAAGTGTCATAAGTGGTTATAATTGGATATGTGCGCCTATAGTTTCTACATATTCTAGTTATGAAGATCGAGGAAGGCTTCCTCAAAAAGTGAGGAGAATCTGGAAAGTTAGAGATGACAGCAGTCAAAAGAAGGAAATGTTTGCTAAAATCAAATGGCAAAATCCTCAAAATTGGAGGGATTTTGACAGAAGTATATATAAGTGAAATAGCAGAAGAAAAAGTGAATATTAACACCCACCATGGTTTAATGATAGGAGAAGGAACAGCCTCCACTTAGTATTACTGCAACATTTCACAGTGGAGTTTAATGTATATTTGTACAAAAATAACATGGTACCTGTCTCCTCCAAACACCTCCAACCACACCCTGATTCCTGAGAGGGTTGATCTGGGCATTTGTGAGGTCAGGTGTTCAAACAAGGTCAAGGTCACAGGCACTCCATTGCCAGGACACACAGAGCTGAGTGGAACATCCATGGCCCTGCCCTCTGGCCTCTCCTCTGCTTTTATCCAATATTTATAACTCTGACCCTAATCAGTTATAAAATGAAAGTAAATCAACATTATTTCCTCACCAGTGTCCCCAATTTTTGCAACCTGGCCCATATATATACCCGGACTGGCTATGGAGGCATAAGAGAGTAGTTTCTAGAGATTCCTTTCCAACTTCCAATACTTGGTGATTTCTTGCATTTGTTTTTACTCTTTCTTACATAAGGGGTTCCTTTTGATTAACTTTTTGCTTTATTTTCATATATTTTATTGATTTTTTTTTTCTGAATAACAAAAATTTGCTTTTGAGATGGTAAATGAGAATATTTATTTAGGAAATCCCATATGTTGCCAAGTTTCTTGCCAACAGAAAGGTGACAAATATAGTTATTTGTCAGTTTTAATTCAAAACATTATTTTTGATGCTTTTAGTAGCCATTAGACCAAAAGAAGTAAAAAAAAGTGGTTACTTTTACCTCATTGTGAAAGTTATCTTTTAAACTTTTCAGAAGGGGACTGTAAAAGCCATGATTATTTAGATTCTGTAACTTGTCTAGAGTTTAATGATATGAAAGGTGGTAACATTCAGATTAAGAGTAAGAAATACTTTTAAATAAAAGCAGAGGAGAAGCCAGAGGCAGGATGGTGAATGTGCACAAAGTATGGCTTCTTTTAATCAGGTACAGAGTACCTGGTGAAATACTCAAAAGGAAAAATCACCACTTTTCTTTCAATACATTTGTTCCTTTGTCTTACCTTTCTTTATTCTTCTCAGTACTTTTCACTAGTCATCCCTGGCTTCCTTCCTATTTTTTTCCTAATCTTCAAAATCAGATTAATGATAAAGACAAAATAAAACTTTGGGAAATGTACAAAGGCATTTTAGTTTGCATTTTACATATATCTGAATGCATAGATCATTCTCTTTTTCTCTTTTTTCTCTCCTTACTTTTATTATTGGGGATGGGAAAGGAATCTTTCTTTCTTACTATTGATATCTGGAAAACTGATACTAATCCAGGGCTCTACAGAAATTTAAAAAAACCTTGTCTTAGTTTGCCAGGCTGCCACGACAAATACCACACAATGGGTTGACTTAATCAACAGGTATTTCTTGTTTCACGGTTTTGGAGGATAAGAGTACAAAATCAGCATATCAGCAAGGCCATGCTTTCTCCTGGAACTTGCAGTGTTCTGGATCTAGCTTGGCACAGCTCTCAGGGTTCCCTGGCTGGCACCTCCTGCCTCCTGTCATATGGCCATCCCTCTCTTTGTGCCTGCTCTTCCAGTTTCCCCCGACTTCCAGCTTCTTTCTGTGTGGCCTTTTCTGAATAATGGTGCCTGAATTTCTTCCACTTACTCCAGTGTTCCAGTTTGTTAATGCTGCAATTATGCAAAATACCAGAAATGGATTGGCTTTTATAAAGAGGGTTTATTTAATTACAAATTTACAGTCTGAAGGCCATGAAAATGTCCAAGTTAAGGTATCAACACAAGTATACCTTCACCAAAGGAAGGCCAATGGCATTCAGAAAACCTCTGTTAGCTGGGAAGACATGTGGCTGGAGTCTGCTGATCCCAGCTGGAGTTTGTGTTCCAGCTCATAGAAGCAAAGATAAAGTCACTCTCAAATAAACTTCTTCCCTTTACTCGGTGAAAACAGCATTTTTCTTTGTTTATTCCTGCCTGGCTCAAGAGCACCCAGAAGTAGCTTTTGTGCTCAGGAGAGCTGGCTCTTTTGGTCACTGTGAGGTGCCTGCCCCTGCTCTGGCTCACTCTGGTGGTAGTTCTTCGTGTTGCTTCCCATGCAGCTGCTGCTGTCATTGCTCCTGACGTGCACGCACTTGCTGAAGCCTCTTGTCCTTCCCATTGCATGAGGATGTCACTTGCTCTGGCTTCTGGCTTTTTCCACTGTTTCCATTCTGGTCTCACTCATGGCCCCGAGTGGGGAATAGACTGCTATGCCGTGCAGCCTCGAGCTTTCTGTGTGTAATAGAGGGCTCATCTAACAGCTTTTTGAGTATGGCCATGGGAAGCATAGTTTACATAATTTACTTAAGGTTTTAATTGTTCTTTTTGTTATTATTGGTAAGTATTATTGATTGTTGCAGCCAACATTTATTGAGTACTGCAAAAGAGTTATCTTCAAGCTTTGAGGAAGGGCTACCTGTTTTTGAGAACTTATCATTGCACACTTCAGGCACTAACCTAAGTTCATACGCATTATCTCATTTGTCCTTTACAACAACTCTACAGGGTGGGTATTAGCACTATCTCATCTTATAGACTAAAAGAAAACTTAGGCTTAGAGAGTTTAAGAAAGTTGTCCAAGTTTCCAGCACTAATACCTGACCAGAACCAAGATTCAAATCTTGCCTTGGTCGGTTCTAGAAGCTGAAATCTGGAAGCTGGCAGAATTGCTATCAACTCAGAAGCCATCTTAATAGAAGAAATCCAAGACCTAAAATGGAAGATAGTAGCTTTAAAGAGGAAAGGAAGGCAGGCTCACTCCTTGAAGCCTATAACAGCAAAGAAAAATAGAGCTTGAGAAAGGGAACCAGCCCTGAAAAATAACCTTGAAGCTTCTCAATAGTCAGATCTGTCATCATTCCCTAGCCCTAGTGGCTCCTACCAGGAGATTACTGGATGCCTTTCTTAGGGATGAGAAACATAAATCCCAAATACCTTCATATTACAATTCAGCAAAGACAATGTTTTAGTTTGCTCGGTTGCTGAAAGTAATATACCATGAAAAGGGTTGGTTTTTAACGATGGGAATTTATTAGCTTACAAGCTTACAGTTTCCAGGCCATGAAAATGTCCAAATCAAGGCCTCACCAAGACAATGCTTTCTTCCTGAAGACCAGTTGCTGGAGAGCCTGGACTCTTGTCACATGGCAGGGCACATGACGGCATCTGCTGGTCACTCCCTTCTCTTTCGAGTTTTGTTGCTTCTTGTTTCCATGGGTTTCTCTCTCTCTCTGTATTCATCCCATTTATGAAAGACTCCAGTAAGAATATTAAGACTTACCTGGGCCATGCCTTGATGGAAGTAACCTATTCAAAAGGTCCTACTTTACAACAGGTCTATACCCACAGGAATGGATTAGCTTTAAGAAATGATTTCCTAGGGTACACACAGTTCCCAACCACCACAGACACCATTCTCTTGACCATCAAGCCTTTATTGAGAACGTACTATGCTCTCAACCTGTCATGTAAATGTAAGACTGCTATGTAACTCAACATGCAGATGAGTGGTACAGCTCTCCTGCTGGATGGGAAGATCCTTGAGGGCAAGCTGGGGACTCCTAAGCACAACACACATTGTTTTCACAAGTTGTTTCCAGTCTACTTGTCTGCCTTCATTTCTTGTCATTCCACCCCTCTGTACCTGGGTATCATTCTCTTTCCTCCTACTAGAAAGCCATTTTCCCACTTCTACCTGGCAAAATCCATTGCTCACTTTGCAAGCCCAGTGTAGATGTCATCTTTGAGGTGGTGACAGTGCCATGGGAACTTCAGCTCCCACAGTCACCAACAGCCTTCCTCTCAAACCCAATGTCAGGACAAGCTCACTGGGCCCTCTGTCCTAAGCCCAACCAGGCCGCAAGACTTCAGCTCCTCATATTTAGAAGTTTTCAAACTATCACTGCTTCCCACTGAGCTTGCCACACCCTCCACAGGGAGTATGCCTCTCTCTGTGTGTTCCCATAGCCCTTTATATATCCTCTAGTACAACACTCATCACATCATATTTTAATTACTTTTGGCAGGTTGATTTTTTCCACCTGGAGAGCAACAATTAATAATATGATGGATTTAACAGTATGCTTGGAATATGATAGCCACTCAATAAAATGTTATTGATGACTGATTCAAGTAATCATGTCTGTTCTATCCTTGTATACAACACTTAACACAGAGCTTCACACATATTATATTTTTGAATAAACATACCCAAAACACATAAACAAAGAAAAAATAATGACCATGACCCCATGATTTTTTCCAAGTTTGCTCCCTCTATACTTGTTTATGGTCTTTCAGTTTACATTATTTCAAGAATTCCCTGCTTATCAGCAAATAATATCCAGTTGTTCAAGCCAAAAATAAATGAATCATCCTTCATTTCCCCATTTCATGTGTCCCCTACAGTCAGTGCATCATCAAATACTGTTGATTCTACTTCCAATCTTTAACCTTTCATTTAATAGGTATCTTTATTCTACCTATTACTCTCTATCACTACTTACCCCATTCTAATCCAATCTAACAGCACCATCTGTTATGTGGATCACAGAAATTGTTCCCTAATGTGTTTCTCCATTTCTACCCTGGCCTTTACAATCTAGTCTCCATACAGCAGCAGGAAATATCTTTTCAAAGACAACATTTCCCTTCTTAAAATGCTTCAGTGACTTTCCACAGCCTTTAAAATAAAATCCAAGCTGGCCTCCTTGGTCTGAATCTGGCTTCCCCTACCAACTTCAACTCCTTACCTCTCTCGTTTATTCATGATGCTCCCACCACAGTGACCTTCTCTTTGTTCCTTTAGATGCCAAGAGTGGTGCTCAGCTCCTTGTACTTGCTCTTGCCTGTGCCTGGGTTGCTATTCCATCGCTAGCCACTTCCCATCCTTCAGATCTCGGACAAAATGTCACCTCAACAAGAGCTCCTCTCCAACCACCATGCCGAAGTGTTCTCCCCCTAATACTCAATCACATCACCCTGCGTATTTTCTCCATGGCACTTACCATAACCTGTCATGCTCTTGGTTATTGGCTTTCTTGTTGCTATCTGTCCCCTCCAATCCCAACCACCTCCCTCCACATACAATAAAATGAAAGGAATAGAAGGGAGGACTTTGTCTGTCCTTATGTTATGACTGCCACTCCAGAGCCTACAAAATATTGTGTACTCAATACGGATTTCTTGAAAGAATGGATGAAGATATTTTTAGAGTTTATTGTGTGACTTCACATATCAATGATAAGCTTTTTGCAGGTAAAGGTCATGTCTTATTTGGAGAGAATTTGATACAGCACTCGGGAAAGTACCATGTGACTACAAATACAATAAATGTTCTTACAGACTTTGAAAAGTTTATCAGGGTCAACATTTGAAGTGACTCTTGGTCTCAGTTTTCACTGTTGTCAAAGGGATATCAACAGAAACTTCTGAAAAATCTGTATATAACAATAGGTACCCATTAATATATGGCCTTAAATAAATAATATTAATAAGACGTGAGGTGTTTTTCTGAGAATGTTTTGAAAATCTGAAAATTTTGAATGCTATTTTCAAAGAGCAGGTCTCTGCTGCATTTACCTCCGTGTGTACTAAGCACCCATGGATTTCAGTAGTTCTCTTGTTAAGAGGCTCACAATACCTAAAGGATCACATGATCAAGAGAACTGAGCTTAGTAATTCCATGAGAATAAAGTCCAACCAAGGTAATGTATCTGAATTTAGTATCTAAATTAAAAGTTTGAGGCTCAGCTTTCCCAGAAGTAATTTCTTCTCCCATCAGGGAACATATATGCTATAAATAAGATTATGCAGCTCAAAAGCTAATTGTTTGAGAACACCTAATTGAAAGTAATAGCTAATGAGAGGGTCGCGTTAGTGACTTTATGTTAGTGGCCACATTAGGATCCTACATTTTATACAACCTGGTTTATTTCCTCTTTCATCATTGGCATTAGTGGACAAGTAAATGATTTGGGGATAGCTGCACTAGCTGATGCATGCTGGGCCTGGATCAAAGGATATTAAAGAATATAATAAAGAAGACTCCACCCCTAATTCAGAGGTTTTTAGAACCAGGGTGCAATTCTGCCTGAAATAAAGGGTCTCTGAAAGCATCCAAGGAACATTAAGGACAAATAGAGGAGTCCATTGTTTTAAACTTAGTGTTTAGGGAAACATGGACAAATAAGAAAGCTAGAAAACAAATTAAAATGTTGCCTACTCCTATAGTCTCTGCATTATACTAACGTGTGTTCCACACAGGGTGGGATTCAGGCTTAAAAAAGAGAAAGTGTTTCCCTCCAACAACAAACCTGGCCCGGGATAGAGGCATACAAAACCGATTCACACATCACAGTCTGACAAGATGTTCACTGATAATTTTAGCTCACTGAAGAACTGATTGATATACTTTTCCTTCTTAGAAAAGCATCTTAATCTCATGAAAAAAAAAAAGAAACAGAGTACACACAGCAACTGGTGAACTTGTAACTCGGGGCTAAAGTCGATGTCTGAAGTAGGACATCTTAGAAAAAGGTCAGGCAATATGGTGGCACTTCTGAAAAATTGCCTTATTATCAGCAAATTTCTATCCAAACTTTCTGAACTTATAAAACCATTAAATAAAACCAAACAATTTGCAATATGTTAATAACACATTGACCTTCATTATTTTAAAAGTTGCAGAATAAAGCAAAAATGCTACCATTTTTTATATATAATTTCATAGGTATCTCTCACCAAGAGATTGTCCTACTCCCATTACAGTAACTATTGAACAGAAAGTGAATCCATTAGTTATTAATTGGCTTAAGTGCACCGCATTAATCACAAAAAGCAGTTTGCATTACTTGTTAAACATTTACTAGTAAATGTACTAATGAAGAAAGAGATTTAAGTATCTAATTCTTCTGAGTTTGAGGTCTGACAATCCGAAAAAAAATGCGCCCATCTCTACAAGAATTTTAAATATATCTTAATATAGTTGATTAATTCACTAATGCACTCATTTATTCAACAAATGTATGGGAGACAGCTCTACAGAGGGAAGAGGATACCTACAAAGGATGATTGGAAAAATTGCACTGGCAATGGTTTAAGGGTGTTATATTCATGTTATGTTATACTTTTTCTGCTCAATCTTGCAAACTTTGTTTTCTCCCCCAAAGGGTATTGTTTTTCTCATTTCTTTTAGCAAGAAAAAGGGGGTGCTAGCCCAAACAATCTGAAAGCAAGAATAATTCAACACAGAACTAGATCTTAATCCATTAGCAAACTCAAGATGGGGGATAAGATGGACAGGGATTCACGGACCCTTTAAGAGTAAAATGTCTGATATACTAAACACTATACTTAAGAAAATAAAATTAATTCCAAGCCCCACTTACTTTGTGGCAATGAGGTTTCGAACTTATCAGAAAGCTGTGGACTCTGGGAAAGTCATCTTGAGGGCCAGTATTCTTGATGATGAGGACAGCTAAGTGAGGCCATGCAAATCAATGTCCTAGAAATAAATTAACTTGAACCAATGTCATATGTGACCTTGGAGGCCACTCCTACTGCCATGTTCTAGTTTGCTAATGCTGCCGGAATGCAAAACACCAGAAATGGACTGGCTTTTATAAAAGGGGGTTCGTTTGGTTACACAGTTACAGTCTTAAAGCCATAAAGTGTCCAAGGTAATGCATCAACAATTGAGTACCTTCACTGGAGGATGGCTGATGGCATCCAGGAAACCTCTGTTAGCTGGGAAGGCATGTGGCTGGCATCTGCTCTGGAGATCTGTTTTCAAAATGGGTTTCTCCCAGGATGTTCCTCTCTAGGCTCCAGCTCCTCAAAAATGTCACTCTTAGTTGCTCTTGGGGCGTTTGTCCTCTCTTAGCTTCTCCAGAGCAAAAGTCTGCTTTCAAAGGCCATCTCCAAAATGTCTCTGTAAGTGGGAGCTCCTTTCTCAATTCCTGTGCATTCTTCAGTGTCCCTCTGGCTGTTGCAAGCTTGCTCCTTCTGTCTGAGCTTATATAGTGCTCTAGTAATTTAACTCAGACCCACCCTAAATGGGTGGGGCAACACCTCCATGGAAATTATCCAACCAAAGGTCTGGTCCACAGTTGATTGAATCACATCTCCATGGAAACACCCAAAGGATTCCAAAATCTAATCAACACTAATATGTCTGCCCACACAAGACTGCATCAAAGAATACGGCTTTTTCTGGGGGGTATAATACATTCAAACCGGCACATGCTATAAGAGCTAGCAGTGGCATCCACTTCCACCTTGACAGTATTCACATAAGAGCCTAAAAGTGATAATACCCAAGAAATTTTAAGAGGATAAAACTGATCTTTCCCTTTCCGAAAGATTATTAGCAAAGTATGTTGAATAAATAAATACCTGCATCTAACCATATCACAAGGATTTTTTTTTCACTATTCCATATTCATACTGGAATGCTATCTCCTAGGCAGAGAAATCATGAGAAAGATATTTTGAAAAACATCAAAAATCTGTATATTATATATAATATTAATCATTGATTTGCATAACTGCATAAATTTAAGTTGCATTTAAGTTCATAATTTTATACTGAATTATGCCTATATAGCACAGGTGAATTTAAGAACATTTATGTAAAATGTTACTATTATTATGAGGCATAATTTTTTAAAATTATGTAATATTTTTTAGCTCATAACAAAATGTATTCATTATTCTAAATTAAATACTAAAAGCTACTAATACTTGATAATACAAAAGAACAATAATAGTCTATAAAAATAACCCCAATAACAATGCCATGGGGAAAAAAAATAGCAATCCTACAGATTTCAAGAGGACTCCTATCGCTAAGAATGGGCCAAATTCTGTCACAAAGTACTCTATGTTCCCAAATACCAATCCCCAACTGGTGAAATAATTAGACCTCTATCATGTAGGCCAATAATACTAAGAGTACATCAAATCCCAAGATCTTGAACAGATATATTTAAAAAAAAAAAAAAAAAAAAAACACAGAAAAAAGCAGACCTACATTTCAGTGAAGTGGATGATTAACAAAACCATGTACCTAAGAGAATGTTAAGTACAGCAGGACTATTTAGGTCAGCTATTTTTCAATCTACTTCAGAATTAAAATCAGATAACATAAATACCATGCTCATTAGGGCCAGTTGCTTAACTGTCAACCAGAGTTAAAACTGGTATATAGTGTTGATATATACCATTATGCGAAATATGATCTTTCTCACAATAACAATATATTTCACTGAAAAAAGATTAATGTTGAAATATATCAAAACATTTCTATTTCAACAGAACCATCACAGACGTCTATATAATGCCATCAATAAGGGTATATTATGTTTAGGCCACATATGGAAAAGCAGAGAGTAATAGCAAACACAGCTAAATACCTAGAATTTAAAGTCACCTTTTTTTTTTTTCTTGTAAACATAAGGGATTCAATTCTCTTTACTCTGCATGAAGAAGGGTCTCAGGAACAAAAAAGCTATAACTACTCTAGTTAATAGGCCTTGGGTACCATGTTGCTTAATTCATCTCTACCTTACAATTTCAGAGCATATGGACTTGACAGTGACTTCATTCATGCTTTCATTAAGCAAATATTTACTGGCTCCATCCTATAAGGCAGGTATTATTCAAGAGGCTAACAAACAGAGGAGTAAAATTAATAAATTTCCTCTTGTGGTGCTTAGAAGGCAGCAGGGGTGCATTATGCATGTAAAAATAATAAAAGTAATTTACAGATTGTGATAAGTTCTGTGAAAGAAAGGAAGAAGAAATAATGTGATAGAGACTTTGGAAGCAGGGCATTGCTGCTTTAAATAGTGTGATCAGAAAAGGTTTCTCTGGGAAGATGAAGAATGAGGAGGCACCCTGTAGGGGATCAAGGGAAGAGTTTTCTAAGCAAAGAAACATTGCAAATGCCCTAAAGCAAATACTAAGTTGCTTTTATTGAAGAACTGAAAAAAAACCACAATGGCTGGAGAAAAACTTTACTCCTGACTTAGATAAATGGACAAAATGTACAACAAAACTGTTTTAAGACCCTGGACAACAGCAGTGCAAGACTATGATCCCTGAGAGAAGTGAAGCAAATGAGGTGGCTCCTACCATTGTCTCAGCTTTCTGCCTGAAGTTTATACACCATGTTTGCAGGAAGGGGTAACAGGAGCTGAGCACAGGAGGCTGAAGCAGCTGGAGGTGGCATAACAGAGAGAGGAGGAGCTACAATGGAAAAGAGCTCCAGAATCTGAGTACAGTTCTCTTGTGTCCTTGTCTGTGTATCTGTGCATAAAAATACTCTGTATTTGTAGGTAAAACCCCATAAGGCCAAGCAAAGAACAACACTCCAGGAGTTGAGCAATCTCTAGAGCTAAGTTTCCAAGATATTTGAGTTCCCACAAACCAAGTGGAGAGAGCTCACTGAATACCTCATGGATTAAGTAGAGAACACAGAAACATCATGCATTAGAAATGGGGCTAAATTAATCCTCAAGTAAAGGCCCCACTAGACCCACAAAGGATTAATCTGCTCTCAAATAAGTTAACTTACTGCCAAAAGAAGACAATTGTTAAAAAAAAGAACAAAATCCAAACACTCGAGACATGGAAAGCAGCAGCATATTTTAACCCATAGCCAGAAGGAAAATAGTCAATAGAAGCAGGCCCATAAATGAGCAGGATGATGGAATTAGCAATCATAAACTTTAAAGCAGCTATTATAAATATGCTAAAGACTTCAAAGAAATATATGAACAGCATGAGGAGAGAAATGAAACTATTTTTTAAAATGGAACTTGTACAACAGAAAAACAATATCTAAATTAAGAATTCAGTGTATGGGCAGATTAAACACTGCAGAAGAAAAGATCAGTGAATTTGAAAACAGAATCTTAGAAATTATTCAATCTGACTTCCAAAGAGTAAAAGGCTGAGAAATCAAAGAATGGAGGCTCAGAGACCTGTATGACAATAGCAAATGGTCTAAAATAAAAATTTTCTCAGAAAGAGAGGAGCAGAAAAATACTTAAGGAATTTGGTAGAAATTTTCCAAATATGATGAAAACTAAAAACGCAAATACAATAAGCAGGGAAACACAAAGACACTCAAAGAAACCCACAAGAAGAGAAACATTATGATTAAACTGCCAATTTCTAGAAAGAAACCATTCAAAAAAAGAAGACAATGGAATGATATCTTTGAAGTGTTGAGAAAAAACTGTTGAACTAGAACTCTATATCCAGTTGAAATACCTTTCAAAAGTAGAGATGAAATAAAGACATTTTCAGATAAATGAAAGCTGAGAGAATGGGATACTAGCAGACCTGCACTTCAAAAATAACAATAAAACAAATTATTTGGGTTGAAGGAAAATAGTACCAGATGAAGACTGAGATCAAATGAATAAATGAAAGGTACAAGAAAGGGTAATATATAGGTATATTAAAAAGAATTTTTTTCTCATTTTTAAATTTCTTCAAAAGACAGTTGACTGTTTAAAGCAAAAGCAAAAACAATGAATTGTATGATTTATAACATATTTTGAATTAAGATGAATGAAGAAGAAACTAAAGTCAAGAGCGGGGAATGATAAATGGAGGTATACTGCTGTAGTAAATTTCCTATATTACACATGAAGTGATAAAATATTAGATGAATACAGACTGTGATAAATTAAAGGCACATGGTATAAACCATAGAGCAACCACTAAAAGAACAAAGTGGTATAGGCAATAAAATAGTAGAGATAAAATGGAACATTAAAAATTCTTAGTTAATTCAAAAATATGCGAGCAAAGAAGAAAGAACAAAAAAACAGATGGAACAAATAGAAAACAAATAGTAGGACAGCAGACTTAAATCCAACTTCAACAATGATTACATTAAATATAAAGAATCAAACATTCAATTAAAAGGCAGATTGGCAGACTGGATAAAAAGGACCCAAATATTTGCTGACTACAAGAAAGCACTTTAAATTATAGAGACACAAATAGACTAAAAGTAAAAGATTCAAAAATAATATGCCATGCAAACACTAGCCATAAGAAAGCTAGAGCCACTGATTTAATATCAGACAAAATTGATTTCAGGACAAAGGATATTAACAGAGATAAGGGTGTTCCATTATGAAAAAAGTTAGTTTTCAAGGATACATAAGAATATTTTATGTGTATGTGGCTAATAACAAAACTTCCAAATACATGAAGCAAAAATGGACAAAACTGATAGGAGAGAGAGACATTCCTACAATTATAGGTGCAAGTTTCAATACTCCCTGCTCAACAATTGATAGAACAAGAATATAAAAAGTCAGTAAGTATAACTATTTGAACAATATTATCAACCAACTTGGCCTAATTGGCACTTACAGCACACTACACCCAATGACTACAAAATACACATTCTTTTTTTATGCACACAAGAAATTCACCCAAGATAAACCATATGCTTGGCCATAATGCAAGTCTCAATAAATTTAAAGGATTAAAATAATACAGAGTAATTCTGTAAGTATAACGTAACTCAATTAGAAGTCAATATTAGAAATACATCTAGATAATCCCCAAATACTTGGAAATGAAATAACACACTTAAAAATAACCCTTGCATCAGAGAAGAAAGCAAAAGAAAAAATGATAGGTATTTTGAATTAAAATAAACAATAATAAATTCACAACTTGCCAAAATTTGAGGGATGAAGATAAAGAAGTGCCTGGAGGGAAATTTATAGCTTTAAATGATTATATTAGAAATGAAATATTTAAACTTCCACCTTTGAAAGTTAGAAAGCAAAGAGAAAATTAAACCTAAAGTACGTAGAAGGAAGGAAATAATTAAAAATAAGAGTGGAATCAATGAAATAGAAAGCAGAAATGCAATAGCGAAAATATATCAAATTAAATGCTGGCTCTTTGAACTAACCAATAAAATTGCTAAAACTCTAAGCTGACTGATCAAGAAAGACAATAAACACAAATTACCAATATCAGGAAAGAACTTGGAGACATCACTATAGATCCTACAGATACAGAATAATAAGGCAAGGGAACATTATGAATAACTTTATGCTAATAAATTCAACAACTTAAGATAAAATTGGAAGGTTCCTTGAAAAAAAAAACTACAAAATATTACAAAATTACTACTGTATGCTAATAAATCCGACAATTTAAATAAAATTGACAATTCCCTTGAAAGATACAAATTACAAAAATGAACACAAGAAGAAATAGAAAAACTAAATACCTGAAGGGTAGTGAGTAAAGGAAAGAACAGTACAAAACATGGTCAGAGAAAAAAAAATGGAAACCAGATTACATAGAATTTTGAAAGACAAGGTAAGTAGTTTAGATCTAATTCTCAGAGTGAAAAGACACTGAGGGATTTTAAGATGAGGGGTTACACAATCATTTGGATTTTTAAAGATTACTGTGGCTATTGTGAAAAGAATGAATTCTAAACACACAAAATATAAAGAAAGAAGACTGAGAAAGAGGGAAGTAGGAAATTATTTCAGTACTCAAAACAATAGATGGTGGCTTAAACTAGACCAGCATCAGTGGAGAGGGAGAGAAGTGCATAGAATCAAGATATAACCCCAGGTTACTTTACATATGACAGAACTAAGAAAACATTTCTTACTCAACATAATAAATGTCAAATTCTTCCATAAAATTTTGCATTAAAGCAAATGTTATTTTTCCATTGATTTCTAGGGATGTTTGTTCCCTGAGAAAAAATTACTCTTACACATGTAATAAAATTACAATTAAGAGTAAAGCAATTAAAATGTGCATTTTTGTGACACGAAAAAAGTGGGAATACAGTGACTGTCTCTGAAGTATAGTCTTAATACTAATTTCATTCCTTCTTATAATCGGTTTATTAATTTTTAAAATATTAGTTATTTTTTAAAGACTAGAACATTTTTGGTCATATATTTTTAAATGCTAGAGTTGATAATTTCTAAAAAACAACAGTAAATTACTAAACATATTAACAATAAGGTTTTGCTGCATTAATAATGAACTATAAAGTCACACTAGAATAGTACTGGGGAATTATCACTTAACTTGCTCTGTCTAGAGTATGGTTCCCACTGGAAATATAAATAACCTCAGTGCTTCAGCATTTTATTGTTTTTAATCAGCATTAATCCATCATAAATTATGTACAATTTCATAATTTTACCATCACTTGAACTTCTTGGCCTCTGTCCAACAAGACATTGCCAAAGAACTACATATACTGTTTATTTTAGATTCCTTCTATGTAGTGAGCAATACCTAGAGATAAAGACCAAAATAGCCAGCTGTTACTTCCCAATTTCACCAGCAGCCACACCCAGACCACCAGTTGTCAGGAAGAAAGCATCATCTTGATGATGCCATGATTTGGATTTTTCTAGCCTCAAAACCATGAGCCATTAAATTACCATTGTTTAACTCAACTCACTGCATGGTAGTTGCTTAAACAGCCAAGGAAATTAAAACAGAGGGAATGGGAGAGTTATTTCTGAATGGGTGCAGAGTTTCTGTTTGAAGTGATGAAAAAGATAGAACAATGGATGTTGATGATGGTCGCACAAAATTGTGACTATCATTAATATCACTGAATTACCCACTTGAAAATGGTGGTTAAAACAGGAAATTTCAAGTTGTATAAATGTTACTACAGTACAAAGTACAAAACAAACAAAAAAAGTTTATCTTAACAGAGCTGGCTCATACCAGGCTATAAAAACTGTTAAATTTTCAAGAATAGTGTGAACCTATTTTAAACATAATAAATAACTTGTATTAAAAACAAATGTACTAAATAGCCAAAGCTCATTATATCTGAAGACAGGCCAAAGAAACAATGAGTTGAGTTCTTATGAGACAGGACCATAAGAGATTAAGTTAAGGCTTTGGGAAACCTAGCCATGAACCTCAACATTCAGACTGGTCCCAGAGCAATAATGACCTCCCAGAAAACCTGGAGAGCCTGCCTGTTAGATAAGAGTTGACATCTCAGTTCATTTTGATCCAATGTTCTTTCTCCCCTTCCTCAAGCTCAAACATGCATATTAGACTGAGAGCATAGAATCAAACTGGAATTGAGCCAGCCATTAGGAATAAGTTTAGTTTCAACCGACACAAATTTGTGTGAATGTGTACAAACCAAAGTGAGTTGGAAAAAATCCTTTATATATCTTTTGTATATGACAAAGAAAAATGAATTTTGCAGTAAAGGAGTTAGGGGTTTGAATTCTGGCTTTACCATTTACAAAAGAGTAGTCTTAACCAAATTGTAATAATATTTATTTATTAATTTTTTGTCAGGAATTGCTAGCACCATGCCTGACATGTAATTTTCATTACCATTTTTAACACTAATGACCATCTTAAAAGATATGTGTGCATTTGTTTACCCAAATATTAAAAAATAATCCTTTGAAAGGAAAGCATGTACACTTTAGATTGTTACAGATGTTACAGATGTTACAGCTGCATTTATGAATGTAATCATAAATGTAATATTTGGATTTTGGATTGACTTTTGTCCCACAATAACCACAATCTTTTCCCCCTTGACACCTGGAAGATACTGTGAACTGGGTGATTATGTTGAAAATTTATTCTTTTAATAATATAAGCTAAATTGTACTATGTGGTTATACATTGAATTAATTTTAAGTTTGTCTCCTGTCATGTCAGAGAGACCTGGGTTCAAATGTTGGTTACTCTCTTACTGTCTGAAGAGGGTCATCATGGACAAATGATATAATGTACTTGATATTTGGAGTTACTAAAATTAAGTGAGCAGTTAATAAATGTTAGTTCCCTTCTCACTACCATTTCCCCTATGCTCAATGTAATGAGATAATCATGTTATAAAGAAGTAAAAGAGGTGAATGACGGAGATGGGGCAAGATGGCAGTATAGGGAGGTGTGGAATTTCATTAGTCCTCTGGAACAACTAGCATGTAGCCAGGGACAACTAGTAAACAGTCTGGAACAACTGTTGGGGAACATCTGTGACTGACAAACATGGAATGGGTAGAAGAGCTGAGATTGCAGCATAAGAACTGTAAGTAAAGTTCCCAAACTGCTGAGCTGATGCCCCTCCCCCACCAGCATGGCAGGCTGAGCTGAAATACCTTCCTGTGGGAAAAAGAAGCACTCTCCTAGGAGGAAGGGAAGATAGCTCAACCAAGCTCCAACTGTGATTTTAGTTAACGAATTTGGACTATCCAGAGCAAGCAGGAAAATAAGCCAAAGGTTTCTCCCAGCAGAGAGGAGGCAGGGCTGATGGAAAAAAAATACATAAATAAATGAAAACAGAGGCTTTTGGAGTAAGCCGAGCTCTGAATACTGAAAAAGGGCTGTATGCCAAGAAAAGAGGCACACAGAAGCAGGCACTAACTCTGGTTCTTGACTGGTAATTCAGGGACTGGGGACTGGCTCTGAAAGGGTGATTTCTTTCTTTTTTCCTTTGTTTTTCTCTTTCTAAGTATCTATTAGAGAAAACCTCAGGCATTTTCAATTGTCAGCAATGACCCAGGCATGGGTGGAGTTAAAGAGTGTTAGAGAGACAAAGGAAGAAGTCAAACATAGGAGACAAATCCCTAAAGGGCTTATCTTCCCTAAGAAAAGGAGGAGGTGGGGCCCAGCTCAAGTGGCTGCCTCCCTCAGAGAACTCAGACCCTAGGGCCTGGGGTGGGAGGGTGGGAAGAGAAACAGCTTAAGCTTGGTTTATGACACTCTCAGCCCCTGGCAGGGACAGGGGTCTACTGAGAATTAAAGGCAACACATCTTTATCCTGGTGGGGGGCTGTGGGCTGGCAAGTGCCACCTGCTGGGCAGTATAAGAAAAGTACAGCATCTAGAGGCCTCACAGGAAAGTCTGACAACCTGTTGGGTCTCATCTTCAGGGAAACTTGATACTGATTACACCCTTTTCCTAAGACCGGAGCTGTCTGGTCTGGGAAAATTTGGTTGGGGTAATAAAGGAAACCAGATGCCTAGACAACAAAAAATTACAAATCACACTAGGAAAAATGAAGATGCGGCCCAGTCAAATGAACAAATTTACACTTCAAATGAGATGCAGGAGTTGAAATAACTAATTAAAGATCTTCAAACAAATATGCTAAATGAATTTAAAAATGAAACAAATGAGTTGAGGGAAGATACGGCAAAACAGATGAAGGATATAAAGAAGAAATTGGGCAAACATAAGAAAGAA
This sequence comes from Choloepus didactylus, assembly GCF_015220235.1. Lineage (NCBI taxonomy): Eukaryota > Metazoa > Chordata > Mammalia > Pilosa > Megalonychidae > Choloepus > Choloepus didactylus. The sequence goes on from NC_051320.1 coordinate 20,649,053, forward strand.
CTTGTAAGTTTGAAAAAACAATTGGCAGAACTTAAGGGAATGAAAGGCACAACAGAAGAGACGACAAACACAGTGGAGACATAGAACAGCAGATTTGAAGAGGCAGAAGAAAGGATTCAGGAACTAGAGAACAGGATATCTGAAATCCTACCAAAAAAAAAAAAAAGAATAGATAGGGAAAAGAATGGAAAAATATGAGCAGCATCACAGGGAATTGAATGACAACATGAAGCACATGAATATACATGTCATGGGTGTCCCAAAAGGAGAAGAGAAGGGAAAAGGGACAGAAACAATAATGGAGGAAATAATCACTGAAAATTACCAATGTCTTACGAAAAACATAAAATTGAATATCCAAGAAGTGCAACATACCCCAAACAAAATAGATCTGAATAAATCTACTCCAAGACACTTAATAATCAGATTGTTAAATGTCAATGACAAAGAGAGAATTCTGGAAGCATAAGAGAAAAGTAATCCATTACATACAACAGAAGCTCAATAAGACTATATGAAGATTTTTCAGTAGAAACTATGGAGGCCAGAAGGCAGTGGCATGATATAGTTAAGATACTGAAAGAGAAAAACTGCCAACCAAGAATTCTATATCTGGCAAAACTGTCCTTCAAAAATGAGGGAGAGTTTAAAATATTTTCCGACAAACAGAAACAGAGAGTTTGTGAACAATAGACCGGGCTACAAGAAATAGTAAAGGGAGCAGTACAAGCAGATAGAAAAACACAGGAAAGAGAGGTTTGGAGAAGAGAGTAGAAATGAAGACTATCAGTGAGAGTAAAATCAGACAGGAAAAATTAAATAAAATAAGATATGACACATAATGTCCACAAGTCAAAATGGTAGACAGTAGACACTGAGAGAAATTAGCCAGAAACAAAAGGACAGATACTCTATGGACTCACTAATATGTACTAACATTGATGAGCAAAATTTGAGAGTTAAAGTTCAGAACACAGGTTATCAGGAGATAGAAAGAAGTTAGAAATTGGGCATTTGAGGCTGAAGGAGTACATAACGGTAAATAGGATTTATTATATAGACCCAGAAATGGAAAGCATAATACTGTGTGATGGTAGCACAATATTGTAAGTACTCTGAACAAAGATGAGTGTGAGTATGGTTGAAAGAGGAAGGCTAGGGGCATGTATGGTACCAGAAGAAAAGACAAAAGATAAAGACTGGGATTGCATAACTTAGTGAAACCTAGAGTGGTCAATGATAGTGATTAAATGTACAAATATAAGAATGTTTTTAAAAGAGGAAGAACAAATGAATGTCAGCAATGCAAGGTGTTGCAAATTGGATGGTACAAGGGAAATAGATAGGATCAATGCAAACTAGAGTCTGTAGTTAATGGCAACATTGTAAGATGTTTCCATTAATTGTAACAAAGGCAATATACCAAAGCTAACTGTCTATAAGATGGGTTTTTAAGGGAGTGATATGGGATTCTTAGTGGTGTTGGTGTTGTCTGATGTTTTCATTGTATTTTACTTTCTTTTTATTTGTCTTCTTTTATATGTTTATTTTTCATTTTCCCTCCTTTTCCTCTTCCTTTGTCGAAGAAATGGAAATGTCCTCAAAACGATTGCGGAGTTGAGTGCATAACGATGTGACTATACTGGGAATCATTGATTGTTTACTTAGAATGGATTGTAAGGCTTGTGACTAAAACTGTTTCAAAAATAAACAGAGGAATACAAGTGCTGGAAAAAAATGTGGAGAGAGGGATGTACCTATTCACTGTTGGTAGGGAAGTAGAATGGCACAGCCCATCTGGAGGGAGTGTCGTGGTTCCACAAGAAGCTAACTGTGGGGTTGTCATTTGGTCCTACAACTCCGTTACTGGGTATATACTTGGAAGAACTGAAAGCAGGGACATGAATGGACATTGCACACTGGTGTTTAATGTGGCAGTATTCACAAAATTAAGGGTACCTCAACCCATAAATGGAATGGTGAACTATGGTGTATACATTCAATACTGAGCAGCAGCAAGAAGATTTGAAGTTGTGAGGTATGCAATTAGGTGAATGGACCTTGAGGACAGTATGTTGAGTGAAATAAGCCAGAATCAAAAAGATAAACATTATAATGCCTCACTAATATGGACTAACTATAATGTGCAAACTCTGAGAATTAAATCTGAGAGCATAGGTTATCAGGGAAAGGCTGACGGTAAAGTTTCCTACACTGTAAGCTCTTAACAGCAGTCACATCTATTCTTGAGTTGTAATGGATTTTTCTAAATTCAGAGATGATGAGCTGTTTGTGTATAACCTGGTAAGTCCCTGGAACTTCAGGTATCTGTGTGACACCTGAGACTCAGAGTCAGAGTTTGGCAGCTATAAATGTCAGCATTACCCCATACAGCAAATGTTAAAGAAGCTGAAATAGAGATCAGACTTTAATTAGAGATATGAACAAAATGAGCTTGGTTATGACTAAGGTAAATCAGACTAAAGGGAAAAGCATGATACTGAATGTGCTTTAAAACATCAACTTCTATGTGAGATCAAAGGAAGAGATGTTTATTTGTTGGAAAATCTTTATTTTCTGTTGCATGCTATATAATTTAACTTGTATGGTCAGTTTATTCAAACACCATAATTACATGGAACACTGAATAGGGGGTGAGGTCTAGTTGGTTTGTACAGGTTAGCATGAAACACTGATACATCCCAGAGTAATTTAGGCAGAGAATAAAAATGTATTTGCAAAGCCCCCTTGAGGGACTGGGGAAAAATTGGAAATATTATACCTCCTCATCTGGGGAATTCCTGATAATCTTGCAAGCATTGGGGACTACCATTGTAGTAGGCCATGCCCTTGATCTTGGGGCTCACCCTTACGAGGCTTGTTACTGTAAAGGAGAGGCTAAGCCTACTTACAATTGTGCCTAACTAAGTTTCAACCCCAGAGAATTTCTTTCGTTGCTCAGATGTGGCCTCTCTCTAAGCCAACACTGCAGATAAACTCACTGCCCTCCCCACTACATGGGACATGACTCCCAGGGGTATAAATCTCCCTGGCAACATGGGACATGACTCCTGGGGATAAGCCTAGACCCAGCATCATGGGATTGAGAAAGCCTTCTTGGACCAAAAGGGGGAAGAAAAATGAGTCTCAGTGGCTGAGAGATTTCAAATGGAGTAGAGAGATCATTCTGGAGGTTGTTCTTATGCATTTTACAGACATCCCTTTTTAGTTATTAGTGTATTAGAATAGCTAGAAGGAAATACCTGAAGCTGTTGCACTGCAATCCACTATTCTGGATTCTTGAAGACAACTGTATAATTATATAGCTTATATGGTGTGATTGTATGACTGCAAAAACCTTGTGGCTCACACTCCCTTTATCCAGTGTATTGACAGATGAGTAGAAAAAAGGGGGACAAAAAGTAAATGAATAATTGGGGGTGGGGGGAGTAGGAGATGTTTTGGGTGTTCTTTTGTATTTTGATTTTATTTTTATTCTTATTTTCATCTTTCTTTCTTGGAATAATGAAAATGTGCAAAAAACTGATGTGGTGATGAATGCACAACTATATGATGATATTTGTAAACAAATGATTGTACACTTTTGGATGATTGTATGGCATGTGAATATATCTCAATAAAATTTCATTTAAAGGGCATGGTATGAACATGTTTGAAGCAATGTAGTTATTTTAGGTTATCTGATTTTTCTTATTCCTTTGTTTTGGTTTTGTTTGAAATTTTTTTTATTATTTGTTTTTTAATTTTTTGATAAAGTTAAAAAAACAATGAGTGTTAAAAAAAAAGTAAATGAACAATGGGGGAGGAGGGGTATGGAATGTTTGGGATGTTCTTCTTTATTTTAATTTTAATTTTTTTTTTTTGGAGTAATGAAAATATTCAAAGATTGATTGTGGTGATGAATGCACAACTATATGATGATACTATGAACAACTGATTGTACACTTTGAAGGATTGTATGTTATGTGAATATATCTCAATAACATTGCCTTTTTTTAAAAAAATTGCATTAAAAAAAGAAATGAGTTTCTTTCTTAAACCCAAATCTAATAAATTTAATCACAAGGGTTTAACTTACAAAGGTGCCTCAGAAATTATGTATTAGTGTGAAGGACTGGAGATAACCATGAAAGTGGGAGGAGATGAAGAAGACTTGCTGAAGTCAGCCACAGAAAATGTTCTCTGAAACAAAACTACCCCTCACCCTAGATAACCTGAGTTTGCATGGCCATAAATTATGAGAAAAATAAAATCATATTTGTAGGACAGTATAAAGCAAAGCAAATGCCAATGTTTAACATGGGGTAAAAGTCAGGAAAATGGGAAAACAGAACATAGAAGCAAAAGGAGACAGATGCTAGTGCAGCTGTTTGAAAGAGCTATGGGAGAAAGTATTTTAAGGGAGACTACGTTGAAATGATACTACACGCTCCCCATATTTCTTCACTTCCTATTAGCCTAGAATGGCTGCTCAATCCATGAGCTCATCAGCTCTGAAAACTCTGAGAAGTTACTGTAAGATCTAAGAATGATTCAGCTGGAGAATGTATGTATTTAGAATTTTAATGCAGAATAAGCCTAAATAAATACAGTATACCCATTAGCGTTTATCCTAAGCCCTCCTCCCCCATGTTTCCAAAACAGCCTTTCTCTTTGCATGTGTCTTTTTGATTCTGTCAATGTTCACATCTCTTTCCTTGCTGACTACATGTATACACACTTCACACAGTGATTTCCATTCCTGCTCCCAGCAGGTTTTCCCTGTCTCGGTAACATTTCTCTGCCTGCTTGCTCTAGTCACCAATGTCTTGTAGCACAATACATCCTCCATCAGGCCAAAATCAATCCCAAAAGAAGATAAAAGTTATGTGGATCTGATAAATTTGCAGATCTATAGTGTTTTACTATATATTCTATCCTACGTATCCTATCTTACAGTCCTACATATACTATATATAGATATCATATGTATAGTACATATCTGTAGAATATGCTCTTCTAAAAAATAAGCTCAAATTTGCTTCTCTCATATCCAGATATTTACAGCAACAGACATTTCTTCAAGTCAATCTGTATCACTGGTTTGCAAATGACTGTGGATGAGTAAATCCCCTCTGAGAGCTCTACTTTGTGTCTTCATGCATTGTGCACAGGAAAACAAAAGCAAATAAGTATTCCATACGATTAGACACTACTCTTAAGCATGATAAAAACAAGTACTGTGACATTTTCACAATAAACAATAGTGTTTAAATGTGTATCAGACAAATAACGCCAAGAAGTACTATTTCTGCCAAACTTTAGCACTTGCAAATACAACTCTGCATATCCATACCTTCAATTTTAATTCCTTCTTATTTTTCCCTTAATTGGACATTTCCCACTGATATCTCATCAAAGAGATTTAACATGTAAAAACATAATAGATCTGCCCACTCAAGTGTTATAGCAGGGCACAGAAGAACAATGCCACTTTTGTTTTTAACTGAAGAAATTAAACTTGTTTTCCTCTAAAACACTGATGAAATCATCTTGTAAAGATGACAATCTTACTTTAGATTATTTAGCTCCCTGTGTTTTAACTCATGTAAAAAGGATGAAGCAAGTTATATCATTGAAAAATTATACTTAATAATGAAGCACTGCAGATAACAATATTTTTTATTTTTTGTTAAACTATTTAAATTGTTCTCAAAGAATACAGCATTTGCTGTTAAATAATGAAACTACTTGATTTAATAAAATTATAAAGATGAATAACTTAAGTAAGAGTATACCTTAATTGTCCCCTAAATCCTTACTACTCAAAGAATGGTCCATGCATCTGCATTTGGGGAGTTTATTAGAAATGCAGAAGCTAGGGCACTACCCCAGACCTTCATAATCAGAATCTGAAATTTAGCAAGATCCCCAAATGACTTGCACATACATTAATATTTAAAAAGTTTGAAAAGCATCATATGAGAAGAAAATACACTTAACTTAGTTGCATGTGTGATACCAAATTAAAATTATCAGAGTACCAGCACCACTAAGTTTCACAAAGTATTCAAAGGCATCTGCTGACTAATATTTTAATTTCCCAATTTCAAAAAGAAAATAATTTTGCTTAATACTGAATAAATTAAGCACTACCTTAATTAGTAAATAAAGTGTACTTTATTTATTAAGATGTCACCAAGAATCTCTGGTTTCTATAGTTTGTATACACCTTTCTATTTCTTTAGATTTCAATCTGTTCTATTTTAAATTATGAATTTCTGCTGTTTTGTTAGGGAAAAACAATAACAAACTCGATTAGAAAGCTGTTATAATTTAATATATATAGCATTAGTAATTCTTTCCTTTTACTTAAAAGTCTAAAACTAGGATTTTTCCATTTAACACAAGCAAATATCTATTCTGGGTTTTACAAAACCAAAACATTTTCCTTGCTCGTTTGCATACAGCATCCGAAGTAAATATTCAGACTCTTGAAATAAGCTTGTGTCCTGGATTGCTCGTGGGTACAAGCACAGAACTTCAAGAGCCGTGAGGATTTTCTCCCTCATCCTAAAATGAGGCTCATATCTTCAGTGAAATCAAAAGGGTCAGGGGAAGAGCAACTAGCCAGACCTCAGTCCATCACAAAGCGTTCTCAAGTAAGTTTGGTTAATTTTGAAACTGACTAGAGCCAAGTAACAGGATGATGTTTCTCACCCAAAATCTTGGCCTATCCTAAGAATGCAGAGGTAAAGAGAGGGAAAGACTAACTCAGTGCCAGTCACGGCAGTCACATGGCATCATTACCTAGTTGGTTATTATGGAATCTCTTACATAGAGGTATGAAGTTACCAGCACCACATCAGTCCCCAGACAACATACTAGGGGATCATACTAGGGGATCAAGTCATGCTCCATGTTGGCTGTCAGCATAATTTTTTTAAAGAGTCTTTCTAAGTGAGCTATCTATGAAACAGTAAAATACACTGTTTTGATTGAGGCCTTTCACTAAAATATCACTAAAAAGATCAGATCACCATTGCCAACTGAAATGATAAACACTAGTTGAATCTACGCCTCTTTGTGCCCAAATGGATAAGTTCAGTGTTTCTGAGATAAATGCTAACTGAAATTATATATATTACAATATGTAAACACATATTATTATGTGTTTATATATTGTAACTATACATATACATGCATATAGCATTTGTTATAATGTCTTTAGTAATTAAATATTTGTTGTAACTTTACAGAAGTTCATGTAATAAGATTCTAAAATTAAGGAGATCAAGATTCAAATGACCATTTCACTGTAAAACACAATACCAAAAATGACCTTGAAGGATTTGAGGTTCGTTGCCCCTTACCCTTGCCAATGAAGTGGTTATACCTTTCCCTTGTATAATTTTATTGAATTTCTGATGCTCAATGTCCAAAATTAATCAGCATGCTTCCAGGCTTAGCAACATCATATTTGTATAAAAAAACACACTTCATAAAATTAATCACAACATGTTAAATACAATGTCACATTGGGAACAGAGTCATTATTTTAGACACAGATGTTGCCATTCTTCTACATAAGCATTCCTCCCAAATGTTTCTGTTATCTCTAATCTGTGTTCTTTGCATCCTTATTCGTTTCTGTGACTTCATATTCCTCCAATTCCTGTCACACTCTGTCTGCTAATAAGTAGGTTAGTTTGGGGAAAAATCTCATTACATGATGCATTTCCTTTAAATTTCACAAATTGAAAGAAATCTGTCCTCAGATCAACGAGGCACCTTATCGTCTTTCATAAAAATACTGATCAGTCCTGAATCTATCAAATTCAGCGTCCAATTTTTTGTGGTCTCTTGTGTTTCAGTTTTGAAATTTTTGATGAACTAAATAATGTCCCAGTTTTAAAAGGTTTTCATGAACTAAATAAAGCCCAGTTCCTTGAGGTATTGGTATAATCTGGCTAAGTGGCCTCAAACCATTAGGTCTTAAAGACAGGCTTAAAAAGGCACATCTGTTGGGAACCACAGAACGTACGATGCTAGCACTGAAAATGTCAAGTCCAACCCCTTCGACTGAAAGATATGGACATGGGAGAGAAGAGAAATTGAGTGAGTTAGGTAAGGTTACAAAAATAAGTTATGTCATGAAAAAGTTCAGTCTTCCAAATCTCTATCTCAAAGAATACAAAAGGCATATGGAGATCATGAGGCTCTGCCTCTTAAATAAAAAGATGAAGACACCAAGAGGAGATAAGGAACTTTAGTCAAGTTGCAAATGTCATTAGAAGCGGCAGTGGTTAGAACTCTGAAGGCCTTATCCTTGGACAACTGTCTTACACAGTGGTATGGTCTTGAAGGTTTAAAATTTTAACAATGAAAGTGGCTACTGAAAATATTTGCAATGTTTCTTAAAAACATTTATGTACTTTAAAAGATGGTGAGTTTGTCTCTCAACTGGTAATATCATGTAATATTAGTATCAGTATTTACAAAATGCTTATCTCCCAGGTACTGTACCAAGTTTTTACATACATTTTCCCCTTTAATTATCACATAGTATTAATAGATAGGCATAGTATTATCCTTCTTTTACAGATAAGAAAACTAAGACACAAACTCAGATACTTCTTGCCCACCTAAACCTGCTCACTCCCCCCTGACTTTGTAGACTTTCCTGGATTTAAATCCTCACAATAACTGGATCTTTTGCATGTTTGCTTGCCTGTTCTTCCTCTTACACCTTTCCTGAACAAAATGACTGTGCATGATACTTACGGTCCCTCCCCTAGTCTTCTTTCTCAGTTGGTTTCTTCTGGGCTCCTACTCTTCTTGTCTGCGTGACCCAGCAGACCCAGTGGACTGGTGGACTCCCGCAGCCATCTGGTTCTGACCCTTTGGGAAAGATCCTGGGTTGCATTTCCAAACGTCTACTGATTATCACCCGCACAAACCCCTTGTTACTTGTTCAAAAGCAACTCATTGTCTTTCCCCTAGAATAAGTTACTCCTATTCTGTTTCCAGCACCACCATCCACCCAGAGCTTAAAAAGTAAAACTCTGTTGTGGTCATCTAGTATTTCTTCTTTTCCATTGCCTTTCTTTCTTCCCATTAAATCTGTTTCAAAGTTATATACATTCTACCCCAATCTGTCTCCTTATTTCCATTCTAAACCCTGTCACTTATCCAGGTCCTCAATGCCCCCTAACTGCCCTTTTGTAGGAGAATATAATTGATCTTCTGACCTCCCACTTCTCTGCATTTCCACCAGTCCTATTAGTCCTGTTCTCAATTAACCCCCCTAAAGCTCTGATCAGACCACTGCACCTCCTACTTCTAAAATCTTCACCAAGTCTCTGCTGGCATGCAAGACTTTTCATAAATACCTCCCCAACTTTCCTTTCTAAGCATTCACATTTCTCCTATCACCAGTCAAACTACACAATTTCCTGGACATACCCTGTGCTTTCCTCTGTCTGGGTCTTTGCTTCTGAAGTCCATTCCACTTGGAACACTCATCTGTCTAAATCCCTCTGTTAAGATTCTATCCATTTGTCTCAGCCCATTTTAATTGTCACATCCTCTTGATTTCCTAAACTGGTTTGATCTCTACCCTTTGTGAAGCCCCCCCCCCCCAAAAAAAACCACACAATCTCTATACCACAATTATGACATTTCTTTTTGTGTTTGTATTATATTTACTTGTCTACCAGCTGGCTTCAAATAAACTCATCATGTGGAAGAGAAATTAAACTTGCCCCACAAAGCTGCAAAGAGTAGGGCCAAGACTAATGACACAAAGATACAAGAAGAAGCTTTTAGCTCAACATGAGAAAAAGAATTTTTTGACATTCAGAGTTGTCCAAATATTGGCCTGCCTCTGAAGGAAGCACATTTCCTGTCATTGTAATGCTCAAGCCTAGGTTCAAAAACTACTGTTAGGGAATACAGTAGAGGGGATAGATGAATTGGACTAAATGGGCCATTAACAGGCCCTTCCAAGCCAGCAATTTTTTTTAAATTGGTTTTTACATTTCTAAATGCATTTTTATGAACCCAACTTAAATATAATATTTTCATATATTTGTACATTGAATCCACTGTGAAAATCAAGCCTTATATTTTAAATATACCAACTCATTAATTCCCCCTCTCTGCCATATCAGAAAAAAAAAGAATTCAACCAGTAAAAAAAAAAAAATACTTATAAATGTGAGAGTACCCACAGGAAGGGAGAGATAGATCTGCATTTGTAGAAAAAGGTGACTCTAATGTGTCATATAAATAATACCCTGTCCATTGAAAATATACATAATAAAAATATGTAACTAATAACACCATACTCCTTGATTATCTACCTCAAAAATCACATATTAAATGCTTTATAAAATCTGAGACAGGTTCTTCCTTCTATTTTATTATTATTTCTCATAACATGAAAATGTAATGCTGAGGTTTCCAGTATGAAAGATAAAGTAGTTTTTCCTTACTCGACTCTTTGTACATCACATACTTAAGACCTTAAATCAATACAATATATAGGCACACTTTTGACATGTGAAGGGATTCTCTAACATCTCCTTTTATGTAACAGTTGATTTGACAATTCTGTCAGATGATGAGGATGGTCTTGGAACTTAATGGTGAATTATTAGAAATGTGACTTTTCTTTGAAAACAGAAATTACAAAATTGTTTAAATCATTGTAGGGAACATTTCTTAGAAAGTACTGTTTTAAGATCCTAATGCATAAACAGACAAAGATGAGGAGCACTCAATTCACCCAAGAAGAAACTTGAAATGGAAACAGACATGTAGAGAAGTGTTCAGCCATGCTGATAACCCAATGAACGCAAATTAAAACAATCAAGTATAATTTTACACCTATTAAATTAGCAAACAATATTTAAAAAACAATACTAGTACTGATGTGTCTACAGTGAAATGCACATTATTGATGGTATTGTAAATTAGCACAATACTTTTGGGAAGTAATTTGCCAAAACATATAAAGATTCAATAAATGCCCATATTCTCTGACCTAGGAATTCCAACTTTCAGAACGTATTTTAAGGAAATTAGAAAGAAAAGACATTTGCATTGATGTTCATCACAGTATAAGTAACAACAAAAATTTCCAATTATAACCAAATGTTTTTATGTGGTACTTCCACTAAGCTAAATATTATGTAGCCATTAAATTTATAATTTAAAAGATTTTATAGCAATATAGAAAAATGATTGGCATGCGATTAAGTATAAAAAGCAGGATTCAGAGCTCCATTAATACTATAATTAGGATTCTGAATAACATATGTCATATGCAGAACTAGAAGGAAAATTTGACTTCTTTAAAGGGTGGGATTAAAAAAAAAACTGTGCTTTTTGTGTTGGCTGCATTACCGTGCTGCGTCTGCATTGAGGAAGAGTAAGATTAAGCTTCGTCTTACTTTGTGGAACGAAGCAGAACTGGGTAGATTCTTTGACTAGTCATGACATACCCTTCAGCCCCAGTTTTCTTGTGTGCATTATAAAGCTTCGGGAACAGGTACTCTCCAAGGTTTTGGTATCTTTGTTTCATGATTCCAAATGATCTAAAGGAATCAGTGCATAAGGAAGTCTCTGTCTTGGTTGAGGAGACTCAGCTTCTTTTCATAGTGAACTAGCCTCTAAGGATAAATTGTAAGAAAACCTTGAAAGTACAGAAAAGTTTCAGATAAACTGCATTTGGGGTCAGAATAATAGTTGCCATATTTGGGGTGTCTACCATGTACCAGGAAATAAACTATAACTTTACTTTGATTGTATTATTACTAAACACAATCTTATGAGTTTATTTCACCCCATCCTACAGATGAGTAAGTCGAGGCTCAAGAGATAATAAGAAAGTTGCTTTAAGTCACACAGATCTGAATGACAAGTGCAGAATTTGAAGTCAGATTGGCCTCCCTCTCTGGTTCATATTACTTGCATCATGATATGTTGCCTCCCAGACTGGTATCATTTAAGGGGAATTATTCCAAAGTCAGTAGCACCAAGCAATCAATTACAACCCATAAAGGGGATGTGTAGCCACCATGGGATTCTGCTGAGTACTGGGTTAACAGGCTGTTAAAGTCAACATTTGCAGTGTCTGGATGCAATAGACCATTGTCTCCTGCCCTTGAGCATCCACGAGTAGATAAACTTCTGGTTCTTCTGGGTATAAAAGTAAACTTTAAGGAAGTTTCATTTCTCACCCACAAACTCTCCATTCTGTTATGTCTCCCTGAGTAGTCAAATTTCAAGAGTGGTCAAGGAAGTAAGTTAAAGTAATAACTATTTAACACTGATGATATCTCATTCATCAAGCAGTTAATTGGCAAGGTAGTAGAGGAAAACAAACTTTATTGGACTCCCTGAACTCACATCATTTAGGTAGCCTCACATTCTTCCTTAACATACTGACCGTATTTCAAAAAAGACTTAAATGATGGCAACATGTTAAACATGTGGATATCAGGACTGTCTTTAGGGGGAGATAAGAAAAATAGCTAGAATATTTTGATCACAGAGAAAATATTAATTGAATTACTGTTCTTAGTAATTAAAATTAGGAAGCATTCGAATAGAGTGAGTACAAACTCATTTTCCAGAATGCTATAACAAGGGATTATCCCCAGGAAAATTCTGAAGAGATAGTTTTAAGTCAAATTAAAGCTTTTACTAGTATGTAGTAAATATTTGAAATCTGTTATCTTTTAGACAAATCAGGAGTAAACAGGCTCAAGATTTCTGATTAGGTAGTAGATAACTACATATCAGGTTAAAGAAAGTGGGGGTGGAAGCTCAAATCTCAGAAGTTGAAGGCAATCATATCTTCCCATGAACACACCCTTTGATGCTATTGCCAGAAATATGAACATGACTCTAGGCTATAAGTGCATTCGAATGTCCTTCCATATGGATAATTAAGTCTACACAGGTATATTGTTTGAAACACATATGAATAACTATAATGCTTTACTTATGACCAATAAACCTTTAAATTAGCACATATGCTGTCGCTTTCTGTATTGCTTGGTCTAGCATTCTTTGTAGTATCTATTGCTCCTTTTAACTATGAATCTTTATCTCCTCTTTGGAAGGTTACTTATTTTAATAGAGCAATCTGCATCTCTTAGCAGGATGTTGGTTTATCATGACTGATGATGTTACTTCCAAGCAGATAACATGCTGAACCTTTGCAAAATCATGGAGAAAAGTCAACAGAACTCAAAATATTGGAAAGGTCACTACTGCCAATTTTTTCTTGGAAAACCACCAAGCTCATAATAATACCATCTATGGCCTGTTCAAGAAGGAAAAGATGATGAATGCACCTAAGATTGTTGGATATATCACTGCTTGATAAAAAGAAAGATATTTTGACTACTGTAGCTAAGAATGATACCAAAAATTAAACGGATTATCATTTGATAGATTCCAAAGTTCTAAACACTTGTTAGCAGCATCCGATGTATAATATAGTGTCCATACCCACCTAGATTGTTCAATGTCAGTCTCCTGAAACATGAAATCAACAATCGACATATTGCAACAATACAGGAGCATATATGGAAAAGACCATTTGAGAAGACAATAGTGATGTAAAAATAGGCAACATTCCATATTAACAGCATCATTAATAAATTTATTTGGATGAAATAAAATCTATGTAAAGTAATTAGTTGCACAAAAAAGATGTCAACAATTGTGCACCTCATTGTGGTTTGTACAAAAAATGAAAGACTGTTGATGAGTTGGTAGATGACAAAACCACCATTAAGCAAAACCATTAGATAAAGCAAAAGAAAGAAAGCTGCTTTCTTTGTAGGAAAATAGTCCTAACCTGAGAGATTAAAACTATGGAGGACAAGACATGCAATTCCATCATTTTCTGTTTCTACCACCAGGCTACCAAATATTGCCGGAGAAAGCCACAGAGACATGCCAATTGGACTCACTGCAAACCATGACCTAAGGTCAACAAAATTCTCCATACTTTTCAGAAATCACTTTATTTGGTATTTGTCTCTCTATTCGATGTTACAAAGCAGCTATATTTAACCCTTTCCAATCATCTCAAGACTCCATCCCCAACCATACTGGGTATGTCATTGCTTTACTGAAAAGTTGGAGACTATCCACTTCAAGATTCTCCACATGCTTATCATCGCCCCTCCACCTCCCACCGTCCCACAGAAACATGCTAACTCTTCCACCTGTGGCTCTATCCTCATCTCTCTCTCCTCTGAGACTTGTTCCATCAGTCATCCCCCTTTATTGAACCTTCAATTTCTCCATCTCCAATTACTTTTTCTCCCATGTCTACACTTAATCAAGTGTCTCCTGGCCAAAAAGAAAAGAAATGAAAAAAAAAATCTTTCGGCTTTCATGGTATGATTGCATATCCCTGAATCTCAAAGTAGCCCACTATTTATTATATATATAATATATATATAAATAAATTTATTTTCAAATTTGCCTGAAAACAGGCTAAAAAATTTCCTTGCCACACAGAAGAGGAGACAGATGAAGATACAGAACCCTGAGGATGTTCATGCCTCTAACTAGTAGGAAAGAGTCAATCAAGTTGAAATGGAACTTCCAATGACTTCCCAAGATATCCCAGAGAATGTGGATAATTCCATGAGGCTTTCTCCATTAACTTGGAACCGGAAATCCCAGATCCAGTTCTGAACCCACATCTCATAGAGACAGTTTCATAAAAGCCTGTTTCAGGCCTCTAGAACTGGTGGTTACAGCTTATCAGGGATAATTCCTAGTACCCACACTCGAGTAAAGTCAGTACCCACAGAAATTAGTCATAGCAGATGACCATTCCAGATATGTCTAAGCATCTTTCTAAGACTCACATATGGGCCTACCAGATCCTACAGTAGAGGCCCTGAGCTAAGATTACTGCCTAGAGATGGCTACAGAAGCTAATAAAATTGTGGAGATACTTTCTTTCCTCCGATCTCACTTTGAATTCCTTTGTCCCTTTCATTATGCAAAGAGATTAATCTGTTGACTGTGAGCCCCACAACACAGAAAGCTATAAATCATAGTAACTCTCATCAGTACCACACAGGAAAGTGTCACCCTGAAGAGGAGGAAAGGCACTGTCCTTAACAGCTATGCACATTACCCACAGCTGGTCTCATGGTCTTTGGAAAGTTGAACCAATAGCAACAAAAGAATTTGGTATGAGCCAGGTAATTTACACACATTATCTCATTTAATCTTCACACACTATAAGTGGCAGAACAAGGTTTCAAATGTGGTCACCTCATGTATGGGCACGCTAAAGCCCAAACATTTCCAAAACACACCATTGCTCTCATATTACATAACAATGATAATAACTAAAGATTACCAAGTGCTTATTCCATGCCAGACACTGCTAAATCTCATTTAACCCTCACTACAACCCAATAGGCAGGTACTATTTTTATTTCCATCTACAGTTGAGTAAGTTGCTCGAAGTCTGTATTAGAACCAAGGCTGTCCGATTCTGAAACCCACCTGTAATAACTACTGTTAAGAACTTTGATGATTGACAAACTATACATCCTGGGAACATCTTGGGAAAGGTATTTCCTTGCACAAGATAAAATCATTTGCATCACATGATCTCCTGAATGTCCAATACAAACACTGGAAAACATAAAACCCACTGTGGCAAGTATTTTTCTCCCCAAAATCCAAGTGTCCCCATAGAGGACCCTAATAAGGACAGACATCCTATCTGACTACTGAATGGGCTCCACCATAACCTTGCTTCATGAAGAAGCTGATTTAGTACAGAGAGCTGCTGAATCACAGCTGAACATGCTAACCCCTTTGTGCCATATGTCTTAGACTTCCTATCTTCTCTCACAGGAGCTGAACTCTGCATTTGCATTGATTTCTTCAAACTCCACCTTAAACAACACCTTCATGAGGGGGTCAATCCAAATCCCGGTTTCCTCCTTCATGCTACTAACACGTCATTGGGAGGTGCTAAAAGACTTCACTACTAACCCTGAGAGTAATTATTCAATAAATATTGAAGAATTAATTAAACAAATTTTAAAAGCACATGCACAATGTCCAGTTTCTATACCTCCCCAGGATTCCAATCAATTGAAACAAGATTCGTTGAGACACTCCCAATCACCATTCAACATGATCCTGAAACGTGCCTGTTCCTTGTTTGTTATCCCAAGCCTGCAGATTTCTACAGAAGACTTTCTCTCTTCTCTCTGAATCTCCAAACTTATCGTACTTTATACTTATGGTCCCAGAGTAGTCCTAGAGTCTCATGTTCTCTAGAAAACTTCAGTTTTTAGGGATGTAGGGAATAATCATAACGGCTGTCATCATGATGGTACCCATAGTAATTGATCTCAGCTCTTGCTCATGCTGCAGTGGAAACCATAGGGTATGAACACAACAAATAGAAGGGGTCGCTTTAGCAATTCACATCACAGGCAAAGCTAATGCCAAAGTCCTCTGTGAGCAGCTATTCTTCAGTGTCATCACATAGTGAACCTTGACTGTGTTACTACTGAGAGCCCTCCAAAATTACAATGTGAGTTTAGGAATATAATCTAGGACAACAGCTATAATTTTGCACTTAAGGAAGTGCTAAGACAATACAAGGACCACAACCACTGTTTTTCACAGTATGTGGCCTGGAAGATATTAAAGAAGGATAGTTGATTAAGTGTTTTTGAAGAACATAAGGATGCTTCATAAATAATACAGTTGAGTACAATGAATAATGATAGCGCTATGAGTTACTTGTTCCTTACTGCCAATGGAATGAAACACAATATTAAATAAACAGTTCAACTTAGTTTAGGCAGCCACTTTTTAAGATATGGTCATCATCTTTCAAAACGATGAACTGTTCCTTGTTCCTTGTATCCAAAACATACAGAGTTGTATGGAAGAATTTCTCTCTTCTTCCTGGTTCTCCCTAGGATAGTCTGGAATAGGCTTTTTAATAAGCACATCTGTCCTGCTTGACTGCCAAATGGGCTCTACCTTAACCACTATGCCCTGCTTCATGAAGCTTGAAAGTCAATTGGAAATATGATTTAAGTCCTTTATAAGTCTTTCAATTCAAAAGGCTATTTAGAGGCTAGAAATCCAAAATCAAGGTGATGGCAGGATCATGCTTCCTCCAAAGTCTACAGTTTTTCTAGTAGTGGCTTGCTAGCACTCCATTCTCGACCTCTTCCTCCATTGCACAACTCTGTTTTCCCATCTATCCCCTACAACTGTGTCCAAATTTCCTCTCCTATAAGGACTCCAGTCTTGTTGGACTTGGACCCACCCTGATTCAGTTTGTCTAAACTAACATCATTTAACTAATAACATTTTCAAAGATCCTATTTAAAATAAGTTCACACCCACAGTATTGGGGGTTAGGATTTGAACATGCTTTTGAGGGGGACATGATTCAGTCCATAACATGCATACTTCTAATGATTTAAAATGATGAACGTCTGAAGGATCTGAGGCCCAGAAAAAAATATATATCATTTTGTCAGTCATCAAACATTTGCACAGGCACCATTCTAGGCACTGGAAACACCATGGAGAGCAAGACAGACAAGGTCTTCGCCCTTAAGGATTTTATATTCTGGTGGGAAATACAAGCTAATGGAAACAACCATAGATAACCATAAAAAGGTAGACAGAACTGGATGCCAGGGGTACCTCACCCAAACTAAAGCTAGTATGGAAGTCTTCTTGGAGGAAGTTCAATCTAAGAAGAAATGCAAAAACTGAGTCAGAATTATTTGGGAAAACAAGTTCCAAGGAACAGAAAAGATGGTAAGGAAAGGGAAAGCAGAGTTAACACATGCCAAGAGGAAGCCTGTAATTTGGAATGTGTGGTGAGGCACGGAAAGAAATGATGCTGGTGAAGTTATAGGAACCAAACAATCAGACGTTTATTATAGAAAGACTCTTAGGTTGCATAAGTGCACAGATTTGTTTGCAACAAACCTGAAATTAGGACCAGCAGCCTGTCCATTACTATGGAGGCCAGCGGAACTGGACTGAGAAACAAGGTGCTGGCCAAACCATGCTGGGCCACTACTCAAAAGCACGGGAGGATGTCATCACACCCCCACGGCCTTCCCCTGGTTTCAAGCAGGACCAGGGTGCAGAGGACGTCCTTTGCATGCTGCCATCTTCTGCAGCAGCAGCCAGACTGCCTACCCCACCCTCCAGCCATCATCGGTGCCTCTCCATGTACACCCATGAAAGGACCGCATCTCTCAGGAAGCAAACGGCAGAAAGTAAGAGGGGACAATGGAAGTGCCGCACTGTATGCTGGGAGGTAAAACCTCCACAGGTAAAACACTGTAATTGCTGAGACAAGGAAATCACTAAAAGCAGGGACTTTATGAGCTTAGCAGCAAGTAAAACAAGCAGATGGTGGGCATAAGACGCAAAAATCTCTTGATCCAGACAAGTCACAATTTGATCTGTGACAACCACAGAATGAAATGCTATAACAGGTATTTACAAGCGGAGAACTTCAAGATACGTCACTGCAGTACAGTGCAGAGACTACAATCTCTTAGGAGAGAAATACTAATGCTACAAAAAAATATTTCTAACAGAGTTGAGCAAAAAAATAAAAGGCAGGTATTCCATTATGTAAAATTAGAGAGAGAGTTCAGTATAAAATTTTTGTTTATTACACAACTACTAAATGCTTGTTTTCTTTGTGCCAGGCATTATTCTAAGTGCTAAGAATACAACAGTAAACAAAACAGATAAATAAAACTCTCTAACCTTTGGGTGCCCACATTCTATTGGGAGAAGTAAAAAAGAAACACAGTTTAATTATAGTAGCAATGTGTTAGAATATGAGAAATGCTATGGATAAAAATAAAGCAGGGCAAGAGGAAATAGAGTTTGAGGATTACAATTAAAAATAGGTGGTCAGTGTAGGCCCTACTGAGAAATTGACAAGTGAGGAGACTGGTGGATCTGACTCCCCCATCTCTGCCCTTCAATATAATATTGATGGTGATTATTTCTGCTGTTGTTGTTTTTGAATGGGTAATTTATGGGTGATTGTCAAGGTTTTTAATGTTTGTTTTTATTTTCCAAATTTTCCACAATCAAGATATACACATTTACAATCAAGAAAAAATGTTAAAAAAAAAAAGATAATCTAGGGGAATAACTGTAAAATTAGAAGTTCTATGCTAAGTTCAAATGCTTTTATAAGCAACTTCTGCCAGTGTTGCAGAGAAAAAAATCATCCTGACCTCATACACACTTCCATCAAATGAAAAAAGGTGACATGCTTTCCAACTCATTCTATGAGACAAGCAAATCTTGATTCCAAAACCAGAGAAAGAATTTTTAAAATTCCAGACCATTCATTCATGAATATAGATGCCAAAATCCTAACTAAAAGTTAGTAAATCCTGGTATCTGTGTAGGGATTATATTGGAGTTCTCTGTATTTTTTTTTTTTTTTTGTATTATGTTTGCAACATTGCTGTAAGTTTGAAATTATCTCAAAATATTTTTAAACCTAAATAAAATATTAGCAAATCAAAACAAATAGTATATAGAAAGTTAATACCGCAAGATCAAGTTGGGTGAATCCCAGGAATCCAAAGATGATTGGATATTAATTACACATACTTAATCCACAGTAATTATGTGTAATTCACCACATCAATAGTAAAGGAGAAAACATATGATCATCACAGTAAATGAAGCATACACATTTGATAAAATTCAAGGTAACTTAAAAATTAAAAGTTTTAGTAAATTAAGAGCAGAAAAGACAGCTTTTAACGTGATAAAGTTAAACAAACATGATCCTAAATGAGGAAAAGTTAAAAGAATTGGCATTAGTATCAGAATTTTAAAGGAGGTGACATATTTCTATTGTTTATCAAGGATATGATTATTTAAAAATAACTTATGTACAGACTAATTATTAAAATATAATGCATAATTTAACAAGATGGCTGGATATGATATCAATATATGAAGTCAACTGCATTTCTATATACCAGCAACATACAACAAGAAAACAAAAATTAATGAGAATTAAAAGAAAGCACCATTAACAATAGTATCGAATAATACCAGTTACATAGGAATAAACCTGTCATAAGATATTCAAGAACTTCTGTTCAACTAAAGGTACCTTAAGGAAAGTGAAAAGGTAAGTAACAAACCGAAAGAAGAGATCTGCAACCCATATAATTAACAAATAATTACATAAACGCCCAATAGAAAAGAATATCAATAAAAGAACAATAAAAAAATACCCAACAGAGAGTGGCCAAAAGACATGAGCAGACATTTCACTAAAGGGAGAACACATATAGGAATAACATAAAGGGATGTTCAACCTCATTGGTTGTCAGGGAACTGCAAATCAGATCACAAGGATATTAACATTTCACACTCAAGCAACTGGTTAAAATTAAGAAAGCATTCCATATTCCATAGGTTTCAGTTCAGATCTCTTTGACATTGCTGGTGGGAGTACAAATTGGTGTAATCACTTTGGAAAACAGTTAAACACTGTCTTGTAATACTGAACAAACACATGCCCTCTAACCTATCAATTCTATTTTTGCACATGAAAAGACAGACAAGAATGTTCACTGTAAGAGCAAAATGTAGAAACAAACCAAATGCCCATCCACAGGAAAATGGATGACAAAATCCTGCAGTATATCTGTACAATGGAAAGTCATACAGAAGTCCGAATAAATAAATTATAACCACAACATAAAGGAATCTTAGCAATATATGATTGAGGGAAAAAAAGTAAGTCCAATGTTGCAAGAAGCATGATAAGTGTGATACTTTTTTATAAGGCTAAAAACAATTTAAATCAAAAACATTTTTAGTGATACATATGTGAGATAAAGTTTTATTTTTAAGATAATATTTTTAAAAAGCATGAATGATAAACGCAAGATTGAAGATAAAAGTTACTTCAATGAGGAGAGGCAGGGCTATAGAATGGGGAGGGCTCACATAGGTAAGTTAAGACAAGGTGTTGGGTGTTGGGTTCCTTGTATTTTTATTACATTAATTAAGAAATGATATAATTAATTAATTAGTCAAAAATAAAACAACATGTATAGGACCGGTGACTAGAACCAAGATTCAGATTAGCCCAATTTTGTTCACATGAGGGAAAAAATAAAAAGAGAATCAAAGCCCTTTAGAGTTACCAGGGACGCAAACCTGACCAAGACTCTGGAGATCTTAGCCCCCCAGAAGGACTCTGTATTACTGAAACAAATAGGAAAAATAGGGAAAGTAAGGGCTTTTAAAATATAAGCCTATATTAATCTACCTTTCTAAAGCTAGCATTTAATACCTGTAATTTTTAAGACTTTAAAGTATCTCTAGTCCACTGAAAGATTTTACTGTCCATGCTAAGATGCAGTCTTTTTGTTATTTTTATGTTTCGTCCACTGACAAATTAGTCAGATACATGTATAATTCATAAATGCACTAATCTAATATAAATGTTGTTTTGAGCATTGACGCGATACACTACAGACTCAGCAATGTGTTTTATTTATAGACTATGGACTGGTTTATTCCTTCCCCAAACTCAAAAAATATCAGACATCTTACCAGAAATAAGCGTGAACTCCAGATACTGGCTCTTACTTAACTAATGAGTCTGATATGCTGGGAAATTCTTTACTTGAAAGAAAGAAATAATACAGAAGTAGGGTTTAGTACAAAGGTCAGCTAACGAAACCAGAAATATATTACTCCAAATAGGAGTAAATTATCCCGAAAAGTAGTTATAGCAGGTCCATTTCAGGAAAAAAAAAATTATCTAGAGGTGAAAGTAGGAGAAGAGAAAAAGAAAATTTTCTTAATGCCATATTTTGAAAAGGAAAGATCTATCTAAACCTTGTTATAAAACCATTGTAATCTGAGATCTTGGTGGTAATAATGGTAACAGCAACACTTAACATCAAAAAAGTGGTGGCAGGGGAGGGAAAACCAAACGACCACTCTAAATCAGGTTCTCTAGGAAATGGCAAGCATCCTGCTATGGTTGGCATGAAGGCACCTGAAGAGTAAATGAAAGGTCAGGGAGGAGTGTGGAAAGGCAGATCGGGGCTCAGTAGGTTTACAGGCTAAGGAGATTTGACTTTGTCCTAACTGAAGCCTATTTCATTTTACCAGAAGGCAAACACACTCTTGTTATTTTGTAAACAACCAGTATCTTCGCAAAATATGCTTTTACACTTGCACATCCCCTTGTGTCCAACCACAGCTGTTAAAAGTCAAAGTCTCTTGAAGTGCATGCGGACAGACTTTCAAGCACAGCACATCAATTCATTTAAGAGGTTGTGCACAAACTAGACAGGTACTTCTTTAAATTTCCATATTCACAACTTCTGTTCCCAATGCTTTGTGGGTCTTTGAATCTGCTCATAGTCTCCTCTAACCATTTGGTATTCTCTCTTCCCCAGCCATCCAAAATCAAAAGAGTAACATATAAAAACAAGTGAGATCCTGCTGGTCTATGGAAAAGGACAAGTTTTTCTTGGGTCACTGGTTGCTTCTCGATGTGCATAGTAAAACAGAAATGGTCTCATGTCAACTTTCAAATTCTTTGAACACACTACACCTTCATTTTCCCAGTGCTTGGTTCTTTACTTATAACACCTTAAGATGCCAAGAGTGGTGGTGAGGGGGAATTGCATCAGGAATCAGAATACCTAGAATCAAGTCCTATCTCCACCATTAAATTTATCCTTAGGTGTTATTTGGAAATCCACTTGATTAATTTGAAGCAAATTAAATTGTAAATTGGGAGTCCTGATGATACTTGATTTATGGGCCTTGCAGGGTTTTATATAAAGATCAGCGCAGACAATGTATGTGAAACCACTTTATACCATGCGTGACAATGTAATTATTTATTATTATAAATGAATTACCCCTTGTCTTAGATCTGCCTCACCTGCTATAACAAAAACCACACAATGGGTTGACTTAAGCAACAAGCATTTACTGGCTCATGGTTTCAGAGCCCAGAAGTCCAATATCAAGATATGGGCAAGGCTTGCTTTCTCACCGAAGACTGCAGTGCTCAGTGCTGGCTGCCAGTTACCCTCAGGGTTCCTCAGCTTTCCCACTCTGCTTGGCATCACATGGCCATGACCTCTCCTTTCTCTCCCAGGTTTCAGGTTCTCTTGACTTTCTCACATTATGTCTAAATTTCTTCCGCTTATAAAGGACCCCAGTAATTTGGATTAAGGCCCATCCTCATTCAGTTGGGCCACACCCTAACTAAAACATCTTCAAGAGATCCCATTTACAATGAGTTCACACCCACAGGAATGCACATCAAGTCCAAGAACATCTAAATTGGGGTACATAACTCAATCCACCACACTCCTCATCTATGACAGGGATCCTTACGAACAATACGCACTTTGCGCTATATGTCTGGTGATAAAGTTGTTCGTTCAGAGACACCCATGTGGTCCCCCCGTGACTGACCGGAGCTGAAGGTGTGTCCGTAGCGTGGAGTGGTCTGTGAAGGCATCCAGCCCAGAAGGGGATCCAGTCAGGTCCAGTATGATAACAAACTTCCCACTCACATAGTTCATATCAGTTTCCATCAACTTTAGTATTTCATTTGACTCTCAATTCTCAATTCTGTGATGTCAACCAATGATTATTCCCATTTTATCAATAAGTAAACTGAGACTAAAAGGAGGTATGTGACTTGCTCAAAATCACACAGCTTGTAAACAGCAAATCTAAGAATGAAACCCAGGTATTTGGATTCCAGGTCTCTTATTTCCACTGTGATGCCCCATGTTTTAGAACCTTCTACCACTTGCTCTCCTGAGAAAGAAGTAAAGATAGAAGAAATGAAACCGTTATGTTTGGATAAACACCACTGGGCAGAACCATAGACTGAAATAAAGAAATCAAGCTTGTAATGACAGCATTGTCTCTAGAGCTTCTACAGGGTCAGAGCTCTACCTCCAGATATCAGGCATTCAGTGGATGGAAGGAAATATTTCACGCCTTCCCAAGCCACTGCTATCTCTTTCCACACAGAACAGTAACAATCTATGTTGGGGGAGTGGTGAGGAATCTTGCTAGCATTTTGCAATGCCATAGTTTCACAACTTGCCTGGCAGAGATGAATCCAAGGTCTCTGAAAGTAACTGGATACTGTCCCTCCAGTTACAATCACTCTCAACTCTATAGGACTATCTGCAAGAGGGCAGGGAAAAAATAATTAGCCCTTATTAAGTGCCTGCTTTACTCATTTGATATTCATAATAAGGAAATAAAGGCTCAGAGAGATGAAGTGACCTGTGTAAACTCCCTCCGCTGGCAAGAGGCACACCCAGAATTCAAAACCAAGCTTTTCGGACTCCACAGTCTGTGATCTTTCCACAAATTTGTGATCTTTCCATGACGCAGCAATTTAGTCATTAGCTCTGTGAGCTCCTGAGACCCTTCTCAATTTACAGATTTATTACAAACCTGGAGATTAAGCTGTTCCTTATTGATTATCAGTAACTTTGTATGAACTATTTCTGATCCCTCCAACAACCCTCAATATTAGGTATTTTTGTCAACCCATCGTATGTGCAAAGAAATGAAAACTCAGAGAATACTCTACTGGTCAGAAACAGAGTCAGGATGACAAAAACCCCAGGATATTTTGGCACACCACACTCCTGAAAGCCAACATGCCAAACACTTAGCCCTAAGCCCCCACCATCTATCCAAATGGCTCTTTCTTTCCTCACACTTGCTTGGGTTTCATGTCAACAGCAAATGGAAACCAATGATTTTATAATATTAAAATACAGTATTCTTTATAGATTTCATCTTTTGCTTCAGCTGACTCTTTTGTTTTCAGCTAATAGAATGTTTTATTTGGCCCTGGTGCTTTGAAGCAATTTTAAATCAAAGGCTTTGCTTTTATGAAATGAAAATAAGTAAATGCATATTTAAGATCATGTTTTTGATGAAACACAAAACAAAGGGCAGATCCTGCATCTTATGGGAAAAAAAAAACTAACAGCTGAAGTCATCAATACTTCAGCCAAGAAAAGACTGGACTCCCCAAAGAAAAAATATATAATTAGGCAAGCTATTTTTTATGTGTCCCTGTTTTAACAAATCACCTGTCTGCATTACTACCAAAAAAAATTTTTTTTAATCCTAAATAATTAAACAATTAGAAGTTCCTCATTTATCTGCTTCATTTTAAAAATTACCTTTGAGTCAGTTTTTGTTTTGCTTGTTTTATGGGGGTTGGGAGTGTGGATTATTGCAAGCAGGCTGTAAATCCTGCATGAAAGAAGGACTAGATAGATAACTTGGGTCATCCCCAAATCATCTCATACAAGGCAAAACTTTTTAGTAATTTGAGTGCTTTAAAAAAGAAAACAGCTTCTTAAGTACACGCTAACCCCAAGCGGTATTCAGAGGATGGATGGTCATTGGATGTTCTAAAGGGGATTCAAGCACTTGATGGAAGACAAAGGACCCTTTCCAATCTGACAGTCCTTGAAATTCTGTGAAATAAGTAAAATTTCAATTTGTAAAAAATATGCCTCACACAATTTTACTGGCATTATTAAATAAATAATCTATCTTTAGATACACAGTTCATTTGATTTAAAATAACCATACTGAGTAGACCTCACATCTGTGGCCACATATGGGACCGAGATAGGATTTAGAGTGGCTGAGAATTATAGGATTATTATATTTCAAGAGGATCAGTTCAGACCTAGGCTACAGGCACCTACAGCCATCCTATAAAGATTCATATTTAGAAACACTGAACCTTTCTGGGACCATGTCTCAATAGCGTCTATTCTTTTTTTTTTTTTTTTTTTTTCTTTTTCTAACTTGTCAGCACATTCACTGCTGCCAGCATTAAAGACAATTTAGCAGCAGGTTCAATACTGCAGCATTTCTGACAGTGAAAAGTTGGTCAGTACTGGAAGAGAAACCTGGAAAGATGATGGGATTTTCTCATCTAAGAAGGTCATCTACATATTTTTGTGGATGTTAGAGAAGTGGCCTGAATGACTTCCCAAGACTCCCTCCAGTCTTGAGTCTCTGCAAGGTTGTCTCGGCTTATATTCATGAATCTGCCTTATTCTTTTCTAAAAAGGCAAAGGATTTTATGTGAAAGGAAAGAAAGACAAAATGCAGAGGGAAGTGGAGAGAGGAAGAGAGAGAGGGAAGGAGGGAGAAAGGGAAGCCAAGCAGGAATGAAAAGACAGAGATAAAGACAAAACACCTAATTGGCAAAAATTCTTGATTCCCAACTACCCAAGCAGGATCAGGAGTCGGCACCCTGACTCTGTTTCATTTTTGCCTGAGTACACCTAGGTGTGTACCCTGTCGAGACGTCAGGGTCTGCTACTCAGCATATGTGGCGCACTAAAAGATATTTGGCGTGAAGTCGATGCATTTTCAAACTAGTTCAAGAGTAATTGAAAATGGAATTCTGAGAAAAGCTAACGTGTACCCTTATCTCCACATAAACACATCAATACTCATTTTAAGCCTGCCAGCTATCTATCTGCTAGGAAACACTCAATACTGCTCCTTGTACACTGAGCAGATCATTGAGTTTTCTCTCCCAAACTAATAGTACAATCATTTGCAACAAGAAATTCTTCTTTGTCTGATGAAACAGTAGCATCTCTGAGCTTGTGCCTTATATATCAGGAGACATGTAGTTCAGTCTATGAATTTCATACAAAGAGGAGCTCAGACTCCGGGCCGTAATATGAAAGATTCCTGAAGCTGCAAAGGACCTTAGAGAGCACCCAGTCAACTCCCATTATTTTGTAGGTAAAACAGCTGAGCTCTTAAAACTCATGTTAATACCCAAGTGGCCTGTTACTTTTATTTTCTAAATGGACTGTTCTCATTTTTCTTAACAAGCCAGTCACCACAGTTCTAGAAAGGAAGGGGGAAAAAAAACCCTTGGGACAGCATCATGTTTCTAGTTCTAGCCTGAATGTTCGGGTTTTTTAAATCATAAATATGTTGACACATTCTGAATTTAGAGTATGCTGCTTGCTGTGATCCTGGTCCTAGTTAGAGCAAAGATTAACAATTTGGGAGGGAAAATATTCTGATTCTGCTCCAAAAAGCTAAGACTATTTCACCACAAAGAAGCAGTTAGAAAAAATACCTAACAATCCATTATCTCACCTGATCCTTCAGCGATCCAATGAGATGGCACTTATTTCCCTGTTTCACAGATGAGAAAATTGAGCCCTGAAGTTAAATCATCTACACAAAAATCACATGACAAATGAGTAGTCAATCTGGGAATTTAAACTTGCAAGAAATCAACAGATCCCTGAAGGAATGGGGTAACAAAAAAATCAAGCACAAGGTACTGAAGTTAACCACAGAGAAAAGAGGAAGCCACAAGGAAGGTAATGAGTGCAGGTACAAAACATTTTCTGAATTGAAGAGAAAGAAGTTGACAAGATTATTGCCGCAGGTGTGCCTCAAAGTGCCCAGTAAATCAGAAAAGCTTATCTTTTGATGTAGAAGCCATAAAAATGAGACTGGGGACATAAGGATTGGAGAGATGGATTGGAACTGCTGCACCCAGAAGGTGATGTGAAGTGCAAGAGATCGGGAAGGCCTGGTGGAGGGCAGGCTGCACTCATTTCCAAGGGACCCCATAGTACACTTTTATGACCTTCAGCGGTGGGCAGCACAGGAACGAGGTCCTTGGTCCTACCTCAGGACCCTGCTTGACGCACCAGATCCTCCACAAGGTCAAGAAGATGTAAGGTTAGAAAGTTCTCAAAATGTCAATGTGTGAATCTCTGAGCATGGGGCCCAGTGGAGACAGGGATTCAAGAGAATTCAAAAGAAGCCTGATAGCCTTGGAGACAGAGAAATTTAAAAATAAAGAGTAAAATCGGGTCCTGGGGTGGGAGGGGATATGACAGAGATTGATAAGAAAGGGGGGCACTGAAAATAATACTACAGATGATAAATGCTATTAGTACTATTATAATTGAACCTAAAATACTCGAGGTAAATCATTTCTTCCCCCTGCACTTTACCAGTGTGATTTTTCCTTGAAGGTGAAGAAATAGGGAAATAAAAGAATAAAAAACAACCACAACAACCAAGTATCCAAAAATTAAGTGAATATTTTTAAGGATGTTCCCAGGAGTAAAAGCAGAAAGGCAAAATACAACCCATGTGCTGATATTATCAAGAAGGGTGAAAGTGTGTCACAGAAATTGCTAGAATAATACCGAGGACAGAAAGAAGGTGGTAACATGGATAAAAGATATTCAAAATATAGTAAAGCGCTCTTTGTATTAAAAGTATATGACAGAGCAACTACATGCTAATAAACCAGACATCTTACACGAAATGGACAAATTTCTAGAAAAGCATAAACAATCAACATTGAACTGAGAAGAAATAGAGGACCTCAACAAACCAATCACAAGTAAAGACTGAGTCAGTTATCAAAAGCTCCCCAAAAAGAAAAGTCCAGGACCAGATAGCTTCACATGTGAATTCTACCAAGTATTCATGAAAGAATTAATACCAATCCTGCTCAAACTCTTCAAAAAAATCAAAGAGGAGGGAAAGCTACCCAACTTATTCAATGAAGCCAACATCCTCCTAATACCAAAATCAGACAAAGATACTACAAAAAAAAGAGAAAATTATAGACCAATCTCTTTAATGAATATAGATGCAAAAACCCTCAATAACATACTCATAAATCGAATCCAGCAGCACATTAAAAGAATTATACACTACGACCAAGTAGGGTTTATTCCAAGTATGCAAGGCTGGTTCAACACAAGAAAATCAATTAATGTAATACACCACAACAATAAATCAAAGCAGAAGAAACACATGATCATCTTGATCGATGCAGAAAAGGCATTTGACAAAATTCAGTATTGTTTCTTGATGAAAACACTTCAAAGGATAGGAATAGAAGAGAATTCTCAATAGGATAAAGGCAATATATGAAAAACCCATGGCTAACATCGTACTCAATGGGGAGAGACTGAAAGCTTTCCCTCTAAGATCAGGAATGAGAAAGGAATGCCCACTGTCACCACTGTTATTCAACATTGTGCTGGAAGTTCTAGCTACAGCAGTTAGGCAAGAAAAAGAAATGAAAGGCATCCAAATTGGAGAGGAAGAAGTAAGACTTTCACTCTTTTGCAGATGACATGATTCTATATGTAGAAAATCCAGAAAAATCTACAGCAAAGCTATTAGAATTAATCAATGGATACAGCAAAGTGGCAGGCTACAAGATCAACACGCAAAAATCTGTAGTGTTCTTATACACAAGTAATGTGCAACAAGAGGAAGAAATAAAAAAAAATCCATTTACAATAGCTACCAAAAGAATCAAGTATTTAAGAATAAACTTAACGAAGGCCACAAAAGACCTATACAAAGAAAACTACAAGAAACTGCTTGAAACCAAACAGGACCTAAAAAAATGGAAGAACATACTGTGTTCATGGATTGGAAGTCTAAATATAATTAAGATGTCAACTCTGCCTAAACTGATTTATGGATTCAATGCAATACCAATTAAAATTCCAACAACTTACTCTGCAGAAATAGAAAAACCCATAACCAAATTCACTTGGAAGCACAAGGTGCCCCAAATAGCCAAGAATATCTTGAGAAAGAGGAACAAAGTAGGAGGTCTCATACTACCTGACTTTGAAATATATTACAAAGCTATAGTGGTCAAAACAGCATGGCACTGGCATAAAGACAGATATACCAACCAGTGGACTCAAATTGAGTGTTCAGAAATAGATCCTTGAATCTATCAACAGTTGATCTTTGATAAGGCAATCAAGCCAAAGCAACTGGGACAGAGCAGCCTCTTCAATAAATGGTGTTTGGAGAACTGGATATCCATTTCCAAAAGAATGAAAGAGGACTCCTATCTTACACATTATGCAAAAATTAACTCAAAATGGATCAGACCTAAACGTTAGTGCTAAGACCATAAGACTCTTAGAAGAAAATGTAGGGCAATATCTTAAAGATCTTGTGATAGGAAGTAGTTTCCTAGACCTCATACCCAAGGGGCAAGCAACCAAAGAACAAATAAATAAATGGAATCTCCTCAAAGTTAAACATTTTTGTACATCAAAGGACTTTGTCAGACAAGTAAAAAGGCAGCCTATGCAATGGGAGATGATATTTGGAAACCACATATCAAATAAGGGTTTAACATCCTGAATATATACGGGATACTACAACTCAACAATAGAAAGACAAACTATCCAATTAAAAAATGGGCAAAAGACATGGACAGATACTTTTCTGAAGAGGAAATACAAATGGCTCAAAAACATATGAAAAAATGCTCAACTTCACTGGCTATTAGGGAAATGCAAGCCAAAACCACAAAGAGTTATCATCTCACACCTACCAGAATGGCCATTATCCAAAAGACAGAAAATTACAAGTGCTGGAGAGGATGTGGAGAAGGAGGCACACTTATTCATTGTTGGTGGGAATGTAGAATGGTGCAACCACTCTGGAAGACAGTGTGGCAGTTCCTCAGGAAGCTAAGTATAGATTTGCCATATGACCCAGCTATTCCATTGCTAGGTATATTCTCAGAGGAACTGAAAGTTAAGACACAAATGGACATTAGTAAACCAATGTTTATTGAGGCATTATTCACAATTGCCAAGAGACAGAAGCAGTCCAAATGTCCATCAATGGACGAGTGGATGAACAAACTATGGTATATACGCATGATGGAATATTATGCAGCTGTAAGACAGAACAAAGACATGGAACATATAATAATGTGGATGAACCTCGAGGACACTACACTGAGTAATGTTAGCCAGAAACAAAAGGACAAATACTGGATGGTCTCACTAATATGAACTAACATTGATGAGCAAACTTTGAGAGTTAAAAGCTGATAACACAGGCTACCAGGAGATAGAAAGGGTATAGATCAGGCATTTGATGCTGAAAAGACTACAGCAGGATCGATTGTACAGATCCAGAAATAGATAGCATAATACTGTGTGATGCTAGCACAATATTGTAAGTATACTGAACAAAGATGTCTGTGAGTAAAGCTGAAAGAGGTGGGATAAGGTAATGTATGACACCACAGGTAAAGACAGATGATAAAGACTGGGATTGTATAACTTGGCAAAAACTGGAGTGGCCAATGACTGTTACTAAATGGACAAATATAAAAATGTTTTTACATGTGGGAGAACAAATGAATGTCAACCATGCAGCGTTGAAAAAGGGATGGTATTTGGGAAAAAAACATAATCAAAGCAAACTGAAGTCTATGGTCAACAGAAACATTGTAATATGCTTCCCTTAAATGTAACAAAGGCAATATAACAAAGCTAAATGTGTATAAGAGGGGGATATAAGGGAGGAATATGGGATTCTTGGAAATGGTGTTGTTTTCTGTCCTTACTATTATATTGTATTTATGACATTTTATTTTTCTTTCTATTATCTTTTTTATTATTTGCTTAAAAAAAAACTTTTTTTTTTTTGTAGTAATCAGTATGTTCAAGTGCTGATTGTGGTGATAAATGTACAACTATATGATGATACCCTGAACAACTGACTGTACACTGTGGATAAATACATGGCATGTGAATATATCTCCATAAAATCGTAGGAAAAAATGGGTAAAAGTGCTGGAGAAAACATGGAGAGAGGGATGTACCTATCTACTGCTGATGAGGAGGCAGAATGGTGTAGCCTTTCTGGAGGTCAGTGTGGTGGTTCCACAAGAAGCTAAGTATGTGGGGACCATGAGGTCCTGCAACCTCATCATGTACTTGAAAGATCTGAGAGCAGAGACATGAGTGGACATTTGCACACTGGTGATTATGGAGGCAGAATTCATGATTTGCTATGGGTGGAGGTGGCCTAAGGGTACATCAACTGAGGAACAGAATGAAGCACTGTAGTTTATGCACATAATAGAATAGTGAGCAACTACAAGAAGGAGTGAAGCTGTGAGACACACAACAAGGTGAATGGATCCTGTAGACAGCATTTTGAGTGAAGTATGCCAGAAACAAAGACAAACAGTTAATGCCTCACCAATATGGACTAACTTCAAAATATAAACTCAGAATTGAATCTTAGAGCACAGCCTAACAGAGGAATGATTATTGTAATGGTCCCTAGATTGTGAACTTTTATAGCAGTAAAATCTATTCCTGAATTGTAATAGCCATCTCTGAACTCTGAGATGCTGATCCCTTTGTGTATAACCTGATTGGTGTCTGGAACATTGGGTATCCGTGTGACACCTGAAACTCAGAGCTAGAGTTCGGCAGATATGAATGTCAGTATTAGCACATACAGCAACTGTTAAAAAAAAAAAAAAAAAGCTGAAATAGAGCCCAGACTTCAATTAGAGATATGAATGAAGCAGATCTGGTTAAGACTAGGGCAAATCGGGCCAAAGGGTAAAGGTTGAAACAGACTGTGTATTAAAACTTCAACTCCCATGTGAGATCAAGGGAAGAGATGTCTATTTGCTGTAGAATCTATATTTTCTAAACAGTATAACTTCTACAGTCAGTTTGTTCAAACACCACAATCACATGGAACTTTGAATAGAAATGAATATGGTAGGTTTGTATAGGTGAGAGTAAAATAGCAACACATCCCAAAGTAAATTGGGTGGAGAATAAAAATATATACGCAGGGCCCCCCTGAGGAGCCGGGGGAGGATGCGGAGGTGTTGGACTTCCTCACCTGGATTGTTGCTGATGTTCTCATAAACACTGGGACCAGTGGTTTGGTATACTGAGCCCTCTAACATCGGACTTGCCCTTATGAAGCTTATTACTGCAAAGGAGAGGCTAAACCTGCATATAATTGTGTCTAAGAGTCTTCCCCTGAGTATGCCTTTGTTGCTCAGATGTGACCCTCTCTCTCTAGCTAAGCCACCTCAGCAGGTAAACTCACTGCCCTTCCCCTTACGTGGGACCCGACTACCAGGGGTGTAAATCTCCGTGGCAACGCAGGATATGACTCCTGAGGATGAATCTGGACCCAGCATCATGGGATTGAGAACATCTCCTTGACCAAAAGGGGGATGCAAAATGAAATGAAATAAAGTTTCACTGGCTGAGAGATTTCAAATGGAGTCACAAGGTCACTCTGGTGGATATTCTTATGCACTATATAGATAACCCCTTTTAGGTTTTAATGTATTAGAATAGCTAGATGTAAATACCTGAAACTATCAAACTCCAACCCAGTGGCCTGTACTCTTGAAGACCATTGTATAACAATGTAGCTTACAAGGGGTGACAGTGTGATTGTGAAAGCCTTGTGGATCACACTCCCTTTATCCAGTGTACAGATGGATGAGTAGAAAAATAGGGACAAAAACTAAAATCGGGTGGGATGGGGCAGATTATATGGGTGTTCTTTTTTACTTTTTTTTTTTTTCATATTCTGATTCTTTCTGGTGTAAAGAAAATGTTCAAAAATAGATTGGGGTGATGGATGCATAACTGTATGATGGTACTGTGAACAATTGACTGTACACCATGGATGACTGTATGGTATGTGAATATATCCCAATAAAACTGAGTTTAATTAAAAAAAAAAAAAAGTGTATGACAGAGCAAGTCTGAAAACAACATCTCTTTCTATTCCAGTAAGTAACCAAGAAAGGTAGAGGCAGAAAGGGTGACAGGAGAAAACCAGTTTTAGTTTAAGGCAAGGTATAAGGATGGGTATACTCCAGAAAAAGGACAAGGTATTTATGACTTCTCAGATACACTACCTAAATTAGTATGCTTGTACCAGGCTCTCAGAACACAACAGAAGCAGCTTCTATAACCCTTTGTATTATCTTACTCCTTCATTCACTCAGTACATACTCCTTGAACATTTCTTACTTGCCAGGAACTCTAGTAGGATCATGGTGTACACTGGCGATCAAACCAGATATGATTCTAGTTCTCAGTGGCCTACAATAAATATGCAAAAGGCTAGAAAATTTTATAACATCAAATTTAAGGATAAACTAATCGGTCTCCCATTTCATAAATTAAGAAACTAAGATCCAACTACTTAGTATCAAAGCCACAGCTAGAAGCCAGATTTCTGGGTGATCAGCCCAGAACTTTTAGACTAGGTGATGCCATATCATTCTAGAACCCCACCAAGCTTAGAGGGCATCCTAAAAAAATGTTGATTTCCCAATTCTAAAACACCTTCTTCACAATCAATGCTATATAATCTCCTCCCAAGATCTGCTATTCTCTCTATGCCACTTCACTTAGAAAAGGCAAATAGTGACTGATTTGAGATTTACCTATTATCTCCTTCAATTCTTATCCTATATTGAGAAATTACCAGTCAATGGGTGGTAAAACCAGGAAGCAGGAAGAGCAAGTTAAGAATCTGACAAATTCTGGGCATTCTTTGTATTCTTCCATAGTGCCTAACACAGTGTTTTTCACAAAGTAGGTAATCAATAAGAATTGATTTTTTTTTTTAATTATAAATGTCCTTTTAGTAATGGAGTAATGTTTAAGTTAAAAATTAAATGCTTAAAAATTAGTTTGGTGGAAAATTATAGCAATAGGTTTTTAACTTTTACATTAAAGAATTTTTTATGACTTTTAGGTTTCATAAATATTTAAGGCCCATATGGTGTGTACATGCAGTATGTGTTTCTGAATCACCACTATTGGAATTAATATATCAGCTTAGCACATGCTGACATTTCTATAGTTTTGAGCACATACTGTGCTTGACTTTTCTCACCATAGGGCAGCTGTAGAAACACAACGGTAAACCATTTAGACATGTACCACACTATATCCTGGATCAGAGAAAATAATTTGAAGAGTATAAACTCATGTCTGGAAGAGACGTCTTATTTAATTCTCTTTATATGGGACCCAGCATATCTTCACTTACAATGAGGTCTTTGTTGATGAGCCATGAACTCGGCAGAGACCAGATCCCTGCAAAGGCCATAACTAAGCACCACAGTCTCCCTACAGGCACCCAAACAGAAGGTGGCCAAAGAAACCCAAAAGACAGGTAGAAGGAGTCACGGCCTCCTCCCAGTGTCCTGGAGTTGTCCCAACTCTACCTCCCTCACACCCCCACATCAACAGACATACATTCACACACACCACATTTGACCTTCTCATCTACCACACATGGAGGGAATTCTCTCCAACAATCATTGCAGAACTTAGAGCTCCACAAGTTTTCTTCTACTCTATATCTGCAGACCTAGACACCCACAACAAAACATACTTCTGCAACAAAGAAACCCATCATTATAAGCTTAACTGTCACAGGACTTGGGCAGAAGCTTACACTGGATCATTTTAATGATAATTGAAAGAGAAGGTTTAGTCTGCAGTTTGAATGTGTCTTCCTGGTTGATTAAAGAGATTATATTCTATCCCTAGAACCTTTCTGAGAAGGCAAAAGGGTACAGAATCCCCTTTCTTGTCCCTGGTGGTTAATTTCACTATTCTCTGCCTGGAGAAATTCTCATCCTTCAAATTCTCTCAAATATCCCCTATTCGATGACTACAATTTCCCTTAAAACCACCTGGAAAAATTAATTCTTTCATAATTGTGTTAATATGTAGCACATTGCTCATGCTGCTAGAAACACTTATGACTTTACATAATGATTTCTGTATGTTTCGATTCAAGCAATTTAGTTACAAGTGCTTTTGTACTTCCGAAGTGATATATAAATATATATATATATAATAACTCACAGCACTGTGTTGTAATTTATCTGCTTATACATCTGTTTCTTCAATTCCCTCCCCCCTCTCCCCCCACACCGTAATCTTCTTGAGAAGAGGACAGGGATTGTGGCTAATTCATCTTGGAGTCTGCCATTTGGTCAGCAGCACTTCCAAGAGATTAAATGTTGTCACTGCCCTTAGGTTGGAAGGCTTGTCATTTGGGACCGGCCTTTGTCCAGTCCACTTGACTCCTGCTAACCAGTCCTAGATCAAACTTCAGGACATATTGCCCTTGTCCCCTCCCCCTACAGTCTATCGAGGAAAATGCCTCTGCCTTCTGGTAACAGAGCAGAATCTATAACTACTCACTCAGTGTCGCCTTTGATCTCTTCTACCTAAGAACCTTGATGAACATCTTTTCTCTCTGAAGTGGGCCATACTATTCCCATTAAAGAATCCTCTGTACTCTGTTGTACCTCTGTCTTGTTTCCTTTGGCTGCTCCACCAAGGTCAGCTTCCCAAGCCAACTTTTAGGAGCTGCTGTCCTCTGGGATATTCTCCCTTTGGCTTCTTGCCTTCCCCTGCATTCTTAATCAACCACAAGACTCAAGAACTCTGTGGCTCACCCTCACTTCTTTCCTTTCACCTCCTGTTTCAATCATCCTTACAAACTTCTTTTACCTCTAAAAGTCCAGGAGCACTTCACAATTCTTCCCCACTTTATCCTCTCTCCAGACTGTCTGCCCTCATTTCAAAAAGAACTTTCTCTTACCTTCACAATAGCATCCCTCATGCATTTATAATGTAAATTTGCATGTTAGACAAAAATCTCTCAGTGCCTTCTCTAAACATTTTTAGATACTTTAGATCTTATGTTGACATTTCCACCACTTTTCTGAGATCTTTGTCATGGTGAGGAGCAGGGCTTTGGGTTCAAACCAATCCAGTGAAATCCCAGCTGTGTGATGTGTTAAGTAAGTTATCATTGTTGCACCCTCATTTACTCCTCCGTAAATTGGGAGTGAAAACATCTAACTACTGAGTTGTTTTGAGGTTCAAGAAGATTAAATGTCACATCATAGCCACTCAATAAATGGTAGTCATTTATGGTAAACTAAAGAAAGCTATTTATGGTAAAGAAAAGCAAATCTCTTTGACTCTCGAACTGTGTCCACAGTAAGTCCAGCTTTAAAAAATTAGTCATTTAATAAGAGTTTCATCATATTGGCCTACAAATTCAACACCCTGAATGTTATTTGGCTATTGCTTTCTACTTATTTTCATAAACACCCTCTCCCTATGAAAAGAGACTAACAAATTAGTTGGACCATTTTATAAAAGACCAAGATATTTAGAATGAACTATTTACTGGAATTATGTGCACTTCCCATCCCTGAACATTGCTGTCTCTGGAAATAGTTGAGTTGCCATCATTTCTGAGCAGACCACAGATTTAACTCCTCCATAAAGATGGTAGAGCTGAATGAAAGCTATTTCATTAATTTAGAAAACAGATTACTTTTGAGCCAAATCTCCACTATACTGATGAGAGACTGAGTCTTCAAAGACAACCACAAATCTACTGCATGCTCACAGAGCTTGCTACCTAGCTTGTGGACACAAAGAAAACACTACTGATTTTGTAAATCAATAAAATGAATACTGTGAGTCAATAAAATTAGAATGATGACAAAGGTCACATTCTGATTTTCCAACTTTCTTTTTGATTCTACCCTGTCCAAGCACTCAAACGCCATAGTTCCTATGAGTAGCACTGAGGGGAGGATGATTGAAGAAATCCTCTAACAAAGGAAGGGCTTTAGCAATCTTGAGTCTTACTGGGTGTACTCCAAGAGAAAAGATTTCAATATCATTACCCCCTAAAATATACATACTCAAGGTGTTTTATAATTCAGTCACACCAATAGCCCACCGTCATAATATACTTGTTCTATAAAGTAAATCCTATACATTCCTTCATTTATTCACTCATCAGTATTCACTAAGAGCTTTCTGTGGTCCCAATACTAAGCTAAAGCTGTAGATACAATGAAGATTAAGCCACTGTCCCTGATCTCAAATATCAATAGGGAAAATGACATTACTTTACAATACAGTGCTAGGATTCAGTGAGGAGGGCTCACGGATGAGCTATCTGTGAAAGTTTCCTAACATTTCCATGGAGACCTGAAGAATGAACAGAAGGTAGTCAAGTGAAGAGGGAGAGTGTTGAGAGCTGAGACTAGAAGTAAGCAGAAACCAGGATTTTCAAGTCCTGTTAAGGTGTTTAAACTTGATAACAGAAGTAACGGGGAGAAATGGAAGATTGGGTTGAAGAGCAATGTAGTAAAAATATTATTTTATCTTTTGGTTGTCTGGTATTTTCTGATTTTCCTATCATAAACATGTATATTGATTTTATGATAATACAGTAAATTTTATATTTTGATTTTTCATTAATAAAGAAAAATAAAGAGAAAGAGAAAATAATAGCAAGAAAGTAATGCTGAGTCAGAAGTGAGAACGGTAGTTTTTAAAATGTGTTATCGCTATCATCATTCCAGGGACAGACCATATATTTAGTTCCAAACTTCCCAGAAACCAATTAAAAGAAGAAAACACTTTAGTTTCATACTATACAATGTCCACAAGATAAAACAATAATAATAAATAAACTATGTGGAAGGAAAAATAAGAAGGCCACAGTGGCTGGATAGAAATGAGCCAGGAGGAAAAAGAAGAAAAGGCATCAGAAGAGGGAGGTGGTAGGCAGCTCATGCAGGGTTTGTGGGCCATTACAAGGACTCTGGACTGTATTACAAGAGTGATGAAAAGCTTTGTGTGGCTTTGAACAGTGAAGTGATGTGATTTCATCTACATTTTAATAGCTTGTTCTTTCATCTCTGTGGAGGATAGGCTGTGAATGTGGAGCAGGGAGTCAAGAGCACAGAGAAGGAGACCAGTTTGAAGACCACTGGAGTAGACCAGGAGACAAGTGCTGGTGGTTTGGTCCAAGACGACAGTGGTAAAGATGGAGAAGTGTGATCAGATTTAGAAACTATTTTAAAGATAGAGTAAACAGGGCTTGCTGATGGATCCACACGCAGTGAAAGGGAAAGAGGAACAAGGATGACTTTCATGGTTTTGCAGACAAATGGGCTTGTCATTTGCTGAGACAGGGAAGGCTGGGGGAGGAATATGTTTGGAAGAGGTAGAAAATCAAAAGCTCTGCTTTGGACATGCTAAGTATGAGATGTCTTTTGGACATTTGTGCATTAAAAGAGGCTTATTTAACAAAAACATGTCTCTATTCCATGGGGTGTCAGAAAGTATGGTGAGATAAAGGAATTTGCTGAGAAGATTGAATGTTATGATGCCAAAAGTCCTTTGGCTAACTCTTCTCCTGAGGATAAAAGGCTCTGGGAATACCCTGGCAATTTGCTTCACTTGCCAGAATGCAGCAAGCCTAAGCCCCAGAGTGCTCTGGGTTTGTAGATCTAAGAAGGTTCTGCAGGGCCTCCAAAGAGGGTCCTTCCCTGCCTCCTCTCCATTCATCGTCACTCAGATCATTCAGAGAAAGTTTTCTCTACCTTACTTACTATAGCCCTCTTGTACCTTCCCTGACTCACCATGGAAGCATTTCCTTTCTGGACTAGGGATTTAGCTTTGATTCTCAAGGTAACCTTGACTCTTGGACATCAGTTTCCTATTATCAGAAGGGGGACCAAGTCTTTGAAAAGTAATCCTGAGAGAGTTATCTCTGAGCTCTGTAGACACCTGACCAAATAGGTTGCCTCTCAGAAATTCAAAGCTGATGAACCAAGCTCTTTTCATGGACCAAAATTACAAGGTTGAGTTCATTCTGAGAATCAAACAAGACAATGGATTGAAAAAACAATTTTAATCACTGCAACAGAGCATTTAATGCCAAACATAATAATAACAGCAGCTACAATTTATTGAGTATCTACTTCATGCCAGACACTAACTACACTACATGCTTTACATATGTCATAACACTGAATGCCTGAAACATCTCTATAGTAGGAATTATCCCCATCATAAAACAAAGGAAACTAAGGTTCAGAGTGGCGAAGAAGTCCACCCAAGCTCATACAGCTAATACCTGATGGAATCATCCTTAGAAACAGGATCTTTCCAACTCCATTGTCCATTTTTTGAGAGTCTAAATCTGTTTGCAACAACTTGGTTAGCTATATACTGCTATCAACATAGCAGCTAGAGAAAGGAGAGCACTGCCTAACAAACCAACATAGGCACAAAACCTTGAGATACAGGAAATCTGGGTGAGAGAGCATTCCATAGCTAGTTTAACAACATAGAATGGCTCCATCTCACAGAATATTCTTTGGCCATAAGAAATGGAAGCTTAGAAATCAAAATTCTATCTAGCCTTTAGTTGGTGGCTAAGATGACAACCACAGAAAGGTCTTTAGGTCTCCTCTTCTGAACCCAGGAAATAGCACAGGCTCCCTCAATTCTTTAGTCCTTCAACAATTATTAACAATGTGCCAATCAGTGACATGATCCAAAGAAGTTTTATTATAGAAATCTCATGATCCACTAGGAGGGACATACATAAAATACACTTGCTAGAAGAGGTACATATCAAAGTGAATAGAAACCCCACAGATAGGAAGGGAGTAGCAAAGAGAAACACCTCATTAGGATGTCAAGAGGAGCCATGAAAAATTTGAAACATGTTCAGCTGAGTTTTAGGAAACTCATTCTGATAGCAAGAAAAGAGGATTGATTAGAAGAGAGTGAGAAGGGAGACCAGTGAGGTGGCTATTAGAAAATTCTAGAAGAGAGAAGATGAATGTCTAAACTATGACTGTTATACCAGGAGAAAAAGAAGGTAGATTCTTGAGATATTCACATGGTAGAATAGCTTAGAAATTAAAAGAAAAGCACTTGGTGGAAGTTTGTATGTTCAGAGAAGGGGAGGAACCAGGGATGATGAGGAAAAGTCTGGCTTGAATATGATCTTGGCTATAGCTTTTCAAGATGTGATTTGTATAATCAGTGTTAGCCTACGTTTTTTATGGATATTTAGCCTTGTTTTCTCCCAATGCAAAGCCATTTGCATTTATTGACTCTTTTTAAATGACATCATAACAGAAGCTACAAACAAGCCCAGCAGAAAAGAGACTTTTCCTGAGAAGAATGGCAAATAACACTATAATGTCAAAACTCTCCCAGAGGCTTTAGATGTGTTTCCTGGATAATTTCTTAAATGAGATATCATGTGCAAACTGCACATAGAGTGCCTGGCACATTAGAGGTATTCAATAAATTTTAACTATTTTACCATTAAGACTTAGTCATTAACATTGATCACAGGCTTCCTCTAGATGGTTAATTAATCATCACGTATTTCAAGCAACATGTATTTATTGATATGTGCACAGCTCTCTGCAGGCAATCTTCCCTGCCATGTAGTTTGTTTGGCGTTGATTCCTGGCCCCCAGAATCTTTCTTTGGAAAGGTAGTATGAAAAAGTAGGGAAGGCATCAGCCCAGAAATCAAGAGATTTGGGCTGTAGTGCTAGGGGAACCTTATATTAATCCAGTGCACTTATTTTACGGTTGAGGAAACTGGCACTGTCCATTGCCCCATTCAGTCAGTGAGAGGCAGAGCCAGGCCTAAGAATCGTAAATTAAGTAAATTTACGATTAAATTAAGCTTTACCTGCTTACCTAATATTCAACTTCAAATAAAATTCAGGATTTTATGGTTGTTAGAGTGTAATATTTTGGTCACTGACATTACAGAATATTCTGAAAGAATTCAAATGAGTATGTGCCCTTATTGTCTCCTTTTCTTTGTTCCCCATAGTAACCTTCAATCCTGGATTGGAAGCAGAAATATAAACAGTAACTTGCAAACAAAAGCATAACAGCCAAGGTGACTTGTATCTTTGAAATGAATACTTAGGATGATCTCCAATGTTTCCTTCTAATCCCAAAACCACAATGTTGAACTTCAGTAGTGTATCTTTCTTATTTCCATCATCATTAACTAAATCATTTTTATCACCAAAATACTCTAATTTAAAATTTTAATAATCTGATTTTTAACCTATATTTCCTGTTTTTAGCTCAATGAAAGGAGTTCTCAGATTACTTCCATTAAAGTCTTTTTTTTCAGAAACACTCATTATAAATAAGTAATAGTCATTTGAAGATTTTAATGCAATAATCTTAAAAGAAAATTAACGTTTTAACAAGTAATTGTAATAAAATGGATTAATGTTCAGAACTAAACAATAAATACAACCTTGAAATTAAATGTTTGCTAACATAGCATTTATATTTTTATTTTAATACTTCATAATATTATTTGTCTCAAAGTGTTCTACAGATATAAATAAACTTTACAATTTTCTGTTAAAGTAGCATTATTACTCTCAAAATCAGAAAACTGAAGCAGAGAATTATATCCAATATACTAAAAGTATACCCATCTCTAAAAAACTCCATGCAATATAAAGTTAAATATTACTAACATACTCTCATTTTTCCTTTCTTTGAAAATTAAGGACTAAATATCAAACATTAAATAAGCAGAATGTGGTAATTCGGGGGCCTGAAAGAGTTAATTCTGCTATTAAATGAGGCCTAACCTCAGAAAAGAACTAGCTCAAGCCTTTGAAGAGTCAGACTCATGAACTAATTGGCTTGATTATACATTAGGAAGTGAATTAGGATAACAAAAAAAGCTATCTTAAAATAAATGTTTAAAAATTAGAAGAAGAAGAATCATCACATCCCAAAATGAAATTTCTGCAAATTACAATGCTACTGCCTTTGCCAATTTCTCTATTTCACAGTTTAATGCAACTTAGATACAAATTCATGTGTGTGTATGTGTGTATAGACATGTGTATAGATGTACAAACACACAGGTTGGCCCCAAGCCCATCAGTTCATGGTCCCACGTGGATAAAAGGCAGCCCCAGTCAACACAGTTGCCAGCAAACCAAACAGCCTGAGCCAAAGCACAGCAAAAGCTCATGGATAGAAGTGAGTGAAAAAGCATAAGGCTTCTGCCCCTGTGACAGAAGCATAAAATAACTGCAGGGAGGAGAGTATAGAGAAAGATGAGCCTGGGAAGACACATGGTAATTAAATACTTACTCCTCTGATGACTGATTATGAGGAAAATAAATCATGTGAGTTATTACTGGTTTAAGAAAAAGAATACAGATTCTGGAGACAAACTTATTTGAATACTAATCTGGGGTCCAAAATGTGTTAGCTGTGTGACCCTGGTCGGATTATATAACTCTTCAAGCTATACTTTTATCTCTAAAATGAAGAAAAATTAATACTTACCTGGAAGGGTTGTGGTGAGAATATATGAAATAATGTATTTTTGAAAGAGTCTGGCAGAGCATCTGACATACAGTAGACCCAACCAAATGTCCTTTCTCTGTTCTTCCCACCTTCCCTCAGTCTTGCTTAAAATTAGGGAACACACCAGACAACATCCCTTACAACTCAACAGTTGTACTGTTTCCCAGGTAATTCACATTTTTGAGTTCCAATTAATGTCTTGATCCATCTGTGGAAGTACATTTTCAAACTAGAGGCATTGTAAAAATGCATGAGTATTTGGCCTGGTTTTGTTTGATTTGTTTTGGTGCTCTAAAAAACGCTTGATAACCATTTTTAGGGTTATGTGTGTGTTCCAACATTAAACTACAGCCATTCCCACATCACAACACTCTGCCACCATCCATCACCCCTGCCCCCTCTCTCCAGGAAGGGACATGATTCGAGTACAATCACCCAGAAAGATATTCCAATTCTCTGTCTTCCCAGATCCAGAAGAACTTTTAAAACCAGGAGAGTTCTTCCTGAAGATTTGAGATTTTTCTTAGGACATCCCAAAGAGAGAGCTGGGTCAGATCTGTAAACCTGAAGGCACCCTAAGCCCACCTAGAAGAAAATCACACCTGCAATTTGTGCTTTTCCATGTCTCTGTCGCGACCTCCCAACAGTATTCAGCAAGTACACAACTCTAAGACATTTAGCTTCTTTGCAGAGTGGAACACTCAGAAGAAAGGAAAAGCATACAATTGAGGAAAGACACTTCATCAACCCTCACCTGACCAGACAGG
The DNA here is from genome assembly GCF_015220235.1 of Choloepus didactylus. NCBI lineage: Eukaryota > Metazoa > Chordata > Mammalia > Pilosa > Megalonychidae > Choloepus > Choloepus didactylus. Next base: position 20,693,039 of record NC_051320.1, read on the forward strand.
TTTTAAAGGATAAGTAACAAAACAAGCAAACCAACAACAGAGTACGCATCTGCTTGTGGGCTGATTCAGCGTCCCAGTCTGAGATGGGAGGGAAGGAAGAGGAGAAGGAAGAGAAGAAGAAGAGGAAGAGAAGAGCGGAAGAAAGAGAAAGCCTGATCAAGAAGCTCATTTTCTTTAAAGCAGGAAGAATCATTAGGATTAATGTTAGCAAATCAGGGTCTGCACCAAAGCATGAAATTGGTATTAACCCTACCACTTGGGAGAAATCCTGGCCTTCCTTCTGAGGGCAGGGTCCTTCTCAAGGGCCCAGGGAGTCTGTCCTGTCAAGTCTGCCAGATTTTCTGACCCAGTCCCAGGGTCCCTAATCTCAATTCCTTCAAGGTGGCTCAAGAATGACTTGTCCCACTTGGCTCCGTGGTGATGGAAGAATATGTACAAATAAACCTGTTTATCTCTAAGTCTTAGGGGATCACTGAACTGCTTTGGGATAAAAAAACAGTTGAGACTGGGGGAGGGGATCTCAGCTGCCTGCTTTTATAAAAGTTGCCCTTTATAAGAAGCTGGAGTATCTAGAAAGACTCTTGGGATATGAATAAACTGCAGTTAACTGGGTCTTCAGAAAGCTGGAGTTTGGTTAAAGCTAGTTGTAATACAAAGTAATTACATACTTTCATGGCTACAGGTTGTTGTTTGTTTTTTTTTTTTTTTTTCCTTCCCCATAGCTAAGACTTTTTCCCTTTTAATGCTTTTCTTACAAAATATGTAAATATGTTCAAGTAAATGCTCCCATTTATAAAGTTTTGATTTCAAATATGATATTGACATATCTACTCTGTACATGTAACTGCTGGGAAATAAAACATTGTGCATATACATAAAACATTAACATTATACTGCTGCAGATTAGCATGACCTCCAAAGGCAAGTCGTGATGTAAGGCTTGAGTCACTCTCCTCTCTCCTGATACCTTTGGAGACAGGTGCAGAGTAAGTGCTTTTTACCCAGGGCTTAATTTTCATGGGATCTCTTAGACACTTTGAGTATAGATGCAGGAGGAAGACAGAGAAAGAAAAGCTTGAAAAACTGATCCTTTCCTGGCACAGGGAGACTGATTCTACAGCATTGGCGTTACCACCTAAACTGCACTACATCACAGTCTTCACCATCTCCCTTACTCCTCCTCACCCCAGCCTCCATTAGTAGTAGTACTAAAAGCAATAAAACACATAAGGGCACTAGATGAGTTCGAAGACACTGAACTGCATTCTAATGTATAAAAACAGCAAAAAACAACAAACAAAAAACTCACCTTAGTTCTTTGCGAGAACCTCATCACAGCCAATTTCTTATAAGATCTCCAACTAGCCTCCTTAGTTGAAAGAAAAGCTTCTGTCAACCTAGGCTCAGTCTCTATGTACCAAGGAGAAAAAAAAAAAATCCAAATACAGAAGTGCTCCATTTTATATTTTTTATTTTGTAGGTATTTCTACAAGTTAGCTTTCATTCAAAATGAAACTACCAGCATGGAAAAGGACGCAAAATTATTTCATTTAGATAGAAAATAAACACCCACAAACAACTGGAATTTGAATAGTTTAAATACACACACACATATATATTTGGAGCCTTTTGTGAAATTCTTTAGAATAATCTGCTTTGCCAAAAAACGTTTATATAAGCAGATAGATTCCTAGGTGCAAAACTGATGTGTAAGCCAAAATGAATTCCACAGCATATGTATCAACATGCAATTAGTTGAAGGGAATATTAAACTAAGAACTATGGAAACAATGTAGGTGAAAAATTTCATTCAGAAGCTTCATTTTCCTTTGTTTCCAAAAAATGAGATGTCACATGATAGTTTATATAGAAATACCTCAGGGGTGTTCAGATGCAATGCATGAAAACCTAATGAAAATTCTCCATTAAAATTATTTTGGGTGTACTCATGAAGTATTTAAGTCAAAGAATCAAATAAATGCATACCATGTGAGATTCTAGTCTTCTAAATATAACTGAATCTCTAGTGAAGTTTATAAATAAATAAGTACCAGGTTGAGTCTTTCCCCAGAAGCCTTAGATCTATACAATCTAACCAGAATTCTCTGGCGATGGGGCAAATCACAGGGGGCAAGTCAAATCTCTATCACCTCCTTTTTACCTCCTCTCTATCATGAAAAACCACAGTGATTTATTTTTACGATAAAAAAGAAAGTAGTATGTATTAAGGCAGCTTTCGCTAAGAGTTTATATTTATACTTCATGATAACCTATTGATACTAGGTCAGATCATGTTGATAAAAAGTTGAACTGAATTTGGCAAATTCTGACAAGATGAAAAAAATGTCTGGATTATATAGATACAGCAGGAAGCAAAACATAAATGAAAAACTGAAATATGTTTCAAAATAAATTTTCCAGACTGTATGTACTTTTCATTTGTAGCTATCTAACCTTCATTTGGCTAAAGATGCACAAGTTCTATCAAGATATTTGTTTCCTTTTGTAGTTAATATTTATTTAAATGTGTAATAAAAACAAAAAAAAAAAGAAAGAAAGAAACCTGTCCAGGTAGTTATTTTTTAAGTCGAAGATTATTTTCCAGGATACAGATGACTTAGATGCTATAAAGTAATTTTTATGATGTGCTAAGTCTATCAGTAATTTTTAGGTTTATTGTTTTAGATGTATTTCCTTATTTCAAAAATGTAACAGTGTGTGTGTGCTATCCTATAATAAACGTATTTTAGAATGATGATGATTTCATAAAGATATACCAAATTTAATAAACATTGCTTCCATGGTAAACAACATCAACAAACAACATTTCTCTCATTTTCAGCATTTGCTGTATTTACTGTTTATGTATTATCATTCTCTCTTTTAACAAATGTGGAAGCTAGTCCAATATCCATGCAAATTCACTGGTATGTTTAAGGGAATGTTATTACAATGCTATTCACTTAATTTCTTAGCAAAAAAAAAAAGACAGAGAAAGAAAAGATCAGTATTTGGAATCTATAAATGATGTGCTGTGTGGTGATATATACACACATTCAGTGTATTGTATATAATGATTAATACTTTTCTCTACTATTTGCTTATCCAATAGAACTCCCTCAGAAGATAATCTGTGAAAGATTAGTCCAACCTAGTACATACCTTCAGTTTACAAATAAAAATACACACACAAATGGAATATTACCTCCTTTAAGCAAATGAGAAAGTCAACCAAAATACCAAAATGAAGAACATGACATAAAATTGTCACGTCCCACAAATGTATTTGCTGAATGAACAGCTTCTGTGTATCCATGCCCTAAACACTTTCCTGAAACAATGGAGATTTCTATAGCAAATACATTTTTTAAAGAAAAGTCCTCTTAAAATGATGCACTGTAGGTGACACTGTTAGGTATTAAATAAATTCCTACTCTTTTTCTGAATATTCTTATTAGCCCATTTGGGAAAACAATTTGTAAAAGAATTATTCATTGTTCCTATGTATATATTGTAAAAATAATTCACCACACTTTACCCAATTATTTTAAAAGAATATACAGGAAGAAAAGAATACAAAACTTTCCCCTGCCTACATGTGAGAGCTTGTCAGCAGCATTCAACTCCAAGGCCTTTAATCCCAGGGTTTAAATAATTCAGATAACACTTGATTACTCCATCCTAAGAATCGTTGAGCTCCGCAAAATCTGAGTAACAGAGTATTTTCCATATTTAAAAAAGCCAATCTCTAATAGTAGGCATCTAAGTAAAACACACTCCCTGAGACCAAGCCATGCAACCCATTTTTTTCTGCATTTACTTCATAAACTTGGGTAAATACCAGTGTAGTTTACTACCAAGTAATTCTGCCTTCTTGCGTCCATTATCAAGCCAACTAGTTCTACAGCTTAATTTGCTGAACTCACAAATCCCTAGCTGCACATTTTTAGGGGTTTAAAAGGATTCTTTGAATCACAGGAAGTGAACTGGTTAGTTATGTTACTCAGGAATCCAAAAGTGCATACAAACCAAATTTTAAACTTAAGAGAATACTGCTTTGACAGCCACTTCTATTTCTTTAGGAAAAATATTGTTTTGTCTTTTGACACATGAGATTCAATATCTCCTGCCTCTGCTCACCTGTAAACATCAGCCATTACCAAAAAGCTTTACTCACTTGGCTAAATTGCAACCTGAGTAATGGAAAACAGACAGAATAACCCAGAAATATTGGCTTCCAACCCCAAATATAAAAGTGACAAAGTTTTACCTTCAAAAATGTCTGAGTTCTAAATCAATTAAATCCATCCATACAGCTGTTGTATGTAGCACTTCACTTTGATGTATATGAGTGTCCATATATGTTTTAACATGTGTTCATAATTATCATATAACCAGATGAATGAATGTCACACAAATTAAGTTACAAACATCAAATAAGCTCTGTTAAAATTATCAAAGTTGAGCAAAGAGGCCCCTACTTTCAGGGGTATGAAACATTTTGAACCATTTCCTTCTCTTAAACTATTCTTCACATTCTTTTCCTTAAGTCCTTATCTAAGCATAGAATTATCAGTTCCTCTTAATTCTAGCTAGCAAGGTTTAATCTTTTAATGTATCCTGACTGCAACATCATGAAGTAGACAATCTACAGATATCATTCAGTATCACCAATAAGTCCCACATATGACTCCGGCTCATACCATTTGGAAACCAGTCCTCACGTGACTACCGGCCTGACACCTCATCCATCAGCAGTGAGCGCAGAGAAGAGCTGGACAGTCTTCCTTGTGCCATCTCCGGAGTGGAGGCCCAGCTGGGAAACAGGTTTCTCTTCCAAAAGCAATTAGATCTTGAAGATCATGCCTTAGCAATTTGACCTAAAGCCATCCTTACTTGCCAGAGTCTCCAACATCTTCAGAGGAAGTGACCGGAGTAAGGCAAATGAGGAGAAATCCAGGTCTTCACGGCCTGATTAGAAACTTTGTTGTGTCAAATAAACTTTGGCCACTGGACAAGAGTACCCTATGATTGCCCTGGCTTTAGAAAGATCTGTCCAGTGCTTCTCAGTCTTCTTTTCCTCTCTCTCTCTCTCTCTCTCTCTCTCTCTCTCTCTCTCTCTCTCTCTCTCTCGTTTCAAAAGGGGCCTCTGGTCAGCGCTGATTAATAAGTGTTTTTTGTTAAGGAGTGTTGAATAATAGAGGATGGCCGGTGACCCAGTAAAGACTAAACCTTGCGCTGCTTTATTGTGGCAAGCTGAGAAAGGGGCTTTAGGCCCGGGACCCCAAGCACTGACCCGCACACATCCCGCGGATCGCCCATTCATTCTCACAGCCCTCCAGTCGCCCAGGCTCCCATTGTTTGCCAAGCAACAATGGAGATTTCGCAGGGAAAGTAGGGCTCTTTTCAGATTCCTCTCTGATGTTTTGCATTTAGGGAAACGCGAACCTCCACTTTTTCCCCCCAACATTTTCCCTCTCGGCAGTTAAAGCGGTTCATTTTCGGCGAAACTTGTGTGAGTTTGGCGATTGTTCTCCGAACACCAATGTTAGGAGGAGGCGAGATGGGTGGAAAAAGGAGAACCCCAGAGACTTCCTTCTTTTTTTCCCCCTTCTTTTTTTTTTACATGCATTTAGAGGACCGAAGCTGCCTCTAGAGAGAAGGGGGAGGGGAGAAGAAAAAGAAAAGAAAGCGTTTCTTCCCGGGGTTGCCGGGGCGGCGGGGGCTTCGGGGCGGAGGGGCAAGTCGCCGGGCCCGCGCGTCATGCGCTCCGGAACGGGCGCCGCCACCTTCGCGGCCAGGAAGCGGCGGCCCGAGTTCGGCCGCCGGCGGGCAAGCGTGCGGTCGCTCCCGGTTTTCCCAATTCGCTTGCCCTCCCGGAGCCCTTCCCTCTGCCTCCTCTTCCCGGGCTGAGGCGGCCCCACGGGCCCGGGCGCAGTGAACTGCGGGCTGCCTGGGCACCTTCGGGGCAGACTCAGCCCAGAGGGGCCGCGGCGGGAGTGGGGCCGAGGTCCCGCAGGCCCCGGCCGCGTCTCAGTCTCGGAGACTTACTTCTGCTTTGCTTTCTTGCACCCAGGCCGGGGCGGGACCAGAGTCGGGGGAAGGTTGGGGGGGGGAGGCGGGCAGGCGGGGGGCGTGCAGCGTCCTATTGCGAGAGGAGGGCACTGCCTGTAGGGGCTTCGCGCAGCTCGTGCGGGCGAAGGGCACAGGCCGCTGAGCAGGAGAGGCGCCGCGTGAGGCCGCCCTCCCTGGGCAGGCCCGGTCCACGCCCTCGCTGCCGCCCGACCCCCTACGCGCCCTAGCGCGCGCCTCGGCGCGGGGCAGGGTGGAGGCGCCCGCCCAGGCGAGGGCACGGCATAGGCCGCGCGGCCTGATGGGCGGCGGGGAGCGCGCACTGCGCCTGCCCGCGCGGCCCAGCCCGCCGCCCTTCGCTCCCCAACCGCTCACTCAAGTGTTCAGAGCCGGGAGATGAAGAGGAGGAGGAGGAAGGGCAGAGGGAGGAGGAGGAGAAAGAGGCGGCGAGCGGCGAACTAAGGGCAGCGCGGGGGGAGGAGGGCGCATTGTCCGGTCCCCCCAGTCCAATTGATATGCTAATCCCTTTTCTGATGCCATAACAAAGAACACCTTTGCACTTTTAAAAGACTTTTGTGCCCTGGCTACAGAAGTTTATTATCCACTAATTAGCAACAACTTCTGGCAATGAGTTGGGTTACATTTTCATAAGCTCCAAGCCCGGCGACGAGGTACGCAGGACCGGCAGAGGTTTGCGCGCCGAGAGAGGCCGAAATCCGGGTCTGGAAAGGAGTTGCTGCCTTATGTTCCTGGGCCGAGGGCGGGAGGCGGGGATCTGGAACCCCGTTCTCCGATCCGACTAAAAGGTGACCCGAGAAAGAATCTTCGGGCAGAGAGCCAAGCGATCTGGGCCCAGGGTGGCAGGTGACCTTATTGGATCCAACTCTGCAGTCCTCAGCCGGAGAGCTGCGCGGAGGCGGCGGCTGCAGACTGCCTTGCAGGTGTCCCGCTCCAGCCATCTATCTGGAGTAAGGCGGAGAGGGGGTGAGGGTGAAAGGCCAGCGCCAATGTTCTGCGCTACCCTCCAACCTCTCTTGCATTCTCCTTTGCGTCCTCGACCCAGAATAAGCCGCTGGTGGGGGAGCAACCGATTCATTGGAAACACGCCCCCCGCCTGGGTTCCTTCCAAAGGCCTTTCCACCAACAAGGCTGAAATCCAGGGGCCGAGAAGATGAGGCAAGGCTGGCACTGCCAAAGCCAGCGGGGGCTTGAGGGAGCACTGGGTAAAGGGTCCACCCGGGGTCGCCCGAAGTCGTCACTCCACAGAGCAGACCCTGCTGAGTAAGCAGAACACACAGCCGCCCCCTTCCCGCCTGGCCAGACGCACTGCACACCGCATTGACCTTGCCTCGCTCGGGCTTTCGCAAGAAATTGCCAATCTTTAGCATCCCACATCCCAGATCAATAAACTGAAAACAGATAAAATGAGTATCATCCGGTGAACGATAAAGGACAGGGAGACGATGCGCAGTCCTTCTAGTGCCGCCAAAGAGAACGTTGTCTCTCGCGGCTAATAAAACACCCTAGCAGTGAGGCCTTCAGTCTCGGCTAAACCACAGAAGAGCCGCTGTTTTGTCTTAGTACTCGAGCCCCCAAAATCAGCATCTTCAGATTAGTGATTAGACACACACTCACACGTACATAAACTTTCTAATTAAAAAAAAAAAAAAATCACCATTTTATCTTTGCTTTCTGCTTTTTGCAAACGGCCGTTGGAGGTGGTGTTGAATTTTCAAGCAGATGTCAGCCGGAGCTGGCGGCCTCTGCATCCTTCTGCTGCAGTAGCAGCCAAGACTGATATTAGGAAGGTTCAGGATGAAGCCTGGCCTTACTGAGAGGACTCAAAGCCCCACGGTGATTTAGGGTGTGGGAGCGAAGATTCAGAGGCTGAGGTGGCGATTTACTTTGTTGTGTTCCCTCTTGATGGAAATAAAGGTTAGGATCTGCGGTCCTAACGTTTCTGGTAGTTAGCGCAATGTTTCTAAACAAGTGCTGTTTAGAGTTAGAAAAAGGAGGGGGAGGCAGACTGGCGACTTTACCAAATATAGCTGAAGAAAAAGAAAATACAAAGATAACCAAGACATTAATGATATTGAATCCGAAGTTCCCCCAGACAAGGGTCTCGGCAACAAGAAAATATTTCCCTGCTGCAGTAGCCTTGGGTGGGGAGAGGGAGGAGGTGGGTGGTAAGTGTGAGGAAGGGAAGGTCTCTCTCTGCTGTCACCCTCGGCCCCCTTCATTGAGAAAGAACAATGGCTGGGCCTGGGTTTCTTTCAGAAGGAGAAACTGCAGGAAGGCAGAGTTGCTCTTTGTGCCCCAGCCTCTTCAGAGGAGGGAGGGCCATAACATGAGCCCCCTGCTTTCCAGTAGTGTCCCCGAGATCTGAACCCCAAAGAGACTGAGAGCTAGAGAGGCGCTGGCCCTGTTGCTCCTTAAGGCCCCCTCAGCCACTGGAAGAAACCCAAGCAAAACAGAGCGACCTCAGAATTCATCAGGAGAGGAGGGCTGGCTGAAAAAACACGCTCTCACATGGCACGGCTGCCCCCACCCCACCCCCAAAGGCTGATCACGGTGGATTCTGCTTACCTGTGTATTTCAGATTAAGAATGTATTTATTTATTTATTTAATCCTTCAGATCTTCCCATACTACAAAAAGACTCAATTCCTTCCCAAAGCTAAGGGTTGATAAAAGGCCTCATTGGAAAGCAATTGGGGATCATATGACTGTGACCTTGGCGTGTGAAAGGGGGGAGGGGCGGGCAGAATTGGGGCGAAATCCCAGGCCTGTCCATTTCTGGGGCGGCCTAGGCCATCACGAAGGCCGCTAACAGGAAGGGGGGAGGGGTTGTATTTTCAAAGGTTATCATTAGCAGTTCATTCGCTAAAGTTGGGAACTTGGTATTTTTATATTAGGTGAAATACATGATTTAATTATACTCCAAAAACAAATTAAGGACAGACCTTCTACACAAATTGGAGGCAGCTAAATGCTCTTTTGTGCCTGCAGCCCTCGGCTGTTAAAGAGGCTGCTGATGCATGAGAAGTAAGTGACTGATTTAACTCATTGGGATGCAGGAAGCAACCTGCCCTCTTTTGAAAAAAAGCGAGAGAGAGCGAGAGCGGGGGGGGGGGTGATTTCGAGCTAGAGAAGAGCGAGGGAGGGGAGAGGAGGGCGAAGAAGAAGAGAGAGAAAGAGAGAGAACACGCTGGGGGAGGGAGTCAGGGAGGGAGACCAAACCCCCCGCTTTACAGCGTTGAAAGCTTCTGAATTTCAAGCAGAAAGTAGAAGGAGCCCCACACAGCAATGCGCGTCTTTCCTTGGGCTGCGAGTGCAAAGCGGAGACAATGAAAATCTCCATCCCCCTCCCCCACCCCCTCTAGGCTACAAGATTTTTGTTTTCGTTCCTTCTCAACGGTGGAGGATGTGCAAAATCAAACATATAGAGATGTGTAGATATTTTTTTAATGGGGGGGGGCCAAGACACGGATTACCCAAACGCGCACGGGCTGTAAGTACCATCTTTTCCTGCGTTAGCGCGGCTCTGTGTCGCCCGGGTTCGCTTTGTGAGTCGGGTGGCTGGTTGTGTTTTGGTATTTTTATTCACAGGGGCTTCCTCGAAGCTTGCGCTTTTCGCATGTGAGCGGCGAAGTGTTCCGCCCATTGTGGCGTGCAGAACTGGGGACTGGGGTGGCGGGACGCGGCGAATGGAGGGGTTCCCGCGTCGCGAGCATCCTTCAGCTCCGCCCGACCAGCTCGGGGCTGCAAGGTTGGTTCCTGGCACTGGATGGAAATCAGGTCACGGAGATATCTCAACTCCAGGGTACTAGACGCGCTCAGGAGTCGGAATAAAATTGGAAGGGAGGATCTGAGTAGGAAGGAGACCTGAGCCCCCTCGGGCCTAGAATGGAGCCCCCGGCAGCCGCGCGCGTGGTCCCCTGGTTTGTCCGACTTAGCCTTGCCGGGGTTAGCAGGCTCTCTAGCATCGCGCCTTCGGTGGGTCTTTTATCTGCATCTCAAATAACGGGCCTTCTTGTGACGACTGCTAAATGAAGGTGGAAGAGAGAGTATGTGTCTCAGCGCGCCCAGGCGGGAGAAATTGCGATTCTGAGAAGGTCTTTCCTGGCCTCTTGAAAATGTACAAGAATTCCGCGGGCCCACGCTTTCTTTGTGTGCCAGGCAGCGCCAAGCGCTTTGTGCATCACAAGGAGAAAATGGCGAGTCCTATTGTGTTTAGGCCATTTTCTTCCGGTACAAGGGTTTTCCCAAGTTCTAAATGCTTCTTTGGAAAGTAGTCTTCTAGCGCCCAGGAAAGTGTGACTTACAGAGGCTCGGCCCCCCTGGCCTGGCGTGGGTACCGACCTCAGTTTTGGCAAGAGTCTCTTTTCTTCTCATTAGGTTACTTGTATCTAAATATAAATACGACCAGTTTGTCCAGGTCATTAGCCCCCAAAGATCCGCATGGGTTCTTAGGGTTTCAGAAAATCAGCATCTGTTTATATCTGTCCATAAATATATATATATATATATAGACATATTTTTCCTGATAATCTGAAGAGAAAAAAGCAAACACCTCAAAAACGAAAACAATTAAGTGTCTACAGGGAGGAGGAAGGTTTTTTGTTTTTGTTTTTGTTTTTGTTTTCCTTTTCACCTTCTTAAGAAAATACCAGGGAAGGTTAAATGTTATTCTGTTAGGTCCATCTTTTCTTTTTTAAACCAAAGGTGAAGCATTATTTTAGACACAAGAAATTATTAAATAACCTTAGCCACTACAGCATATGCCTCCTTTGCTTCATTAAATAAGAATTATAAGGTGCTAGAGAAAAGATTCAGATTAATGCTCTTAGTGCTTCTATGTGGGTGACTACATTATATATATATATATATATATATATATATATATATATATATATACACACATATACACACACATATACACACACACATTTATAGTGCACATGTATATTTGGAGAGGGCGAGAGAGTTTAATTTTTTTCTTAATTTGTCATTTTTGTAAAAATGTCTGTGCACTTGTTAAGCCATATGTAAAAGTGGACAAGAGTGTCTATACAAGGGTGTCTATGTTAATTTTTTAAGAAAAGTTGCAGGTTGAAAAATGTTATTTCCTATTTACTACAATTCTTTGGACCTTTTGATTGGGGTGGTGATTTTGTCAGCTGAAAAATAAAGAAATGCAAACTTTCCCCATGCAGTTCCAGTACTCTCAATTTGGTGACATATGGGGGAAAAAATGAAAACAACTGAGATGAGGAGAGAGTACTTAAAGCTTATAGATTTTTCCCCTTTAATTTCATCTTAAAATATTAGGGAATCCAATTTGTACAGAAGCATAGCGACTTACATTTTTTCAAAATGCACCCCTAGCATCTCCCTTCATGTAGATCAAGACCATGGACAGCGAACTAATATTATATCTATGAACAAAGAGGTATCTGGTAAAATTTTATGGGGAAAAAATGGAGGTTTACATTCAAAACAAGTTGGGGAGGCAAAAACAATCTTTATATTAATTTAGAGAAAGGAGGTTCTTTTCAAATGTGGCATTTCAAGATTATTCTACCAAGTTTCAGAGAAACAATGATTTACATGTTCAATTTTTACCCTGTCTCAAATAGTGTTTTAATCCAATTAAAATAATAGGAAGTCTACCTTTTGTTAGTGGTAAATAAAAAATTTAAATACATCCATTTAAGGTGTGGGCTGTTCCTTATAAGGCTTGGAAGCAGAGCAGGCAAAGAGAAATTTTCCTATTTCAGGCTGGCATTAGCTGAATGACACCAGAGCAAATTAAATTGATTTTTATCAATGGCTGAATTTCTAAATGCAAAGAACTGAAAAAATTAAATGCCACTTTGACAGACAGGGATAATATGAATGGAGATATAATCCAGCTATGCCTTTTACTCCTGTTCATTTGTTGTAGTCAGTGCAATGTTGTGAGCAAACATTTAATTTTTTTCCAAGAAATTGCTGATTCTTTCATATATGCTGATTTGATTAGGGGCATAGGTAGGTCCAGTGTGGCTCTGTGCTGGAGAGCAATTGATTTCGTTTTGAACATTGTTTGAATTTCCTTTATTCCTTTACAGAATTGAACTACATTTAAAACCATTTCATTTGTAGATTACATAACACGTTCAAAATTGCTTTTAAATTCCCAGTTTCGTGTTTTTCATTTGGTTAATTTCATAACTTGACTTCAGTGTAACTTTTAAAGGCCTGAAAGTCATATAAATCAAAGACAGACAGGTTAGAGAAATTAAAAGTTTAAATTTATATTTAAACTTAAAACGACATCAATTCAAAGAGAGGTCGGCAATTATAAAGAAATAGTTCTTGATCTCTATCCATCAAATTTCGCATAGAATAAAACTGCAGTTACCTGAATGTGCAGGTTCTAAACTAGGTGCTAGACGTGTTTGAGACACACTCACTTTTTTATTGTTATTTTAAACAATGCCTGCAAAGTACTTGCAGGCATTTTATGACACCCTTATCAGCACCACGGTGAGGTCCCTGGTTCACGAGTGGGGCCCTCTGGTCGGGACGCAGAGTTCCACCGGGAGAAGGTCATTGTTTAGGAAGGCACATTTGTCGGGATGGCATTCGTGATAAGATTAAGCATAAACCTAAACCTTGGCCTGGAAAAAGGATGGCAGAGGGCAAGAAGAGCTGCAGATAAGCCCTGCACCTGGTACTTGGGCACATAATTAAGAGGCTGCCCCTTGTCTGGAACGTGAGTTCTGCCCGGCCTAGGGTGCTTATTTTGATGTTTCTTGGCCAACCAAGTGTGAGCGAATAAGAGTCCTAGAGCTTAGATGCCGGGATCTGGATGAGCTCTGGATGAGCGGTCGAGAGAGTTGTCAACTCGTGTCCCCATTTTTAGGGAGAGGCAAGCAAGAAGGGTGACTTTAGCTTTCCTTGAGTGAGCCTCGGAATTGAAGTGAGAGCTGGAGAGGCTGGGGCACAGCGGTTTAAGTGTTGTCTTTGGACCACTGTTGGTGCCAGTGTAGTGCGGGCAAGGGCAGGACTCGCCCTTTGCTGTAGCCAGGCGCAGCTCGTGGGGGATGCGAGCCTTCTGCGGTTCTTTGGTTTCAAGGACACAGCGAGCGGCTCAGGACTTTGGGAGCCAACATCTGTCTGACTGGTGACGTCAGCAGCCCGTGTAATCCTCTTGTGCTGAAGGCAGATGCCTTATTTGTTTGGCTGGAGCGAGCCATTAATCCCTAATTCTGGATCAGCAAGCGAGGGGGAAAGACCGGACCGCTCCGACCCACCCCCGACCCACCCCCACCTCCCACCCTAAAGCACCTTATACCACGGAAGCCTCTCATCCTCCTCTTTCCTCCACGAATGCGCTGAGCAGCAATTGAAAACGCTTTGCTCCTTTGCAGGTTTGAACAGGGATGGGAGGTCTTTCTCCTTCGGATTTCTAGGGCTATATGTATATGTAGTTCTTTCTCTCATCGATTGTTTCGATTTTCTTGCTGTCACTCGCCGATCTTGCAGTTTGCAGGATCCTAAACCACCAAGAGGTGGGGACTGGAGAATGCGAGTTGAGCGTGTGTTCCGAGGGAGGGGGTGACGCTGGAGAAAGGGGGTGCAGGGTACAGGAACGGCTGGAGCTGCACGGGAGGACTATCTGTGGAAACGATATGACGATTCCAGCTCCCGAAATCGCTTCTCTGTTGGCGGTGATGTACGCAGGGCACGGCCCACCCCCCCTCCCCTCAAGGCTTCCGCAGCCCGGACCTGAGAGCTCCGCTACCGCCTCGCCCCCGGGCTGCGGGTCCCCGGCTCTGCGCGCTGCTGGTCCCTCCCGCATCCAGCTGAAGCCTGGGGATGGAGGTCGCGGCCCACCGGATAGGGTCCTCTCCTCGCGTCACCTTGTCTCCCTCTTTGGTCCCTCCCGCCTCCTGTCTTTCGTCCCCAGCCTCCCCCTCCTCCCTCCCGCCTCCCTCTCTAATTCTGAGCTTTGATTTTGTTTTTCAGGGGCGCTTTCTGGGGTCTCTGCGCAATATCGGCTCTCTGCGCTCTCCGGCCACAGCTCGACTCTGCGCCGCCCCGGGGATGCAGTGGGGGAGGATCCGCGCTTCTTCGGACGCCGGAGCCGGAGCGGGGCTTTCCCTCCGGCCAGACAGCGCCGTAGGGGACGCCGCGAAAAGAGCCGCAGCGCCCGCCTCCTCCGGCCCGCTGAGTGGAGAGCTCCGCCGGTAGAGGTCAACTCCCCTCACCCTTTCCTCTCCTGTTCGCCCTCCCTCCGCCCGGCCCCGGCTCTTCCAGCCCCCTGACTCTTGCCGCAGTCTGAGGAGTGCGCGTCCGCCGGGCTATCCTGAGCCATAACTCCCAGACTGGCCCAGACCCGAGATCCGCGCTCACCGGCACTGGGGAAGCTTTAGCCAGCAGCCGCGGCCTTGTCTCTTTCGCAGCAAAACCATAGCCAGACCAGATGGGCCACCCAGCTCTCCCGGGACTAGGCAGGTGCGGTTGAGTTAATTTTTCCGCATTACAAAGAAAGATGACCCAGCCCGCCCTTCGACTCTCAGCTCTTTCCAAAATCTCCCAACCAAAACCGAGGTAACGTTATCAGAGGACACAGACAGTAGGCATATCTGCGTGTTTAACTTACAAACACACACGCAGGACTGTTTTCTTTTACCATCCTTTTATATACGCTAGATCTCATCCCCGACCGCAGCAAGAGATTGGCAAAGCCTTCTGCAGCAGGTCGTGCAGTGGCGCGGTCTTTAGAAACCTGCCATTCCTTACAAGAGCATTAGGAGAGGTGCAGGGCGAATCAACTCGGTTAATTACCTTCAGTAAAATAACACGATTGCGAAATTAGATCTGTACCAGAGAGGTAATTAACTCCGATCCACGCCGTCATTTGAAAACTAGATTTATAGGCATATGTATGTGTTTAGGTGTGCTGTAAATGTCATGCAGATACATGCATACGCAGACGCAGACATATGCATCGTCTACACTTCCACCGAACAGACTAATTAACAGCGGCTCTGGCAGATGTGGCAGGAGGAGAGCTCCGACAGGAGCCCGGTTTATGAGTTACACTCTGGGGGAGTAGGGGAGTCTTGGGGATATCAACTCGCGGGAGGAGGAAGGGCAGGCAAGGAAGTGCTGTGGTCGCAGTAAGTCAGTTTCTCTCCGGATCAAGATAAAGACTCTGCCCTCCGTGTTCACAGCGGACCTTGATTTAATGTCATACAATTAAGGCACGCGGTGAATGCCAAGAGCGGAGCCTGCGGGCTGCACTTGAAGGACACCAGCACGTCTCAGGGTCAGAAAAGGGAAAAGACAGGGAGTTTGGGAGATTGTAGAACGAACCCATCTTTTGTCGCATAAAGACCTCCAAGTTGATTTAGTGTTCTAAAAGCAAAAGGCTCAGACTTTTCAGTAAGAACTGCGGAATCCGCAGGGAAATCCCTGAGGGGGATTCTAGGGGAATTTCAGTGACAGCTGTCAGGAGAGCAGTACTTCTCAGTTGTGGAAAAAAAAGCTAGAAGGCTGAGGCGTTTAGAAGGCAGTGGTTCTTTCAAAAGCAGATAGTGAGGTTCTTGAAATCCTGGGCCAAGTTGGGGAAAGAAAGCAGAAGAAAGAGAGGAGAATAATACATTAAACGGCGGTCTGACCACATTGCCCAAGAGACCTCGAGTGGCTCAATCCCTGCAGGAAGCTCGGAGCAAAAATGCTCCTCGCGTGACTTCTCCCTTTCTCTTCCTAGGCTCGAGTCGGCCTTGCCTGGCTTTAAAACGCCAAGGAAGCTTCCTGGTTTCGGCACAGTCGCAAAGGCCAAATCGGTCAAAGGAGTAGGACAAGGGGAAAGGGCCAGGTCAGAAACTTTACAAGGACTCGGGAAATTAATGTATTTGGAAGCCAGCGAGGTGGTCTGTGCTAAGGTAGTAGTTCCGCACCAGGGTCTTGGAGCCAGAGAAAGAAAAATCCGGGCTAAGAAAGCAATCCTCCATGGATGGCTTTGTTCTGCGTTGGCCTGCACCGGCTGCAACAAAGGAGAGGAGCTAAAAGAGGATGCGCCAAAGTGGCCGCGCCCTCGGCGCCTGGAGCTGTCCGCGGTGCTGACCACGGCCCTCTCATTCTCTCTCTAATTAAACCAGAAAAGCAATAGGACCACCCACCCCCACCTAAAAGAATAATGGAATATTAGGTAATTTGAGAAATATAAACTAAAAGGAGGGAAAGGCAGCATACAGCGAAACCTAACATTTTTGCCGAAATAATCCACTCTTTAGCTGTTGCCTCACTTGGCTGATACTTTTCGGTCCTCACGTAGGAAGGAAGGCACGTAGTTACTGTATGTATATTGGGAAATTATTTCACTTTATTTGGGCAGAAAACAGGATCTAAGCATTGGGAAGGCATTGCAAGGAGAATGGGAAGAATGAAGGATCTACATGTTTCTTCCCACAATCATCTTCCTTAAAACATGGAGACATAAGGTGCTCAGCTCCGGACCTTAACAGTGCTGGTGTGGTCACCAAAGGGCCCGAGACGGACTCAAATGTGGGCCACGAGACTTACAGGAAGGGGGTGGGACGGGGCCCACTAGGTGAGAAAGGGCAGGAGCCCACCCAGCCTGCCCTCTCCCCCCGGGCTCACAGCATGGTAGCCTCTTAACGCGGATCAGAGAGCTGCGCTGTGCGGAAGGCTCAGGGGCGCGGGAGCCTGCTCCGCGCATCCCCGCCGGCGGGAGGCACTGCAGGGCCAGGCCGTCTGAAACCCGCACTGCGGAAAAACTACCGCCGCAGCATCCTCCTCAAGGTTTCGGCAACCGGAAAAAGACTGATTGGTTTACTAAATCCCAGGCAAATAAAGATTTGCTTTGGGAGTCGAGGATAGGTCAGTACTGATATAGCCATAGAATCTTTGAATCTCGCAACATTGTTTCATCAACCTAACTTAGATACTGAAAGCGTTGGAATAATAAATAATAAAATTTAAAATGCCCTAACTAAATCATGAATCAAAGTGACAAAGGAGAGAAAGAAATGGGAAGTCAACCAAATTCTTACTAGCCAGAGCTCTCAAGCAAAAATTGCTACGCTGTTTGCCTGCGTATGACTATAAATCCATAAACACAAACGCTGTTAGAATTAAGAACAGATAAAATAACCCACATTGGGCAATAGTTGCAAAACCATCGATTTTGATCCAGATGCAGAAATGGATCATACACTGACAATGATCTGAAAGAGAATTTTCATCAAATTCGTTCTTTTACACCTGCATGTTGGAGATATATCAAATGACCCAGGAAATAAATCGACAAGGCGCAATATCCTCGACTGGAGGAGACCTCGCCCTCTCTCCCAGGGTGGATTTTATTTGACCTCGGACTTTAGAATTCTGGGAGTTAGGTCTTCCACATCTGGTTATTAATTATGTTTACTTTTAATTTTAAACAATTTAGAAGGGGCTTAGGTAAAGCACATTGGAAAGAAAGGGCTATTCCATAACAAAAGAAAGGGTTGAGCAATATTGCTCTTGCACCGATTAAAGAAGTCATGGAAACTGAAATGGGTTAAAAGCATTACACTTTATCATGGAGGCCTTGATTTCATTCCAGTTTTCATCTCCTGCGGCCACACACCCTCACTCATTTCACAAAGCATCAAGGGCCCATAGCTGCAAAACAGTCCTGCTTGAGTTGGTTATAATTCATATTATGTAACAGAGACACACCTAATCCCCTTCACCCTAATCCTATCTGTTTAGGACAGTCTGAACTCATCCTTCAGAAAGCTTAATCAGTTTAAAAATTACTTTCTAAATAGAAATGGAACGTGTGATATGAAAGAGAGAAGGTAAAATAAGGGAACACACAAGTTAGTATTGTGGTTACCCTGATTAAATCGAGTGGTGATCCATTGGTAATGTTTCTAGATCTTTTAAGACTATTTGTTTTCTATTTCTTTGGAACATAATCATCTGGTTTAATGCCCCCCAGGCCAATTTTCCTGCTATGAAATTTTACACTCAGCAGTTGGAGAATTCCAGTGCGGGGTGCCGTGGGGGCCCTTTGACAATCACAACTTTCATTTAGTGGTCTGGAGTTAAAAGTTTCTCGGAATAATTTAGGAACAGCTTGACCCATTGAGCTACTCAACGACAGCCCTCCTGGGAAACAGTGTGCTCTTTTCCTGGGAAGAAGATGCTAGCTCACAGCCCCAGGGGTTACTCGGCGTCAGCAATGCCAGAGCGCCCTCTTCTGTCCCAAGGAGGCAGGACACCAGTTATAAAAGCCAGATGGCCGAGTCACAATAAGCTGAGGAAAACGCTAAACTCTTAGAATCATTTAATCCGAGCAATTTAAAAGCTCACATCACATTGTACTTTTTAAATGGCCACAGGATATGTTTTGCTACTCCTTGGATGATTTACTTCTATTCTGAAGGATAGTGAAAAATCAATGCCTTGAAGTTTTCAGTCTGTCAAGTTATTTCTGTAGTCAAGTTACATTTCTACACCCCTACTCTCTCGATTTTCATATGGAAATACAAAATAACAAATCAGAGAGAAAAACCTTTGTGTTGAACTGGTGAGTAGAGAATATTTTTCCTAATTTCTAACATCTAATAAAGGAGAAATTTCTTAATTAAAATAAACAGGAGGCACAGTTATGGAATTCTTTTGTTTTGTTTTGATTAACTCAGATTTTTCTCAGACTTTAAGTGCTGGGAATAATAAAGTGAGTTATGTCTGCAGAAGAAGTTGAAAAATTTGCTTCACACTAACACATACCCTATTTTCATTCTTGAAACCTTTCTAATGAATGTGTACCCATACTCAGCTGACAAAGACTTCTTTAGAAAAGAATGCACTCTCAGTAGAAGTGACCAGTTATGTTAGCAGCAGGGACCAAATCATAAGAAGTGTTATTTGCATTACAAATTAATTTTTCAGCATGGAACTATCCTCAAATGAAATGGAGGAGATTTTTTTTTAAGTTAAACACTATTATTTTTATGTTTTACAGGGTTTATGTTGATTAAAATAAATGCAGAGCTCTATTAATGCAGGACTGTAAATCTCAAAATTACAGCCGATATCTAAGTACACATACACATCTTTGACATGAAAATGTAGAGTGTACATTAGTGCTGATATAATAAAATGCTTCTATTAATTAAATGGTTCTCAAATAAATCTTAAAAAACAAAGTTCTGCTTATTTTACTGTGTCAGAATGAAATAGCTGTCTAATATCACTTACTTTTAACCTAGCATTTAAGTGAAAAACCTTACAAGATTATTAAGCTAAAATTTAAAAACTGTATGATTTGACAATCTGCTATAATAGAAAACATGAGTCTTGATTATATATTAAAATAAGTTAAATATTAGACCAAATATGTGAAACTCCATAGAACAAAAGGTACATTTTTCTTCTGAAAGCTACTTCTCAAAAGAATGCATTTACAGATTTATGCCATAAATGAAATAAAGAAAATTGTTAGAGCTAGTTATGTTTACATTCTAAGCATTCTTTTGCAAAGTTTAAAATATTATTTTCCTTTTTGCTTAATTTAAATTTGGTTCTAAATAAATTTGTATTTTACCCAGGAAAGAATAAACACAGTGACATAATTTTTCTACATTCATAATAATAGTTACTACAATAAGTTTAAAAACAACTTTTAAGTATAATTAAACAAAAGATATTATGCACATCCACATATTTTTTCTATTTTAAAAACCATTTGCTTTCCTCTTGGGAACAAACCAAAAACAAAAAAAAAAATGAAGAGAACCAACTGAAAAAGCCTCTGAGATGTCCAAGAGATGCCCCAAGAGAAAAGCATGCACTAATATTTGCCATTCAGGTTTGTGTGTGAAATTTAACCTCTATTTTATAATTGTACAAGGGTAACATAGTAACTGAAACACTCCTCCTAATTTCTTCTAGCTATAGGGAACCTACGGAAACATTCAATTCTATAGGTGTAATATTCACCTAGGAAATACATTTTTGGAAGCACAAATACAACAAAGCAACTAGTAATTGATGCTTTAAAAAAAAAAAAACAAAGAAGAGAAGAATTAACCACAACATTTATTGTGCCCTTATGCGCACTATTAGATGAAATTAATCTAGAATTTAATACTTGTGGACCACATAAAAAGCTCTGATTGCCAACTTCAGATTAGAAAGAGCAGGCTTTAGCACACTCAGTATCTTTTTATCCAGGATTCAGACTCAGCTGTCATTTCAATTTCCGTCAAGTGCTGTGAAGCAACTAGCACAATATGGAAGTATAGCTGAATATGAATGGAGAATGTAATGCCTTAAGACGGAATGAAATTGGGATGCCAGGAAATTGGAACTAATTATCTTTAAGATGAAAGGTTGAGAGTTGCAGAATGCAGAGAAAATATTTACATTGAAGAACAAAGAGCCAGGTAAGTACAACAGCCCAGATGTTGGAAGCAGAAGATATTAACATGGCAAAAATAAGGTGAAATGGGACAAAATTCTGCCTTTTAGATACATGTAGAAAGAACAAAGACAAGAATTTATTTCAATTTTGTTTTTAATATTTCAGATATTTATGCAGAAAAACCTTAAGGAATTATTAGGTGTGTCCCCAAGAGCTTCCTTTCTTCTTTGGGATGTTTTGCAATTTTGAATTTGTTGAGTTAAAGAAAAACAGGAAAAAATTTGGAAATCAAATGAGCAAAATATTTACTTTGTTATTCAACTCTTATCCTGTGGACTGAGTACAGAATTGGTTTTTTTCTTTCCTAATTGTTGATCAAATATTTTTTAATCATAAAAAGAGATGATTTAAAATATAATTATATACATGGTATAAAGAGTAGAATTAATCCAGCATGTGTTGGGAAAAATACTTTCCTTTTGTCAATTTCTTTAAATACCAGTGATATGTGATAAAGAAACTTGGTTTAGCAATTGTTTCTTACCAATTTCAATGTCCCAATTAGTAGTCACAGACAGGATACTTAATTTGAACCCAATCACAATACTTCTTGGGAATTCCCAATGTTCCATGTTAGTGTAAGGAGTGAGAGGACCAGGTTGAAGTGCTAAACACTAAGAACCACAGGCAAGGTCAACTCAAGGCTTATGAAACCACGAAGTGGAGAAGAAAGGTGTTCTCTTGCCCAGAGCTGTGTAGGGTCAACTCTGCAGGTCAGAGGAACTTCTTCTTTCCCTGACTCCACTCTCGCAGTTCCCAGAACCAGGCTGCAGTAGTCCCCCATTTCAATCGTCCTGACAATCTGAGACAATCAGAGTTTCGCTGCAAGAACTCTGAGAATAAATTCTTTGATACATGATTTTTACAACCTGGGTATACTTAAAAGAAAGGCATTCTGATTCTGGGATAGAGTTATGATTACCTACTCTCAATTCAGGAAGCATATGTATTTATAAATGTCCACTAAGCAGAAGGCAGTTATGCTAGTTGTATGGGAAAGGAGGGTTGTGGTGTGCTTGTATACATACATATGTACGGAAAGAAAAGCTAATAATAAGGAATACCAGGAATACCAATATGAGAGATCACAGTTAACACTTAAAACATGGTTGTGAAAAAAATAAAACCAGCATTAGCTGTGACCTGGACCCATCTCTCCTGCAATTATCTTTTTACTATCAGATAATTGACTTGCTGAAACCCCATGGTACAGGAAGCTTATTAATTAAAAAAATCATAAAAACTGGCTGGCTCTTTCAGACTATTTCTTCACACTCCTGCTGTTGTTATTGCAATAACTTTCTGCAGTAATTAATATTTTCTAAATTCATGCATGTATTTTCAGTGAGTGAAATTTTTCTACATTATCTTCTCCATTCTCCTTTTCCACTTCTTTTTATAAAGAAATGACAGAAACCAGTCAAGTATGTTCAATAACACTGAACCTGCCAATCAGTCATAGATGTAAGACTCAAACTTATACCATAGAATCATATATTCAAACAGCTGTGATTATTATTTCAACCTCTCTTTCTTGTCAAGTTAAAAACCTAGACTCTCCAAGATTTCCAAAGATAAAAACAGACTCACTCACTCATTCATTCATCCATCATTCATTCATTTATTCACTATCTGAGTTCCTACTAGGTGCCAGGCCCTGTTCTCTGTTATGAGTACTCAGTGATGAATGAAAAAGACAGGATTTCTATTTTAACATGTCTTACAGTTTTACCTGGTAACCTTTTCAGTAATAATTTATTATTTCCAGAAATGAACTTACTTTCTATAAAGTCCTTTTACCTTTAGGCACACCCATGACAACAACTGGAGATATTTTCATGATAAGAGCACATTTGTATTTGGCCTCACTAGGCTAAATAAGACCAATCATTCACATTTTCCTTGTAGATCACACTTTCCTGCTCCTCTGGTAACAATGAATGCTTATTTTTATTTCAAATTTGGAAATCAATTGAGCAAAACATTAATATATTTTAGTTAACATATCAAGTATTAATTATATTATTGGATAGCCATGTATTATAATAATATATTGTTACAATATGTTATTAATTATTGATATATTAATACAAGCTGCCCTAATGTTGATTTGTCTCAATTGTCGTTCACTTGTCATGCTTGCCATTTGTTTTTATTGATTATAAATATTTTCTTTCAGTTCATCACAGATTTTGACGTTCCATGTATTTTTTGCCATACATATGTCCATTCAAAATCTTTAAATTGGTCCTTGTCCCTTATTTATACAAGTTTCTGATAAGCTGTCACTTTTCTCCTGTTTTTTCCCCCTTTCTTGTTTGTTTCCTTTCTTTTTTATGAAATATTTGTTCAATTACATAGATTCTTTTCAATGTACACCCTATTTTTCTATAGGACTTGTAAATGTAACTAAGTTAGATCAACCAAATCATTAGATTGGTTTTTACTGGATGTATTAACAGTGTATATCAAGTCTAATTTAGTTATTCAAGTAGTTGTAGTAACTAGACCAACTTCCTCATGACCTCACTATTTGAAATGCCTAAAATAAACGTGAGATCAACTAATCACTCAAAAGTCTATCACAAAGCACTCCCACAGATACAACTTCCAAGCTGTTCTTTAATCCATGCAATCAGTAGTAAAGTTTTTAAATTTATGGCCCCAGGATTAAAGGTCATGAACATCTTCCTAGTTAATCACGCAAAATTGTTGCCACCACCTTTACAAAGTCCGTGAAAATGACCAGATTTCTCTGTCAGATTTCCCAAGGCAATGACAGATATTATGCTTAGTCAAAGTGGCCAAACATTGTTTTTCGCACAGGTTCTGATTATTCAACTCATCCAAAGCTCTGAGGGTAGGGAATTTTATAGCTTTGGAAAGTAGTTGGCATAATACAGTGTACCTGGTAAATATTGACTGTGATGATGTAGGAATATGGAGACTTAGACTTTCAGCAGAACTCTGACTTTAAATGGTTGAGCAGTTTTGGATAACTCCCTTTCTTTCACTGGATTTTACTTCTGTGTGAACTTGACCAATGGCTCTCAATAATAGGCAATAATAATTACCTAGGGAAGTAATTTGAAATTTTAGGGTTTTGGGCCCCATCCTCAGAGATGCCAATTCTCCAAGTCTGGAATACATTTAAACAAGCACCACAGTGGATTCTGATGTAATTAGTCTCTATTTTGAGAAACTATGTACCAGATCTCCAAATTTCTTCCTAGCACTAAACTTTGTAGCTGTAAACTAAAGGAAATTAATAATTCTAAGATAGTGAATCTGAATACTGCTGACACAGAACCAGATATAATGGATATTTCTGGGAAGTCTTAGTTATGACATAGAATGGATTAGAGTGTATTTCTCCAAGAAACAAATGCCAACATGGGCAAGAAATTTTATTCGGGGAACTGTCTATGTGAGAGTAAACGGGAAGGGAGCCAGGTCAGCTGGGGAGAACTACGAGACTGCAATGCAGGTCTGATCTCCAGTGAAAGAGAGAGTGCAGAAAAGGTGAGTGCAAACATCTTAGACTGGCATGAAGCCTAAAGAAGGTTTGTCAAGGTCACAAGACAGTCCTTAAGCTGAAGTTTACTGTCAGAGGCATCCCATGTTTTCCACAGAGATGCTTGCTCTAGTATCTGTACCATAGTCAGTCACAGGTTGGGAGACCCATGGGAAACATGGTCTCAGCACAAACATAAGGATGGATTTCAGAACACGGGAGCTGGGGCCCTTGGTTAATTACAATTCCTGTAGTTGGAAGGTGCATTCTCACAGTCTCATGGCTGCCACCAAGGAAAACATTATTAAAATCACAAGTCAGTTGCTTGGAAATTTAACCACAATTTATCACCAATCCCATGAAAAGAAAAAAAGAAACCACTAAAAGGAGCATAGAACAATTACCTTCCTCCCGAAATGTATTAGTTAGGATGAGCTAGGCTATGCCATGAAACAAACAACTCCTGAAACTCACTGGTTGAAAACAACAAAAGTTGGTATCTAGCTCATATTACATGCCCAGGATAGGGTGGAGGGAGTCCTATGTTCACACCGGTACCTCAGAAAGTCCAGGTGATTGAGATTCCACCGTTTAGATGCCCTCCTTTCAAACACACGGTCTTCCCCAACAATATGTTAGGGAAAGAGGAGGCTAGAAATTCAACTATAAGCAAATATTTTGATCCAGAAGTTATAAATATCACTTCCATTGCCTAGAACTGGTCACATGACCACACAGAGACTTGGAATCATCCACATATCTGGAAACTGAAGATACACAGCAAATAGTAATGTTTATTGAAACAAGGCTCTTTACAAACTCTATCACTTTGCATGCAGTAGCTGACCACATCATCCCCACGGGTGCTGAAATTCAGGAATCTGAATTGTGGCAGAAATAGAACCTGTGTTCTGAAATCGTTTGTGTTCTTTGAAGACAGTGAAGTGTAGTGGACAAGGCTTAAAACAGGGGGTCAAGAGATCTACTACTATCAAACAGACAATTCCTTTGAATTGCTGGGATTTGGGGTTCCTGTTTTCTCATTCAAAAAATGTAAAGATTGAATTAGATATTCAAGACATATTCCAGAATTTGATTAATTCTGGTAATAGCACAGACAGAAACAGCCACCGATGTAAAATGACATCTAGGATATGCACAGCAAGGTGCTAAGGCAAGGTCTTCATTTTCAACTACACAGAAGAAATCAGGAGTGTTGCTCTGGGGCTTGATTCTGAAGGTGATGAGTATCTCTCCAGGCATCCATGAGTATTTTGGGAATACAGGGCTCTTTGGGATGCACAGGGCAACCTGTCCAGCACTCACGCGTCACAGACTCACCTTTAGATGGGTGACACTAAGGTGCATTCTGCACACCTCCACGCAGGGTTCCCACAGGATCAAGCCCTTGATGTGACCAACTCACGAGTGTACCGTTGGACTGACTCTCTCTCTCTCCCTGTTTCACTCTCCCTATCCCCCCTCCTACACTCCAGTCCTCTGGGATCACTTCCAAAATAAATTACCTGCTTACAAAAGTCCTTGCCTTAGTCACTGCTCCCTGGAGGGAATCTATGCTAGGACAGAAGAGTAATCACAGACAGATACTAGCATACAGAATCAAAGATAGAAAGGGTCTTAAATACTTTTAGGGCCAACCCTCATCCAGTGTATGGTTCCCCTGTTGAGTCAGAGTCTACTTCTTTGAAGTTAGAAAGGGCTATTCATAGGGATAGCTGGACCTTCTCCAGCTACAGCACAGGTGAAGCAAGAAGCTAGTTTCATGGGACAGTGGAGATTCTAATACAGTCAGGGAGCCTCCAGTTAAAGTCTGAGAAATCCCATAACTCCCATCCAGTTTTCCATCTTTCTGGCTGGTGGGGGGGTGGGGGTGTGCAAAAAAAAAAAAAAAAAAAAAAAAAGGCACTGAAAGGGATCCCGATTCCTGCAATTCTGCATTCTTCAGATGCTAATCTGGTAGCTAATAATGTAAGTCAGTGAGACAAAAATGCAGACACCCCTTAAAAATACAGACACCTCTAAATTCTGATGTTAGTAAACAGAGAAATAAATAATGGTCCTAAAGCATATATGTACTCCATGGTGTTAGCTCAACAAGCAGGAGCACTATTAAACACAGAAGTTATGGCCTTCTTCCCAATCACCTGATAGGTAAACTGGTTACAGGCTGCTGTTGTGACAATGCTACTGCAGGAGAGTGTACTTGGGTTCCAGTGAGTGTGTCCAGGCTACACCAAGGAATAGTAAGAAGAACTGAAGTACATTCAGATGGGACACAAAGAGGCATATCACCCACAAGAGGCAGAAAAAGGGCAGGAAATTTGACACTGACTCCAAGTGCATTAGCCTCCATTTAGATGGATGTGCATGAAACTTAATAAATGATTTGTGATCTATCTGGGGAGGCATTCTTTAACAATGCATTTATTTAATGCAGCGGGAATATGTTCTTAATAAGTCAGACTATAATCAGCAGATTTAAGATTAATTGGGTCTTGTTGGAATGGTATATATCATTCTTTAGTATTTGATTTAGACCTAATTATAAAATTATATATATATGCTATATAATTTAATGCATAATAAAATATATATATAAAAAAATAAAATACAGCGAACTATCACAATGTGCTTCTAGCTTCAGGAAAAGATTCTATGACTCTTTGTTCTGGAGGGCTAGTATACAGTGATTTCTCAATGAAACAACTGTATTTTATTTTAAAATTTCTCCAACTGCTTAGAGTTAGTTAATAAAACATGCACTATCTGAAACAGAAAGGGAGTATGGATGCTTTGGAAGGCTATTCAAGGTCAATTGTACGTGAATTGGCCTTTAGACTCTCACATACAGCAACAACAGCAACAAAATCCCACGGTCAAATAATATTTGTTTTAACATAATCTTTCTTGTTCTTCATTTTCCTACTTCCATTAAGATATGAAACAACTGAAGAAGACTCTGATCCAAATTCATTAACATGTTTAACTTAATGATACTTGTTAATTCTTGAATAACTAGGAAATGGCTTCCAAGAGAATGATAAATGTAAATTCTTACATGTTTCTACCTTTTGAAACCATCACTTTTTCATGATGCCCCAAAGCATAAAGGACAGGTAACAACTCACACTGCTGCTTGTATGACACTTTATCTTTGAGAAGCCCCAGGGTCTAAAGAGCACGGCCACTGCTAACGGTATGA
Source organism: Choloepus didactylus (assembly GCF_015220235.1). Taxonomy (NCBI): domain Eukaryota; kingdom Metazoa; phylum Chordata; class Mammalia; order Pilosa; family Megalonychidae; genus Choloepus; species Choloepus didactylus. The sequence goes on from NC_051320.1 coordinate 20,720,344, forward strand.
ACATAACATTAGCTCTCAGGCTGAAAAACAATTCTTACTGATCACCAATATATGTTTCACAAATCAAATCAATCAATAATGATATCATGCAACAATTGATAAACAGTGTCTTCTAACAAGTATAGTTTTAAAATTCTACAAACTAGCAAAACCCATTAAGTTTTCCACCTGTCTGCTTCTGCCATTCAGCCCCCAGTAATTTGTCCATCATTCAGGAGCTAAAGATGCTTGAATTTCCATGGCGGCCTCAAGTGCTCACATGGCTCAGTTCACTTCAGCCCCTTTTAATCACAATAGCATTAAGCCTCAACTGTCTAACTCTTAATAGTTTTCACAACATTTTCATACATGTGACTTATAAGCCTCATGACTGTACTGTGAGATGGTGACATTTTCCCTGTGTGTGAACTAGAAAACGGCGGCTCGGGGAAGTGGTGGGAAGTCTAAGATCAGGATGGTGTTAGAGTTGAAACCCAAGTGCAGGTATTATGATGCAAAACCTACTGCTCCTTCCTATCCCCATACCATGCAAACTTAGTTTCCATCTGGCTTGTATCCAAGCTTCAGATCATCCTAAACTGCCAAGGAAAAAAACAAAAGCAGCATATTCATGACTGTCCAGTCTTGGCTTTTGTATTTGTGAGATAAGGTAAGTGATATCCTTGGTTCTGATCAGGTGCTGAATTCTGCTTCATGTGGAAAGTAATCTCCATAGGAACTCCTCAGAAAATATAATTAAGTTCCCTTGGAGCATAATTGTATATTAGAGGCTTAATGGAATGTTTCTCCCAAAGGAATATTAATGAGTAGCATAAGAATGTATGCCTCAGACACAGATTTCCAAAAACTCTGCCCTTTTAAGGATCAGTTTGGGGTTAAAGAAAATGAGAAAAGGGTGGAAGGGAGACTCAGGCAGTAAATTTGGAGACTCTTCATTTAATTTCATGTGAACAAAATAAATACCCAAGCCACTGTCTTAGAATTGGTAATCTAGCACTCCACCTTGCTCACTGCAGCTTCACAGTTCTTTCTCCATCAAAAGCAAATGAAAGTTACACAAATTGGATTTGCCACCATAAAGTCGCATTCAGAAAACAATAAGGGGTGCTCCTGTTGTAGATTTTTAAAAAGTAAATTTTTAACACATAGGCATCCTTCCCAAGGGATTCCTAACTGACCTCTTCAAGGCACAGTCCACTGACATTTGTCTACCTGAAATGCCTTTCATCTCTACCTGTCCACATCCTACCATTCCATCAATACATGATCAAATCGCCTCTTTTCAGCGATGCACTTCCCAGATGAGACAGCTAACTTTATTTTCAGGACTACAGAATTGAGGGCTATTAAACTAGATTCTGGCACACTTCTATGCATGACACAGGCCCTCAGAGACTTCTTACAAAGACTGACAATGAATTAATGGGTGTGGATAATGCTTGGTCTCTTTTACTTGTAGTGACCTCTGAAGTGAGAATAAATGTCTATTATTATCGATTTGTTATATGGGAGAAAATACTTCGGGATACAAGTTTTAGTAGACGTTACTATCAATGACTGGGAAACAATGTGACAAAGTGTCTGTGTCTATTAGTCCCGTATTCTCAGCCTGGAGGATGGGGTTCCACACTCCACGTGGGGCCATGTGGCGGTGGGGAGGGGGGGGGCGGTGCACTCAAGAACAGAGCTGGTCCATGGGAGGAAGGCTTTGTAGCATCAACAGGGTGAGGTGCCCCTGCTCCCGCAGGAGAACGTGGTTGGCTTGTTAGAATAATTCCACAGGCTGTCAGGGAATCAAAAGAAACCTCTACTCAGGGATAGGCAAGGACCACTCCTGATCGTCTGATAAGGAATGTTTGTTCGTCCAGGGGACCCCATCCCCCGCAGAATGAGTGTCAGGCCATTTGAGGCCCTCAAAGGCACATTGCATGCACAATTTATTGAACCTTAATTTTAGGCCTGACACCATACGGACCCTACAATATTCACTCACATTCCAAACAGGGTTCTCCTACTACTTGCTAAGCAAGTCTTCACACTACAGCCCAGCCTCTCCCTGACATACTCACAGACACCTACAAACTCAGCATCTTTATAGAACATGGAACGAATAGGGGTATTTGAATAGAAAACCTGGGTTTACTTCCTAGTGCCATCACTTATGAACTGCCTGACACTGAACAATGTATCTGCCATCTCTGATTCTCAAGTTCGTCCTCTATTAAATGGAGTAATAGACCCTCCTGTATAGTCTGTGAGAATGAAATGGAATAATGTGTTCAGCATCTAGCACAGTGCCAGGCATGTATTAAATCCTAAATAAATGTTGATTTCTGGCTCCACACTTACTCCCTCTCCCCTCTTCCCTCACTCCTTCTTCCCTAGCATTCCCCTTCCTATTTCACAGTTTAGATTAGTCTTCCTTTCCCTTCCCTCACCCAATATCCACTCAGGAAGGGTGACACTGAAGGCAAGAAGGGACGATGGTAGAGGGGCTTATAGGAAGGTTGTGGGGGAGCTCCACCAGTGACTGTTTTACTCACATACCAGCCCGGTCTGGGTTTGATAAAAGCACAGAGGATGCTTTACAAAAAGCCCACTGCTGGCAGCTGCCACAAGGTGGAGGCCCTCAAGACTTCTACATGAAAAGGAAATAGAGATTCTATATTTATCTCCTCCCCTTCCCCCTCCAACAATGGCATTCAAAACCAAAGATGCTAGTGTGAAGATATTACGGCTTTAGAACGGTTCAACACAAAGCTTCAACAACAATATCTACAGGGAAAGAGAGAAAATGCCATTCCCAGAGGCAGGACAAGAGATAAAAGACTCAGAAAGTAGAGCACAGATTAAAGCATCCATGATGTACAGTGGACAAATGTTCTGACATCCTATAAAAGGAGCAAAATTAAAAGTTTAATGTGGCTTGAGATCTGATTCTATTATGCAGCTTGAGTGAAAATCTTAAAAAGATGCAGAAAAGCAAGAAGTCTGATAGTGACTGATTTTATATGTGATATTTATTTCCAGAATATTTAGGCGGAATTAGGAAATAGGGAGCTAAGTCATCACCTTGGGGATGAAAGGAAACTTCACTCAGCTCCACACAATGTCCCCGAACACCATATAATTGCTAATATTTATTGTAAGTTAATGACATGCCAGTGACTTGTGTTAGCATTTTACATATATTAACACATTTACTCATGACAATGATCCTAAGAGGTATATACTCTTATTTCTTCCTATTTTATTGGTTAGGAAACTGAGGCTCAGAGTGTGTAATTAGCTGTCCCAGTGTAAATGGTGAGGCTGGGTTCAAACTCAGATGCTTATTAGACACAAAATATTAGACTTGATGGATAAACTTGGCTTTTATTTTGTGCTTGACTGCTCTTCATTTTTCATTTGAGCATGGGCTGAAACTGTTTTATGAATCAGTCAGTATTTTGGTTCTCCATCTTCTTGTCTAACTGGGAATTTTTACACATTATGTATCTCCTTTATAAAGATCTGTGGCATTGTAATCATTTGTTTTATGTCTTTTTCTACTACTAGACTGAGAACACCACTAGAGAAGCTAATATGTAGTTGGTATTAAAATATTTGTTGATCAGACTAACCAAATGATATTTCTACATGTCTAATCCCATTTAAAATAAAAGCCACACTCATATTTAAAGTTGCCATAAGTGCAGCAATTAACAAAAATCCTACTTACATCTAGTCTCTCAGTCTCTCAAAAACAAGATCCAGTTTAACAATCTAACATGCATCTGCATTCCTCTACCCCTTACTAGGAATGGGCAGGTGATTCGCCCAATGTAGGTGGGGAAACAGCGATCTCAGCAACCTGAATACCCCCAACACACACTGCCCAGTGGTCTGATACTGTCTGGAGTGTTCTGGGGAGGCCAAATAACCTCCTCCTACCATACATCTGAAGGCTTGAGGTTAAGGACTTGAGTTAGGACACAAAGGTGAAAGCATGATATAAATATTGTCTTACACTATGAATCAATCTTTAGCTGTGTTCCTCTATGAATCAATCTTTAGCTGTGTCAAAGAAATACTGATAACTGATTGATAGAGACAATGTGTAACGAATTGCAAATATTCTGGCAGAAATTACCATTACTTGGAGAGCCTCAAACAAATGCAGGCCACGCTTTTGAAAATCACCAAATGCACAATGAGATGCCAACTCTCATCCAACTTATTGGTGAAATTTACAGTCTCACAGTGAAAATGTCATCAAAGATGTTGCAGAAAGAGAACTTTCAATCCACAGTCTAGGGAATATAAATTGCTACAACTACTGTGAAGAAAAATTGGTCGATTTCTTAGAATGGTGAAGATGAACATACACTGTGACTTGGAAATTCCAGTCCTAGGTGTATGTTCTACTCTAATGCGCGTGCATGAGGAAATGGGTACGAGAGTGCTTACATGACATTTAGGTCATTTCCAACTTATCCATCAACAGGAGCATGGATAAATAAATTGTGGAATATTCACACAATTTTGAAAATACATAAATTATAGCTACACATACCAGCATGCATGAATCTCAGTATGTTCTGTGAAAAAGCAAGTTGCAAAAGAGTACATACAATATTAATACAAATGCTAAAACCTCATGAAACTATATTATTTGGCTTATGGGTGCATTCATATGCAGTAAAAGTGTAAAGATGACAGGGGATGACACAGAGCAATTCTGAAGAGTGGCTATCCCTGGGGAGAGGAGGGAAGTGAAGGCAATCCAGAAGGGGCACAAACACACTCTCCTGACAATGTTTTTAATCAAAGCTGGATGGAAGGTACATCAGTGTTAATTGTATTAATTCTTTGCATCCTTTTAGATACCTTACACAGACGTTTTTAAAGGTACAAAGCACCAACAGAGATATCAGCATTCAGCCGAGCAACCAAGAATACTATCTGAGCATTAAAAATGAGCATAATGGACACAGCATGTCAGAGTGAAAAAAAAAACAACTCCATAAAGGACTATGGAATGAAATATTATGAAATGCCCACTTCCCTTCACACTCAAATATATTCAACCAGGATTTTTACATTGGGGTTCAGAAATTGTCCTTAACAATAACGTGAGAAGACTGTAGACCACACGCACGCAATTGTTAAGATAGCCATTTCTTTGACTCTCAAGGTTCTGATCCAATGGCAACTAAAAATTTGGGAGGAACTCACTGAAAGGAGCATGAAACCACGTCATCTAGAAATGCATAAAAACACTCCTCCCCCGCCTGAAAATTAGCTGCAGCTAATTTTAGTCTGCTCAATGCCAGTATCTAACGTGGCAAGAAAATTAGCTCTGTAGCTTTATTTTACTTTTTGTTTTGCTTTGTTTTGTTTTTATTCTCTTTTCAAAATAAGTCTTGGTCCCAGGCTAAGTGGAAAAAGCAATTTTCTAATTTGGGTGCCAGGAGGGCCTTTAGGCTCTAGATAAAAGGCAGCCTCAAGAAAGGGCTTCCACTCTGCTCGAAGTCTAAGGCGCATTCCATCACTGCATTCATTCAGAATTAAAGACCTGTCACCTTCCTGATGAGTTATAATTACAGAAATTCTCTGAAGGGCTCGAGATAAGCTTTCAAATGACTGTATTCGTTAACATCTTCTTAACAACGTCTTTTTAACCAGAAGTCCACACTGAGCAGCTACATGAAGAGTAGATTGTTCCAATATTATATTGTCCTTCATTCTCCATCCCCCAGAACAGGAAATAGAGATAACATGCTATTAGATACTGTCTCTCATAAAGGGCTTATTTCGTGGTCTATGGTGGTAAAGCATTTTAATCAAAATAGAAATTTGGGAAATATTTATAGTCCTTAGTCTTGCAATATTCTTGAAACCTGATGAGAAATGTTTTCTAAATTTAACAAGTAAGGAACTTAAATGAGTCCAGCAACCAGACCAATAAATCCTGATTTTCTCAACAGGGACGTGGAACTCCATTTTCTCACAATTCTCCAGGCTATATTAGCCCTTCAATATTCAACCTAATCATTTAATAATGTCTCATGTGTCTCTCCTATTTCACATGTCATCAATTTAATCGAGGCTCTCCCATGGCCTCGTACCATCTCCTCTTTCAGTTCCCACCACCTAGGGAAGATGCCCGGGATATTTCTAGGTCTGAGCGGCCAATAACGTGTTGCTGGGGAAAAAAATATATTACTGGGAGTTACAAATAGAGAATTTATAACCTGAAACATAAAGTAGTTTCATCAATTAAAATTATGTTTGTTTACAGTCACAAAATTTCTGACCGCCTCCAAAAAGAACTAAAGAATTCTTGAACCTTTATCATTTGAAATCAAGTTATAGATATCCAGCAATTTTGAAATGTTGTAAGTCAATGTTTCTGAGGGCAAAATGTCTGAAACCTGATTTGCAGAGATCCTGCCAGTTGAGGCTTCAACATCTCTTCAAGCCTACAAGGTATCTGAAAAGATGAGATCCAGAGCTGAACATGTTGAATATGTTTGCCATGAGATAGGTTTTTAGCTGTGAAACGTATCATATGTGCAAGTGTTTATATGTACAGATTAAAAATAATTTATGAAACAAACTCCTGTGCGCCTACTATCCAGGTAAGTAATAGAAAACGCCAGCACCTTCAAAGCCTTCTTTATGTGCCTCTTTGATGCCATTCTCCTCCCTCCCCTTCAGAGGTCACCAACATCCTGACGTTTGTGTTAATCATCCTCTTGCTTTTCTTTATAATTTTACCACCTACACACATAGCCTTAACAGTACATTGTTCAGTTTTTATAAAACCAAGCACCAAACTCAAACTTAGCTGTATGAGGAAAAGGTAATATTGCCAGTGTCAGAAGAAAAAGAGAAACTGCCCTGAGACTACGCATCTGGTTTCAGTTTCTCTGACAAGTTACAAGAACCCCTTCCGGGGAAGTCATGGGCAAGGTCACAAGGGAGCCCTGGGAATCCCAGGGCTCACCACGCTGGGGACACCTGGCAGGGCTGAAGTGTAGACCAGGTTTAGGCTGTCAGGTGGGAATCTGGTCAAGAGGGAACTAGCTGCTCTGTATTCTGTTTCTAAGCTCACCAGGGTCTATCTCTCAGGAGAAGGTCGAAGCACCACATTTCTTTGCAGTGACGTGTGTCCAGCCAGTAGGGCAGCAAGGCAAGAGGGAAGAGAAGAATCTTCATAAGGTGGGGAAGCCCAGCACCCCTGCATTCTCCACCAGCTCCTCAAGAGGGCTCTGCATAGTTTTTTCATTTTTTTTTTAATTGACTTTTTTAAAAATTAACTATATCAAAAAATAAAAATAAAAAAAAAAACATTTCAAAAAAACCAGAACATAACAAGGGAGTAAGAAAAAGACAACTAACCTAAAATAACTACTTTCAACATGTTCCTGCTCTACGCCAAGAAAATAACCTAATATAGCAACATTTCTCTGAACTTGTTCCTACCATACCCATCAGAAATTAACAAACCATAGTCATTTCTGGGCATTTCCAGAAAGTCAAATTTACCCATGATGGCTTATCTGTTCTTATTGGGTTATCATTCCCCCTTCACTAACTGCTATCACTAGTTCCCCTATATTCTACATTATAAACCATTTATTTTACTTTTTTCAATGTTCACATTAGTGGTAGCACATAATATTTCTCTTTTTGGGCCTGGCTTATTTCCCTCAGCATTATGTCTTCAAGGTTCATCCATGTTGTCATATGTTTCACGACATCGTTCCTTCTTACTGCCACGCAGTATTCCATCCTGTGTATATACCACATTTTATTTATCCACTCATCTGTTCCAGTTAGACTTTTCAAAGAATGAATTAAGAAGTCCTTCTGATGTTATTACTATTAGATAAACTATAGCTACTTTATTTAGAATTTATATGCATATATACAGCAATGATTCCAGACTAACAAGCATAAATTTCTTTGACTTAAAATATGGGTGAGGATATCTTAAAAGGCAGCAGCAATGGGCTGTTTGGGATTCTGGCTCCATGCCAAATGCCTGGTGTACCTGGGCTGCAGGCTGTTTATTGAAGACAAGGACCCCATAAGCAACTGAAAGTAAGTGCTATGCCTTAGCCCACCAACACTGCACCTGAAAAGACAGGTTGAGGAACATCATTGATGGCAAAAAGGGAGAGAGCACTTGCTGAGTGCAGCTGAGGTATCAGGCATGGAGTTCCCAGATAAGATACAGGAAACCCTGTTAAATTTGAATTTCAGATAAACAATGAATAATTTTTAGTGTAAGTATGTCCCATGCAATGTTTGGGACATACTTATGCTACAAATTATTCACTGTCTATCTGAAATTGAAATTTAATAATGGGTCCTGAATTTTTATTTGTTAAATCTGGTGACTGAGATCAGGGCTTTCATTCTAGAATCAGAATCTTTAATAAAGTTTGGGTCAAAAAAAAAAAAAAAAAAAGCTCTAGGAAAGAGCTAAAACTTAGAGCTTAAGGCAGCCAAGATGTAATCAGGAAGCGATGTATCAGGAGTGAAAAAGAGTATGATACAATCTATAAGGGGTGCGCAGAGAGCATCATGACTTTCCAGGAGGGCAGAGGAGACTCCCCCAGTTCCCCTTAATGAGATAGTAGGGATTTAAAGGAATGAGATCTCTAGGATGGCCCAGAGGTTACTGTATCTTTGCCATCAACAGTGGCCTGATTGAGACCTGGAGAGATGAGGTTACACTTCAGTGTAACCAGCACAGAAAACTATTCACACTAAAGTTAATTTCATTGCCTTAATTTAAAGAAGACAATGAAAGAGATTTGCAAAAAGAGCTTAGATTGCAGTTAAACTACTGTATTTAAAACACAGTTTTGATAGGACCTGTTAAAATACACCTGTTTTGACAGGACCAGATCATTCCTAAACACTATTATTCCGCCCCCACCCCAAAACCCCATGGCCTTCTTATCTATTTGTGCCTGTATATAAGGATTCAATATGGATTTCCAGAAGAGCTTTTTTAGTTGTTTACTTTTTAAATTCCTTGGATGTTTCTCTTTGAGAGTGCTCACAACCAGAGCTCTCTGTCTCTGGATTATTCTTGCCAACCTTCTCCATTTTCATTCAATATCCCACACCTTTGGGGAGAGAGAATTTTCCTAAAACCGGAGGACTGAGGGAAACCCCCAAATTGCTGACCCATCTCCCTTCCTCCAGACAGGCTCTGACTCCCATAAACCCAGAGAGCTGGTTGTCCGCCCTGCGTTTACAACTTCTATGGAAGGAAATTGCATAACAGCTCTCAGCGGGCATAATAAAGAGATTTTTTTTTTCAGTTCTTTCTGTTATTTTCAGACTTCTGTTGACCTGGGATTGAAATTTCGATTTCAGTTTATGCAAAAAGAGCAATTCTTTTCAAAAAGAAGCAAGTACTAGGCTAAAAACATGATCTCTGCTTCCCATGCCCAAATGTCTGAGGCGTTCAGCTTTATTAGCTCCGACTGCTAGCCCTTGGATATCAGGTAGAGGGGTCTCGTGGACTCAGTATCTCTCCTCCTTCCACCCTGGGTTCTGTATAACTGCCCCTTCCCTGTTGGACATTTCGTGAGCAGGATTATCCAGATCAATGAAAAACATAATAATTTTATCTACTGCTAATAGTGTTTTCAAGAATCAATTTTTTAAGTTAAGATTTTCTGCATATAAAATTAAATACATTTCTACATTTAAAAATAAACATGGCAGGTACCTTCTCAATGCTTCCAAAATCTGGTCTGTCAGCTTTCTTAAAGACTATAGCCTTTATGTGCTTTATTCTGAGCTAAAAAAAAAATAAAACCTGCAGGTTTTGGATGGTTCTTCATTATAGTTATGAAATATAATATTTTGCTGCAATTGACACTGTGTAATAAAAAATTACATATGAATATATTCATCTTGGTGGAATAAACCTTAAAAGTGCTGGTGAACCCCTCTGTTGAATTGCTCCCAAGCAACAAAGACAATTTTTGCTGCCTGACCCCAAATCTGGATGGAATATGGTAGCAAGCAGTCAGTGACCCCAGAAGAAAGAATCAGAAGGATTGTTCTATGAGAACTGTGCAGAATTAGCCAGAAAAAAAACAAAAAAGCCTGATGGTGAGCATGAGACTCCACTATCCAGACTCAACCAATGTACCAGGGGCTGAGCAATCTGTAGGCTACAGCCTTTTAAGTCTTAACGCTGCCCTGGTCTAAGAGATGGTCTTCAGAGGGGCAGGGACTGCTCCCCCTTGAAAGAATAAATCCCCAGTGATTTAAACTGTCTCCAAGACGTCCTTTGCAACTTAATATTCAACCATGTCTTTGAGTAAGACTGAAGAGAACTGGTCTACTTGACCACTAAGTAGAATCAGCAACTGGCTCTTAAGTCAACAAGTGCTCAGGTCCCATTCAATTAAACCAGTGGTTCTCAACAGGGGGAGATTTTGTCCCCTAAGAGACATCTGAAAATGTCTGGAAACATTTTTGGTTGCCATAATTGAGGGGAGGAGTGCTATTGGAATGTAATGGGTAGAGGTTAGGGATGCTGCTAAATATCCTACAATGGATGGGACAAAATGTCAATAGAGCTACTAAATTACAGAGAGGAAGGGACTGCGCCTTCATCTTTTTCAGGTGAATCTCCTTGCCTTTCTCTTGCCATGTTCCTTCTCCAAACTCAGAACCTGGAATCCTGTTTCTCCAACGGCTGCAAATCCCTAGCCTCCAGAGCAGCACCCAGCACATAGCCAGGCACTCAGGAAATGCTAGTCCTCTCCCCATATTTTGTCAACCAACCTCATTTGAGCTTAAGTCCAGTCTGGAGCACAGCCCAGCAGAGAATTTGGCAGCTGCTCACCCAGCCTTCTTTCTTGGAATCATTTCCATTGCCAGACTGGGGAGCCTTTGAGAAGAGTTTAGGGGTCTATTTTATTACTTGAAAAATAATCAGTGAGATTAGAGGAGCAGAAAAGAGCAGCTACATTAAGCAGTACTTCCTGATCAGTGTTCAGCCTGCCCCTCCCATGCCAAATACCATATTCCCTGCACTTGTGTAATCCTAAACAGGTTGAATACAGTGGCTGTATTATCTTTCTTGGTGGCTTGTATTATGAAGCTAGTGTTATCTTGGTATCATTATTTTTTGCTGGTATGTAAAATTAGAGGGGGTCTGCTTATATATTCAAAAAAACATTTAATTTGAATTACAGAATAAAAAGAGAGACCATGCATTGAGACCTCTCTCTGGCTGAAGCTGTTCTCAGTTAAGTGGGATGAAGTTGTTCTTAGTTTCCTGGGCTCTCCAGGAAGGCATCCTTGGGGCTTTGCAAGGGAAAGGAAGGAGAGTCTGCAGCAGAGAGGCTTTTGGGGTAGCCCAGCCAGGTTAGATTCCTCTTTTAAAAAGATGCTTTTAACTCAGAACTTCACAGAGGCAATTAAAGTGTATCTGGACATTATAAGTCATGATAATAATTAATAGTACCTAACATTTATTGAATTCAGTATATGACAAGCACTATGATAAGAGCTTTATAGCATTATCTCATTTATTAGAAGTCATTCAATTTAAAATTTACCAAACAATTACCATGTGTTAGGTATGGCAATATGGGCTGGAAGCTTGCAGTCATGCAAAATTATCAGTTAACTCAAATACAATTAAATGTGTCAAATTACAAATCATGTAGACAGGGGTTCTGGTATTAACTAGATGGCTGCAGAAACTTTTAGCCAAGTGCCTGGTGGAGCTTTCTTGACTTACTGGTCTAGATCTGTGCTCTCTGACACAGTAGCTACCAGCCATAAGTGGCTACTTAAATTTGAATTAATTAACTTTATACTAAAATTTTATCATTTAGTTCCTAAGTCACACCAGCCACATTTCATGTATTCCATAACTACATGTGGCCAGTAACTATTGCATTAGACAGCAGCAATACAGAACATTTCCATCTTTGCAGAAAGTTCTATTGGACAGCTCTGAGTCTAGAACTTTATCTCTGGGCTTCTTTAATGCTCAGTCATTTGCTTTTACACCCCATATTCTAGTTCACATGGGACTGAGGAATTCCTGGTAGCTAAACTAGTCTACAAATTGCACAGAGATCTGGGTTGATCAACAGTTTTCTCAAAGCTCCTTCTTTACTGGTTTTTCCTCCTCAACTAGAAAGAATCCATCAACTGGAAATGCACTGCTTTAGTCATTTCTGTTCTGCTTTATATCATCCAAATCTATACCACAGAGGAAATGCCACCGTATGGCCCTATTCCGACGGAAGAGCATTCTGTAATGCCATCTGTAAAGTCTGTTAGACAAAGTACCTGCTACGATTGCTTTCTGTCACCACAGTGGAATGGTTTATATAAGTCTCCCTGGCCGTGAATGGAAAACTACTATGTTCTGAGCTGAACACTGTCTCAAAATTGTTGACATCATTCAAAATTCCTTTCCTTTAAATTGTTTCCTCTCTCTAACTCACTCTAAGACATCTCTCAAATCTGTCCTCTTCAGCTTCCTAGCTCAAGCTGGCATCATCTATTCTTGACTGTTGCTGGAGCTTCCAAGTGGTCTCTGCCCTTCTTCCACTCTACTCTTTAGACAGAAGCATCTTGTAAACATGCACATCTGATCATGAACCTCCAGTTCCTACCTTCGCCCTACTTACACCTCTTCAGCTTTTTACCCCACCTTGGAGCACACACCCCTCACTTCTGTGTCCCAGCCACAGAGGCTCCCTTTCACTCCCGCTGCTACAGCATCTTCCCAAAGCTCTTCTCTTGGCCGAAAATTACTCTCTCCTCCTCCTTTTCACCAGTTGATACAAATTTACTCGTCAGTGACTATTCAGCTCAAAAGTCACTTTTTCAGGAAAGACTTTCCTCAACCTACAGTCTGAATCCAGTCCCCGTGTTACAGGCTTTCAGATGACACTATGCCTTTCGAACATAGCAAGAATCACATTGTGGCTTTACATTTAGTTGAGAGATTATTAGAATAATGCCTGCTTCTCTCACTACATTGTAAAATGGTAACAGGGCAGGGCTTTACCTGTTCAGAGTCACCACCTTAGCCCCAGAGCTGGGAACCTGGCAGGCTCTCAATAAATATTTCTTGAATGAATGAGTGAATGGATCATAGGAAGTTTTCCCTCAGTGAACTGGAGGAAAAGTTGAGAGCTGGTCTGAGAGTTTGGGTGAAACCTCAACACAAAACTTGGGATGCCTAAGAGAGGGACGTTCTAAAGAAACAATGGTGATTTACACACCAGGGGTAGATAAGAAGTCTTTACTGAATTGACAGGCAACATTCTGTACTAAAAATGCATAGTGTAGTGGTTAAAAGGGTGGGGTCTGGAGCCAGACTGGCTGGATTCAAATCCTGGCTCCCCTACTTACTACCTGTGGGACCTTGTGCTACCAAAGCTGCTCACCTGTCCCTACCCTTTCTTCTTTCCTTTCCTTTTAATGGAAGAGGGGTCCTTGCCCTTGGGTAAAAAATATCTTCCCCCTGCATTCTGGAAGCCAGCTCCTAGGCACCTCCCGTGGTCAATAATCCTATTCTTACTCTCTTCAGGCTTCTTCTCAATAGTATTTGCATCTGATCAAGTATTTCCCCATCTTAAAAAAAAAAAATGCCTTTCTCAACTCTGCATCTCCCTTCCTCTCCTCTCTTCACTCTTCTCCACACCTAGACATCTTAAAAGAGTTGCCTATGCTCATCATTATTCTCCTTGCAACTGCTCTACTGAAACTGCTTTGGCCAAAGTATAAAATGAGCTTCATTTTTCAAAGCCCAGTGGACAACTTTTAGTACTCATTTTTAATTTCATTACACTGTTTGACACCACTGAACACTCCCTTCCTTTTAAAACTTTTTCCTTGATTCCCTTGATAGCATACCCTTGGGGTTTCCCCTCTCAATCTCCTTTATTGGATAAGCCGCCTCTACTTACCTTTTAACACCTGTGTTCCTCAAGGCTCTGTCGTTACCTTCCAGGTTGTCTCCTTCCATTGGTCAGCTACTAATGAAAATTATGAATCATTTCCCAAGAAAACATTTATTGATACATTCATGTGCACAATTTGCATGCAATTTCACTGTGTTTACAGACATCCTAAAATCCCCTGGGTTCTACCCTATGTGCTGATGATTTCCAAATGTGTACCTTCTTCACAGACTTCTCTGAACTTCAACCCACTATCTCCAACTGGTTGCTATGCTCTCTCTACCTGAATGTTTTCTCAGGCACTTCTAACTGCAACACTGATGTTGTCACTTTCACTGCAAACCTACTTCTGTAGCCACTTCCTTAGTAAGTAAATGAAAACAAAACTCCTCCAGGTCAAGCCTTGCCAAAATTTGAGCTTCATTGTTGAGTCCTCCCATTCCCTCACCATCAAAGACAAAGAGTTGCCATGTCCTGTCCATTTCCTCTCTTCAGGGTATCTGTAATCCTTCCACCCCTCTGCATTTCCACTGCTCAAATATTTGCATGGACAACCATTACCCTTTGCATGGGCTACAGCAACATCCTGCCCACTGGCCTTCTCACTTCCAGTTTCATTTGCCTGCACTCCTTTCCTCATACATTGAGACATAGGTTTCCTTCAAAATAGCAACCTTGTCAATCTCAAGACTTTCCAGTATCCTTGAGATAAATTCCAAACTTGCCAAACCGCATCCCCCTCCTCCCCGCTCCCCAACAAAACACAATGCTATGCCCATTCTGATCTTTTCTCAATGACTTGATGTGTTATGTGGTCTGTCTTTCCCTGGAACATTCTGCATAGAACTCCCTTTTCTTTGCTATCCCCAGTCAGCTGACTAACTTCTATGCTACCTTCAAGTCTGTGTGTGTCATACTTTCCCCAGAGAGGCTTTTTCCTTTACTTCCCTAACATCACCCTTTGTGTATATTACTGCTTTATGATTGGTTTACCCATTAGACTCTAAGAAGATGGAGGCATATCTGTCTTATTCACTTCTCCGTCCTCATCACTTAGCACAGTGCTCATAAAATAAATCTTGAACTTCTGACCAATATGCTTGACTGTACATTATAATACAGAATCTAAATGCTATGGGAATCAAGACAAAGGAAAACCATCACACTGAGGGATATGAGGCAGGCCTTACAGAAAAGGTGGATCTTGAAGAAACTGCTGTGTTTGCATTGACGGAGGAAAGAGGTGAAGGATCCAGGTATGGGGAAGAGCTAAAGCAAAGGTGAAGAAGGAGTGAGCACAGCACCAGAGGAGATCAGGCTAACTAAATTAAAGCGCTCGTGATGGAGACTAGCAGGAAATAATGCTGAAGTATCTCTCTGAAGCAAATGGTGCATGGATGATTAACCTCACCTGTGGTCGCAGTTCCCTAAGCTAAAAGAGAATATCTTAGATGACAATTGCAGGAACTCTTGGAGAAATGGGAAGTCGTTTATGAATATGTAAAGGTTTGGCCTCCTATAGATTTTCAGAAGTGATTAATTCTAGCCTAAGGCCCTCGTATTCATTCCTTAGATGAAACAGATCCCTTTTGTCCACGGTGACCAAAGATTGCTTGGAACTAGAAGGACTGCAGTATTTGCACACTGGCTGCCCTCTGAATGTGTATGCAACTCAGCCTGCCAGCTTTCACTTGCTCTCCCACCATTTATCCCTCTTGAGAGGAGATAAAATTCAAATAGTTTCCTGGATCGAGGAACCAATATAAATGGAAGGAGAAGACAGGGTTACCTGACAAATTCAATACATGAGAACCATTTTCGGCTTGGATTATTTTGGAAATTTGTTTCTACTATTTTGTCAATGAATGTATATCCTTTTATAGCTGGAGATTCAGCTAATCATTTTCAAATTGCTTGCAAGCAAGAGAGATTACCTACATAAAAAGAATACCAAAACTGGACAATATTTTGTTTGAAACTGTATGCCTATAATTGCAACGAAATTCAAATAGCATAATTCTTTCTCTAACTATTGGCTTTTCTTAATAATAAAAGCTTCAAATTCATGATAATGACAACCCTTACCAGGAGTTGGCAGTGCAAATTTTAACAAAAGGAGATTTTTGTTCACCAGCTTAGTGGCTGGTGCCATCTAGTGATCAATCCAATGGATAAAACAAAGACGGGTTCAGAAAATGTACTCAGTTGGTTTCATACCATCTTTTCATTAATATTCCTAATCAATGATGCCACAAAGAAGGAAAATGGATATTCACAAATTTGTGCTAGTATAAGAAATTTATCAAAAAGAAAAACAGAAAAAAGACTAATGCGTTTTAAGAGAAATACATTTAAAAGCAAAAGCGGTCAACTTGAGATTTATAAAATAAATAAGCAAAGATTCTGAAACTATCCTTCCTACAATAAAGGTTAAACATAGAAATAATGACCAATTGTTAAAAGTCCTCTTTCCTCTTGGAATATCACATAAAATGAAATTTTAATGTATTTTTAAATCGAGGGATGGAAACTCAAGCCTTATCTGAAACTCAAAATATTTCATTGACATTATTGTCAGAAACTAGAATGGCTAAAGTTCCAAATTTGGAAAACCATGACTTTCTTCTTTAGGGACATTTCCCCCTCCCGGGTCTTAAGAGTGAAAACACAAGTTAAGTGTTTACATAAAGATTTATCTGCAGAAGTTTCTCTCTCCACACTTGCTACTTTGTATTAGTGTAATCCTGAATCAGCACAGTCTCTTTGGTTAGCCCTAAATGATACAAAGAACAAGGGTAAAATATAAAAATTGCTATTTAAGCATATCGAGAGTTTCCATGGGGAGAGAAAGGCAAATTCTGAAACGGCCTTGGCCGACAGTGTTCTGGATTTTACAGGGAGACCTGGAGCTTCGCTAGAGGACCCGCCTTCCACAGAAGGACTTCAGCTTAAGAAGCTAACTCTAGTCCATTTTAAGGGAGCTCAAGGTTCTTGGCTTCCTTGTTTTGCTTGTTTTTTTTTTTTTGAGGAAGATGCTTAGGACATATATTAACACAGACCAGTACAGAACTCTGTGAGGCTTTGATGCACTTCCTCTAACGTGAGACAACTATGGGCCTGAGAAGTTGTCAGTAAAACAAATGCTTGGCACTGTTTCCTTGGCTGCGGCGGTGAGTCCTGAGTCACCAGCATTTTCCTGCCCCATTCTTCTCATGAACGATGGTGCATCCCCACAGCTGAATGGGAGACAATCACAGGCACCCAAGAACAGCAAGGCTCCCACGACACTTCATCACCCCCCTTCACGTTGATTTACAAGGAGCATTAATAGTTAATATCATTTGAGTATTTGTTCACTTACTTAGTCAATGATTAGTTCCTTAAATATTTATCAAACAACCATTATATAGAAGTCATTATGCTCAGGATGATGAAATCATAATTCTTGTTATCAAGGAACTACCAGGGAGAGAAAGGCAAGAATAGTATTTACCAATAGAAGGCTAAGCAGTAGAAATATAAGGATTCTAGGCTTTCAAAGGCAAAAGGAAACAGGAAGTTGAGAGGTCAGGAAAGTAGGAAAGGCATTTTAAAGAGTAGGCATTTAACCTGGGCATTAAGTCTGGATACATTCCAGTGGAGAGAAATGAGAGGGAAAGATATAGTGGGCAGTTAGGTAAACAGTTCCCCCAAAGCAAGAATAAGCGCTGGGTATCAATGGGAGATCAGGCTCTAAAGGTCATTTGAAGAGTGAAAGTACTGGGACTTTATTTGGTAGTCAGTGGAGCCAGTGAAAATTCGGGAATAAGAGCAAGTAAATTTGCTAGATTAGCACTTTAGGAAAGTTAATAGCATGGCCACATGTATCTACCTGGCAAACAGGATAGATGGGTAACAAAATAGAGACACCAGAAGTGGAGCGATTAGCAAGGAAGCTATTGGGAGTAAAGAAGAGTATTGCAGAGGTAGAATTGGTAGAATATAGCAACCACTTGGATTGGGGGAAAAAAGACAAAAAGAAGGAGGTGGGAGTTAAATTAAACTTGTTTTTTAAGCCTAGGTGACTGGGAATATATAAAATTAAGATATGGATGCCAGACAGGAAAGAACAGAAGTTTGCAAGGGAAACACTGTACTGAAAAACTCGGAATACAAACAGTTCACATTATCAGAAGTACACCCCATACTTGAGTATCTGCGATCTGGCAGGGCTCCTGGAATAAGGACTCTCCATTTCCATTAAGGCAGAACCCCTGTTATAGCATTCCTGATACAGACAGGAGACAGTGATCACTTAAATATGTCTTTGGATGGGGAGCTCAGTACATCACCAGCCAGCCCTTCTATCTTTGGATAGCTCTATCTATTAGAAAGTGTTTTCTTCGAGTTCACTAAATCCTACCTTCTGAGATTTCTTATTTGTTTACCCTGGTCTTGTCTGGAGCATTACTGAGCATTCTCCTTGACATGACATCTTTTCTATTATTTCACATTAGTGTTTCCTCTTTTTTCCCCTCAGAGTAACAATGGCCAGTTCATCCATTCCTCGTACAACATTATTTCCACATGCCTTGCTCTCCTGGTGGCCCCTTTCTGGAAGTTCTTCAAAATGTGAATATATTTCAGAATTGTTGAATCTATAATTGGGAAAATCCTCAAGATATGTCTGTCTAACTGCAGAGGCCACATTCTTAACCTACACACACACCCTATCCTTGAATCTATGATTAAAGATTGAAACCTTCTCTTTAGGAAAGGCCAAAATTACAGACATGAAAAGATGTTGCTTAATTTAATGACAACACTTGACCTAAGAGGGACTCTCTTTGGCTTTTTTAGCAATACTTCGTAGCCAATTCCAATGGGAGGTCCCTGAGTTTAGATAGTTAGAAAAAGCCCTCTTTAGAAGTCAACCAGGGGTACCCTGGTGCTGGGGAAAGCACATCTATGACTCAAGGTTAGGAAACTTCAGATAGAGTCTTAACTCAACCACTATTTAGGAATGAGGCCTTTTGAGTTTCAGTTTCTGTCTTTCCAAAATGAAGTTACAATATGTCTGATTACTGCATAAGTATCAAAATCAAAACAGAACCATCCATGTGAGTTCTACAACTGAAAGAAATTATTGTTGCAAATGAGGGAACGGAGGCATAAAGAGTTGAGAGACTTACACTAGGTTTCCCCAGATTAGAGAGATGTCTCTGTGAACAGTCAGAAAGAATGAATCTGTGCTTTGGTGGGGCAGAGGGAGTCTATTCCAGTCATGAAGAAAATGAGAGGGTAATGAGTCCATGGTTGTCCTTGCCACAGTAACTGAGTCCTAAGGCTTCTGTCCCCCAATATCCTTCTCTACTTCCCCAGAACAATTACCCTTATTATCTCTTCAACCTCCGTCCGCTGGCTCACTCAACCACTGAACAAATGGGTCATCTACCCTGTCCAACGTGCAATGTCAGCCACTGGAAATATAAAAGTGAATAGAATTTGACTCCAGTCCTCCGGAGGCAAGATCAGGCATGTGCTACAAAGGATTTTAGTTGTTAGGATAAAAGTATAGAATCTACCAGAGACAGCAAGGAGGGAATTCAACCTGGGCATCAGGGAAAACTTTACGGAAAAAGTGATACTAGGCAGAGACTTGAAAGATGAGTGGGTGTTTAGTGTCCACAATGATCCTTCTCCAATCCCGTAGTCATGCCACAGCCACAGTGATCTTTAAACACCTGAAATCTGATTATGCATGAGAGGGGGCACCCAGCTGTCTTCTAGGGTACTGTTTATGTTCTATTTCTTAAATGAGTAGTAGGCATGCAGTGTTATTTTTATGATTAATCTTTAAACTGTATGTAAGTGTCATGTACACTCTTTGGAATGGATGACATGTTTTAAACTAAAAACAAATCAGATTATATTACGATCCTGCCTAAAATCATTCAATAGCTCCACATCACCAACATGGTAAACATTAAACTCCATAGTATGGCTTTGTTCAGCTTTGTTCAGCACAACATCCTCTGCTACTTTCACAGTGCCTACACATGGAGCCTGAGACAATGAGTCGGGTGCAGGTAGTTTATGTGGGAGGCAATCCCAGGAAGCAAGAGTGAGGGACGGGTAGAATGAGGCAAGTTAGGCGAAAAAGCCAATAGAAGTGAACATTTTCAAGGTTGCAACCGTAGGCTTTGGTTCTAGCAAGACCTCGTAGAAGCATACAGAACATCTCCCAGAATTGTCTGTCTCAAAGACAGGAGACTGGAGCACACTACTCCTGTACCGCATAGACGTTAACTTACAGGCAAACCCAGCAGGTTCCCAAAGGGTCAAAGAAAGCCCTGAGGCAGAAAGCAGAAAGAGGAGACGTGGCAACATTTGAAATGGGAGGACGCCAGCTATGGATGATTCTGAGCTTGCACAGAGCTGTCCACCATGGCTGCAGCAGAAATTCAAAGTGCACGAATACAGATGGGCCACGGGACACCAGAGGCTCCTTTTTCATACTTATTTGCTGAGTGAAGGCATTTTCCCATTTCTTCCACATACACATTTTGTTTCAACTACACTGAACTACTTGCAGTTCCCTGAAAATGAAAATAACTGTTTCCTCTCTACCCCCTCCTGATGCCATCTCTTTGTCTTCACAGATATCATGCTGAGATTACCCTCCTCTTTCCATCTCACTGTTGAATTCCCACTCGTACATCAGGACTCTGTTGGAATTTCCCTTTCTCTGGGACGCCTTTTTCTTGATGCTTTAATGGCATGAGGACACACCTCTGTGACAGTAACACTGCAAATGCAGTGTTTTCTAATTGCTTATATTTCTCCACGATTAGGCTAGCAGAGTATCTGGCAGGAAGTAAAGGACTCAGTAAATTCTAAAAGAAGGGCTGAATGAATTTCATGGTTGTTTGATATTACAGATTTTGACAGACAGGTAGAGAACAGATTCTCAAACTTTTTAATCTCATCACACCTCTACGACCTTAAAAATTGTTGAGTACCACAAAGAACTTCAGTTTATGTGAATTATATCTATCAAAATTTACCATCAGAGAAACTGTGATATGTTAAAAATACTTTTATTAATTTATTTTAAAATAAAAAAACACTCATTACATGTTAGCACAAATAACATAATAAAATATAGCCATATTTAGTGAGAAGTTTGACATTGTTTTCTATTTTTGCAAATGTCTTTAATGTTTGGCTTAATAGAAGACAGCTGGATTCTCTTATCTGCTTTTGCATCAATCTGTGGTGAGACATTGTTTTGGTTGAAGTAAATGAAAAAAATCCAGCTTTCCACAGATGTGTAGTTGGAAAAGGTAGGAGTGTTTTAATAGACTTTTAAGGTAATTGGGAATATTCTTTTTTGAAACTACACCAAAACCCACCAAATGGTGGTTCTTAAAGGTTGTCTGAAACGTAGAATCCATAACCATTCTTAAGATCATGTATTGGTCATTTGGAAAATATTGGTTCATTGAGTTACACAAATTTTCCAAATCTTGACTCATCATATTATAAAATACCAAACAAGCATATTTGCTAAATCTCTCTACGTAACTCATCAGTAAAGTTTTCAAGTACTGGGAGACTTTCATGCCCCAAGGGAAAGATTTGAGTTTTCCAAAATTCTAATTTTCATTGGAAAGTTCAAATTTGATCCTTGGTCACAAATGCTGTAAGCTGAGAAAAGGGAAGGGTCAAAGACTTACTTTGTTTTAAAGAAACTGTCTGCCAACTCTCCAAATTCTGAAAACCATAATCTGTCTGGCATTCTTTCAAGTAAAAGCGGTGTTCCATGTACTCAAAAGTCAAGTTTAATAAAATTAATATTTTTTACTGCTGTATTAAGGATATTTTTAAGTGAAACTGACATTCTCTTTTTTAACTTCCAATGTGTGGTGGTGAAGAATACAATGCCAAATAAAGAATACAGTTAAATCTTGATGCATGCTATTTACCCATGGTTGCTTTTGCACTGTTAGTACAAATGTCAGCCTGACAAAAAAGGCCAGAAAATGTCTTGGGTGTTATTATGACAATTGTTTTGGGGAACCCCTGAAACTCAGGGACCCACAGGGGTCCAAAAACCCCACTTGGAGAACTGCTGAAGTTGAGATCTACTGTGCCATAAATGATTTCTATACTTGAAAAGAATTTCAAGAGTTATAAAGTTACTCACATGCAAACAGGACCCAAAAACATGATCTGTTGCCACCTAATTACTTAGCCTTTCTAGCAAAGCCTCTTCATCACCAGGAGTTCTGCACATTAACTGACACACACAGTCTCCAACAAGATGGTGCCTAAACAGTAAACAAGAACACCCAGGAAAAAGCAGAGGTCATTCTGAAGCACACACAGCTTCACTATCAAGGGTTCAATACCATCGGATTGAAGTCAAGATCTTCTTCAGGAATTCAGCCTCTTGGAAAACTAAAGAAAGAGGACTTTGGAGGCAGGAAACAGAAACGAGAATGACTGGGAAAAGGGAAGGGTCAAAGGCTAGCACTGAACTTTCTCCTTCCAGAGCTTTCCTTGGAATATTCTGCATTTTAAGGAAGAAAAGTCATGCTTTTTTCCAAAGGACAGAATGAAAGGAAAATGTCTGACAGCAATTCAAATGAAAAATACCTCAGGATTTTAGTTAACCAGGGCCTGGGCTGATTTTCAAGACTGAAGAGGTCAGATGCTTGGGAAAGCCATCTGCTGTGTGCCCTAATTTTCCTCCTGACTCATCTCTTACTGGACCGTGACTGAACTGAGAGCTTCGTCTCTAAGGCAAATGCTAATATACAGGCCTTACAATACGAACAGAGCTTAGTTTACAAATATTGTTCTAACGTTTTTTGACCCCCTAACCTGTGTCAGGCATAGGTATGTTTGTTCATCCATTTAGTAATAGCAATAATTAAATTTATTGAGCATGTACTAGAGGTTAGTCTCTGTGTTAAGCACTTTGCATATATCACTTGACACTGAGACTTAGTCATCAGAATAAGATTTGTTACTGCCTTGTTAAAATACTCCCAACAACCTTTCAGGTAGAACTATTACTATCTCCACTTAATGATGAGAAAATGGTCCTCAGAGAAGTTAAGTAACTTGCTGTAGAATTCAGGTCCATCTGGTTGCAGCCAAGGCTCTTAACAATTATACTGGTTAAGCTCTCTGAGGGGTGAGAGCTTTTGGAGAAAAGGAAGCATTTTATTAAGCCATCATTAGAGGCATTTTTCTTCATTGCCAGTTTATTTTAAATTTTTTGGTGGTGGTTACTGTCCTAATAACTAGACAGAAGAAAAGCATGCCACCCCTTACACTCCTTATTAGGCTCTGTGGCAAGTTAGATATCCAGGAAAGGGGCACTAACCCAATGGGCCAACCTTTATCACTGACCCACCAATGCTGCTGCTGAGAACTAAGTTGTGATCTAGCTAATGGGCTTTAAGTTGTGGAGACTTCATCAGTGTAAGCCAATGCCTCTGGGTTTGTCACCCACTTCTGGCTGGCCCCCAAATGAATGACGACAATATTGCTTGCTGCTCCTAGGATGGCCATGGATCTTGGATGACCACAGTCGCACACAGCTCTTCCCTGGCAGGTAAATGGGGTCCCTGAGGAGGGCAGGTCATCTTTTTTTTCAGGCCACAAGGGAATCACTTCACTCACTGTGGCACTAATGCATGACCTCCAGCCAATGGGCTCAGTTACTCCCTGCCCTGTGCTAATGAGCCTAGTCAGGTTTCAATTCCTGTAGGAACCAACGGATTCTGCATGGAGCAAAGTCTGCACTGGTGATTTATTCCTGCAAGATGGCACAAGGGCCATCTTTCCCAGGCACTGGGCCCTGCTCAGAAAAGGAAGGCAGAGGATTCACTGTGGAGGTAAAGGAGTCGTCTAGAATGACTGGTTCTACAAATGACTTGAGGTCTTCATCTAGTTACTGATAGATTTATCATAGCTTAATCAATATTTGTTGAATGAATGAATAAATGTAGTCTCTTTTGTCCTGAAGATCTTTATGATAAGATCTCTGGTCATAATGAAAAGAGAAGGGGGGGAGGGGTCTCAGAATTAAAAAGCATCATTTTCTTCACAGGACTTCAGACAGGATGGGTTGTAGCACAGGACAATTTTAAGAGTATTGGCAATGAAAGAGTCACAAACTGTCCTTTATAAGAGTTATGATTCTTATGTTTCTTATATTTCCTCTTGGGGATTTCCTGTCCTTGTTTGATTTTGTTATTAGTAGACAATCAATTATTCTTATAAAGATTTCACCCTGTTTTACATGTAGTAAGAGAAACTAAAGAAAGAGGAGTTTGGTCATGGTCCAATTTAAGTTTGGTCTCAGTCACTCCTGGGGATGAGACTTGGTGTGGGCAGTAAAAATCAGACTGACTCTGAGAAAAGGGTAGAACTCACAGAATGGAGGTGAATGAGCCTCCTACTCCCTTCTGTGTGGGGTGTTCTGTGCTCTCTTCTCAGAGGAAAGATCACGCAAGGCCAGAATGGAAGGAAAGGCTTGACAGTCATTCAAATGAAAAATAAAAGGGTTCTGGTTGACAACAAGTTCAGTTATGCTCACAATTTGATGTATCTACTAACAATTTAAGGCTGTATCCAAAGAAAGATGATGCACAAATTACAGAGAGAAATAGACTTGCTCTTTGCTTTTTCACCAAAAATGCCTGGAGCTGAAAATATTTGAAAGCCCTTAAAAACCTGATGGGAAAACTGGACAGTCAGGGTAAATAGACGAGAAATGGAGATTAATTTTGTGGCTCTAAGCAGTAGGAGCAACTTTGGCTGGGGCACGTCCAGACACCTTCCCCATTTTCAGTCTTGCAATCATTCTGTTCCAGATTCAAATTTCAGCTTGGGTCACAGTCCTGGTGCTTATCATATCCACAAGGGGAAGAGGTAATTCCCCAAAAGGAAATCTTGTGCAATTAATTAAAAAGTGAGATTGCTAAAAACAATCACAAAAAAACAATAGTAATAATAAATAACATTTTTTAAACCAGCAAATGCCTAATACTTTTAGTAAGATGCTTTCCTTTGAACATTCAGATAAATTAATTCAAGTTATAAGGGACATTTACTGACATGGGAACTGACTGAAACCACTCTTAAGTCACAATTGTGCTACCTACACCTTTGTTGCTATTGAAAGAGTCCAAGAAATCAATCACATCATTATTATCTTGGCCACTAGATGGCAGTCCTGAAGGTTAGGCATCGTTCAAAAGTAAATTAGCAAAATTCCTTAAAATTTTCAGCACTTGAACATTTGCTCATTAGCTTCACACAGTAGTTCTGTGGTCTTGAAATTGTAATTCCAAATTTTTGCATGTGAGAAAACTGATACTCAGAGAAGCTCAATGACTTGCTCCATGCCCAATTGAATAATTCATTTAGCCAGTGTTCTGTGCCTTTTCTACTAAACCTCACTAAATTCTTCATACATAAGGAGTTTCGACAGAGTCTAAATTTCCAAGCTGAGAAACTGAAAGGGACTTTTTTTTTTTTTTTTTAATCATCATTTTATTGAGATATATTCACATACCACGCAGTCATACAAAACAAATTGTACTTTCGATTGTTTACAGTACCATTACATAGTTGTACATTCATCACCTAATTCAATCCCTGACACCTTCATTAGCACACACACAAAAATAACAAGAATAATAATTAGAGTGAAAAAGAGCAATTGAAGTAAAAAAGAACACTGGGTACCTTTGTCTGTTTGTTTCCTTCCCCTACTTTTCTACACATCCATCCATAAACTAGACAAAGTGGAGTTTGGTCCTTATGGCATTCCCAATCCCACTGTCACCCCTCATAAGCTACATTTTTATACAACTGTCTTCGAGATTCATGGGTTCTGGGTTGTAGTTTAATAGTTTCAGGTATCCACCACCAGCTACCCCAATTCTTTAGAACCTAAAAAAGGTTGTCTAAAGTGTGCGTAAGAGTGCCCACCAGAGTGATCTCTCGGCTCGTTTTGGAATCTCTCTGCCACTGAAGCTTATTTCATTTCCTTTCACATCCCCCTTTTGGTCAAGAAGATGTTCTCCATCCCACGATGCCGGGTCTACATTCCTCCTGAAAGGGACTTTTTAAATCACCTAGTCTAATCTGTTAATTTTTCAGGTCCCAGAGGGCTTCTGACTGACTTACTCAAGATCACACGGGTGATTGATGGCCAAGTTTGGAGTGACCCCCGAATCCTACCTAGGGAAGGTAGGACTTTTTAGCAAAACATTCTTTTTTTCCACACCCCATGTTGCACCACAGGTTACACTCCCTTATCAAATTTCACTTAATAAGATAATACCCATAGACTTGAACCAAAGTCTTCGGTAAATTGTTCTTAGGAAATATACATGGCAGTGTTAAGCATTCTAAGAGTATTATGTATACAACCTACACTCAAGTGTTCAGGCAATGGACTGATAGACAGAAAGACAGATAGATGGATGGATAGAATGATACAGCAAATGTGATAAAATGTTAAAATTGTTGTGTCTGTGTATCTCTGAGTATGAAGGTATGTTGGCATTTTCCATATGGGGTTTGTATTATTTTTGTAATTGTCTTGCATGTTTGAAAGTATTTCAAAATAATCTGAAATAAATTTAGAAAGCTATTAAAATTATAAAAAAAAAAAGTCTTTGGTAAAGCTTTGTGTGTTGAACCTGGGTACAAAATTTGGCAAAATTTTCCATTATAAAGACGATCATGAACCCCTTAGCCATCTGCATTGATAAACACAACCAGAGCCTACCTGTCTCAAAGTATAGAATGTAGGAGAGCTGCTGTAATAAGGCATTTTTTGTGGCTTGCCTGCTAAATGTTATGCTCTCAAGTAGTGAATTAGGTAGTATAAATTGCACAAGGTAGCCCAAATAAATAAAAGAAACATCCATGCCGCCAAAGAGGAGCTAAGACCTACAGCATCCAGGTAAGATCTATGGTCACCCCAGGAGCAAATGGCAATGTTGTCACCATTAATTATGGAAATGGCCTCGAGCTAATGGCCAGCTGAGAGGATATTGTTCACACTGATAAAGAGCCCCACTCCTGCCTTTATCTCTACCTCTTCCATGCCGGGCCACCACATACAAACCCTGAGAATTACAATCCATTCACCTTGGTCGATTTTTCAGTTCAATGCATAATGAAACTTTTCAACATTCCTAAGTGTCACTCTTCTATTCATCCCAATTCTACATTAAAAACATTCTTTACAAATCTCAATGATATGCCATGAAACCTTTAACCAAATATACAGCATTCAGCTAATCACCTGGAAAATTTTTGCTCTTATGTAGTAAAAGGCAACATGGTGTAGTAGAAAGAGCTCATGAGGTGGACAACTTTGATGTGACCAGGAGCTAGACTACTAATCAACAGAGGGGTTTTTTGTTTTTGTTTGTTTGATATTGCTGGAGTTTTTGTGTATTACGTCACCTAATCTTTTTGAGTCCTTACTTACAAAAATGGGGTAAATTATATCTATCCCACTGGTATTGGTTGTGACTATTTATGTGCAAGTAATAGAACCCACCCCGCCCCCACCCCCCCAAAAAAAACAGTTTGTTAAGGAAGCTTGACTGTGTTAAATCCAAGAGTGAGCGAAAAGCAAGACCTCAGGAACAGTCTAGAACCAGAAATTGGAAATATAAAACATTTCCTCATTCCCCATCTCTTGTCTCTATATCTTCTTCAATCTTCTCTACCTCTTGGCACACTTACCTTCTCTGCTTCTCTGTCTATTTGGTGGAAGGCAGTGTGGCAGTATGGCTACAAGTTGACCAGCTTTGTGATAGAAGGCATGTTATGAAAGTTTTCTAGGAGTAGTTTTCAACATAGGTAGAATGGGTTTATTAACAGGTGTGTCTCTCTACTTTAAAATTAAACGAGTTAATACATGTAAAGTTTTAGTACAGCCCTAACCCACAATAAGTACTAAATAAATATTGCCATTATTACTAGAGTCCCACAAACCCTTATCCTCAACTCTAAAATCCAAAGAGCTCTGAAAATTGAAAGCTTTTGTAAGTTTATAGTAAGTTTTGACACTCTTTGGTGTCAAAAAATGAACTAAATTGACTTGATACAAACAAAGCCTTTATTTTACTTTTGTGAACAGGCATATGTTTTGCTACAGGAACAGTTATATATTTGATTATGATGTATTGATCAAAACACACTGGAAATATATGAAGTGCTCTTAATCTTTCTAATATCCAAAAATTATTAATTCTGAAACAGATCTGGTCCCAAGGATTTTGGACAAGGGATTGGGGACTTTTATCACTATTACTAAAATGTATAATTATGGCCTGAGCCTTTGGATGGTAATGCCTATGAATATGTTAAAGTCAATATTTAGACTCTATTAGCATAGGAAGGTTTCTCACTGAATCACAATCTTAAAGTGATTCTAACTTCTTGTCAATTGAAAGTCATTTTATTTCTTTAACTGCAGAAACAGCAACAACAATGCAGCTGTAGCCAGTCATCCAAATAGCTCAAGCACGAGGTATAAGATATTCCATCATTCATTCATTTATTCATTCAGTCAGTCAGATTTCTGTTGAACACCTACTATGTCCAACACTATACCAGATTTTAGTTATACAAGGTCAAAGGAGGCAGATATGGTCACTACTTCCACATTATCAGGGACATCACTTTGCTTCCTTTTTCTCCAAGTTACTACCAGCAAGCACATGGAGAAAAGTTGATGCAAAGAACAAGTGCCAGTTTGCCATTTCCCACAGGGAGCTCTCTCCTGCTGTTTTGACAGTGGAATCTCGAGTTTCTTCACAGCTCTACTTCCTGCAGCATAGACTTGGACCTACAGGCCTGGGCCACATGACTGCATCTCATGTTTTTGCAGTACAGCTCATCTCCAGAAACTCAGTCTTTGAGGCCAGCTTTTTGGCAGAGGGAATCATGCAGAATGGATTTTGGTCTAATTGCGCTTGCTCGTTGTAATGCAACGGCCATAGCTTCCCAAGGACTCTTCCCCAGAGATTTGTCTACACAGCCACCTCCATCTGTCAAGCAATGTCTCTGACAAAGCAGTGAGCTTGGCCCCATTCATGTGCTTTCCTCAAGGTCTGTCATACTCCTGATTTCACTCTGTTGGGTTCAAATTTTTTGGTTTTCCAGGGCTTGATATACTCAGGGAAGCAGACAGAGTTGAGAGGCCTGACCACACTGCTCCAAGGGGCTTGCGGTGAACTTGGACAATATCTTTTTACTGGACATCATTTTCCCATCCATAAAGAGAGGAGGATGGTTAAGTCAGTGGTTTTAAACTTTTTAATAGCAGCAGAATCATTTCCACCAAAGAAAGCCCAGGCAGGAGTCCATCATGATGACTATGTGTAGTTCCCAAATGCTTTCATGTCTTGTATTTTTGTACATGCTACTGTCTTTGCGAAGAACATCTCTCCATAATATTCTTCAAAACTCACTTCCATAATCACCTGCTTTCTGAAGCCTTTTCTGACTCCTACTTCCTTCCACAAACAGTGCTAATTACTGGTCTGCTCATTAATTCATTCAGAAAAGTATACTGCACTCCTACTATGCCACACCAGGTCTTAGGCTAGAATCTCAGAATACACAAGTAAATGACTGAGTCTTCAGGAAGGTGAGGATACATGCAATATTACAGATTTATAAATGCAGATTGGGATTAAATACATCCTACAGAAAGCAGTTGCTAACAAGAATATATCAAAATGTCCTTTTGGATAGACAGAATGGGGTATATACATACAACGGAATATTATTCAGCTGTAAAAAGAAATGAAGTTCTGATGCATGCTACAACATGGATGAATTTTGAGGATTTGATGTTGAGTGAAGTAAGCCAGACGCAAAAGGACAAATGTTGCATGATTTCACCGATATGAAATTCATATGAGCAAATTAATAGAGACACAGAGTATAGGTTATCATGGGCAGAGAGGAGGGTAGTGGGGAGCTGCTGCTTAACAGGTACAGAGTTTCCATTTGGGGTGGTGAACAAGTTTTGGTAATAGATAGTGGTGATGGCAGCACAACATCGTGAATACGACTAATGCCACTGAATTGTACACTTGAAAGTGGCTTAGAGTAGGAATTTTGTATTGCATATAAGTTATTAAAATAAAACTTTTTAATGTATGCTTTTTATAGTCCTCCCCAACCCCCCAGGATCATCTAGTTTTAGTTATTATAGACAATTTTACTTGGGTTATCCCAAAACCAAATTGCCCAAAACTCAACATAATGTTCATGCACCAATCTCTGGTTTATGTAATTCACAAAAAGCACAAGGTGTTTCCCTTCCTTCTCAGTGGAAGAAACACAATCTTTTTTCCTTTTTATTATTGGATTCAACAAATAGAGTCTGATTCCGAAGGACCTGGCTAAGAGAGTTTTAAAAATATGCAAAGATACAAGCATCTAAGTTAAGTCATTGTTCCAGTTACTGGAGCTGCAAAACATATTGCCCCCAAACTTAGTTGCATTTAAAACCATAGTATCCTGTTCCCAGATTCTTTGGGTCAGGAATTAGGATAGGGCACAGCAGGGTGAGTCTGGATCTCCGGTGGGAAAACTCAAAAATTGAGGTTGACTGATGTCTGGGGGCCGGGATCCTTTGGTGCCCAGGCTGGGATGGTGTGAAGGCTGGGACTGCTGACCCACACTTAGCCTCACCATGAAGCTTGACTTTCTTACAGCATGGTGGCCTCAGGGTAGCTGGATTTCCTACATGGAACTCAGGAAACATGAGTGATCCAGCAGACAAGGCAGAAGATGACATTTTATGACCTAGCCTTGGAAGTCACAAAATGTCCCTTCCATTACTTTATGTGGTTGAAGTAGTCACAACCCTGTCCAGACTCAGGGGGTGGAGCATCAGGCTTCACATCCTGATGGGAGGGTAGCAAGATCACAATGAAGAGTACTACGATGGGAGATGTATTCAGAAAATGGAACCTGCCAGGGTTGTTATAATTTAATATAACTAGAATAAAGTTTCTGTACTCAAATACTGTAATTGTTTTAATATTTTCATACCTACTACAAGACACAATGTTCTAGATCTCCGAGTTCTCGGGCAATTGTAGGCACTGAGCTTCTAGAGATGACAATGTACTTTCTGATTATCTTGGGAAAAAAATGTGTAATAACAGTGAATGGTTTCAGTTCTAGCTGCCTCCAAATGAAACTTTGGGGCAGAAATCAAGAATGAAAAAAATCGTGTTTTCTGAATAGGTAGGACACCTACCTCAAAAAGTCTGATGTATCATAACAGTGCTACGTATTTTAAAGAATCCTATTTTTTTTTTAAATACCTCCCAGTACATTTTACTGTTGTAGTAATCTGTTTTTTTGTTTTTGTTTTTGTTTTTTTTTTTGCTTTGTAGCTATTCTAACATTTTGGCTCATGGAAATGGAAAGAAGAGGACACAATAGAGGAGCAGTTCCTGTCAGAGAGGAAGAAAGATTGAAAACCCTTCCAGTGGGAAGGAGAAGAGAGAAAGAAAGAGAGAGAGAGAACAAGAAAGAGAAAAGACTGAAGGGCAATAATTGGGCAGACGATGTGAGCATTCCATCTTCTCCAGTCTTAGTGCTGAATTTGTAGAGGTGTGTAGTTAGAAATAACCAGAGTTTTGGGGAAAGCCAGAGTAGAAAGCTTGTCCTTACATTACAGAAGCCTAGGAAAAGTTTAAGCCTTTCAGGAAATTCCTATGTTTGGAGAAGGACAGTGTTGCCTGGGAGGTAGATCAGAATGAGTGTGGAGGACATCCAGCTGAGTGGGCCTGACAGTCACTTCCCAGAGCCATTCCTGTTCTCAGAGCCAGCATTTTTCTAGGAAAGACCTAGGGTTGGGACCTGGAGGCCTCAGATAACAGGAACCACAGGCCTCGGCCCCAACTGTCTCCATGATGCCCAAAGGAGTCACAGCTCAGTGACCTGCAAGGATACCCGTGGCCAGCCAAGGACAGAGAGGACATCACAAACAGAGCATCAGATATTCCTCCTTCCATAGAGCAAAATGATGCTTGAGAACTAGCCCCTCACAATCACCTGCCCTTATCTACAGAGAGGGTTTCAGTTGTTGGTTACTCTTGGTTGGTAAAACTAGTGGGTAAATGTGCCAGATTTAGATATGCAGCAAAAGTGCCAAAGTTTGAAAACTCATTTCCCAGTACTCTCCTAAGCCTTGCTGTGTGACTTCACCTTGAGTTATGAAACAGTTATGTAACTGAGATCTGGCAGAGCACTGCACTTGAAGCTGCTTCTGTGTTGTTCAAATGAAACCCAGATTCTAAGTACGTAATGATGGCGCCCCGGAGCTATCATCAGTGTACATTGTGGCTTTGGTGTTGATAATGAGGACGTTCAAGTACATTCCAGTCCTCTCTCTGTTTTAATCTCAACAGCACGCTGGTTACAATGCAGCCAGCACAGCCTTATCTTTCCCTCTTCTGTCTGCTTTGCTTCTTTTCAGCATATTCTTGGGTCAAGGGTGAGATTCCATTCCTGGCTCTGGGCTGTAACTCACCTGGAACAAACGCTTCTTTGCTTTTCCTCTCTCCAATTGTGCTTTCAAAAAGACAGGCTTTGGGACTACTCCATGTTCTGTCCTAGAAAATCTCTTTTCACTCAAGTCTGTAAAAGGAATGTTCAAACGTGATAACTATATTCCTTTTGGTCACACCCCACCCAGCCATATGTTGTTGTTTTTTCAGCACACTTAGATTTTTTTGCACCATGGCAATATGTTGTTTTTTTGGGTTGCCGCTTGTTTTGGAGGGCTTTTTTTTTCAGTCCTGTGGTCGTGAGAAACACGCCGCATTGCTGGGATCAGCCTCCTTGACCGGACCCCACCTTCCACGGGACTGGCTAGTGTCTGACAAAAAAAACTTCTAGACGGCGGCAGGTGCTTCTTTTTCCTGTCCTGGTAGGTCTCCAGATATGGAACAAGGAGGCAGTCAGCAAAGCTACCATCATTTTTATTCCTAAAAGTAAAAAAGGGTTTCCAACCCCACCCACCGGTAAGGTCCTGATGAAATATGTTTGTGGTTTTGTTACTTGACTGAGCTAGTTGGTGCTCACTCACTCACGTGTGTGCGATTGTGTACACAAACCTTCCAGCTTGTTTACCTATTTTAATTTTATATCGACTTTATTTCTATTCTTAGGTATATCCTTAACTGGGGCATATGTTTTTCTTCTCTGGGCCCCTTACCCCTCCTGCTTCCTGGAATAACCATTAGAGCACCATTTGTGGAGACTCTGGACATGCAAGACCTTTCTTGCCCTCCTGATCCCTACAAGATAGGGGGCAATGCCAGAACCAGGCACCTGCACAGGTCCCAGAGCCATCACGGGGCAGAGCTGGGAAGTGTCGGCCTCCCTGCCTCCTAGCTCTGCATGCGCCTAAATTGCCATGCTGCCCCCATCCCCATTCCTGCCCTTAGCTCGACCCCCCAGAATTTAAATTTCTTCTCCATGCAGCCCACAATATCCTCCCTCAAGAGAGCCACTCCTCACGGCCACCCACATGTGGCCTCCATCCTTTGAGCCTCGGAGCTGGCGCCTCCTCAGACGTTTATAATCAGACTCCAGCGGGACGCTCATGGGTGTGCTTCAGCATCCCCTGTTGCACTGATAAGCACTTCGAACACAGAGGCTGTTGTCTAGTTCTTGGTTTTAGTCTCTGAAGTGGTTCAGAATATGGGTTCTGGAGTCAGACAGGCCTGAATTTGAATCTGGAGCAATTTAATTTTACATGCTAAGGTGCAGTTTCCTTGTGTGCAGATGAAGATAATAATGTCAACTTTATCAAGTTACTGGGGCAATCAAAATGAAATAACTGCCTATAAATTTGGTGCTCTACCTTAGCCCCTTAAAACCCCCCTTTCTTGAGGATATTCATATGATTCTCCAGGTCTTTCACTTTCGGAGCACCGATCTTATTGATTCAAGGCCTTACAGACATATTTATTCTCCAAGATGAATCCTGGAGCGTCTGGGTGTCCTGACATCAGACCTGTCACAGTCTATAATGAGCTTGAGAAGCAGGGAGCCTTCATTCTGGCTGGAATACCCAAGAGAAGGAGGAAGTGCTTTTCTCCTGGAAGGTGTTAGTTGCAAAATTTAGCTTAGCCACAAATATTTCCCAAGTATCTTCTGCATGGCAGGCCCTATACCAAATGTAACAATTATTTCATTAACAAACAGTTATAACAATTATTGTTATAGTAATTAGTAATTATACTTATATTGAGTTTTCTGGCTGCATGTTCTAAATAACTCTATGAAGACGACCCTATTATTATTCCCATTTTACATTTGAGAAAGCTGAGTCTTACGGACTCTAAGGAACTTGCAGAAGTTTGCACGCTTAGCATGAGGTGGAGTCAGAATTTGAATGCAGGTAGTCTGATGTGTCCATGATGCAATACTTAACCTTTTACATATATATGGAAGAATTGGATTATTACTACAAGCCTTGGTAGGTAAGATTAGTTGTATCTTTAGATGAGGAAACAGAGGCTAGGAAAGGTTAAAGGCTTGTTCAAACTCACTTGCCTTGAAAGTAACAAGGCTGGGATTTGTCAGACTCTGAGTCTAGGGCTCTTTCTACTCCATCCCACTACTCAGAATCTTATTGGGGGGTAAAAGAGAGGGACAGCAGAGCAGAAGGAAGGACTCAGTTTATTATTCCTCAATCACATATCAAGGAGCAGTAAAAGGTATCTTTCCAGATGCTTATTAGTGATGGCAGAAACTAACTTACCTTCACTTCAGTTTGACTCATCAGCCTTGAACATCTCCATCAAAGTTCTGAGGACAAAGTGTTGAACATCACAGACATGTCATATACACACACATATACATGTATACATGGACCTACTTAATAGTAGAATATGCTAAAGAAAACTACTTTAACTAAGACTTGATTCTGGTTTCCAATAGCCACATTCCATGACTTTAAAATATTTTTCATCTTCCTGTCTTAAGCAAATGGCAAGCCCCACCAAATGGTTGAGTCGCAATACCAGTTCCCAAGTTGCATGGCACTGTCACAGGCCAGGGCAACAGTTGTCCCTGTGACCAGCAGAAATTCAGCGGTAGTTCCAGACACCAACTTCCTATTTATATCAGAAGATTGCAGGCAGAAAAGTAGAGAATGAATCTGTGATTAGCTGCTTTGCTGGTAATTTTCTTTTTCCTTTGTACTTATAGCAAAATTAAAACCTGTCAAGTCATTATTTAGTTTACATTTGGAGACGCTTTCATGCTATTTCAGGACTAGCACTGATGTTCTGGTTTGGAGACACGGGAGCCGAGCCCAGCAGCTCCGCCCAGCCGGCCCTCTCATATACAGGAAGCAAAGCCCTGGCCATGGGCAGGCCACACCCTGTGACTTGGAAACTTAAAAGTGCAAAGCCGGGCTTTTATGCTGGCTCCAGGACAACTCTGGACTTATTCCTCCATTCCTTTGTTCATGTTTTCTCTGATGAAACTGCTCTTTCCTAGCAATTTCCAATTTTACCTTTTGAAGCCTCACTCATCCTTTACAGCTCAGTAAAATACACAATGATATGGACTAAAGCAAAGCAGAAAAGCAACCCAAAGGACACAAGAGATGGGACAGGATTTAATTTTAATTAGGTGGGTTAGGATGGCCCTCAATGGGTGGGTTAGGATGGCCCTCAATGGGAAGGTGATATTAGAGCAAAAGCCAAAAGGAATCAGGGGACCTGGCAAGGAAGATAACTGAGGACAAACACAAAAGGCAGAAGATGAGTGAGGGTCCAACCAGAGCAGGCTGAGCTGGCTTTCTGGACAGCATCAGGCAGAGAAGTGTGACTAAAGCCGAGGGAACAAGTAGGGGGGCTACAGGAGTTGAGGTCAGAGAGGATGAGAAGTGGTGAGGGGCACGGCCAGATCCTGTAGGGTCTTGTAGACCACCGTTAAGAAATTAGTTTTTACTCTAGGTTAAATGAGCGTGACTTTCATAATATTGTGTTAATGGTGGTGGGAGGGTCACTTAGTAGTAGACAGCTTCGGCAAGTAGCTACCTCTCTATTTTGATTTGAGAAGTGTGCATATGTCGCTGTGTTCAAGATATCTCCACATTGGTCCCTCCTCAGTGAGATTAGTATTTTTATGAGCCAAAGACTTAGGTCCCAGGCTTATCTGTCCCATTTACTATTTGGGTCTCCTGGGGGTGAGCACTTAATTCTATCATAGTTCAGAATGGAGACTGTGCTAGCCCCACTTATATAACTAAGGCAGACTTGACAAATAAGATAATGTGCATGACATGCTTTTAAAACAAAAAGCACTATAAAATATTATATTATTTTCATTCACACAAGAAGGTCTCTAGAGAAACACAAATGCTTATCTATAATTGTCAGCATGTGCAGATAAACCTTGGCTCATCAGATGACTTAGATATTCCCTTAGCCAGGGATGAGACCCTGAAATCTACAATTTAGAACTTCGGCACATACCTTCTTCATCACATGCTTTTCTGTTGGCGATTCTTATTTTTTCTTTTCCCCTCTTCTCATTTAGGCAGGGAAGATTGGATTACAGCATAACCTCTACAAAGGAGTGTTTCCCCCAGCCCTCCTCTAATCACCAATTCCTAACTCTTTTACATCTCTTATATGGATGAGAGGGTTTAAAAGTTAGAAAATGATTTTTATACCACTTCTTTGTAAGTTTCAATCATGGTTTAGAATCTCTTTTGGCATGCTGTTTCTGTCCTCTTTGGTCTCAGCTAAGACTTCCATTTTCATAACATGTTATAAAGAATGTTATGGGAACACACCAGAGGCAAACCTAACTCCACCTTGGTGGGCACAGGGGAAGCTGGGTAATTTATATGTAGGTGGAGTAAATGCTGAGTAGGAATTATCCATGTGAATGAGGAGGATAGTTGGGGTGGGGGAGCTGGTGAGGGAAGGGGATTTCAGGCAGAGGAATAAACATACACAGAGTCCAAGGCTGAGCACAGGACTTACTTTGTAGTGCTCTTGAACCAAAAGTGTGTCCTCACAGTTTTCTTGTTGTTGTTCATGGTGACGTTGACTTTTCTGAGGAGGACAGGTGAGGTTTCTGGTGCAATGTTCTACATTCTGAAGTTGCCTGTTACTTTGATGATGACTCGGTTCAGATTCACATTTTTGGGAAAATTACTCAATAATTACCAAAAGACTGAGTGCCTCCTAGTGAATCCTATTAGAAGGATGATTGTCCAATCACCTGTTCACCTTTGTTATTGTGATCCAAGGTTTGGGCACTCGGGTAAGGAGGGGTCTATCAGATACTGGCATTATTTTCTTTGTAATTAAGTAATCTGGAGAGAGGTACTTTGAGAATATTGAAAATCCTGTTCTAGAATAACATTCTTCTAAACTACTTAGCATTTATTGATTATCCTTGCTCCTTGAGAATAACTATGTTTGTGTTTGTATATGGGAAAATTTCTAATTTATTCACTCTTTTATTCTTCAGTTTGCTATTACTCTGCTGTAAGAAATAGCTTTCCTTCAGCCTTTCCTACCGTTACACTTTTTTTGAGTATCACTAAAGAGTCATGAATTTTTTTCATTCAAGATATTCCAATCCATTATTATCATCATTATTTTGGGCTCATATGGATATACATTAACATAAATATTATTTCTTCTATTTATATTTATTTTCAGATTTCATATGCTGTAGATTATATTCATCTTATATATTAGATTCTATTTACTGTATTTCTCCATGGTATTTCTTTTCTGCGTGTGTGTTATTGTTGTGTGTGCTCTTTATTATTGGAAGAATGATTGTACAGCTATTGTGTAAAATTGAAATAAAAACTTAGTAACTTGTCAAACAAACAACAACAGAAAAAAAGTCCAAGTCTGAGAGAGTGTGTCATGCCTTTTGGAACCGGCCTTGCAGTTTGGTATGTCTGCAGTGGGAGATGCAGGAGTGTATGAATGGAATGGGGACAGACAGGATGAATTGTGGCAAGAGGTGAGCTGAGAGAAGTAGGCAGGGATGGATCCTAAAGAGCCTATGTGTGTCATTCCAAGAAATCTGTGTTTAACCTGAAGGCAATGGGAGGCTCTTGAAATGACAGGATCGGTTTACATTCTAGAAACATTTCTCTGGATGTATGTAATAAAGGGGTTAGGGACAGCAAGACTGAAAAGGGGAAGGCCGTCTGAAAATCTGCTTAGGATATCAGCAACAACAACTGACTATTATGTGTCAGGCCCTGTTGTACATGTTTTCCTGTTGCCATCTTGTGGAATCCTCACATGACGGGTACTCTTATTCTTCCAATTTTAGTATCTCCATTTTGCAGAGGAGGAAACTGAGGAGCAGAAAGGTTAAGTGACTATCCCAAGATGATGCAAATAGTAAGTGCTAGAACCGAGATAGCCCCCAGGAAGTCTGGCCCATAGCCAGGTCCTAGCAGTTAAAACTTTGGCTATTTACATGCCTGGAGTGACCACAAATTCATTTTTTCCTGGTCTATAACCACTCATGTCAACTTGAAGGAAATTAAAATAGACAGGAATAAAGATATTAGCACATTAGTTTTTAAATACACATCCTTTCCTAGTCCATGTTCGTATTTCATTTTATGCACCATTCACTTCCTGCTGGTGTTTTGTCTCTTTTTTGCATTGATGCCCACTGAAGACAGAGGAAATGAAGAATACTGGGAGGATTCCAATATATTCCATTTATCTAATAATCTTTTCTAAGGATTTTCAGAAGGATATAAAAGTAGGCAAATATTTGGTCTCAGAGGTACCCCCCCAAAAAAATAAGATAAATAAAAATATAACTGCCCTTTGTTGAATCCCCTAGTATAAAATGTGCAAGGACAGTGACAGTAGAATCTGAAACTCACCTTTCTATTTTTTTTCCCCCATCAGGACTCATCAAAATGCATCTAATTAAAATCATTAATGATATCACCCTCTATTTGGTTGCTTGTTTAGAACAAACATGTACATATTCCAGTTTAGGCACTGCCACTGTGTTCCTCCCGCACAAAATATGATCAGTATCACAAAGTGTGATGGGTAATAAAGGTTGGGAAGTTGTGAGCTTCCCTCTCCCTCTCTCTTTCTCTCTCTCTTTCTCTTTTTTTCTTTTAGCAATACCTTTTGACCTATATGCTATGTAATATGCATCTGCTGGAGATAAAAATTCATTAGGAAAGGGAAAGATGACATAGAAATGGGGCAAGGAGATAAAGAGACATTTTAGAATTTATAACTCTTTGGGTAATGTATAGAATTCATTCATTTATTCGACAAATATGAATTGATTCTCCACCAGGTTCTAAGCCTTATTTGAACTGGTGGGGATGTGCAGTGAGCAAGTCAGGAAAAGACCCATCTTCAACCAGCAGACATTCTAGTGGTGGAGAGAGATAAACAAGCATGCAAGTGGACACACAAGATCATTCCAGCTGGTAAAATCATCAGCCAAGAAGGGGATGTATAGGATGATGTGATGGAGAATGAACAAGATACAGAGAGGCCGGTGCATTCTTGGTGCCAAGGAGGGCATTTCTGAGCAGGTGACAAGCTGAGTCCTGCATCACATGACACACTTGGGACAGAATAGCAAATGACCCTAAGATGGGGGTGAACTTGGCACATTTGAGGAATGAAAAACAAGCCAGTGTGACTACAGGTCATTAACCAAGGAGGAGAAAGCCGATTACATCAGAGATGGAAACAGGAATCAGATCCCACAGGCCCCTTGTGGTTAGGAGATTGGATTTTATTCTGGAAGTCATGGAATCCACTGGAGGGTTCTAAGTGGAAAGTGACATGAGGTGATTTAGGTTTTGAAAAGATCACTTTGACTGTTGGGTGGAAAATGGATTGGGAGAAGGACAAAAGTAGATGCAGGCAGATCAGTTAGGAAGATTCTTCAGAATTCTGGGCAAGGGATGGCGGTAACTCGGACGAGGGATATGAGAATGAAGGTGGGAGTGGTGAACACACTTGAAAGATTTTAGAAGTAAAGCCAATAGGACTTGCTGATAGATCGAATGTTGGGAAATGAACAAATTAAGGATCATTCCTAGGGTATTGGCATAACTAGATGGGTAGAATGTGGTGCCATTCTGAGGCTAGAAATACTTGGGTAGAATGAAAGAGGAGCTTGGTGTATTAGTCAGGTTTTGTAGGGAAACAGAACCAACAGGAAATATCTGCAATATGAGATTTATAAAAGTGTCTCACACAACTGTGGAGATGCATGGGTCCAAATTCCATAGGGCAGGCAGTGAACTGGCAACTCTGATGAACATCTTCGGTGAACTCCCCAGAAGAGGCTGACTGGCTGAAGAAGTGAAAGTTCTCTCTTCTCCCTTAAAAGTCTTCAACCGATTGAATTAAATCCAACTGATTGGATTCTCTCATTACAGAAGACACTCCCTTAGTTGATCGTAGATGTAATCAGCCACAGATGCAATCAATTGAATGATGATTTAGGTTTATTAACCAGCCATGAAATGTCCATGCAGTAACAGGCCAGTGCTTGCTTGACCAGAAAACTGAGCGCCATCACCTGGCCAAGTTGACATGTGAACGCAACCATCACACTTGGTTTTAGAAATTTTGTGCCACAGAGAGTCTAAAGTTGGTTTTACAAATACACACTATGTATTTTCTGAACAAAAATGTACCATTTTTTCCTGTTCATTTTCTGCTTTATGTTTAATAGAGGGGTGAGGGTGTGGAGTGGAGGTTCTCAAGCAATTTACTAGAGATGATGCTAAGTGCTAAACCTTACCGAGAAGTACAAAAAATTAAACAAAATGTTTCATCCTCTTTCCTAGTGCTCTCTCTCTCACTCAGTCTCACTCTCACTCTTGCTCTCTCTCTCCCTCTTTGACTCTGGCATCCACTGCACATAAAGTAAACCCAATAGAGGGTATTTATTGGTTACAACACTAACCGACAGTAGCAATGAACTTTCACCTAGGGATGCAGAGACTCTGGATTTGTGGGCTGATAGTGCTCCCAACGGATGAGGTGACCGCAGGTAACTTACCCTGCATTCAATTTAGAGAGACTTTTGGGGGCATGGCATTCATTGAACAGATGTTTATTGAGCTCCTGGTATGTGCCAG
Organism: Choloepus didactylus; assembly: GCF_015220235.1. Lineage (NCBI taxonomy): Eukaryota > Metazoa > Chordata > Mammalia > Pilosa > Megalonychidae > Choloepus > Choloepus didactylus. The sequence goes on from NC_051320.1 coordinate 20,761,513, forward strand.
GCACTGAACTAGTTGACCCACTCTCAGGCAGCAAGTTCTCTCCATAAGCCAAACTCAGCAGGTTGGCAAGAGTCAGGGCATGACAGCTAAAAACATTCAGCTGAGTGTGTCTATCTCTAACTGCTCCTTTGCATCTTAATATTCTATCTGCTTCTATCTCAAGCCAACCCTCAGCTTGCTGTTATCACCTAGTGACCTATTTATCATTATATAAAAGTGGATTAATTAGGTACAAGCGGAAGAATAAAGTGACCCTTTTCCTTCCTCCTCCCTAGAAAGGAAAAAGAGGACCCTTGGCTAAGAATTTAATTGAGAAGTAGTCTTTAAGATATATCTAGGTTATTGGGTAACAAAGGAAGTGGATGTTAAGAAGTTGTTATGGATTTTTGAACCCATCTCTGAGTTCTGGACTTTTACCCCAACTTGGACTTTATCTCTACCAGCTGATGAATAGGCATCTCATACTTAACCACCAAAATCGAACTTTTGACTTTTTCACCCCTTCCCCACCATCTCCTGCTCCACAAGCTGGGTGAAGAGCACCAGCATCCAGTAATTATTCAGGCCAAAATTCTAGAAGTGACCCTTGATTCCTCTCATTCCCTCACTTAATACGTTTAGTCCATTAGCAAGTTCTGTTGAATCTACCTCCTAAATATACCGAGTTCCCAAATCCGATCACCATTGACCATCTCCACGGCCACAACCAGAGTCCCAGTTTCCATCATGTCTCTCCAGTGTCCTCACTGGTCTTCCCACCCTCTGTTTGCCCAGCCCTACCTCATGGTCCATCCTCCCCACAGTGGCCAGAGCAATCTCACTGCAGCTTTAAGTAGATCATGATGCTTTCCCACTTGAAAGCCCCAGTGGTTTCCCACTACAACTGGAATAAAAGCCACACCTGTTCCCACAGCTAACAGGACAGATATGATGTGGCCCCCACATACCTCCCTGGACTCATCTTCTTCCACTCAACTCCTCACCTCCTCACCTCCTCACCTCCTCACCTCACTGACTGTGATCCAGTCACACTGGCCCTCTTGTCCATCACCCTTGCCAAGCCTGCCCCAAGATCAGCACCTTTGCATTCGTTCTTCCTTTTTCTTAGAATGATTTTGCTCCTCATCATCCCCTGGGTGCCTCCTTACCAGCCTTTGGGTACCAATTCAAATGTCCCCTCCTCTGGGTGGACAGTGAAAGCCACAAATCATTCATTTCTATGATATTACCATATTTAATCTTCTTCAAAACACTTAACTATACCTGATGTCTTCTTTCACATTTATATTTAATAAGTTTATTATCTGTTTCCAATACAGAAAGTTAATTTCTAGAGGGCAGGACTCTGTCTGACTTGTTCATCATATTATCCCAACACATGTAACAACAAATAAGTACTACTAGTGGACACACCAAGTAGCAGACGGACTGACCCTTCTTTATCCCTGGCAGGCCTGAAAGGGAATGATTAGAATGGATAAAAGATGAAATGTTTGAATAGATGAAAGAAAGCAACAATGCACTGAATAACAATGCAGAACCTTAACTCTGCTTTGAGAGAGGCATCTTGCAAATTATGGAGTGGAAGGGGGCAAAATATTTCTTAGCTCTTTTATGAGTTTAGAATTCATTGTATTCAGAATTAATGTTTGTTCTTGGTGCATGTATGTATGTGTGTGTGTGTTTGCACATAATTGCTAAGTGGTAAAAAAGGGGGCTACTGGAAGAAGAAAATAGACAGAAATTCATCCTGATGGGGAGGTCTTAAAAGGACTGGCTTTGGAGGGACCCAAGGTCATCCTGGACTTTGCAACTTTACTTTGAACTTGAGGTATCACTGAGCACCAGGGATGATTCTGCTGAAATCCCCCAGAGGGTTCCCTTAGAATGTCTCAGACTTGAGTAATTGTACTAATGGGGAGAAGGGATAAATCTTGAGTGAGAATAATTCCTCCAGGAGGGGATGGGGTTTTCCTATCACTGGCTGGAGATGCTTGGGACAAATCTGAACAAAGAGGTGTTTGGGAGAGAATGGGGATCTAAGGGTAAAAGAAACAAATTAAGAACAGAAATATGCTCAAGAGAGAAGTCCCTTTGAAAGGTTCCCTGAGTTCTTACTCTTAAATTTCAGGAAAAGTCATTTGTAGTACTCAGCCTTACGTTGGCCAGCTAAATCCAGAAGGTTGTATCCGGTGAAGTAGTTGAGAATAAAGGGACATGAGAGAATGGGGAAATGGAGTCTTCTCCACATGGGGCTCTCTCCTGGAGCTCATGCCAGCGGGGTAGCATTTAACAGACAAGATTGTGTTGAGAGGTTCTGAACAGTCACCTTCAGCAAAATGGATGGTGGTGTGAGGAACCAGCTGGAAGGGACTAGGAGGAGTCCATGATTTGGGGGATCAACTCCAAGAAGCCAGGTAGGATGGACACAGCTGCAATCTCCAGCTTCCCACTGTGCATTAGAGGAAGGGCGTATGCGTGAGGGAGCAAAGGGAAGACAGATCCCTATTCTCTGTTTATCAGGTATGGCGTCTGAGCCTCAGTTTTCCTCCTCTAGTACTGCTTGGGTTTGTGTGTATTTGCTTGTTTTTGTCTTTAACAGGACCAGCTACATAACTTGCACAACCCAGTGCAAAATAAAAATGTGGAGTCCTTGTTTAAAAGTAATTAAGAACTTCAAGATAGAGACAGCAGAGCATTGAGCCAAGCGTAGGGCCCTTCTGAGTGCAGAGCCCCATCCAACTGCCCTGGTCTTATGCTTTGTTCTTCTCTGGGGTCAGGGCACCAGTTCTGCGCACCCAGAATGCCCCCAACCCCACCTCAACATTTTAGCTCTTTCTGAGACTCCCGTCACCATCTGTTTCTTAGAGTCTTGGCTGTCTAAGTCGTATAAACATTTCATTTATATTCAGGTTTATATTGTATTATTTTCCTGAGGACTGAGAATAGGTTTAGATAAATTTTCAGTACTTAGGGTCATGCTAACAAGAAATATGAAGAGTCGTTTGCACATTGTAGCCTGAACAAAGGACAGAAAAGAAGGAAGTACCCTTTAATACATGAGACCCTTTCCCTGACCTAGTCCCAGGACAAGCCACCAAGCAGTCAAAGTTTCAGGGAGCTTTTTGACTACTCATCATGTCTCCAGGACTTGGGTCCAAGAAAAATTCCATCTCCCTTTACCAGCAGTGGCTTCAGTCTAGCATGCACATTTCTAGGTGGTAAAGGGAGATAATTGGGTCCCCAGTCATGGTCTTAAAGGTCCAGAGTGTAAATGCTCAGAAAAATTCACTGACCTATCAACACCCTGACGTCTTCTTTAAAAATGCTCTGTCTTAGAACTTAGAACAGATCTGAGGCTGTTGGCACAGCATGTTCTAGAAGATAAGGGTGACCTACAGCTAACATGGACTCTCTCTCTCTCTCCCTTTCAAAGTTTTTTGAGATGGGGGCTCTTGCAATCTCATTCAGATATTAAAAATTGATTTTCTTAAAGACATACTGTTTTACTGCATGCAACGTCCTTGGAGAGAAAATTTTCCTCTCGTCTTCCATCTCTTGACAAGTTGCATGCACCTCCAGCCTTCCCTTAGTCATGGTTAAGCTGCCTGTCACTTGGTGTGGGGCTACTTCCTCCCTGTCTCCCTCCTCCTTGTGTGTGTTCCAATATACCCCCGGGCACTAAGGCAACATGACATAAGAATATATTTTCTAAATTTGCATAAAATGAGAACTCCACAGATGGGCAGCACATGCTTCCCATAAGTCCAGTGTGAAAATGGCTCGATAGCACTTGTCGCTACACACATTCTTTCCACATTTCTGGCATACGTGCATCTTAAACAAACAGGAATTGCGACAAGCAAAACAGATGGGCAACAAAAAAAAAGTTTCCAAGGCACGCATCCCAAAATTCTTCCTTGAACATGGTACTGTATCACTTGTCACAATAAAGCTGAAAGTAGTTGGGGTATTAACAGACAGTCTTTGCTGGAGGGGAAAGCTCAAGATATTCATTTCCATAACTCAGGAAGAAACGTTGGAAACACCTTTGCATCCCCTAATTATAGGGCACCAGGCTCCAAACCATCCTCCTGTATATTGGAGGACTTGCTAAGTGTGTAGGAAGCTTTCTCTGGTGTTCTCTGCTTTTGTCAGTACACAGAAATAGAAGTGGTATAACTAGAGAGCAGGAGTGGACTGAAGCATATTTCGCATCCCACACATTGTCAAGCATAGTTCTTGATTTGTTTACCTGCAGCTACACTCTACCAGGTAGCTCCTACCTAGACACATGCACATCCCCATTGAAGAGTACGAAACAGTACACTGTCAAGACTTGCAATACCAGCATGTAACTAGAATTTTTTTTAATCAAAAGTTATGGGCACCATCATGGCTCTAACCAAATTTCTAAAATTACTTGGAAGGAAATGAAAAGAGCATTTGATGAGAATCATCAAACCAGGACTTTGGTCATACTTTTATCACTGTCATCTGCATGAACCTAGTAAGCCATTTAACCTCTCTGGACTTCAGCTGTCACCTGTTGAGTTGGTCCACCAAAGGGCCCACCCCCCACTGCGTTTGCTGCAGTTGTTGCCTTGAACCTGAGCCCTTGGGGAAATCTGGAGCAAATGTCCATTGGCAGCCACTTCTCCTGTCCTAGGCACTGATTCCTCCAGGTTTTGGGTCAAAAGGGGCTGTACTCCACCTCAACGCCAGACCTTCCAAACTGATTTGCTCCAAGACTTGACACAGTCCTCTCCATGGACACCACTCCCTCCCAAACAGCCTACAGAGAGTGGAAAAGCCCATGATGATAAACCAGAGCAAAATGTCCAGAACTGAGGTATTTTAGCTTGTGCAGTGCACCAGAATTTCAATCTAAATCTTAAATTTTACAGAACAACCATTCCTCTTCCACCTTGAAAGCCACAGGCAAAGATGCACACCATTTACCTTTCTAAGAAGAACAAGTGTCAACCCAGACCACAGCTTCTCAGTGTTTTCCAAGAAGCCTTATTTGTCTGGCTAAGAGGTTTATCTTGGAGAGTTCATAAAAACCAAGTAATAATACTTTCTAGAAACTGAAATTACCAGCAAGCTTCCAAAAAGCAGTTCCTCTGAAAAGATTTTTAAACACTAAAGTACTTTGACACTAAGCAATTTGCTACTCCACTTTACAATACCAAAAACCGTTCTAGTCTGTCAGGCGGGACAACCAACCACATAATGGGTTATCTACAAACAATGGGAATTTCTTGACTCACAGTTTCAAAGACAGGAAGTCCAGATGAAGGCGCTGGCTAAAAGGCATGCTTCCTCCCGAGGTCAGTAGCATTCTGGCCCAAGTGTGACCCTTACGGCTCCTTGCTTCGTGTCTCGGCTTCAGGTCACATGGCCACCGCCTCTCCTTTCTCGTCCAGGTTTAGTTCACTTCCGGCTTCCGGCTCCTCGGCTTCTGACTCCTCCCCTTCCGGTCTTGGCTCTTCCCCTTTGCTGCTTCTGTCTCGGACTTTCTTCGGTTTATAAAGGATTCCAGCAATCCAAAGTAAGACGCACCTTCATTTAGTTGGACCAAACCTTAACTAAAAATAACATTTTTAAGAAGTCCTGTTTACAATGAATTCTATACCTGAGGCATAAACTACTTTATGTTAATTAACTCATCTAATCTTCATAAAAACCTATCAGATAGGTACAGTTAGTTTTACAAATGAGGACATTGAAGCAAGAAAGTTTAACTGCCCTTGGTCACACAGCTGGGAAGGGGGAGAGCCATTTGGCTCTAGAATTAACTATTCTCGCTAGTTTCTGCTGTTGTTATTCTTTTGTTTTTGTTTTTATTCTTGTTTTCTTTTTGTATATCTTATGGCACAAAACTAACTTTCAAGGATTGAAATTGGTAGACATTCAATAAAATCACTTATCTTCTACAAAAATTGAGGTAGCCTATGATGAAAACTGATGGTAAGATTTAAGTCTCTGGGATTCAATAAAATTCTCAGTCATCAAGGAAAGATGTTCACTATATTCCAGTTACTAAGAAAAGATGAATGATAGGTTTAAAAAATAATCTGCAATAAGAATTAAAACATTTTGCATTATGTTTGCATATGTGGAATGTAATCTATATTTTGGTTACTCTTTCCCATTCGTGATGCTTTTGCTTGTGCTAATGTTAAATGAGTTTGTATTGCTGATGAGGGTGCAACCTGGTAAACGAAGGCATCAAAGGTGTGTGGGAAGGCAAAGGAGGCCAATTTAGGCAAACGATTGTCAGGGACCACACAACATGTGGGCATTCTACCAGTCGACTGGTAGAACAATAAAATATAATGAAAATAACATTTTCCCAAAACATACATTCCTGAAGTCTTCATTACAACCATGGCATTCAGACTCCTGGCACTTTCAGTACTAAGTCATTTTTTTCTTTTTAAACCATCAGGTTAATTTTCTCAACTCCAAATTCACCTTAAAAGCTCCGTGTGAGAAAATGTCATTGTGACACCATGGTGGGCCGCAGGGGACAAATTCCAATAATTCAGAACACGACGGTGGAATCTTTCCTTCCTGTTTGTGGGAAAAGGCAAGCTCAGGGAGCCAAATCTCTCATCCAGATAATTAGCAACTATCCAATCTGTTAATTGAGGACATGTGCGCCAAACCTTCTTGGCACCCTCAAACGGTTGCAGGGTGGTCAGTCAGTCATTTGCAGTGATCGGTGCCAAAGTGTGCTTGGCCCTGCCTTAGAACTTTGCATTCAAGACGGATCAGATGTGCTCTTTGACTTGAAAGAATGAAAAGTGCTAAATTGCTAGGGAATTGGCTGTTCTTAGTCCGAAAGTCAGTGACGCCAAGAGCAAAATGATTTCGTTCACCCTAGCTCTTTCTATGAACTTCAGTGAAAACTGACTCCCATCTCTATGTAACTTGGGGAGAAATTTCAAGAATAAGATTTTTCTAGAAGACTCTGTCTAAACACAGATAGGAACATGAATGCCGACAGGGATGTGACATGCCCTGGAATGAGCTTCACATTTGGGATTTTCTAGAAGGACTCATCCAGGTTTCTGGCATAGTTCTACAGATTTGGATGCAATTTCCTGTGCCTACCCCTACTGACCCTGTATAACCATCTCATCACTAATGCAGACACCTCAAATAGAGAAATACCTGAGGGGAGAACCAGATCTAGCGAAAGAAGACAGGATGGGTGAAGAAGGGTCAATGCCACCAGAAGTACTTGGCAGACCATTTACAGACCGATGTCAGAATTACAGACCGATGTCAGTTTAGGGATCGATAATTAACAAATTATTTGTACTCATTAAAAGCTACACAGTAATAAAAATGTAGATACATCTCGGTTTAAGCAAAGATCTTCTTTACCGTGTTGATAGTGATCTTGCTCCCTTGCACAAAACGTGCATTGTTAGCTTGGTCTGAAATGTCTTTCTAAGAGTCAGATTTATTTGCTCAGTTTGAGTTTAACTCATAATGGAAAAGAAAGCATAGGAATTGAAAATATTCAGGCAAGTTCAGGGTTAAAAATGACATAAGCAGGAGCAGAATTCCTGCTGCCAATTGTGAAAAAAGCAATTGTGTAACTGCTTTTATTAGACAAAGACACATTGTGAAGAGACATACCCATGAGCCTTTCAGAATTAAGGTCAGTTTTAGGGAGCTGCAACTTGGTAGTAAAACCATGTTTGTCAAACATGTGAAAAGCGAGTAAGATGCAGCCACAACTTATGTGCATGCAAATACCTCAACTATAACACATTTGAAGGATTTTTTAGTGTGTGGTTAACTACTTTACAGTTTTAAAAAAATAGTACTTGACATTTGGAAGTGAAATGATATGTGCAAAACATTAGTCAGATGGTGCTTCTTGCTTTGTGAATGAACTGTATGTAGTCTGAACAAATTAGCTACAAGGTTTAATGCTATCAACGTCTCAGTGAGGGGCCCACAAACAATTATGCTCCCAAAGCACCTGATATTTTAACTGCTTAAATCACCCGAATCAGTGAAATTGCTGATGACATACTGGTAACAAGAGACAGCTTACTAAAGGAGACAGAAAAAAAAATGTGATGAGAAGGAAATAACCTCTACCACAATGGTGAGATTTGCTAGATTATACTCCAAAACACCAAGTGTTCTGTCTTGCTCACCACTTTATTCCTAACATACAGTAGGTGCACAATAAATACACAGAGGCTCTGGAGTCAGAACACCTGTTCAAATCCTAGGTGTAGTGTTTATCAGCTGAGAGACCTGGGAGCATTACTAACTGCTTATGCATAACGGCTGTGAGAATGACACAACACAATTCACCTTACTGCTAAGAACATCATGAAACCTCAATAAATGGTTGCTTTGGGGATCAGGGCAATAATTTGGATTTATATAGGTTCTTTGTTTGAAAGAATGTCAGATATTTCACACCTACAACCGTCTCACAAGGAGAAAAAGCAGGATTTTTATTCCATCTTCCCAGTATAGAGCTGAGGACACTTACTTTCTTGGGCTAAGATTTTTACAATTTGAGATTTGGGAAATGGAGTCTGACTGAAATTCTTTTTGAAGATCAACATTTTGAAAACATACAGATCACAATGGCACTATAAAATAATAATATCAGTAATTATTATATACGTAACAAAATGTGCTGTCCTACTCTTAAATTTTCACCTCAGAATTAATTTAAGGCAGCAAATCATTAAGCATTAAGCATTTATTAAGCAAATATGGTCTTTAACAAGGAGGATGAGTTTTTAAAAATGTGTCTAGCAGTCCTAGCAGTCCCTCTCCCTTCTTTTTTTTTTTTTTTTTTTGGTCTAAAATAGTGTCTTTTTCCTTTTGGTCTGAAAACAGAGTCATAGTACTCAATAAATAAGCAGTGAATAAATTAATAAATTATCTGATCTCAGTATTCTCCTAAATTATTTCATTTTGAATCTCATTCAACAGATATACAGATATTTATTGGGCATCTTACAAGTCCAAATCTCTACATGAGACATTACATGTTTGTGTAACATGATCTCAGCACTGCAGCTGGCGTGGATTCTTCTCACATGAGTCAGCCTATGACATAGAACTTGGAAGGCTCAGAAGGACCTTGTTGTCTTCAGAAACATGCTAAGACATGAACAAGCAAACCTAAAAAAGGCACAAAACAGACATGCCACCATCTATGGGCATGCCACAGGGTTGCTGATTTTCACTGCCATCAAATGACCTTCCATGAGGGCACAGAAGTTATGTCATTACAAAACATATGTGTTAACAAATTGGGGAGAAAGTCCTTTCATGCTATTGTAAAATGCTGACTTTATGTCATTTGTATATTACACATGGCAAATCATCAATCCCAACAATTTCTCAAGTTAGTTTCCCATCTTGCAAATGAGTGTATTTTTAAGGAGTTTTATAAATTTGTATTATTCTAATGAAAGTAAACCTTGAAATGGATCTGAACATATTACAAAGTCAAATAGAAATAATAGAATGCTTTTAATCATCAGGCTGTTGGGCTATTTAATCGAAGTATTTTATTTCCCTGGATGTTTCTTAAAAAATTAATTTTCCAAAATAATTGTAAAACTCTCCAATCTGAAATTTGGAGTCAATCTGAGTAGAAAATGTTTCTAAGCAGCAGGAAATAACTTTGGAATTCTCACATCTCCCAGAAAAAGTTATTTATGAAATTGTTGACTAGAATGCTATGATGAGCCATATGGTTTTTTTTTTTTTATTTGAGTCATGTTTTTTTTTTTTTTATGTGCTTCCTGACAGGGCTATCTTTTTGACATGATCTAAAAGGGAAAATTCTGGGTGGTGATGAGTGTTTTTAGTCCAGTTCTTTCAAATCTATAGTTGGAGTTGAATGAATATATTTTTAGGCACTTTCCTGTATTAATTTGTAGTGTTTGGGGTTTGGTTTGCACATGGCCAGGGATTTTTTGTGATGCCTTTCCTGTAAATATAAATACTACAATACACACCTGTCACTGAAAATGTGGTTAAAATGCCAACTTAACTGAACAAGGGGGAAAGAAATAAAAGAAGGACTTTTTTTTTCTAGTTTTAAGAAAAAAACACCAGATTATCACTTCTTTATCTGGGTCTAAAGAGGAGTGGATCAGAAAGTTCAATGTGTCCTTATTTAATGTATTTTTTTAATTGAATATCTTCATGTAAGAGACTGCAAGTCTGAAAAAAATCAAACATGTGCGATAGACTATGCCCTGCCTGCCACTTAGTGGTAACTGCAGGAACTGCAGCTTTTGACCTGTGAGAAATCTGTGGGACAGCCATATTAAGGGAAAAGGCATCTTTGGAGTTTATTGTTCTTTACGTTCACATTTTTTAAAGAATAAGAATGGATCACCAAGAACTGATTCTGGAAAGGTGAAAGGTGGCAGTGGTAATCAAGTCTGGAAAATTTCTGATTCCTTATAACGGTCTCACAAAGACATCCAAAAATAGAGGAAACCCAGAAAAATATGCTTTCTTATTTTCTCTTTTAATATCACCTCACTAATCTCATCTGATTATTTTATGGAGAAAGTAATGAAAATGAATGTATAACTTTGCAATGAGAACAAAATCAGAGCAAGGACTTTTTTTAAAAAAGAAGGAAAAATGTTTGTTTGTTTGTTTGTTTTAAAAAAAAAAAGCCTCCATACTCAGAAATTCCACTTCTATGAATTTATACTGATGAATCCATCATACACGTATTTGATGATTCAAATGTGAAAAGAAGCGATACAGATTAATTCCAATAATCTAGGATTTGGAGAGCCAGTCAGGAAACAGGCATCCCAGGAACACTTGTGGTGAAGCAGCATTATGTTTCAACCAGATTTAGTTTAAGCAACATCTCCCATTTGGTCTTTAATTGGAACTCCCAACAGGTGGCAAGCTAGCCCAGGCGTTCTCTCTCTGTGAGACCGGGACAAGTTTCTCAAGTATTCTGAAACTTACTAACCAAATCTGAAATACAGAAATAATCATAATTTCCCACAAGGGTAGAATGGAGATCAGATACGCCAGTGAATGGGAATATACCTTATAAGCTTTAAATTACTATAAAGGTGGAAGATGATAATGTGGTCTTTTTCACCATCTCACCTTAGTGCACCTGATCAGAGTAGAAAAATTGTATAACTCTTGGTTGTATTTTTGACCCACTGCACAAGCATGTCTAAATGAAAGAGCACAAAGAACAACGCATTGAAGCAAAAGACGACATGAAATTTGTTTACCCCTATTTTCTCAGTTTAGGCTGAGAAGGCAGAGAAGTGGGTGATTTTGCTCCTCTAATCCAGAGAGAGGCCTCAGTGTTATCTCAGCAGGACTTGTCAATCAATTACTTTTGCCCCTCATCCACCTTCAGACTAGAAAAAGTGAACATCCACAGAGAGATTGATAAGAAGATTTCTTTGGAGAGCATTAAGAGAATTCTGGGTGTCCTCACAACTTCAAGCCAACTGAGTTGGGGAGAGAGGGGCTGTCACAGCCCAAGAGGGCCATGCCAGTCCAAAGGCCAAAGAAGACAATGAGCATTTTCTGATACATGAACTTTTATTCAGGGCTTACTTACAGGGTGAGAAGTCGTGGAGAGATCATGACAGCTCTCTCAGGCCGGGCAGGCATCGCGTTCACAGGGAAGACAATCGAGCGATGCAAGAAGGGCAGAAAGCCTTTTATGAGGGTTTAAGACAAAGGCCTTCCTAAGGGTGGGGGGAACATAGATGCAGGAACAGGTTACTTTGACCTGGGGGGGGGGGGGGCATGCAGGAAGGACTAGAATAGCACTTGAATAATGACATTTTGCTCTTTTTGTGAGACTACTTCCTGCCTGCTTGCATAAAGTTACATTTTAAGGTTAATTTACCCTTTTTCTCTTTACTGGCTTAGAAAGACAATAGGTTAAACATTTAGCTGCCTAGGTCATGCAGACTGCTGTGCACCAAAGATCTGCAGGCCTGCTTTGCTCAGGCCACGGGTTGCCACAGGGGCTTGCAGGAGAACCCACAGACAGCGAATAGTATATTCTCTGGAGGCTAGTGCCTGGTTCTCACCTGCGGACATCAGAAGTTGAAAGGCTCTCTGGAGCTACCCCTGAAGGCAGAGCAAGAAGAGAGGACCACACTTTCAGAGCTTGTTGGGAAGAAGCACCAAGTACTTCCCGTGCATCGGAGTGGACGTGAGGGAAAGTGGCTTTCACTGGAACTCCAGGTCCACATACCAACTGCCCACCAGGCAGTTCCCACGGGAGAGGCCGTGGGTTCCTCAGAATCATCCGTGTGCTTACCTTCTAAATACCTGTCCCAGCCAGGTGCTCCCTCATGGTACCTGCCTTCATTAAGACCCTCATAGCTTCTCTTTGTGCCCTTGCAGTAACCTTCCAACTCATAGTCTTCCTTTCAATTGTGGCCCCCTATTATTCATTCTATAAGTTACTGAAGATAGCCATAATTTATTGGAAGAATGAACACCTTCCAAATCAAATCCAACCATTAATGATTTTTAGAAAAAAATCAATATTTTAGACTCTCCACCTCATAGCATCTCTTCCCCACTGAAGACTATTGAGACCAGATGCTTGATCTGCCTTTAATAAATCTTAACAACATGTTGGACATGTTTTTTTTATTCTTTTAGTGACAACATTAACGAATACAAAATGAATCCCTGACTTATTATAAATTACCTTCCATTAATACTTACCAGTCCCTCTAAAAAAACTCAAAATTGTTAAAACAGTTTAATTCTCCTCCCTCCCATACCCTTTGGATTACTGTTGTTACATGTTATTTGTTGATCTATCCATCTCTCCAACTCTCTCTGTCTCTATTTATCTATATATATATTCCAGACTCCACAAGACAACAAGATATTGTTTTCAACACTCAATATTTTTATCTCTGTATTTCCTTTTCTAAGGCTCTTAATACCTTCTTGCACATCCATGTTTGGCATATGGGATTATGTTCCTTATACCTGCAAACCTTGTTTGAATATTTCTTTTCAGGAAGGTCTACTGTACACTAGTTTTTCTTGTCTGAAAATGCCTTTATTTCACCTTCATTTATTAAGGATAGTTTCTCTTGGTTTATCTATTCCATGTTATTCGATTTCCACCATTTCTATAGAAAATGCAGCTGTCAGTCTTATCACTCCTTTGAAAATAATATGTTTTTTCTATTCTCTGCCTTAGTTTTAGTCTTTGTTTTTTTAGCAGTTTGACTCTGATATAATTGTGTGGTTTTCTTTGTATTTTTTCAAATATTACTTACTTCTGGACAACTCTCTGTCTTCTCTATTTCTGGAATTCTAATTATATGCATTAACCTTTTTCACCATATCCCATCTTTATCTTAAGATTGTTACTGTGTTTCCCACCCTTTTTCCTTTCTAGAGACCTGACTTCCAGATTTCTAATCATCTGTTCTGCTCTAATTTCCTTACTAAACCCATTTATTAGGCTCTTAATTTCATCTATTGAATAGTTTAATTCCAGGAATTCCATTTGATTTTTTTATAGAATCAGTATCTCTCCTATAACTTCTGTTTTCATGGTCATATTAATCATAGTTGTTTTAAAGTTCCTACATTATGACTCTAATATCTGAATCACCTATGAAACTGTTTTGGTTGTTTGGTTTTTCTTCTGATACATGATCATTTCATCTTGTTTTATTAGAGTTACACATAATTTTTTATTAAATATACATACAAAATTACAGGGACTCTGAATGACATCCTCTTCCTCCAAAGAGGTTACATTTTCTTTAGCAGGTACGTACAGTATCAGTGGATTACCTTAATACTGTCAAGGGTTGTTTTTAGTTTTGCTATGGGCTAGTCTATTTAGTTTTGCCTGGTAGGCAGTTGGTATGTGGAAGCATAACCCTTCTGGAATCTCTACCAAAAGTCTGGTGTGTTTGCCAGAGGCAATCCACCTTTGCAGGATTGAACTTTAAGCTCTGTCTCTCCAACATCACGTGGCTACTGAAATATCTGCTTGGCAATTTAGCTCTTAGTTGCTATTTTCTGTTGGGTTTCTTGAAGTCTCCTTCCATGTATCTCAAAGGGAATTCGCAAACCACCAACCATTACTTCTTTGTGGATTTCTCCTCTCGGAGATTCTCATCCTCCAGTCCCATCTTGCTTTAGTAATTCTAAACTCATCCCTCTACTGCTCAGCCCAGTGGAACTGCTGCTTTCTGCTGAGACTTTATCTCCCTGTGCTGAAAACTAGAAAAGTCTTTCAAGGGGAAAAAAAGGGGGGAATATGGAGTTTATCTCTGCTACTTTCCCCATCTCAGATATCATAGCTCCAGAAGTCCTTCCAGTGTTAGGTTCTCCTCAGTGTCTTCAAATACTTGCTGAATTTATCTTCTCCAGCTTTTAGAACTGTTTTCCGTGGGAAGATCAAACGAATATAAACCACTCAGTTACGGCTAGACAGAAATGTTTGGAAGCAGAGGCACACTGAAACAGGAAAAAGCAGTCTGTCAGGAGTCCTAGGGGAAGAAACTAATTACTGGCTGGCAGGCAGGCTTCTGACATCATAGCAATGGCCACCACTGTCATGGGAGCCCAACCAAACAGATGAAGCTAACAACTTCAATTAAGGGGAAACCAATTGTTCGTTGAAGATGTTCTGACAGAGACCAAATGAACAAGATTAGGAAAGAGAAAAGGACTTACGATAGGTGGGGCCTCAGGAAGGAGGCAAGACTGGGACATGCCAGACTATACTTTTGCAGGAGAAAGAAGGATGAGGAAGGCTTCCCAGGAAAAGTCAGGGCACCACCAAGAAGAGAATGTACTGTTCTTTCATCCTCAACACGCCAGGGAGCGCCTTAGACAACTCTCATTTCACTGCAAGTAACAGAAGCAAACCTGTAACTGGTTTAAGCGAGAAGGTGAAATTATTCAAAAGATACGTGCTTAGGATGTAAGACTATGGAACCAGGAACTTGAAGGCTGAGAGGGACCCAGGCAGCTTCTGTGTGCATGTGGATGTGTATGCGTGCATGCGTTCAACACGGCCACAGCAACTTAGGAATCTCCAAAACCCCAAGCTGAAAATTTAGTAGAAAGTGATTTCCATTTGGTATTGCCTCCAGAAGCTTGATGGAAGCAAACAGAAAATCTCTGTGGAGGGACACATTCTAAATTCAGGCTCTAAAGAATCCCCAAAGATAGAGTTCCAAGGAATAATCGTATAAGCAAAAACCACAAAACGTGATGAAACAAATTTCCATGAATGAGAATCAGGACAAACAACAAACTACAAAATCAACTTGGCAAAGATTTTTAAATATTGGAATTCTCATGTGGTATTATAATATACCTGATGTATCATAATTATATTTAATGTTTTATCTAAAATGCAGCACAGAGAGACAGAAATTGAAAATATGAAAGAATGGATGAGAAACACGTAGTGTGGAGTGAAATTTATACTATGTGATTAATCACAGACAATATGAAAGATTATGACAAAGCTAGGAGAGGCAAAATTTGAAGGAACACTGGCTGAAATTTTTCCAGGATTGATGAAGGACACCACTCCTCAAATTTGGGATCCCAAACAAATTCTAAACTGGGATAAATAAAAAATAAATCCACACACAGATACACGGTAGTAATACTGCAGAACACTCACAGGCAAAAGAGAAAATCTTAAAAACAGCCCAAGAGAAAAGACAGATTACCTGTCAATTAACCAAAATTAGACTTATTGTTGACTTCTGAATAAACTCTCCATAAAAAATTGAGTGATTTTTTTTCACACAATAAAAACAGTGTTTATTACCTCATTAAAGGAAAGTTTAAAAGAGATATTTCAGTAAGAAGGAAAATGACTCTAAAGTCTTATCTGATATGAAAGAAAATAAAGTGAGATAAAAAGAGGAAAATAGGTAATGAATTTAAACAAAGCTTAATTGTATGAAACAGTGATGTCTAATTTGTGGGGATAAAATAAAAATCAAGCTAGACCTAATGTCCTGCACAAAATGACATATATTTGGGAGGAGGGTGCTTAGAATTAAAATGTTCAGAATTCCTTCTAATTTTAGAAGTAAAGTAAAAGTGTCCATTAACTTTAGGATTTTGTTAAGTTAAATATGCTTTTTAAAATTTTTAGGTAACTACTAAAAGAATATTTATTGTGCATCCACTGTGGGTACAGAACTAGGGATAAAAGATCACCTGGGATAAACAAAGGAAGCTGCAGTCTTTTAATAATTCAAAATAATGTCCATCCCTTGAAGATTTTTCTTTTGTGATTAGAAGTTAAACTCTAAAAAGCTACACCCACCATGCCAGCTTCCTCCACCTTTCTTTTTCCTTCGTTTTCCTAACCAATCACAGCTCCATTCCCCTATCCAATCACTCTTGCCAAAACAAAACAAAAAAAAAAACAAAACCGCAGGTTAAGCTAAGCTGTTTTGCTTCCTCTGGTGGAGACTTGAGACAAGACTGGGCTTCTGGGCTCCTGTTTTGTTCCCAACATATCATTGATGCTCAGGGCACCTCATTAACCCTAGCGCTTAGCTCTCCCTCTCTAGTCCAACGTTCTACTCCTCCATTCTTAATAAGTTACTCTGCCTATGAATTCAGACCTTCTCTACAATTGGGGTCTTTGTATCCTATTTATGATAGTTCTTCTTAACAAAGTAGATGAAAGAATGAATTGTGGTGGGATCCATGCCCAGATAGAGTGATGTGCTTTTAGGGACTCTTTTTGTGGCATGTGACAGCCGCCCAGTATGAAGTATTGGGAAATGGAGAGTTTACTGGAAAGAATAGACCTTGCAGAAAGAGCAAAGGACTCAAGGGACCTCAGAGATATGGAAAGAGGGACCCCAATGCCAGGAGACCCTATGTCTCTACTACACATGCCCACAAACACACACACAGCCCTCTGGCTCTCTGCAGATCAGCTCCATCCCCTCCTGTAAAATGCCTTCTTCACACAGCAGCGGACACAGCCACCAAGAGCTTCCAGGCTCTTATTTTCCGATCCACCACCTTGCCCCACTGCCCCGGAAGTGCTGCCACCCTTCCCTTAGTTGCAAGTTGAAAAATTCCAAAAAAGGGATTCACTCACTCCAGAGCCTAAGAGGATTGAAATTCCCATCTGAAGCCCATAGCTGAAAGTATTTTTCAGAAGAAAAAAGTTACGGTGAGCAGAGTTGTTCAAGGCAGACCAAACAGTAAATGCTTGTTTTGAAATTCCATAGATATTTGGAAGGAGAAACCAGTCATCATCCCTAGGATCAAAGTCTTTCTCAGTACTTCAGCCTGGCAACCTCGGCCCTACTTTCTACGGGCAAATTTCCTGGCCAATGCCCACCCACTCATTTGATTCTTTAGTAGCCCCTGCCTGCTGGCTTTCCCACCACCATGTCCTTCCCATCCCGTGGGAACTTCAGGTCCTGGTTGCTGTTGGGCTTCTAATAACTTTAGACTTTCCCTGACCCTTGGATTGCTTCTCCTATAGCACCTGTTCCGTTCAGGTGTGTGTGTGTGTGTGTGTGTGTGAGCCTGAGTCCTGCCACATGCTACTTCTGCTTCATCTTCAATTCTGCAGTGTTGCCTAAGAGAAGCATTATTTCTTATAGCTGAGTCACTGGAAGGTCAGGTTAAAAGTCCATGGGCCTTTCTTTGGAAGCGGCTGTAAAGTAATAGCTGCTATAAGCCAAGTGTCTTAGGTGAGTTCCCCTGCAGCAGAAGCTAAGATAAGGATTTGGGGACAATTGTTTAATTTGGTGGGTGATCCTAGGGGGGATTGTATGCAAGTGAGAGTGAGGAAGGGAAGGAAAGAAAGTCAAAATAGGATGTATTAGGGAGTAGGGTACTGCAGTGGGAACTGGGGCTCATTCCTCCAAGCATCAAAGAAGCTAGGCTACTTAGTCTCCAAATCCTGGGCATCCCTGGTTGAAGCCGGCTCCTAAGGACTTTAACTCCTCTGGCCCTTCCAGCCTCCCCTCTGTGTCCAGAGAGCCTCAGCAGAGAAGAGATGCTTGCTGGGAGCTGCCGGCATGGAAGGTAACAGAAGTCCTAAGAGGATGTTTCCGTTTGCTAATGCTGCCATTTTGCAAAACACCAGAAATAAATTGCCTTTTATAAGGGAGATTTATTTGGTTACAAAGTTACAGTCTGAAGGCCATAAAGAGTCCAAGGTAAGGCATCAATAATAGGTTACCTTCACTGGAGAAAGGCCATTGGCATCCAGAAAACCTCTGTTAGCTGGGAAGGCACGTGGCTGGTGTCTGCTTGATCCCAGGTTGTGTTTCCAAATGGCGTTCTCCAGACTGTCTCTGTGTCATTTTGGTGGTAATGCAGGAAGGGCATTATACAACTGAAAAGTGGGGAGGAACTTGTGCTCTGGTTCAATTGGCTATACCATTCACCCTGGCATTTGAAAGTAAAGAAAAAGTACCAACCCAAGGCAAAAGAAATGTATGAAATGTACCTGGTTCCTTTAATGAAAGAATTTATTTAGATAGTATAGGGGTTCCCTGGGGAGTTCCAAATGAGTTTAAAGCGAAAAGTCAAGTGGCTGCAGGATTTGAATTGTTCTTATTCTGGTAGGTCACCATCTGGATTGGCTATTATAATCAGCAAAAATTTATCAACTCTACCAGGGATGTCATTAAGAGAATAGCTGAAAAGTTAGATGCCACTAGCTGAATGGCATGGGAAAATAGAATGGCCCTAGATATAATGCTAGCTGAAAAGGGAGGTGTCTCTGTTATGATTGGGGGAACTTGTTGCATGTTCATTCCCAATAACATTTGGAGGTACTAGCATCAGCAAAACATCAGCAAAACTCTGCTTTCAACAGCTGTCTTCAAAATGTCTCTGTAAGTTGCAGCTCTCTCCAAAATGTCACTCTCAGTTACTCTCTGGTCCTCCTGTCTGTGAACTCCTTTATACAACTCCAGTGATCCAATTAACACCCACCCTGAATGGGCAGAGTAACACCTCCATGGAAATTATCCAATCAAACGTTTCACTCACATTTGATTGAGTCACATCTCCATGGAAACACTCAATCAAAGGCTTCCAATCTAATCAACACTAATACGTCTGTCCCCACAAGACTGCATCAAAGAAAATGGAGTCTGGGGGGACATAATACATCCAAACTGGCACAGAGGATGTGGGTGGGGTATAACCATACTGCAGTATGCATTGCCTGTGAGCAAGTCCTGAGAGGATAAGATACATACCAAAGGGTCACTTAACAAGTAATTGGCAAAGCCCAAAGTTGAATTTAGATTACCTTTAAAGTTCACCTTTTTATTTTGCTATGCCTCCTTTCTTGCTCAAAAGTAATTGGATGGAAGAATAGATTCTATGTTGGACAGAAGGAAAGCCAGGAGAGGAAATGGTCAGGGGCAGCAGAGAAGGAAGCCTATCCCTTTGTGAGCTCCGGGGCCTGAAGGAGGAAAAGCAGCAGAATTCGGTTCATGAGTGCACCTGGCACTAAATTCTGTGGGTTGACTGAATAAATGAACACGTGTTTGTGGTAGGCTGAATGATGGCCTCCAAAGATATCCAGTTCCTAGATCCTGGAACTGTGCATGTTACTTTATATGGCAAACAGGACATTTCAGACATGATTCTTAAGGATCTTGAGATGGGAAATCATCTTGAAATATCAAGAAATTGCTAAATATAATCACGAGTGTCTTGTAAAAGGGAGGCAGAGGATGGTTTGACTACGCAGAAGAGAAGACAATGTGAGGGTTGAAGCAGGATGCTATGCGGCTGACTTTGGAGATAAAGAAAGGGGCCACAAAACAAGGATTGCAAGGAATTCAGCTCTAGAAGCTGGAAAAGGCAAAGAAACATCCTCTCGCAGGCCTTTGGAGGAAGAATTGTTCTACCTATACCTGGATTTCAGCCAGTGAACTGATCTCGGACTTCTGGCCTCCAGAACTGAAAGGGAATAAATGTGTGTGGTTTAAGCCACCAGGTTTATGGTAATTTGTTACTGCAGCCACAGGAAACTAGAACAATGATGCATGAATTTTTGGATAAATAAAGATAGCACTACAGTGGATTAAATAAATTAACATTTCTAGATCCATTAACTCATTTGACAAGAACAACAGACATCAAGTGCATTTACAAGCATTGAGACTCCATGTCAGCATGTTTTAAAATCTATTTTCTTTGAAAATGCAAAAAACAGGTTAAAGTAGAGAGAATAGCTGAGCTAATCATCAAATACCCATTATCTACTTTGAACAATCATGAGTATTTTCCCATATTTGCATTCTTTAATCTGTTGAAATATTTTAAAGCAAATCTCAGACATCGTATTTTTCCCTAATACTTCTAGAAGCATCTCTAAAATATAAGAACATTTTCTTATATAAACCCAATATCATTATTATACCTAAAAATTAACAATTCCATAATACCATCTAACACTAACTCATATTCAAATTTCTCCGATTGCCCTATAAATGCCTCCTTTCAGTTGGTTTGTTTGAATCAGTATCGGAACAAAGTCCATGTTGCACTTGTCTCTTGAAATTTGAAATTTATGACTGTCTCCTTTATTTTTCATGCCATTACCATGTTAAGGTGACAGGATCAGTTGCCCTGTAAAGCTTGTAGAGCATCCCAAATTCTGAATGCCTTGCATCAGTGTATCCACAGATACCTCCACTGACCTCTGCTGTCACTTTGCTTATTTGATATAACCACAGGGAGTCCAGCCAGGTGTTTCTGCAGGCTCTTTATAACCTCATCCACTCGGTTTCTGGTGCAAATAAAAGAAACGCTATGTCCCTAGAAAGCTTATAATTGATTTGAGACAGCTGTGATGGAATCCCATAGATTAGGGCTGTCAAAATTGGGTCAGCCTTAGGCAAGTCCCAAGCTGATGGATGGTGGAAGGAAGAGCAAGAATTGGAGTCAATGGAGCTCCAAGTAAGACCAGGGTCTGTTTTGTTTACACTTGTGTCTTCATTCCCTGGCTCAGTACCCTGTATGGTAGATGCTCAGTAAGCAACTGATGTTCACTAAGAGCTACATGGTTTGCAAAGTCTGCCTCACTGCAATGCAATAATAAGATGTTCATCTTTATTCAGAGAGAAATGCCAATTTTTGGGTTATGAGAGTCAGTGAACTTAAGGATACCAAAGTGACTTCAAGAGGCAGTTGGTATCTCTCTCAGACTATTTGAGGCACTCCCAGCATTGGGGTTCTCGGCTTTTTAGTGGATTTTCACTAACCACCTTTACAAATTTGGGGGTTTAAACTGGTTCAGCTCAGCTTCCACATCCCCACAGCCCACCCCAGTTGCAATAGGTGATCAGATCCTCACCTACTTCTTGGGCTTAAGTTGCCCTAGAGTTGAGAGATGGCCTGTCCTCAGTGAGTAATGCAAAGTCACCTAGTAAGATGTTGAGTGTTAATGAACTGAACTTGTCATTGGACCCCAGAAGCAGGGAGCACCAGCAACTTCCCAGGTGCAGACAACAGGTGCTTGGCTGAAAGCTTTGCAAGCCTCTGCACTTGCATGACATCCGTGGATCACAAAAGGATCTTCATCAAGGTTCTGTACAACTCACTGTAACTTGCAACCCTTCCTCCTCTCTCAGAACCTGCCGCCTCTGGAATGGTGGTAACTGGGAGTGGGGCGCAGAGCCTCCATGCTCCCGGGACTACAGAATCACAGACTTCCCTCTCTATGGCATTGCCCTTTTAGTCTGAGGGGGATGAAGCTCCACTCTTGCCTCTGCTGCCCTAAGATGGGGAAGATAGGGTGCCTGTACCACTTAATTCCGAGTTTTCCTTTTAGTCATCTCCTAAACACACACCTCTCCCTTCTAACACTTTCACAACGACCTTGATGACTCTTTAATCTAAAGCCCCCAAATTAACCTAAAACTGTTCCCTTTTCCTCAAAGGCAAGGAGATTTAGGCTTCAGTTCCCTCTATGGTAGCAAAGACAGGGAGAAAAGTTTTCATATAAAAATAAGTCTGAACTTTCATATCCTCCCACATGCTTATATAGCTTACTTCCATTTTTCTGTCTGAAAACATGGTTTCTATTCCTTGCCAAGGCAAATTAGGGACATAATCCCTGTCCCAGTGATTTGAACAGAGGCTGATGTCTTGGAAAACATAAAAGTTGAAGGGCCTTCAACCTTTTACAGCTCACATTAGTAATCGTTTTACCTTAATTCTTTCTTTATATGGGAAAACAAAATAAGATTGGAAGTTGGGATCTTACTGAATATATCAAAGTTTGGGGAGCTATCCTTTTTTGCCATTTATCCAAAGTCACAAATGTGATGTGAGTTCAAATTCTGTTGCCATTTTTCCAGCTGTAAAATGAAAGATTTGGCTTCATGGATCTAAAAATTATCCCTTCCTGCTCTAAGATGATTTAATCTGCATTTCATCAAAATAACTAGTGCCACATTTTCTTGCATGTTCACATCATGCCCACCAAATTACAGCCTGTTTACAACACACACACACACACACACACACACACACACACACACAGCTCCTGATGAAAAGTAAAATGTAGGTTATGCTTAATCTTCATAACTTCCCTCTTCTTCTAAAGGTTGACTCATTTTTAGAAAATGGATAATTCTTCAAAACCCAAATAATGATATCATGACCCTACAAGAAGATAAGTGGGAAAGAAGCTTGCCAAAAGTTAGGTAAAATCAATCCTGATGGAAGAGGAACTCTCAAAAGCACGAATTACAGCCAATCCTCCTTCAATAATAATTGGCTACTATATGTGTCCCTTAGTTTGACTAATTTCACAGGCTTATCACTGCTGACACATTTTATAACTTGACTGAAAATTCTCCCATGACCTTAAAATCCCAAACAAAATGTTTTTTCAAAGGATGTCACCTTTACCCCAAAATGCTTGCATAGAGGCCCTTCTTAACTTAATGAGAGAATGTTCCTCTATGTAGAATACCATACATACCCATTATTTCTCTACAGTAAAGGCTGCTTGCTTTGGTGTTGATTTTCTTGAAACACAAAAAGACTTCATTATTTGACTTATTGCCTAAACACCTATCTTTGAAATAAGCTCCACTGGGCATTATTTGTGAATGTTGATCTCTTAAATGATTCAAACTCAGCTTCACTCCCATCAGCAATAATTACCACCACCAAAGAGAACATATTTTAGAGAACAAGATGTTAAATTAATGTTCTGAAGAATTTATAAAATAAAATCTGTGCTGCTTTCTCCCACAAAGTTCTCAATGAATCACTACAGACTCTTAATAACCTCATCAGAAAACTTCTGCTTGAGGTAGGGGTGAATTTGGGGACAAATTATCATTATAAACAGCATAACATTTGGAAAATGTAGAAAAAACAGCTCTACTGCCTCAATCTGAAGTCCTCATTTATGAAATTTGTGTAAAGGTGCTATATATTCTAGCTGCAGACCAAGTTAGCAAGATCTGCTGAGGCTAAATACGGAGGCCCTTTGCAGTCCGAAACCATCAAAGCCGAGACCCATATTTGGGAGAAACTGCTAGAGGAGTGGGGGTTGGAAACACAGAAAGGATTTATAACTGAAAAGTGGGCAGAAGCAATCTAGTGCTGGAGTAAAGAAAATTTAAATTTTGAAGCTCAAGGTGGGGTTATTAACCAATTTTTTTTTTTTTTTTTTTACCATAACTGAGGTAGCAATCTTCAGTTTAAGACACTCTGGACTTCATGTCATCAAAGCATAGACTTACCAGCACAAGAAGAACCACATAATATAAAATAAAAATGATCACTCTAACTGGGTGCTTCAAAGGAATCCTTTCTCTCACTCCTTCCTACACTATCTGCCCCCTGGTTCTGGATTGACTTTTTGGTGCTGGTGTCCAGGTTCTTTCTTTTGTGTAGAATTAGAACTTCAATAAGACTCTCATGTGCTACATAAGAGGCTACATTTCTCAACTCAAGCTACCCTGAGACCCAAGCCAGGCAATTCTGACCAGGGCACTGGGCACATCAGATAAAACTTGTAATTTGTCCTTGTGTAGATTTAACAAAAAGTGTAATCTGATGTGCTTTTAGTCCTTTGCATGTGGTTAGTCTTAACACTTTTCTGCTGAACATTGCATTGCCAAGCACATTCCAATGATTTATTAGCTCACCGTCCACTAAAAGGTGGAAAAGTTATTTCCTCCATGTCTAGGCATGATTAAAAAAAAAAAAACAACAGCCATAGTTTAGTTGAGTGTCTTCAATAAGGTCATCCAAAAAATCTGAAGGACAGAGACAGGGTTAAGACTTGCATTCTCCAACTCCCCTGCCCTGAGACATCCACCCAGCCTTCGGGCCTCTCTGCAGGATAACATAACACGCCGTCTGGGGCAGATGTTGCCTGTCACCCTGACCATCCATCATGCCCATGAGAAGGAGCAATTACAGAGAGAGAATTAAAAAAAAAAAAAAAAAACTCCTATCCAGGTGGCTAAAATCACTTTACTGAAACAAAGGTTTAGGAGTCTGTAGGGTGGTCACATTAGAATCCCTGTCTAGCTTCTTTCTGCTGGTCACCCTGATGCTGAGCCACTGTCCCCTGACATCAGTGACAGGTATTCAAGGAATGAAAAATAGTATCTTTTTCCTATTTGCCTAAGCAATTAGGAAAGGAAAATATGATGAGGGGAAAAGCCATCTGCTGAATTCTAAAGGCAAGTCCTAGGACTTTGGGATTATCCACTGTTCAATTCAGACATTTACCATAGATGATTGGGAACTGACTTTTAATGCCGATAAGAAAAATATGCCATAGACGTGATCTACAAGAGACCATCTAATCCAAGTCTTTGATTATAGCTGGTGAGAAAAGTTAAGTAAATTTCTGAGGATTATATAGCTAGTTAGTGGCAGTGCCTGTTCTATAACATAGATCTGTTACCTGCCAGCCTGCATCTATTTTACCACACACATCTACAAAACTGGATTAGCAGTATTCAATCATTCATTCATTCAATAAACTCTAATTCAGGGCCTGCTATGTGTCAGGAGTTTGGCAAAACACAGCCTTAGCCTTCAAAAACAACAGGAATATATGATCTGATTAATAACTATAATGCAATTTTAAAATGCTATAATAGGTAATAGAAAGAGTGTATAAAATCAGCTTTGGACTGGTTTAAGAGATATCTTCTTTTTCCTAATGATTTCAAAATTAAGGGAAAATGTCTCTTAAGAGAAACAAGATGAAAAAGGGTTTAGTCTAGTATATAAGAAGCCTAGATTTCCCTGTACGCTCTTAATCATTACTAGTAGTCCATGCTTAAATGCTAAGACCCCTTCAATTCTGAGACTAATCATGAACGGGGCAGGGAGTGAAATCTAGACACAATCTGGCCATTACACATTGCAGTGCTGATACATGTGGAAACAGGGTGGTGTCAAACTGATGTCATGAAAGAAAGCAGTGATTATCCACAAAGCCATTTTCAAATGCAAATGTGTTCTCGAGTAATTGATGCAAGAAACACATTTAGATTTTTTCCTTTACATTCTGATTATGAGAGTTGTAAGAACAGGTGTGTGTGTGTGTGTGAGAGAGAGAGAGAGAGAGAGAGAGAGAGAGAGAGAGAGAGAGAGAGAGAGAGAGGGAGAGAGAGGAGAGAGAAAGATTTGGGCAGTAGAAAGAAGATTTTGGCTCTTGTTCCTGTTGTAAAGTTCACTTGTAAAGTTCAAAGAGAGTAAGGACTGGAGTTTGAGTTTCAAGAGTCCTGGGAAGTAAACACTCTAAGAGACTTCCACACTTCAACTGGTAGAAATTAGGGGCAGAGAAAAGACAATGGGTCTATGGACAGGGAGAAAACCCACGGTGTAATTCATTAAGGTCCTTATAGAAGTATTGACACAGTACTACATCAAAAGCTGTTAATAATTAATTACCATGATTCTGAGGTGAATGCACAGCAAAATAGTCAAGTTACATAGTAGAGCTTCCCAGAAATCTCTAAAGAACAACCTGGCAGAAGCAAATTTCATTACAATTTTAAAAATTTCTAAGTTTTCTTCAACTGAACAAACTTCAGAAGTGCTTCAAGGCTAAAAAAGCTGCCAGATAAGTAGCAGGCATGCTTCAAGGTCAGTAAATATACGATGAAGTGCTTAGAGGAAACCAATACAAATATGAAATCTTTAGGAGTTGATTAACGTAGTCCAGTTCCCCCCAAGGGCAAAACCCATAGTATAGTATAGTACAGCATAACATAATAGAATGCAATATAGTGTAATGTAATGTAATATAATATATTACAGTAATAATATATAGTATCATATAGTAATAATATAGCATTATTAATACCATAATATATTATATTATATAATACAATCTATAATATGTAATGGTAATAATATATAATATTACATAGTAATGATGATGGGATATAAATGCAATAATATAATTACTAATAACATAATATCATATCATATCATATCATATCCACTGTATAACATAAACATCCTAAGGAGACCTGGAAGAAGTACAGCAGAATGAAAGGCACTCCTCTACAAAGCCCTGCTCTTTGACCAGACACTGACTGTGTTCCTTGATTTCTGCACTTGTCCCCATTTCTGGAATACAGCTTTGGAACTCCAGGGAGTTCTGAACACCAGCCTCTGGCCCCTCCTCCTGCCCTGGCTCCGCCCCCACCCAGTTCACTGACCTTTGATCCCTCCCCTCAGGCGATCCTGACCCAACACTGCTGAACTCATTTTCCTTCAGCTCTCTTTGTTCTTTGTTTTGATTGGCTTTGTTTTGTCTGTAAAATATTTAAAGAATTTGGAAAAGAAACATAATACTATATTAAAATTCCTAATACTTTCCACCCAGAATAAAGCAATACTAACTCTTGGTCTTATTTACTTCAGGTCTTTTTTATTTTTTAATTAAAAATATGATTAAAACTCCCTTTGCAGCCCTCCCATGTCCTATTTTCCTCTTCTTCTTGTTCCCCAGAGACAACATCTTACAATCATGATTTCATTGCATATCCTTACAGATCATGTTTTAGCTTTACTCCATGGGTATGAATCCATAAAAAATATAAAGTATTATTTTATGTGTTTGAAAAACTTTATCCAAATAGTATCATTGTATTTATTATTTTGCAACGTGCTTTGTATTTTTACTCCATATTATTGAGAACTATTTCCATTGATATGGATATAAAGTTCATTTATGTGAATTGCCACATAATGTTTCAAAAAATGAATTTTCTGAAATTAATTTATCCCTTCTCCTGCTTAAATTTTTTACTATTACAAAACATAATGCAATAGTTATAAAAGCCTCTATAAAAGTTATATATAAAGTAAATTATTGAATTATAGACTCCAGACATTTTCAAACTTTTTATTATTGCCAGAGTGCTCTCCGAAGTGATTACTCCAAATTATATTTTTAAAACCAGCAGTTGTGAATGCATCCCAGATTCTTCTGTCCTTCCTAATATTTGGTACTAACAAACCTAACAATTTTTGCCTATTTCTTGGGTATGAAATGTTAATCTCATTATTATAATGTAGTTGAACACCTTTTCATATGTTGATTATTCAGTAGGGTTTCCTTTTGTGTAAATGGCCAGTTAATATCCTTTTCCCATTATTTTGTTGGGCTTTTGCTCATTTTACAGCAAGCCCACGCTACAGGCCAAATTAGGAGCCCAAAGCTCCTAATCAGTAGTGGCTCAGGAAAAGGGTTTTAGCTTTTTTCCAAAAAATTTCTTGAAGACACTGGCAGAAGGTGTTATACAGGTCAAGGTGGCAAAATGTAGCACAAAATAGTCCTTTGTAACTCCTATGCCCCTGTCAGTCTTAATCTTAAAAAAAAATAAATGACTATGATTGTCGTATTGTGTGTCTCTTGCCAAGACTTTGCTTGTATGGATAAATGAGTTACAAAAACAGTAAGACAGCATTTTATCAACACTGAAAAACATTTCCTGCAGACATAAAGAGAAAAAGTCTAAAACTTAAAATATTTAAGAAAATAAAAATAATTGTAGACTTCTTTTATATCTGTTCCATGATGGAGAAATAGATTCATGATATTCACCAAATATGACCAGCGAGACACAGAACCTTAATTTGGATGGCACTTCAGCGGTTCTGTAATCCAATCCCCCACCAAAGATTCTCCATAACTTCTCAGAAAATAAAATGTCAATAAATGTAGCAGCAACTCACCCAATACCTCACAGTCGATGCATGCCGTTTTCAGAATGTTTCAATTGCTTTAGAAGTTATTCCTTTAAACCAACCACACTCTACTTCCATCTAACTTCTACCTAAGTTCTTTCCCCAAGTATAACCAAGAATGATAGCTCTTCAGGTATTTGAAAACATCTGTGTTGGCCTGTCCTCTCTCCCAGACTGTTTATGATTAAAATTGCTCTCTTGATTCACTCAGGTTTGTCAAGAGTCCTTTGAAAACAAGACATCGTGAGTGAGGTGGTGAATCTCCTCGTTGAAATCAGCATACACTGCGTGCATGACATTTCCCCAGAATACACACCCAGTCATTTATTAACTGAGATAAATGGCATTGATTTGGCATTTCTTATTTTTAATGAATTAATGATGACTTTCACTGATTGCTGTTTCTTTTGCAATAATTCAAAACCTCACCTGCTTAACAATGCATTCTAGTATTTTGCTGATGATAGAATTCAATTCCTTCAGTATATGGTGTCAGGAATATATATTCTTGCTTTATTTAAAATTAAAAATATATATATTATATGTATTCCCATATCCAAGTTCGCAGCAATTTTTCCATGACACAATTTTTAAAAGATTGTTGAAAATTTTTCCAGGATCACCTTTTCCAGCTTTCTCAGCTACTGGGAATATCAATTGCCTATACTTGAATTACAACTCAATTGAGGCTTTTTTTTTTTTAAATAGCAATCCACTGTAGGATTTAGCACTCCTCCTCCACAGAACTCCTTAAGCTCCCTGTCACCTTATGTGCAGCTCTCTCTGCAGGCCTTGTGTGTAGTGAGGAAGAGAACAACCGTGGGGACCCGGCTCCCTCAGGGGACAATTCCATGGGGTACTTTTAGTGTGGAAAGTAATGGCTTACACAGTGCTATTGCTTCAAAGGAAGAGAGGCTGGGCTGCTGCTTCAGGGACTGAACGTCTGTTTGTGGGTACCACTTCCCAGCATTTGTGAATTAAATAAACAAAAGAACACCATTTTTCTCTAGCTTATTGTTCAAGAAAAATGGGAATTGCTGGTAAAAGTGCCTACCCTTTGACCCAGAAATTCCATTTCAAGATATTTATTTAAACAAATCATTTGGACACGTACAAAACAATAGCTGTACAAAAAACAAACTCTGGCTTCTTGAAAAATATCCAAAATTTGGGAATAGCCTAAATTTTCAACAATTAAAGCATGATGCTTCCATACATGGAATGTTATGTAGAATTTGAAAATGCTGGTGTGGAAATATATGATATTGATAAAAATGTTCATATACGTATATACAGTTAAGTAGAATAAAATCAGTTTGCATAAAAGAGCTTTCTGTTATTGCTTCATTTTGGTTATATGTGTGGACAAAGGGTATATATGAATAGAAAAACATATGGAGAACTGTAATACAGAATTTAATAACAATTATCACTAGAAGTATAATTATAGATGTTCCAGTTAGCTAATGCTGCCATTATGCAAAATACCAGAAATGGATTGGCTTTTATAAAGGGGGTTTATTTGGTCAGACAGTTATAGTCTTAAGGCCATAAAGTGTCCAAGGTAATGCATCAACAATCGGGTACCTTCACTGGAGGATGGCCAATGGTGTCCGAAAAACCTCTGTTAGCTGGGAAGGCACCTGGCTGGCATCTGCTCCAGAGTTCTGGTTTCAAAATGGCTTTCTCCCAGGATGTTCCTTTCTATGCTGCAGCTCCTCAAAAATGTCACTCTAAGTTGCTTTTGGGGCATTTGTCCTCTCTTTGCTCCTCCGGAGGTAACTCTGCTTTCAAAGGCCATCTCCAAAATGCCCATGTAAGTTGCAGCTCCTCTCTCAGCTGCTGTGCGTTCTTCAAAGTGTCCCTCTTGACTGTAGCAAGCTAGCTCCTTCTGTCTGTGCTTTCATAGGGCTCCAGTAAACTAATCAAGGCCCATGTTGAATGGGCGGGGCCACGCCTCCAAGGAAATTATCTAATCAGAGTTATCACCTACAGTTAGGTGGGTCACATCTCCATGGAAACACTCAATCAAAGAATTGCAATCTAATCAACATAATATATCTGCTCACACAAGATTGCATCAAAGATAATGGCGCCTGGTGGGGACATAATACATTCAAACTGGCACAATAGGTAAATGTTCTTTTTTGTATAATTACAAAAATGTACAAATATCTTTCTTATCTGCATTTTCTAATTTTTCTACAACGGACTGAATTTGGTAAAATAAAACTTATTATTATTAGCCTTAGGTTGCCCATGATCTCACTGGTGTGCATGCGTGCGTGTGTGTATGTGTTTGTAGACGGTGAAGTTGCAGTGCAGGTAATAGTATAGACTTCCCCTCTTTAGAAGGCAGGAGAATCCTCATGAAGACATTGGTAGCATCAGATAACAACACTGTCTTCAGCTGTTCACAAAACCACTAATCTGTTTCAGATGCAGATGCCACTCCACTAAGACTGCCAAGGACAATACACTAATCGTTTCTCAATCTACTTCAAAAACAATGTGTATTTTTCCACAAAGTTCAGAAACAGCTTTCCCATGTCCTAAAATATTGATTTTTTTTCTGGTATATACCATTCACCTCATCCCATGGAACTATCTTGAGGAATAGGCTATTAACATCCAGATGCAGATAAAAGGACAGGAACTTGGCGGATAAAGACACAAATGATGACATACTACTAGTCAAAGAATGCCTGAGAACTGCCTTCAACTTTCCCATCTATAAAATGAGCCCTCAACTTTCCCATCTATAAAACTATGCTAAATATGAATTGCTGCACAGGGTTTGAGGAAAGGGTAAACAAGACATGATGTGAATACACAGTCGATCCCCTGCCAGCTGCCCCCGCTCCTGTGACTGCGCACCACTCCTGAGACTGCAAAAAAGAGCAGGAGGTATCAAAAAGTTCCCACACTGATAGCGATCCAAACCTTTGTGCAAATTGGAAATTGCAGTGTCATCTCCAGGAGGCATGCAATAATTCGTGGCACCAAAGAAAAAGACTAAAGTGCTGATTAATTAGAAGCGTCGGCGCATATTAAAAAATTCTGCTGGACGGAAAAACAGCTAGCAACAGGATTTGTAAAAGAGAATGATTTAAGGAATTCACCGGCCATGGCGCAGCCATATTAAAATGCTGTCTACCTAGTAGGCACTGTCAGGAAATGGCGTGGACAAAACACGCAGGGGCTTCCTTATTTCCTCCAATATCTCCCCTCCCCTTACGAAGTAAACAAAACCCAAATGATTCAGGTGTTGCTTTTGTATTTTTATGCGCAGACTTATGTTGCTGACCAGTCTAAGAGACAATTTCATCTAACCAAGTTATAGATCATTAAACTGAAAAAAAAAAAAAAAAGTTTTCCTGTTACTGCTGTTTTACCATCTTGCCCCATCTTGTCTCATTAGCAGGAACTGATTGAGCATGAAGGTGTTCTCTGGCTGTCAGTAGATAAAGTAGGTGCTCTTGGCTTTCATCTGTTCTGAATTCTCCTTGTCTCATTATCTTCCCAAGGTCAGATTCTCTGACATGGAGACTGCTTGCTTAGCACTCCATCCTGGCAATTATTTGCCTGGCAACCTTAGCCACAATGAGACTGTCCGCCTGTGGCAACGAGCCAGACACAGGCAACAGAACCACTGCGTTCAGTCCCGCACTCCGACCCCACCCGTCCACCCCTTCTCCAGTACTGCAGTAGCAAAGACCAGTGTGGTCCAGTCAGGGATGCAGCCTTTCGCCTCCAGGATGCCAGCCTACTCTGATACTCGAATTATGCCATATCCTACAGTGATGCCCAGTCTCTTTATATTGGGACAAACTGTTATACTGCAGACCTCATGTTTTCGGGCCCTGTCGTTAAACCCCCTTGCTTTGCTTCAGAGAAGTGCATATAAACTCAAAGCCATACAGCCCCCATTCTTAAATCCCTCTTCCTTTCTCCATCAGTAATTCCTGCAGACTCCTGCTCCTTTGTGAGGCTGACGTCAACAGCTGAGTAAGGAGAGGATGCTCCAAGCTCAAGCCCCAGGAGCACCGTTTGGACCAAGAACAGTTTGTGAAAGTGAATTTGCCCTCAGTGGCTTTGTCTGAATTGAGTTCCTTCTTGCCCGGCACACAGGCAAAGTCCCCCAGGGACAGTTTTACTTTGTAAAGAATCTGCTTAGGGAAAAGGAAACAGAGCTCTAATCTGATCCATTGAGATGGGGATCAAGTTAGCAGTCACATTTTCCTTGGAAAATCTGGATGAAAATCTGAGCCATTTGAATGTGTAAAGAGGTAACACCCCCAGGGCAGCATTTTGCCCAAAGAATCAGATTTCTCCTAAGATTGGAGGAAAATTCACTTGAAGCATCCATGTCTTTTAAGACTGACAATACAGCATGCAAATGCATGGTCATCTTTGTGGAGAGGAAGTTACCAAGTCACTGGGAGGCTTCCAAATAGCCAGGCAGCAGGGCCACCAGGTGTGAGCCTTCTGTGAGTCCAGCCAACTGCTCACCAGGAAAAAATTCATCCATCTGCCCTCTTTCTAACACAACCATTGACCCTTATTTCCCACACTTAATATGTGCAAGCAGAATGTTCCTTGGCCCAGGAAGAGATATATAAAACCATCACACTTGGTGTCCTCTCCAAACTCTCAAGTCTTAACTATGCTCAAAAAGTAGCTCCCTTACAGTAGCACTTCTCAGAACATGTATCCTAGGCTCATCACAAAAATAACCCAAACAAAGGAATTCAAAATATTTTCCTGCTTCTCACCCAGAAATGATCGATGTCCAAAAATTCAGGGAGGCCAGAAAAAATAATTCCTAACAACTCTCACCCAGGAAGTACACAATAAGCATAGCAAGCAATCCCAACAGCTTGGAGCTCTACACAGCGGTAGTGTGGGTCCTGGCATTGTGGTTTTCTAAAATTCTGTCAGGTTGTAAACACACATCGCTTTCTTTCTGGCCAGAATAGTAATGTGCAAGGCTCCAATATCCAACAAATGCAAGTGATATATAGGACTGAGTCTTACAATAGTTATCTTCCCCCAAATCCTTCATCTGTTAATAACCTAATAAGCTTCTTACTTTACTCTTAAAATCAAATTTTCCCAAGAATTTAAAATTTTTCTATGCTATACACCATAATGTTCTATGATTAATAATGAACAATACTTGGAAATATACAATACTTTCAAGGATTGCTTTATGCTTTAGAAACAGGGTCTGCTGGCTTACAGAGGCAGAGAGATTGAATTTGTACAAACTTTTTTCTCCGTGTCTGTTATGCCCTCTGGCTTCTTAAGGGATTATATGGGTGAATGTGTAAGGGATAAGACAAGTCCTATAAACCCATATCTAGAAGGAAGAGGCTTCAGCTGACAGGTGAAATCATTCATTGCATCACCAGAGTACTCAGAAAGGAATACGTCCCTCAGATCAAAAGCAAAAGTTGAGTGGCTTGGCCATAGAGGGGAGGAGAATTTGGAGTCCTCTTTTTTATGG
Organism: Choloepus didactylus; assembly: GCF_015220235.1. Classification (NCBI taxonomy): domain Eukaryota; kingdom Metazoa; phylum Chordata; class Mammalia; order Pilosa; family Megalonychidae; genus Choloepus; species Choloepus didactylus. The sequence goes on from NC_051320.1 coordinate 20,795,306, forward strand.
TGCTATTTCAGGGGATGACTAGATTCTCAGGAGCCATTTTTGTCTCTGAAGATACATAGTAATCATTATAGCTCATATTTAATGTGTATTTACTCTATGCCAGGTACTATGCTAAGTACTTGAAATTATCTCATTTAATTCTTTCAGCAATCCAATGAAGGAGGTGCTCTTATTATTCCCATTTTTTTTTTAGATTAAATACCTGAGGATTTTTAACTTGAAACCCATCACACAGGACACTAAATGCTAAAGTCAAGTTTTAAGGCACAAAAAACAGATTTAGAGAGATGAAAGCCTGACAAGAGACCCACAAAATTATACTAGTCCCTTATCACCAATAGTTACTAAGACAGAATCAAAAGTCTTGGCAACTCTCACCCTTCTAATACTCTTTACATTTCTTTAAATTCTCTGTGCAGTGATTTCCTCTTTGTTTTCCTTTGGAAATTTTGCCTGTCTTAAATCAGGTAAGAGAAATCAAGGAAGGAATTTATAACACTTTAGTGCTGGGGGTTAAAATAAAGAGATTATTTTATCTCTTTATAATATGCAGACTAACTATGCTAAACAACCCCAAGGGAAGGTAAAATTAGGTAGGAGGGACAATGTCAAGATTTGTTTTATGGGTCCCGTCTTGCTACCAAGAGATTCATTCTCTAAAAAATCTTGTCTGTGCTTTGCTTTAACAAAAGATCATTGTCTTTATTTTTACCAAGGTGGGAATGCTGATTCCATCGAGACACAGTGAGCTGTAGATTTCCTTCTGCTGTGGCTTCCACATTTTCCGTTTGCCCTTTAAGGGGAGAGGCATCATCTCTTGATCTTAGACATGAAACCCAAAGAGAATCTATTACCATAAAACATCACCCAGCAGTCTTATCATATCACTTGACAGTCTCACTTTAGTTAACATTGAGTTAGTGTTTCTATTATAAACTCAATTTACTGAAGGGATGGGGGAGGAGGACAAGAAGGAGAGAAGGTCTCATATGTCAACCATGTAAAATGACATGACGCTGAAAGCAGGTTGCCACCCAGGGTAGGACTTTAAACCAGGACACCTGAGAGAAAAGAATTCATTTATGCCCCATGCTTATATTATTCAAAATAGGGTCACACAAACATGATCTCAAAGGGTGAGGGGGGATATGTTAAACAACTAAAGGAAAGAAGGGGTAGAGAGAGGTATAATAGGAAAAGTAATAGACTAAGAAACAGAAAACTAAACTCTAGTCCTGTTTCTGCCATTTATTAGCCATATCAAGATCGTCACTTGACAATTTACATAAAGGGGCATTTGGCTTCCTCCTTCTGGTATATGGAGCTAATAATGCCTGCACGGCCTCCTGACCAGGGAAGGATGAAAGGAGATCAGTTCTGCAAGGGCACACTGAGGCTCAGGAACCATGATACAATGAGGAACATCATCATCACAGCCCTCACCAAACAAAGGTGACTCCGCATCACGGGCAGTGAGAACTGGGTGACACTGGGAGACTTGGTAAATGTCTCTGTGGAGAGGCCCAGAACTCCCCATGCTGAGCCTGCTCGGAGCCTTCCCTGTCCCAGCTCTCAGCTTAGCAGCCACAGAATTTCCCAGTCAGTGTCAGGGGAGAAGATCACAGGTTATGCAAAACATCCCTACGTGGATGAGCAGGTGCCCTTGGAAGAGTCCCTAATGCTTCCAGATTTCAAGGGCAGCCTGGATGGTATTAAAAAATTCTGATCATATATATACACTGGCCCTATCATGGAAATACATTTTGGTTTTATTTTATATGTGGGGAAAAATGTTTTCATAAAAAATTTCTAGCAACTCATTTATGACTTTATCATTTAGCAATCTTGGAGAGCCTAAAGAGTGGTGGCTGGCAGACAAAGGGAAATATAGATAAGCCTAATGGTCTAGTCCTAAAGCAAAATTTTCCTCTGAGAATTTTGCAATCGAGTACCTTCACTGGAGGATCGCCAATGGTGTCTGGAAAACCTCTGTTAGCTGGGAAGGCATGTGGCTGGCATCTGCTCCAAAGTTCTGGTTTCAAAATGGCTTTCTCCCAGGATGTTTCTCTCTAGGCTGCAGTTCCTCAAAAATGTCACTCTTAGTTGCACTTGGGGTATTTGTCCTCTCTCAGCTTCTCTGGAGCAAAACTCTGCTTTCAACGGCTGTCTCTCATCTGCAGCTTCTGTGCTTTCCTCAAGTGTTCCTCTTGGCTGTTGCTCCTCTTCAAAACATCACTCACAGCTGCACTGAGTTCCTTCTGCTTATGTCAGCTCATTTATATGGCTCCACTGATCAACTTAGACCCACCCCAAATGGGTGGAGCAACATCTCCATGGAAATTATCCAATCAGAGTCATCACCCACGCCTGGGTGGGGTGCATTCCAAAGAAACACTCAAAGAAATCTAATCAAAACTGATAAGGTCTGCCCACACAAGATTACATCAAAGATAATGGCATTTGGGGGACACAATATATATTCAAACTGGCACACCTAACTACAGAAGAGAAATTAATAAAATTAAATTAATCACTATGTCACTGGGATCAGGAATTTTGATTCGTGCCTTGCATATAATTCAGGAAACTGTTTAATTGTTTGATGCATAATTCTGCTTCCAATTGCATTTTTGGTCCAACCCTTTCGATATTATCTCCACAGGATCCTATATTAATTTAAGGACTTTATGAAGATTCACTCATGAAATATACTAAAAATAGATTAGCATCCACTCTCTTTAAGAGAGTTGATACACGAGAATTTCAAAGAGAAAGTAGGGATGTAGGAAAAAAATAAGGATGGGATGAATTATGACTAGGACCACATAGGGGAAAGCTTGAGAAATTAAAGATAATGTAGATGCCAGTGTAGGCAATAAGCAATGATAAAGAAACAAGGACTCAGTCTTGGAAGGAGAAGTCTCCCTTCCTTGCTATCAGCGGCAGAAGTGACCAACACATAATGTGGGACACCTCTAGTCGGATATACACCGCATTCTCTTACACGGAGTAGATGCCAGTCATTCAGCTGGAGTGGACGATGGGTCTCTAAGTGACCCGAGGCCCTCAGGGAGGGGGATGGACTATCCCAGTGGCCAAGAGTGGAGGCTTAGGAAAGAGTCTGATCTTTGCTTGTCAATCCTGTGACCTGGCACAAATGAGTTAACCTCTTGGAGCTCCAAGTCTCTTAGCCAGACAATGTGGTAATGATACAACCAAGACCCCAAGGAAAAGATCAAATTCAATAAAATACAAAAAAGGGCTTAGCAAAGTGCCTGGAATCTTGAGTGGGCTCTCATCATCTTGAGAGAGACTGAGGTAAGCTGACTTCTGGAGGTTGGGGCTCTCCAGAAAGCTCACCCCACTGGGAGAATGAAGATGCCTGGAACCCCAGTTGAGCCTGAATCAGGGGATGGTGCTTCTGGAACCCAATGGAAGGTGTTTTGTGTCCTCAGCATCAAGGGTGCTGAGCTACAAGGCTATGGTTTGCCTTTAAAAATCAGGAAGAGAAATCAGAGGGAAAAGAAAAGGGCCTGGGACTACCTAATTGAGTCATTTCGATTTTCCTGTTGTTATAATTTGGGTTATCTGGTGTCCCCAGGCCACATCAGTCCTAGGTTTCAAAGAGTCAATGTATTCAGAAGAGCTCGGTGCCTCCTCTAAGACTTACTGACTAGGGATCTGAAATTTATTTAAGTTCTTTGATTCTTAGCATCTTTATCCATAAAACAGGGATAGTTATAAAAGTAGTTAGTACAGACATTGGGAGGCTCAAAAGAGAGATGACTTTCTATATGGTTTCCTAAAATGCCATTTTCTGGCACCTGCAATTTTATTATAAGGACCACCTCCCACCTTATAATAAACAATAATCCTTCTCTAAAAGCTCATCAAGGCCAGTTGAGATGTGAGAACGTTTGCAATTCCACACTTGCACAGGGCTCTCACCTTCCCCAGAGGGGCAGAGGACTCCACTTTACCCTTCTGGGGCTGATGCCTCTGAATTGCTCCCAGAGCCCAGCTCCCCTGCAGCCATCCACAGCGCCTTCTTCCCCAGAGGAAAGGGGATTTAACCTTTCCTGGAGCCGTCTCCAGGAATCGAGTGTTGACAGGCTCTTTTCAGATCTGAAACACTCCCAGTGCAGGGTCCTCAGCTAGGGTCTCCAGAAGGCTGGCCTGGAAGCTTTGCATGAGACCCACCCTCACCCACATTCTTAGCTTTCCTTAATGACCATCATCTTAGAAGCAGCACATATGTACATATATGTTTAAGGATGTCAAATCCCAGCTCTACTACTTAGAGAAAGCCAGTCATTTTCCGGGTATATAAATAATTTCAAGGAAAATTACTGTCATGACATTAAGGATTATAGTAAATTTATAGCATATGTACATAAGTTATACATGTATTACATATGTTTATATGTATATATACATGTATGTATACACACACATACACACACACATATAACCTACCCTTTAGGAACGCTGTACTTGTCCTTTATTCTTTTCTACTTCTCCTTTCAAATTCATCAATAGCATCTTAGTGAACCAATTTCACTGAAGGTGAGAATTTTTAAGTTACACATGAGGAAAATTTTTTCAAGTTTTGAAGGAGACCTAAGTAGCCATTCAGATAAGTTATGGAAGATTATTCCTGTCCTAAGAAATGAGGAAGAGTATTTTCCCCTTTTCAGAGCATATGGGCAAGGCAGAAGAAATAGAAAACTGATTAAAAGATAAATGTATTATCTGATTATAAAGTTTCCAAATGAGATAGAAATCAAGAGAGAAAAAGGGTAATCAATGCACTTTCAGTAGAACAACATCAAAGTTAAGGGAAAAGAGAAAAAGCACTATCAAGACCAATTTTATTATCTTACTGGGTAATTAACAGTCAAATATTAATAAACAGGAAGACACTGAGAGAGATGGAGAGAGAGGAAGAAGGGAGAGAGAGAGAGGGAGTGGGAGAGAGAAAGAGGGAGAGGAAGAGAGAGACAGAGACACAGAGAAAATCAAACTTCGGATGGAAACAGCTAACTGCAGCAGATCACTAAAGGATACACTTGTATAAGTTCCCATAATCACATATAATCATTCCCACCACTATGGAATATACTAAGTTAGAATAAAGACAACTCTATAAATAACTTTATGAAGATGGACACACACACACAGAGAATGTTTTAAAGCTATCATAATAGCATTAAAAGTTTTAAAATTGTCATTGCATACAATTCAAAGTTCTGCACTACAATCAAGGTGAGATCTGCAGCAGAAGTTCTATTTGTCCTCCAAGATCCGTTTTTCCTTCTATACCAGTCAAAAGAATTTTGGCCTGGACAAATGGCTGCTCCAAATAAAGACAAGAATTCCAAGCCTTCTTTGGAACTAGGACTAAGTTCTGGCCAATAATTATAAGTGTCCTTAAAGGGTAAGAAAGCTCTTGCCCTCTTCCCTTTACTCACTTACTACGGGTTGAAGGCAGATGAGGTGACATAAGCCATCATGGTTGTTCTCGTTTGCTAATGCTGCTGTTAAGCAAAACACCAGAGATGGATTGGCTTTTATAAAAGGGGGTTTAGTTGGTTACAAAGTTACAGTCTGAAGGCCATAAAGTGTCCAAGGTAAGGCATCAACAATCGGGTGCCTTCACTGAAGGATGGCCATTGGTGTCCGGAAAACCTCTGTTAGCTGGGAAGGCACGTGGCTGGCGTCTGCTTGTTCCCAGGTTGTGTTTCAAAATGGTGTTCTCCAAAATGTTGCTCTTGAGGTGTTTTGTCCTCTCTTAGCTGCAGCTGCTCTTCAAAATGTCACTCACAGCTGCTCTACGTCTGGGTCTGTGTGGCTCTTTTTAAAGCACTCAAGCGATCCAAAAAAGACCCACCCTTAATGGGTGGGGCAGCACTGCCATTGAAATAATCCAATGAATGTTCTTGCCCACAGTTGATTGAGTCACATCTCCATGGAAACACTGAACCAATAGGTTCCAACCTAATCAACACTAATAAGTCTGCCCCCACAAGATTGCATCAAAGATAATGGCACTTTGGGGACATAATACATCCAAACTGGCACACTGGTCACCAAAAAGGATGTTCCCCTGGGGAAAGCAGAACAGCAAGATAGAAGGCACCCAGACTGATTAGTCAGGTTATGAGCTTGCACTTGTATACATGAGCAGGGAAAAAAGATATTTCTTGTACAAGTAACTGTTATTTTTAGTCTCTCTCACAAATGCCCAATGTATTCTAATAAACCTGATCTCTCCTTTTCAAGAAGGCTACACCATGCCAGTACATTTGCATTGACCAGCAAGCCAGGGATAGGATTATGCCAGGGTAGAAACTACCCTATGATGTTATTCCAAATACAAAAGTGGCATAACAGAATTGGCCCCGTGGCATACACTGTTGATCTCCTCGGTCCGCGTGAGCTCACCTGCAGTGCAGCAGACATTTCCCAGCATGCTGTCAGCTTTTCACCTCAGGCACCCCATCTCTTCTCTGTCTGAGTGCTCACTTTGGCCTCAGGTGAGCGTGCTCTGGCTCACTCAGGTGAAACCCAGAAGGGCAGAGTAATTATCAACCCTGAGGGAAACCCTCAATCAAAGGGGAATGGGAATTGGGAGATGAGAGTCTGTCTCCCCATCCTTCAGTGAGAGAATTACAAAAAAGATTCCTTCCTGGCTTTTCAGAGATTCTCCATGTTCACCAAGATCCAGTTGCCCCCAGCAGTAAGCTGCTCATTAATGGATGCTTTAGTTGTTTTTTCCCTTTCCTTGCCTCACTTTCCCCATTTGTTCCAGTTTGCTAATGCTGCTGGGATGCAAAATACCAGAAATGGATCGGCTTTTATAAAGGGGATTTATTTAGTTACAAAGTTACAGTCTGAAGGCCATAAAGTGTCCAAGGTAAGGCGTTAACAATAGGGTACCTTCACTAGAGGATGGCCAATGGCATCCAGAGAACCGCCCCCCGTCAGCTGGGAAGGCACTGGCTGGTGTCTGATCCAGAATTCTGGTTTCAAAATGGCTTCCTTCCAGGATGTTCTTCTCTCGGCTTCAGCTTCTCTCCAAAATGTCACTCTCACTTGCTCTTGGGGCATTTGTCCTCTCTTAGCTTCTCCGGAGAAAAGTCTGCTTTCAAAGGCCATCTCCAAAATGTCTCTGTAAGTTGCAGCTCCTCTTTCAGCTCCTGTGCGTTCTTCAAAGTGTCCCTCTTGGCTGTAGCAAGCTCGCTCCTTCTGTCTGAGCTTATATAGTGCTCCAGTAAACCAATCAAGGCCCACGCTGAATGGGTGGGGCCACACCTCCATGGAAATTATCTAATCAGAGTTATCACCTACAGCTGGGTGGGTTGCATCTCCATGGAAACACTCAAAGAATTACAATCTAATCAACATCAGTATGTCTGCCCACACAAGACTGCATCAAAGATAATGGCATTTTGGGGGACACAATACATTCAAACTGGCACACCATTCTTTCTCTGATGGTTAATTTCATGCCTCAAACTGGCTAGGTTATGGTGTCTGCTTGTCTGGTCAAGCAAGCACTGGCCTGATTGTTACTATGAGGGTATTTCATAGATGGATTTGCACCTATTATTAGTTGGCTGCAATTACAGCTGATTGCATCTACAATCGACAAAGGAGATTGCCCCCGGCAGTGAGGAGAGTCTCCTCATCCAATCAGATGGACGTCTTAAAAGCCAGAACTGAGGATTGCAGAAGTCAAAAGAAGAATTTCTACCTCTACTTCTGCCAGCCAGCCAGCTTTCCTGGGAAATTTAATTTTACATTATCAGTTTCCAGCTTGTGACCTGCCCCATGGAATTTGGACTTACCAATCCCCATGGTCATGTGACCCAGTTCCTGTAATAAATCTTCTCTTGTCAGGTCTGTTTTTCTGGAGAATCTTGACTAATACTCTTTCCCTTGTGCTTCCTGAGATTTCTCCCTAAATAAGCCACGAAGCTGAGTCCCTGTTTCAGGATCTGTTTTTGGTGGGATCCAAACCAAGAGACTGCTATTGTCTCAGTTCTGTAACGCCAAAGATCTCTGAAAGCAGTTAGAAAGAAGAGAAATAAGTTGTAAAAGAACTTGGGGCAAAATAACTACGCAGACTAATCCCTGGGTCATTTGTAGGAAAGATTTCGTAAGTTCCCCACATCACAGACCCTACTGGCTTTTCCCAGTAGGCAAGAATTTCAAGCAAGCACCCACAATATTAAGGATTGTACTAAAATTTTCTGTTGTGGCATCATGTAACTAGCTCCAACATAACTTCATCTGTTTAATACAAAGGTTTTGAGTCAGATGAAAGTCTGGTCAGACAACAAGTGGAATAAGCATGCAGCATTTCAGAAAGGACTTCACACTCCACAATTCCCATTGTCTCAGTTTTCTGGGGCTGCCACAATGAAGCCCTACACACTGGATGGCTTAAAGCAATGGAAATCGATTGTCTCCCAGTTCTGGAGGTGAGAGAGGTGTGAAATCAAGGGGCTGGCAGGCCGTGTCAGAAGGGAAGAATCTGCTCCATGCCTTTCCTGGCTCTTGGTGGTTTGCTGCCAATCCCCGGCCTTCTCTGTCTCCGTTGTCACACAGCATTCTCCCCTGTGTCTGTCTGTCTCCACATTTCCTCTTCTTGTAAGGACGTCAGCCATAGTGGCTTAATGGGCTGCCCTCCTCCAGGATGGCCTCATGTGAACTTGCCTAATTCCACAATGACCCAATTTCCCAATAAAGTCACATTCTCACGTACTGGGCATCAAGACGTCAACATATCTTTTTGGGAGACCAAGCACAACCTGCAACACCCAGGAATTGTAAATCACCACGTGTTTATTTTCCTTTCACTTTCTTTCTTAAATATATCAAACCAGGAAGGAATTAAGGCATCCCTTCATTAATTCACCTGAACTCATTTTTTTTAACAATAATTTTATTCTTTCCTAAAGTACTTTTCAAATTTCACACTAAGATTCCAAAACAGAGTAAAGATAACACTAGAATTACTTTTTTAAAAAAATTCAGTTTTATTGAGATATATTCACGTACCATACAATCAGTCACCACGTACAATCAATTTTTCACAGTACCATCATATAGTTGTGCATTCATCACCACAGTCAATTTTTGAACACATTCATTACTCCAAAAAAAAATTAAAATAAGAATAAAAATAAAAGTAAAAAAGAATACCCAAAACATCCCACTCCCCCATCCCTCCCTATTATTCATTTAGTTTGTCCTCATTTTTCTACTCATTTGTCCATAAACTGGATAAACAGAGTGTGAGCCACAAAGTTTTCACAATCACACAGTCAAACTGTGTAAGCTACATAGTTATACAATCATCTTCAAGAATCAAGGCTACTGGACTGCATGAACTCACTATTGAAATGCCTTTTACAAAACTCAATTCCTGACTTTGATTTTTCCACCTTCCAAGGGATCTCTTACTTAGAGACTGCACTGCAGTAACAATTCGCTGTTGGATAATGGTTTTTGGTCTCTGTGACTGTTAGTATAAACATAATTCTTACTAATAAGGAATTTCAAAGAGCATAAAAATGAAGGGAAGGATATTTAAAAGCTTTTCATTTCCAAGATGTTTTATTCATCTTGCTTTATTTCTTAGACACTTAATTTACTGAGCTGACTCACCCTTGATCTTAAGAACTGTAAACTACTGGAAGCACAACTGTCCTCATAACAGAGGATGCAGCATCTCTCATCTGTCATCTTTCCAATTAGATAATAGATGCACAGAGACTAATCTCATTGAAGCATGGCTCTGTGTATAGTAAACTTCATGATAACAAATGTTTTTATTTTAAAATGTAGGCCTTGAAAAAACGTCATTGCAGAAAATTCAACCCAACTAACTCCAGGAGGTCTTTTTGCTTCGAGATACAGAGTTCTAGCCAAGAAATTGAACAGATTATTAGCATGTTCAACTCTCGCTTTTTAAAGAAAATCAGTCCAACAACTAGGATAATGAATATGTAGCAGAGAGACCCCTTTAAAAAGAGCTACGTTTGATAACTACACAGCATCAAATGAAACGAAATGGAATAACTCAATCTCATGAGATGCTCTTGCTGCCTTGTATTAAGCCATTTGATTATCTTTGGACCCATGCCGTTGCCTCTTTTCTAGAACAAAAGGTCAGACCAGCACTTCTCTTGCTAATGTTGCACAGCACAGAACCACAAAGAAGAAACTGGATGAGGCAGATTTCACCAGCCTGTGGATCCCACTGAGGTCACATTTATGCCAGGGCTGAAATTATCAAGCCTTGGAGCTCTACCTTCCTGGCAGTCAGTCACTTAGACATACTCAGAGGGTTCTCGGCCACTTTTGATAATACCCAGATGTCTTATCTCAAGTCTGTTTGTAGGAACACAGCTCTGCCATACACAGTTGCACTTTGGGCTGTCTCCTGGGAAGCAATAGGCTGGCCCAGGATTCCACACAGGGCTTGAAGAACTGTCCCCTCCCCAATGTGTTAAGAACAAAGCTGTGGGAGGAGCTAATATGGCAGCATAGAGAAGAGTGGAAGACTGTTAGTACCCCCTGGAACAATTCATAAATGACCAAAAAGCTAGTAAATAACCTGGAATAAGGGGAGGCAAACGTGACTGTCCACTCATCATCCACCAACCTGAAATGGGAGGAATGCCCAAGATCACAGCATAAAATCTGCAAGTAAAAACTGTGGACCCGCACTGAGAGCTGAGAGCCAAGAGCCCCTCCCTCATGGAAGCCTCACAGTGCTGGAGAGTAGCACTCTCCAAACAAGCTAGTATACCTCAGCCCAGCTCCAACTGGGGTTTTAATGTTAACTGCTCAGTGCAGACGGCAAGTCCCCAATAAGCAGACAGAGGCTTTTGGTGACAACTGACCTTGGGAGAGTCAGGGGACATATCTGTCTCAGGATGGGGGGCCCAGAGGATCGGATGCTATCTCTGGCTGACGGGTGAATCTGGGAGCTTTTCTGTTCCTTTCTCTCTCTGTGGAGAAAGCCTCAGCCATTTTCAGCCTGCAGTGCTTTGCAGTAGAGAAAGCCTCAGCCATTTTAAAATCACAGCACTTTGACCAACAGAATCAGAGAAACAAAGAACTTACTGAGATGCAGATGACATCTCTGGAGGGGGCATAGCTTCCCAAGAGGAAAGGGAGGGGCCCAGCTCTACTGCCTGCCTTACCAGAACCAGACCCCAAAGCCTGGAGGAGGAGAGCCACAGGCCACACCCTCTTACACAGGTGGTGACAGGCTGACAGGTGCACCTGCCAGGCAGAAAATCACAGGGTGTGTCAATCCTCCAAGAAAAACCATCAGGGAAACCGGATACTGAATATTTCCTCATTCTGTGACCTGAGCCTGTTCCCAACTGGGAAAACCTGATTGGGGTGGCCTAGGAGGTCAGATGCCCAGACAACAGAAAACTACAACCTACAATAAGAAAAATGAAGTTATGGCCCAGTCAAAGGAACAAACGTACACTTCAACTGAGATACAGGAATTTAAACAACTAATGCTAAATCAATTCAAAAAGTTTAGAGAAGATTTGGCAAAAGAGATAAAGGCTATAAAAAAACACTGGGCATACATAAGGCAGAAATCCAAATTTCAAAAAAACAACTAGCAGAATCTATGGAATCGAAAGGCACAACACAAGAGACGAAAGACACAATGGAAACATACAACAGCAGATCTCAAGAGGCAGAAGAAAACACTCAGGAACTGGAGAACAAAACACCTGAAAGCCTACACGCAAAGGAGCAGATGGAGAAAAGAATGAAAAAATATGAGCAACGTCTCTGTGAACTTAAGGATGAAACAACATACAAGAATGTCCATTTTCATTGGTGTCCCAGAAGGAGAAGGGAAGGGAAAAGGGGCAGAAGCACTAATAGAGGAAATAATCAATGAAAATTTCCCATCTCGTATGAAACACATAAAATTACGGATCCAGGAAGCACAGCGTACTCCAAACAGAATAGATCTGAATAGGCCTATGCCAAGAGACTTAATAATCAGATTATCTAACATCAAAGACAGAGAGACAATCCTGAAAGCAGCAAGAGAAAAGCGATCCATCACATACAAAGGAAGCTTAATAAGACTATGTGCTGATCTCTCAGCAGAAACCATGGGGGCAAGAAGGAAGTGGTGTGATATACTTAAGATACTGAAAGAGAAAAACCACCAACCAAGAATCCTATATCCAGCAAAACTGTCCTTCAAATATGAGGGAGAGCTCAAAATATTTCCCGACAAACAGACAATGAGAGACTTTGTGAACAAGACACCTGCCCTACAGGAAATACTAAAGGGAGCAGTACAGAGTGATAGGAGAGGACAGGAGTGCGTGGTTTGGAACACAATTTTGGGAGATGGTAGCACAGCAATGTAAGTACACTGAACAAAGATAACTATGAATATGGTTGAGAGAGGAAGGTTGGGAGCATGTGAGACACCAGAAGAAAGGAGGAAAGATAAAGAATGGGACTGTGTAACTCAGTGAAATCTAGAGTGTTCAACAATTGTGATAAAATGTACAAATATGTTCTTTCACGAGGGAGAACAAGCAAATGTCAACCTTGCAAGGTGTTAAAAATGGGGAGGCATTGGGGGAGGGATGCAATCAACATAAACTAGAGACTGTAACTAACAGAATCATTGTATCATGCTTCCTTTAATGTAACAAAGGTGATATACCAAGGTGAATGCAGATAAGAGGGGGGAATAGGGGAGGCATGTTAGACACTTGACATTGGTGGTGTTGTCTGACTCTTCACTCTACTTTAATTTAAGGTTATCTTTCCTTTTGCTGCTCCCTAGCTGTCATTTTATTTTCCTTTTTCTTTTTTCTTTTTCTTTTCCCTCTCTGCCTTCTTTGACTCTCCCTCCTGCCTTGTGGAAGAACTGTAGATGCCCTTATATAGATAGTGGTGAAGGTGGTGAACACATAAATATGTGACCATACAGAGAACCATCAATTGTTTACTTAGGATGGAATGTATGGTGTGTGAACAAACCATCTTAAAAAAAAAACATGGGTTGATGAAGAAACCTCGAGGGCAATATACTGAGTGAAATAAGCCAGACACATAAGGAAAAATATTGCAGGGTGTCACTGATAGGAACTAATTAGAATATGTAAACTCATAGACATGAAATATAAGGTACCAAGATATAGGACGAGGCTAAAGAATGGGGAGTGCTTGCTTAGTATGAGCAGAATGTTCAACTAGGATGAACTTAAATGTTTGGAAATGAACAGAGGTGTCAGTAGCAAGATGTGAGAATAATGAACAGTGCTGAATGGTACGTGAATGAGGTGGAAAGTGGAAGCTCAGAGTCATATATGTCACCAGAAGGAAAGTTGGAGGTCAAAAGATGGGAATGTATAAAACTGAATCCTATGGTGGGCAATGTCCATGATTAACTGTACAAATATTAGAAATCTCTTCCATGAACCAGAACAAATGTATGACAATACAATTAGAAGTTAATAATAGAGGGGCATATAGGGAAAAAATATATACCTATTGCAAGCTATATACTACAGTTAGTAGTATTTCAATGTTCTTTCATAAACAGTGACAAATGTACTATACCAGTACTACGAGTCAACAATTGAGGGGGGTTGGTTAGGGATATGGGAGGATTCGAGTTTCCTTTTCTTTTTCTTTTTTTTTTTCTTTCTTTTTTTTGTCTTTCACTTTATTTCTTGTCTGGAGTAATGGAAAGGTTCTAAAAATTGAACAAAAATTAAGTGTAATGAAAAGGTTCTAAAAATTGAACAAAAATTAAGTGTGGTGATGGATGCACAGCTGTATGAGGGTACCAGGGGCAACTGGTTGTACACTTTGAATCTAGGATAATTGTATGGTATGTGAACAATCTCAATAAAAATTACAAAAAAAAAAGAACAAAGTTGTGGAGGCAGGGCAAGATGGTGGCATAGAGAGGTGTGGAATTTAGTTTGTCCTCTAGAAAGACTAGTAAATAGCCAGGAACAACTAGTAAATAGTCTGGAACAACTGTTGGGGTCATCCATGACTGGACACACATCATACACCAGCCTGGAATGGATGGAATGGCCAAGAATGCAACATAGAACTGTACATAAAGCTCCCCAAACTGCAGCACTGATACCCCTCCCCCACTAGCATGGCAGGGTGAGTTGGAACATTCCCTGTGGGATAAAGAAGCAGGCTACTAAGAGCAAGGGAAAGTAGTTCAACCAAGCTCCAAATGCAGTTTTAATTAACAAATTTGGATGACTGAATACAAGCTACAAGCACAGATAAACCCAGAGCAAGCAGGAAAGGAACCCTGGAGTCTCTCCCAGCAGAGGGGAGGTGGGGCTGGCAGAAAAAAAAATAGAAACAGAGGATCTGGAGACAGCTGAGCAAAGAATACTGGAAAACAGCTGTGTCCCAAGAAAAGGGGCACAGAGAACCGGGTACCAACTCTGGTAGACTGGTGAAACTGGGGCTGGGGACTGCTCTGAAAAGGGAACTTCTTTCTTTTTTCTTTTTTTTTTCCTCCCATTCTAAGTAGCTCATTAGAGAAGGCCTCAGGCATTTTCAAGTGTTGGTGTTGACTCAGGAAAGGGTGGAGTTAAGAGAGGGTCAGAAACAAAGGAAAAAGTCAAGTGAAGTAGATAATTCTCTAAAGGGTGTATCTTCCCTAAGAAAATGGGGGTGGGGCCCAGCTCAGGTGGCTGCCTTCCCTCGAGAATTCAGACCCCAAGGCCTGGGGGGAGAAAAAAAAACAAGAAACAACTTAAGCTTGGCTTCTGACACCCTCAGCCCCTGGCCAGGACAGGGGCTCTTTTCACCAACAGGGAGATGTGGACTGACAAGTGCTACCTGCTGGACAGGATAGGAACAACACAGCATCTAGAGACCTCACAGGAAAGTCTGACAACCTTCTGGGCCTCATCTTCAGGGAAACTTGATACTGACTACACCTTCCTTCTGAGACCTGGGCCTGTCTGGTCTGGGAAAACATGGTTGGAGCAACCAGATGCCTAGACAACAAAAAATTACAAGTCACATTAGGAAAAACAAAGATATGGCCCACCCAAAGAAATAAACTTACATGTCAAATGAGGTACAGGAGCTGAAACAACCAATTAAAGATGTTCAAGCAAATCTTGTAAATCAAAGCAATGAGTTGAAGGAAAATGTGGCAAAAGAGATGAAGGATATAAAGAAGACACTGGGTGACCATAAAGAAGAATTCATAAGCTTGAAAAAACAAATGGCAGAACCTACAGGAATGAAATTCACAACAGAAGAGATGAAAAACACAATGGAGACATACAACAGCAGATTAGAAGGGGCAGAAGAAAGAATTCAGGAAATAGAGGACAGGACATCTGAAATCCTATGCACAAAAGAACAGATAGGGAAAAGAATGGGAAAATATGAGCATCTCAGTGAATTGAATAGCAACATTAAGCACATGAATGTATGTGTCATGGGTGTCCCAGAAGGAGAAAAGAAGGGAAAAGGGGAAGAAAGAATAATAGAAGAAATAATCACTGAAAATTTCCCATCTCTTATGAAAGACATAAAATTACAGATCCAAGAAGCACAGCATACCCCAAAAAGAATAGATCCAAATAGACTTATGCAAAGACACTTAATAGTCAAATTATCAAATGTGAAAGACAAAGAGAGTTCTGAAAGCAGCAAGAGAAAAGCGACCCATCACATTAAAAGTAAGCTTGATAACACTATATGTGGATTTCTCAGCAGGAACCATATCATGCCAAGGCAGGGGTATGATATATTTAAGATACTGAAAAAGAAAAACTGCCAACCAAGAATTCTATATCTGGCAAAACTGTCCTTCAAAAATGAGGGAGAGTTTAAAATACTTTCAGACAAACAGACACTGAGAGAGTTTGTGAACAAGATACCTGCACTACGAGAAACAATAAACGGAGCACTGCAGGCAGTAGGAAAAGATAGGAGAGAGAGCTTTGGAAAAGAGACTAAAAATGAAGGCTAACAGTGAGAGTGAAAAATAGAGACAGAGGGAAAATAATAAAATAATAAAATAAAATAAATAAAATAAAATAAATACAATACAATAAAATAAATAAAATAAAATAAAATAAATAAAATAAAATAAAAATGACATATAAATTCCAAAAGAAAAAATGGTAAACAGTAGACATTACATTGAGAAATTACCCAGAAACAAAAGGGCAAATACTGTATGGTCTCACTAATATGAATTAACATTAATGAGCAAACCTTGAGAGTTAAAGTTTAGAACACAGGTTATCAGGATATAGAAAGAGGGTAGAGATCAGGCATTTGATGCTGAAAAAGTACAGAATGTTCAGCAGGATTGATTGCATAGATTCAGAAATCGATAGCAAAATACTATGTGATGGTAGCACAATATTGTAAGTACACTGAACAAAGATAAGTGTGAGTACAGGTGAAAGAGGAAGGTTAGGAGCATGTATAATACCAGAAAGAAAGATAGAAGGTGAAGACTAGGATTGTATAATTTGGTGAATCCTAGACTGGTCAATGATGGTGATTATGTGTAGTAATATAAGAATGTTTTAATGTGAGGGAGAACAAATGAATGTCATCCATGCAAGGTGCTGAAAACTGGGTGATATAGGGGAAAAATACAATCAGTGTGAACTAGAGTCTATTGTTAACAGTAACCTTGTAATATGTTTCCATTAATTGTAACAAAGGCAATATGCCAAAGCTAAAGGTCTCTAAGAGTGAGATATAAGGGAGTGGTATGGGATTCTTGGTGGTGGTGTGGTTGTATGACCTTTCATTGTATTTTATTTTATTTTATTTTTTCTTCTATCTTTTTTTACTCTTCATTTTTTTTCTCCTCTTCCTTTTTCATTGCGGAAGAAATGGAAATGTCCTTATATAGGTAGTGTTGGTGAATGCATAATTATGTGAAACTGGGAATCACTGATCGTTTACTTAAGATAGATTGTATAGGGTGTGAATAAAACTGTTTTCAAAAAATAAACAGAGGGATACAAGTGCTGGAGAAAATGTGGAGAAGGGTTGTACCTATTCCCTGTTGGTAGGGTGGTGAATAGCACAGTCTAGCTGGAGGGCAGTGTGGTGGTTCCACAGGAAACTAACTATGGGTTTGCCATATGGTGTTGCAACCCTGTTATTGGTTGTTTAGTGGGAGGAACTGAGAGCAGGGACATGAGTGGATTTTGCACACTGGCATTTGTGGCAGCAGTTTTTACAGTTTGCAGTGGATGGATGTGGCCTAAGGGTACATTGACCGATGAACGCAAAGGTGAACCATGGTGTATATGTACAATGGAAAATTGAGTGGCATCAAGAAGGAATGAAGTTGTGAGGTATGCAACCAGGTGAATGGACCTTGAGGACAGTATGTTGAGTGAAGTAAGCCAGAAATGAAAAGACAAACATTATAATACCTCACTAACATGGACTAACAATAATGTGCAAACTCTGAGAACTGAATCTTGGAGCATGGGTTATCAGGGGAAGGCTTATAAAGGTTCCTAGGTTGTACTTCTTGCAGCAGTCACATCTGTTCATGAGTTGTAACAGTTATTAGTAAATTCTGAGATGCTGAGCTGTTTGTGTGTGACCTGGTCAGTCCCTGGAACTTCAGGTGTCTGTGCGGTACCTGGGCATCAGAGTCAGAGTTCAGCAGCTGTGAATGTCAGCATTTCTCCATGCAACAATTGTTAAAGAGGCTGAAAAAGAGATCAGACTTCGATTGGAGATATAAATGAAATGTAGTTGGTTGAGATTGGGGTAGATCAGGCTAAAGGGTAGAGGATGATATTTACTAAGATTTTAAAACTTCAGCTTCCGTGTAGGACCAAACAAAGAGATGTTTATTTGGTGCAAAATCTATATTTTCTGTAGCACACTATATAATTTAACTTGTATGGTCAGTTTATTTAAACACCACAATTACATGGAACTTTGACTAGGGAATGAGATTGGTTGGTTTATACAGGTTAGTGTGAAGCCCCGATACATCCCAGAGTAATTTGGGCACAGAATAAAAATTATTTGAAATGCCCCCTTGAGGGACTGGGGAAAAATGTGGAATATTAAACTTTGCCAGT
This sequence comes from Choloepus didactylus, assembly GCF_015220235.1. Taxonomy (NCBI): domain Eukaryota; kingdom Metazoa; phylum Chordata; class Mammalia; order Pilosa; family Megalonychidae; genus Choloepus; species Choloepus didactylus. The sequence continues at coordinate 20,813,455 of NC_051320.1, forward strand.
TGGGGAATTCCTGATATTCTCACAAGCATTAGGGACTAAGAGTTTAGTAGGCCAAGCTCTCGATCTTGGGGCTTGCCCTTATGAAGCACAGCCTACTTATAATTGTACCTGAGAGTCTCCCCCAGAGAACCTCTTTTGCTGCTCACATGTGGGCTCTCTCTCTAAGCCAACTCAGCAGGTAAACTCACTGCCCTCCCCTCTACAAGGGACATGATTCCCAGGGGTGTAAATCTCCCTGACAACATGGGACATGACTCTCAGGGATGAGCCTGACCCTGGCATCATGAGATTGAGAAAGTCTTCTTGATCAAAAGAGGGAAGAGAAATGAAACAAAATAGACTTTCAGTGGCTAAGAGGTTTCAAATAATCAAGAGGTCGTTCTGGAGGTAACTCTTGTGCATTATACAGATATCCCTTTTAAGTTTTTAGTTTATTAGAATAGCAAGAAGGAAATACCTGAAACCACTGAACTGCAATCCAGTAGCCTTGATTCTTGAAGACGATTGTATAACTATGTAGCTTACATGGTGTGACTGTCTAATTGTGAAAACCTTGTGGTCCATACTCCCTTTACCCAGTGTATGGACAAATGAGTAGAAAAATGAGGACATGAAGAAAATGAATAATAGGGGGAGAAGAGGGGTATGGGATGTTTTGGGTGCTCTCTTTTATTTTTATTCTATTTTTATTTTTTGGAGTAATGAAAATGTTCAAAAATTGATTGTGATGAATTCACAACTATAGGATGATAGTGTGAACAACTGTTTGTTTCAGATGACTGTATGGTATGTGAACAGATTTCAAAAAAATTGCATAAAAAAAAAAAAAGAACACTACCATGTACCTCGTCTCACCCAGTCTCTCTCTTGAATCCAGTTCCTTTGGCTGCTGGCTCAGCACATGGTCACCTGTCAGCAGCTATTCCAGCAAAACAGAAGTATTGCCCAGGGGACAAGAACAATGATAAATCTTTAGGGAAGAAACAAGGCAAACAATTTTTCCCAGGAGACCCAAATGCAGAAGAAACACAATTCTGCTAAGCACAGAGGAAAATCTTAGATTATCTTGAGTAGCGGTGTGGTCCCTGAGCACCACACTGTCTCAAACCATTTTCCTAGCAGCAATTCTGCTCTACAAAGGTACAATGAAATGACACCCTCTTAGGGAGTTTGCCCAGATCAAAGGAATAGAGTGCCCCTAGGCCCACTTTTTGCACACAGGAAAAAATTCTTGCAATTTAAAATTACTGACTATTGTTCTTGTTCTTAATTCTCTACCATCCTCATTAAGATATTAAAATCTTTTAAGGAGAAGTTTCAGATTTAATTCCCACTGCTCCCAAATTCCCTACTGATCAAGTGTGTCAGTTTGTATATATTATGTACCCCTGAAAAAGCCATATTCTTTAATGCAATCTTGTAGGGGCAGAGGTATTAGTGTTGATTAGGTTGGAACCTTCTAATTGAGTGTTTCCATGAAGATGTGACCCACCCAACTGTGAGTGACACCTTATGTTAGGGTGTGACCTCTTGATTGAATGTTTCCTTGGAGGTGTGGCCCCACCCATTCAGTGTGGGCCTTGATTAGTTTACTGGAGTCTTATAAAAGCTCACAAACAGAAGGAGCTTGGTGCTGCAACCAAAAGGGACACTTTGAAGAATGCACAGGAGCTAAGAGAGTAACTGGAACACAACCTGAGACCAGCAGATGCCAGCCACATGCCTTCCCAGCTAACAGAGGTTTTCCAGACACCATTGGCCATCCTCCAGTGAAGGTACCCAATTGTTGATGCCTTACCTTGGACACTTAATGGTCTTAAGACTGCAACTTTGTAACCAAATAAACCCCCTTTATAAAAGCCAATCCATTTCTGGTATTTTGCATTGCAGCAGCATTAGCAAACCAGGACATCAGCCTAGAAATAGAATATACAGACACAGGCTATAGAGGTCTCCTTGTACCCAACACATTTTGCTTCAAGAATGCTGTTGACCTTGACCTGGCCTTACTTCAGAGCATCTTTAAGGGTTACTGCTAAAATGATGCCTTTCCAAAAGAAACAAATAAAAGCACCAACTTTATCACTACACATATGACTATATATATGCTCTCTAGAACAATTTGTCTGTCGCACCCCCCAGTAATTTAGAACCTAAACTTTAGATCCTCAACACGAGTAAAATTAAATTATAATAAATATACTAATCAATTATTTAAAGGAATATTTCTCAGTATCATCCCTTTATATGAACATTTGCATATAAAAATGATATGTACCCATCATTAAAAAACTTGGATATTAAAGAAACTAGAAGAGAATACAATTCCAATCACACAAAGTACCTAGAGATAACCGCTATTCACATTTTGGTGCATTATAATTTCTTCTATAAATTGCTTTGTGTAGATAAAATGTTACAATTTTGAACCTTATAATCTGCTTTTCTAGCCCCAAATATATAGTAAGAATCTAACTATGATTAAAATATTTCTCAAATTCTCTTTTGTAAAGGCTTCATAGTATTCCATCAGTAAATAGACCATAGTTTACTCAAGTATTACTCTATTATTGGACATTTACCTTTTCTTTTTTTTTAGCTATTATAGAAAATACTTAAATGTGTAGTTTGTGCAGAAATCTTCATCAGTATTCAAGTTATTTCCTTAGAACATTCCCTTATAAGTAGAATTCGGGGACACAGAATCTGTTGGTATAGATATAGTGTGAAATTGCTTTTCAATAAATTGTCACAATTTATAATTCTATGAAAATATGAGTGCTCACTTCGCTGCAGCCTTATCGATTGTGAATACTATCATTAAAAAAGAAGTCACCCACTTCCAGTGGAGCTGGAGTAACAAGGACCAAATTTAGCTTCCCATGTGTAACAAACACATAAGTAGAGGACACAATGACACTTAGGGTATTGGATATCAGGCAACGAAGGGCAGCAATCCCTGAGAAGAGGGAAAAATGTGAGGCAAGCACAACAATGCCTAGTTAACTATCTGGAGAAAGTGTGAGGACAGGTTTAGTGAATTTGAAAACATAGCAATAAAACTATTCAAAATATAAATTCAGAGAAGAAAATCAATGAAGAAAAATGAACAGAGAGACTAAGGTAAACCAGACTAAATGGAAAAGGATGATATTGACTGTGTTTTAAAACTTCAACTTCTATGTGAGATCAAAAGAAGAGATGTTTATTTGGTGGAAAATCTATATTTTCTGTAGGATGCTATATAATTTAACTGGTATGGTCAGTTTATTCGAACACCATAATTACATGGAACCCTGAATAGGAAGGGAGATCTGGTTGGTTTGTACAGGTTAGTGCAAAGCCCCAATACATCCCAGAGTAATTTGGACAGAGAATAAAAAATGTATTTGCAAAGCCCCCTTGAGAGACTGGAGAAAAATTGGAAATATTAAACTTCCTCACCTGGGGAATTCCTGATATTCTCGCAAGCATTGAGGACTACCATTGTAGTAGGCCAAGCCTTCGATCTTAGGACTTGCCCTTATGAAGCTTGTTACTGCAAAGTGGAGGCTAATCCTACTTACAATTGTACTCCCTTGAATAGGAGTGAGATCTGGTTGGTTTGTACAGGTTAGTGCAAAGCCCCAATACATTCCAGAGAACCTCTTTCGTTGCTCAGATGTGGCCTCCTTCTCTAAGCCAACTTGGCAGGTAAATTCACTGCCTTCCCCCCTACGTGGGACATGACTCCCAAGGGTGTAAATCTCCCTGGCAAGGTGGGATATGACTCCCGGCATCATGGGATTGAGAAAGCCTTCTTGCCCAAAGGGGGAAGAGAAATGAAACAAAATAAAGTTTCAGCAGCTGAGAGATTTCAATTGGAGTCAAGAGGTCATTCTGGAGGGCATTCTTATGCATATTATAGACATCCCTTTTTAGTTATTAGTGTATTAGAATAGCTAGAAGGAAATACCTGAAACTGTTGAACTGCAATCCAGTTGCAGATGATTGTATAACTATGTAGCTTATACGGTGTGACTGTGTGATTGTGAAAACATTGTGGCTCACACTCCTTTTATCCAGTGCATGGACAGATGAGTAGAAAAAAAGAGGGACAAAAAATAAATGATTAATAAAGGGGGAAAAGGAGTATGAGATGTTTTGGGTGTTCTTTCATACTTTTATTTTTATTCTTATTTTCATTTTTATTTCTTATAGTAATGAAAATGTTCAAAAAATTGTGGTGATGAATGCACAACTATATGATGATACTGTGAACAACTGATTGTACACTTCGGATAATTGTACAGTATGTGAATATATCTCAATAAAATTGCATTTTAAAAAAAGAATGAAAAAAAAAGTGAACGGAGAGCAGCTTTCATGAACTATAGGATAACTTCCAGCAGCCGAGTGTACACATTTAATAGGAGCCCCTGAAGGAAAGGGGAGAGAGGGAAAGACTGAAAAGATATCAAAGAGGAAATGGCCAAAAAGTTTCCAAATTTGATGAAAATTATAATATCAGAGATATAAGAAGTTCAACAAACTCCAAGCACAAGAAACTTGACAGCTATACCAAGACTGGGTACCAATTCACATCACATTAGACTTTTTTGGTAGAATTTGACAAGCTGATCTGAAATCTGTATGGAAATGCAAAGAACCTAGATTATTTAAAAAAAATTAAATAACATAGTTTGACAACTACTACTACCTGAATTCAAGACTTACTCCAAGGCTACATTAATCAAGATATTAGTGTAAAGGTAGATCTATATATCATTAAAACAGACTAAACAGACCAGAAATGGATTAACATATACATGGTCAATTAATTTTTGACCAAAGTGCTAAGGTTATCAAATGGTAAAAATACTGCCTTTTTAACAAATGCACAGAAACAACTACAAGCCTGTATTTTAAAAAAAGAACTTTATCTCCTATCTTACACCAAAAGCAAAAATTAATTCATAATGTATCATAGACATAAATGTGAAAGCTGAAACTATAAAAGAAGAAAACATGGGTGAAAATTTTTGAGACCCTGGGGCAAATATTTCTTAGATAGTACAAAAACAAAACATCTACTACCCTTAAAAAAGAATTGATAAATTAGAATTTACCAAAACTAAAAACATCTGCTCTTTAAAAGACATTGTAAGTAAAGTTAAAAGAAAATTGACCTGCTGGCAAAAATATTAGAAACATATATCTGACAGAATTTGTATCCAGAATATATAAAGAATTCTTACAATTCAATAACAAGAAGACAAATAGCTCAGAAGATCCAAACAGACTCTTCACAAGAAAAGTATATAGATGGCCAATAAGCACTGGAAAATTCTTAACTTTATTAGCCATCAGGGAAGTGAAAATAGAAATCACAACGAGACACTACTTCACATAAATGTGAATGGCTAAAATTAAAGACTAAGAACAGCACATTTCGGGGAGGAGATGGAACAACTTGATCTGTCATGTAAGGCTGGTGAAATTGACGATGTAGCCACTTTGGAAGACAGTTCAGCAGTTTCCTAAAAAGTTAAATATACACTTAACATAATGTGTAGCATTTCCATTCCTAGATATGTACCCAAAAGAAATGAAAGTCTATGTAATAAAGAGTCTGGCTCCATTTTTGGTGTTTGCTGACAGCTTCTCAGTCCTACAGCCTCCCCTTTATTTTTGTCCATATCTAGGTAAGCCAGTAAGAAAACCTGGTCAGTCCATCCTTGGTTGCAGGAGCTGAAGTTCAAACAAGTTGAAGTTCAAACAAGTTCAAACAAGAAGTTCAAATAAGCAAACAGATGTTCAAACCAGCTCTACCCCCAACTATATTAAAAACCAAAGCCACTAGCTCCTCCCTTACTCAAGGCACTCCATATCACCATGGGCACTTGCCCTGCTCTCCCTAAAAAGTCCCATTTTGTGAGGAATAAAGGTTTCCATACCCTTTTGGTGTGTGGGTGGCATCATCAGCCCAGACATCTGTGGTAGACTGAATTATGTAATCCAAATTAGACAGGTTCTTAATCTTCATCTGCATCTCTGTGGGTGTGAACCCACTGTAAATAGGACCTCTTGAAGATGTCATTTTTTAATTAAAAAATTGAAGTCAGAAGAGAAAGGAGAGGATGTCACTGTGAGAACTGAGGCAGGATGCAAGCAAAGGAGCCCCCAGGATAGCAAGCGGTCATCACCAGAATGTCACAGACTGCTACGGGGAGAAAGCAGTGCCTTGCTGATGCCTCGATCTTGGACGTCACCTAGCCTCGAAACCAGGTGACAATAGATTCCCACTGTTCAAGCCAACCCAATGTGTGGTATTTGTCATTGCAGCCCCAAAACTAAGACAATAACCAAACCAATTCTAGATGTTGGGTTGATCCAGCCCTCTGCAGGACAATCACAAAAGAATCTCTGTCCACAAAAATATGTGCATACAAATGTCTATAGCAGCTTTATTCATAGTAGGCCCAACCTGGAAATAATATGAATGTCATCAACAGGTAAACAGATAAACACTTAACGGTCTATTTATACAATGGATTATTACTCAGTAAAAAAACAAATTGCTGATATATGCAATGAAACAGCTGAATCTTAAAAACATTATGATGTGGAGGGAAAGCCAGACACAAAAGAGTACATAATGCATTAGTCCATTTATATTAAAATCTTGAACTCACAAAACCAATAAACTCTGATAAAAATCAGATTAGTGGTTCCTGTTCTTTGACTGGGCCTTTATGACCGAGCAGATAGAGTGACATTCAGTGTTTCTGGCAGATCAGGGTGCAATGTAGAGCCCATGGCAAGCTCAGACACCAAGTCAACAGTAGAAATTTCTAGATTTTGTAGCAAAACATTTAAATCAGTTGTCTCTAATGATCACTGGTAGAGAATGAATACCTTCTCTTCGGACACCAAATAACTCTGAACTGAGATGCCTGAAAGGAACTGGGTATTATCTGATCACCACACCACAAAATAGGAGAAGCCAGAACACTTCATCATGAAGTGAAAACTATTGTTTATTCAGGATTAAGCTGAACAGATCTCAAAGGCAGAAGTAAATTGTGTGGTCACATCACAACAACTCCTGTGGTACCCCCACCTCTCCCTCAGTTTACACTTGTGGTGTCAGGGGCAATGCCTGTGGATTTAGGAGGATAAAACTCAAGGCTGTTTTACAGCTGACTGTGGTACTGGCCAGAAGTGAGCTCCTATGGATTTAAAGACCAGTAAAGAAAGGAAATCTCAATGGTGAGACTTTTAAACTCTGACATTGCAAGTCTACCACAAGTCTGGAGGAGTTTTGACATTTCATGTTTGGTTGCTTTCCAGGGTTTCCTGCCAGTGTAAGTTAAAGATATGACCTTTATTCTTGTTCAGTGGATCAAAAATCTACTCACACATATAAGTACATATGTGTCATGTACAAACATTAACTAAGTACCTATGGAGGAAAAGGAATACGAATTCTTCTATCTCCAAATTGGCAAGGTCCTGCCCACAATAGTTAGAGTTAATAATATCATTCCAAGTAATGTTAATTCTTTTTTTCATCCATTCCTGGTTAGCATATACAGGAAATAAAAATACAATTCCTGAGTCATCAGCCTCTTAACCACTGCTTCCTTAGCTTTAGATACAGCCAGCAGAAGCTTTGAAATGACTACTTGCAAGCACTTGACAGATCATCATTTTCACCCTATTTTCTGACTCATAGGTAGAAACTAAGGAGAGAGGAGAGTTTATTTCTTCTGATTATACTTCTGGGATACACATTTTTAATTCTTTTTGACTGAAATACAATGCAGATACCAAAAAATTCACCTCTTTAAACTCTACAATTCAGTGGTTTTTAGTATTTTCACAGTTATGCAACAATAGTACAAAGTCTTCCAATCCATGATCATGGGATGCCTTTCTATTTAATTAGGTCTTTAATTTCTTTCAGCAATGTTTGTAGTTTTCAATGTACAAGACTTACACTTACTTAATTTATTCCTAAGCATTTTATTCTTTTCAGTGCTATTTTAAATGGAATTGTTCTCTTAACTTCATTTTTGACTTGTTCATTACTAGTGTCTGGAAATAAAATTATTTTTGTACATTGATATTATATGCTGCAGCATTGCCAAACTTGTTTATTAGCTCTAATAGTTTTTTTTTTTTTTTGAGGATTCTCTAGGATTTTCTACATATAAAATCATGTTATCTGAAAATAAAGATAGCTTACTTCTTACTTTAAATCTTGATGCCTTTCATTCCATTTTCCTGTCTAATTGCTTTGGCTAGAATTTCCAGTAAAAATGTTGAGTAAAAATGGCAAGAGAGAACATCTTTGTCTTGTTCCTGATATTTGAGGGAAGACCTTTAGTCTTTTACCATTATGTATGATGGTAGCTGTAATTTTTTTATGGATGCCCTATATCAGGTTGGGGAACTTCCCTTCCACTTCTAGTTTTCTGAGTAATTGTGTTTTTTTTTTAATCATATAAAAGCATCGGCTATTTTTATTTACTTTGCAATATTGCTTCCCCTCCCCATCATGAACAAGTATAATATAGCAAACTGATCACATAAGTTGTCAGAGATGTCATAGCCAAAGCATGCAACTTAAGCAAGTTTATAATAATATCAGCCACAGACAGCCAACAAGAAAGCACATTACCCACATTCCCAGAAGGACAAAATTATGTACATTTTACCTTTTATATTAACACCTAGTAATACACAGATTACAATTTTCCCCCAGGAAAAAGAATTTAGCATATCTAAATGCCCAAAACTTCTTATATCAGAAACCTCTTATCTATAAGAACACAGAAAGATTAAGAGCAGTGGAGGAAATAATAGAATTGATAAATTTTCTATTAAGAGAAACAACTGACAAGTTTCATTGTAGAATATCATTTCTGCATCTTTTTATACTGTTAAGTCAACTTTCAATTTTTTCAATCATATCAAGGGACAGAGACAACATGAAAAATATTCCATGTACTTTTATTAACATCAGCTTAAAATTATTTCTCACTGCACTTAATAAACTAATTTTTATTTAGTTTTTAACTGGTTTCATGCCTACAATCTATTTTTTATTACACAGAGACTGAAATTGCCACAGATTTTCAGCATAATGGCTAAAGGTGGACAACGAGACAATCAAAGTGAGGAAAAGATTTAGATAATGCATATGGTTACTTAGCTTCTGAATAACAGAGTTGATTCTGGAATGGAGAATTAACCTTTAATGAATGAGAAAAACCAATGAGATACACTATATAAATTGCCTTCCAAGGAAAAACTTCTATTTTAAGTTGTGCCCAAATGACTATTGACAAGAATGATAGTATTAAGAAGTCATTTTTTCCTATTAAAAGGAAATAATATTTCTTTTCATGTCTAAAGATAACACTTATTATATAAATAAGTGGTAAATGTTCATAAAATGTTTAAATTCAGCAATATGTCTAATGACTTTCTCATGATACATGAGTAGTTTTTTCTTGTTATAATAACCTAGTGGCCATTTTTCAGATAGATGCATATTTCTGTATTCAGATAATTTACCTATCACTAACAATATCCTATCATAAACACTTCATTTTCAATACCCACATTGTAAGTAAAAAAGGTGACAAGTGAATTCATAAGCCGTGACAATTTAAAGCATTAAAAAAATACTGTTGCCTTCAAATACACATCTTTAGCTTCAATTCTTATCTGCACAATACTATATGTCTAGACTAACCCAAATAAGCCAAGGAGAGAGAGCCATATCTGCTGACTTTCATGGTTATTTTGAGATAAAAATAAAGATCTTCAAGGATCCTAAAAGAGACTTGTGCTTCTTCAGCACTGAAGCCAGTCAGCAAAAGTAAAAAGAGAAAAACTGTTACGAGCCAATATATTCTAAAAACAAAGACTCTAGGAGAGAGAATATGCTATGATATTTCCAGGCATTTATAATAATTATATCATATTATTTTTCTTTGGTTTTTAAATTCCTCAAAAGCTTCTCAGGAATTTTATTCATTTTTTTCAACAGCAAATGAAGGACTTTATCATGAAGAATGCAATCAATAATCAATCGTATTAGCTGGAATATGCAATCAATGTTAAATACTCCTAACGTTTGAAACCATGCCTTCCAGCTATAACGAAGCAATTAAGAATTTCCTGTCATCTCTGGACATTCAAATAAGAGATGACATTTCACAGAAGCAACCTGATTACTACATTTATATCGCATAAAATAAAAATTTTAAGTTTTATTAAAATTTTTATTTTAATTGATATTTGTAAATGTGTCTCCAGGATAGAGAATGAATCCTAATGGGAAATGTACATATTCCTTATCCCTTAAGTACTTTGGATCCCACACTGCTATAGGAATTTTACACTTTAGGATAATTAGAAGGCACATGATAAATAAAGAGCTAAGACATAAACATTAGAAAAACTAATGTTTTGATTGCACAATTCTAGGCAGAGATTTATACCTGGTTTTGAAAACCTGCGTTTGCTTTTGTTGCTTCCAGACTATCACCTCTTGTTAGGACTGAAATTCCATGAAGCTGCTGGCTTTGGTTACAGCAGCTTTAAGTTTTAGAGAGAGCTATGTGAATCTGTGCTGCTCCAGGGTAATGGTTCAGAGTACTTCAGCTCATTCTCAGTGCTGCTTTCTTCGGCTGTTGATCTCCATGAAGCATCTTTATTAACTCTAAATATTTGGCATCTTTGGTGGGTACCACTACCATCCTTTTCGTGGATTCTTTTGTCAATAATATAATTCTCTTGGGAACACAGGGAATTTTGGGAAAATATTCGATCTCTAGCTCTCTGATACTCCTCTCCTCTTCTATAGATTTGCTTCTTCTGTCATCTTTCAATTGTATTCTCATCTGGTTATCACCTTTGTCAAAGCTAGAGTTATCGCTCTTGAGAATGTAACATTTCTGAAAGTCTTCACCTTTATCATCCTTAATATGTTCATTAAATTTCTGATCAGGTATTCTTGTATTGCTAGTTTTGTTAACCATGACAGACTTCCCACTCTGATCAATGTTGTGGTCTAATCCAAAGTAACCAGCTACCCTGTAATAACATCCTATGGCAAGACATCATTGGAGGGAAATTTTTACGGGGAGACTCTATTACCAATGAAATCTAAACTTCCTTGTTCCAATTTCAGCAGCATCATTCTGTCCCTGGGATTACTCTTTAATGTATTTATTTAAAAAATCACGTAGATCTATGCCAATTGAATCAGTGTATTCTTGACTGGAATCTCTTTATAACATTTTTCTGGGCAACTTTCACTGGCTCTTTTTCAGCTTCATCTTTTGAGGGCTTCTCCTCTTTATCAAATGATTGTGTTAACTGTATCTGAATTTTCTCCTGGTTCTCCTGTGTAATCTCTGCTGCAGGAGGTGGTGGATATTCTTCACACACTGCAAGGCTCTGAACTAGCTTTGACTTTGAGCTTGACTCCAAATCAATATTGTGCCAATACAACATTCATTCTTTTCTGCCAAAATCTTCCCATAGTTTTCTTACTTGATAAGATTTTCTACTCTGGTTGTATCTTTCACTTCTGCCTCCAAATCCTTCATTGTTTCAGTTTCATCTTGTACAGGAACACTATAGACATCTTCGTTAGCAAAGATTATTTTAGAAGTCTACAGAGAACTTGAAGCATGATGTGTTCTATGGATTTGGGATTGTTCCACAAAAAATCAAATAAAATAATCCAAGTTTCCTTTACACAGTTGTCAGCCAGGATGTCAATTGTATTGAACCATCAGGACTGTGGCAGAAGGAGTCCCATGTCCTTGTCACCATTGCAGATTTCTGGTCAGAAATGGACTGTCTTGGATCAAATGTAACATACCTTTCAGTGGTCCACATAACTGAGAAGGAGGAGGAGTAGGAGGAGGCAGTTGGAGCATGGCATGGCAGGGCGACAGCGGGGCTCGGTGGGTGCTAGTAAGAGTCTTACAATGGGGTATTCTGCTGAGTGTGTTTATCATGAAATGGTGCTGGATTTTTTTCTGCATCATTGAAATGATCATGTGTTTTTGTCATTTAGTCTATTTTTATGCTGTTGTTCTGGTTTGCTAATGCTGCCATTAAGCAAAATACCAGAAACGGATTGGTATTTTAAGACAAAGTTACAGTCTTAAGGCCATAAAGGTGTCCAAGCTATGGTGTCAAGAAGTACACCTTCATCGAAGGAAAGCCAATGGCATCCAGAAAACATCTGTTAGCTGGGAAGGCACGTGGCTGGCGTCTGCTGATCCCAGGTTGTGTTCCAGCTCCTCTCTCAGCTCCTGTGCATTCTTCAAAGTATCCCTCTTGGCTGTAGCACTTCCTTCTGTCTGTGAACACTTTTATAGGACTCCAGTGATTCAATTAAGACCCACCCTGAATGGGTGGGGTAACACTTCCATGGAAATTATCCAATCAAAGGTCTCACCCACAGTTGATTGAGTCACATCTCCACAGAAACAATCAATAGGTTCCAACCTAATTAACACTAATATGTCTGCCCCCACAAGATTGCATCAAAGAACATGCCATTTTGAGGGACATAATACATCCAAACCGGCACAGCTGTATTACATTGAATAATTTTTGTATGTTGAATCAACCTTGCATTCTTGGGATAAATCCCACATAGTTATGGTATATAATACTTTTTGTATGTCGCTGGATTCAGTTTACTAGTATTTTGCAAAGACTTTTATGTTTATATTCATCATGGATATTGGCCTGTAGTTTTCTTTTTTGTGTGACGTCTTTTTCTGGTTTTGGTATCAGGGTAACACTAGACTCATAGAATGAGTTAAGAAATATTCCCTCCTCTTCTATTTTTTGAAAGATTTTAAGAAGAAGTCATGTTAATTCTTCTTTAAACATTAAGTAGAATACATCTGGTCTTGAATTTTTCCTTTTGAGAAGGTTTTTTGTTACTATTTCAATCTCTACTTGTTATAGGGCTATTCAGATTTTCTATTTCTTCTTGAGTCAGTTTTGGTAGTTTGTGCTTCTAGGAATTTGTCCAGTTGATCTAGATTACATAATTTATTGACATACAGTTGTTCCCAGCATTTTCTATAATCCTTTTATTTCTGTAAGTTTGGTAGAAATGTCCCCTCTTTCACTCTCAATTTTAATAGTTTGAATCTTCTTTTTCTTCTTGGTAAATCTAGCTAAATATTTGACAATTTTGTTGATCTTTTCAAAGAATAAAGCTTTGGTTTTGTTGATTTTCTCTATCATTTTTCTATTCTCTGTTTCATTAATTTCCATTCTCATCTTTAATATTATTATTCCTTTTTCTTGCTTTGGGGTTAGTTTGCTCTTCTTTTTCTAGTTTCTTAAAGTGGAAGCTTAAGTTATTAATTTGAGATCTTTCTTCATTTTAACATATGGCTCTTTATAGTTATACACTTCCCTTTCAGTGCTGATTTAGTTGCATCCCATAAGATTTTATATATTGCTTTTTAATTTTCATTCTTCTCAAAGAATTTTCTAATTTTCCTCACAATTTCTTCTTTGGTCCATTGGTTCTTTAGGAGTGTAATGTTTAATTTCCACATATTTGTGACTTCCAAATATTTTTCTGTTAATGATTTCTAGTTTCAATCCATTATTGCAGAAGATACTTTGTAAGATTTCAATATTTTAGAATTGAACATATGGTCTATCTTGGAGAATGTTCCAAATGCATTTGAATAGAATGTGTATTCTGCTATTTTTGGCGGAGTGGTCTTTAGATGCCTGATAGGTATAGTTGGTTTATACTTTTGTTTGTGACTTCTATCCCTTGATGATTTTATGACTAGTTATTCCATTAGTGAAGGTGAGGTGTTGAAGTGCCCCTCACCCATTATTGTTGAATTGTCTATTTCTTCCTTCAATTCTGTCAGTTTTGGTTTCATGCATTTGAGGCTCTGTTGTTAGACACATATACATTTATACTTGTTATAACTTCTTGATGGATTGATCCTTTTAAATTACAAAGACATGAAAAGAAACAAGGAAGTATGTCCCATATGCAGGGGAAAAAGCAGTCAATAGAAACTGTTCTGTGTATGGGACATATTTCCTTATTACTTTTCATATTTTGTTATGCTGAAAACTGGACATTTTAAGTGAGGGCAACTCTGGAAATCAGATTCTACCAGGGTTTGTTCTTGCTGTTTGACATTGCTGTTGTTGGTTGTCAGTTGGTTTAATGGTTTTTCTGAACTAATTCCGTAAAGTCTGTATCTATGTTACTTGCGGCCACTGAGGCCTCTGCTCATTTAGCCTAGTGGCCACCTAATGAATGAACAGAGATTTCCTAAAATGCCTGGATCGATACCTCTTCCAGTCTGCCAAAGGGGCATGTGTTGTATTATTATGCCTTAGCCTTCATTTCCTGCTTGTGCATAGTTTCAAGTTTAGCCAAAGGTGGAAACCTAGGTCCTTCCTCAGTCTTTCCTGAGCATGCACATGGTCCTGGCCAGGCACACATTCTTATGCATTTGTATTGCCTTCTAGATTGCCAGAAATGTATCAGAACTTTTCAAAGCTCCCTAAGGATGTTTCATTCCCTGGATTTCCATTTTGTTTAGCCTATTGTTTGCCCAACTTTTATCTCCCACCTCAGACAGGCATGGTATTAAATGATTGCCTCTAATTGTTTCTGACACATGCCCTCAGGGAAAAGGCTCTTTGCAGGGAATGAGCACCAAATACATCAGATAATTAACTTTCCTAGCGGGCTCTTCCAGCGAACCACTGTACAGGTCAAATAATGACAGTTCTCTGGTAATGGAGCTTTGAAGGAACTCCAGTTCAATGTTACCCCTCCAGTGCTGTCAGGCTGCTGCAGAGATGGAGAGGAAGGATAGGAACAGGGCAAGAAGAACCTCACAGAATTCACTGTTCTTACCAAGATTAATCTGTTTTTCTTTAATAATCACACTCAGATTACTACAAATTTTGATTAATTTCTAGAGTTCTGAAAAAGTTGGTTCTGATCATTTTTGCAATTCACCATTGCTTTTATGGATGAGACAATTTTTAGAGGTCCATATTTGGCCATTTGTGCTGAAGTTCCATCCCTCCCACCCCCCAATCTCAATACATATTCTTTTCCTTCATCTATTTGAAATTTTTTTTTTTTTTTTTGCTCAGCTTTGTAATCTTGAGTTTTCCTTGGGATTTCATTTGATATATGCCAGTAATAAATTTGCATTTACCCCTATGCATATATGCAGTTTTGTACAAATAGCCACAAAAGGAGGTACATTATTCACAAAATATCTTTGGTAGTAATGGACACCCACACAAATGCAATCCCTTCATACAATTCCTACTGTGCCCCCAGCATTCACTGACATCCACTGATTTCTTTCCTTAAATGCATATTGACTGGCTTGCCTGTAATTATACAGGAGAGAAACCAGTGGGAGCTACAGGGTAGCAGAAGCAACTTCTGCAAGGGTAATGGCTCTCTGACCTCATGCCACCATCCTTCAGCAATTGAAGGTCAAAGTTTCTGATAAAACTGGCAATGCTATAGGGCTGCCTTCATATGCACCCTCCCCCATCCGTCACACTAGGACTTCCAAGACATACAGAGTAGAGGAGCTTCTGATATGGTCTATATGTTTTCAGATCACCCAATCCTTGGCCTGTCCAGTGTTGATTCTTCAACTGAAAACCTAGTAAAACTGTCTTTGTACAAGGTAGTACTACACTGCTAATGTTGAACCAATTTTAGTTGTGCTAATTACTAACTCAAAAAGGTGTTAAACCTTGAAAAATACAGGTAAGAAAAAAGGAACACCTATCTGTAATCAAAACTACCTTTAAAGTGTTCTTTTTTTGTTGTTTTTTGTTTTGCTTTGTTTTGTTTTAGTGTTATTCCTCTTGAAGTAGTGCTGTTATTCTACAACAAGGAGTGGGCAACTTTCATGGAGACTTGTAAGATGAGGCACATTCAGAGTTTTCTGTTAACAACTCTAGAGGGCCCCTGTACCAGAGCTTATAAACACACACTAGCAAATATCAGGCTCTGGATGCAGCCTACCAGAACAGTAGTGTTCATTTAAATGCAATAATAACTTTGTGCACTAGACAGTATTCATGCAACTGAAAACAACATATGGCCTTCAATACAATAAAAGGTACACTCTGAAAGTCTAGCTTGACAGAATGTTTTTAAGTAGTAAGCACAGAATTAAATTCCACACTCCCTTTTTGAATATAAAAGGATATATTTTTATCTGCTTTTTTAATCCTAAGGAATTCATAAAAGGCAAGATTTAAGTTGCTCTGCCTCTCCCACCCAAAAAGACAATGCTCAGAGTACACCTTAGAACACAGACATAAAAGGGATTTGTATCACAGGGAGGGAAGTCAAGTATTTAAGGGCTGTTAGGAGGCATAAAAATCCAACTCACTACATACGAATTTCCTCTGACCAACCCCATCTGCCATTTGAAATTTTCTATCACCAATATCTATAGTCCATCACAGCACCCACCTTATAAACATGAGAAATCATGCTTTAAAAATACACTTCTCATTTGTGTTGTACCCAATCCCAGATAGAAATACGGATACCAGGACTTACCATTTGCCTGCAAGAGTAAATATCTCTCTCGTGTTTTCCTTCAGAAAATTCTCCATAGTGTTTCTCTGTAGAAATCATTTACATTTAAAATGTAATATGGGGCTGTGAAATGTAGTCATGGAAACCATGACAGTAAGGGGAAAAAAGAGATTTGGGGATTTTAGTGAGTATTTGTGATTTTTCAAATACAATGATCTGCTCAGCAAAATTAGTTGTGCCATATGGTGAACTGTGAGTGGTGATTTTCTAAGCTCGCAGATAGAATCCTGCAAAATGTGATCAACTGCTAAGCCAGTGCACTGCAAGAGAGCCCAAATTCCATTCCTGCTCACTATTCCCAGAGAAACTAGATGCCAACACGTTACATAATGTAAACAAACATACAACACTTAGTATATATGTTTAAGACAAATAATACAGGTGATGGGTAGAATTTCACTGAAATCATTCAACTTCAAAAATAGAGAATCATTTGGTTTCTCTACAAAGAAGGCCATAGACCTCTTGGCAATTATGTTGCTGATATCTCTTCGAAACTAAACTAGCCTGAGATCCTGTTTCTGCCCTCTACCCACCGCCCACAGCCCATGATATTGCCATATTCTCTTCTTCAGGTCAGCATTTTCCATGTCCCAAGTCTTTAAGAATAAGTCAACTTTTGCTGAAAAGCAAACAATCACAAAATCTCAGTGGCATACAACAAGAAGCATTTACTACTTTCTCATACATCTGCAGGCTGCCTGAGGGTTAGAGAGGCTCTGTTTCATGTCTCTAACACTGGAGCCAATGACGGAAGACCTATAGCCACACCAGCAGATCTTCCCAAGGCAATGGTCAAAGCACAAGAAAGTACGTCCAACCGTGCAAATGCATTTCAAGCCTTTGCCTTTGTCACATATGCTAATATTTCATGAGCCAAAGCAAGTTAGAGAGTCAAGCCCAAAGTCAAGGGAAAGGGAAATGTGTTCTTCCCATGGAAATAGGGTAAGGGAGTGAATAAGAAACTAATTTACCAAACTTTACCATAGTATTTTTAAAAATGTTCTATCTTCCCACATGCAAAATATACTCACCCCATTCCACACTAAAAGCACAGCATCAGGCTCAAAATCCAGGATCTCATGATCTACATTATGTCTGGATGCAGGTCCTTTTGTCCTGGAGACATATGAACTAAAAACACAAATTATCTGTTCCCTACACACCAAATATACGATGGTGAAATTTGGACAGGATATCGACTATAAGTATTCCAACTTTAAATAAAAAAAGGGGGGGCGAGAAGGAAAAAAAAGAGGAAGAGTATAAAATACGTAACAGTTATTGATACATAGCAATTCTGAAGGCTTGCTGAGCAAATGATGCCAGGTTCTCAAACTGGGTAGGGAATTTACATCATTGCGCCCCAACTACTTATTCCCCAAAGATGAAACAAAATAAGATATATCCTGTAGTGTAGCTAGTGGGAATCAAAGCAATAGTGAATGATGGCTGTATACCTGCTATGGGAAAGAGATGAGCCTTTCTGCACAACACTCACTGGGGACCTATAAATGTACAACCATGTGAGTTAACAGAAAGTTACTGGTTTTGTCCTAAGCTGATTGAGAACTCACAAATAACAGAGTCACGGCCCTGGTTCTTGGTAAACTTGTTCTGCTCCCCATGGTTGGTTCCCAATCCAATTTTCTCCATGGATATCGGGTTGGCCATCTTGGAATTCCTTTCTTTGCCATCCTCTACTTGACCACTTCTAAAGAGGGCTTTTGAAAGAAGGCAAGTTGGTTGCTGAGCTGTTTCTTTAGCCCAATTCCTAATGCTATAAAGTTGGGGAGAAAGAGATCTTTTAACATCCCTAACACTCTCAGTGCCTTGAACCTATACTGGTAGCACTTTTGCCAATACAGCTCTCTCAAAAGCTTGGTTGATTTTCTATGTACTTAATTCTAGTTAAGTCCAAGTGTCAGGAGCCACATCCACAACTCATTTCAAGGTATGCCTCTTTCAAGGCTTAATTGTGTATACTTTGAGTGCATTAGTCCTCTGTAAGAACTTGCAGTTAATTTTTCTAGGAGCCCTTTTTTCCAGCTTAGAGGATCTGCTAAGCCACTGTACTAGTTTCCTGGCTGCTGAAACCAAGACCATACAGTGAGTGGGCTTAACAACAGGAATTTATTGGCTCATGGTTTCAGAGGCTAGAAGGCTTACTTTCTCTTGTGAGTGGTATCTTCCGGTTGGCTGGAAATCTTTGGGGTTCTCTGGCTTTTCTATCACATGGCAATGCATGTGGCTATGTCTTCTCCTTTCTCTTCTGGGTTATACTGACTTCCAGCTTCTGGCTGCTCCATGTGGCTTCTCATTTCATTTCCAATCTCTTTCTGTGTATAAGGACCTCAGCTATATTGGATTAAGGCCCACCCTCATTCAGTTTGGGCCTCACCTTAACTTATAATACCTTCAAAGGTCCTATTAATACATTGGTTCATACCCACTGAACCAGGGGTTGGGACCAAAACATGCCTCTTGTGGGGGACATTATAATTTGTTCATATGTCTTAAAAGTTCTTAAAGCCAATGTTGATTTGGTCTCTGTAATGGCTACATCTTTATTTTGATTAAAAAAAAAAACTTTTTTTTCCAAACTTGAGATTTCTGGGCTCTCCACAGTCCTTCAAATCCTACTTGCAAACCAGCCAGTTCTTAACTGACCTCACCCGTTTCCCTGATTACTTTATCAATTATGTCTAGTAGCTATCAGCTTATGCTTTTGAAATCTTCTCACCAAATGCTACAAGTTTATTAGGTCCATTTTATGTCTTCCAAGTTACTGCAAGCAACTGTTTTATCAAATATTCTGTCGTTTTATAACACAGGTCACAATTTTTTTCAGCCTTCTATAAAAGTTTCCTCATTACTCACTGCCTTGTCTAAAAGCCTTAGCCAAATAGTTGGGGACTTTTCATGGCAGCACCTCATTTTCATTACCAATTTCTGTATCACTCAGTTATTGCTACAACAATACTACATATCAAACCTCTGCCAAACTCAGTGGCTTACAGCCATAAACATTTATTCTCACATTAAAGTGTCTTCTGGCTGTCTATTGTTCAGTTAATTCAGGATTAGTTTAGTTGTAGTGGCTTTACTTCAGACTGTAACTCAACTGGGCTTGGCCCCATATTGCAGTAAACACCTGGAAAAATGCTCTTCTCCTAGCAGAGGTTGTTGCTGAGTGACAATTCTCCATGGATAGCTCACATATCTTCACATCTTGGGAGTGTAGCCACTGACTGCCTTTTTTCCATACTATCTTTTCAAGGATGTATGACAAACAGCCTTGGAAGATAGAAAGTGTTTCCTTCTAGAACAAAGGACAAAAATGTGGTCTTCCCATTATAAGGGATTTGGGTTTCTTAATTTCAGAGTTTCTCTCCTATAACAAAACTCACTGTGAGTACAGGTGTTACCTGGTCCTCTTCATATTGCCCTGTGGAAGCTGGGGCTTGAGGAACTGACGTAAGAAAATGCAAATACTCTATCTTCTGTTTTGCTGGGAATAATAAGGCTCTTTATCTCTGACACAGGAGTCTCATGTCTTCTGTCAACATCCATGAATCTGTGGCAGAATAATGTGTTAACTTGCAAACAAGATCAGACCCTTTACAGTTGACAGTCAGAAGCAAAAAAAGTCCTATAGTCAAGCCAGATATCAATAGTTGAGGAAGTTTAAAAATTTCCCATGGAGATACATATATTTATCATTTTTGTCCATTCAGAACACATGGATTTTACTGAAAAAAAAAAAAATGCTGAGTCTTGGCAGAATTGAGAAGTAAAATTTTCATTGGCCCCAGCTTCTATAGTGTTTATGCTTTTCTATCATTTATGGACACATAACTTCCCCTTCCCTAATCTGCAGATTTTCTTTTTACTTTCCTCTTCTCCCATGAAAAGCTTTTTTTCAGGTCTTTAATGCCAGCTGAAGTTTCTAATATAAGCAGTATTTCAGTTTCCCAGATGCTAAGTACAATGGGTTGGCTTAAACAATGGGAATTTATTGGCTCATGGTTTTGAAGCTAGAAGAATTCCAAAGTCAAGACATCAGCAAGGTGATACTTTCTCACTGAAGATTATGATGTTCTGGGGCTGGTTGACAGCAATCTTGGTCCTTGGCTTTTCCGTCACATCGTCACAAGGCAGTGGTGTCTTCTCCTTTCTCTTCCAGGTTCCACTTCCTTCTGGCTTTCACTTTCTGTGGCCTTCTTTATAAGGTCTCTAGTAATAGGATCAAGACCTATCCTGATTCTGTTGGATCACATCTTAACTGAAGTTACCTCATCAAACGGTCCTACAATGGGTTCACAACCACAGGAATGAATTAAGATTAAGAATATGTTTTTCTGAGTTACAACACAACTCCAAGCACCAGAGTCTGCCCTCTGGGCTTCCCAAACAAGTTATGTTCTGCCCACATGCAAAATACGTTCATTCCATAACAATATCCTAAGTACCTAATCCATTTTAGAACAATGCTAAGTACAAAGTCTTATCAAAATCAGTCATGAGTATGGTCTGTCCTGGGGTAAAATTCTTCTGTCTGATGGACATGTGAAACCTAGAAAACAAGTTATCTGCTTCAACTATACAATGAAAGGATGGGCATGGGATAAACATTCCCATTCCAGAAGGGAGAAATTGGAAGAAAAACAGGGGCCACAGATCCCAAACAAGTCCAAAACCCAGCAGGACAAACTCCATTAGATTTCAAGGTCTGAGAGTCATCAGTGGATCGATGTTTTGTCATGTGGGCCTGATGAAGCAGCAGCCACACCCCTTCCAAGAACTTGTGCAGCGACCATGCTCTCTCCAAACACTGGAGTGAAGGCCCCACCCTTCCAAGCATCAGAATGGAGGCTAGTTCTCTCCACAAGAACCAGAGCACAGACCCTACCTATCCAGGCATTGGGATGGTGGCCAGGCTCTCCATGAATGCCAGGGCACAGATCCCACCATCTCCAAGCCTTAGGGTGATAGCAGACTCCCTGAACAATGGGGCACTAGGCCTGCCCCCACCAAGCACAGGAGCACACCCAACTTTTCCACACATGGTGGGGGAGCCTGTTCTCTTGGCCCAAGGAGATCTTTTTAGCCCAGAGATTTGCTTCCATGGTTCTGCCCTTGAAATTATTCTTCCTTCAATTCATCCCTCCTCTGTCCCTTTCAGTTCGGGCTGGCAGTGGTTCTCCTCATACAAATTTTGCGAAAACCTTGTCAGCTTGTATGCAGTTCAAGCTGGTCCAAACCATCTGGCAATAAAACTTTCCAGAGATCCCTCCTGGGTAACTGCATTTCCAATCCTGACTTCCACTGACATGGTTGACTGGGTCCATGTTCAGCCACAGCCTATTTAGCAAAGGGCTGTTCAGTTAAGTCCTCATGTGGAGCCCGGTCCTCTGGGGACTCTCTTCCTGAAAGCTCAGGGAGGTCCTTGATAGAGCCACTTCTGGCCCTAGTCTCAGAGCATGCTACCTGAATAGGCTGAGCATTGTCAGATCCATCCGTCACTGGTTCCTTTGTGCTTAAGAGTTTAATTTCAGCTTATCCCTTTCCTCTTGCATTTTCCTATAAGCTGCAAGGAGAAACCAGGCTGAACCTTCTACACATAGGTTGGAGATCGCCTCAGTTAAATATCCAGTTTCATCACTTACAAGTTCTACTTGCAATCCAACATCAGAGCACAATTCTGCCAAGTTTATACCAAGCATCTCTTTCCTTCCAATTTCTAGTAACATATTCATCATTTCCTTCTGAGTTCTCATTGGGAATACCTTTACCACCCATATGTCTACCAACAGTCTCTGCAAAGCAATCTAGCTTTTCTATCAAGTACCTCATGGTTCTTTCAGCCTATACCCATTACCCAATTCCAAAACCCTTTCCACATTTTTAGGTATTTGTAATAATAGCACCCCACTTTCTGGTGTAAAAAACTGTTTTAGTTTTCTGCCTGCCAAAGCAAATACCATACAGTGGGTAAGCTTAAACAACAGGAATTTGGAAGATGATGCTTTCTCTCAGAAGACTGTGGCATTCTGAGGCCAGTTGCCAGCCAGCCTTGGTTCTTGGCTTTTCCATTGCATGGCACCACTCATTGCCGCATCTTCTCATTTCTCTTCTGGGTTCCATTTATTTCTGGTTTTCTCTTTCTGTGGCCTTCTTTATAAGGCCTCTAGTAATAAGATTAATGCCCAACCTACTTCAGTTGGGCTACACCTTAACTGAAGTAACTTCGATTCACACCCAAAGAAATGGATTAAGATTAAGAACATGTTTTTCTGGGGTACATGGCTCTAAACCACCAGGGGCAGTATTTATAAGAGTCAAGAAAATTCTAAAAATGGAATTGCAGGGTTGGGGTTGAATTGAAAAGAGTGGGACCCCCCTGGGCTCTCTAAACCAAACCGGTGATGTAGTTAATCCCATTCTTCTGAACACATTCAATATCATTTGGACCCTACTATAGCAGCAAGTATTACTAAAGACAGCAAGGTGAAGAACAAATTTAATTTAGCTTATAGAGTCTGCTATGATCTTACTTGCTCAATCCATGGCTAAGTCAACAGCTTTTGCAACTGATTAAGACTATTTCCTTGAATCACGTAGCTACAAGGGCTTCATAGACTACTAGAAGCAAAATCATTCTTCATCAACAAGCTGTTCTGCAATAGATACTGGACAGGGACTGTCCACTCTGTTCAGGAATATAAGACAAAGGCCTGCAAACACACGGAAGATTAGATTCTGAAGTCAAAGTTAGGTGACTATTCCAAGGAACTGAAAAGGCAATTAAAACTCCAAGAGTTTACGTATTTAATCAAAATTAGGATTAAAATCAAGATGTGTAAACCAGTGCTTTATCTCCAGTATTGCCACTCTATCTACACATCCGTAAGTAAGAAATGTTGAAAAAAATCAAATCCTAATCTATGGCCAGAAAATGTCCATTTCCCCAGAATGGTGGTGGGGAGACAATGCGCACTCATTGCCAGGCATCAACTTGGGCCCAATCTTGGCCAACCCCTAGAAGCTCGGAGCGCACAAGAGCCATCCCAGAGAGACTTCACCTTCTTCCCACTTCTAATAGTGAGGAACTGCTTTGCCTAAGGGGTGCAGGAGGACTACTCTCTAATCAGTTACCCAATGGTAACTGTAACCACAGAAAAGCTAACAATAATGACTAACAAACTTTAAGAACCTGCTAAGTAAGTGAAACAAAGGACAAATATTGTATGATCTCACTGATATGAAATAATTAGAATAAGCATACTCAGAGTCAGAATCTAGAATACAGATTACCAGGGATGGAGGGTGGGGAAGGAATAGGGAGTTAAAGCCGAAAATGTACAGGGTTCCTATTTGGAGTGATGGAAATGTTTTGGTAATGGATGGTGGTGATGGCAGCACAACATGGTGAAGGTCATTAACAGCACTGAAATATATACCTGAATGCGGATAAAAGGGAAAATGTTAGATGATATGTATGATAATGGAATAAATTTTTTTTAAAAAAAAATCCGTGAATCTGCACTACACAAACAGTGAACCCTAAATTAAACCACAGACTATAGTTAAGAGTACAATTATAAAAACGTGCTTTCATCAGTTGTAACAAATGTACCACACCAAAGCAAGGTGTTAATAATAGAGTGGCATACGGGAATCCTGTATTTTAAGCATGATGGTTCTGTAAACCCATAGCTTCTTAATAAAAAATTTTTTAAACTTCGCCTGTGATATCTCATGTAATCCTTAGAGACTCTCTCTTAAACATCAGGTCTCACTATTTCCCCCAATACCCCCACAAAATGTTTTTCATCTGGTGCTCAGGGATGTTAAATAATCTGTCCAAGAACACAGAGCCAGAAAGGCAGAGGGACGCCTGTTGAGACACTAGAAATCCTTTAGAAAAATGTCATGGTAAACAAAGCAGGCACTGGCACCATTAGCAACTAATGAGTGACAAAACAGTATTAGCAATAGTAATAATAATGGCACGGTAACTGGAAGTGGGGCAGCCTGGGCAGCCGGAAGTGTGATCCCGGATGGAGGAGGCATCTTGACGAGGAAGCACAGGGACCGTATGGACAGCCTTGCTCATTTGTTTAGTGACAACTAAGACTAGGCTAAGCAGTCACCTCTTCTTTGTCACTTGTCACACCATCCGTGGTTTCGTACTGCCTGAGGCAACGGGCCCCCACTGCGGTTTGTGTTGGTAACAGAAAAGTCATTTCCATGGTTCCCTTATGGTTTCTAGAGACAATAAAATATATTTTTAAAGCTTGGCTGATTTTATTCATGGAATCCACCCAATAGTTGACACATTAAAAGTGGCATAAGTCCATATTTTGTAATGTGTATCAACATCTTACAGTTATGAAGCCTTGCATTATAGAGTAGAAAGATTGCTTAAAAATAGTGTGTGTCCCACAATTACATGGAACTTTGAATAGGAAGTGAGATACAGTAGGTTAGTATAGGTTAGTATAGGTCAGTATAGGTTAAAGTGAAATAGTGACACATCCCAAATATAAAATATATTTACAGAGCCCCACTGAGAGCTGGGGGAAAGTGTGGAAGTGCTGGACTTCCTCAGCTGGACTGATGCTGATGCTGTCACAAGCACTGGGACTGGTGGTTTGATGTGCCGATGCCTCTATCATGGGACTTGCCCTTATGAAGCTCATTGCTGAAAAGGAGAGGCTAAACTTGCATATAATTGTGCCTAAGGGTCTCCCCCTGAGTACCTCTTTGTTGCTCAGATGTGGCCCTCTCTCTCCAGCTAATCCATCTTGGCAAGTGAACTCACTGCCGTCCCCCCTACATGGGATCTGACTCCAGGGGTGTAAATCTCCCTGGCAATGCAGGATATGACTCCCAGGGATGAATCTGGACCTGCATCATGGGATTGAGAACATCTTCTTGAACAAAAAGGGGATGCGAAATGAAATGAAATAAAGTTTCAGTGGCTGAGAGATTCCAGTGGAGTTGAGAGGTCACTCTGGTGGACATTCTTATGCACTATATAGATAACACCTCTTAGGTTTTAATGTATTGGAATAGTTAGAAGTAAATACCTGAAACTATCAAACTCCAACCCAGTAGTCTGGACTCCTGAAGATGATTGCATAACGATGTAGATTACAAGGGGTGACAGTGTGATTGTGAAAACCTTGTGGATCACACTCCCTTTATCTAGTGTATGGATGGATGAGTAGAAAAATGGGGACAAAAACTAAATGACAAATAGGGTGGGATGGGGGGGATGATTTGAGTGTTCTTCTTTACTTTTATTTTTTATTCTTATTCTGATTCTTTCTGGTGTAAGAAAAATGTTAAAAAATAGATTGGGGTGATGAATGCACAACTATATGATGTTACTATGAACAACTGATTGTACACCATGGATGATGGTATGGTATGTGAATATATTTCAATAAAACTGAATTTAATTAAACAAACAAACAAACAAACAAACAGCAGGACAAATCACAACCAAAAAAAAAATAGTGTGTGTCTATGTCAGCCCCGCTCAGAGTACCAAGCTGTTAGCCCTGGTTGCTGATGAGAGCCTAGCTCTCCATGTAGGTCTCTGTGGGTGAGGTCTCACAGAGGTCAGATGCAGATGCAGAATGGCAAATGGTGTCGCCTCAGGCACCAGTGCCAATGGATGGTAGAGGCTTCCAAGAGCAATGCACTCATACAAAGAGGGATTAGTCAATACATTCTTAGGATGAAATACGGTCTATTCTTCAATCAACTCTCTTTGAGCACCACCTTCCCAAGAAAAGTTTCCTCAGAAAATAAAGTATTTGAACTGGATTTCAAAGAATCCTCCAGGTGGAGAAGTTGGCGGAGACTCCAGCAGATGCAGAAACATTAAAGCATTCAAATGTCCTCAGCTTATGTGGAGAAGAGCTGTGGGTATATGCACATTTTTATGTGATCTCCTACATTACAGTTTTGCGTAGGGCTTTTTCTTAGGTATTCTATCAGGGTTATTCCTAAAATTATTGAAAATGTCATGTTTGAAAATGGTATTTTATAGATGGACCCTAATTTGTTTAACCATTCATTTATTGTTTGGAATTTATATTTTTCTGAACCTTTCAGAATTATAAACAAGGCCACAGTATCACTGTGAATAATTTCCATCTGATTTTCTGATTATTTATTTAGTATAGAGTCCCAGAAGTGGAATTGCTAAGTAAAACGGCATGGAAATACATGGGCTTCTGGATGGATACTGACAAATCACTTTCCAGAAAGGGTGCATCGTTTGACTTGGGTACCAATTTTTATCAAACTTGCAAATGTGACTGAGGTCAATACTATGTAATTGTTTGAATTTCTATTTCTTTGAACATCTGTGAATAATGCATAATAACATGCATATACTTTTGAGAAAGTTGCTCTAACTTGGAGAATATTCTTTTCTATACTGCTTCTATCTACAGAGTAAGGTTCGAAGAAGAGCACTGCCTAACATTTTGATCTGGCCTAATGAGTTGGGGGCAGAGGGAGGCTTTAGTTTTGAAACTTCTGCCCAGTATTTAGATAACTAAAGGTTGCTGGGTCTGTGGTTTGGTAAGTCCCTGGGTATGATCTGAAAGCAGACAGTGAGAAAAGAAGAATTGACATTTCTCTGCATAATAGTGTAATGCTCCACCTTACCTGTACGAAATTTGTTTTCTTCATTATTTTCTGACAAGTATTGTTTGCCTTTGGGAGGTGTGTGTGTGTGGGGGGGGGGTCTTCTGCTTAAAACTGTGAAAGTCAAAATTTATGTGGTCACATGACAGAAGCTGAGGTCAAAATAGCTGAAGCAACAGTAGGCATTTATTGGCTACACTGACTGAAATTCAGAGGTTTTATCCAGGGATTAAAGTGATGACCACGAGCCCCTAACATTTTCTCTCTTTTGTGTAGACTTTATTTTCCTCTGTGTTGGCTTCTTTCTCAAGCAAGCTTTCTTTACATGGTGGTCCACGTGGCTCTCACCAGTTCCAGTTATTCAGGGTCATCAGTGTCCAAGGTCTCAAAAGGAAAGAGTGCCTTCAATCAGTCCTTCTTGGAATATTTGCCCGTTTTTTGTACCAAGCACCAAACCCAGGAAGGACGTGGTGCTCTGACACTCTCAAAGCCAGGAATAGAGTCAGCCCCATCTGCACCAACCTGGCTAAGAGTGGGAGAACTGCAGTCCCCGAAAAGATGCTGGACCAGTGGTGAGCTGGCAAATTTCTAACAACTGGTTCTCTGGGGTAGGAAAAAGAAAAGCCTGGATTATAGGGATTTCCATGGTGTAAATACTCCCACTATGATTGATTTTAAGCTACCAAGAAAATGTCACAGAAGGAGGGTGTTCAAGTTTGCTAATGCTGCCCATTATGCAAAATATCAGAAATGGATCGGCTTTTATACAGGGGGTTTATTTGGTTATAAAGTTACAGTCTGACAGCCAAAAGTGTCCAAGGTAAAGCATCAACAGTAGGGTACCTTCACTGAAGGATGGCCAATGGCATCTGGAAAAAGTCTTTTAGCTCTGAAGGCACATGACTGGTGTCAGCTTGCTCCCTGGCTGCATTTCAAAATGGCGTTCTCCAAAATGTCAGCATCACCTTTCAACAGCTGTCTTCAAAATGTCTCTTTAAGCTGCAGCAGCAAGCTCCTTCTGTTTGAGCACTTACAGGACTCCGGTGATTTAATCAAGACCCACGCTGAAAGGACGGGGCCACACCTCCATGGAAATAATCCAATCAGAGTTATCACCTACAGTTGGGTGGATCACATCTCCATGGAAATGACTTAATCCAATGATTCCAACTTAATCAACATAATACATCTCCCCTACAAGACTGCATTACAGAACATGGCTTTTTGGGGGAACATAATATATACAAACCAGCACAGAGGGATTAAGAAGAGATGGGCACAATCAGCTCTCTCACACCAGTGTCACTGGACCAAAATAAGAAGACTCAAGCAGAGAGCACCAGATCCCACCTGAACTCTTCTGCTGAATAATCCAACCCCATTCCACTACTTTCATACATATTGAGGTATTATTTCCAGTTAGCCTAATGAATTAGACTTTGGGAAATTTCATCCCAGGGGCTGCCCTGACATGGCGAGGGAGATGGAACCAGGAGATGAGTAAACCCTATAGCCGAGACTAGAGTTTTCCTAGTGCACAACAGGGATTGATGGAGAGACCCTTTCTCAGAGAAAGGGGAGAGAAAGGTGGAGCTCAGGACTAAGAAGCATCTGATAGCCATGCTTAGTAGAGAGTTTAAGCTTTTTCCTCCTTAGATTTTTGGAATCTCCTTAGATTTTGGAAAAGACTGTGTAGTCTTTTGTTTTAAGGTTTTTTTCCTGCATCAAAATATTTTTTTACCTACCCCCAGCCCTTCAGTATACCGTTACACACACCCAGAGGGAAGTAAACAGAAAGGTTGTCTTTCCAGCATCACCCACCCACAGAGGCCTGTCTTGGAGTTAAGCATCGAATTGAGGAAGGAAAGTCAGCACAGAGTTTCAGGTGGTAGCAAGAGGACCCTCAAAGTCGTGGAAGGAATGGGAAGTTGGAAGCATGGTGGAGGAGCAGAAGAGACAAAAATCTCCTATAATAAAAATTCAAAAGGGATTGCTAGAAATAAAGAAAAAAAAAATCTAATGAAAGAACTTTATCATACATAAAACTAAAACTGATATAACTGAAAGGAGAAATAGGCAAATCTATAATTATAACAAAAGATTTCAACGTTCCTCTCTTGGTATTCAATAGAACGAGCAGAGAATCAGTAAGGATAAGGAAGATTTGAAAAATATTATGAACAAATGGGCCTAATTGACATTTAAAGAATATTCTATCCAACCCAAAACAACAGAGTGCACATTATTTTCAAGGA
Source organism: Choloepus didactylus (assembly GCF_015220235.1). Taxonomy (NCBI): domain Eukaryota; kingdom Metazoa; phylum Chordata; class Mammalia; order Pilosa; family Megalonychidae; genus Choloepus; species Choloepus didactylus. The sequence continues at coordinate 20,843,047 of NC_051320.1, forward strand.
CACGTGGAGCACTCATCTAGATAGACGATAAATAAATATAAAGGGAATGAGATCATACAAAATATGTTCTGATTACAATGTAATTCACTAGAAGTCTGAAACTGGGAGATAATCTGAGAAATCCCTAGATATTTAAAATTTAAACAACATACTGCTAAAACACCCATAAGTTCAAGCAGAAATCAAAAGGAAAATTATAAAGTATTTTGAATTGAATGCAAGCAAAGCACAACATATCAATATTTATTGGGCACAGCTAAAACGGTGCTTGGGGGGAATTTATACTGTTAATACTTATACTGAAAGAGAAGAAAGAAATCAATGACTAAAGCTTCTACCTTAAAAAACTAGAAAAAGAAGAAAAAATTAAAAATACAGCAAGCAGAAAGAAGGCAATAGTAAAGATCAATGTAGATATCAATGCAATGGAAAAAAGGAGAGGGAGAAGACTTGAGTAAGCAATATCAGAAATGAAAGAGGGGTAATGGATGGGAGTGATGGTAGCACAACATTATGAACACAATTAACAGCACTGAAGTAGATATCTGCATGTGGTTAAAAGGGGAAATGTTTACATGAATATATGGTAACAGAATTAAAAAACACATGGAACTATACTACACAAATAGTGAATCCTAAGTTAAATCGTGGAAAATAAAAAGCATAGAAAGAAAGAAATGAAAGAGAGGGCATCTCTATATACCTTACAGACCTCTAAAGGATAAGAAATGTCAAGAACAACCCAATTCCAATAAATTTGATAACCCAGATGAATATGGAAATTTTCTTGAACTATCTAAATTAGCGAAATTATTCAAGAAGAAATAGATAACCTGAATAGCCTTATGTTTTTAAAGAAAACTTTCCCCCAAAGAAAAGCCCGAGAACAACAATGGTGAATTTACCGAACATAAAAGGAATAAAAACACCAATCATACCAAATTCTCACAAAAACTAGAAGAGAAGAAAACGCTTCCCAACTCTTTATGAAGTTATTTCAAAACCACACAAATACATTAAAAGACAAAAACAAACAAACAAAAAAAAAAAACAAAAAAAAAACATACTCATGGAACTATCCCTCATGAATGTGGACACAAAAATCCTTAACGAAAAATTGAATCTAGGAATATATCAAAAGGATAGTATAACATGGCCAAGTGGGAGTTGTCCTAGGAATGAAAAATCAATCACCACAATTCATTATATCAAAAGACTAAATTAAAAAAAAAAGATCATCTCAATAGATGCAGAAAAAATTGACAAAATTCAACATTCATTCATGATAAAATCTCTTAGCAACTTTTCAATGTGATAAAGGAAATCTATGAAAAGCCACTAGCATCATACTTGATGGTGGAAAATTGAATGCTTCCCTTCTAAGGAAATAAGGCAAGAATATCCATTCTTCAGACTTCTATTCAACTGGACTGGAGGTTCCAGCCAGTGCAATAAATCAGGAAAAATAAATAAATGTATAGAAAATGGAAAAGAAGGAATAAGGTGGTCTTTATTAGCAGACATGTTGATCATGTACAGAGTCAATCCCAAAGAATCTACCAAAAAAATCTAATAACTTTAATGTTAATTTAGCAAGATTGCAAGATAGAAAGTCAATATACAAAAATCAATACTATTTCTACATACTAGGAGAATGCAAATGGAAACTGGAAAAACCTATCATTTCCACTAGAATCAAAACAATGAAATACTTAGGGATAAATCTAGTATAATATGTTCAAGCCTTTTATACTAAAAATGATAAAACATTACCAAGGGAAACTGATGATATAAAGAAATGGAGAAATATGCTGCATTGTGGATCAGAACGCTCTATGTTGTAAATATGTCACTTTTTCCCTTGACAAACTAATTATAAAATTTACATGAAAAGCAAATAACCTAGAATAGACAAAACTATTTTGAAAAAGATAAATGAAGTTGGAAAATTGACACCACCTAATTTCAAGAGTTATTATAAAGCAACTGTAATCAAAATACTGTGATGTTGGTATAAAGACAGGCATATAGATCAATAGAGCAGAACACAGAGTTTAGAAATATATATGATTTGTCACATGATTTTTTTAAATAGGTAACAAGGTAATTTAATAGGAAAAACATAGTCTTTTCAACAAATGGTGCTAGAACAAGGCATCATAGACAAAAAAAAATCAATTCTTACATTGCATTGTATATAAAAATTAACCCAAAATGGATCATAAATCTAAATGTAAATGCTAAAACTATAAAATTTTTAGGGAAAAAAACATAAGAGAGAAACTTCATGACCCTTGATCTTGGATAAGGCACAAAAAGCCCAAACCATAAAAGGAGAAATCGGTAAACTGGACTTCATCAAAATTAAATACTTCTGCTCTTTGAAAGCACTCTAAAGTAACTGAAGAAACCAAGTCACAGACTGAGAGAAATATTTGCAAAACATATATCCGATAAAGGATTTGTATCTAGGATATACAGAGAACTCTTAAAACTCAATATAAAGAAGGCAAACAACCAAATTAAAGACAAAATGGCAAACCATTTGGATACAAATGGACAAAGAAGATACACAAATGAAAAATAAGCACATGCAAAGAAGTCAACATTCATAGTCATTTGGGAAAGCAAATTGAGATCCTAATGAGATAATACACACACCAACTTGAATGACTAAAATGACAAAGACCAACCCACCAAGAGTTAGCAAGGATTGGAAGCAACTAGAACTTCAGTATATCACTGGTGGGCATCCAAAATGGTACATAGGGCTACTGTGGAAAATAGTTTGGCAGTTTCTTATATCATTAAATACACTTGTCATATGTCTTAGCAATCCCATGCCTAGAGATTTAAAAGAGAAATGAAAATGTATGTCCACAAAAAGCCATGTATATCAATGCTTTTAGCAGCTTTATCTGTAATTGCCAAAATTCGCAAATATCTAAAGCCTGATGAATACATAAACAAATTGTGGAACATCCAGACAATGGAATGCTACTCAGCCAATAAAAAGGAACAAATTTAATAGATGTATTTGGATGAATCTCAAATACATGATACTTTGTTAAACAAGAAAGATACAAAAAGCTAATATTCATACTGTGTGACCCCATTTATGTGACATTTGGGGAAAGATAAAACTGCAAAACTGACAAGACAGCAATCAGACTCATTTTCTGGGGAATGGGGGTAGGTTAAAGAGATTGACTGCAAAGGGGCATGAGGGAAATTTTGGGGGTGATGGAAATATCCTATGTCTTGATTCTGGTGGTTGTTATATGACTATATTTTCCAAAAACAAAAACAATTTATGAGCCTAAAAATAATCCATGGGAAACATGTCTGATAAAATATATTTTCTGATTAGAAACAAAAACTACATAATCGATCATGGCAAAATAGGTACATAGTCAAGTAAGATGTTTAAGGATTGAAACCACGGCAGGTAAACTGAGTAAGTTTTGTGAGCTTAGCACACTGTACTTAAATGTGGGATAATTTGAAAAGTCTCTCCTAAAGTATGTATAATATTCTACCATAAAAATAAGTCTTAAGTAATTTAATTATTCCCCTTTTGTAGGATTATTAGCTGTTTCCAATTTTTTACTATTATAAATTATGTTATATGAATGTCCTTATACGTGTCTTTTTCTCCACTTTTTCTTATAGTGTTTTTACATAGATTTTATTTTTAAGTCTTCATCTTAAAGAGATGAGAAAATCTCTTTACTTTTCTCCTTTTTTTCCATTTTCCTTGAAAAAAAAAGAGCTCTTAAATTTCTCTGAAATTTATTGAGCTAAAGCCTAAATTATTTTTTTTTTCAGTCATTGCTTTTAATTTAGATAGCCCTCTCCATCTAGACATCTGAATTAGGAGTTTCTTGTCGTTCTCCTTGCTCTCTCTTTTTGTGATCTTTAAGGACTTTGTTCAAATCCCTATTTTAACACTTACATTCTGCCTTGTGATCATCAGTTGGTCTGACTTTTCCCATTATATGGTGATCTCTTCATGAGAAGAAAGCTTTTTTTATTCCCCTTCCATTGTTTCATCTCTGATCACAGTATTTGGCACGTAGTGGGGACTTGGTAAAGGTGTCTTGCCTAAATAAATGAATGACAGGGTTAAACACCTGTGGAGTGAGTTTCTCTACAGTGCCTCGTGGGAACACAGGCTCAGGCACCACAGAAACCTTCAGCCAGTGACCGCATCATTACTTACACAGGCAAAGGGTCAGCTCATGTTGCTTTGTTCCCGGTTTTGGGTTGAAGATACAGTCATGTCAAGTCATCCCAACAGACCTACCTCTCCCTGAGGCTGAGGCTGAGGAATGGAAATATATTGAAACAGAAAAGGAGGTGGGGTTGAGAGCTGGGAGATGGCCCCTAGGCGTCTGAGACTTTCCCAGCAACACCCATGCCCTGGACTTAGCTCTTACACTGGCAAAATGTCAAAGCAGGTGTACTTATTATTGAACTTGTTAATATGAGGTGAGTGCCTGCTTCTCAACGTCATGTGGTGTAATCCCAAAAGAACTGAGCACTGGAGAAGCAGCTGAGGATGGGCACTTTCTTTGTACTTTGCCTTCCAGGGCATTGGTAGGCCTCATTAACTTTTCTCAGTGAAGGTGTTTTTCTTTGCTTCTGGCAGTATAGCTGGAGATCCAGATCATAGGCCCTGGAAACAGAATTCGTGGGATTCAAGATGAGCTGGCATTTGCTACTTGAAAGTTGCAACTTGGAAAGTTCATTTCTTCTCCTGTAAAACAGGGAAATGACGATACACCTTTCAGAGGGTTATACTAAAGGTCACAGCACAGCCCTCTCTGCTTCCTGCCTTCTCTGTGTGCTTGCATGTTTCCAGGAGCGATTTCAAACTGTTTCATGGCAGGACGAGGTGGCCGCTTGGGAATTGGTGTTCTCGTGCCCCTCGGCCTTGCTGGTTGGGCAGAGCAACTCCTTTAACCTCTCTGGCTCTGTGCAAAATGAGGGGCTGTGCTGGTGGCCGCTCCAGACCATCCCTGCCACCCATGATCGATAGCAAAGACTCCTCGTCAGGTTTGACTCTTGTGCTCTGTGCAGAGATGATCCATTCCTTCTCATTTCAGTCCTGTCATCAGAGTCCCTCAATCATCACTTGGTGCTTCCTTCTGTTTATGTAGGAGACGAAAGTTCTGAAAGCTGAGAGAGCACCCTTATCAGGCAATTTCTCACCTATGAGAAAAACTGTTCTATTTGGGTGCTGTTCCAGCAGCTGGCTGCCTCCTGCTCTTTTTATTTCTCTTGTTTGCTTTACAAATTAGAGAGAAAAATTCTTCTCATTTTTAATTTTTGTCATGGGGCTGGAGGCTGAGTGGAAGCTGGTGTTTCAAATATGTATTTTGAGATGCCCAGAAAACAGGAACTCCAAGGGAATTGCAGAATTTGCCTTTAAGATTTAGTGCACCTGGGCCTGTACCTGTTGGGTACCTTGGCTGTAAACAAATTCTAGAACTTGTTTCACCAGGATTTTAACTACAGGGCCATTTGCTTCTGTGAAATTCTAAGCGAGACTCATTTTGGAAATGGCTGGTGAAGAGAAACTACAAACTGTGGATTCTAAGCGAATACTGTAGCCTCCCAAGGCCACCCACCATCTGCCAGCTTTGTGTCTAAATTGCTGCTGCTCAAATCCCACTCCAGTAAACAATATTAACCAAAAGGTTCACTTTGCTGAATCATTTTCAAGTCCTACAAAGTGGCCCACACTGACTTAAAGTGTGGCATAGGGGTAGACGCATCATTTTAGAGGAAGGATGACCTGTGTTGGAGTAATTTGAAGAAAAGTATGAGGATCAATAATAAAATAATAATAGTAATAATAGATAATGCTTACAGAGAGCTTCCTCGCTCCAGGGCCCTGGGCTTAACACTTTATCAACATCATCTCACTGAGTTCTCAGCTCAAGTCTCTAAGGTGAGAACTAAAATTACTCAGTTTTACAGATGACGTGAGTGAAGTTTGGAGAACTTCAGTGACTTACCTAAGGTTGCACAGATGTAAATGGTAGTCCATTTCTCAAACCCAGTCCTACCCAAAACCTGAAACTATGCTCTGAGCCAGTGGTCCCCCAAGTCAGGACTAGACAACTTAGTTTCTTCCTTAGCTACACAGGAATCCCCCAAGGAGCTGGTTAGAATTAGAAACCCCTTGGCTTCCCCCTTACAGAGGCTGACCCAGTGGGTTACAGATGAGACCCAAGGACTTCTGATAGGAACCACAGGTTAGGGCCTCCTGGATTGTGGATCTGCATCAGAAGATGAGGCACATTTCTCTGGACTGTGGCTACAGAAGAGGGACCCTGCCTAAGGGACAGACTATTGGGTTTGGAGTTGGAAGTCCTGGGTTTTCAGCATTTGAGTAAGTTGCTTGATGTTATTGCACATCGATTTCATGTATCATAACACTTGTCCCCTTTATCTTTTAGGTTTGTGATGAAGATCAAAAAACATAATGTGGCAAGGAGAACTTTGAAAATAGCAGAGTCCTATATACATACATAAGATACACTTATTCGCATAGTATTTTATTTTTTATTCCCTGGGTGTAGCAGATGACCCCAGGACTCTATCCAGAACCACATGTTCCTTTTTACTATTTTTGTGCAAACGTTCTCATCCCCCATATCCATGAGTATCTTTGTCTCCAACTGCTGAAATCTGGAAGCCCTTCTGAGAGCTCACCTGGGACAACTAAGGCAGCTTTTTTCCTCTTAAGTTTACTTCTACTGAGGGAAGTCTTTATCCAAAGATTGATAGGCATGGGCGTAAGAAAGCCCAGCTCCCAAGCTCAGGGTGGGACAACTCGGAGACATAACGTACTCTCCAAAGCTCTTTTGCAGGATCAGACTCCCTAGGACTAAACCCCAAGATCACCCCCCTCACATGGCTTTCTCCCGTTCTGTTCTAGTTTGCTAATGCTGCTGGAATGCAAAACACCAGAAATGGACTGGCTTTATTTATAAAGGGGGTTTATTTGGTTACACAGTTACAATCTTAAGGCCATAAAATGTCCAAGGTAACGCATCAACAATCGGGTACCTTCACTGAAGGATGGCCAATGGTGTCCGGAAAACCTCTGTTAGCTGGGAAGGCACCTGGCTGGTGTCTGCTCCAAAGTTCTGGTTTCAAAATGGCTTTCTCCCAGGACATTCCTCTCTAGACCACAGCACCTCTTCAAAATGTCACTCTCAGTTGCTCTTGGGGCATTTGTCCTCTCTTAGCTTCTCCAAAGCAAGAGTCTGCTTTCAATGGCTGTCTTCAAAATGTCTCTCATCTGCAGCTCCTGTGCTTTCTTCAAAGTGTCCCTCTTGGCTGTAGCAGCTTGCTCCTTCTGTCTGATCTTACACAGTGCTCCAGTAATTTAATTCTGACTCATCCTGAATGGGTGGGGTAACACCTCCATGGAAATTATCCAATTAGAGTCATCACCCACAGTTGGGTGGGACACATCTCCATGGAAACACTCAAAAGGTTACAACCTAATCAACACTGATAGGTCTGCCCACACAAGATTACATCAAAGATAATGGCGTTTGGGGGACATAATACATTCAAACTGGCACACCTTCCTTGTCCTACTTCTCCCCTTCTTTGTCCTACTTCTCTCATGCCCTAACTGGTCCCTCTGGGGAGCCGTTTCTTGATAAACTGAGCACTAACCTTCAACCTGGTTCTGCTTCCAAGGAATCCCCACTCAAGTTTTGGGTCCTGGAGTCTGGGGTCAGTGCCATTCTACATGGGACCAATCAACACAGAATGACACTCTTATTGCTTCCCCTTTCTTTCCTTTTCCCCAAGCTCAGTACCTTTTCTAGTTTGGGGTTAGGGTGGAATCTTAGACTCCTCAACCTGCTCAACACTTTTTTCTCTACTTCTGGGTTGATGAAGAGGGTCCAGGCACTCAGGAAGCTCCCGGAAAGGCCAGGAAGAGCCTGTAGGCCATCTGCTTGGTATCTCACCATATCCCTTCCCCGAGGCAATGCTCAGATGGGGGAAAGGGGAAAGGAGGAGAAATTGATGGAGGCAACACTAACTAATATTTCAGAAGTTTATTATCCCACACTACTCAGTACCACAATTGCACTTTTTAGTTTTTGTTGGTTGGTTGTTTGCTTTTAACTCACTGGTTCAAGTGGTCAACCTTGATAATAAGGATAACCAAAAGCTCTTCTGCCACCACTGAGCTTGTCTGCTTCTCTTTTGGGGTGTCGGACAAGGGGCCCTGGAAATACAACTCCATGATTTCTGATCTCTGTCTTCAACTCTTTTATCCTGGGTGGGACAGGATTCCTATGGTGTGAAGGAAGTCAAAACTCCCGGACTTACAAAATTAAAAAAATGAAATCTCTGAATACCAGCAAACATTTTTCACAATATGGCTATTTGAGTTTGGCTAATATATTCAAGCTACACTAGGAAATTCTCTTAAAAAATGAAAACCTGAACTCTGAGAATTAGCACATCCTATTGCCTGAATATCGAATAGCTGTGGACCCAAAATAACTATAAGAAACTATTTTAGGGAAAGTATTGACACAGGGATCCTAAAATGAATGTTACCAACTGCTTCATACCGTATATTTAGAAAGACTCTGTTTATGGTTTTTGATGCTCTAATGAATAAAATCTGAATGATTTATTCATCTCTCAAAAATCAAATAATCTTTATTTTGACAAATGTCCATATTGGTCCAGGATTTCAAACACTAGTCACATAGGGTAAGACAACACAGTCATTTTTACACCAGCAAAAAAAGCAACTGTTGGGGCCTTGGGATAAGAGAAAGAATTATCATACACTCCAACTTACTGCCTGGCACAATCTATGTGATACTGAAATAATCAGTCAAAAATCAAAACATTCAACTACTTCAACAGTTGTTTCAGGGGCACAATGACAAATAGTTGGATTGATTGTATTTTACTTCTGGCTAATAGATTTAAGTTTTTAAGTCGTAACTGAGACAACTGGATTTTAAAAAAAATAACTTTATGACTGAGAAGACTTGGGAACAAAGATTGATAAAGGTAAAGAGAATCAATTTCCACCAAATTTGGAGAGTGACTGATTAAAATGTCAATAAATGATGCAACCTCAGGGCCAGTGATAACAGCTGGTTAAAGCTGACTGGGAAAGGAAGAAGCACAAAGCCAATGAATGAAGAGAGAAGCATCAATATTTTTAGGTACATCGGATGAAAAAGGCTGAATCCCATTTCAGAATCTCTTCAGTAAAAAATTAAACGATGTTTGTAAATATATTGTAATAAGCTGAAAATAATAAAACTATTATTATATAATGTTATGAATGAGAAAATGAGTGTGCAAAATTTTATGTAATCAACTGTTACTTTTATGTTTATGTTAAGAAAAATACAAAAATGCCAACAGTCATGTTAGATTTGAGGCACTTTTTTCCTTTTCTCTGTCTTCAAAACTTTCTGTAATATGGTTACATTACTTATAAAATTACAGAAATATAAATTCATTGAAATAACCCAAAATGCATTAGTTTTAAAATGTGTACTTTTGCACACTCACAGAGCTCTGAATCGAGACAGATCTTTCGGTCGTGACGTAGCTGCCATTCTGCTCCCTGAAACTTGCAGATCAGGTTCAGAGGCTGGGGGCGCTTTCAGACACAACAGCTGAGCTCTCTTTAAACTGCTGCATTGCTAACACTCATCAATGAATGACTGAGTTGATTAGTGATTCAGAAAAGCTGGACTATACAGTGTGATCAAGTTTTAGGGATTCCTTAGCCCTATTTATTTTGCTTGCATTTGCCTTTTTATGTATGCACACAGAGTGACATGTGATAAAAGATATCTGGGTCCAAACGAGTAGAAGAGAGCTCTTTTCAATGAGTATAAAATGTATACTCTAAGTTATAAGGCAGTATTATGATAATTTGGCAGTAATTTTTATTCTTTAGTTGCATATAAAATAATGGTAGGTCTTTCAGTCAATGTGTCTTAGGTGGAATGAAACAGTATTCCCAGTAGTGATGAACTGCAGGCACAATGAGTTCACTGGTGATGTAGATTCTATGGCAGGCATCAGTTTTGGAACTATTGTCCTCTCCAATTTTGTTTAACATCAGACCCATTATTTAAGGGGAAATCATTATCCAAATTAACCAATAGCTGTCTGTAAATTGATAGATGTTTTAAAAACATGAAGGATGGTGAAATTATGCAGAGACTGAAGATGGTTAAAAATAATTTCAAGCAAGACAGGTATAAGGAACATTTTATATCTCCTAATCATCTCAAAGAAATAATCAATCCTTAGGGATGGAAAGAAATACACGTTGCAGAGGACATAACTCAGATAAAAACCCAGTCCTCATTGACTATGGGATTCTCTCTTCGGGGAGAAAGAGGATGCTTAGGAGAGAGCATATGCTGAAAGGGTGGGCAGGAGATGGGAGCAGAGGTGGAAGAGAGAGAACACGAATAGAGTCAAGGGATTCACTTAATAGTGAAATGCAGTAAGATGATTATAATTGTTCTGGGTATTCATTCAACAAATATTTATTGTTCCCCACTATGTGCCAGAAACTGTGCTGTGATGAAGGAAGACAAGTTCCTGCCCCCACCCAATCTAATGGGGAAGAAAGACTATAAATAGACAACCATGTGTTAAAAACAAAGTACATACAGAAAACTGTTGGAGCTCAGGGGACATCAACAGCCGTTTGAGGCACTGCCCAAGATGTCTTCTTGATGACGTGCCACAAATGAGTGTGGAGTTTGCTCTCCAAAGTGGGCAAAAATGGAGGACAGGGGCTGTGAGCACACCCAGGTGAGGCAACCACAGGGGCAAGGGCTCCACCTTCCGATTCGAGGAAGTTTGTGGTTTTCCTTGTCTCTGTAGGAACAAAAGCAGGGAAATGGAACATCTGGGGACCCATCACTCTCTACCTTTACCTTATTAACCCACTTTGACTAATGGCTACCGCTTCCTGGACTATAACACAATCAGCATGTTTAAATTTAACAAGACGTGGATTGGACCCTTGCATCTCCTTGTTCTAGAAAGAGAAGAAATATTTGGTGCCAGCTTTCCCTAATGTTCGAACATTTCAAAATCCAAGTTTTATGGTCAAAGCATCATGGGAATCTCTTTTATCTAAATGTTTTTTAAAACTAATCACCTCTATGAATGTAACAGATACCTTAAGGTGAATCTGGACCTCAAGATTTCTTTTTTACGCTCAGTACACACACACACACACACACACACACACACACACACACACACACACAGAAATCCAGACAGAGATTGGACTCTACCAAGCACATTCCATGTGTTCCTTTTAAGATCAAAATGACCCAGACTTCAGGAAGCTGTTGACGTTAGACTGCTGCTCTTTGGGGCTGGTAACATTGAATTTTGAGATTTTTATGTTCTTTCAAATTCCCTGAACATTAATATTATCCCGCTAAGGCCACCTCCACTTAGTATTATCATTTTTCCCTCTAGAGGAGGGTTTGGAGGTGGGGATGGGGATAACAAGATACTCCATGTGTCTGAAACCAGAAGAGGGGGGTCAGCTCTGTTCACTCAAAAAGGGCAGGGCACCCAGACTGCTTCTCAATGAGGTAAACAGCACATCTTCCTTAAGGTCAAGCAAGTACAGACTCCCAAGCATGAATAGTTAATAAGGATGCACAAGATGTCAGAACTCACATTCCCAGGATTTGCTAAGATACAGATAAATTGGAATCTGACAAAAACAAATTGTGGTTAATAACCCTTAAAGATGCACTCCCTGAAGCATTCTGCTCCGCTCCGGTAGCTCCTTCTCCAACTTCTTCTATCTTAATTTATAGTTCACAAAGACTAGTAAGAAAAAAATTGTTTGAACGTAAGTAATAAAATCAGTTACAAAACCACTTACTTTATCACGTCTTTAATATGCTTCCCTACCACTTCTTTAAAAATATATATAACTTTCTAATCTCTCTATTTAGGGAAGACACATAAAGTATCGTTTAGTTTCAGCTGAGAAAGCATCTTCCGGAGCTGAGCATGGTTATACCCTGAAACCAGGAAGAAATTATATTATTACATGATTCTGTATTCCTCCGAATCTTTATTCACCATTTCTTTTTGGAGAATTTTCATATTTTTCCATTAGTACATGGCAAATGTTATTCATCTGCCTTTCTCAAATTGTCCAAATATTCTCTACCCTCAATGACAGACGTGCCCAGCCCAGGGTCAACTGTCTGAGCCTGATAACTAAAGAAGAGAAAACATGAGTACCACAAGTTATCTCCAAAGGAATCTAACACAAATAATGTAAAAAAAACAATAAAACAAACAAAAAGAAACATTCAAACTTAAACAGGTCCATGTTTTTTCAGTAACTCTCTAACTCTACACAGAGTTAAATTATGTCTTCAATGTGTTTCTTTCACAGTACTATGTGTTTGTATGTGTGTGACAAAACAGTACTGATTACACAACTTTTTTTCAGAGCTTTGCTGCAATATTCAAATAAATGAATCAATATCCCTTTTTTCCAACTCGGGTAGTTAATTTAGTTTGTTATTAAGAAAAATCGTGAGACTAAAAGTGGGATTATGAAGCCTGCCTTACTAATGGAGAAGAGGAAAATAAATTTACAAGTTATCGACATTTTAATGTGAATGCTACATTTTAAAAATAACATTTTCTGATAAAGCTGGAACTTTCAATCCCTGAGGAAAAATGTATTATTCACTAGATGGTCACTGGAACAAATTACCAATCAAAATAGAGTAGTTCATACACCACCAAAATAAATTCATATAGATTACAGATTTAAATATAAGATGCAAAACCATGAAATACTAGTAGAAAGTAGTAGGGATAATTTATGTAATCATGGACTGGAGAAAGCCAGAGGCATAAACCATTAAAAAAGATGTTAATTTGATTATATAAAAGTTAAAACTTACATATATAAAAAAATTCACTGTAAACAAAAACTAAAACAATGAGACAAATTTGGAAAAAATATTTGCAATAGGTGATGGGAAAGAATTAGGTACTAAAAGCTTTTCTCACACAAATTAGAAAAATGAAAATGAAAACACCAATAGAAAAAAGAGCAAATAAAATGAAAAAGCATTTCACAAAAGATGCAATCAACCATTCAGTAAGCATATGAAGAAATGTAAAAGCACTAGTCATCAAGGAAATGCACATTATTAGAACAATAATGAGATACTATTTTTCACCCATCAAATTGCCAAAGATTTTAAAAAATCTATCATTCCAAGTGTTGGCAAGCGTTCAGAAAAAATGGTTCCTCTGAGTAGTTTAAATTGATATGAATCTCCTGGAAGTCAGTTTGGCAACACAATGAAAAGAATTAGAATTGTCCTTATCCTTTTTTCCAAGGCTCTTGCTTTGGGAAATTATCCTAAGGTGGTAAGCATGAATAGCAATTTAATAATATATATCTGAGAATACAAGGTAGATTGGCTTGTCCACCTCCGTTCCAACTCCCTCAGCTTATTTCTGTCAAATATAGAGCTAGATGAGCAATTTTAATGATTTCATAATATTGCATTATGTGGGTGTATGATAACTTATGCATCCATTTTCATCCTGATAGACATTGAGGGCTGTTCTATTTTCCAGCTGCTGAAACAAATAGCGTACTATGGGTTGGCTTAACAACAAGAATCTACTGGCTCATGGTTCCTGAGGCTAGAAGACTTGCTGCTTCTCTGGGTGGGTAGCTTCTGGCTGGCAGATAAATCTTAGGGCTCCTTGGCCTTTCCATCATATGACAATGCTCACGGCAGCATCTTCTCCTTTCTCTTCCGGGTTCCACTGACTTCTATCTAGCTTCTGGCTGCTCCCTGTGGCTTCTCTTTCTGTGACCAATTTCCTTTCTGTAAAAGGACCTCAGCAGTATTGGATTAAGGCCCACCCTCGATCCGTTTGGGCACCTGAACTAATAACATCTTTAAAGGCCCTATTTACATATGGGTTCAAATGCACAGGACCAAGGGATAGGACACAAACATGCCTTTTGTGGGGTACATAATTCAATCCCCAACAAGGACATTTTGAGAATTCATTTTTGTTGACAGTGCTTCAGAGAGCATCCTATTAAGTACATCTCTGTGCACATCTCCAATTATTTCCTTAGGATTAATTCCTAGAAGTGGAATTTCTGAGTCCAAGAATGCAGCCATTTAAAATTCAACACATAGTTTTAAAAAGTTGTAACAATTAATTCTCATCAATATTGCATGGGTATTATTTTCCCACACCTTTGTTTCCAAGAATGTTAATAATCTTTTTAAATATTGCCTTTCTTATAGGTTAAAAAATAATAATATCTCATTTTGATTTGCTGGTGGATGACATTTGTTAATATTTTATGAATTTTTCATCAATATCAACCAGTGTGATTTGCCAAATCATTTATTTTCATAAAATCTTTATCAGATATGAAGATATATTTATATAATTAAATGTTTGGGAGTTTTCCTTCTTTTCCTATTATCAGGAACAATTTAAGAAAAATTGAGATTATCTAAATCTTCAAAAGTCTGGTAGACTCCCCTATGAAACCGTCTAGCAATCCTGGTCTTTTGGTGGAGGAAAATGCTCTTTCAATTTTCTCTATTTTTGTCTGCATTAACTATATTTAGATTATCTTTGTCTTCTGGGGTCAGTTTTTGGTAAATTATGTGTTCCTAAAAAGTTTTCCATTTCCTCTAAGTTCTCAAAATTATTTATTTGCAGTTAATTGTGCAATTATGGTTTTTAAAAAATTGTATCTGTTTCATTGGATGGCTTCCCTGTTGTCATATTTTATTGTGGTGATGCCTCTACTTTATTAAATGAAGTTGGCTAGATTTTTTTCTTTTGATTATTTTTTCAAAGAATCAGTTTGCTTGTTTGGTTTGAGTTCTACTGTTTTTCTGTTTTCTCATTGTTTCTTTCCACTTTTATTTCTATTCATCTTTCTTTTGGTTTGCTTTATTGATTTTTTTCTTGCTTTGGGTTTGAATTTTTAATTAGTTTGCCTTTTTTTCATTTTTTATTGATTCAGATATTAAATGACCTGAATTTTCCTTGGAACGCTGCTTTTTCAGTTTCCCATAGATTTTTACCTCATGTGTTCTTTACCATTATTTTCTGGAAATTCTGGAATTTCATTTTATTTTCACCTTTGACCCAGGAATTGTAGAGAAATTTTAGTTTTTACAAGAATGACACATTCTAAAAACATGTATTTTCTTACAAATTTCTTGTTTTATTGAATTGCGGTTGTATAATGTTGTTTGCATTGTTTCTACTTTCTAGAATTTCTTGAGGTTTTCCTTGTGATGTAATCTATGGTCAATTTACATAAATGATTCATGTGCACTGGAAAAGGCCTCTTCTTTAATTTTGAGGATATTAATTTAATAAATATCGATAAGGTTACTTACTAATTTTGTTATTTGGATTTTCTATGTATTCAATAATTTGTCAGGTTCTGAGAGAGGAGTATTAAAGTATCCTATTATTTGCATGGGTCTCTATTCTTCTTTCATCTCTTGTAGTTTCTGTTTTATAAATGCTGCCATTGTGTTAACTGTTATGAGTTGTAAACTTTGGCTTCATACAGTGTACTTGTCTTAGTGTTTTTTTTGGTCTGAATTCTACCTTGTCTGATATCAAAATTGTGACCTCTAATCTATTTTTATTTGCCTGCTATATCTTTGCCCATCTTTTAATTTCAACCTTTTGAATTGGTTTCTTTAAATTGTGTATTTTGGCTATATCATAGAGTTGAGTTAGGTTTGTTAGCTAATATGAAAATTTCATTTCTTTCAGTTACTGACATAAGGCATTAGTTTTATTGATATTACTGACATGTTTGGTCTCAGTATTTTATGTTACATACAGTATGTGGTCTGTTTTCTTTACTTTTTTTTTTAGTTTTAAGGAAAGTGGTATTTGTTCTACTCCTTACATTTGTCCTAATACCTTTCTCTAATGCCCTTCATCACTTCTACAGAAAGGTATTATCTGTTGCTTCTCTACTATGTAGAGGATTAAAGTCAGCTAGAAAAGTGAAAGGTCATATGATACAAAGCAAGTCAAACTCAAATGGAGGAGCCCCTCGGAATGGGTTTTTGGGTGGAAAGTTCCCTGAAGTTTCTCTGAGGAGCTGTATAATTGTAAGCTGTATAAATGTAAGCTGTATAATTATCTAGCTGGAAGTTATTTATCCAACCACTGTCTAGCCCAACAGGACAAGAAAGAGTAAAAGACATCAAGAGTGCTCTCTAAAAGGGATGGGCCCATTAACAGGAGAAAAAAGCAAAGAAAAGCATAGGCAGAAAGTTGGTACCAAAAAGACCCCTCAAGAGACTCCTCCTCAGTAAAATGGGGATAATTCCCATTGATTGCCAGGGAATGCCCAAGTCATGGCATCAAAGACTCAATAGGGCCAGTAGACAAACAGCAGCATAAGACACTCTAAGGTGCCAGCACCCCCACATACACCCTAAGAATCTTTGAACAACTAGCAAAAACTGGGCAAGACATCTTCCTCAAAATTCCATAAAATAGTTAAATGTTTGCTGTAACTGGGTGAGTGCTGAATCAAGAAAACACAGTTGTAAAGAATGGTAGGAGAAGGTCATGGTGCCCATGGTGGCCCATCCCCAACTGCTTCCCAGTGTGGTGTGAAACCAGCCTGCTCTCCCATTGTGGTCCCCAGGCCTAAAGGAGCAGAGCAACCCCTATGCACAGCCTGGGGTGCCTGTATGGCAGGGCCAATCTATGATGGGGCAACATGAAAGACTGAATCAGGAAACTCATCTCTGGCTTGCCCTTCCAGAACTTTCCCTGCAGTCAGAAGCAGCTTGCAGACAGCTAAAGCAGTGTAAGAAACAATTACATAAAAGCAGCCTGGGGCGGAGAGAACCTAAGATGGCGGCTAGGTGAGACAGGGCAAAAAGTCACCTCCATGAAAAATACTAGATAAAAACCAGAAAGTGACCCAGAACACCAGTTTCAGTGATGCACCAGCCAGACAAGGTCTGCTGAATCCACAGGGACTGTGCATTTTGTGAAACCAGGAGTCTGTGTTCTGAAACGAGTGAGTGAGCCAGCTAAAAGTCCCTTGGCTGCACTGCGGTGTGAGGAAATGGTGGGTTGGCGTTTGGAGACAGACTAGTTCTTTAAAAAAAAAAAAAAAAAAGCCCAGGAGTGGCTGCAGATACGACGGGGAGAGCCGTGCAGTGAAGCATGGCGGGAGCGGGCTGGGCTAATGCCTCGGTGTCTGGCGTGGAGGATACCCCTTCCCACACCTGCTACTGGTTGTCTCGGGGCCAGGGGAGCAAAGGTGAGCCAAAAGGAGAAAAAAAACACACAACTTGCAGCCTTCTCCCCGGTGGGCAGGGGACACTCCTGTCCGGGGCCAGACCCGCAGCCCAGAGCCGTGCCGGGAAACCCAGTGTGACAGGGAATCTTTCCCACAGCACCACGCACATGCCACAATATCGGCTGTGGACAGTGGCCTTTAATACACCCACGGCTGACTGTCCCGGAGCTGGGAGGGCGGAGCTGTGTGAAAAGGGGGAAGTTAACGCATCCCATTCAACCATCTTTGAAGTGGGCTGTGAACACCCCTGCACGGCCCAGCAGCCCAGGGCTTCCCTGGAGGCTGGCGCACACTTGTGATGTGGTGCGGCCCTCCCTCAGCAGAGGTCTGGAAGAGTACAGCTGGGAAGGGGGACCTGCTTGGAAATCCCAGGGAACCTACACCAATACCAAGGACTTGTGGGTCAGTGGCAGAGACGGTCTGTGGCAAGACTGAAATGAGGGCTTAGACTCTCACAACAGCCTTGAATCTCCAGGAACACCTGGGAGGTTTGATTATTAAAGCTGCTCCCCCTCCCTAACTGCTCAGACACACGGCCCTCATTCAGGGCAGACAGCACCAACAACACCCAAATTTAGTGCACCAGTTGAACCCCACAGGAATCGGATCCCCAGGTACCACAGGGACAAGGTTGGGGAAAACTGACTTGAGGGGAATAGGTGACTCATGGACACCATCTGCTGATTAGTTAGAGAAAGTGTATGCCACCAAGCTACAGTTCTGACAAAATACAGATCAAGTAAAGCAAATACCAAGAGGCCAAAAACAACAGAAAATCTTAAAGCATATGATAAAACCAGATGATATGGAGAACCCAAATCCAAACACCCAAATCAAAAGATCAGAAGACACACAGTACTTGGCACAATTAATCAAAGAACTACAGACAGGCAACAAGAGCATGGTACAGGATATAAAGGACATGAAGAAGAGCATGGCACAGGATATAAAGGACATAAAAAAGACCCTAGAAGAACATAAAGAAAAAATTGCAAGAGTAAATAAAAAAATAGAAGATTTTATGGAAATTAAAGAAACTGTAGGTCAAATTAAAAAGACTTTGGATACTCATAATACAAGATGAGAGGAAGCTGAACAACAACTCAGCCTCCTCGAGGACCACAGAACAGAAAATGAAAGAACAAAAGAAAGAATGGGGAAAAAATTGAAAGAATCAAAATGGATGTCAGGGATATGATAGATAAAATAAAATATCCAAATTTAAGACTCATTGGTGTCCCAGAAGGGGAACAGAAGGGTAAAGATCTAGAAAGAGTATTCAAAGAAATTGTTGGGGAAAACTTCCCCAACCTTCTACACAATATAAATACACAAAGCATAAATGCCCAGCGAACTCCAAATAGAACAAATCCAAATAAACCCAGTCCAAGACATATTCTGATCAGACTGTCAAATACTGAAGAGAAGGAGCAAGTTCTGAAAGCAGCAAGAGAAAAGCAATTCACCACATACAAAGGAAGCAACATAAGACTAAGTAGTGACTACTCAGTGGCCACCATAGAGGCGAGAAGGCAGTGGCATGACATATTTAAAATTCTGAGAGAAAAATTTCCAACCAAGAATACTTTATCCAGCAAAACTCTCCTTCAAATTTGAGGGAGAGCTTAAATTTTTCAGAGACAAACAAATGCTGAGAGGTTTTGCTAATAAAAGACCTGCCCTACTTCAGATACTAAAGGGAGCCCTACTGACAGAGAAACAAAGAAAGGAGAGAGAGATATAGAGAATTTTAACAGACATATATAGAATATTACATCCCAGGTCACAGGGACACACATTCTTCTCTAGTATCACGGATCTTTCTCCAGAATGGACCGTATGCTGGGACATAAAAACAAGCCTCAATAAATTAAAAAAAAAAAAAAGAATTTGTTCAAAGCACATTCTCTGACCACCATGGAATACAAATAGAAGTCAATAACCATCAGAGACTTGGAAAATTCACAAACACCTGGAGGATAAAAATGAGGGAGAGATGAAAACATTCCTGGATAATCAAAAGCTGAGGGACTTCATCACCAGTAATCAGTCCTATAAGAAATGCTAAAGGGAGTTGAGCAGGCTGAAAGGATGGGACACTAAACAACTGACTGAAACTACATGAACAAATAAAGATTTCCAGTAAAGATTACATGGTAAATATAAATATCAATACTACTGTATTTTTGATTTATAACACCACTATTTACTTCCTACAGGATCTAAAATACATGAACTGTAATGATAAATCAGTGGTTTTGGACTCAATGTAAAATATGTAATTTTTGACAAGAACTACATAAAGGTGGGGGAATGATGGAGTATAGGAACATAGTTTATGTGTCATATTAAAGTTAAGTTGGTATCAAAGAAAAACAAGATTGTTATAGATTGAAGATGTTAAATTTAAGCCCCATTGTAAACACAAAGAAAGTATCAGAGAATATGGCCATAGAGATAAAAAGTAGAGTAGGGGTTCTGAGAAATGGGGAAGGGGCAATGGGGAGTTAAGAAATGAGAGTAGGGTTTCTGTTTGGGGTGAAGGGAAACTTCTAGAAATGGATGGTGGGAAGGTGATAGCATAGCAACATTCTAAATGTGATTAATCCCACTAATGGAATGCTAGGGAGGGGGTGGAATGGGAAGATTTAGGCTATATATAAGTTTCCACAATTGAAAAAAAAAAAAAAAGACAGTCTAAATAGATGACAATTAAATGCCAAGGATGATCCTGGATGGGATCTGAGGATGGAAGAGAGGAGGCTCAAAGGGACACCGACGGGCACAAGAAAAAAAAAAGGAAATACAGAAGGTAAGCTTTATATCAATGTTGAATTTCTTGAACTTCTTAGCTGCGCTTAATGAGATTGCATAAAAGAATGTTCTTGTCCATGGGAAAGGTATATGTGAATTATATTGTTTGTTCAAAGATGTGTGCAGCTTGCTCTCATATGTTCAGAGGACAGAGCAATAGATGATGGATGATAGGGAGGGAGGGAGGGAGGGAGAGAGGGAGGGAAAGAAAGAAATGGTGGTGTGATAGGATGTTAAAGGTGGTGGATTGGGGGAGGGGGGTCGGGGTATGCTGGAGTTCTATGTATGGGGTTTGTACTGTTTTTGCAACTGTTCCTGAAAGATTGAATTTATTTCAAAATAAAATTTATTAAATCAAAAAAAAAAAAAAAAAAGAAAGAAAGAAAAAAAGGAGCCAAACAGAAATACTGGAGCTGAAGAGCACGATAACTGAAACAAAAAATTCCCGAGGGGGTATCAACAGCAGATTGGAGCTGGCAGAAGAATCCGTGAACTTGAAGACAAGAAAACTGAAAAGATTCAGGATGAGGATTAGAAAGAAAAAAGAATGAAAAAAAAAAAAAAGTAAACGGAGCCTAAGAGACCTGTGGGACACCATCAAGCATACCAACAGACACCACCTAGGAGTCCCAGAAGGAGAAGCAAGAAAGAGGCAGAAGGAATAGTCAAAGAAATAATGTCAGAAAACTTCTTAAATTTAGGGAGATGAGAATATGCACATTCTAGAATCCAAACAAACTCCAAACAGGTTAACCAACCAGGAAGAGAACCACACCCAAACACACATCAAGCTGTCAAATGCTAAAGACAAGGAGAGAGTTCCAAAAGCTGTAATGGAAAAGCAACATGTTATGTACAACAGAGTCCCGATAAGATTAAGTTCTGATTTTTCATCAGAAAGCATGCAGGCAAGAAGATAGTGGGACAAAATATTTAAAGTGCTGAAAAAAAAATCCCAAACAATAATTTTGTATCCAGCAAGACTGTCTTCAAAAATGAGGGAGAGATTAAGGCATTCTCAGATAAATAAAAGCTGAGGGATTTCATCACCAGTAAACCTGCCCTACAAGAACATGCAAAAGAGAGTCATTCAGACTGAAAGGAAAGGACACTAGCCAGTGGACTGAAGTGGCATAAAGAAATACAGCCCTCCAACAAAGTAATCATGTGGATAATCATAAATGCAGTACTTATTGTGTTTTTTGGTATATAATTCCACTTTTTACTTCTTACAGTTTCTGAACTATAAATGCATAAAAAAGAAAAGGTAACTCTATGGTTTTGGACATACCCATGCATAAAAATATTACTTGTAACAAGTACAGCAAAAAGGTGAGGGGACAGAGGTGTGTAGGAACAGTGTTTGTGAATGCCATTGAAGCTAAGTTGGTGTTCTGGTTTGTTAATGCTGCCGATATGCAGAATACCAGAAACGGACTGGCTTTTATAAAGGGGATTTACTTGGTTACAATGTTATAGTCTTAATGCCATAAAGTGCCCAAGGTAAGACATCAACAATAGGGTATCTTCACTGAAGGATGGCAAATGGCATCTGGAAAACCTCTGTTGTCTGGGAACACATGTTCTGGCATCTGCTCCAGAGTTTTGGTTTCAATGGCTAAATGGCTTTCTCCTAGGATATTTCTCTCTAGGTGTCTGGGGGTGTTCTCTTAGTTTCTCCCAGGCAACTCTGGACTAGCAAAAGTCTGCTCTCAATGGCCATCTCCAAAATGTCTCTCTTGGCTGCAGCACTGAGCTCCTTCCATCTGAGCTCTTATAGGGCTTCAGTAAACTAATCAAGACCCATGCTGAGTGGGTGGGGCCACTGCTCCATGGAAATAATCTAATCTAATCAAAGGTATTACCCACAGTTTGGTGGGTCACATCTCCATGGAAACAACCTAATCCAAAGATTCCAATGTAATCAACACTAATACATCTGATCCCACAAGACTGCATTAAAGAACATGGCGTTTGGGGGGACATAATATATCCAAACCAGCACAGTTAGTATCAAATCAAACATTATTGTTATAGATTTAGGATGTGATATTTAAGTCCCATATATCTGAAAAATACATATGCAAACACTTGAGAAGGGATTTAATATGGTACAGTACAAAAATCAAATACATATGATAACAGGCATTAAGATGAATTGAGGGACAAAAATGGTGTAAGATTTACACAGACCAAATGGCAAAATGTCAGAAGAAAGTCCTGCATTATTATTAGTTATTTTAAACATAAATGGAATAAACTTTCCAACTAAAAGGGAGAAACTGGAAGAATGGATAAAAAAGCATGACCCGACTTTATGCTACTTATAAGAGACTCACCTTAAATTCAAAGATTCAAGTGAAAGTAAAAGGATGGAAAAATATACCATGTGTAAACTAACCAAAAGAGAGCTGAGGGAACTTTACTAACATTAAATAAAATAGATTTTAAGTCAAAAACTGTTACGAGGGACAAAGAAGGTCACTATATACTGATAAAGGGGTCAATTCAAGAAGAAGATACAACAATTATAAGTATACATGCAACTAATGGCAGAGCCCCAACATACATGAAGCAAATACTGACATATTTGAAGGGAGAAATAGATGGTTCTTCATTAATAGTAGGAGACCTTAATACATCACTTCCAATAATGTATAGAACATCAAGACAGATGATCAATAATGAAATAGAAGACTTGAATGATACTATAAACCAACTAGAATAACAGACATATATAGAATACTACACCCAACAGCAGCAGAATATGCATTGCTCTCCAGTGTGCAACGGATAATTCTCCAGGATAGACCATATGTAATGTCACAAAACGAGTGTTAATAAATATAAAAATATTGAAATCATATAAAGTATCCCTCCGACCACAAAGGAATGAACCTAGAACTCAATAAGAGAGGGAGTAAGGGAAAATTCACAAATATGTGGAAATTAAACAATTCACTCCTAAATAAACAATAGGTCAAAAAAGATATTATAAAGGAAAATAGGAAATATCTTCAGGAGACTGAAAACAAAAACATACCAAAACTATGGGATTCAGCAAAGGCAGTGCTGAGCAGGAAATCTATAGTTCTAAATGCCTACATTTAGAAATAAGAAAGATCTCAAACCAGAGACTAACCTCACAATTGGAAAATCTAGAAAAAGAACAGCAAACTAAACCACAGAGAAGAGAAGGAAGGAAGTAACTAAGATTAGAGTGGAGATAAATGAAATAGAGAATAACAAAACAATAGAGAGAATCAATGAAACCAAAAATTGGTTCTTTGAAAAGATCAGTTAAAGAAAAAAAACAACAACTTTAGACTGACAAAGAAAAAAAGAGAGGACACAAATAACAAAAATCAGAAATGAAAGGGGAAGCACTACCAACACCCCAGAGAAATAAAAAAGGATTATAAGAGGAACTATGAACAAATGTTTGTCAACAAATTAAATAATCTAGAAGAAATGGATGATTCCTAGAAACATACAAACTACCTACACTGACTCGAGAAAAAAGAGATCTCAGCAAACCAATTACTAGTAAAGAAATTGAATCAGTAATCAAAAACCTCCCAGAGAGCTTCACAGGCAAATTTTACCAAACAGTCCAAGAATTAACACCAATCTTACTCAAACTCTTTCAAAAAATTGAACAGGAGGCAACACTTCTTGACTCATTCTATGAGGCCAACATCATCTTAATGCCAAAGCCAGATAAAGATACCACAAGAAAAGAAATTTACAGACCAATATCCCTTATGAATATAGATGCAAAAATCCTCATCAAAATATTAACAAAACAAATCCAACAGCACATTAAAAGAATTATTCACCATGATCACATCGGATTTATCCCAGGTATGCAAAGGTGGTTCATCATAAGAAAATCAATTAATGTATTATATCACATTAACAAAACAAAGGAAAAAGAAAAAACATGATCATCTAAATAGATACAGAAAAGGCATTTGACAAAATCCAGCACCACTTCTTTATAAAAACACTTAGAAAAATAGGAATAGAAGGAAACTTCCCCAATACGATAAAAGACATATGAAAAACCCATAGCTACCATCATACTGAATGGTAAAGGACTAAAACTTTCCCTCTGAGATCAGGAACAAGATAAAGATCTCCACTGTTACCACTGTTTTCAACATTGCACTGGAAGTTCCAGTCAGAGCAATTAGTTAAGAGAAAGAAATAAAAAGAAATCCAAATTGGAAAGGAAGAAGTAAAGCTTTCTCTATTTGCAGATGACATGATCATTTATACAGAAAATCCTGAAAAATACACAACAAAGCTATTAGAGCTAATAAGCAAATCCAGCAAAGTGGCAGGGTATAAGACGATCATGCAAAAATCAGTGGTGTTTCTTAGACTAGTAATGAACAATCTGAAGGGGAAATCAAGAAAAAATTCCATTTATAATAGCAACTAAAAGAATCAAATATATAGGAATAAATTTAAATATGGATGTAAAGGACTTACAAATGGAACACTGCAAAACATTACTGAAAGAAATCAAAGAAGACCTAAATAAATGGAAGAATATTCCTTATTCATGTATTGGAAGACTAAATATTTTTAAGGTATCAATTTTACTCAAAATAATGTAGATTCACACAATCCCAATCCAAATTCAAGTCTTCTTTGCAGAAATGGAAAGTAAATAATCAAATTTATGTGGAAGGATAAGGGGCCCCAAAGAGCCAAAACCATCTTGAAAAAGATGAATGAAGTTGGACGACTCACACTTCCCTGATTTACAACTTATTACAAAGCTACAGTCATCAAAACAGCACAGTTCTGGCACTGGAGAAACATATAGATCAATGGAATTGAATTGAGAGTTCAGAAATAAACCCTCATATTTATGGCCAACAGATTTTTGACAAGTGTGCCAAGTCCACTCAATGGAGATAGAATGGTCTCTTCAACAAATGGTGCTGGGAAAACTGGAAATCCATATTCAAAAGAATGAAGGTGGACCCCTACCCACACCATAAACAAAAATTGATTCAAACTGGATCAAAGAACTAAATATAAGAACCAAAACCATAAAAATCAAAGAAGAAAACAGAGAGAAGCATCTTCAGGACATTGTGTTAAGCAATGGTTTCTTAGACTTTACAACAAAAGCACAAGCAATAAAACAAACAAACAAACAAACAAATAAATAGGACCTCATAAAAATTCAAACCTTTTGTGCATCAAAGTATTTCATCATGAAAGTAAAGATACAACCTACAGAATGGGAGAAAATATTTGGAAACCACATATCTGATAAGGGTTTAATATCCAGACTATGTAAAGAAATCCCACAACCCAACAACAAAAAGGCAATCAACCCAATTTTAAAAATGGGCAAAAGACTTACACAGACATTTCTCCAAAGAAGATATACAAATGGGCAATAAGCACATGAAAAAATGCTCAACATCATTAGCCATTAGGGAAATGCAAATCAAAACCAGGTGATACTATCTCACACCCACTAGAATGGCTGGTATTTTAAAAATGAAAATTAACAATTTTAGAGGATAAGGGGAAATTGGAACCCTCACTCATCGTTTGTGGGAATGCAAAATGATGGATCTGCTTTGGAAAACAGTTTGGTGGTTCCTCAGAAAGTTAAATATAGAATTACCATAAGACCAAGCAATCTCACTTCTATATACTCAAATGAATGGAAGCAGGGATGTCTACAAATATTTGCACACCCATGTTCACAGCAGCATTATTCACAACTGCCTAAAGATGAAAGCAACTCAAGTGTCAATCAACAGATGAATGAATAAACAAAATCTGATATATATATACAATGGAATGTTCAGCTGTATAAAGGAATGAAGTTTTAATATATGAGACAACATGGATGAACCTTGAAGACTCAACATGATGTCTTATAATAATAATTAAAATAAGCAGATCATAGAATCAGAAACTAGAATACAGGTTACTAGGGGCCAGCATGGGGGTAGGGAATGGGCAGTTAATGCTTAACTGGTATGGGGTTTCTGTTTGGGGTGGTGGCAATGGATGGTGATGATGGTAGCACAACAATGTGAATGCAATTAACACTCCTGAATTACACATTTGAATATGGTTAAAAGGGGAAATTTTAGAATGTCCATATGTTACTAGAATAAAATTTAAAAAAAACAACATAGGACTGTACAAGATAGTGAACCCTAATGTAAACTATGGACGATAGTATTATTATCATGATATTTTTTCATCAGTTGTAATAAAGGTACCACACTAGTGCAATATGCTAATAATATGGAAAACTGTGTGTATGGGGGAGGGGGTGGTATATGGGAACTCCATATTTTTTACAAGATTTTTCTAGAAACCTACAACTTCTTTAATAAAAAATAAATTTTTTAAAAATCGGAAAAAAGATATCTCAAAATTTTGCACAGATTTGGCTTCACTAGTAAGGGAGTCCTACCCAATATTCCTTCACACACAAAGTAAGCATCCTCTGATCCATTTGGAAGCTGCCCACTTCGTAGTTTAAACTGCTGTCTTGACAAATTTTAAACTCATGTAGTTACTTCTACTGAAGCAATCTTTCTCCATAGATCTCAATAGGAAAGTATTTGGTAGCTAATGAAGAATTATGATAAATGTTGATGATAGAGGCACTGAATTGTGTGATGAGTAAACATATGTGATTGAATTTCCAATCATAATATTTTGCTCTATTCTCTAGGCATTCTCAGCATACCCCCACCCCACCCCATATCCCAGTGAAAAATCATCAGAGTCAAACTCACTGACTTGACATGCTGACAGTGAATAGACTAAAAGTAGATGGCAAGAAGCAGGAGAAATAAACATTTTTTTCAAATTTTCATTCATTATTAAGAGCATGTGAATTGCAAGGTACTGACCTCATACAATATTAGATTACTTTCTTTAAACTATGTGAATAAGGCAATTGAGGTTGTGTGGTGGGTTATCTTATGCATTGTACCTAACAGGGATACTATGAAGATTGAAGGATTTAGCGCACCATGAAAGATGTGTATCATGGTGTCTGATGCCTTGTAGGGCCCCATGAAATAATTGCTAGTATTTCTATAATTATAGACTACCATTGGTATTGGACGAAGGGGAAAGAGTTTAATTTACTAATTAATACACTAAATTGCTTTGGAAACATCAAGTGAAATAAAATTGCTAAACATTGCATAACAACTTTCCTTTGAATAGCATCTTCAACATACAATAATGTAATTTGATTTAATTAAACAATACAAAGTTTAAACATTAAGGGCAGAGGAAGAAAAAATTAAGAGACATAGTCCAAGGTGAGGGGATATATTTTCAGATGGGATTTGAAAAGAGATGGTGAATCAATGATACATAGAGACACCAGAAAACTGTTTCATTTGAGAGAAGACAAAGACAAGGTCACTCCTTAGTCCATCTGCTACATCTCCTAGGACCTAATTATAATATTAAATGCACTAGCATCTCAAATAACAGTGAATGGAGGTCATTGGTGAGCCACAGAAGATACTTTACCTTTGGGTTAGTAAATGCAATCATTACAGAAGTCATTGTTGAAGTCATACAAAAGTTGAACAAAGTACTAAGTTGTGGTTGGCTAACACAGTTGCTGCTGGGAAGCACCTGCCTCATCAGCACCCACACCTGCCAGTCACCTTGCATCTGAGGGCTTGCATCCGAGGGAGGCTGTGTGGCTTGGTTTGGCTGATGGAATGTGAGCAGAAGTGATGGGTGTCACTTCCAGCCTGAGGCAGTGGATCACCACTTGTGTTCTTACCATAATTGTTTTCCTTCCCACAGTGACCTTGGAGCCTATATGCTGAAGATAGTGGCATCAAGAAACAGAAAGGACCTGAAACTCAGAGTCACTAGTAGAAGGAAAGCAAACCAGCAGAGCTGCCCAACTAGGAGCATCCACAATGAACCAAGCATGAGTGAGAAAAAGCTTTACTTGTTAGATCACTGATATTTTGGAGTTGATTGATACCATTTCTAGTATTATTTTACCATCTTCAGTAATATATTTTTATTTCTAAAGTTGGGTTTTTCATCTAAACAACTAATTAGTAGAATAAAGTTATCATAGACTATCAAAAGAATAGAGTGAAGCAGTGGGGAAAGAGAATATCTAGGTAAAAATAATACATGATACATGAGAAAAGGGAAGACATGCCAAGTTAGTCAGTATGGCTGGAGTGTCTGGTTAGGCAAAGGTCTACTCTTAAATACAGTGGAGAGGCCAAGTAAGATAAAAGAAATCTTTAAAAAGCATTTGACTTAGGAACCAGGATGTCACAAATCTTACTGAGTGTTGGTAGGCGAAGTTGGACTACAGTGGGTTGAAAACTGAAGGGAAATGAAGTAGAGAAAATGTAAAAATACTCTTTCAAGAAACTTGGAGGTAAAGGGAAGATACGATACAGGAGGGTGATTAGAGGATGCTGAAAGGATGAGGGACAGTCTTGTTTTGTTTTGTTTTAGGACTGGAATGAATGGAAGATTCTTAAATGCTACTGGAAATGCTACAGCAGTAAGTGTGAGATAGAGGAGAGGTTATGGAGAAAATGAGAGAACTTGATACAAAAGACCTATAGAGAGGCTTGCCTTAGTGGCTGGTAAAGCACTGGTTCCTCTAAGACAAACAAAGGACAAAAACAGATGCTCCTCAAATTGTAGGAGTGATGGCTGCCTGCTCTCACTATG
Organism: Choloepus didactylus; assembly: GCF_015220235.1. Lineage (NCBI taxonomy): Eukaryota > Metazoa > Chordata > Mammalia > Pilosa > Megalonychidae > Choloepus > Choloepus didactylus. The sequence continues at coordinate 20,872,031 of NC_051320.1, forward strand.
GGGATTGCAAAGAACTTAGAAAATCTGGGCAATAATGTTTTAATCAATGAGAGATGGGAATAAAGTCAAGACTATTAAATACAATCAAGAATGAAAACAGATAAAACAAAATAAGGGGGGAAACTATAAAGATCTAGGATAGAGATAAAGAGAGATTTATATGTAAGGATACAGGTTTTAAATGTAGTCAAACAATAGAGAGGAGGAAAAGATGTTTTTTTCATAGATGCTGGCAATTTAGTTGATACTTATCTTGCAAATACTCTGAATTGTTAGGGAGGAAAAAACAAATTAATATCAAGGGAATACAATGCTCTGGAAAATGGGCTAGTAGTTTTACAAATATTCTCTCATTTATGCCACATAGAATTCCTTTACCATCTTTTTGTTTCCTAATTTTGAGTAAACTGGAGTTCAATTCACAGTTATTAAGTGCCAGAGCCAGATTCAAATTCATGTCTGTCTGATTTAAAAACAGAACATTTCACTATACTTCAAAACTGCTATTGTTTTAGGCAATGAAAAAGCATTCAATTGACAAATAAACCAGAATTGAAATATTATTTCCACATCTTACTTTCTAGATTATCAACTTTCTAAGAACAAGGTTTGTGTGTTTTTCACCTTGGTATTACTTATGCACAACACAATTCTTAATATTGAAGGTGCACAGTAAGTGATCCTAGAACTAAATTGAATATCCTTTTACCTATTGTAAAACTACCTATTTCATTGTTCACAGCAGGATAAAATGAAAATGTGACAAAGAAAGACAAATGTATGAGAGAAAATAATTTTAAAGAAAATTGTAGTCTAAGACAATCAAGAAATAGCTAAGATGGAAAAATAGTAGTGTAGCTTGCTTATATCAGTATACACTGCAATAGTTAACTCAGTGAGCAATAGTTAACTCAGTGATTTGTGCATGTTGGTGAGAGTGAAACTTATGTTGCTGTCAGTGAACAGGATGGCACTTTCCTGCTGTATGCCAGATCCTAATATTTTTAAGTGGGTGTACTCAAAAAGTCTAAATGGCATATTGTTGTCAATTAACCACAATCAAATATTCCAAGTATTTTTAAATACTTTGTTTTTCCCAAAACCTAAACTGAATTTTAAAATCGCATTTCCATGTTCACGCTGCAAATAATGATTTTTACTAAGTTAATGTTAACCCCTTCTTGGGCTCCATTTGGGAAGCCAAAAGAACCAGACTGTGATATATACAATTTTAACAACATGGAGTTAAGAGTTTGGAAGGAAAATAATGCAAATTCTCTAACAAAAGTTCACAGTTTTAGGTATCAAAGGAAATATGCACGATGCACAATCAGCATTTGCAAACTACACGTATGGAGTGTGGGTACATCTGGTATAATATTTGATTAGAATACTATCTTTGTGTTATGCACTCAGCATGTCAAATAGTCTACTGATTATTTTAGATCCCCAAAGTTTTTATAACTGACAAAGCCACAAAACAAAAATCACAGGAAGAAGGAATGGTGTGATTGAATGTTAACATTCCAGATCTTCTTCTTTTATTTAAAAAATACTTTATTGCTTTTATAAAAAGATACATGCTTATCTACAAAATTCAAGCCAAAAAAACAAAGAAACAATGACCACAACTCCAACCACCTAGAAGTTATTCTTATTAATAATAGATGAGTATTGTCCTTAGCCCTCTCTGTTTGCATAAATGCAGATAAATAACAAATAGACAGGGACAGAAATGACTATGAAGTAGGGATTACCCTATGCATGTTTTAATATTATTTAATTTTATTTACACTTAACAATAAAACAGAAGTGAACTATAGAACACTTCTTATTTTGGAAAAGTGTTTATTTACCACCAAGTTTAAGAAAAATCATAAAGGAAAAAATTGAGTGGTTGGAATTACTATAGCTGTTTTTAAACCACATTTCACTTTTAAATATTATTGACTGATAATATTGAGTGCCTCTTTGCACACTTACACTTCCTACTGCCTTTCATTTCACTTTTTGTTAATTAAATGTTATTTGGGGAGCTATCAGGGTTTATAGCACTTACATTGTATCCTATTCTAATAATCCCCATAGAGTTCAGTCTTAGTTTTACATTGAAGTGAAACAAGGCTCACCTTCACTCCCTCTGTCAGGTCCTTTTCATTCCTGAGTTCCTTATTTTGATTCATTCGATGGTTGGCTGACTTTCCGCATCAAGTAGTTTTGCCAAGAAGGACTCGATGGTGCTGGATTTGCTCATGTTTGAGAACGGCTGCTTCTTGCCTTCAACACTTAATGGACAGCTTTAATGGGCATAATATTCTCCGGACATACTTTGCCCCAGAATTTAGCTTATTTTAGTTCATTGTCTTTGGCCATTGCATGTCACAATGAAGAAGTCTCGGGCCAGCCTGATCTTCCCCCTTTGGTGTGACATCCAATTTCTGCTCAAATGCCTCAATTATTTTTTTATCTGTCAAGTTTTGTCACTTAATTAAGACATGATTCGGATTACTCATTTTATATTAATCATCTCTGGATGATGATATGCCCTTAGAATCTGCAGATTCAGTTCTTTCTTTAAAGAAACTGATTCTTTAATTTGTCATTCAATGATTTTTCTCTTCTATTTTTTGGATTGTCTACTTCAAAAACATTCTTATATTGGGCTATCTGATTCTTATCTTGGGCAAAGTTCTTTCCTTCATGTAAGAATTTTCTCAAACTGCATAAGATTTTTGCCTATTTCTTTTGAAGTCAAATTTTTCTTCTATATCACTACTTTGATTCTCAGATATGTTTCTGTTCCTTGTGTTTCTGATGTATTAATTTTGCAATGGTGTTGTTTGGGACTTCAAAAAATTGGGCATTCCAGCATAGTTATCTTTAAAAAAAAGTCAGGCTAGACCTAATGGAAATCAGGCAGTTATCAAAAAATAAATTGACTGCTTCTTTAAACAAAAATAAGTGATGTTTCTGATTATATGGATTTATGCTTTTGAAACTATCCCTGCCTCATACATCCCCTGAATGTCAATTATCACTAGATACTCTGAACTTAGGTTAAACAAAAAAAAAAAAAAAAAAAAAAAGGAAGGAAGGGAGCAGAGAGGGAGGGAGGGAGAAAAGGGAGGGAGGGGAAGAGAGAGAGAAAGAAGGAGGAAAGAAGGAAGGAAGATTCTTAAGCTTTTGACATGATGTGCTTTGATTATTGTATAAATGGTACTAAATAGTACTTTGAGTAATTATGTGCTTACATATTCTGTACCCAATATCCAGAACCTATGCTGTTAGCTGCCTAAATAAAAGCTATTCAAAACTTTTCTGAATTTTGATTTTTCTGCAAGGTCATAAGTCACTTAAAAGAATGCCAAAGATTTTTTTTTTTAATGACTTTTTTTTTTTCATTTTTGAGAACAACTTCCCTAGAATAATGAGGACACCTCAGAGTTTTTGGATAAGCTAGGATGTATGGATAGTTTTATTGTCTTTTCAGATTTTTTTCTTTTTGGCAAAGAAGCAGATGGCCTAAAATTAGACTAAAACAGGTTAAATTGGATCTTGAAGTAAAGAGCAATTAGAAGAATGATATTGGAAAAATTGAATATCTCAACAAGAGAGTAAACAATTTTAAAGGGTTGAATAGCATCACCATAAGGCAGAAACCATCACCTTAACTCATCCAGATACTTAAATAACCCAAATAGCCATTCTCTCTTCATGGGCAAGAAAAGCCTCTCACAGATGTCATTCTTCCCAATCTTCCATTTGAATCTAATTTAGGCAATATGGAAACATTAGAAATATGGAGTTTTAATAGAGAAAAAACAACCTTGGCCAGAGATGGAGGTTTGAAGGGAGGTGAAATATTCTGGGTTTTTTTTTCTTAAAACAATTACCACTCTCTCAGAAATTCTGATACACCATGGAGAGGAGTAGATACCAGCATTTATAAAGATGTATATTTTAAAAGCTCCCTCAAATAATTCTGTTATGGTTCTCAAATTGATAAAGTTCATTTTACAGACAGGAAAACTACTACACTCATTTTATAGTTTAGGAAACTGAGGACTAGAATAGTTCAAAGACTTGTCCAAAGTCATACAAGTTAATTAATAAGAAAACTGGGATCAGAATCCAGGTCAATGATCTCTCAAAGTTTTAAGAGAATGCAAGAAAATGCTAGGTTTAGTTGACTAAGCACTCGATTTTCTTTCTTTTCCCCCATGTACATCATATTTGAATTCATTTCAGAAGATGGCCATGCAAGATGACTTATTTCACCTGCTGCTTTGGAATATAAGTATTGGAGCAACATTTCTAGATACGGTGCATAGAATATGACAGCAAGTATTTTTTCTCTTTAAGACATAAGATGCAGTCTGTAATTTTTCACAGTCACAAATTAAAGTAGAATCACAATGAAAATAAGATGAAACATGAATATGATGACTGTGAAATACCAAATAATTTTTTACAGATGTGTTAAAGACAAAGATAAGAATCAATGGAAAGAAGAAAGCTAAGGTTTTTATAAAGGCATTCACCACCCACCCTTAAAAACTCTAGATAATTATAAGGACCTCAAGGATCAAAATTATATTATGCATTTGTTCCAGTTTGCTAATGCTGCCAGAATGCAAAATACCAGAAATGGATTGGCTTTTATAAAGGGGTTTTATTTGGTTACAAATTTATAGGCTTAAGGCATAAAAGTGTCCAAACAAAGGCATCAACAGTAGGGTACCTTCAGTGAAGAACACCAATGGAGTCCAGAAAAACTCTATTAACTGGGAAAGCATGTGGCTGGTGTCTGCTTGCTCTTAGGTTGCATTTCAAAATGGCATTCTCCAAAATGTCTCTCTAAGCTGCAGCTGCTCTGAGGTCCTTCTGTTTGTGAGCTTTTATAGGGCTCTAGTAAACTAATCAAGATCCATACAGAATGGGCGGGGCCATATCTCCATGGAAAGAATCTGATCAAAGGTATTACCCACAGTTGGGTGGGTCACATCTCCATGGAAACAGCCTAATCCAAAGATTCCAACCTAATCAACACTAATACATCAGCCACCACAAGATTGCATTAAAGAACTTGGCGTTTTGGGGACATAATACCTCCAAACCAGCACAGCATTTGAGCAAAAAAATCCATAAAATCCATTTAAAAAATTTTTTAAGTATAATCCATTTTTATATTATAAACTGAAATTTTAAGAAGTATCTGTTTGTCTAGCTAATGGTTCATTTTGGAATATGTGCCTTTGTAATGTCCAAATAAATGTATAGGCCTCAAGGCTATGATTATTTTCTCTCTTTTCTAAAGTAAACTCTGTATATGCACTTGCAAGGGCAAGAAGGTGTGTATAGAGAGTTAAGAAGAGCAAGAGACTGTGATAAAAGGGGGTGTCTTTCCTTTAACTAAAGAAAAAACATAAATTTTCCTACTTTTAGTCATTAAATTTCTTTTACGATATATCTAGTATAACGGCCGCTGCTACTAATTAACTCATGGAATTAACTAGATGTTCTGTGTCCGCACCTGTAGCTAGAACCATGTCTACAAATTTGGTGGCAGCAGCAGCTTTTAGGGTAGTGTTGACCTCATCTAGCAACTTCTGTCTATAGTATGCAGAACTTCATATCGATTAACACATCTCGTTCAGCATTCTTTAATTTAGTTTTTAAAATGCCACAGAATTCACAAATGAAATTAGACATCTATTTCCCAAAGAAATAATATTAGAATCAAGGTTTAAAGAAAAATAAACCCATACGTGATCATTGAATATTTGCTGCATTTCTTTTAATTGGATTCAGTTCAACTGTCTTGCCCCGAACTGAACCAAGTTGATGCAGGGAGATGCATTGCTACAATGTTTAAATAGGTTTTGTCACCACTTACCTTAATTTAGGTTACAAAATGACTCTGACATGCTTCAAAGAGGCAGGAGCTTTCCTGAATCGGCTCCTCCTCCTTTCCTAAATTCTCTACTTGCTCTTATCAAGATGAAGCATCACATTTGATCTCTGCTAATGAGCTTTGAAGCACAGTTTCTCCTTCCAGGACTGTAATTCTTCAAAGATAGACTGAAAATATTCTTGCTAGAATCCTCTGTGTTTCCTTTTACCTCTTAAACCTACCTGTGGTTTAAAACTGTCACTTCTGTTTTGAGTCACACTCACTAAAAATCAATGTTTTAATTATTTGAGTCTCTCTAATGCATTTCCTCTTTTGAAGCTTCTTTTCATATGGATGAGTCTTCTTTCCACATAATCATTTAAGATATCCTATTAAACCAGCAATTCTTGGATTTCCCCAAGTTCTCCTTAAAGGAGTTTTGCTCTTTTGTCTTTCATTATCCTTCAATATATTTTGAAGTTTGCAGAGAGAATGATTTAAAAACTACTGTAAGTAACAATCATGTCCTCTTACCCTAAATGGCATGAAGTTCTACAAAAAGTGCCTCTATTCATTAAACAAGGAAAAAAAAAATCTTCTCTGTAGTCTGAGATTATTTTCAACAGGACTATTTCTGTGCCTTAATGTCTTTTAAACTAAAAAAAAAAGCCTATGTATTTAAAAGAAAATCATCTGTGTTGGTACCTAGAAAACATAGGGTTTTGATCCACCAAAAAAAAAAAAAAAAAGAATGCTGCTTTGACTTTAAGTAGTATGCAAATTGCTTTCTTTCAAATGATGGCATGATCAACACAAATGATATTTCTGGGACTTGGCACATCAACCTACCCACAGATGAAGGATGACTTAATTGCTTTGACCACAGGCCGAGTCAGAATAGCTCAGTTGGCAAATACAGAAATAACTTGGTGCTATTGGCATTTGCATTTGAGCAGAGTGATTTCATTTTGATGTCCAAAGTCTAGGTAACAAAGCAACCCACAGGTAGTGAAACACACCTTGCAAGGAATGGATGCAATTCCTGGTCAGAGCGTCTAAGGGTTGTGGCAGGCACGTTGATCTTGTCAGCTCCTTTTGTGTGCCTGGGAAATAACGCTGTCAGCACAGCTCCTTCAAATTCAGATCACAATATATTGAAAGTTTATGCCTTTCGAGGTTACACAGTTAAACACCCACAGAGATTTCTTGCCTGTGCCATCACCTTTAAATAACCTCCTAAAAACCTTTTAAAATTTAATTGTTATTCTAAATGTCTAATGTTACTCTTAATAGCATAAGTTGCTTCTCATAATTTCACCTAACAAAGTACTCCTAATAAATAATCATAGCAGAGTGAGGCTTACTATATTTTAGGCTTTACCTTGTAGCAGTTCAGATAAAGTAAAAATATATAGAAGAGAAAAAATATGACACAAAGAATAGGAAATTTCTCCAGCCTTGTATTACATGTGATTCCACAGCAAGTAATGGTAAAACATGGACTATACTCTCCATTTCTTCTAACAAGCTATCTTTGAGATAATGTTACTTTCATATTTTCTTAACTTTGTAATATAAACAGCAAACTTAATTCAGAAAAAAAACCCCACCATAACTGATTACCATAACCAGGACCACAGACATTTAAATCAAAAGTCACTGGAGTTGGAAAAGGTTTAAGTTTTTTCAATAAATTATGTTTTATAATGACTATAAAAGTTATATAGTACACAGAGGCTAGCTGGAGCTAGATGCTTTCCTGGAGCTGAATTGCAGGGGAATACTTTCTGAGACATAAAGCTGACAATCAGACATCTGAGTGTGACTGGAAAATAGCGGTCCTGGAAAGATTAAAGTGTGAATTTTAGTAACCTCAAAGGCAAAACCATTGTTCTTTCACTTCTGATCCAAGAGATAGAATGGCCAAATTATACCTCAAACACACATAAGAAGATGAAAATCAAACTCACCTTGTCCAAGCTGAAAGTGAGAATTCTTGCTCCACAAAATCTATAATTCTTCTACCATATGAATAACAGTCCTGTGATCATGCTAAAATATAAGCATAAAATGGCTTCATTTACAAAGTAAAACTGAGTTACTCTTTACTGAAATTCACTAATGTAACTAATTTTGTTATGTGATTAATATGCATTCTTAGTGTCTTAAATTTCCTCCAAAAATTTAATAAATAGTAAAGAAGGACAGAGACCCACGGTAAAGCAAAAATATATTTTGTGCATAAACATAATTATTATTTTAAAACATATTCTTGATCTAAATAACATTAAAAATGATTTTAAATAATGAAATTTGGTAGGCAAAATTATGGAGAGCAAGTGTTTAGAATTAGGAAAACTGCTGTCATTATTTGTAAATGAATAATGCTGCAAAGAACATAGGGGAAATGGTAACATTTATTTATTTAATCTTTTTTCCTTAAGCTTTTCTAATTGTAAAAGAAAATAAAACAAAAAAAAACATGCAGAAAACAGACAGCAAATATCACCCATAATCTCTCCACTTTTTCCTGGAGTAGTTAAAGTAAGTTAGAAAACACCCCAGCCCTGATCCTCCAATACCAGAGAGAACCGGAGTTTAATTGTTCAGTAAATATTCATATTTTTTTCCTGCATGCATATGCATGCACTTTTAAAAAATAAAATATATGTTCATGTTATAATCTACAACTTGCTTTTTCAACAATGTGTCCAAAGTGTCTTTTCAGGTCAATGTACGTAACTCTACCCCATTTGCTTTTTATAACAGCCTATTATTTTATAAAACGGACACACTATAATTTTATTTAGTCAGTTGTTTACTGAAGAATATTGAAGTTGTTTCATAGTTTCAGCCATTTCAGAAAATTCTTATACATACATCTATATGTTTTCATGCCTTTATTTCTGTAGGATGGATTCTTGAATGTTGGATTCCATATCATCTTCCCAAAAAGACTACCAATTTTCATTACCATCATTTTCCTCACATTTCTGCACAGTGTTAATTTCTTAAAATGTCTATTTTTAAGTAGTTTTCATTGCATTTTCTTTTTATTTATGGGCCTAAATATCTTTTTATATTATTTTGTGCATTTATATTTCTTCTGTTAATTGCTAGATCAAAGCCTTTTCCGATTTTTTGTACAATGTAATTTCCTGTTGTTTCATAGACACTCTTTGTATAATTGATGTGTGTATTTTCTCCAGTCTGCCGTTTGTCTTTTAACTTTGTTTATGGTTTCTTTCTTTACAAAACAGGAATTTGAAATGTTTTGTGTAGTTAAATGTGCCAATCTTTTTCCATGGCAGTAACGGTTTTACACTTGGTGTGCTCTGTGTAAGTGACTACATCCCGTATAACGTTCTCCAGAAATACCTTCAGCACACCTCACATCTCCTCGAAAATGAGGCCGAAAATCCGCTTAACTTCTCCACGCCGAGCAAGACGCCGAATCACCGCCTTCGTGATGCCTTGGATGTTCTCTCAAAACCTTACGGTGGTGCTTTGGAAGGACTTGCTACCATAAGTCTATCAAAGCAGTCTCTATAAAAATAATAATGTTAAAGCTTCATTATTTAAATGTATTCCTTAATCCAAAGAAAATTCATTTAACTCTGAATCCAGTAAAATAAAATAGAAGTTAAGTAGAAATCGTCTTCAAGCACTTACAGAATAAGGAATTCTGGGGCAATAAATAGCTGAGGCTTAAAAAGGAAAAATAATTCAGAAAAACCTGATTGCCTTTCTTGATTAAAAAAAAAAAAGACTTAAATTATTGGATGAGGGAAGGCAAGATGTATAATAAATTTAGACCATGGTTATACTTTGCTTCCATAAATCTTTCATAAAGAAGTAATTCAAATTGGCTTCGAGGTGAATACTGTCGACTGGATTGAAAACTGCCTGATGGCCTATAATCAACAGAAATAACAGTAGCGTTTATCTTTCAGCTACAAGGAGGGAGAAGCAAGTTCTGCACTAAGATGGGTGATAGATCTAGATTCACAAAGCTTTTATATAAATGATCTAGAAGGAAGAAAGAATGATGTAATCATTGATTTAGCAAATGTCTCTCAACTGAAGAGTGTGTTTCCCACATTCAGAATCATTATATGATCATTGTGAAGGCTAGAAACCCAAAGAGATATCCAAGTAAGAATCAACTTTGAGCCAACTCCGCAGCCATTTCTCTATCCATATACCAGTTAATTCAAAGAAATCACATGAAGGTGACCATTCTGCAAGTGACTTGAGACACATCCATTCAGTTCAAACAGCAGAGAGGCAGCATGCCCTTCCCCAACAATGGCGAAGGGGATACCAACAGGGAACTGAGTGGTGGCTGGGGCACGGGTGATGTGTGTGTGTGTGTGTGTGTGTGTGTGTGTGTGTGTGTGTGTGTGTATGGGGGGCGCAAAGACGCAAGGCAGCAGCGGCTCCATGTCCTTGACCCATGAACTTGGCCTAAGCAGTGAGGGATGCTCTAAAATCCTCCTGTACCTGGACAGAAAAAAGTAAAACAAATGCAAACCAGTAACGAGAATCAAAGGTGACTGCACTGGTTTAGGTGAAATAGTCAAAGAAACATAAAGTGCTGACATTAAATTCACATAACATTTAATGTCTACAAAATGCATCTGCATAATCTCATTTGATTAAGATGAGGTCCAACAGGCATTATGAATAGATCTATTTTCCTCCTGAAAAGCAGAGGCAGAGTGGGGTTAAGGAAATTGCCAAAGATTACATGCTTACTCTGCTGAGGATTTGCAATTTTACTACACCTACTCAGACCTTTTAAGACAATTCACAGAGAAGTGCAATCAGGTTTAGACATTGGTTAAAAAAAAAAAAAATCATAGTCCATAATACTATGTTTAAAAAGGAAAGCAGACTATTTTATGAGACAAGTACTTTCCACAGATGCTGAATACCCCAAATGAATTTTCTGGCACCAAATCTACACTCCTACCTCTTCTCTGCCTCCCTGTCCACTGCCTCCTTCTCTCCCTTCTTTCCTTCCTTCCTTCCTTTTCATGATCTTTGTTCTTTTTTGTTTTTATGTGAGAAGCAGACTTTATTGAAAGGGTTGGATGTTTTTACATCACAGCAAAATAAACAATTTCAGCATTAATTATTAGACATACCTGCTTTTATTTCCAGTATGTTCTCTTTTTAATCCTGGAAATTTTATTGAAATATATTCACATATCCTATAATCATCCACAGTGTAGAATCAGTTGTTCACAGTATTGTCTTACAGTTGTGCATTCATCATGACAATCAACCCTTGAACACATTCATTACTCAAAAAAAAAAAAATAATAATTAAAATAAGAATTAAAATAAACATAATAGTAAAAAAAGAACACCCAAAACATCTCATATCCCGCATCCCCTCCTATTATTCATTTACTTTTTGTCCCCATTTTTCTACTCATCTGTCCATACACTGGAAAAAAGGAGTGTGAGCCAGTGTCCCTTGTTCTTGACAAAGCAACTCAAGGGCATAAGAATATTTAAATACATGGATAGCAAAACTATCTTTCTGGAAAAATCTTGAGTTCTCAACCATGAAAGGAATGGGAGAAATTTTTTCCAGAAGTCTAAAATTCTAGACCTAAGGCCCGGTGGGCTCTAATGTCACTTTGGAGATTAGCATTTAGTCTCCACATTAGCCACGTGATAACATCTAGCCCCTACCAAGCAGGGCTTTACACTGCAATAGGCAGGCAGCTGATTTGTATGTTAACATCACTATAAACAAATGAAGCCCCCTTCAGATAGTCCAGGTAAAACATTTTATCAGAGGAATGTTATTTTTACTTTAAAACACTGGTTGTCAGAAGGCCTTGCAGCTGTGGATTCCTTTTTACTATGCTTGTTTACCACTGGGTAAATATAGCACAAATACACATATTTTTTCCAAGTAGACAACTCAATCAGTACAATATTCAACTAAGTTAAATATTTCTTAAACTTGAGTTACAATGATTGTATGCGACAATACTGCACTGCTAGAATAAAATGACCTCATTAAAAAATGTTTGAGAAGGTGTCAAACTTATCCATGTTAAATTTCAAATTTTAACTGTGAAAAGCTCCTTAGCTAACCATCTGTTTATCTAGTTTCTCCTATATACAGTCAAATTTCTTTCAAACAGGAACACTTACATTGATAGAGTGAATGAGTCCAAATATTTGACTTAATAGATCTTCACTCTAATTAATCAAATAAAATAAATCTTTCAATTGAAATGAAGGTTACATGTGTCTGAGCTACAGTATTTTGGAAGGAAATTCAAAATATTTTGTACACCACAAAAATCATATCTACTTTTATTTGTATTTCAAGCAGTTGGCCTGTGTATATAATCATAGATGATAATGTTTTTAATTGGGATATCATCTTGAAGTTTTATTGGATTTTGGTCTTATTTATAAGGGAGCAAAACTTACAAAAATACTTTCACTCTTCAGAAACATTTTAATTCACAGCAGTTAGGGATTCATGATTCTACTATATGCACTAAACTTTTGGAAAAGTATGTAGCCTCAGACAAGATTTCAGATTCGGAAAGCATAAATAAAACACTCTGAAAGATTGTATGATGAAATGACTGTGAGATTAAGAAAGTGAAGGATTATTGAGAAGCACGGAATTAGGATTAGTTACTAATGTTGATTAGTAAAATACAAAGAGGAGCAGGAGACTTTAGGTTTCAACTCATCAGCATTTCACATTAGTCTCCTTTCTACCATATATGGTGAGAATCATCCACAAAAAGAAAACAAACAGAACTGCTTTGACATCAAATATCTGTACCTGAAAGAGGCATGTTTTCCTGTTTACCTCAATGGCAATTAAGCACTTGATTATCCACTAAAGATTCAACTAATTTTTGAGAACTCCAAGTAGTTTGAATCCTGATTTAGAAATTAATCCGTGATTTGATTAATTCTATCAAATTATCTACTTATGGTAAAATAAAAGATCTATGATATATACCTCCAGAAAAATAACAATATCTGCATCCATAACACATAAACTTCTATTTACAAATAATTACCTTCCAGGATTGTGTCTGACAACTTTTAATGACCATAAATTTCAAGTTCATGTTTAATAATAATAATCTATTGCTGAAATAATTGTTGAGGTGTAAAATAAAGTGTTCCTCTATTTCGTGTTCAGTATTGTCATTCACCCCGATATTCTCCTCATTGCCAGGAGATGGCGCTGTGGGTTTTAAATTGCAGAGCTAAAAATCCCAAAGCATAACTGAACTCTTTCAAGTTTCCTTCCTTAATTCATGGACAACGGGCAAGCCCTAAAAAGTGTTTACCTTTTGTTCAAACAATTTTCTTTGAAAAACATTACCAAATGTTTTTCAACATTTTAACGAGATAAGATTCCGGGGGGGGGGGGCATATGTAACACAAACAAGTATATCAGCCCCCAAAGAGGATTACAGAAACCAATAGTATGCCCTATTAAGGAAAGCCTGAGTTCTTTAACTTTTCACTATTTTCTTCTCTGTATCTCCCTCGCATATCGTAAATTGTTTCCTAGGCCAGCACTGAGTTATCCCCACGCCCTACCGCTCTCCTCCCCTTAAATATCGCGGTTATCCAGTTATCAGGTTATCTGGTGCGCCCCAGGCGCGGGCCTCCAGGACCCGCCCGCCGGCTTGTGTCTGCGCGAAGCCGCTTCCCCCGGGCTTGTCTTCAACCTCTGTTCAAACTTAGGTTAACACATCTCCAAAGAATCGTGAAAAAAGACTTCTTTTCTTTAAAAGAGCTCAAGAAAAAGAAAGTCTCGAAAGAACTTCCTATCAACAGGTTTCCAGTTTTCTACGGTCGAAGTCCTTGGATTTGCCAAGCAGCGCAGAGTGACAGGACTGTAGGGGCCCTGGGCGCACTGCTAGGGGGGGCTCCAGCTCCCCTCCTCCCTGCCACCCCTGCCGTGCCCCAGGGCACACGTGGATCCATAGTGTCCCTCTGCAGCGAGCTGGCCAAGTGGGCGAGAAAATACTGTTGACAAAACCACGCGGAAAGGCTTGACCTCGGGAACTTAAACTTGGGCTACCGAGTAGATCCCGCGCTCCTAAACCTGGAGGGGGAGCAGGATAGTCAACCCCACACTAACCGCCTCAGCCGCGAAGGTTTCAATCTGTCCCAGGCGTCACCAGACAGCGCGGCTGTGGTCCGCAATGGGGACCGGGTGGGAGAGGGACAAATGCAACATCAAGGTCAGTGTCTTTTTTAGGGGATGGCGAGCGGCCAAGGGTACCTGGGCTTGCAGCGCTGGGCACGCGCCCTGCTTGAGCGCATTGGGGGCGCTTTGGGGTCAGCGATTTCTGACCCACGCGACCTTCCTGGCAGGACTCCTCTGCAACGGGGGAAGCTCAACCGGGAGAGGGTTTTCCCTGCTCCTGAGGAATTCACTTTTCCAGAGCTGCTCCCAAAGGAAAGTTGATGTCATTTTTGCTAAACTTTGCCATTGCTTTCTAGACTGTTCTCAAATAGATAATTGAAAGCCACCCATGGACCTTTCTCGGAAAACACACTCAGACACCCAAACCCCAGCGTTCTGGGGGTCTCCTAACTTTTTAATCCAGATAAGTAATAAACTGTTATCAGGGATACAGAAATAACAGAGAACTCCTGGCTTTGTCCTTAAGAGGTGGATTAGATTTTGTTCCGTTCTGATTTTAAGTTGGAACCTTTTTAAAAATTCAAGCGAAAATTAATAAAGATAGTACTAAGAAATGTAAGTACGACCTAAAAATTAGTTTGACCTGAAGCTCAGTTTAATCTCAATGCGGTACAGCTTGCTGAGTATTTTGGTATCGCTAAGCAGGTTCCCTCCTGCTGTAACAAAACTGTGTGTTCATCTTTACACAAGCTCTGGCATCTGTAAATTTGGTAGCTAACACTCGGCTGAGAATGCTGTCTGTTATCGATGTTGTGTCGGCAAACGAGCCACGCTGCACCACCAAGCCCTGCACCGGGGACGCCCTGCTGGCGCGTTCCGAGACGACGCCCACCCGCCCGCAGGGCCCGCCCAGTAGCCGGACCTCCCCCGGGCCCGCTGCGGATAGAGGGGACAGACCCCATACACTTCCTGTCCCCGTAACTGCTCCGGTAACTCACAGTGACCTCCTCTGAAACTGGGCAGAGTCAGAGAATTTCCCTTCCAGTGCTCCATTCTAAGGGGTCATCTCCGGGTCAGGGGATTTCTCTGCAGTATAATTTCCCACCCTTTCTGTCAGTTCAACCAGAAAGCGCTTATTTTTGGCTTTTCCTGGGCCACTTTTCCAACTTGCCATTTCTCTCACGAGCCTGGCTGGACCCTTTCCTCCCCTTCTTGGCGGCACAAGGTAGGATGGCACGGATTTCCCGTGCTCCTGCGGCCAGGGGCCACGAGGTGAGCGCCTGACGTCACCCTTCCGCCCTGACCGAAATCAGGCGGCGAGCGTCCGCCCAAGCGAGGAGAGGGAGCCAAGGCCGTGGACTTTAGGGCTGGCGACGATTAAACCAGGTAACGAGACACCGGGCAGATGTGTTTTCATTGCCCTGTAAGATAAATGCAGTGTTAAGTGCCTGACAACTTCCCAGAAGCAATCAGCAAAAGTTTACGAGTGCATAAACCTCAAAGACCATTCTCCGAGGGTTGTTATAAGACCCGCATTTAAAGCTTCTATAAATTCTTCGGCCGTTTCCCAAAGCAAAGTTTCCAGCGACGATTAAGCAGCCACCTCCTCCCAGAAGACTGGGGGTATTGTCTCCAACTGCAGAAGAGTTCAAGAAGCTTTTGGCTTCTACCGAGTAAACAAAAAAGTTGTGCAAAAGTTTGTTCGAGAAGTTTCTGACGCCCGGGGAGAGGAGTAGGGTGGGAGGAAAGGGTAGAGGGGAGGTCCGGGAAGGGCTCTCCAGTGCCCTTATCTGACAGCGGCGGAGGATGAGGGCCGGGCGAGAGTCCCGGGTCCAACCCCGCGCAGGAGGCGCCTTTCCCGCCCTCGGTGGTCGCGCCCTCTCCGCCCTCTTGGCCCTGAGGGGCACGATCCCGCGTGGCGCCCGCAGCTAAGTCCACGCTCCCAGCCGCCCCAGATGTGGTCTAATTGCCCTTTCAGAGCCGGCGGGAATTCAGGCACCCTGTGGAAAGTGCCAGCGCACGAAAAAGGCAGGCTGGAGAACCGAGTCAGACATCCGGAAACGTGTCGCCAGAGCCACGACGGCGCCATCCTCTGTCCTCCCGTAAGGGGCCCCAGGACTTTGATAAGTTAGGTTCAGGCACAGACGACCCACCTATGTTTATAGAGAACCTTTGTTTATGATCCCAGTGAAAACAAAGCTGCTAATTGAAAAACAATAACCTGAGCTTGTCTTTAACTGCCTGGAGAGAGAGGTTAACAGCTGCGAACGCCGGGGGAGGGAGAGCGGGAGGGAGGGGAAGGAAGCAGGGAGGGAGCTTGGAGCCAGGGGCCGCCCAGCAAGTCAACGCGCCCTAGGGTCCCCAGCGAGACACGTGGGCCGGCTACAGCCTTTAGACCCCCCCGGCGTGCGTCCTAGGCAAGAAAGCCTCGCGCAACCCGCCGGCTCTTTCTCAATAATTGAGTTCCAGTAAATCCCAAGACGCGTTGGTAAAACCGACGACGGCGTGGCGTTCCTGTCCCTGTGCGATTGAACCTCGGCAATTACTTTGGAAAGATACCGCTGGGTCCCCTGTCACCCCTTCCAGGTGAAGATGCAGACGTTTCTGTATCGCCCTCACCCTGCCTTTATGAAATAAGGCGCCCAACTGTTCTGATATTACATTCAAAAACAGGTTCTGTGGCGAACCTCATTTGTGAATCTATTACAGAGATTAATAGATTATTTCTCCTTTTTCAACTAATCCTCAGTGGGGAAATTTAACCATATGGTAGGGAGAGAATTAGAATTTCATCACATTAGAGCAAAATGTAATGAAAAGAGTCCAACACCTGGGGCCAACTCTGAAAGACACAATTAAAAGGTTTTTAATGAAACCAGAGAAACCAAAAATTTCATAGCCTTCAGTAATTCTGCCACATAAGAAAGATTTATTGGAGGAGTTGGGAAATAGTTTTTACTTATGTCATGAGGATGAAAACCAGCCACTAAATACCAAGTGCTGCCAGACACTGAAATCAGGAGCGAGAGGACCGCGTGTACCATTTCCCATTCGGAGAGAAGCACTTGTTTTCACAGTTCTCCCTTTGCTGACCCTCCAAGAACAACCGAGGCAGATCCAGATGCCCCTGAATGGCTTCCTAGCGGTGGCGGTTCGTTTCCGGGTAAATAAATATAAACAAATGTTCCACTTTGTGGGTGAGGATTTGAGTGCTGGCTACACTGACTATTCTGGGGGAAAAAAAAACAAAAAACAAAAAACCTGAATTTTAATCTTGAGGAAAGTTTGAGAAACCAGTTCTTCCTGCTTAGGAAATCGTGTGCTTCCTAATCTCCCTCACTGTAGCAGTTATTTGCAGATGGCTGCAAAAGCCCCCCCTTTTAAAAAAAAATCTAATGGACTGTATAATCAAGTTGCTTCATTTAGTGGGTTTTTTTTTTTTTTTTTTTCAGTCTGGGTAGGAAATGGGGAAGGGTGTGTGAAAATAAGGCAGTGTTTTTTTGGGGGGAGGGGCAGTTGTTTTATTCTCTCGCGAACTGTAAGTCAAGGGAGAATTTTGGGCAAGCCATCGGGGACCCCACCTACCCCCAACAAGTCCCATCTCCAAATCCAGCCCGAAGTCAGCCTGCGCACAGGGGTGGAGTATTTTCCCGCCCAGAAGGGTAACTTGGCACAAGCTGAGCCAGCAGTGGCGAGGGGAAGACAGTGAGGGGTGGGGTGCGGTGGGTGGGGGCGTCTGCTTTCCATGGGACTCCCAGGCTTCGCCGCCGAGCTACAATTTGCTGAAGGAGCAAAGAACATCTTCTGCTCTAAGTAGGGCTTTTAGTGTGCTCATTGATGAGTGAAAGTCGCCACACATGTCAAGCTAAAGGCAGTTGTTGGGTTACTAACAGGACCCAGCGCCTTGCAAACATATGCGCTAAGCTGTGTATACAGATGGCAGGCAGAATAATGGAGCAGGCGCCTTTTATAAAGCTCTAGCTGCTGCCTGTCTTCAGACCTGGGAAATGAAACTATTCAGACTCGCGGCCAGATAGCGCCTGCGATTGTTTGTTACCGTTTTAATCCTATTAATTAAAACGTTAACCTGATTGGGTAGAAAGCGCTGTCCCAACAGGCGAGTCTTCTTCATAATAACCTACTCAGAGATAATGATGTAAAAGACTCCCCCGTCTGTGGCGGCGGCTGGTTGATGGGTCCGGAAATCTCTTGAAGGTGAATCCAAGCAAGATAAACGGTGCGGAGAGGAGGCGCGGGGCTGGGCTCAGAGCGGCGGCGGCGGCGGTTCCACTCCCTCCGCGCCCACCCTCCCACCATGCGGGGCCGCGGCCCATGGTGAGCCCCAGCAGCCAGCACCATCGGCTGGAGACGAAGAAGAAGAAGAAGAGGAGGCGGCGAGCGCGGGGGAAGGCGAAAAAGAAAAAGAAAGAGGGCGACAGGGCTGCCGGCAGCGCGGGGACCGACGCGCGCACCAGCCCCGGAGCCCGGCTCGGGCGCGTCTGCGGCGCCGCCTGACTCCGGAGCCGAGGCGGCGGCGGGGAGCGGGAGCGGGCGCGGCGGGCCGGCGCCGGACCATGGAGCGCGGGCTGCACCTCGGCGCGGCCGCCGCGGGCGAAGACGACCTTTTCCTGCACAAGAGCCTGAGCTCCTCCACCGCCAAGCGCTTGGAGGCGGCTTTCCGCTCCACGCCCCCGGGCATGGACCTGTCCCTGGCGCCGCCGCCTCGGGAGCGCCCGGCGTCCTCCTCCTCGTCGCCCCTGGGCTGTTTCGAGCCGGCTGACCCCGAGGGGGCAGGGCTGCTGCTGCCGCCGCCCGGGGGAGGCGGCGGCGGCGGCGGCGGGGGCGCTGGAGGTGGTGGTGGTGGTGGCGGCGGCGGCGGGGTGGGCGTCCCCGGGCTGCTGGTGGGTTCTGGCGGCGTTGGGGGCGACCCTAGTCTGAGCAGCCTGCCGGCTGGGGCCGCCCTGTGCCTCAAGTACGGCGAGAGCGCGAGCAGGGGCTCGGTGGCCGAGAGCAGCGGTGGCGAGCAGAGCCCCGACGACGACAGCGACGGCCGCTGTGAGCTGGTGCTGCGGGCCGGAGGTGCCGACCCGCGGGCCTCCCCGGGAGCTGGGGGCGGAGGCGCCAAGGCGGCGGAGGGCTGCTCCAACGCCCACCTCCACGGCGGCGCCAGCGCCCCCCCGGGGGGCCCGGGAGGCGGCGGCGGCGGTGGCAGCAGCAAGAAATCCAAAGAGCAGAAGGCGTTGCGGCTCAACATCAACGCCCGGGAGCGCCGGCGGATGCACGACCTGAACGACGCGCTGGACGAGCTGCGCGCAGTGATCCCCTACGCGCACAGCCCCTCGGTGCGGAAGCTCTCCAAGATCGCCACGCTGCTGCTCGCCAAGAACTACATCCTCATGCAGGCGCAGGCCCTGGAGGAGATGCGGCGGCTTGTCGCCTACCTCAACCAGGGCCAGGCCATCTCGGCCGCCTCGCTACCCAGCTCGGCGGCGGCGGCGGCGGCGGCCGCTGCCCTGCACCCCGCGCTCGGCGCCTACGAGCAGGCAGCCGGCTACCCGTTCAGCGCTGGGCTCCCCCCGGCCGCCTCCTGCCCGGAGAAGTGCGCCCTGTTCAACAGCGTCTCCTCCAGCCTCTGCAAACAGTGCACGGAGAAGCCTTAAAACACACTCCCGAAAAGCACCGGACCTACCCAAAAGCTAAAGGAAAGCAAAAAGCTGCCCCCACCCCACCCCGTTTATTTCGGCCCTCTCATAGTTGCCAAACACTTGCAGAGCAAACGAAGTAGGGGCGAGGACTGAGAAGTATCAGAGACAAGCGGGACATTTAGCTTTGACATCCCCAGAATCTCGGTCTTTGGGGCAGGGAGGGAGGGGTGAGGGAGGTGGAGTTGGGATGGAGTATGGTTGTTTAATTTTCTCGAAAAGTGGCAACTTTGGTGACAGCCTAGACCACGAGGAAGTGGAGTCTTCCTTTATGGCGAGAAATAAGTTGAGAAGTAGTAGCTTGGTTATTAAGGCGTGGAGAATATTGAATGGCAAACTACTAATCCTACTAATATTTGTGACTGGCTAATGTTGAGAGGAACAGGAGTCAAGGGTTGGGTGACAGGTCCGACGGAATATTCTTTCAGACAAATCAGAAAGGGCACTTGAAAATAAATTTTGATTCTGAGCCAGGAGAAAAACTTGAAATGTAGACTTATTTAAGTGAAAAGAGAGACACGTTGCTATGGAAGACTTGTATTATTTTTTACTGTCTCTGAACTTTAATTCTGTGAAAATGCTCAAAATTTTGGCGAGCGTGGTATAAGAACTGACTGTGGCTGAAAGAATTGCATTTAAAAATATTTATGTGCACCTTGTTACTTTCCACTTTGCAATGATGTATAACAATTCATGGTATTTATTTGTTATTCTTCAATGACCCTTCCACTTCAGCGATATTTATCATGTGTTAAGGTCACGGGTCTTATGTGCAGATTTTTTTTTTAATGCCTCTAAAATTCTGTTTTATAGATTAACTTATACTGTGTGCCAAGTGTTTAAAGGGTTTATTTGCCAACAAGTATGAAGAAAACTATTGATGTATCTGAGCTCCTTAGATTTATGAAAAGTCACCTGGATATTTTCAGTTGCATCATCCCTGTATTTAAATTGAGCTTTAATAAATTGCTTCAGTCCAAAAATTACAGGAAAGGTGTATTCTTAATTGATGAGTGAATTCATCTCTTTTTAGAACGGGGACTCCTTTGCATTCTAAAAGGGAAATAGCTATTTACTTTTACAAGACATCACAGCAATAGATCCTATAAGAACATGCTAAGCAAATATTTTTCCAGGCTGTGTTGTGCATTTTTAAAGGTCTAATTTAATTGCTTTTAATATATATATATATAAGTTATTTTAACTGTGGAGAATTATTTAAGTTGAAAGACTGGTTTGATTTGCCTAAGGTGTGAAATCCTTTGTTATTTTTCTAAAAAAAAATTTTTTTAAAGAAATGAAATAAAACTGAATAAGAGCGAGAAGCTGTTTACCCAAAGTGAGCTTTCAGTTTTAGTTTGCATGGCTGTTTGCCTGCCTTTCTGTCCTATGAAAAGCAAGAAAACCTTTTTTAAAAAATGGAGTCCAGCTATTTTCCACTCCTTGCAGATGATACAATTTCTTTTGGTCAAGGTGGATGGTGAGTTGGAACCCATGATGAATCTGTTGAGGGGTTTGGGATGTCTAAAGAGTGATATATATTAAATAGGTCAATCAGACTATGACAGCTATGTAAGACCATTTGTATGTGTATCTATGTCAGAAAGAATCTTTATTAAAATATTTTGATCAAACCTTTTATTATGCTGTGCTTTGTGGAGGGTGCAATCACCTCTCTTCGGTGTTACTCTTTGCTTGTAAGGTAACAAAACAAGAGTTTCAGAGAAGGTGGAACCAAAATTTTGACAGAGATGCACAATTAGGAGTATCTCTAGTTATTAATAATTTCACCTTTCTGGGCCTGGTCATTGGAGGGGAGATGAAGGAGGGGGGTCGGTCCCTGGAGAGACCCAGAGGAAGTCAAGAGTTCCTGGCTGCTGGCAGTAACTTTGAAGGACATGCTCTTCCTAGAATTCACTTTCCCCACTTGTATGGCATTGTTAGGCAGGCCAGAGCCTATCAAAGAGGGTGAAGTTCCTTAAAGAGTGTTTATCAAAATTGCTATCTTCAACTGCCTGAAAGCCAAGGGAGATAGATGAATTTGGATTCTCTGAGCACTGATTTTATTGTGGTTTTCCACTTTTTTGTGACAAAAGAATCAACCTGGTTGAATTACAAGCTCAAGCAATGCCCACAGAAATTGCCAGAATTTACTAGCGTCAATTGTTAATGGAATTTTTAGGGACTATGTTTGGATTGGGTTGGACATTGATTCTAGTAAAGGGTATCTGTATAGGTTTGTAGTTGGCTCTTAATACTGCCCTCAAATCTTTAAGATTTGAATTTTATTGTGGAGGAGCTTGTAGTGATGGAGGTGGTGGTGGCTATGGTGAAGAAGTCATAGCATTTCTCCGTAAAACCATGCTAAATGCATTTTTTATCTGTATAGCCTCAGCTCATAATGATATCCCAAATTGCCATCAAACTTAGTGGGGGGTGAGGGAGGATATTTTCTGCTCCACTTGCCATCAAAAAAGATTAATCAGAACCTGTAACTTTTCAGAAAACCTAACAGCAAAGGGCCTTGAGGCTGGAGCCCTCCCAGACGGGGGGTGGGGGTGGAGGGAGGGAAGAGACCAGAGCAGCCCCAAGGCAGGAGACCCGTCTCTTAGCATTTCCCAGACAAAGCCAGGGTGCGTCTAATTATGATTATTAAAACAATTTCCATGACGATGTCTAATATTATGTTAATTTGAAAACAACTGTGTATGAAAACTGTCGACTATAATACCTAAATTCATTTAATGAAACACATCGTTAAGGCAATTAAACCTCCTGGATGTGATTAAGAAACATAATTACGACACTGTTCTGCGCCATAATTGGGTGTCTTTAATCAAGGGGTAAAGTGATCAGCAACACAGCCATTAGTTTGTATTGTTCTGGCCCTGCTGTCCATCATCCTGATTAGGAATTAACCACAGCTACCACCAGTCGGATTTTTTTTTTTCTTTTGCATATTGACGTTGTAGGGGACACATTTGCCACAAGATTTACTGCTTAATATTTCTCATTATTAAGAAGTCTCCCTTGACATGCTTCCTCTGTAACCTCTGTACTGTTCAACTATTACTAGAAATTGTACTGAATAACCAAATCTTAAGCTTCAGGAGAAAAAGAAATGCTCACCTCCCTCTCACCCTTCAATAACTCACCCTGGAGTCTGAGTCCTGAAAGAGACTTGAAATGGATGGAGTGGGGGAGGGGGAGAGAGGAGGGGACGCTGAGAATAAATTGAAACGTCAGACGAAGAGGTACAAGTATTGAAAGTAGCAGGGATGATAATATTTATTTTCGTATTCATGGTTTCAGACAAATTAACCCTTTTTCCAAACCCAGGAGTTAGCCAGCATGTGGTTCTTGGAATAAATGCATGAAATCTGAAAGGAACTGGAGAGGCGTTGTGGGTGATTCACTTAGGTGGTTCTCCCTCCCTGCTCTGGCTACAACCTCTCCAAGTTTCTTCAGCAGCAGCTTTTAGAGAAGGAATCCGTTGGTTGGACAGACAACTTTTCCCCCTCGCCAGGCAAATATCCGGGCGGTTTTCCTTATGAGGTTGAGCTCTGAATTTCGGCCCAGTCTGGAAAGTTGGTCCCACATATCTGTGGGCCCCAAATGTCCTTAGAGGGATGGAGCTCTGACGTCGGGACTGAGCGCCAGGGAATCAGCGTGGACCCTAAAGACTGTGGCCACGGCCCAGGTACGTCCGCCGGCCGTGGGGCCTGCTCCCGCACCCACCTTGCGCCCTGGGCGCTCCGCACAGGCGCACCCCACAGGGCCGATCCCGCCGCTGGTGTTCCTCGGAGAACTGAGAGTGGGCAGATGAGGCCGAGCGAGAACCCCGGGTCTCACTTGACCTTTCCCTCTTAGGTCCCACCGCCAGCTTGACACTGGGCACCGACAGGAGCGTCCACAGGAGCAGCAAATGATCATCTTAGAAGAGCTCTCGAGCCACCTCTGCTTCTTTCTCCCCGTCGTGTGCTGTGCGTGAGTGTGCGCCGCTGTGTGCGTGCGCTCTGCTTTGCGGTGCGCTGTCAACTCTCTGCAGCTGGACATCCCCTCCGAGACCCTGCGTTCGCTTAAATTCCTCTCTCTTCTCTCCCACCCACTACCCACCTTTACTGCAGATAATCCACTAGTGAGGGCTAAGGCTCAAAGGCAGTTCTTGTCCACGCACTTTGGGTCTGGGCCGCCGGAACCGAATCTATCCACACGCCCTGGAACCCCGGGTGGCTCCAGCTTGAGTGGCATTGACTTTTCCAATGTAATGACTTATGAAAGATATAATCATTTGTTAAATTGAATCCTCCGTTTAACTGTTAATGGTGTGCTCTGGGCACATTTACGTATTAGATGCTATGGTAACTAATTACCACTAGGAAAAAGGATAATACACTTCCCAGACTGAAAAATAATGATGAGAGTTCCCTTCCCGGCTCGCAGCACACGCCAGGCGCAGCGACGGAGCGAGTGGAGACCCGATAGTGTGCGCGTGGAAGGTGGGAGGTAATGAACACTGGTCAAGCGAGGCTCTTGAGTGAAGCCAGGAATGAAAGTGTGATCATATGGGAAAGAAGCGGCGAGATGGGGGTGTGGCCAACCACAAAACGGTGCCTCTAAACAAAATTAAACTGCAAAACATAAACAGCAGCATAAATAAGTTTTCTTTGAATTAAAATGGTCAGACTAAATTATCCACGTGCCATGCAACTTTATATCAATTAACATTTATTGTTGTGTGGGCAAAATCAATGAGCCCAACTCCTGTGCGCTCTGCGTTAACATTTGTAACTTGGAGTTGTAGGTTGATTTAAACTTGGCTTTTGAAATCATTAGGCACAGTAGGTGGAAGAACAGGAGAAAGAAACGTCGGCTTAAGAGTGAAAACAGCTCTCAGTGTGAGCTGTTTTTATTCCCTGCGGATCTCTGTGTCTTCTGATCTGATGCGTGTTTACTAGAACTAGGTTGCTGTAGGCTGTGCGGGATAACCGGGCGTGGGTTCCGCCCTAGGGCCAGGGCAAGTGTTAGTGCTGGGGCCCCAGGAGGGCTGGAGGAGGGAGGGCCCTCCCGCAGGCCCGCCAGCCCTGCCTTGCAGACCGACTGAACCATGTCGAGGACGCCAGCGCCCACCGCGCCGCTCTGCTCTCGCTGCGCCCGGGGAGGGCCTGGGAATCCGCAGCCACAGAGCGCCCCTACTCCCCAGGCTTCCCTTGAACGGGCGTTCCGGGCCACTACAAGTCGAACGTCCACATTCCTTGGGACAAACAGCGAACTCCAGGGGTCCTGCTTCAAACTCTCTTTCGGAGGGCGTCACTGGGAGGGGTTGTCATCTGCCAGGTGACACCTGTCACGCGGCCGGGTGGGCTCACGAGCAGCTATTGGGCTTACAAGGAGCACCTCGCAGTTAAGCCAACCCCGGGAATTCTGCGAAAGTGCCCAGGTTTTAAACCCGAAGGAGCTCTTGGCTTCCAAACACGGCGGCGGAGAAACTCGACCTACTTTCCCCAAGGTTTGATTTGGGTTAAGTTCTATCGCATTTCTAAGTTACTGGTCTTAACACGATCCATGAGACTTGTCTGGACTATTGCAAAATTACCAGGTACCACTAGTGTGCATGTGAGTGTGTCTCTCTGTGTGTGTAACTTTCTTTTCCTCCAATTGTATTCTCTAATTCAGGCAATACAGATTAGAGAGCTCCCAAAGAGAAGTGAATGGGAAGATTAGACTGAAAAGAGAAAAGAAGATTTAGCAGTTACCTCCTCTCCACCCCCAGCCCCCCTTACACATGGTGGTCAAGCCAATCTTAGAAGACCCCAGGATCCTTTGACAGGGAGTTGCCTTTAATTATGCACAATGTGAAATCATTCTCCTTCCCAGCTTGGGGAAGAGTTAATTCTTTCCCAAAGACCACAGTTGCCCTTGTCTTCTCAACCTGATTCAGAGACGCAATAAAATATGAAGCAAATTTATGGTCTGTTTCAAGCATTTTATTGCTGTATTTTTAAATTCATATATGCACATATAAGAACTATGATCTGTGAATAATTTGAAATACTATAGTGGAATGATACATTTTAGATAAAACATAATCATATCTTTATGTAATTGTCTCAGATTAAAATAAAAAAGAAAAATAGATTTCTAATGTGGACCAAACTGAAAAACTAATGACAGCCATAAACCACTAACCAACCATAAATTAACATCTTCATCAAATGCTAAAAATGGTATCAGTGGTTTTATAAAGCAATTATTATTTCTCCTTATAAGTTTTAGAATAAAGTTCATGGATGTTTAAAGGTTCCATTATTTACAAATGTTTCGCTGTCTTAAAGATTTTATATTTTATTAGCAGGATGGTTGCAACTCAAATCTGTTATGTTAATGGAGGTGTTTAGAGATGAGGATTTAGATTTAAACATAAAAATGCTTCATGACCCTACCTCATTTTATGCTTCTATTCTGCTTGGGCAATTGCCGCAAACATTGGTGCAAGGATTTCTCTGTTCAATATCCTTTATCTACTCTTGGAAAAGATAAGACAGACAGTACCTCATCATGAGAGAGACTCAGGTTATGTTCCACAATTAAAGCACCAAATTGTAACCTGTCTATTCAAGTAAGTAAGCCACATTTGCCATGCACTGCCTCTCTCTGTGGTGATAAGATGCCCTCCACCTGAGACTTCCATGAAATTAAATGACTTTCCTCACCAAGACTTCTCAGAAGCAGGAAGTGCCAAGGAGAAGGAAAGAACATCCATCTATTAAATGCCCGAGGTATCAGGAAGCCATGTCAGTTACCTGGATCTGCATAACTTTTTTTTTTTTTTTTTTTTTGAGAAGCATCAAGCATACACATCTTTCAAAACGTAAAGAGAGTAAAACCAAGTAAAATATGGACTTACTCAACAAAGTGAGTGCCTTTAAAAGTTTGGAAATTATTTTTTATGAAGAAAAAGCAAATTATTTGGAGTAGGGAGGATCTGGGTGGCACACATATTCAAATTATCTCTGCCACTCAGTTGTTATTTATAATATATCACTTTATAGGGTAATATAATCATCCTCAGAGGTAAGGATTAAATAAGATCTCCAACTTGTTAAGTCCTTGGACCACCCTTAGTTTAATTTTTTTGCAAGCATTGTTTAGCCCAAGGACTTTCTTCTTTAAAAATGAATACTGTTTTTATAACTTTTCTGTGAGTCTAAATTAGTTTTTAAAAAAGTTTAAAAAATGAATAAAAGAATACCTTATTGCAAAAGACAGAGAAGTACTACTACAGGCATACTTTTAGCTTCATGAAAATAATTCAAAAGTACTTTCAAGTACTTAAAGAATAAAAAATATATGTATACATTAAATATACATTTAATGTAAATGTAAATGTATATTTAAGAATGATACAAAGGCATTTATAAGACTAAACAGATAGTCTAGTTTTTAGAAGTAGTTATGAAGTGAAAGTACATTTCATTTAAACATTCATTTAAAATAGAAGACAAAAGCATTTATAAAAACTGGGTGATTTTTCAGGTATTATTGACATGCATTTTTGTTAAATATAAAGGTGACGCTTTAGAAGTAAAAGTTATAGGGAGTAAATGTTCTTTGAGAAACAAACAAAAAATCTCCAACTAATGTATACTCCATATTTATAAATTTTTAAAATTGACTCACTGACAAATCATTAGATAGATAATATATTTACCTGTTTTTCCCTATTCCTCTGTTCCTCCTATAATTACAAAATACTGAAGGGAAAATAAAATGTTTTACGAGTCTTTTTCTAAACACTTACCTTATGGTAAATGTATAGTATAGTATAGTCGTCAATATATCATGTCTCCTTTAAAAATTAAAAAAAAGAGTTGATAATGTAAACTGTACCTCAAATAATTAACAATAAACAATAGCAAACTAAAAAATTTCGGCATACCCATTAAGTAATTTTTTTTAAATCCAGCTATATCCTGAATAGCAGATGCACATGATCATGGCTAATTCCAGAAAATTTTGCACATTTTTTTAAACCCAACTGTATTTAGAGTAAAACCAAAACCAAAGATAATTATTACATCAATTGTCCATGGAATGATATAACTTATCCTAACTGTTAAGTAAATGATACTGAACTACTCTGTTTCAAATGACCAGGAGCACCTTCAGAGTCTACGGAGAGTTCCGATAGAATATGAGTGACTCGCAGAAGTATTTCTTAGAAAAGCCAAGTGTCCAGTGAAGTTCTGTATGCACAGTAATTGAATGAGCCAAGTTTCATTTTCATCAACAGCGGTCTGAATCATATGCTTTATTTACACTTTGCACTTCAGTTTTATGAAACAATAGAGTATTGTCCAAATATTCTTCAGCATCATTTATTATCTATGGCAAGGTGAAGAAATCTGCAGTTGACAACACATCTAGTGAAATCTCTGCCAATTTCTTGTTGTTCTTATACATGTCCCCCAAAGAATAAGAGTGATACTTAAGGATCATAGCCTAGCAAGGTAAGCCTGATGATTAAAATACACTTATTATAAAGGATTAGTCAATGATATTTCTTGGGTCTTTTGTCATTTTCTACATAACTAAGTTGCAATGTATTGAACAATATTCTGGATATAACAAATAAAACATCTGATCTTGTTTAAGGAAGAGTATCAGAAAATAAAAATATATGTATGTATGTGTAGGGGGAGGGGAGAGGAGGGGACGCAGGGGTATTAAGACAGCAACATTATCTCCAAATAATTTGCTACTTGTAATTGAATCTTCTGTCCCTAGTAGGGAAATAAAGAGACATAGTTATTCTTCTGTGCTTTAAAAGGTGATTTATTGAATTCTTGTTGTAAATAAAAGAACATTAAATATTAGATTTGCAAAGCACTTGCATTTCTCATCTAACATCTTTTTAAGAAAAATTTTATCTTCATAACTCCACACATATGCCATTTTAAAAGATAATATTAAACAAATAGTTCAGGACAACCATTTTTTATAATAGAGAGAACTCCTCTGCCTAAAAGATAGATGTAAAAACCTAAGTATTGCTCAATTGTCACCCATTTAAAATTGTGCACTGAAATTTCATGAATCAAATTTCCTTCTCTGGAAAGTATTAGAAACAAGATAAACATTTAAATTAAAAGTTCAAACATCAATGAACATTGATTTACATTAACACTATGAATTAGAGTAATAATTGCTTTAGATAAATATTAGAAGAAAGTTTTATGTAATCACTCATTATAATTTAAAATAATGCCACAGGGAATGTAATCTTGGCTTGCAAACTTCTTCTTAATTGAGTATGTGAAGATGAATACCTAATAATGCAGTACAAATAAATAATAGTTTGCAATGTTGGCAAATTTAACAGGCTAAAAAAGTGCACATTCTAAGGGCATATAATTCTTGTTTATATAATTATTGACCTATCTTATACTAAGATCAAAACCTAGACAATTTTTTAATTTTGGTGTCTGAAATTTGTTTTAAGATTCCACTGTTAAATTAGAAGATACCTAACAGGAAATATTACCCATTTATTTTTTTATGATAAAAATAAACCAAAGTAACCATGCAAATTTTCAGTATGGAAATTGCTTTGCGCTAGTCTTGTGACCCAAAACTTAAGGATAAAATGGAGAAGATGCGATGATGGTGCCAGTCAAAAAAGGCAGATAAACGTTCCCAAAAGGTTGCTCAACAGCACCCCTTCTTTAGTGATAAACAGCTTTTTCTTACTATCTTCAGAGCATTTAGTTTCTGCAGACTAAATGCTTCATTACTATTGTTGTTTGTTGTGAGGTTATAAAAAAATATCTTGGTTATTCATTTCCTTTAATTTGAAACTTAGGAGAGACCGTAAAATGAATAGAAGGATTAAAAAAAAAAAACTATTGTGGTAACATCTACAACAAAACATCTCCCCTTTTAACCATTTTCAAGTGTACAATTCAGGGTATTACATTCACAATATTGTGCTATCATCACCACCATTCATTACCATAACTTTTTGCCCCAAGTGGTAACTCATTAAGTAACACACCTGCCCCCCACCACCCTGGGCGGGTGTGTGTGTTATGATACATAAGGCATAGTTTTTTAAAAAATTTGGAGCCCTAATGATGATATTTGGTTTTGGTTATTTTCCCATATAATCACAATACCTGATGTATGCTTTTATTGTATGTAATTATGCACATAGTAACTTTTCATTACAGAAGACTACTTTGGAATGACTGATGGAAGGCTGGTAAGAACTAAGGAAAAAATTGGAATTTTAGGAAACTTTAAAGAAATAAATCTACCAATTGCAAGTACATTTATACTACTACTTTATAATTCATTATTATATGTGGTTTTACCTAATAAATTGTGTGTTTTGAAGGGGAAGGTTAACCCAATGTTTGGCATCACATCCAGAAGAGAGGAGATGCTTGATCAGTGTCTGGTTGAATAAATGAATAATGAATTAACTAATGATTAAAAAATAATCCCCTTTAACAAATACATAACAATGGTTTTTAAAAAGTACAACATTGTTAATGCAGCTTTTATATAAAAACTTACATTTGTATATTGCATTATACTATTTAAAATAAGTTCACACATATTAGTTTTTAATTCTCACAAGGACCCCTGATGTTGAAAAGTCTTATTATTTCTATTTTGCAAATGAGGAAAATAATGAGACCAGTTATGCCACAGCTAGAATCCATGCTTTTTAACTTATTTTTCCATGACATTTTTTTCTATTAGTAAACATTCTTTAGCTATTGGATTTAAACCTGTTCCAAAACCTCTCTCATTTCAAGTCTACTGCCCACTGCTTTTACATCATCTTTTCTCAACCATTTTATTCATTCCTACTTTCTATTCCAAATTCCTGTACACACTTCTCATTATAAACAAGCAGAAGTTAGAATGAAATAATTTCCCTCATTCTTTCTGGTATAACATGACCAAAGTGTACTACCAAGTTGAGTGTAAGAATATGGGGGTTTCCATGTCAGGCAATATGGTAGACTAGATGTCCTAATACAAAACGAATGAGGTATGGTTGGTGGCAGGCAGGAGAGGCACAAGCACCTGCTAATGTGTGTGCATGCATGCATGTGTGTGTGAAATCCAAGACCTCTGCACAAAGCAAGGAACGTCCAGAGGCAACATCCTCAGTAGATAAACTAGAAAGAGACCTTGCCCCACAAAGCAAGATTGTGAGTATACTTGTTTGTCTCAGCCTTGGCGCTAGGTGAAGAAGGAAAAAAATCAGAAAGCCACTCCTGTTTATTTCCATCATAGGGTTGCATTCTAGTTGATTTAGGGCTAGAACCCATACTACCTATAGGCCCCTTCCCAAAATATTCCAGCTGAAAATTTAATTTAAAGTGATCTGAGTTGGGTAGTGAAGTCAGCAATCAGACAAAAGCAAACACAAATTCTCTCTGTAGGAATGAAGTTTAAATCTGGCCCTTAAATAATTTCCAGAGATAAAATTCCAAAGAACATGGGCTCAGTGTGGAAAACACAAAAACATACACCACAAAAAAAAAAAAAAAAAAAAAAAAAAAAAAAAAAAAAAGCAAAGCAAAATAAAGTCATAGGGAAAGAAATCATTTTGAGGAAAAGTCAAAAGATACAAACAAACAGCAGAATCAGACTGGTAAAAGACTGATGATTTGGAAATACCAGATACGGAATATAAATATGTATGTTTAATGTATTTAAAGAAATAAAAGAGGATATTCAATGTATAACAAAGGAACAACTGACTATTAAAAATGACCAGGCAGATGTGAAGAACTAGATAGAATTCTCAAACTGAAACTGTAATCACTGAACTTCAGAAACTCAGTGGGGTGGGAAACCAGAAGGCAGACAAGTTGGCAGCTGGTTTCTTGATATTCTCAACCCTAGAAACACTGCAGAAGGTTGAGGGAAGTATGGATCTAAGGTTCCAATATGAAAAATTCAGAACCTCGTAGGAGAAAGAGGGTGTATTTGTTGGGGGGCAGAATTTGTGGGAGGTCACGTTGGGGAAGAGGCTCCAGTTCTGCCTCTGCATCTCCCTGCTGTGGAAACAGGTGCTAAAACGTCAAGACGGCTCCTTGACCACAGGAGCTACCTGGTTGAAAGATGCTCTAAGATATTCAGGGTTCTTCACCCTGGGACTCATCCTCCTTCTCTCTTTACTCTCCTGGGAGTAATACAAATAAAAGCCTGGATTTTCGCCCTTCCCACCAAAGTTATCGGTCAGGGCAGCTGTTTTTCCTTGGGGAACACGAGTGTACAATGCAAAATAATTAGACACCCGAGGAATAAAACTTGATGAAAGAGAGACATATGCCACCTGAAGCAGCATTGCTGGAAAGGCCACATCATCTCTGTAATTAAGATAGAGAAGGCAAAATATTTATTTGTACACATTATAGTGAAGTTGAAGAACATCAAATATTAAAACAAAATCCTAAAACCTTCTAGAAAGAAATACCAAGTTACCTAGCAAGGAAAGGGCATAAAACATACATTTGAGATCTCAAAAGCAACACTGGATAGAAGAAGAGAATGGGAAAGTATTTGTTAAGTAATCAAGGAAAAAAAAAAAAGGCTTTGAATCTAGAGTTTAATATCCAGCCATATTTTCATTTAAATGAGTAGGTAAGCAAAAATAATCTCAGGAATGTAATGTCTCAAAGTTTGAAACAAAAAGACCCATTACGAAAACAGCTTTGGAGGAAGTATTTAAATAATAAAAGAAACAAAGCCAGAAGATGCTGCAAAAGCTAGAAGGACTACTTAGTAAAACTCATTGCTCTCTGACAAAGAAAGAATTAAAGAAAGTTCTATATTGTTTAGAATTCTAGACAGTGTCTACAAACTCCTGCAATAAAGCAGGGAGGGGAAGAACAGTAAATTACTTGAAAACACTTGGCTTAGGGAGGTGTAACAAAGAACGATGAGCAAATAGCCATAAGTTAGATTAAGAACAATCACCATAAGAAAAAAAGAGAATATAACTTTTATATAAGCTAAAGAAAACTTAACCTATCCAATGGAAAGCTGGAAAGGAGAATAAAGAAACAGAAAAGTACAGTAAGTAGAAAATATGTGTCAATTGTTAGAAAGAAGTCCCAGTAAATGATCTATAATACCATAAAATTAATGAAAGTGAGTTAAATTTATGAAATTAAAATAATAAGACCCTCAAATTAGCATGTAAAAAATGATACATGAAATGGCTTATCTGTATGAATTATAAATAAAAGAATCCAAGGATAGAATAATAAAAAGATGGAAAAAGATATGTTAGCAATTATGCACCCAAAGAATTCTGGGGTTGTAATATTAATATCTGATAAAGACAGAATTAAAGACAGACAAATATCCTAAGGGACAAAAAGGAAGACTATATACTGTAAAAAGAAGCTCGGGAGCAAAGCAATGTTTCTACTATCAATGTACAAGCACTTAGAATATAACTTCAAAATACATAAAGTAACAATCGGCAGAGCTGTTGGGAGAAAGAATTTAGAAATCTTTAACACACATCTCTCTGAAATCTATATATTAAGCAGATAAAAGATAAACAGGGATACAGAAAATATGAATAATAAAATTAAAAAGCTCAAACTATTAAATGTATCTTAACTTCTATACTCCAGATTATAACAGTACAGTATAATTCACTTTATTTTAGAGCAAACATGAACTAATGATAAAAATTAATGAACCAGGACATGAAGGAAGTCTCAAGAAATTCCCCCAAATTAATATCACATAAATTATGCACTGACCGAAGTGAAATTAAGTTAGAAATGAATAACAAAAGGATAGATAAATCAGGTCTACAAACTCAATATTATGTAGCACAAAAACCCTGTGTTAGAAAGGTATATAGGCAAATCATAACATTCTTAGAAATAAAAGATATAACAATACTGCTTGTCAAAATTTGTGGGACAGAGGCAAAGCTGTGCTTGGAGAGAAATGTATAATTCTAAATACATTTATCAGGAAATAAGAAAGGATGAAAAAGCAAAAAGCTAAGGATTCAAATCAAGAAGTTGGAAAAAGGGCAATAGATCAAACCCAAAAGAACAAGAAAGCAACAATATAAAAGTAAAAATGAATGTTACATAGAACAATTATCATTATTATTAATACTAAAATTAAAATATGTTTTTGGAAAAATAACAGACAAAATTCTGCTAAGAATAATCAGGGGGACAAAAGAGTGAAAATGCAAATGAGTAAAATACAAAGTGAAAAAGGGAAAATAACCACAGACTAAATAGAGATTTAAAATGATATAGATTAGGAAGAATTTATACAAATAAATTAAAAAATCTAGATGCAATGGATATATTTCTGGAAAAATATGAAATGCCAACATTGGCATAAGAATAGATAGAAAATTTGAACATACCAATAAGCATTGAGTAAATTGAAATAGTCATTGACCCTTATCTCCCCCCCAAAGTCAAAGGCTCAGATGCTTTCACAGTTGAAGTTTAACAAACTTTCAAGAAGAAAGTTCTTTTCTATCTTGAACCATGGATTCCCAATCTACTTAAGGGCATTAAGGATTTTTAAAAAAATCCAATTTTATTTATGAATGTAACAGAAATATCCTAAACAAAATATTAAGGGTATTTTAATTAAAAGTTAATTAAATCCAACAATGAATTTTTAAAAAATTCATAATCAAGTAGGGTTTATGCCTGAAATGATATCTGAAAAAGTGGCTCAACATCAGAGAATCAAAGTAATTCTCTACACTAAGAGGCAAAAGAAGAATCATATAATTAACTCCACTGATGCAGAAAAAGTATGTTATAAAATTTTGCCTATTTATGATAAAAACTTTAGCAAACTAGGAATAGAAAGGGAACTCCCTAACTTGGTAAAGATTAAGCAACAATATGATGATACTATGAACAACTGATTGTATACTCTGGAGGATTGTATGTTATGTGAATATATGTCTCAATAAAATTGCATTTAAAAAAAAGATTAAGCAACAAAAATCTACAGCTACCATCATACTTAATGAAGAAACTTTTTCCATATTCCCTTAAGAGTTAGGACAAAACAAGGATGCTCCCTATACCTGGTTCTGTTCACACAGTCCTGGGGATTTTGTCTAATAATATACAGAAATAAAAAGGAAAAAAAAGGACAGAAATTGAAAAGGAGCCATTATTTGCAGATGATAAGATCAACTATATAGAAAACCAACAAAATCAAGTGATCTAAACCAATAAATAAGTTCATCATGGTTACCAGACCCAAGACCAACTTACAAAAATCAATAGCATTCCTCCACAACAACAAATACAAACCAGAAAATCTAACAGAGCATTGGATATAATTCAAAATAGCAACAAAACTACAAAATCTCTAGAAATTAATCTGACAAAGGATAATCAAAACCTCTATGAAGAGATTTTTAAAAGGACATACAATCTAAATAAATGGGGAAACACTGCAAGCTCTTGGATGGGGCATTCATTTTCCCCTAAATAATCTATAAAGTCAATGTAATCTCATTTGGGCATTTTTTTGGAGATACTTTATAAATAAGCCCAGAATTTGCATGGAAAATAAAGGTCCCTAAATTGTTTAGTCAACTTCTAGAAGGCAATGGTGGGAGTGCTTGCCTTAGCAGATTCTAAATCTTACCATGAAATCATAGTAAGAAAAACAATATAATACTGGTTAATCACTGAAAAATAGATCAAAGGAACTTAAGAGAGAGCTTGGATGTAGTATTACAAATGAATGGGAAAAGACAGACTATTCACTACATGATGCTATATAAAAGAGCTCACTATATAGAGAACAAAACGAAATGAAACAAATCTGAATATCTACATAACACCACATGTAAAGGCTTATACCAACTACAGTAAAGACTAAATGTGAAAGTTTAAGCTTATGATATTCATAAAAGATAACTTTGAAAAATGCCTTTGTGACCTGGCAGTGGCTAAAGGCTTATTAAACAACATCCCTAAAAACTAAGTCATAAGGTAGGTAGAAATAAGTAGAAATGGAAAAATTAACATATGGATAACAAACTGGGAGAAGATATCCGTATTGACTAAAACCAGCAAAGGGCTAGTATCTAAAATATTCAAGAAACTCCAGAAAATCAATAAGAAAAGATAAGAATACAATAAAAAGTAGGTTAAGGCATGTAGAGAAAATTCACAGAAAGGGAAAGCCAAAGACCTAAAATGCATATGAAGAGATGCTCAAATTCTTTAAGTCATTAGAGTAATGTGATGTAAAAGGAAATATTGTCTCCTACCTATCAGAGTAGCCAACTGTGGAAAGCTGGGTAATGCCGAGTACAGCAGGTACATGAGAAACAGGAACCTCTCACACTTCTTGTCAAAGAAGACACTGGTGCCAGCATTCTGTTACTGAACTGGCAAAAGTTAGGCAATTAAGTATAAGTATACCCCTGCCCAGCAATTCTACTCCCAGGTAGGTATCCCAGAGAAATTTCCAGAGTTCCGTAAGGCAGCATGAATGAGGATGTTCAGAAGCAATTCAAAAGTCCATCATTGGGTGAATAGATCATGAAAACATAGTGGGAGCACATTATGGAATATTATGCAGCAGTAAGACATAATTGATTAAACATATCTAAAGCAACATGGATAAATCTTTAAAAACATAGAGCTTAGAAAATAAAATTAAGGACATGATTGATAGAAAATAAATTTGTGTGAATTAAACACATGCACACCTAAGGTAGCACATGCCTTATTAAAAACACATGCAGATAAAGAGATTTACATCAAACTCATTAGAATGGTTGCCTATGGTTGGAAGGTACCTGGTTGGGGAGATTGGGGGTAAAATGGAATTAGTAACTAAAACCTGAGGGGCCTTGCTTGGACCAATGATAACTGTGTGACATGAACTAAGAAGTCTAAGGAGTATGATTACTCAACCCTCTGAACCAGAGGTTAAAATATAAAGAAGGAAGAAAGAAACTCAGTGGATGAGTTAAGAGTGGGTCAGACACAGTACTGAGAATAACTGGAAGAGAGATCTACAGAATTGCCTAGAATTTAAGTTTATGACACAATGAGATAGGTGATATGGGGGAAATAAATTAAAGAACATGGGATAGAGACAGGGAAGAAAGGTAATATCCAAAGAGATAATAGCTAAGAATATTCTATGTATGATGAATGACTCCCATTCTTGGATTCAAGAAGCCTGATGTGATACATGGAAACTATTCTTCTCTGCTCATAAACAGTAGGGAAACCTCCGGACATTAAAGACAAAGAGAACATGGTAAAGCAGTCAGAAAGAAGAGGCAGATTACCTACTAAGGAGTAATTACATTGACTAAGGACTAAATTCTCAATAACAACAATGGGAGTCTGAAGAACACGTAAGATCTTCAAAATGCTGTGAGGAAACAACTGCCAACCTGGGCTTGTATACCCAAAAAAACCATCTTTCCAGAACAAGGACAAAAATAAAGACATCCCAATCAAACAAAAACAGAGGTTATACTGGCAGATCTTCAGAAAGGAACTTTCAGAGGATGTGCTTCAGGAAGGAGAAAAAAAAGCTAGAAAATCTTATTTACTTATTAAGTATGTGAAATAATTATATAATATTATATTTTAAAAGTTAATTTCCTTTTTAAAAAATTGCCAGTCTGAATTATAATAAGTTGAAATTAAAGGAGTCTGAATTAGTTGGGTTTTATTATACATAATTTTATCTCTTCCTTGCCTGTTAATATATAGCATCATTATGTCGGATGCAAGCCAATCACTTGGTAAATCTAATATAAGAAATCTTTGAATCATTGGCACAATGCTATATCATCATATTAAATTACACTGTATTACATAATGTTGCAATTCAAAGTAATACAAATAAACTCCAAGACCAAAAAGTGAGATGTCAAAAACCAAATTCAGTTTCTCAGTTTGCATTAGTGGAAGCATTAAGGAAAGGGTTTCCTGCAATATTGGCATGAAACCCTTATAATCTGCACTAATGCTACAATCAGTGCTATAATGATTTCAACATTTGCTCTTACAATAAACCTAGCACTAGTGTCTAGAGCAACTGCTGAATATATATTGGGTTTTGTGTTTTCTTATATAATAAATTTTATCAGTATCTAAGTTGAATATGAGAGGTGTTATACAACAAGAAATTTTGTTCTACCGAGCCATAGTATTCAAAGTAATAAAGAGCATTTATGGATGATTAAATATTAAGTGAAGTTGAAGCATTTAATCTTCTGCAAAACTCATTTAATGCAAACATACCCTGGCAATATAGATACTATTGATATTGTACTTGGAAGGAACATTTTTATCCAATGCGTCTCCTGGAAATTAAATTTCCTTCTCTGAGAATTGGGAATTTGTTAGACTGTGTCCGTTTCCAGCACAAATTTCCAGTACATAAGTGTATTTTCAAATATTATAGAAGAATTTGAATGACTTAAAAATTCCACAGAGCCAAATCAGCTGTGAAGGTACATTTACTCTGACAGGTGAAAATCCCAGGGAGTAGAAACTAAAAAGAGCTATTTTAAGCTTTTCATTATGCTGATTTTGATGTCTAGTTTCATTCCACCATCCTGTTTTATTTTATGATGTACTTTGTGATCAAGTATAAACTAGAGTGATCTCAGATCAAATTGAAATTGGCATTTTAAAAACAAACAGACAAACAAAAAAGCAATTACATTTGCAGAAATTAAAAACAAATAGATGAACTGAGGATATTTAGGTTAGTTTTGATAGATTCCTTTTCTTTCCTTTTAACTTCCTTAAGATTTTACCTTGTACCTAAATAAAACATCAGAATTTGGATACTGAATCCCAAACAACATGCGGCTGAAGCTTAGCTCTATAGGTTTATCGTCAATTATTTCTAAATCACAGTAAGTTAAAAGGGCAGCCAAAAATTGCTTCATTTCAGAAACTGCCAAAAATCGGCCTGGACATTTGGTGATTCCAGATCCAAATGGCATTAGGTAATGGTTGAGCTTTTTCCCTCTTTTGAAAAAGGTGGTTTTCTTCTTACCATCTTCTACGAAACGATCAAATTTAAACTCCTGTAAAGAAGAACAGGGAGTGTGAAATTTTAAAAATTTACATGAAATAGTTTGAGTTCAGTTCCACAGATTTTGCCAGCTCTTCCTACCTGTCTTAAAAAGACTCCTTTTAATCCAGCAAATACCAGAAAGAAAAACTTGACATAGTGCCAATGACGTATGACTTTTCAAAAAAGACTCAAATGTTATAGGAAATTACTTTCCCCATATCAAAATAAAATCCAAATACCTATCACTTTCCTTCCCTAATCATCTTTCTTACACTAAGCTTCTCAAGTACAGGAAGAACTTATCTCCATTTCTGCTCTGCTACAGATTGAATTGTGCCTTCCACAAAATTACCTTCAAGTCCCAACCTCCAGGTCCCAATGGATGAGAGCTATAAGTTTAGGGTTCAATTCCTATGTTTGGATTAAATATAAAATATTACAATTCAGATAAAGCACTAGAGAGGAGGGGACTGAGTTTCCTCTATGAAAGTTCTATTAGAATGAACTCTCTTAGGGGTAACTCTGGGGTGGCAGGTGCTGCTGATCTGTTTTCATAAATAAGTTCCATTATTTGTTACAGAAAAAGATGGGGCTCAGTTACCTAGGGTGTTTGGGCCCCATCTCAATTTTGCTTTGGGGCAAAGGGTTATGGTTCAGGCCTCGCTTGAGTTTCTGAGAGGAGACTGAGTGACCTTATTTCAGCCCATGGTGAATTAAACCATTGATTCAATTAACGAACGTGGTATGCTTGAAAACTACCAAATATTGCCTGTACTGGGTGCTCCATTAGCATCAGACCTGCTTGGCACAAGACTCTGGTATGAAATACAGGAAGTCAAATGCAAAGAAACAGGTCAGATCCGAAGCATTTCAGGTCATGGAGAAAACCCCACAATAGGTGGATAGATTCTGAGTTCATTACAAATGGCCTAATTTTCTCACTTGACGTCAATTTTGTTAATAGCAACAAATTGTTTCCTTTAACAGTATTGGTTTTATTCTCATTTACCTAGGATACTTATTGTGAGACGTATTCAAGCTTAGAAAATACACTTTGGGTAATTTTTATTCTCCTTCAACTTGCAAGATGATGCAATCAGAATGGCCAAATCAATCTGCATTTTTGTAACTGTTTAATTCATGACAACTAATTCTTGAGCCTTTTGGAGCACGAGTGTCTTTTACCACAGACAGTTCTGGGAATGTATCTTCAAAGGATGTAACCAGAGCTAAACTAAAAACAAGGATACTGTTCTGGTTTGCTAATGCTGCCAGAATTTAAAATGCCAGAAATGGATTGACTTTTATAAAGGGGGTTTATTTGGTTACAAAGCTACAGTCTTAAGGCCATAAAGCGTCCAAGCTAAGGCATCAACAATTGGATACTTTCACTGAAGGATGGCCAATGGCGTCCAAAAACCTCTGTTAGCTGGGAAGGCACGTGGCTGGTGTCTGCTTGCTCCCAGGTTGTATTTCAAAATGGCGTTCTCCAAAATGTTGCTCTTGGGGTGTTTCGTCCTCTCTTAGCTGCAGCTCCTCTTCAAAATGTCACTCTCAGTTGCTCTGAGGTCCTCGGTCTGTGAACTCCTTTATATGACTCCAGTGATCCAATTAGCCCCACCCTGAATGGGCGGGGTAACACCTCCATGGAAATTATCCAATCAAACGTTTCACTCACAGTTGATTGAGTCACATCTCCATGGAAACCCTCAAAGAATTCCAATCTAATCAACACTAATACATCTGCCCCCACAAAATTGCATCAAAGATAATGGCATTTTGGGGGAAGTAATACATTCATACTGGCACAAACACCCTTTGTTGACATACATGTCATTACTGGAGATAGACTTACTAGAGGGCTGCCCTGGTGAACCTTTCCCTCCAGGGTGGGGGCAGGCCTGTCTGCCTTACTTCCTCCTCCTCGCTGGCCAACCCAAGAAGACCAGCATGCTCCCCAGCACAGAATACTCCTGTGAAATGATTTGTGAGAAAAAGGTCTTACCCTACCCCTACTGCTTCAACTGAAAAATGCAAAGAGTGCTTAGTTTGGGTTACAATTTCATAATTTCCTCATATAAATAAGCCGGAACCTCTCTTGGCTTTCGTGTTCTTTGTGGAAACTTTTTCTCTGAAAGGCCAAAGTGATAAATGCACACTGCACAAGTGCTCCCTCATCCCCAAGACCTTCTGTTGGCGTTTACATTCAATTCTCTCAAATTTCAGTCAGGAATGTCACTCCTCTAATTTTCCATCCATCTTCTACTCAATTGCCTCATAATACCTGTATTAGCATTGCCTGTTTAGTTGTTTATTTTATGAAACAAGTAGGGGAGAGGCCAAGTTCTTTCCTCTGTAACTGCCAGCAAGCTCAAAGGGCATGTGGGCAGAAATATATTTTTGAGTTAAAATTTGTTGTCAGTTTGTTTCATTGCCAGAAAGGACATGGAGAACCTGAGCAGCTGCTGAAGTCAGGGCACATGGTGACTGCCAGTCTGGTTTTAGCCAAAAAGGGAAGGGGCATAACATTAGTCCCACCTTGAGATTTTGGGGTCACAGTGATGTAAAGCAAGAGGTCAAGAAGTTCAAGATGTACACATTCGTTTGGAACAATTTAAACATGGATTCTTCATGCCAACTTAAACACTTTTTAAAGTAACCATAATACTTGGTGCTTAAATGAACAAATAAGCAAGAATAAAGTATATGTTAAAAGAAATCTTGAAGACTGCTTAGATATGGAAGGAATAAATAAACATGTAGAGAATGGGAGAAATTGAATATTCAGTATTTACAAATAATAGAAAATGGCATAATATTGAAGTGCTTTAAATCTAGATTGGAATTTGCTGGATTGAGAATGAGTTTTGATACAAGTGATTGAGGAAGACTGCATAACATCCTAATTTGTGTTTTCCAAATATTATGTTTTGTTTAGTCCAACAGATTCTTTTTTTGAGTAATTCCTCTATGTGAGGCATTGAAGTTATGAAGGAATAGAACATGGTGTAGCAGATCATGTCTTGTACCCACTCAATTTATAATTTGGGGAATATAAATGTGACTTAGACAAAAAATATGACTTTCTAGAAATAAAAACTGGTAACTTTTTGAATACATGATTAAGGCTGACTGTTTCAGCTGGTTTGGCCCACCTGGGGGCTAGATGACACAGTAGAAAAGTCCCTTTTTATCTCCATGATTTGGGTTCCAATCAAGGATGTGCTGCAATCCTTTGTACCGGCTCGTGAGAGTGCACATCTCTTCTAACTCTGTGTCCCATGTCACATTGGAGGTTTACACCATGAAAATTGACAGAGGTTACAAATCAGGACTTTTCTTCTCAGATGGCTGGTTCACCAGCTCACCACTGGTTCTGATACGCAGGTATTAAGTTTCAATTTAATGGCATAGCAGAAACCCCTCAATATCAAGTGTCTGGTTTGGAGAACATAGCCATGGGACAAGGCCACCGAGTCCCTAAACTAAGGGCAGGAGACATGATACATTTATCTCTGCCTCACCCACGAGGCCCGTCAGAGCACTTTTGGCCAATCGATGCTCAGTACATGCTTGTTTCCTTGAAGTAAACTGGTGGCACAATTTCTCATTTAGTTTGGGATACAGACAAAAATTCTACTTCCTCATTGCTCATGACTAGGATATTCTAAAGACAGTGATAATAATCAAAATGATATTGATACCACAACTTATATAGTGATTTAGGATTTTTTTGAAGGGCTTTCAAATCCATTTATCATTTTATAGTCCCAACAAATTTGAGAAATGGATGGTGCAGACTTGCATAAAAAGGCTTTTAATTCATGTTCAGAGCTCTGTTTTGTTTTTTTTTTAATTTGACTTAGACATTTTATCTTCTATGTGACTTCTTTTCATTATTTTAAACTTTTTATTTTGAAATATTTTCAAACTTACAGGGGACTTAAAAATTAATACAAATTGCATACAGAGAACTCAAACATACCTCTATTCCCCCGGATATCCAGATCCACCCATTTTAACATTTTGCCACATTTGCATATATTCATTCTATCTGTCTATCTATCTGTCTATCCATCTATCTGAACACTTGAGTGTAGGTTTATACCTCATGTTCCTTGAACATGTAACACTGCCATGTATGTTTCCTAAGAACAAGGAATATTCACTTACGTAACTACCTTAAGTGCAGTTATCAAGTTCAAGAAATTTAACATGGATATAAAACTTTCAATCTATATGCCATTTTTTTTCACACAACCCAGTACTGTCCCTTTGGATCTTTTCTGCTCCCTTGCTAGATCCCATCCAGGATCATGTATTGCATTTAATTGTTATTATCCCTTTAGTTGCTCTTTCTTCTTCTTTTTTAATGATGGGAACATACACGCAACATAAACTTTTCCATTTTAACCACTCTCAAGCTTAACATTTAATGTGTATCACATGTAGAATATTGCGGTACTCTCACCACCTCCCACTGTACAATTTTCCCATCTTCCCAGACAGAAACCATATACCCATTATGATTAATTCCCCATTCTTCCTTTCCCTTGCCTCTGACAACATATACTTGAATTTCTGTCTCTATGAACTCACATATTATCCAATATTTTCTTTGTAGTTCCAATGAGGCTTAAATCAAACATCCTAAATGTGTAACAATCTCATTTGCTTTGACATAAACCTAACTTCAATAGTATATACAAACTATGTTCCTGTACGCCCCTCTGCAATCCTGTCTTTATGTGGTTCTTGTCCCAAATTACATGTTTATACACTGTGAGGCCACCACCTCTGGTTTATCATTACACTTTGTGCATTTGCCTTTTAGATTCTGTAGGAAGTAAAAAGCCGAGTTGCAAACCAAAAATACAATAGTACTGGCATTTATATTTACCCATGTCGTTAGCCTCATTGGGTCTTTATTTCTTTATGCTGCCTTAATCTATTATCTATTGTCATTTCCTTTCAACCTGCAAAACTCTGTTTAGCATCTCTTTTGGGCCAGTCTAGTGGTGATAAACTCTCCCAACTTTTGTTTATCTGGGAGTGTCTTAGCGTCTCCTTCATTTTTGAAAGACAGTATTGCCAGATATAGAATCTTTTGTTGGCAATTTTTTACTTTCAGCACTTTCAATATGTCATATCACTGCCTTCTTGCCTCCATGATTTCCGATGAGAAATCAGCATTTAATTTTATTGAGGCGTCCTTGTATGTGACATGTTGCTTCTCTCTTGTGGCTTTCAGAATTCTCTCTTTACCTTTGGCATTCAACAGTTAGATTATAATCTGTCAATATATCAAAAATGACAGTTTGATTATAATTGTTTGTCTATTAGGGTTTATTCTGTTTGGAGTTTTTTGAGCATCTTGGGTATATATATTCATGTGTTTCATTAAATTCAGAAGTTTTCATCCATTATTTCTTTGAATATTCTCTCTGCTCCTTTCTCTCTTTCTTCTGGGATTTCCACAAAGCACGTATTGGTTTGCTTGATGGTGTACCACAAGTACCTCAGGCTTGGCTCTGTTCACTTTTTTTTTTTTTAATTAAATTCAGTTTTATTGAAATACATTCACACACCATACAATCATCCATGGTATACAATCCACTGTCCACAGTATGATAACATAGTTATGCGTTCATCACCACAATCTATCTCTGAACATTTTCCTTACATCAGAAGGAACCAGAACAAGAATAAAAAATAAAAGTGAAAAAAAAAACACCCAAATCATCCCCCCATCCCACCCCATTTGTCCTTTAGTTTTTATCCCCATTTTTCTACTCATCCATACACTAGATAAAGGGGGTGTGACCCACAAGGTCTTCATAATCACACTGTCATCCCTTGTAATCTACATTATTATATAATTGTCTTTAGGAGTCCAGACTGCTGGGTTGGAGGTTAGTAGTTTCAGGTATTTACTTCCAGCTATTCCAATACATTAAAACCTAAGAGGTGTTATCTATATAGTGCATAAGAATGTCCATCAGAGTGACCTCTTGACTCCATTTGAAATCTCTCAGCCACTGAAACTATTTCGTCTCATTTTG
The DNA here is from genome assembly GCF_015220235.1 of Choloepus didactylus. Lineage (NCBI taxonomy): Eukaryota > Metazoa > Chordata > Mammalia > Pilosa > Megalonychidae > Choloepus > Choloepus didactylus. Next base: position 20,916,959 of record NC_051320.1, read on the forward strand.
CATCCCCCTTTTGGTCAAGAAGATACTCTCAGTCCCACAATGCCAGGTCCTCATTCATCCCCGGGAGTCATATTCTGCATTGCCAGGGAGATTTACAACCCTGGGAATCGGGTCCCACATGGGGGGAGGGCAGCAAGTTCACCTGTCGAGATGGCTCAGTTAGAGAGAGAGAGGGCCACATCTGAGCAACAAAGAGGTACTCAGGGGGAGACTCTTAGGCACCATTACATGCAAGTTTAGACTCTCCTTTGTGGTAATGAGCTTCATAAGGGCAAGTCCCATGCTCAAGGGCTCAGCACATCAAACTGCCAGTCCCAATGTTTGTGACAACATCAACACCAGTCCAGGTGAGGATGTCCAACACATCCACACCTTCCCCCAGATCCTCGGGGCTGGGGAGGGGGAGGCTGTAAATATATTTTTTATTATCTGCCCAAATTACTCTGGGATGTGTCACTATTTCACTCCAGCCTATACTGACCTACCGTATCTCACTTCCTATTCAAAGTTCCATGCAATTGTGGTGTTTGAACAAATCAACTGTAGAGTTGTACCGTTTAGAAAATTTAGATCCTGTACCAAATAGATAACTATTCCCTTGGTCTCATATGGAAGTTGAAGTTTTAAAACACAATCAGTTTCAACCTTTACCCTTTGGCCTGGCTTGCCCTGGTCTTAACCAGACCTGCTTTATTCATATCACTAATTGAAGTCTGGGCTCTTTTTCAGCTTTTTTATTTGTTTTTTTTTTTGACAGTGGCTGTATGCACTAATACTGACACTCATATCTGCTGAGCTCTAGCTCTGAGTTTCAGGTGTCTCAGAGATATGCATTGTTCCAGAGACCAATCAGGTTATACGCTAGGGGATCAGCATCTCAAAGTTTAGAGACAGGCCTTACAATTCAGGGATAGAGTTAACTGCTGTAAAAGCTTACAATCTAGGGACTATTACAATTATTATGTCCATGTTAGGCTATGTTCTAAGATTCAATTCTGAGTTTACACACTGTAGTTAGTCCATATTGGTGAGGCATCATCCCTCTCACCATGTTTTCTCCAACACTTTTACTCCTATATATATATTTTCCTACAATTTTATAGAGTTATATTCACATACCATATATTTATCCACAGTGCACAATCAGTTGTTCACGGTATCATCATAAAGTTGTACATTTATCACCACAATCAGCACTTGAACATACTGATTACTACAAGAAAAATTGTTTTTTTTTTTTAGCAATAAGAAAAAAATGATAAAAAGAAAAATAACATGTCATACAATACAATATACTAGTAAGGACAGCAAATAACACCACTACCAAGAATCCCATATTATTCCCCTATATCCCCCTCTCATATACATTTAGCATTGGCATATTGCCTTTGTTACATTTAATGGAGGTATATTACAATGTTACTGTTGACCATAGACTCCAGTTTGCTTTGATTATGTTTTTTCCTGAATACCATCCCCTTTTCAAATTTCTACATGGTTGACATTCATTTGCTTTCCCACATGCAAAAACATTTTTATATTTGTATATTTAGTAGGCTCTGTTCACTTTTCCTCAGTTTTTCTTCTTTCTTCTCCTCAGACTGGATGAGTTCAGTGGTCTTATCTTCAAGTTTTCTGATGCTTTCTTCTTCCAGCTCCAATCTGCTATAGAACCCCTCTATGGAATTTTTAATTTCTATTACTATGGTCTTCAGCTCTGTTTGGTTCCTTTTCACTATTCCCATTTTGCAATTGACATTCTCTTTCTGTTCATCTGTGCTCTCCTGGTTTCTTTTAGTTCTTTCTCCATGTTTTCCTTTAGCTCTTTGAGCACATTAGGACCACTTTTAAACAATCTTTGTCTGGTATGTCACAGGTCTGGTCCTGCTCATTGATGCTTTCTAATGCTTAATCTTCTCCTTTGCCTGGACCAAGACATCCAGTTCCTTTGTATGTTTTTTAACTTCTTTGTTGAAAGCTTGTCGTTTTGATATTTTAATGTGTTATTGCTGGAATTTAGAGTCTGAAGCATTTAGTCCTTATGCTTGTATCCAGCTAGTGCTACAATAGAGCGTTCCTTGAATACCAAGAGCTAATTAAAGAAAAAAAAAAAGGGAAAAAAGAAAACAATGCTCCCAGTCCTTGCAGACTGACCTGTGTAGTGCTCCTACAGGAATTATTTGGAGAATAGCTCCAAGCCAAAGTGTAGGGACCTCCCTGATCCTTTGGGCATGCACTTGTGGCCCTAGGAATTCCCCCATTTACACGGATACCAATGTTCTCTCTTCCCTAGGAAACAGTTTCCTCATAGTCCTGGATAGTGCTTTGTGTGTCCTATAGCCATCAATCTCTTGCCCTGGGCATCTACTTGACTGTTCTCCCACAGAGCTCAGTGAGCTGATTTCTACACGCAGGGCAAGTTCTGGGATGGTGAGTCCCTCAGGCCACCACCAGACACACTGGGCTAGAAATAAACACTCCTAGTATTAATATGCACAAGGGTTACTCTGCAAACTCTGGAACAGGGACCATGGATCTGCACTGAGAAGAGAGAAGAAGGGAGAGGACAGATGGGGAATCAAAACATAAGTGGCCTTTTACTTGAATCTGTGCTTGCCCTGATACTGAAGTCCTTCAAGTATTTTCTGGAGCTTTGAGAAAGATGTTTCTGCCAGTTCTTGCTGGTTGTCCAAACTTCTGTGGGGTGGTGGTGTCCCATGTTGATCAGGGCAGGGCCCTCAAGATGAGAGCTTCTGGGGATACTGTGAGGGCATGGTAATTATTCTGGGGTTTCCCTGTGTTTCCTTACCTTAGGAGGCTACACGGATAGGATAATGTGTTACCATCTTAAGTGTTTGTTAATTCTTCCCCATAGTCCAACAGTGTTATCATAGCCTCTTTTCTCCTTTAGCACCTTTTATCATAGAAAAACCAACCAATAAATGTGATTTTCTCCATAACTCTAATTCTGGACACTGCATTTTGGCAGAAAACAAACCATCAGCATTTATAGCCAATCGCATGAATTCTGGCTGATAGTAGACCTAAATTTGGGAGAGCTTTCAGAAAAAAATTTAAAAAGCTACCCACTCCTAGTTAACTAACAGATCATCTAGACTTTCTCAGATATAGATTGCCTGTATTATATTTATACTTATAAAGAGAGGAAGGAAGAATTTAGAAGAGGTATTTTCTTTGCTTTCTCTCATTGTTTTAGACTGGAGCCATATTATATTGGTAGCCTAAAGACCCAATTAGGCCCCCAAACACCACACAGTTTTAAAATTTAAAAAAATCCCAATATTTAAAAATTAGAAACTTCACCTGGAAATCTGTTTTTTTCTTTTTTTCAAAATCACAATGCTTGCAAGAAATGGCCCAAGGATCCCATTTCGATGTGTCCTGGGCTCACCTTTCACGATGGACCTTCCAGTTCCTGATCATGTTGATATATCTATACACAAGTTACTTCATCTACTTGATCTATTTAGGCTCAGTACATATTTAAATGTGCAACAACCTAATTTAAAATTTTAACTGGAGTGTATTTTCACTTTCAGTCCATCCATCCATCCAAACATCCCCTTATTCATCCAGGATACAGCCCACCTCCTGTGTACTGGGCACTGAGAACACAGAGATGGAGAGAGCATGGCCTTTCTCCTTCCGGAGCACAGACAGGAAAACAAGTGACTGCAAAATGCCATGTGGCAGACGCCAGGACGGAGGCCCTAGAAGCCACCAAATGGGGAGGGGCAAACTTTCTGAGGAACAAAATGGGAATCAGGGATATCATCCAAGAAGAGGTGATTGCGATGATTCTTGAGGAGTAATTTGGAGCTTGCTAGATGATGAGTAAGGAAAGACATTTCAGGAAGAGAGAGACTAGTGTGTCAAGGCCTTGACGTGTGAAGGAAAACTATGGCGTATTAAAATATTCTAGAGTCTCTTGGGACTCCAAACATTCTGAAACCATGCCTCGTTGGGTTAGGAGAGCCTATTTTCTACTGAATCTTTATGTTCTCCAAGAATAGCTCACCTATATCCAGAGTTAGTCTTCTTCACATTTTTGGCCTACCAGCTATTGTGTATTTTCTACGTCTAAGGCCTGGTATGCCCATTCAAGCTCTGCAGGGTACAAAAGACCAGCAGTGACAAATAGGAGTTTCGGATGAGTTCCTGGGTCAGGGCTCCAAGGAATGGCCAAGGAAGAATTTTCTTCTCTGCTATTTGTACCTAGCGTTTGGAGGTGGGCATCTGTTCCATGAGCATCTACTTATAACATCCAAAGTTGTTAAGAAAAGGAACAAATCCATATGCCTGCCAGTAGTAGGGATTTAATCAATGTTTACTGAATGAATGATTATATTCCTTGCCAAATCACATAAAAGTGGTTCTGAACAATATCATTTGTTCTGGGCCAGGAATTAATAACATTCCACAACCAATTTCTAGAAAACGATACCATGGCAAAAAAATTTTGCTAGTTAATTTTAACATTAGTCAGGAATAATGGGCTAATATTAAATCTTGTAAATAATAGCATTTTCATTAACTCAACTTAGAGCTACCTTACTGATGCTAAATCAATATTCACAATATTCTTCTACAGATTTAGGACAAGGCAAACCCTTCTGATTGCTTTTAAGGTTGGTTGATTAATTATGTAAAGTTGGGACACTGCTATTTAGTATTCCAGAGGGAAAAATATATAAATTAGCACACTTCCGATTTTTAACTTTGATTTTGTAATTCCTTGAGGTCTAAATCTATGTCTTTTCCATCATTGGGATGGGCCAAGGAGGGAAGCAGAAGGAAAGTCCAAAGAACACTGCCACAAACACAATGGCCACTTGGTAAATATTGATTGAGAATTTGTTGATAACTAATGTTGGTTTGACTATCATACCAGGATATGAATATATTAATCTTAATCACTAGTGGAATAATAACATAATGAAAATAAGTAGGAATTAACTTAAAAATTATAAATCATAAAATTATGTCAAATAGTCATTCATTTAGCCCTTTCTAATGAATGTCTATCTATGTGTGAAATTTTTGCTAGTTACAGGTGTGGAGATAAAGCCTGTTCTCTGTGGACAATTCATTCATCCACTCACTAATATTCTACAATTTACTAGCATTGTCCACAGAATGCCTCTTCTGAAAAATATATGCACATTACCCCCCTTAAAAATGTTTGCTTCTGCTGAGGAAATAAATGCAATTTATCTCATTGTATTTGAAGTCTGTCCTCTACTTAATATTTTTGAAAACTGAACAATATTCGAATGCAACCTGGCTGCAAAACACTGACCTGCTGACATTAGTTTAAAAGTAGTTCAGCTACATACTGCTCAAAAAGAGCACAGAAGTTTCCCCTTGAAAAACAGCATTTTATATACAGAAACCACTGTAGCAGTAACAGGACTTCATGCAAAGCGCAGCCACAGAATATGACTGCATTTGATTTGCATGCAGGTGGTGAACCTCTGAAGTGGTATTAAAGGATGAGCCAGGGTGGATTAATTTCCAGGCTTTGATATTCATTAACTCCAGCTTCAGAAAAAAATACAAGGAGATGACACAATTACCCTCAGAGCTTCACCCGTCAGCAGCAGCTTTACAATCTCAAGTTCATAACGCCATACTAATTGACCAAGAAGGGGCACACGCCTTTAGCAAGAGGCGAGAGAGTATACGGGTTTAAGTGCCACAGGCTTTGGGATATTCAACCACACTTTGGAAACAACTTAGCAAAATAGTGGCTGGTATTTATTCTCCAAGCCACCTGCCATTAGCCAGTCCTCCACGGTTCTCAATAATTCTCTGCCAATCAAAACCTAATTTTGGCCTGAAGGTAACATCGGAGGTGCAACGCCTGCTTCTTTTGGAGAAACCAGCATTTCATCTCATCACTGTATTTCTAGCTATGGATCAGGAAATCTTTGAAAGATAGATTCTTAGGAAAACTTTTTCATTAGAAGGAAAAACAGAAGCACAAAGCTGTCTCAAATCTCTTCTGGGTTAAGGTAGAGAAAGGAAGAGAGAGAGTGAGGGAGAGAAATGTGTTTGCAATATCCCAGAAGTAGCAAATGCCGGTTCGATGTTTACCTGTGGAGCTTCAAAGATTTCGGGGTCACTGTGTAAGGCTGGAGGGAAGATGGTTACCAGGTCTCCCTGTCGCAGCAGCCACTTCCCAGCCTCTGACTGCAGAGCCAGGGGCTCCTCAACGAAACGGATGTTGCTGGAGAACGAGCACAGTCTTAAAGTTTCGAGAATGATGCTTTCTGAAGGAAACAAATAATAGCTTATCAAAATATGACCATCCCTCAGAAGTGCTCTATAGCCTTGATTTGAAAGGAAACACTTTTTTATTATATCCCCTGAGTACTAAGAGGGAGGTAATGGAAGCTGTGATTCTGGGAGGTTGAGGAGGTGATGTGGGGACAGCTGGGGACTTAACCCTGAGATCACCTGAAGGCATTTCACAGGCAGCAGAAGCAGGGATGTACCTGGGCACAAAGTCAGGAATTGGGATTTTTGTAGGAATATGGTCCTAGAGGGGAATGCTGTGTTATGAGTATACACACTGAAAATTAAAACTGTACCCCAATAAAAGTACATTACCAGTGGGTTATTTTGTCAACTATCAGAAAAGCGATGCCTTTAAAGCTAGGCTTACACATTTAATAACCACTTAGGCAGTGAATGGTAGAATAATTGTAGTAGTGCTTTCTGGGACAGCTTAACACTTAATTTCTTTTATGCCGGCTGTAAATAAAATGAATCAGCATTTGCCAGAAAAATTTCAAAGGGAAATACTTTTCTAGCATTCAGAAGAAAACCATATTTTCCTCAGCATCCAGGGAAAATAACAGTCACCATCAGATTCTGGAAGATTCTGGAAACCGAATGTCCTTGCTTTCCCAGTGGCCTTCACCTTTTGCTCCTAGCACGACAGATTTTATGGCTAATTTCCGGCAATTTATCCTGGCAGTTTGAGGAGGAATTCCTTTGGGAATAATATGCATAATTTGCATAAATCATTCTGATAGCATGCATATCAGCATGTAGCTCCTGTCGAGGTCTGCATCTCTCTCTTCATAATCAAAACTGACTATGTTTCCACCAGCGTGAGTCGGTCCTAGAATATAGAGCTTGATTCTTTCTAATCAGCAATGTGAAAGAGAGCTCCAAATTGAGTTTTCCCCCCTTCACAGTAAAACAAATGGCTGTGTTTATCACTTGCAATTTAGAAATCACGCCACACACACACACACACACACACACACAGTCCTGTTTCTTAGTGTTCAGCAAAGCGCTGGAACTCAGAGTACCTAACAATTATTAGGTTATTAAATGCGGGCTCCTCAGTGAAGGCTGGCATTAGCCCCCAAAATAAAGATAAATGCTATTTCATGAAAACTTAAATCCATGCACAGCTCGCATAGGGATATCGAGTTGCTTCGGGTGCCTCCCCAGGAGGTTTTTCCTTAAGCATGCATTTGTCTAAAGAAATGAGGCTGTGGTCAGCTATGTGTGTGGCCAGGGTGGTGATTCAATGTGACGTTCTATGAAGCTGTGCATATTCTTTTGGACTGCCTTCTTAATATAATCAAGCAGAGTCAAATCGGTTTGTTGGTGATGAGGCCAGAAAAAAATTTTGGTTTTAGAATGTGGACTCTACTGCAGATAGCCACAAGGCAACTGACACGGTGGATTTCAACTGGCAGAACACCAGCAACCGAAATTTCCATGGTGAAAGGCAAGGGTCAGCTTCCCATGCACGGCTGCTTGCTCTGTTGGATAAACAATAGCATAGCATCGTTTTAGCTTGTGGTGTGAAATGGTAGCTGACATATGTAGCAGTGCTGCTCACCCAACATGTCCAGTAGGGGTGTGGGAAGAAGAAACACAAAAGCAAAATAATTGTGGGGTGGCTGCTGGGAAAGGGCAGGCATTTAGCGGCCCTGAATAACACGGTGACATCCTATGGGCTGACATGCTCCTGGGAGCCTGGCAGCTTGTGCTCAGCTCAGTATCACAAATGACAATTGGGCAAGCATATCTTAGGCAGAAGTTAATCACAATAATGGAGCACAGAGTGTGGCTTAGTGGTCGGATCATAAATGACAAATCTGTTTTACCTTCCAGTTACCAGTTTATGTGTGCAAGGCGAGTTTGGCTCTTGCTCTGAGCGATCATGCCGATAATCATTAGATGACAAAAGTAATGAGTTGCATGATCATCAACAATGGGGAGAGGCAAGCTTACGTGGATCTGCAGTGCATCCTACAGACACAAAGCCAGAAGCTTTTCCACCAGCCCCAGTATGAATGTGGGCAGAGCTATACGTTGAGAAGAATGACAACCGCACAATAAAAAATTGCAGGCTCTACTTGTAGTTGTCATAGTTGAGCAGACACCAGCCAGTGCCACTAACAGACCAGCTGGGCCCTGGGAGGACTTCCACGCTGCACCAGGAGGTACAGTAAATTATCCTGCACGGTAGAGCAACATCTGTTTCTGTGCTAGTGCCGAACAAACAAGGCGATTTAAAACATACCAAGGGATAACCAAGCAACAAATGAACATGACCCTCATTTTTCCCCCCTTCTCACACACGTGTGCTAAACTTCTTTGTGCAAGCATTCCATGAAAGAGAAGCCAGGTTGTTATTTGATAAGTTGTTGTCAGAGAGGTTTTTACATATTTCCAAAATGGAAAGCAAAAGCTTATAGTATTGTTATTCTTAGAATCTTCCCCTTCTATTTTCATTTTTTTTTATACCAAAGCTAGCACTCAGTTCTCAATTTGCTCTAGAATTTAAAAAAAAAAAAAAAAACTTTCCATATACTTATAAATATTCAGTCTTTAAACCTAATTTGCTATACTTAGTTCACATGCCTTCAAGCATTTGTCTTCCAATTTCCACTGAATAAATGCGTACTAATGAGAACTAGAGCAAGCTGCTGAGGCAAAGCTGGGTGACTTGGGTCTGGCCTGCCACCAGCTTGTGATAGGCGGGCAAATTGAGTTAAAATGAAAAGTCTTGTCAGCTGAAATTCAACATGGTAGCCAAACAGCAAGCTGTCAATCATCTAGCCAAAACAAGGGACTGCAGGTAATAAAAGGTCATTGTGAATCATTAGTGCACTTGGCTTTCATATACAAGTTAATTTTAATTAAACATGATCTCTATCCGTAAATGTTTTATAAAACTTATAATGGATAAGTTTTCAGTGCATAATGGATTGTTAATTTATACTAACACTTAGCAGGTAACAGGACCCTTTAATTATTAGAAAGCATGGTAGAGAAATGACTATCAGAAATGCAAATACTTGGGGGCTGATTTACACCAGGCACTGCTAGATGCCAACAATTGTAATTGTGACTAAGATAAGGCTGCCTTTGTTTTATTAAGAACCGAGCTTTACTGACTGGTGGACATGAGGAGACTGGATTAAAATATCCCCTCAATGAACTCACAATTCAGAACCCTCACCACCTTCTTCACCTGCTAAGAAAGATTTGTTTCTCTTTTCAGCACATAGGACTTTTCTGATTAAGTATCCCTTCTAAGCAAAAAGCTGGGAACATTTTAGGGCCAAGATGCTTTACAACATAACTGCAAAGGAAAATGACAAATTAGAGGACATGCCAGTAGAAAAAGGCACACTTTCTCTTTTGACCTCAGATCTCAATTCTGGCTGTAATAATTGACAGATGATTCTCATTTGCAGATTTAAAACACTGAAGAAGGCTCATGACAATCAATAATGCATGTGGCAACGCAAACACAAATAAGCACATCCGGGTTCCTGCCTAACACTGAGGTCATGTCTATAAGTGTGGAATGAATGTACTGTGACATGGCCAGGCTGTTAATTTGGGTCATCTTAATGATTGGTGCAGCCCATCAGACCAGCTGATTAGCCATGGTGATCAGTGGAAAGCAGCAATGGCTGGGGTGAAATGCACAGCTATGCCATGCCAGTCTGCTGGCGGCGACCACTAGGACAGTCTTAAGAAGTAGGCAGAATGAGAAGGGGGGTGGGGTGGGGGGAGAAGAAGAGGAGGATAGGGAGCTGGTAAGCTCCAGAAGGTGTGATGAAATGACTTAAGGCCCAAGATGTGTTTTGTTTTACATAAGTGCCTTCAAGACAGGTGAGAAGGTAAATAAGAAATTGTGATAATTAATCAGATAATTTGAGGCAAAATAACTAATCTTTGGCTGAACAACTGTATATTTTAAAGCAAAATTAAAAATAAATCTGAATTGGTCCCAGTTCCTGTCTTCACCCTGCATTGCAGATGCAGCTTTAGGTTTGCTGCTAAAATACAGAAATGTAAATTCAACATTTATTTTTTCAATGAATGTTTATTAAAGCCCTATTCTGCTCAGGGTACTGGACCAGCACTGCTGGGGGAAAAAAAAGTACACAGCAAATGTATTTGGCCTTCAGGGATATTGCAATCTAGGTGGTTCAAAGTTGGGACATACACAAAAATTGGAATGACTCTTCAAGGTCCTAGCTAACAGACTGCACCATTTCTGATTAATCCCTCCAATGATGGGTTCCAGAAAGCCTATGTTAGTAGAAAGTTACTTTTCATATTGAGCTACAATTTTCTTACCTCTAATTTCCACACTTTAGAAAACACTGGCAAAAAGTTGAATCCCTCTTCCACATAACAGCCCTTTAAAAATATTTAAAGACAACTATCACACCATCCCCTTAATCGTGTAAGAGATGACGTGGTCTTCAGTCTTTCTGCCATCTGGGATGAATTCAATTAGTCAATGTGCTTCTTAAAATGTGTCAGAACAGAACATGCTAATTCAGTTGGAAAAGGAGAGAGGTGCTATTGCTTTATTTACTCTAGGCACCATACTTCTATTAATGTTTCCTGGAGTAGCGGGGCAACAGCTTTTTGAAATATCACCATTGACTTGTTTTAGGCTTTCTGGTATCCCAGGGGTTATCAACCATGGCATGAGAATCACCTGGGATGGTTTAAAAAATGTTCCACCCAGACAAATAGGATCAGAACCACCGCATTAATTAAAACCTTTAAATTTGAGGTTTTGAGTCTTGGCTGCACATTAGAATCATCTGGGGAGCTTTTAAAGCCATCAGCCCACACCTCAGACCAATTAAATCAGAATCTCTGGGTGTGGGACCAGGTATGAGTATTTTTTTAAAGCTCCCTAGATGATTCCAATGAGCAATCAAGGTAGGGAACAACTGCTTTAAACCCTTTTCTGCTAAACCAAACAGTTCCTCGTCCTACTCCTCTGCAGTTAATTTTTAGCCCTAAGTACAATAATTAGGATACTCATTAAATTTCTTTTTCAATCCTTCCAGCTTCTGTTTCCAATATTCACTGTATTATCTAACCTTCTTAGCTTCACACCATTTAGCAGAAAATGTTACAGATATCCAAGTCAGTATTTTTTCTTTTTAAACCATTTCCTTATATTACATATGAAAATCTTACCACTTCCCTTACTGAATTTCTAATGTACCCTTTATGGAAGATGCCTCTCCCCCATATCTGGTGCATGTTAAGATAATGATTATTAATATTATCATTTGTAATATCTTATCCTGAAGTTTAAAATTTGGTTAATTGCATCAAAATCTGGCCCAGATTTCCTAATCTTGTATATATGCATATCAAGGATGACTTTGTAGAATCTATATAAGCAGAGTTACCCTCCACTCTCAGTTGGGAGAGGCAATCAATCAAAAAAGGACATCTGTGTGTTTTGGAATCAGACAGATCTGAGGAGAAGAGCATGGAATGGACATGATCAGAAAACCTGAGTTAATGTTCTGCCTCTCTCCTTCATCAACTCCATGACCGTAGACTAGTTATTTAGAACCCTGAAAATTTCATCTGTAAAAAAGAATGACAAAATAACAGCTGTCCCACTCCCTTAGATTATCTTGGTAAATAGCCCATGAAACAAGGCAAGTCTGTAAAACTGCTTGTCATCTACAAAGCACTAATATATTGAATGTGGCTACTTCTAAATTTTTATTATTTGTTATTTAAAAAAGCTTTATTTTTTCCCACTCATCATTCCTTTCCATCCTTTTTTTCTAATTGCTCAGAAACAATGGGCTTAAAATATTTTAAATAATTTTTCTGGGGTTGGCCACAATGTCATAATTCTAGTATTATATTATTTATGATCTTCTCTTTCTAAAAAGGTATTACAGCTTTTGTCAAACTCTAGTTTTAAGGCACTTTCCTTTTTCTAATATTCCTCAATCGGATGGCCTTTGCAACTTCTTGCATTTTCAGGATATGTGACTGAATAACATCAGGGGCCTGCAACTCACCAAAACAGCTTGGGGGTCTAATCCACTAAGCCTTACAGTCTTCTTACCAGTGTACACTTGCTCTTTTGATGTGGGATACATGGAAAGAGCAGTTCTGTGGGCTAATTAGACACAAATTTGATACCAGCTTGGTTTACTGGATAATTGAAAATGAATAAAACAGTATCAACCTTGTAGAGATATAAAGATGAAATGCTTTTGATAATAACAATAGCTAACATTTATTGAGCCTGTATTCTGTGTGATTATATTAAGTCATCTACACAAGCTATTCATGTAAAGCTGGAAGTAGGAAATAGTGTTCCCATCTTACCCATGCGGAAAAGGAGGCTTAGTGAGTTTAAGTACTCCACAATTAAACAGCCCAAGTTCACACAGCTTGTAAGTGGCAAGTGGTAGACATGGACTTGAATCTAGGTGGATTTCAAAACCTCTTCGGTGTTCAGCCAATGTCTATGTTCTTAATACTTTCTCATTAGTAACATTATATCATTTGCCTCATATAAAAGTGAGGTTTGTTTATTTTAAATTTTTCAAATCTCAGCCTACTTTAGAGTGGTGCTACTTCTTAGACGACCATTAAAAAGGTTTTAATGGTTTTGTTTATACCTTTTATATAGGGCTTCTCATTCATCTAGGTTTATGGTCAGCAACCCAAACCGTCACACTAGGGATTTTACTTACCTCCCCTTTCACTTCATCATTCTCATTGGGATTATTTGCTATTGACTTATCAAAATTTCAGTTCTGAGAGTTTCATTCCCCTGCCTCATTTTTCTTATCTTACCCTGAATCATCTCTTTTCCTTTTCCTATTTTTGAAACCTGCTTTTCTAAATCCTACTCCCAACTCAGCTTTCTCCTTCCTGGAAATTTGATCTTCTTACTTTTCTCTGAGTTTCTCAAAGGTTTCCTTCTATCTACACCTCTATCTATTGAGAGTTAGGTTCCAAGTAATAGTTATCTGAAGCTCATTGGCTCTACTAATTTTTAATTTTTCTTAACATTTTTTATAATTTTTATTTAATTTTTAATTTTTATTTAAATTTAATAGTAGCAACCTTTATTAAGCGCTAATAAATGCAAAATTTTAGGGATAAACAAAATCCTTATTTAATGTTTTAACTATATGAAATATAAGGTTGTTTAAAAGAAAAGAGAAGACTGGTTTTACAGAAAGATTCTCAAAAGCATTTGAAAAAAGCACAAATCTACCACAATCTCTTCTGAAAGAAGACTGCACTGAATTTCTTAAATAGGCTTCATATTTTAAAGCCCAATCTATGTTCCATATTTTATTTTTTGCTGAGATTAAGGGGACATTGATGTCAGTGGACATTTGATACATGTGAAGGCTACAGGATTGAGTCGTGGATGTCAATCACGTATGTGTGATGATTTGCATCACCACAGATCCGGGCCCCCTGGGTTCTGTCTTCTAGGATCACTCTAAAAAGAGAAATCATTTTTGTCCAGAATTAACACCCACTTCTACAGCATTCTAACTTCCCTTTTCAACCTTGCTTTATAATTAAAGTATGCTGGCAAGCAAACTCTCTGTAAAAAAAATTCTCCTTTTTCTTTCCTGTACTAAGATCAAAATGCCCCTTCCAAGTAAAAAAAAAAAAAAAAGCAACATTCATTTCATCATTGTGACCTTTCTTCTTTTATAATAAGAAAAATCAAGACATCTCTTTTTAAAAAAAAGGTACTTAAAATACATAGACATCTTTCCTTAAGGACAGAAGGGTGAGCATATACCATATGGTATGCTTTAAACATTTAATTTTGTAAACTTTCCTTTTACAAATACAGTTCATGCTCTTTTGATATAGGGAAATACAATTGAGCTATAAGGTTGTTACAAAATCAATTCATATAAAAACTTACTCCAATCTACATAAAGCATTCTATTTTGTGAAAGGAAAAATACACGTTGTCTTATAGAAAATTACAATCGGCCTCATCATTTTACGTTTTCACAACGAACAACCCTGGCTCCTGCTGGTAACCGGTTGTGAGGAACAGGGATCAATCTTCTGGGCTGGTGAAGGAACTGCCTTTATCCAGGTGGTTCTAAACTCACTTGGGATTTTTCTTTTTGTTTAGTTGTTGATGATAAGAACTGTAATTTGATAAGCGCTCCAAGGATGGAAATCTCTAGCTCCAGCTATAGAGTTAAATGGACCTAAATTATATCTCTGAAATTTTTTCTGACCAAATTGACTGAAAGTTTTTTGCTTTAATACCACAATTTAAAAATGATCTTTTATTTCAGTGATAAGGAGTTGAGAGTAAAAAGGGAGTTGATGAATTCCAACTAACTTTTTAAGAGTAATATGCGTTTGTATTCTGTATGGAATACAAACACATAGTCTTTGATATTTATCTGCATTACTTCCCTGCATGAATCACCTGATTCATAAAATGCAACTGAACTTACCTGAATATATGGTAAATGCAACCCAGATCATAATAGACACTATACATCCTCTACCCAGAAAATATTGTGTATTTAAATGATGGCAACTATGCAGAATTTTATATAAATGTTCTGTATTCGTTCCTCAATATTCCACAAAGTATTTGTTTTTTAATAGTGTTGGGATTATTTTCATTCTACAAGCAAATATAAAATTCCTCTGAAAATGTGTGCTAAAGTCAGAAAACTACAAGGAGACACATTTTTCCTAATTGACTGAACAAGCCAGCAGACTGCTAGCACAAGCCAAGCTTCCTTCTCTTTGCCTGGAGTGGGTCTTAGCCTGGCCAGTGGGAACAATCTATAGAAGGCTTGGGTCATTCTTTCCAATGCTAACTGGTGTTCAACACAGATCAGGACCAGTAGGGTCTCTACTCCCAGACATTCACATTGGACATATTTAAAAGGTTAAAAATTCAAGGACGACATGGGCTAATACTTGCCTACACTGTCAAAGGAGTAAAGCAATACATAAAGGCTTCTTCCTGCATTTGTCCAAAGGGACTTGGAATACTGTATCCTAAAGGATACCCCAGGATGAAAATGCCAATATAGGAGGCATAGAGAATAACTCTTGACATTGAATTTAACTTTCAGAGTCTGAGCTCATTCACAGAATGGTGATGAAGTTTAATCAAAACCAGGAAAGGGAAAGTGAGCCCCTACGATCAAAAGCTCATGCCCCCTGTGTGCATTTGGCCTATGCAGAGAGAAAAACACAAATTAGTCACTGCTGCCTTCAAACACATTTGCAATAGTGACCATGCATAGCTCATGAGTTGGTAAATATTTTATAAAATATCAACATTTCACAGAGTTGTTTGTATTCATGGCTTTTTCTTCCCCTCCCTCCCTCCCTCCCTTCTTTCTTTCCTTTTTGTTTGTTTTTATTTTTATTTTACTTTTTATTTTTTTGGAGAGGGTTTACATCATGAACTTCAGTGGAAAGTGATTTTATTACACCTTTGAGAATCATACACTCCGAGCTATATAAAACATCCTAACCTGTGCCTGAACGTATAAACACCATTTTAGGGACTAATAAATACATTTTGCACACATGGTGCCTTTCTGAAATTCTTTCTTTTTCAATCCCCAAATACCTTTCTTGTCAAGACAGAGCAGCAGTGTTTGGAAAGCAAAAGTACACCAACAGATGCTCAGAATCAAATGACTTAATAGGCATAAACTTTTTTTTTCAAATAATTGCAAAGCTTCGGTTTAGCCTTTGCATACCTTGCATAGTTAATTACCTAGGCCTTAATGTTTACATGCAATGAGAGTATCTACAGCTATAAACTACATAATTTATAATTGGTGTAAATGGGTGTTATTATGTCAATTAGGCAGCTGTGTCCTCCACCTCTTGGTAAACAGCTATGAGTGATAAACTGAGTTTGCAGAGAACTACCTTCTTTTCTTCATAGTAGATAAAAATAAATTACCTAGGTAGACCAGGCTGTCCAATTGTTCTCTGGTGAGATGGACGGAAAATCCAGAACCTTTCTTTTGACCTGTTGACTGTAGCAAATGGTCAATTTCGTCACGCACTGCTGTCATAGCTTCTGGGTGCCGCAGAAGATAATACATGGCCCAGAAAGCAGTTGGAATACTGTTTGCCACAGAGGCCCAGAGAAAGGCAAAATGATGTGCTGGGAGAAAATAAGTGAAAAGGAAGATTAATAGCGTTTATTACTCTGATTAGATTTGCAGTGTGCTAATTAAAAGATGTTAGGACACAGACCCAGCCAAGGATCAGTGCATGCTAATGAGGACCAATAGGCTTCTGAAGTCTAATTTTCTGCTTAATGAGAATAGTTAAAAATGTAATGTGGGGGGGGGGGCAGGGAGGTGGGGGTTGAGATAAGAGGAGTACATGTAGCTTAGTAATACTCTTTCTCATTATCGCCATTAAGTATCTTGTTTTTACCACCTCAGCAAAAAAAAAAAAAAAAAATCAATTATCACAGAAGATTGTTTCAGAGTAAAACATTTTATCATTAGCCAATTAGAAAGAACATTAAAAAATTTCAAGGTCGCCATTTTGTCTTTTTATTTCAAAGGTCTATTGTAAATTATCTTATTTTAGACAAGTAATCATTCAGAAGTTTCTTACCTGCCATTTCAAAGTCCTCAGGCACATAGTATTTGACCAGGATGGCTTGCCTCATTTGCATAAGTTGGGACCATCCTTGTATCTTAGCCAAATTTTCTGACGTAAAGAATTTTATCATCTTCTTCTGAATAGACTTGACATTTCCTAGAAGCTCAATGGGTATGTCTGATGCTAAATATGGGAATTTCTCATCAAATTTAATAAAATCATCTCTTAGTTCACTAATAATTTTTTTGTTATCTGCAGCAAGGAATTTTCCATATATGGTTGTAAATGTGATCTCAAATATTACTGAGCTGCAGAATGTCAACAGCTGTGCTGTGTTCCAACTTGTGGCTGTTAGTAGTTGGGATTCAAGAACTTGGTTCAGATTCTGCATCATGCTTTCAAGGAGTATGTCCAAAGATTTGCCTTGTAAATGTTGATAGCAGCCATGAAGATCATTGTTGAGATCATCATTGGTTAACAGATGTTTAATGCCAAATACTTTCTGTACCATTTTATTACTAAATTTTTTAAAGCATAATTGTTTGTAATTTTTGATCACTAAGTGGTACTGGAAAGGGTTCAGGAAAAATGTTATGTATTTTCCTAAGAAAAATGAAAAAGAACATGAGTTCATTTAGTAGCAAAACAAACAATAACTGAAATTTGAAATATTTAATCAAAATTAGACATTAAAAACTAACATTTAGAAAGGCACAAAGTTTAATAAAAATCCTTTTCTTTCAAAGGTCCAGTACCTTTTTTTTAAAATGGATGGTGATGGGGAAAGCTCTAGAAGCTTAACGTTAAACATCCAGAAACTCTTAACGTCCTCTAAAAAATACTTTACTCTTACAATTTTAGTTTTAACCAAAGCATATTAACATTTGAAATATCCTTTAAATTTTCTCACAGTTCTCTGACTTAAACAGTTCTCATCTTCTTGCCCCAATTAAAGAAACAGAATATAATAAATCAAATTGGTAAGATAACATTATATTATTTATTACTTACGCTTCATAAACAGTTTTTTTTCATACTTGTTGTCTTTTTAGCTTCAGTCAGATACAATAATTTTAACTCAAATATTTGAAGATGTGGTATGAACCAGGTAGGTATGCACAAATAAATATCTACTTCAACACTAACAGCAAATCACAAATGCCAGCAGTTTCATTTTTATGGATGAGGAAATAGTGGCTCAGGGAAATTTAGTAACATGTCCAAGATCATATAACTGATTTGTATCTAAAAAAGGATTCAAACTGGAACCCAACCACTCCCCGACCCATCCATCCACCCATCACCCATCCACCCATCACCCATCCACCCATGCATTCGTCCATCCACCCATTCACCTATCCATTCGTCCATTCATCCATCCAGCCATCCACCCATCCATCCATCCATTCATCCTTGCATCCATCCATTCTTCCATACATTCAACATTTATTGGGATCCAGACACTTGGTTGGATCCCTTTCCACTTAAGATGCAGAGACATAAACAAACTGTTATAGTAGGGAACAATGACATAGAACAGGTGTGAACACAGTGGAAGAGATGCAGTGAGTGGGATGTGCTTCAGTCTGCCAGGAGATATTAGTGAGGGTCTCTTGAGGTGGTAATATTTGGTCTTGTCCATACAACTATGTTGCCCAGCATTATCTGATTAAAAAACTAGGCGTGCTTGCTAAAAATACAGATTCCTGGAAGACTTGGATTCATAAGGATTGTGGGTAGGGCCTATACATCTCTATTTTTGACAAGGGCTTCAAGAAACTCATAAAGACGCCCATTGAGGACCACAGTCATATTATAGTCTGTCTCTCAGAGTTGTCTGGGAAATGGGAGACTGCTTAGCCTTTATCAGTTATTCCCCTGCAGTTACCAGTTGAGAAAGCTGAGGAAGGTCAAGGGAAGTTAAGGGCCAAGACCACTCTTAGAGGCAAAGCCTGAGTGAGAAGCCACTCTCCAGGCAGTGCTCTTTTTCTTACTCTATCCTGGTTTCTTCTTACATAGTGGTGTTTTAAGATTCCTTCTGATTAGAATTATTATGCAATTATTCAGTAAAGCCATTTTATAACTTTCCAAGAAGCACACATCTAAGACAAGAAAAATTAAGCATTAAAATTCGTAGGATCATCTAAACTTTCCTCTGGGTGTGTGTGTTTCTCTTAAATGAATAACCAACTTCTCACTTGTTATTTATGGTAACTAAAGCTGCATCACAGAAATTAAATTCAATTTGGTACAAGATTTAGGATAAAGTTTTAAATAACTCTCAACCCAATCCTAGAAACAGGATAAATGTGTTTTACAGTTTTAAAACTTTATGTTTTTAATATACATGAATATACATGTGCTATGATTTTTCCTGAGAATTAATCATATGACTTAAATTTTATTCACACCATTGTCCCTTGATCATTTAATAAGTCAGGCCAATCCAAGAATAAGGGTAAAACTAGGTGTGTCTATTAATTCTGGTTAGATCCCAAAGCTGGTGTCTAAAAGTAAACTGGATTTTTTTTCCCCTGGGGAGATCAAAAAGTACTCAACTGGATTTGGGCATATTTTATGACACCTGCTCCACCATGGCAGCTTAATTAAATAAAATTGTCAGCATCTGCCTGACAAATAATTGAAAAAAAAAAAAAAAGTCAAGTCTCTTATTTTGCAAAAGATATAATTTTAAGCAAAGCTGTGTATTTTAACAAGTGGTGATTCATAACCCCCCCTTCACTAAATGAAAGGATTTTGGTAAATGTCTTTAGGGTCATCGTAAATTATTCACCAAAATTTTAAAAGTGTATAAAATATTCAATTTGTAAAAAACAAAATCTTTAGAGTTAATTTGTATTTTTTTCTACCAATTTTCTAAATCCATCCAAATCTAAGTGGAAAGACAAAAATATATTCAGCCATGACATCTTGAGCTACCCATCTTTGGGCCTACTGAAGTAGAGGCTATACCTGTGTTAAAGTTTTGTGTTTTTTTATGGTTCATCACAAATTCCCTCTCTGTCTCTCTCTCTCTCTTTAGGGGTGAGGATATGGGAAGAAACTATGAGGTTAATTTCAATTAAAAGGCATACTGAGGAATAAACGTTGAATGGGGAAAAACTGGATCTACTGAACAAGAAATTACCAATAAATTATTATTTTTAATGTAATTTTATTGAGGTATATTCACACACCAGATAATCATCCAAAGTGTACAATCAATGGTTCATGGTATCATCATATATTTGTGCATTCATCACCACAATTTTGAACATATTTATTACTCCAAAAAAATAAAAATAAGAATAAAAATAAAAATAAAAAAGAACACCCCAAAATCCCATACTCCTTACCCCCCCCCATTATTTATTTATTTATTGTCTTTATTTTCTTATTCATCTGTCCATACCCTGGATAAAGGGAGTGTCAGTTGCAAGATTTTCACAATTACACAGTCACACTATAAAAGCTATATAGTTATACAATCATCAAGAATCAAGGCTACTGGATTACAGTTCAACAGTTTCAGATATTTCCTTCTAGCTTTTCAAATACACTAAAAACTAAAAAGAGATATCTATATAATGCATAAGAATAACCTCCAGAATGAGCTCTCAACTCTATTTGAAATCTCTCAGCCACTGAAACTTTATTTTTTTAATTTTTTAAAATTAAATTCAATTTTATTGAGATATATTCACATACCATACAATCATCTATGGTGTACAATCAACTGTTCACTGTATCATCATATAGTTATGCCTTCATCACCCCAATCTATTTTTGACCCCTTTCCTTACATCAGAAAGAATAAGAAATAAAAGTAAAAAAGAACACCCGAATCATCCCCCCCATCCCACCCTATTTTTCATTCAGTCTTTGTCCCCATTTTTCTACTCATCTATCCATACCCTGGATAAAGGAAGCGCGATCCACAAGGTTTTCACAATCACACTGTCACCCCTTGTAAGCTACATTGTTATACAATCATCTTCAAGAGTCAAGGCTACTGGGTTGGAGTTTGATAATTTCAGGTATTTACTTCTAGCTATTCCAATACACTAAAACCTAAAAAGTGTTATCTATATAGTGCATAAGAGTGTCCACCAGAGTGACCGCTCGACTCCATTTGAAATCTCTCAGCCACTGAAGCTTGATTTCATGAAACTTTATTTTGTTTCATTTCTCCTCCTCCTCTGGGTCCAAGAGGTCTTTCTCAATCCCACAATGCCAGGGCCAGGCCCATCCCTGGGAGTGACGTCCCACGTTGCCAGAGAGATTTACGCCCCTGGGAGTCATGTCCCACATAGGGGAGGGGCCAATAAATTATTTTTAAAATAAGTAGTGGTTTGTGTACAGGTTCTTTTAAAAATCATTACTAATTATTTTAAAGCAATTTGTTTATAGATATAATCCTCTCTCTTTTCAAGACTCTTTTCATTCTAGAATCTGTATTTCCTCTTTCTCTTTCTTATTTTATTTTTTTCAACAAGAAGGCATTGTGTCTTATCTACTTTCTGATTGAGATGTGGACTGTTTTAGAAGTAGGTACTTTCGATTTCCTGGATTTTACTTTTCAAGTGGATTTGGAAGTACTAATAACCCTGGAGATGTTAGCTGGCTTTCCAACTTTCAATCTTCAGTATAAACAATTTAAGCTAAGTTTTTCAAAATTAATATTAATTTAAACCATCTGTCCACCATCTGCTAATGTGAGATGCAAAATCAGAGTTTCTTTGTGATCTTTAATCAGACAGTTAGGAAAACACATATACATTCATAAAATGAATTTAAATTTATTTAACAAAGAAATTCTTCTGAAAAGTTGTTCTAAGGCCATGTATTCTTAGAGTAAAATTAACTTTTGCTAGAGTGTGGTTTTATGAAGATGAGTGCCAAGTTTCAACAGCCAAGCTGCCTAGTTCACACAGAGCCCCAGGTAGAAACAATATCTTTTGAAATACGTTTTGGAAAGAGAAAAGAATGCTGTCATCAGTTGATATAAAATATTGATCTCAAGAAATTCAGAGTTTGCATTTGTTTAATTTATAAATGTAGAAATGGGGCCTGCCTTGGGAAAAATACAATTATATAAAATCATCCTTTTGAGGAGTAAATTTGAAGTGAGGTCAAAATTTTTAATGCCTTCCTTGCCAATAATTCCATTCTTTCCTCTTTTTAGATGCTAACTGGGCCTTAGACATTTACTCCACCATTCTTACATAACCTGCACATGATCCTTTCCTAACTCAAAAACCTTTGATTTACTTTAAAATTAATTCTTGTAGGAAGGTGAAGCTACATGATGTGAAATATGTTAGTGAATGTTAAAAAAAAAAATCCATTCATTCATCCTGATGTCACAAGAAATTTGATATCTGGATCACTATAAATTGATTTTTTTATTTTTTTTCACTTCATATATTTGGTGCTGTATAGAGACCTGGCAATAGAAATTCAAGATAACTATTTGTCTACTTGGAATAGCAATTTTTTGTAAACAATAATGGGATAAATTTGAATTCTAAATAAACTTATCATAATTACAAACTTTTAAAGTCTGCATCTAGTTGGTCCCTTGAAAAAAAATTTTTTTTTAATCTCAAGCTGAATATATTAGTTGGTCTAGTGGAATATGAACCACATTTTTACTTTCTTGAGGATGACCATGTTTACCTACACCCCCTCTTATTAGGGAGATTTCACTGAGCTGTTGACAAAGATGTACATGTACAGTAGTGCTTCGCTGGGGTGACATCTAGGGAAAATGATCCTGCTGCACCACCACACAAAACCAATTAGAGAACTATTTTCTGCGAAAGGTTAGGAATTTACGTGCGTTCTCATGAAAAGATGTACCTTTTAATTTCTTTATTAAGATGACATCCACGTCCCTTGAGACTTTTCAGGATGACAATCATTTGCTCATCATGTAAGAGCATACACTCACTGAAATCACATCATGGGACAAAGGGGAAGACCCTGCTTCTTTGTTTCACATTTTCCAAACAAGCTACTTCACAAAGTGATCATTAAAACCATATATGTTACTAGGATTTTTTTGACAGGAATTTCTAGTAAGAAGCAAAAGGTAAGAAGTGGTACATACTCAACTGCGGTTGCCTGCTGTTGGGTTCAAATACATAACCATGACTGGTGTTGATGTTGTCACAAACATTGGGACTGGCGGTTTGATGTGCTGAGCCCTCGAGCATGGGACTTGCCCTTATGAAGCTCATTACCATAAAGGAGAGTCTAAACTTGAATGTAATGGTGCCTAAGAGTCTCCCCCTGAGTACCTCTTTGTTGCTCAGATGTGGCCCTCTCTCTCTCTAACTGAGCCATCTCGACAGGTGAACTCGCTGCCCTCCCCCCTACGTGGGACCCGACTCCCAGGGGTGTAAATCTCCCTGGCAATGCAGAGTATGACTCCCGGGGATGAATGTGGAACCGGCATCGTGGGACTGAGAGTATTTTCTTGACCAAAAGGGGGATGCAAAATGAGATGAGATAGTTTCAGTGGCTGAGAGATTTCAAATGGAGTCGAGAGGTCACTCTGGTGGACATTCTTATGCACTATATAGATAACACCTCTTAGGCTTTAATGTATTGGAATAGCTAGAAGTAAATACCTGAAACTATCAAACTCCGACCCAGCAGTCTGGACTCCTAAAGACAATTATATAATAATGTAGATTACAAGGGGTGACAGTGTGATTGTGAAGACCTTGTGGATCACACCCCCTTATTCTAGTGTATGGATGAGTGGAGGAATGGGGATAAAAACTAAAGGACAAATGGGGTGGGATGGGGGGATGATTTGGGTGTTTTTTTTCACTTTTATTTTTTATTCTTGTTCTGGTTCTTTCTGATGTAAGGAAAATGTTCAGAGATAGATTGTGGTGATGAACGCATAACTATGTTATCATACTGTGGACAGTGGATTGTATATCATGGATGATTGTATGGTGTGTGAATGTATTTCAATAAAACTGAATTTAAAAAAAAATACAAAAAAATACATTGGGGTGATGAATGCACAACTATATGATGGTACTGTGAACAATTTGTACACCATGGATGATTTATGATATGTGAAATATCTCAATAAAACTGAATTAAAAAAAAATTCAAAAACATAACCATGGTCAAATTATCCAGACATTAGAAATTCACCAACTTCTCAGTATCTAAGGTGAAGATGTCAAGTGTTGGCAGTTATCGGTTGCATTTTGAAAAGTGAATAAAATTATTCAAATCTGCCACAGGTTTCTGCTTCATCCTTTTAGGTTATTTTGTATAATGCATTCACAAGGGAAATTGAAAATTTCAATAAATTGTTTTATCTACTCATGAGAAACACAAAGTTTAACTTTCTTTTAATGAGTGACTTTTTTGACGTGAAGAGCAAAGATTTGGCCTCACAAAGCCAAAGGCTTACTTAGAATTGAAGCACCAGCAATGACTTTTATTTGGGAATGTACAATAAATTCACAATTTATTAAGTGCTGAGAGAAGTGACCGTGGGAGTAATTAGAGCCTGGAGAAGAAAGGCAGAAAGTCAGGGAGGACTTTTGGGAGAAAGTGATGCTTGACCATGAGTCCTTGTTAGCCAGGTGAAGGACGGCATTCCGAAGGAAAAAGCCCAGCAAGAGAAAAACTGAAGGCAAGAAAGGGTGTGGCAGGAGCAGGCTTCAAACAATTTGGGGCATTACTGGTGCAGTAAGCACAAGGCAAGCAGCATGGGGCTAAGCTGGAGAAGCAGATGGAGACCAGAGACTGGGGAGTTTCGTGAGGATTACATTGTAAACTACATTTCCTCGATTTCTAAGATGCTTGATTTTTACATTTCAACTTTTTTTTTCCTGAAATCATAATAGACACAATTATTGTTCAAAGAGACGCACCAGCTGCCAGGCAATGGAGTAGGCTGTGATGAAACCAATACTGCCTGTTTAGGTGAGAACTCATCCATGCTTAGAATTTTCCCCAGTTGAATCATTTGTACCTTTCCCCCAAATATTACCTTAAAATGGTAGCACCAAAATGAAAAATTGTTATATATACAAAAGGTTGCCTTTGACACTTGGCAAAATAATTTAAGGTCAAAAAAAAAAAAATGCTGGCTCTCTGGGAATGGAACATACTATTGGAAAGCTGGGTAGAGGAAGATGTAAGGAGCTGAGTGAAGAAGGGCATGCGTAAAGATGATCTAGATAAGGAATATTCAGAGACAGTGAAAGATCTGAAGGTGCAGTGTCATGGATGCCAAAGAGGAGAATGTTTCAAGAAGGAACGAGAGATCAGCATGGCCAAGCCAGGTAGAGAGAACTCATCAGATGAGGGTCGGGAATGATCTGAGTGAGACAGAAGGTTGGTTAGGGTTAAGAGGTTTCTAGGAGATAAGCAACTAGAAGCAGCAAGTGTAGGCAAATCTCTTCAGAAATGTGAATGCAAAAGAGGAAAAAAAAGAAGTGGCAAGTAACTTGAGGGAGAATGTAGGAGAAGCTTACACATGGTAACAGGCTGAGGGTGAGGACCCAAGAGAGAAAAGAAAGGTGCCTGTGTGAAAGGAACCAACAATGGTGAGCCAGCCCAGGGGAGGCAGGAAGAAAGAGTCATGGGGACAGGTAAATGGATTGTCCTGAACCTTCTGTGAAATTGGAGACAAGGTGGTAAGGATAGTTGTTTGGTGGCGTGTGGGGATCTGAGTGAGATCATAGATGATGTCTTCAATTTTCTCATGAAGTAGGGAGAGTGAACTGAGATATCTCAGTCCCTGAGAGCTGGGGAGAGGAGTGCAGCCCCCTCCTGCCTCCTTCCAGCACACGATAGATTGTGGTGGTCTAGCCTGGAGATTGGTCTTCCAGGAAAAACACAAGGTGGACAAAGGCAAAGAATGGATGTGGGGTGGGGAGAGGAAGGGGTGAGTGGCCATTGACTAGCCCAGGTGATAAACTGTCATAGAAGGCTACATGCAGAGGTGGCCACAGTAATTCCTTCTATCCCTCCACGTGTGCTCCTTTGCAATGTGACTCTGCCACTCCTCCAACGAAGAGGTGATGTCTATTTCCCTAACCCTGAATCTAGGCTGGACGTGAGGTTTTGTAACATCTGAGCCTAGACCTCCAGAGAACTTGCAGCTTTTCCTCTCGCCCTCTTGAAGCATGTGCTGCCATGAAAGGAAGCCTAGGCTAGCCTTTTTGAGAATGAAAGGTCAAGTGGACAAGAAGGCCCAACCAGGCATGTGATGAGGCCATCTTGGACCATCCAGCTCCAATCAAGCTGCCCAATGACTACAGCCATATAAATGACCCTAGGCAAGACCAGACTGCTGTTTTAAGCCATTACATTTGGGGGATGTTTGTTACACAGCAATGGATAGCTCATAAGATGGATATTATGGACCCCAAAGGAGGATGAGCTAAGAACATCCCAGCATTTCCCCTCAGCCCTATGATGTTTGGGATGTGTGGTAATTTTGCCTTTTCTTTCCCCCAAATACTTTATTGAAGTTTGAAGCAGAACAAACATTTTTATATTAAAAATACATTCAAGATTTTTCTGCTACTATTTGTAAAACCAGGCCAAACCAAACCAAATGACAGGAGGTTGCATGAAGGTGGGGTGCTCCAGGTACTCTCAAAAGAGTTGTGCAATTTTTTTAATGTGCGAATTACTGTACTGAAAAAAATACTTTCCTTTTGTATTTGCACTACAAAATAAAAGCCCAATAATATACAAATATTCCTTATTTGCCTAGAGAGAAATATAAAGACATTAAAGAGCAAGTGAGAAATTATGACATATGTAAGTTACTTTCAGAGGTGCTGCTTACCTCCAAGGAGAACAGTGAAAATATCACCATGCTGCTTTTGAAGTGTTTTTATGAAACCTAAGGGATCTTTTTGGAACTGCAGGGCCACTCCAAAATAAGGAAGCCAGCCTTTTATCAATGGAGGCTCACCAGGTCTCCTGTAAGAAAGAAAAAAACAAGAAAAAAGAAATAAAGAAAATGAAGTCATTCTTATTTCAATACACATTGGGCTACTTATCCTGTCTGGAAGCCTATAAATGGATTGGAAAAGCAACTTTCAATTCTCTCATTCAATGATCCTTATATACTCATAAACATGTATTTCCTGAGTGCCTCCAGAATGCATGGCTCTCGGTAGACAGCTCAACTCACAACTTTTACTGAGCAACGTTTTTGAGAAAACATGACTTACAAGGCACAACTGGCCACCGGACCAGTTAAGTCACAATTTATTCTGTTTATTTTGTGTTCAATTTCTCATCACCATAATTAGGTACCTGTAGACTTAATGAGTCTGTGAGTGAGGGTATTTTTATGAAATGAAATTAACTGGGTGATATAATTTATTCTGTGAAACTGTCAGTTCAGTATGGAACCTTAATCCGTCAACCTGTGAATCTAGCAAAAAGCTAGTGCAGGCAGCTTTGTGTGGGAAGTGACACGGAGTAAACTATGCGTAGAGGAATCGAAGGGTTTTTGCTGCATACTAAGTATTGGGCATTGGGTAGTTTGTTTGCCAAAGTAAAGCTTTTTATTATCAGGTATCTATTAGACTGGAATTACATACATATAGAAGGAAAAGTAAATAATCTTGAGAAAAGCTTTATATGTGGTTGAGGATTGTAAAAAAACCTCAATATTAGTTTCCAAGATGTGTAATTTGATATCTTTTTTTCCTGGAGATTCTTCTTCCAACTACAAATGAATAGAATTATTTGTTAAATTTTACTAATAATTTGACAATTTTTTTAAAAAAACATATGAAGCATCCCTTAAAATACTACCTGTGACTTTAAAAAGGTTTCTTCCTTTTTTGACCTACAATCTCAGCAAAACCGCACTTCAAAATTTCTTCCCAGTCATTTATTTGGTGAACTAAATCTGATTTAAAGTAAAAAACCCAAAGCCATTTTATCCTAGAAGGGATTAAAACAAATATTCAAAAGAACTCTGATTCTCTATCCCATCTGTGAAAATGACTTATACTACATGCAGTACCAGCCGTTTTGATACTACATGCAGTACCAGCCGTTTTGATTAATCACAAGATATTACTAGCTCAGATTTAATCAAAGATCAAGATTATGATCATACCAAGCATAGATTTTTATGTAGCTAGATTAACTCTATCAGAAGCTTTTATTTTCCCACAATCCAACATGGTAGAATTAAACTTAAAAAAAAAAAAATCAGATATTCTAGGGGAAAAAGTAAAACAAAGCAAAATGAAGTGGAGGTGTGATACATGTATAGGAAACAGGTGTCAAGACTTTGATTTTCCCTTTGAAAGGCAATTTATTTTCAACTAATTTATAAAAAGTGTGCTGATATTTAAAGACCTCAACCCAGAAACAAGAAAAGAAGAGACACTGCATAGTAATACGCATCTTATTCTTCACCCTTTTCCCCATTATTTTTTTGAATGCAACGTTGGTAATGGAGACTCACTTTTTCAAAAAATATAAAAATGTACCAAGAAAACATTGTAATGTTTAATTTTATATCCAAAGATTAAACAAAAGCGACTGCACATACAATCTAGTGGAGCAGGATCTCCAAGTTAAAAAATGCAATGCATGTGACATATATATGGATCCTTTTCAAAATTTGCAAGGGATCTATTTGCCAAAGTTCTTTTCAAAATACTAACTCCCTTCCTTGGTCTACTTTACTCTGGTTTAATGTTGCTTGAATGTTGCATTGTGACAAAGAGCTGGAAAAAGCTTTTTGTCATAGACTAATTTAATGTAACTAATTTAGCCCTCTATGCTCTGTCATTCGGTCAAAACCTGTATTCTTCACTGGGTTTCCACAGGGGGAAATGATGGAGCTCAGAAATCCAGGGGAACATTAAGTTAATGTTGAGAGTTAGGGAAGCACATCAGGAAGCCAGTTTATTATTACAAAGATGGGAGGGTCACTCTTTCTTATGGCTGTGTTTGTTTTGGCAGTAATATGCTTAAAACTCTTAAACGCCATGTCACAACCGTGCGCATTTAAGGGAGAAAATATACTTCTAGTTCAACCAAAGACCCATGGAAGATAGAAAACAGAAGTCTATTTTCAATGGTATATTTGTAAAAATTATGTGGGGGGTGGGGGCATCTCTGAAACGATCCAGAAAGGCCTGTCGACGCATGGCACAGTGCATACGGTGCTATTTGTCTCTCTATGGCTTTGAAAATGAAATACCCACTGTCCACTGCTGTGTGAGGGGTAGGATGTTTTGCGCTTGCTGGGGATGATCAAGTTGCAAAGCCTCAATGGAATGGATCCTGAAGCAACGGTAGGCAAAGAAAAAAATAAATAAATAAAACCCCATGGTCAATACTCCCTCTTAATCCTGCAGAAACAGTATGTTGCTTTCTCATATCTTTTCTTCAATTTACCTAAATTAGGGCTTATAAAAGTTCTCAAGGATTAAACCCAAGTTCTATCTACCACTGCTCATAGTTTCTTCCATACAAGTTGTGAGACACATTGTGCCAGTTTGAATGTATTGTGTCCCCCAAACACCATTATCTTTGATGTAGTCTTGTGGGGCAGACGTTTTGGTGCTGATTAGATTTGCTTGGAATGTGCCCCACCCAGCTGTGGGTGATGACTTGGACGAGATATTCCCATGGAGGCATGGCCCCACCCATTCAGGGTGGGCCTTGATCGGTGGAGCCATATAAATGAGCTGACTCAAAGAGAAGGAACTCAGTGCAGCTGTGAGTGACGTTTTGAAGAGGAGCAAGCTTGCTAGAGAGGAACGTCCTGGGAGAAAGCCATTTTGAAACCAGAACTTTGGAGCAGACGCCAGCCATGTGCCTTCCCAGCTAACAGAGGTTTTCCGGATGCCATTGGCCATCCTCCAGTGAAGGTACCCGATTACTGATGTGTTACCCTGGACACTTTACGGCCTTAAGACTGTGTGTAGCTAAATAAACTCCCTTTTTATAAAAGCCAATCCATCTCTGGTGTTTTGCATTCCACAGCATTAGCAAACTAAAACACACATCTTCACCCAACTTTAATCGTTTGCAAACTGACAGTAACGGTCCAACTTTGGAGGCAAGTATTGGGGAAGAATCTAAATATGTAAAGTAGCTATAAAATATAAAAGAAAGTTAAGACCTTTGGTTAAAGAATAAAGCACACAAACAACAATTTAAGAGTGGACTGACACAGAATACTCAGTCTCTCAGTATTTGAATATCATCTTAATGCTTCACAGTAAAATAAACAGGTTAAAAAAACCTTGTCAAGTGACCTATCACCCATCGTTCCTGTACACATTTAAAGTCCAGAAATTTCTACAACAATCTATACTTGTCAAAGCAATTTCCTCTTTTTCATTTTTTTCTGTGATCATTCTAGGCTTGACCCTCATCTCATGTCTGGGTTATTACAACAATTTCCTAAATAGGTGGTGAGCAACTTCTATACATGTGCACTGATGCAGGAAAAATGAAAATGTTTACTGATTAAAAGGATTAGATTATGTCCTTTTTTAAAGAACATAATATATTTTTATTAGGTCACCTACTATCTGTAACTGTATAGTAATTATTTTTTTAATTTTGTCTAATTAATAAGGATTTTCTTTTTAGGTGTTTGGTTAAAATTTCAGAAACCATGTAACTGATGTGCCCAGCAGTATCTGATTATAATACCAATCTTTTGGACAAACTGCATTGAGCAAAGGCACTTTTGAAGCTGCCCTGTTTTTCCTTTCCTTGACTGACTTTGGAAGCTACTTAATTGGGAGACGTAATCTGTCTCCTAGTGTCTCTTTGACACTCTCTGTTTCCTCACTTGGCCCCAACAGGAGCACAGGAGATACCTAAGAGTCTTCCCACAGCTCTTGATAACTGAGAAGTGGCCTGCCTGCCAGGTTCTGGGGGAAGGAGCCTCACTGCAGGGCTGTGGAGAGGAGGGTCCAAAGCTCCTGGGAGTGGTGGGGTTGGGGTCGCGTCCTGGCTCATCAGCAGTGGCAGCCCAGGCAGAGCCAGTGAAGGAGCCACAGGGCACTGCATGCACTGGGAGCTGCTGCAGCACATGCCCAAAGAACAGCCCAGGAGGCAGCCCAGGGAAGCCAGAGAAGCCAGCACGAGAGCACTCACCATCAACAGAGAGAAAGAAAGAAAACCCTGCATTTTATGTAATATTAGCACTAAAGAGACTAAGTGTTATTAGAATTGACTGAACTACTTTCAACTGGAAAGCTTCTGACTTTTTGGCCATCAGAGGAAATAGGGGCTCATGAGCCATTTGGGTTAAGTATAGTGAAATAAAGTTACATTTCTGCACATCTAACTCACATTGTGAAATTTTAAATCCAGTACGCTAGCTATGTGGGTGATACTCAGTTTCTTCCCCCCGTAAATGAGAATAATATGGGCCTTAGAGGTTTGCTGTGTGGACTGAGAGTATATGAGAGAAGCTGGTACAAAGAGCAGGGTTGGTTTGTCCTGCTATTCATATATTGTGAAGTTATACTTAAGTTGCTTTGCTCACAGCACATTCTCTGCCTGAACTGGTTCATCTCTCACACCCTTCCTGCTTATTTGTACTTTCACAGAGTTGTGCAGACTTGAAGGATCTCCATTTTATGAATCAGTGGCTAAACGAAATTGTTATATGCCCAGATACTTATGTATTCAAGAATATCAGGTGAACAGGGGAAAAGATGCTACTCAAAGAGCTGACCATCTCAGGGAAGGAAGTATCTTTGTTTAGAAGCCAGTTTCTTTGGGTGTGTTTGGTTATCAAGATGATCTCCTGCACAAGGAGAAAACAAGATCATGGGAGTTTGGGTGGAACAGGACAAGGGCATAGGAACTGGGAGAAGGGGGACAAAATAGTGAGGCGTGGTAGCAGATGGGGCGGTCACTGAGGAGGACAAGGATAGGACTAATGGAGGCTTTTAGGACCAGAAATGACCAATCTTTAACTCTAATAAGTTGTTTGCTGTCCTGGGAGCTGCATGACCTTTGTCATCTCAAAACATCCAGTGCAAGTCCATTACACACACAACATTATGTTGGTGGTAGTTTTTAAAATAGTGGGATTAGGGCAGTGTCTAGCTCAAGGGCTTTATGGGGTGGAGGGAAGGGGGCAAGGACAAAAGGTGCAAAAGGCAAAATGTAAAGAGTAGGCTAGGAATTCAGCAGAACACCGAGCCAGAGAGTACGAGCTCCTCAGCCCACTTTGGAAGGAATCCTGTGTATATGGGAAGACCTTGGGCTTCCACCACATGCAGGATGGAGACTGCAGACTCATTCACAGAGAGTAAAAATATGTCAGTATCGAAGGCTTTAGAGAGCAACACACGTTTTCCATAAATGTTTACTGCTTGAGAAAGAAAACGAAAACCTAGGTGTGTTTACAAATACAACCAAATTTACCATTCCAAATGGCCACTAAGTAATTATTAGCTAATTATCTTAGCACCTAAGAAAAACTAAGGAAAAAGCTCTCAGAAAGTCTCAATTTTTCCATCCATGATCCCAGAAACGAACAAATTTAGCAGAATGGTCAGACCTAAAGCGTAGCTCCATACGTGCTGTTAAAAAGTGTTTAGGATTGCATTAGCGTGTGGCTAGTGGGAGACGTTCTCCAATGCATGAGCACAGCAATAATAATTCATCCTCCAGTTATAATTTATCTGAGGGAAGAGAGTTCATTGACTAACAAGGGTACACGATGTTCATAAATATTATAGAAAAGATCAGCATTTAACTCAGGAGAAGATTGTAGCACACAGGGGCACCCACTTCTCCCTTCTGTGGGATCTGCTCAGCTGGCCTCACTGTCTCACAGGGAATCTGAGAATGGGGTGGATCCAGCCCTGAAGCTGCTGTGCATGAGCTAGGCTGAGTCCAGAAGGTTCTGGTTAAGAGGTGACCTGAACTGAGCCCTAGAGCCAAGGGTACTGGGTCTGCCCAGCGTAAGAGGGGAGGGGGAGAGAGTATGATGGGCTGTGAAGGCTGTGAGGGCACTCTGCCCCCGAGTCCATATCCACAGGGAGCAGACCCCAAGGGGTGCTGCAAGGCACTCCCCTCCGATGCCACCAATGTTCACTTTTCAGAGAAATGTTTTCCCCAAATAACTTTAGACGAGTAAAGCAGTTAAGTAACCACAGGTACAACAGCATAGTATTGTTTTCCTAAAAAAAAAAAGATATGGGAATATAAATGCAAACAAATAGGTCTGGTATACTTTAGCCTAAGATGTTCATGGTCAGTGTTTCTGGGGAACTGGTCTTTGGGGTCTTGTAATTTGTTCATGTGAAGAGGCTTTTGCAGAGGACTGCTCAGTTATTTTGTCAACTGTCCCTCAGTCTGGTTTGTCTGATGTTTCTTTCATGATGAGATTGAAGTTGCACATTTTTGGCAAGAATTCCAAGAAACGATGTGCCTTCTTAGTGCACTGTTGTTTTTGAAATATAGAAATGCCTTTTAGTGTTAAAATAAAAGTCATTTACAGAGGCACAGTCTTCTAAAAAGTAGCTGGTTGAAGGCCAAAAAATACCCTCTACAGAGGAATCAAAGGCTGCGTCGAAAAGTGAGCTGAACATTCTTAAGGCGGATGTGTGGAGAATGAGGTTCACCAGTAGGAAAAGCAGAGCCTTCCGCACCCACGCTCCGAAAATGAAAAACAGACAGTGGGGGTCAGATGCTGTAACTGTACAAAGAAAGTTCAGATACACAGGACACCCCGTTACTTTCACCAGGGTCCAGGTGACATGTCAATGAGGTGGTTTCTGGATAGCCAAAAAGCTCGGGGTTTTGTTTCACAGCTGGGGGTGCAGCTGTTTCATAGCTGGGGGTGCAGCTGCTAAACATGAGACTACTGAGATCCCCAACCACCTCTCCCAGGGTCCCCTGAAGGAAGAAGCCCCGTGACACAGGACACACAATCTCCACCCCCTTACAAAGCCCCAGTGCACCTCGCGTGCACAGGGAGTAATACAGGTTCATTCTTTCCTTTGTATATGATAAATCGTATTTTCTTTAGAACTCTTGATTCATATGTTGAACATAAATGGTCTGCTTAATATCTGTTTACTGCAAGAATCAGACATACTGTAATCTCCTTTCAGGATGAGCATTAATCCAACTCTGTCTAAAAAAAAATTATACAATTCATTACCATAAGTAATCTCTATTGTACCCTGCGCTTAACCTTCATTTTTCCCCCCAGTCCTATAATCTTGCAAATCCACTGGTGGTGTGTGATTGGCATCTGGTGTTCACACAACCTTTGCCTCACAAAGAATAAATGAAAAATCCCAGGATAAAAATGTCACTTTCCAGGTTTATCAATGATTCAATTCTCTGCTCTCTGGTAACTTTTGCAACCACTCTCAAAAGGTCTGTTAACCTTGTGGGTCATAAATAATGCCTTTACTCTTGAAATGTTTAGGCTTTATCAGGATGACAATTGACTCAAAACTTGATTTAATTTCCTGGTAGCAAAGATATTCACTGTTCAAGCACTTTTGATCAAAGCATTAAATGTAATGGCAATATAAAAGCAGGCAATGCTGAATGGTCACAAATTTCTCCATTATTGGCATGGAATCAGAGAAAAACCAACATGAACACAACCAGAGCATAACTCTAGTTATGTTCATATCTTCACACCCTAGAGCATAACTATCTGTATTCCAGATGAATCTTTAGCCGTCAGTTCATCTGCGCAATTGAGTAATCTGAATAAAGCCTTGTCTGTAGAATGTGCTTTGTAAACTCGATTCCCCTTAGCAGATTTATGCTAATGCCTTGATCAAGTGAGTGATTTATAAATGCTTTTTTTTGGATAGGAAGCCAAACCACATCAATGTAGGATTTCACTCAGATAAGTCTGTTGTTTAGCTTTTTGGTTGTTAGCTGGTACGGATGCCCAGTTTAGTGCCATGGAAATAATGTCAAGGTATATTTTTTAGAAACTATCTTTTACAATTTGATTAGGTCTCACGCAGGCCCTACAACCAATGAATGACCACATCAGTCACTATAAACTTGACCCTGGATTAATAGGGCATAATTTAAGCCTCATCATTTCTCATGTGAACTGTGGCAACAGAGTTCTGGTTACTCTTATCACATTGAAGCAAGGGTCCTGGAGCCACTGCATGTCTCAGATCCCAGGCTCTGTCTACTACCAGCTGGGCGATGTTGGCCAATTTACTTAACCTCTCTGTGCCTGTCAAGGTCCTCATCTGCAAAATGGAAACACAGTGTACTTCTGTCACATGAGATAAAATAAACGGATGCATGTAAAGAACTTGTGGCAATGATCTGCTCATATTAAACACTCAGAATGTTAGCTGTTGTTGTTGCTATTATTATTACTATCATAATCATCATCTTCATCGGTGTTATCTCCGCACTGCTACCTGAGATCACCTAAAACACAAACCTAATCATGTCTCCCCTGACCTCTCCTTCCTCAAGGTTTTCAATAGGCTACCAATTTTTGAGAAGGTCTTTCATTTGCTCGAACACTTTCTTTCATTTCCCTAAATAAGATTTTAGTCGGGGGCTGCCCTCATATGATTAGCTGGTCAGAGGATGGGGTACCAGAAATACCTGCCTACTTAGAAAGAAACTACAACTTTTCAGGTACTGTATTCTCTGAACAAACACACGTGAAGGAACGAAAGTGGCCCAGAAGAGCTCTGGATTTTAGGAGAAAGGCAGGCAAGAGTGTTTAAACGGCCTAGACAATTCTAAAAGATAGAAATCGATTCATAATTGAAAGGTATTTCAACGCCTTAATTAAAACAGAAAACCACGCAATTGAATTTGTAATTTCTGAGATGATCAGTTGCAAATTTATTTCACAGATGGGATTTGATTGGACTCCACGGAAGAGATATCAATTCCATTAACTCATCATTTCTTATATTTGATTAAATCATTTGATTTTGAAGTGTTTAATCAAAAATTAGAACCCACAGTTTTGTGGAAACTAAATTATAACAGAAGATAGCCCAGAAGTCCTCAGTAATGGCAATATAGAGATCAATGCCAGCAATGTATCAATGCATAATCAAGTCATCAATTGAAATTTCATCAGCCCAAGCCAATGAAGAAGCCAAGTTCCAAATTCTGCAGGCCAGCATTTAAATAATCAAACACTGCTTATCAGAAAGGCAAGTCAAGGTGCCTTGAAGCTTGCTGAGGTGGGAAGCTTATGAGGTAGGAAGACTAAGGTTCCTATGCTTTACCTGATTCACAAGGTGATAATTCATAAACATATTGCAACATTGGATAAACTATTAACATAGTAAAAGCTAACAGGAGAGTTATATTTTGTGACACAGCACATGGTGTAAGAAAGGAAATGGCATCGTTTTGATCTGATGAGTTAGAGGGCTTTACAAAAGGGAAAATGTGCAATTATTTTTCCCCCACAGACTGGTTCTTAACTTGAGCAGGTAATTTCAAGTCATTGATCACAAAAGGATTGTATGGCTACTTCAGGAAACCCATCATCAGCAATATTAGAGCATGGAACATAGAAGGCACGGTCATATTTATATACAGAAATCACCATGTTTGCAAATTAAAAAATTCTCTGAAAGACAAACTCTTATGTATTTTAAATATCCTAATTCTTGCAGTGTCCTTTATTCATGCTATTTTCTCTTATCTGCATTGCTCACTTGTTTTGTGAAATCAATTTTTGGTGTTTATATTATTATCACTATTTAGATAGTGTTCAATTGCTTTGTTTTCTATGTACACATTACTCATTCACTGTCAGTACTCTCTAAAATCTCCCTCAAAATGGTCAGGTATAGGGCCCTGAAATTTTCATGTATCTCTCCTATTGTCTTTTTTTTTTTTTTTTTTTTTTTTTTTTGGTTTCACTTGACTTTATTCATTTCACAGAATATATTATTTCTACTCCTAGATTTTTAATTTCCAAGAGGTCTTTTATGTTTTCTGATTATACTATATAAAATTACATTCTGTCCTTGTTTTATGAATGCAATTTCTTTTCTTATCTCTCTATTAAGCACAGTTCTTTGGAGATTTTTTTTTTCTGTTCCCTGAATTGTTTTTTTTCCAAGTTTCTTTTTTCTGTTTGTTTCCATGGTTTCTCTCTTTCATAACGCAACCTTTCCTCAAATGAATGGTGGTCCTTAGCTTCTTTCCACTTTGGAAACGAGGCACAAATGTTATTGGTGGGTCTGGTGGACTCCACTGTATTGTGGACCTAGTCATTTTGATTAACTACCCTCCTTTGCTAGTTAAATGGATAAGGATATATTCTTTTATGAATTTTAATTTTGCTTGGGGACTTTGGGAATAGAACACAGTACACAAATATATGTAAATATATTTCCTACAAAAAGTAAACTAACCGATTTTGAATTTTTCTTAATTACAAATGTTCGGAGATTCCTGCTGAAGTCATTTGGGGTAATGTTTGTAGATAAAAATTTTTAGAGTTCATTTCTATTTATGGAGATGAGAATAGACAAAGGTTGTTTTCACAAAATGCAAGGCTGGAGTTGGAAGTCAGGAAAGAGGGAAAGATGATGGGTTCTATAGCTATGCAAGTTGTCAGTTACAATTCTGGGGTAGAGTAAGAGATTTTATTATTTCACTGTGTTGTTCTTGAAATTATCCCAACACCACAGCAAGTGATATTAACTTGTTTCAAGGGCTGGGAGGATTAGGGAGAACTGGCAAAGAAAATGTCAGGTAAAGAAACATATTTCTTTTTCATTTGGAGTAGGGGTGTGTACGTGAGTGTGCGTGCCTGAATTTTAAATTGGAACCTGGACAAAGTCAAGTAATTCATTAACTCTTTCCACTGACCACCCCTCAGAAGGCAGATGTCTTAACTCCCAGTCGAATGGAAAGAATTAAAAGCAAGGACTCAAGTGTCATTCTCCTTATAGTTCCTCAGATACTTCTTCTCTCCTCAGTAATTTCTGGACCCTATGGTCTATAAAGGTGTTTTTTCCTCCTCCACAACCAAGCCAAAAAGAAGTAAACAGAAACCATTTTTAGACCTGTAAATGACTGTTCGGCCGGGTTCACAATTTTCATGTAATTCCTCAAAATACTCATTTAATGATTATTAATGAAAATTTAAAATTCATTCTCTTCATTTTCCAGATTTAAAATTCCATCTTGTTATTTTCACAGGATTTTATTTCCTGGAACGAGTATGAAAGAAACCAAGCAGTTTATATTGGAATACACTGATGCTTATGGCAGGGAAAACACACTAAAAATTAGGGGGAACATATAATGAAGTCTTACAACTCTGAACTAAAAAGACAATCCAATGAAAAAAAGTGGTCAAAAGATTTGAATAGACACTTCACCAAATAAATATATGAATAGCTAATCAGCACACAAAAAGATGCTCAACATCATTTGTCATTACGGAAATGAAAATTAAAAACCAAAATGAGATACCACTTCATACCCATGAGGATGGGTAAATAAAAAGAATGATCATACTAAGTGTCGACAAGGATGTGGAGGAACCAGAACATTCACATACTGCTGGTGGGATGTACAATGGTTCAACCACTTTGGAAAGCAGCTTAGCAGTTTCTTTAATGTTAAACATACCCTAAATGACCTCACAATTCCACTCCTAGTTGTCTAGGAGAAATGAAAACATATGTCCAAACAAAGACATATGTGTGACTGTTCATAGCAGCATTAATTAAAATACAAAAAACTGGAAACAATTCAACCATCTTGCAACTGGTGAATGGATAGGTAAAAATGTGGTATATTTATATACTGCAATATTATTCCGCAATAAAAAGGAACAAAGCACTGATACATTCAACAACATGGATAAACCCCAAAAACATTATGTTAAGAAGCAGAAGCCAGGCACGTGATTCTATTTATATGAAGTTTTGAGAAAAGATAAAACTATGAGGCAGAAAGCAGATCAATGAATCAATGACCCCATGGGGCCAAGGGTGGAAGCAAGGATTGAATGCAAACAGATGCAAGGAAACTTCACGGGGCTACAGAACTGTTCCAAAACTGGATTGTGGCAATGGTTGTACATCTGTATCAATTTGTTAAAACTCAGGGGGGAGAATTTCATGGTATGTAAATTATACCTCAATAAGGAGGTGTTTTCTAAGATTAATTTCATATTTCAATCATCAGTCAAGACTCTAGCATTCAAAAAACTGGATTTAAATTTCTATTATTGGGTCAAGAAAAAGCAAGGATTACTCAACAGAACTTAAATATTTGGTTAGAGATCACTGGTAATTTTTGTACCATCTCTATATATGAAGAAACATATTTTAATTTCCACGTTTTTCAAACAGGATCCTCTTCCTTAATGATTTTGCTAAACAATCTATAAGATTTTTTTAAAAATTCTGTTAGTAGAACAGTCTCCTGAAACTGGAAGAGATTTGGGAGACTCATCTAGTTAATCCTGTGTTTTACAAATCAGGAAACAGAATCAGAGAAGTAAAATAACTTGCCCAAAGTCGCACAGCTGTGAAGCAGCAAAAAGATCAGGGACTAGGTCTCCTGACTCCTAATCTAATAATTTTTTTCCTCTTTACTGCATTATCCAAGGAAAGAGAGGCATATGCCATGGTTAAGGGAATCCCGACTTTCTAAAATCAGATTTTTCCCTATTCTGATATGTTTTGCACTTGCAAGGAGCCCAGAGGTGATAATCCTATAAAGTAAATAAATATAAGATGTTATCTCCCATAGGGCAACTTCCGGTTGTGGCTAAATGAGCCAAGATGAAGAAACACTTCAAATAAAAGACTCAGCTGGAACAACATGGCAAAGAGGCTGCTTAGCTTGAAAGGGAGTCTGGCAGAAAGCCACTGTGATTCATAAACTATAATGTAATAAACTTGTATGAACAAAAATCTAATTTCCATATTCAACACTGGTTACCTGAATGAGCCATATGAGAGCTAATTTTTGGAAACAACATTAATTCTCTGGAAACAAAATGAGCCCCTTGGTACCAGCCACAGTGTGGTGGCTGAAGGGTTTTCCAATCCAACATCCCATAGATGCATTTTCTCCACCTCCAGATTCCAAGAGGTATTCCTAGAAATTCTTAAACTGAATTTTAGTCTAGTTTAATGGATTTTTTTTTTCATCACCTCTGTTTGATGAAAGTATAACACAGGACCAAAATTTAGACATCTGAACCAAAAGAAGAGAAAGATGAGGACATTTGAGTCTCAGAAAATTTGAAAGGCCTCTCAAGGTCACCAACTCAGAGAGCTCCATTATTTGTAGCAAAGTGACAAAGAGACTCATCGATCTATGGAACCAAAAGTTCTAGGAGACCAAAACCAGTGGTATTCACCCCAAAAGACCCAGGCAAACGAATTCTTACTAAAATCTCAGTAAAGTCCTGCAATAAGGAATGTGAGGATTTGAAATTCCTTAAACTTAAATTTTTAAGGAGATAGCTTAAGAACTGTGGCAGATTGCAGTATTGTTCGAATACTCACTGTCCCTCCCTGCAGGAGCATTATTCATTGATGCCCAATGATACCAGGCATAGCCAAGTGATTTTCTTTGGCCAAGGAACTGTGCGCAGTGATGCAGCACTTCTACTTCCCAGCAGAAGCTTTATGAGCCACCACCTGGCTTCACTTTATTCTCTTCCCATTGCCCCAGGTTGAAAAATGTCCCAGAGAGAAGACTGTCTTTCAGTCTGGGACCTGGAGTGAAGACAATGTGGAGCTACAACTGATTCATGATAAACATATAGACTGAAGGAAAAAATAAACTTTTCAGTTGTAAGCCACTGAGGAATTTGTTACTGCAGCGTAACTCAGCCAAGGCTGACTGATACAAGAGCTAACCAGAAAGAGTTTGGGTTTGTCTGTTGTGATTAACGCACCACATGGTGCTTTGCAGACCTTACAATGACTGCAAAAAAAAAAAAAAAGTGCTGTTACATCCATCCATCATCCCAGACCACTTCTCTGCAAATACTTTTGAGCTAATGAATACATTATGATACAAGACATGTACATGGAGAGATATATGAAAGTCCTAACACAATTCTGTTACTATATATGGTGTACTCTGATATTTTCTCTTCTATTTCATTTTTAAAAATATTTGTTGCAATCCTCTGAATTGATCTCAAGACCTATTCATGGATCACAATCTATTGTCCTTGGTTTTACTCATTGCCCACCTTGTTGGATTCTACTTGAATGGGCTTTCTGCTATTTTTCTTTTCTCTTTCCAAATTTTAATGCAATAGTTTTTGACTCTGGCTTCACCTTAGAATCACCAGGGAAGATGATCACAACTACTGCTCCCCAATCTCAGAGTTGATGATTTATTTGGTATGGGTTGCAAACCACTTCTAACACTGGAGAATTCCTTACTGGTTCCTGTCTCAGAGGAAGGTGAAGGCATGAGTCACTGTTTCACGGTGTGGCTGAGACCTGGTGATAA
Source organism: Choloepus didactylus (assembly GCF_015220235.1). Taxonomy (NCBI): domain Eukaryota; kingdom Metazoa; phylum Chordata; class Mammalia; order Pilosa; family Megalonychidae; genus Choloepus; species Choloepus didactylus. The sequence goes on from NC_051320.1 coordinate 20,958,398, forward strand.
TGCACCTGTGCAACCTGTACCGGGAGAATCGGCAGGAGTTTAACCTTTTGTTGAATATCCAATCATAGTTAGCTACAGAATATTTTTAGATAAATTTCTGTACTATAACTTTCATTATTGACTTTCATGTGAACAATTTAATACTTTCGTACATGCTTGAGTTCCTCAAAATCTGTCACCTTAATTTGCCTTCCTCTTCAACAGAAGACCCTAAAATTGTCTCTTATTGGGGCATACAGTTCCTTTCAGATGCCAATGATTTCAAACTAATTATGGCTACTTGTAGCAAACTCAATGAATGGGATCCCCCTAATTAATCAATGAATCAACCAATTCACTAATTCAACCAAGTACTCTGTACTTAATTTGTGTCAGGCACTGCCCTAGGAGACAATGATACAAGGAAGAATGAGGGACACAGACTTTTCCCTGTAAGAGCTCAATGTTGATGGGGGGAGGTAGGTATATGCAAAAAGATAATTAAAATACACTGTAGTGACTGTAATGATAGAGGTTATTATGGATTATGTGCTGTGTCTTGTAATTCACTTCTCAGTTTGATTTAGTTTTTCTAGGAAGCTTCTGCATTTCATTTTTCCTTGTCATCACTATCTGTCGAATTTAACACACTAGTTCTCACCAAAGGAATATTACTGCATAGCAGAAATACAATGATATTTAATGATCGTACCTGTCCCAGCCGTGCATGATTATGCTCAAACCCCACAGGAACATGCAATCCCCACAACCGTTTATTCATAAGCCCACAGGAAGCACTCACATCCTTTCTCAATATGGCGTGAAAACACTGTTTAACTTCCATGCTCATTAAATCGTGTTTCTCCGGCCCTGTGCCCTTTTCTCATTTCTATTTCCGCATCTTGGAAAGCCAGGACTTGGAACATTTATTCACTCCATTTTGCTCTTAGCCTCTACTAGTAACTGGCACATTTGTAATAACTGGTTTTTCTAATGTTAATAACATTCATATCACCATAAGGCCATGTTAAAGGTAGATCATGAGATGTGTGGGAATGTTGTTTTTGTGTTTAGTATAGAAGATACTGTGCATCTTTTCTCAAAATTTAATTCCCCAAAATGCATATTTTAATTTAGCTGGATGGAATATGGGAAAGTCAGTTGATTAGTAGATTCCATACTCCAAAGCATCAACTGTCAGCCTTCCAATGTGATCTGAGATTTAAAAACTAATGAATGATACATTATCATAGCCAATAAGCATTAGCATCAGCCTTCTATAGCCACATGCTCGAGAATCCTTGCATATGTTTAAAATAAAATTACTTTACAGTTTATTTAATTTCAAAATAAACAAGGGCATGAGTTCACGGAGGCTTCTCTCTAATAATATTACTTCCAGAAGAAAGATACATGTTGGATGCTCTGTATGGGTCAAGTTTATTCAGACTGTGTATCTGTCCCTAATATTAAAATGAAGCAATTAGGTATAATTAGATGTATTACTGTAAACTGCTGTACTCTTCTAAAAATAATCAGAAACAAAGTCATAGATCATTTATATGGAAATATTTAATTTTTTATACCACAGGTAAAATCATTTCCTAACATAAGCCTAGCAAAGACTTTAAAATAGGGTTGAAATTTAGTTATTAATTTGGACCTTCTGAGAAATTCCTAATTCAATCATGCAAACTAAGAGCAGCATAAAGTTTTGTTTGTTTGGCTTCATGGGTCTTTTTGTGCAGATAAATATAACTTATTCTAGATGGCAGAAACCAATGACCTGGGAAAGCTCGTTTTCACTGGGTATGTAAAATGTAATGATAAATGCTGACCTCCTAAATTAAAAATACATATAAAGGCATTTTCGAGGTGGGGGGAGGTAGGGGAGATGAGGAAAGGCAGGGGGACATTACTCACAATGCACTCTGATCACCTGAGCTTGGGGAAACACTACTTGGAGAACGTTCTCAGTGGTTGTTCTGTATTACCAAAGACATTAGGCTCTTCTGAAATAGTTTCTCTACTCTCTGACAGCACTAGATGATGTGGCTCCCTCTTCCAACATGCAGCCAGCAGGGCAACCAGCAGACTGAGTGAGCTACTCCTCCAAGCGCTTGGCTGCACTGCTTGATCCACGTGACCAGATTAAAGCTGATGCTATATCCATGAAATAAAATGGTGTGGTTGGAAGACAATCTGAGCAAAGTAGATGACGGACGAACATACCAAGATGCTGGAATTTAAAGTAAATGTTGTAATGCCTCCTAAGATCCCAGGTTGGTTGTCTTGGTGGTGAAGAACACAAGATCTAGAGCCAGACAGTCTGGATTTGACGCCTGGTTTCACTCCCTACTCAATGTATAATCTCTGGGTTAGATCCCTCTCTGTATCATCACTTCCTGTTCTGCAAAGTGGGGCCAATACTACTAATTACTTCTTTGGGTGGCTGGGAGGATTTAGTGGTATATGTAAAATATTAAGAAAATTCAAGCCCAGGGGAAGGGTTCTGTGAATGATAGCTATTATTGTTAATTACATATAATCTTACATGAAAATGAACAGAAGAGAATATTGAGATATAGAAATGTTAATGACTTGAAATGGTCTAAAATAAAAGACCCTCTTGACTCAGAGCCTGTGATCTTTCCAAATTAGTGATGTTTTCTAGCTTTAGTCATTCATAGACCATTGGCAAAAATTTTCAGCCATATCCATGAATCACTTATTCACATTATTTTCTCAGTATTTTTGTTTAAATCGATTCTTTTCTTTTCGATAAATAAATTACCACCTCGAATAAAAAGACATGAAAAACCAAAATATCGTTATTACATTCTAACTACATACTCTGTAGTCTGCTGAAATCTCCAAACCCAAGGCTTGTTCTCTTGGCTAGGAAAGGAGGATACTTGTGGAGTCCTCGTTCTTGACTTACTGAAGGCTTAAAGCAAACTGCAAAGGGTTTAATTTTCTCACAAGATTATTCCATATTGATGCCAAGGTAGGTGGCATCACGGCACTTTGGGAAAAGTTGCCCCTGCTCTTCTGTCGCCTGGAGAAAGCTTCTACAAAGAAAGCATCCGAGACAGTGTTGCAAGAAAAGCCTGGCTTCTAAGACACCAGTGAAGGTTTCTGATTCACCACCATATCCCAACGTACTGGCTGGGAGAAGGGTCCTAAATGCGGTCACAAAACCAACGATTAAACCATTTTAAAAATCAAGGATTCATTTAAAGAGTTCAGAAAAAAATGCCCAATTGTGCCAGCCTCCCATACAGTAATTAGTTTTTGTTTCTGAATTCCATTTATTGATGATGTTAGACAGTGTCCCTACTTGATACTGTCAGCTTTATAATAAAGTGATCTCACAACTGGAATGTGATTGGGGAAATCACTGAATTCTAAACCACCACAAACACGTTAAACTTTAATTTATAATCTATCAAAACTGCAGGCAAAACATAAACAGTGAAAACACAGACTAGCAGGCAAAGGAGCCATCGCAGACGGTCATACACCTGGACCCAGAGAAAGGGAAACTGCCTTGGTGCCTCTTGCTCTTGAAAATTGTGATGACAAAGGTTTGGCTTTTATCAAAAGCAGAGTGAAAGACAAAGCAGTGAGGCCCCTCAGGCCAAGTTCAATGACAGAAGGAAGCAAATGAAACAGGGATCTGAATAACGCCTGGCAAAATATTCAGTGTATTTTCCCATTACCTCGTTAGCTTTGCCTTTTCATTTGTGAAGTCAAGAACTAAAATTGATTCTCTAGAAAGAGGGGTATAGGTTTTGGTAACCTCCAAAATGCTTGTGGCGAATCAGCATCCATTTTTCCTTGGGAAAAGACTAATTTGAGAGTGTAAAAAGCCTGAGGCCATTTCCAACTTCTCCAGGAGGAGTTTGGAGCTTTCTCTTCCCCCCATTTTTAGTATTCTACTAGACTTGGTTTACAGTAGAAAGATTTTGTGCAATGTGCAGACTGTTGCACTAATCCTAACCTCCTTGTTGGAAAGGACCAAGTCTTTTTCATCTTTAAATGTCCAGCACTTGTCACGTAGCCATGCAGTAGAACGGGCTCAAATAGGTATGCTAAAGGAAGAGATGCTTAGATGAATAGATTGGGTTTTAAAAATCTATGTTCATTGTAGAAACATTAGGAAATAGAGACAAGCAAAAAGTCACCAGTAATCCAGCCACCCAGAAATAAATGTTATTGATGTCTTAACGTACATCCTAAAGATTTTTCTATTAATATAGACAAACAGGCAATCTTTACTTTGCACAGGAGTGCGGGAACATAAATGTGAAGCTGAAACTGTACAAAGTAAAATCCATAACTAATGGGAAAAACTATGATCGTGCTGTGAACTTTAAAAATTTTTGTCAAAGCATTAAAAACTCTCTTACTGTTGGTTATAAATGTATAGGAAAATAAAGAAAATAGTAAACCTAATATTAATTCACTCCATTGTAATTTAAAACATTAGAAACATTAAGAATTAAAATGTTTTAATTCTAAAAAATCTTAGTAGTAGTTTGACAGCACTTGCCTTCTCATGATATAACTGATGATACGGAAGGAGCCTCTTTTCTAGCACACTTTTTCTGAGTTTGGTTCAGCTTCCAACATTTCACACTTTGTGCATTCAATGTCATGAAATATCTCTAAGAATTCCTTTAATGTGAAGGTATTTGTCATATTTTCTTCCTCTGGGACATCTTCATCCTTTTTATCACAGTCACTTTGCTTATTTATGGAGGTTAAGTTTCCCTTTGCTAAGTTCCTCTGGTTGCATATCTGGAGCCTCCTGTGCCACTTCAGTGCCCACATTCCCTTGGTCTGCTATTCCTTCCATAACTCCATTTACATTCAATTCCAATTTCATTTCCAGTGGCATCAGTTTGTGTTTCTTTGCTGCACTTTCATCTTCCTTAACCAATTCTCTCTTTTGAGTATCAAGTTTTAAAAACATCACATGAGTTTATCACTGGGAGACAAGGAGGTAACACAACTACATGCCTTGCTGTCCACGTGCGACCTGAACCACAGATGGGCAATGACCCATCATGGTGGACTCTGGAAGAAGTGCCATCACTGTTCCTCAAGCAGGAGACTGAGAAGCCAGCTGTGAAGTCTGCACTTCAAGCAACTGTTCACAATATTAGACTGTGGTGACTGAGATATGAACTGCATTGTTGGAGGACTGGTGTTACTTAAACTGTGGTAACTGGAATTTGTGCGTATTTAAACTGTACTAAGTGGTTGATTGCATGAAAAACTACTTACTATATATATTTACATCTATGTATAGATGTGGGCTTTAATATTGTCCTATTATATGTATCTTTTGATAATATACCTTTTTCTTTTTACAGTATTTCATGAGCATCTTTCCATGTCAGTAAATCTATACCTGTAGTATCCATTAAAATGGGCTGGGCATTATTTACTGAATATCAACAGGGTAATGATTTCAATGGATATATCCATATATATAATGCTCTTAGAATAGGACCCTCCTCATAGCAGGGACTAAATAAATGTTAATTATGATTATTTATGAGTATAATTTAACTGATTTCCTATGCATGGGTACTTAGATGGTTCCCAATTTTTAGTGCACTATTATGATGGATATCCTTATACATAGATCACTGTATACTTACAACTGTTGTTTTAAAAGATTAGCACAATCTAGATTATTCATACTCAGAATAGATTCTTAGATTGTGACTCCTAACAAGTATGAAATATAGAGCAATGGATGGTTTGGGGTTGGGAGAAAAAAGGGAGAGATCAAACTGAGTTTCTGAGTTGAGATATCTACAGGTGGGACAGCCTGATAGAGGAATCCAACAGGCAATAATAAATGCACATCTTGAGTTTGTAAGAGAGTGAAGGATTGTGGTCATTACTCCAAAGGTGGAAATTAAAGTCCTGGAGTGTATGAGATCACCCAGATAGAGCCAGTGGGAACACACTAAGGGACAGAACCTTAGGCAAAATCAACATTTTAAAATCATGGACACAGAGAACAGTAATACTCACATGACAACTAAAGTCATTGAGTACTTACTATGTGCCAGGTAGTATGTCAAGCACTTTACATATATTTCATCAATCCTCAAATAAGTATCTTTATGAGGAAGGTACTGTTATTTTAGTATCCTTTTTATAGATGAGAAAATTGAAGCTTGCAAAAGTTAAATAACTTGCCTATAGCCACTTAACTGAAGCATGGTGCAAGCAAGGTTTTCATACATATATTCAGATTCCAGAAGCTATAGTCTTAGCCTTGTGTATTAGCTATCATTGCTGTGTAACAAATGACCCTGAAACCGAGAGACTTAAAACTATGAACACTTATTATCTCACAATTCCTGTGGGTCAGGAATCCACACACCGTTTAGTCCAAGACTCTTATGAGGTTGGACTCAAACTGTTGGCTGTGGTCTCACTGGAAGGCTCTACTGGGAGCCAGGAGGAGGACTGTTTCCAAGCTCATGTCCCTTGCCACATGGGCCTCTCCACAGGGCTGCCTCATAACACAGGAGCCGGGTTTCCCAGAATGAGTAATCCAAGAGATAGCAAGAATAAATGAGCACCCAAGATGGAAGCCACAGTCTTTTAATAACCTAATCTTAGAAGTGACAGCCCATCATTTCTGCTGTGTTCTGTTTGTTCAAAGTAAGTCAGAAAGCCCAGCCCACACTCAAAGGGAGGGGATTACAAAAGGGCCTTAATATCAGGAGGTGGAGATCACTGAGCCATCTCAGCAGCTGCCTAGCACCCCATTCTGAGAAGAACCATTGGGCTAACCAGGGAGACTCAGGAACTGGGGAGAGGGTATTTCTACTTTATGGAGCAACACTCTAGAAACTAGACTTTCATTTTGGTTCTCTGTTTCACTATGAGAAGAGAGATTAACCTGGAAAATGTAATGAGGAAACTCATACTAATAACTGAGAGATTGGAAACACATTTAGAACTTTTCATAAAATTGAGAAGATACTTAGTAGAGGCCTTCAAATGTGAAAGTGGATGCATGTTGACTTGCTGATTATCAGCTTAAGTGAGAGTGAAACATGGAGCCATATACTGCAACATGCAGGATTTCCTATACACCTAAAGGGAAAAGTCCTGATAAGTTAAGTACAAGAAGAGGAGGTCATTGAGATTTGCACACATTCACACAAATCAGAGTAACACAAGGATGGTCCTTCTTGAACATGAGGGAATGGGTTGAATGGCAAAGGTTCCTTCTAAATTAGGTTTTTATAAACATTAAAGAGGACTTTGTAAATGTTTAGGAGAAGGCAGCCAGATCTTCCATATAAGGTCAATTTTGTCTCCTTGTAGATTTGTTTCTGCCAGCTCAAGAATTCTGGTAATGACTTTTTGCCATTTGTTTGCAAGCAAGGCAGTTTTTATTTTCCTTCTTTCTCTAATTTTTAACAACCAGAGATGATTTGAATGTTTTTTTCTATTATAGTGGACCCAGAGCAGTTGATCTAGCTATATCCAGATGGTTTGCATTGCTTAGGCTGATTTCTGTTAAACTGTTTAATGTTGTTAATAATCCTTTTAATATATTTAAATTTGTGTGGGGGGTAAAGAGGGGCAGATCTGACACAGATTGGAAGTCCCAGCTCCTGCAGGACTTCTGTTGCTTTGTTAAATCCAACTGTGGTCTCTAGTACTTGTTCCAATTTTGTTGAACTCACGGTAACCTCTTCCTTTAAGCTGTGAAGCTCAACTGCAGTGGTTCACTAAAGGGACATTAAGGGCACGTGGGCCTGGCTGTTTTGGAAGTGTATGCCTTTAGTATGAAATGCATACTTTAGAAAAAATCAAACTACAGCCTATAATTCAGTAGAGGAAAAAGCATGTTGTGAAGGAAAGAATATCAATAGCAAGGTTATCTTCCACATTCAATGAGTTCCTGGGCTTGTAAGTCCTCATTCCTAAAAATCTCTCTAACATCAGGGCCCTTCAGCCCATCTCATGAACCCCAGCCCTGCCCTGCTCCTCTCCTGGGTGCTAACACTGATCTCTTGGCTGATTGGTCTCTTTGCTTTCATTCTCACCTCCATAATGCTACTAAAAATAAGAAGTAACACATGTTGATAGACTACTATTGGATTAGGCCCAGCACTAAATGCTTTTCATGATCTCATTTAATCTTCATAATAGTGCAGGAAGGTAAATTCTATAACTATCTCCATGTTCTATGTGCAAACTAAGGTTCTGAGAGGTTATATAACTTGCACCCAATCATAAATCAATTCTATCCTTCACTTTTAACCAGGATGTGAAAGCCAACTATGCCACTTCAGTGATTTCTTGGTACAAACAGAATGGAGCACAAACTCCTTAGATGGCTTATAACAGTGATCACAGTCAATTTCCACATGCCCAGGGGTTCATGTGTGTGACCGCTAATCCTCACCACAATCCTACAAGATCCGTATCTTCTCATTGTGTGAGATGAAGAAATGGAATCTCAGAGGGGCCTTCCAAGGGCAACCAGAGCTGGTAATTGACAGAAATGAGATTCAAACCAGGTCTGTCTGAACCCAAACCGATATCTTTCCCTGTTCTATTTGCCTTCCTTTACCCTGGCCTCTGCCAACCTACATGACTTCATCTTCCCCCACTGCCTTTCCCCTCATTCATTCCACTCCTGTGCTCAAGCAATTCTGGAATTTAGGCAATTTCCAAAACATGTTCTTCCCTATACCCAGGATGTACTTTTACTTCTTGTCCACCTGGCAATGTTTATGTATCCTTTAAGACTCAGCTTCAACTGTACCTCTTCTTAGGAAACTTGGCTTCATCTTCTTCTCTCTACCTGCTCTCGTTGCTGGAAGATGGTGACTTCTTTCTTTTTAATGATAATATATAACTCATTTCAAGGAGGCTGCTACCTTACTTCAGTATAAATGTTTATTTATAATAGACAGTGAGGATTCGTATATTGGTTCATTTAATTCAACTAGTGTCTTATATTTTTCTCTGTTTTCCCAGCTCCTAGCACAGGGCTTGACATTTAAATGCTCAAAAAAAAAAAAAAAAAAAAAAATGGCTCTATGAATGAACGACTAAATAAATGGAAACCACACTCAGGAACTTGGAGGAGTTGAATGAACAGCAGTGATTTCTGAATCAGACTATAAAGCACCTGAAATATGGTTTGCCATGATTCACTTTCCTTCTTCATTTGTGGACAGGGCCTCCTTGATCTAAATGTCATTCTTAAAGGATGCATTAAATAGCCAAGGAACTCTCCTAACTCTTGAAAGTTTAGGGCAAAGTGGCAAGCTGCAAATCCAAAAAAAAAAAAAAAAAAAGGAAAAACTTGTTCTGTCATTTCAACAGTATTCCTTCAATGCTAGGAATTTATCTCTATCACCTTTCGTGTATAAATCAGCATCCCAAATACAAACATCCCAAATACAAACATCATAGGCATGTCTAACAAAAAGGATGAGGGACGGGCAGAGATGGCTGTTCTCTTTACCCTTTCTTTTTAGTGATTGTTTCACTACGAAGAGACAAGGTTGAGCTCAGCATCATCCCTAGATCCTGAGGACCAAGAAGCTCATGTCTGTCTCCTCTTGCCTGGCAGTGCCATGCTTCTCGCTTGCTCTCAGCAGCACTGTCCCTGCAACCACACTCTCTGGTCCACCCAAAAGGATGCAAATACAGACCACAGCTGGGCAGACTCAGGATACACCCACGCCAGGACAGGAAAAGGGTGCCTTGAACCATTTCTTCTCATTGCTATCCCTCACACCACACACTGCCCAGGCCTAAGGTCAGCTGTGGGGTGTGTGATTGTGCGTGTGTGTGTGTGTGTGTGTGTGTAGGTGGTGGTGGCTCCTAAGGCAGTAGCTGAGATCTGACCTATTTACAAACTGAGTGATCCAACCAACAAGGGTTCACTGTGTTCCAGGCCATACCACACCTATTTACACATGGACATACACACTGCTACTGCATCTGGCTAAATTACAGTAATAGCTATCATTTATCAAACATGCATATGGCAGCCAAGGTGCTAAACAATTTGATTGGATTATCTATTTTAATTTTTACCTCTGCCCTTTGAAGTAGATTTTATTGTTATCTTTTTTCACACAGATAGGAACCAAGACTTAGAAAGAGGTAATTTGTCTTAAAACTCAGAACAATGAAGCTGGATTTGAATCTGGCCTTCGCAGCAAGTAAGTGATGTGGAAGATTGGATTATGTACTCCAATAAAGACATGTTCTTAATCTTAATCTGTGTTCCTGTGGGTGTGAACCCATTTATAAATAGAATTTTTGAAGTTCTTATTTTTAGTTAAGGACTAGCCCAACTGAATGAAAGTGGGACTTGATTGAGATTACTGGAGTCCTTTACAAGCAGAAGAAATTCAGACAAAGTCAGTCAGAGAAGGATATGCAGGAGGAAGCTGGAGGTCAGTGGAAACCAGAAGAGCAGACACAGGGAGAGAGATGCGAGATGCCAGCCAAGGAACCCCAAGGATGGCAGCCAGCCAGCACCAGAATGCTGCACACTTTGGGGAGAAAACACAGCCTTGCCGATGCCTTGATTTGGACATCTAACCTTCAAAACGGTGAGCTAATAAATGCTCGTTTAAGCCAACCCATTGTGTGGTATTTGTACAGCAGCCTGGCAAACTGAGGCAAGTGACAAGCTGGAGTTTGGCTCCCAGGACTTCAGGCTCAACCACTCCACCAAAGCCACGCCTCAGAGCTGTTATTCGATTAAGCGGCTGCCTTTCCCCCACGTTTCATTGACTTTTGCTTGATGAGAGCAGAGACTAAAGGGGTGTGTTGTGGAAACACTGGGCAGATCAGCCATGAGGACGGAGCAGCAAGCAGAGCCTTAATCTTCATGAGAGTTACCTTTTTTGCCCCAATCCTTTATGCATAAATTCTTGTCTGACCTAAAGGCACTAAAGCTTGAGAAACATCAAGACAGAACACAGAGTTGAAATACTGACAGAACAATGGCATAATTAGTTTGTCCAAAAGCTCCACAGCCAACTGCAATTTGGCTTGGTTATGCACGGAATTAAAACTCGTCTCCACCAGTCACATTGGCATGGCCCATAATAAAGGAACCCAGACCATGGCTGGGTGGTGAAGTGGATCCTGGAAAGTTATATAATTGTTTTCTACGTGTCATATATGAAAATGATGGCGGTCAATTACTGTCAGTGGAACACACATTAATATTTACTAACCAATCCAGCAGACTTTTGTTGAATGTGTACTGTATTCTGGGTGTTGGGCCAGGCTCTGTGGACAGTATGCACAGAGCTTTCATGACAAGCTATGAATCTTGCCTCCTCTGGGGGGTCATTATCAAGAAAGAGAGGTTGGGAAGGGGAGGAGTGAGGGAGGATAAAATCAGATGCTTATGGGGTACAAAGTACTCTCTCATTTTGGAGATAAGAAGTCATATTCTTATGAAGTAATCTGGAAAGGCTTCAAGGAGGAGATGGCATTTTACATACAATAAAAAGGTAGGATTCCAGAAGGTAGAAATGTTGGAGGAAGGCATTCTAAGCAAAAAGAATATAAACATTTTCATGCTACATAAACTAGTCAAACTGAGTTTGGGGTCTTCTTTGTGTTTTTCTGGGTTTTTTCAAATTTTCAGTAATGAAGATGCTTTTATTCTGGAATCAAAGGCCCACTAACCACTCAAAATGATCCTTTAAGCGTATCATTTGCAAGGAAGGGTCAGAGCCCGGTACACAGCTCATGCATTTAACAAATATCCAAGTCCCTCACACACACCCATCCTTGTCACTGAGAATGCAGACTGCCCTTACAGAGTTGCAGTCTCCTAAGATAAAAGAAAGTAAACAACTAAACAGATAAATAAAAATATCCTTACAGTGAAATAGTGACACATCCCAAAGTAATTTGGGCAGAGAATAAAAACATATTTGCAGGGCCCCCCTGAGGAGCTGGGGGAAAATGTGGAGGTGTTGGGCTTCCTCACCTGGACTGATGCTGATGTCACAAACATTGGGACTGGTGGTTTGGTGTGCTGAGCCCTCTATCTTGGGACTTGCCCTTATGAAGCTCATTAGTGCAAAGGAGAGGCTAACCCTGCTTATAATTGTGCCTAAGAGTCTCCCCCTGAGTACCTCTTTGTTGCTCAGATGTGGTCCTCTCTCTCTCTCTAGCCAAGCCACCTCGGCAGGTGAACTCGCTGTCCTCCCCTCTATGTTGGACCTGACTCCCAGGGGTGTAAAAATGCAGGATATGACTCCTGGGGATGAATCTGGACTCAGCATTGTGGGATTGAGAACATCTTCTTGACCAAAAGAGGGATGCAAAATGAAATGAAATAAGTTTCAGTGGCTGAGAGATTTCAAATGGAGTTGAGAGGTCACTCTGGTGGGCATTCTTATGCACTATATAGATAATGCCTCTTAGGTTTTAATGTATTGGAATAACTAGAAGTAAATACCTGAACCTATCAAACTCCAATCCAGTAGTCAGGACTCCTGAAGACGATTGTATAACAATGTAGATTACGAGGAGTGACAGTGTGATTGTGAAAACTTTGTGGATCACACTCCCTTTATCTAGTGTATGGATGGATGAATAGAAAAATGGGGACAAAAACTAAATGAAAAATAGGGTGGGATGGGGGGATGATTTGGGTGTTCTTTACTTTTGTTTTTTATTCTTATTCTGATTCTTTCTGATATAAGGAAAATGTTCAAGGATGGACTGGGGTGATGAACGCATAACTATATGATGGTACTGTGAACAGTTGATTGTACCATGGATGATTGTTTGATATGTGAATATATCTCAATAAAACTGAATTAATTAAAAATATATATATACTTACAACTTGAGATAAAGAAATGAACAAGATCCTGTGAAGGAGGGTAACGGGAAACAAACTCAACTAAATCGGAGGTGGGAATGGGTTAGGGAAGACGGCTCAGAGCAGGTGACGCGGGGTGGTCAGATCTGAAAGGTGAGGAGGAGTAAGCTGGGGAACACCTTCCGGGTGGGGGTAACAGGCATGGCAGAGACAGGAGGTGGAAAGCAGCCTGGCTCAGCGCTGACCAATGTCACCGTAGCTGGACCACTGTGGGCCCAAATGGACTGGAAGAGAGGGGTCTGGAGAGAGGGGAGGGTTCAGACCCCACAGGAACTTGTAAGCTCTGTTCTGCCCCTAACTGCAAAGCTGCTTTCCAGAAAAAGTAGGACTCTCCCAGGTAGGACTGAGAAAAATTAAGGCAATGAAACACAGGGGTAAAGAAACCAGATGCTAGAGTCAGCTGAACCTGATAGATTCACGCTTTGCTATTTGCACCAAGAATGGCGGCCTTGGAGAAGCTCCTACCCAGCGTCTCTAAACCTCACTTTTTTCACCTGTATAATGGGACTCAACCTTAACCTCATAGGGAGGTTGTTAGGATTAAATGAGCTAATGTATTATAAGAGCAGTGCCTAGAAATAGTAATCAATTTAAAAATAACCCAGTTAGTATAATTATCAAACATCTTGGGTATCAAAAATTCTTTGCTCTATTTCTTTTTAAGAGATGAAACAAAAAGTAACATGTACTAGTTAAAAAATTAAAAATAACTATTCATTATATAACTAACCTTGATACATAATAAAGAGCCTGTTTTTAGGGTATCAGTTTTGATAAAAAAGAAACCAGCTTGTATAAATATAATCACCCAAATATACATGCACCTATATGCAATTTTCTATTCAAAAACATTGTTTGGGGTTTGCATCATTAAATTAACTGGGCTCGGACTAAACAAAAATATTTTACAGTGTTAGTAGAACCTGCTTTTTTATGACATCATACTTGCATTTAGAAAGGATATAACCCAAAAGGTTTATCTTCCAGAGGAAATACAAATGGAAGGAGAAAAATCTCAACCACAGAGGAGAATGTGACTGGGTTCTGCAGAGAGGTTACTTTTGATGACATTAACTAATAATTGATTTAACTAAGGAGAATGAGTAGAACTTCCCAGAATACTTTTTCCCCTTCAACAGTATTGATTATTATTATTTAACATTATGTTTCGTTGTCTTGCTATAGCTGTTATCTACCTTAAAATAATTATATACACCACCAAACAACAAACACTGTTGGCTCATTTTCAAAAAAGATATGTTAAGTAGATTATCCTTTAACCTGGGAAATTCAGGTGAAAACACAGGTACCATAGAACAGAAATCTGTTCTATTTCTAATGGCTTTTCACTCGAATTCCCTCATTGCCATTCAGCTTTTCACTCAAACAATGTCAAAGTTACCAGGATATTATAGAAAGAGGCTAGGGTTCTTAATAATCAGGTACTATTTACCAAAATAAAGTTTCTTGTTGATTCCAAAGACATTAAGCTCAATGAAATATACTTTTTTTTTTAATTGAAGGGGTATAAAACTCTGAATGGCTTAGGAAAACAGAAGGATAAAAAACCTGTCACTATGTACCACATCGTGCCGATGCAATTATAGACAAAAAAAAAAAAAAAAGGCTTTCGAAGTGAAAGTCCCTTAATAACTAAGTAATCTGAAATTGGACAAAATTATGGATTCCCTTAGGGGTCATGTCCAACCTATGAATTCTTTGCAGGAGAAAAGTGTAAGGAATGTCACTGGGAGTGCCAGGCCAGGAGTGGATGAGACTGATTCTTTCCCATTTTATATGCAGGCCACAGGGTCCCTGAAAATGCCTCCCTGGAAACAATTTAGGTGTTTCAGGACTTGATGACAATAGTGATCTTTAAAATCCCTTGAGCCCTTGAAGTAGATAAGGGAGATAATTACTACCCAATCCTTTCATACTAAAGTGCCCTGCAATAATTTATTAGTCTACTCACCAAGCTGCAAGAGATGAGACTCACATCTAATTAGGAATCAGGTGGGAACCTGGTCATTAGGGAATGAAGTCCACGCGCTTCTTGGCCACATTTGCAAAATATCGGTGATGGGAGAACTCACTGTCTTTTGGTTTCTTGGAGCAGGATGGGGAAAAAGGAATATCTAGTCCTTTTTATGCATTCTAAATAAATGTTCATTTGGATCTTCATTAGCAGCTATAAACACTAGATATAACATAACACATAGATGATCATTTTTTTAAACCCACTTAACTTCATTAAATGAGAGATGAATATGGTGATATCATGCGCTGTAGAAATATTCATATCAAATTCTCTATACATCTCTGAAGTAAACCTCTACAGACAATTGCTCAATCTTACAAAGGACTCTTTTAGTATACAGTAGTTTCACAGGGTAATTACTTTTTCTTTGCCAAGTAAGAGCAGCCTTTCTGTCTCCGGCAGTGCTGAGGAGGTTTCACCTTTGATGAATACACGACATGCCAAGTTCTGTGGGGCTACAGATTCATCACTCCGCAAATTTATAGGGATGTATGCAGTGTGATTTGATAAAGTGTTTTGTTTTGCCTTTCATCACTCACACGATATTGAAAGGACGCTCCCTGTATATCTTAGGCATCATCTATCAAAACTAAGTCTTTTGGGAGAGCAAATAAAATGCAGTAAAAACTTGTTGAACTGATAACTATATAATATGAATGTGTCATCTCGGAATATGAGCGACCACTATATGAGGCTCATATTTTATTATTTTTTAGCAAGTTTACATGTCTGTTTCCCTGTGGTTTGAAACTGCATTTTGGCTCAAATGTTTGCAAAGCTTCCCAAGCATCTTCGGGAAGGAGAGTGCTATAAATTACAATTATTATTAATCTTACTAACTCTATTCCTTTTTACTGGCATTTACTTAGGAGACCCGTGCCTCCTTATGATGGATTGGTTTGGCAACTTACTTGACATACTAGTCCATGAAATAAGAAGTTGGAGCTTGATGCTAGTTTTGCTTCATTTTGTTTTTAAAGGAAAAATACTTCTACTAAACTCACAGGAAAACTGACAGGAAAAACGGTTCAAAGGCAATCCTGGGACTTCATAATTACCGGAATGGCAACTGAAATCAAGGTAATGATGATCATGGCACTTATTAATTAAAATTCTATTTATGCTTGATCATGAGAACTATAATTTTCCTCTGGTTAGTAAGATGTCCTCTAACCAAAGCCACTACTTACTACGAATCCATGAAAATATGTTTGCATCCCAGAAAGAAATGCGTTATAGGTTACAGGGCCTAAATTTCTTATCAGAGGCATAAAGCATAACAATTAATAGTTCTGTTAAACAGTTTCCATAGTAAAAATGCTCACCCCTTTTTAAACCTGAGATGCTTTTCAACAAGAACAGGTAACAGAAAAGATACCTTGCCAAAATACAGTGCTCAAGTGAAAGAATGATCAGAGAAAATAAATTAAAACAATTTAATGATACCAAATTTTCCCTTCTGATAGGAAGCATCTCAAAAACTGTCAATTTCTGGTGTTGCTGATGACGTGGGGTAAGAGGAATTCTCATACACGATTTGCACTGTCTAGCACTTAGAGAGAGAATTAAGTATATTGTACTGACCCAGAAAGCCTTCTAAGTATATTAAGTGAAGAAAGCAAATTATAGGAGAATAACTGTAACATGATCCAATTTATGTAAATGCTCCCCCATGCATATACAAAATAAATGTAAAAATAAAGACCTGGAAGGTTACATACCCACTCACAGTAGATTTAGGGTAGGGGTTGCTGAATGGGATGAGGGGGCAAGGTGAAGGAGCCTTTCACTCTTTACTTTAGATATGCTTGTACTGATTAATCTTCTTACAACCAGATATATTCTCGTATTTCTTACATAATTATTATTAAATTAAAGAAAACCTAGCTTTGTCAAAACTTGTGGATGAATGACCTCATTCACAAATTTTCCTTCGATTTCAGAGCCAGAGAGGATAAAATTCTATCTCAATTAATTTGTGGTTTGCACTGTTTTTTCGGAGCCCCTGGGATTTTTCTAGAGTCCTCCTGGGGGGGTAGGAAATGAGAACTGAAGCTTGTGGACTTGGGCACACACACACACACACATATGCATGCATACATACTTACACACATGCACATATACACACTCCAGTGCCTCCCCAACTCTGGACTCTTGTTTCGCCTTTCTGTTTCACAAACTAGAATTAAAGGTAAGATTTTGTTCAAGCAGGGTTTCAGAATTAAAGATGTTTAAGGGCTATTATAACTGCCTTTTGCATTTGGTCCCACAGTGACAATGTGCAGCAGAGCTCAGAGGACAGCCCCAGGTGGCTTCCCTGTGACCTCAGGGTCCTCCCATCTCATGTGCGTGTCCCCTCACTCGAAAGTCAGAAGGAGCTGGCAGTAGAACCACAGTGACGAGAAAACCTCACTCGACACCAGCTTCCCTGTCCTTCTCCTTTTACGTGCTTATATTCAGCTTTTAAGCTTATATTCAAGCTTCTTTAAGAAGAATTACTTTGGTACGTGATGATCTAGGTTTTCACTCTTTTCCTCAAGATAAAAAGATGACCAAACTAATTAATAAAATGACATTTTTTACAGTCTGTAAAATAAAACACTTTAGGCACTAAGTACAAAATTGCTTCATGGCCATCGCATGAAGAACTGATGCCCCAGATCCAAGGGAAACTCAAAAGTGGCAGCACCTTCATTTTGCAGGAACTGGACCTCGGCATTCTCTCAAGAAAACAGTTCCTTCTCATTCTCATCTGTAGGGACGCATGTAAGACAGCTAGTTACAGATGCCCAGATGGCAAGGGGAGAGCTCCCCAATTAGTTACTGTTACGCAATGAAAAAGTGGCAGTGAAATAACAGCCTGGCATGGACAGCCAGTCCCCTATATAAGTCGTCTCCCATCCCTCTTTCTGACAAGGAATATTCCCTTCTTTGAATTCATAGTCTTTAAAAAAAAAAATTGTTTACTATCACACGTGTCAGCTCTCTTAATTATACATTGCCCAGTACTGTGGCTTAATTATTTCCTTGTGTGGAATGTATCCTCCCAAACATATCATAAGCTGAAGGAGGGCAGGCTGGTATCTGTAGTAAATAGAATTATGTTGCCCAATTTAGACACATTCTTAATCTTAATCCCTATTCCTGTGGGTATGAACCCATTGTAAACAGGATCTCCTAAAGATGTTATTTTTAGGTAAAGTGTTAGGTCTAAATTGAAGCAGGATGGGTCTTAATCCAGATTATTGGAGGCCTTTATAAGCAGGAGAAATTCAGACAGTCAGAGCAAGCCATGGCAGAAGCCCAAAGCTAAAAGTCAACGGAACCCTGAAGAGAAAAGAAAGGGTATCACCATGTGACATGAGGCAGGGGTACAAGTCAAGGAGTCCCAAAAGTCGCCGGCAGCTAGCACCAGAGGGTCAAATATGAGTGGAGTAGTCATGGTCAAGGCAAAGAAGGAGAGAAGAAAAGCAAACTGGGCACAATGGCAAAGTTTCAACATTGATTTCAGAAGCCATACGTAGGAAAGCCAGACATAGGCCCTCTCTAGTTACATCTCAAGAGGCACCATCCCGCCCACCACAGACTCAAGATTTAGCTGCCTAGGCAAAAAAAAAAAAAAAAAAAAAATCTATATGAAGCAATTCAGCGTGGTGTGCTTGGAATGACGGAGAATGGAAACAGGGTGAGATGCTGGCCTCTTTAAGGTTCAAAAGGGTTTCAACTGGTAGAGAAATCACTTTGCAAAACAATGATTCCACTTGTGGGGAGGGGTGAACTGAGTGAATTACGACTACACTGTTGTCCTTTTCCATGCTGTCACTCTGAGACCTGAGATCTCTTTCCTTCCTTTCTTGGGCTGTGATGCAGAGAGAGTAAGTACAGGCCGAAACTCTGAACAGAGAAGGTACTTTGGAGAATCTGCAAGCAGATGCTCCTGGGCAGTAGAAGTTGACCAGAACAGGGATTTGTGGTGCAGAGATACAGGTGAAGCTGAAGAGGCAACTCACACCTCTGCTCTGAGAAGCAGCCAGAACAGTTTGCCCAACAGGCTTGAACAGGATCTCCACAGCTGTGTTTTGGGTGGGTTCATAGGTGACAGACTGAAACCGTATTTTCCAGCAAAGAAGAAGAGAAAGAGAAAGTCCATGTTAAGTTAAGCAGTGACGATAATCCCTGTTTAGAGTGGGGGATTGTAGACTTTTGGAATTAAAATGGACTACAGAGAGAACGTAGTTTCTCACCTTCATTATTTCAATGATGAGTCTGAGACCCAGAGAGGACTACATTTCACCTGAAGAAAGGCCACCTTTTATCAGCTGTGAATACGTAAGTCTATATTCCAGGTACAGGCTACACAAGCCTGTTGATAATAGGTTGTTGATAGGAAGCCACCTCTGCAGAGCTTGTCCTATGCCCTTGATCACTGACACTAAAGCAAGAAACCATTTATAAAGGACACTCTGTATTTTTGCATTTCCTATGCCAGCCTGCCTTAGCCTGCTACCCACCTTGATCTAGCTATCTACATAATAAGAATACTAAGGCACCACCACCCTTCACTAAGCGCTAACTATGACCTAGGCATTGATTAGGGGTTACAGGCAGCAGATCAAGAAAGGATATTAGGAAAGGTATCAACAGGCTTTTCCCTGTGAGCCCAACATTTCTGATGATGCGTTGTGTGCAGGACATTCTATGCTCTGACGTGAAGCTCCAAAACATCTCAGGACCACACCATCCCTGCCCCAAACACACGCACACTTTGAGGAGTCAAGGTACCTACTAGCCTCCCCATTTGTCCCTGTCTCTTGGAGTTTCTCCACTTCTTGTGGGCCCTGGTGTCCTAGACAAGTTTTATGGGACTGTGCCCTGTTATTATTTTCCTCGGCTTGTAGGTGAACTTCCTTGGACAATCCTGCTCTGCCTAAAGCTCACTCTGTGTTTTCGATCCTGACCCTTGGAAGGCCTTTGCCACTCCCATGTTTGAACTTGATTTCCAACAGCTTCCAGCCACCTCCATCCTCTCCTGGCTGCCTTCTCCATTTATGACTTTCCATTGTGAACAAGATACCACCTTCAGGCCTTCAGCTTATGCTCCTTGCTCTTTTCTTGGTCCCCCTTCTCTGCCAGCACTAAAACCACTCCAAGGGAGAAAGTCTTCACAGTATGTGTTTGAATTTCCGTGATTCGTGCCATTGTGAGTTGGGTATGGGAGCCAAGGCAGAAAGCATAACTCAAACAAACCATTATTTGAACAGAATTATGACCTGCAAATAATTAATGATTCTATTAATTGTTTGCGCTTTCCTGCCATGGGTGAGATATTAGCCACTATTGAGTCTTTAACCATAATAAACAGGCAGGCAAGGTGACAGTGGAAACAGGTCCTTGATTAAAAATCTCTGCCTCTCAAACCTACAAATTAGATAATCAGGGTGGATAGGATAGAGAGTTTCTCAGGAAGCACAACCATTGCCAGAGACCTCTCAGAAACAAAGAGCCACAGGCCTAAAGGACGTGAGATAAGTGATGCTTGGAGAAGTACAAAACATGCTTTAAAATGATGATGAAATCTCATATCCACCTAAAACATTTAAAAGGAGCAAAAATAGATGGTCCCGAAGGATGCCAAAGAACCCAGTTTGAATGTTCTATTTTGCCCCCTTTCCTTCCTGATCCTCCAGCTCTAAGCAAGGTTTCAGCACCTGTTTGACAGAATCAAGCGGTGAATGATCGACACTAATGGGATTTTTAATCTTCGACCTAATTAACTTAGTTAAAATTAAGGCTTACCAGGAAGCATCAGCACAAGGAAATTAATTAAAGCAATGGAATTTTTGCTGGTTTTAACAGCTGAGTACTGACTATATCTATCATGCACACAGAGAGATATTTTAATTTCATTTCCATTTGCCTTTTGTGTGCATCCATGTTTCAATTTCCAAAAGTGTCTACATTCCCAAAGCTGAGAGCATACTGGACTGCAGAAGATTCTTTCTGTCTGTTCATGCCACCACACCCTCCACCTTGGACTTGATTTGCCTGGAGCCCAGCAAAGCATCTGGCACATGGCAGATACATGTGCGATGGAAGAATGAATGCATGGACGAGTAAATAATAATAAACTTTAAGAACTGATGGCAGTGATAGCATTGATATTCCAGCTTAGTTTACATCTGTTGTGGTTATTATCTGAAACGAAGCAAAAATTAAGTGAATTGGGCATTTTTCTTCCTAGTAGAGACTAAGCAAGCTGATGCTTACAATAACATGAAGTGTGCGGAAAAATCTTTCACAGTGACCTAGCTCGGAGCAAAGCCACTAGCAATTGAAATCCACGTACAACTGATGTACTATCGATGAAAAATAAAGCAATACCTTTGTTTTGGAGCACAGAGACGTGGAGTGCTTTGGGTTGAGTCCACTTCATATAGCTATAACTAAATACAAAATGTTCTGGATGGCAATTTTCTAAATTTTATCACGAATTTCCCTGACTCAATATCATTGCATGAGGACGATGATTTAAAGAATGTTTATAACTGGGGGTGGGGTGAGGTGGGGATCATCACCATGAATAGAAATTATTAAATGATATGCCATAAAACAATGATTCTTTCAGCCCACTGAGTTTCGTAGGGCTGCTTGCCTAGTATCCTTTGCATTACTTTCAACGTGGCAATTTGGGCCACTTTGCCTCTATCTTCACTCCAAACTCTGGGACAAATCATATCTGTAATAGATGAATAAGATCAGTAATTCATGATGTCACCATGGTGTTTAATTTGCACTGACTTTTGTTCTTTAACAAACATATATATATATTTTAACTTAAAATATCTACAGCATATCACCAACAATGTTACTGGACACTGGACACGTAAGATGAACAAAACAGTCCCTGCTCTGGCAGACCTACCTATGGCAGGTGCAGGAGGGTAGATGACAGGTAGATCAATTGCACAAGGCAGTGCTTGCTACACAAAGTGTCCATAAAGTGTCATGGGAGCAGAGAAGAGGGCAAGGACCTGGCATTCTATTTAACTGCCTGGAATTTTTATTTGTGTTTTAAATTTAAAATAATAAAACAGTGCAAACTGCAAGGTGTAGTATTTTTGTGACGTAATTGCAAATTTTAGTTCATACATGAACTAGTTTACCAATTTTGAATAACATCTATGAAATTGAAATTTCTTAATCAAGTGTGTTAAAATGAAAAATATTAAGAAAATAATCACTATATTATTAATTATATTATATATTAAAATAATCATATTTACATAAGTATTATGAAATAATTTTGTCATATAGAGGAAGTGGTATTAAAAATGATCTGCTCCAGTGTTGAATACACTAGCTACAGCACTGGTTCACAAGTGGCTGAAATGGGGAGTGTGAGAGCAAAGAAGTGAGAAAATGGCAGTGCCGGAGAGGAACTTGAAATGTCCAGATGTATTCTCAGGGTTACTCACAACATAACATCTCTGGGTCTCGACCAAGGGCAGATACGCTTTTCCAGCTGAGATTTACAAAAAACCTACTTTTGTATACAGGTCCAAGGCCAGCGCTTAAAGTCTCATGTCATTCTGTACTCTTCTATGTCCTATCAATTAGGAAGACACATCACAGGGAGATCTTTAATTTCACTGGGACAGCTCAGCATATGAAGGCTAAACTTGGAGCTCTTGGAGGGCAGGGATTGTATGCTTCGTTTTACAATGACCCTATCCTACTGCAATGCTTGGAACAGCTTAGGTGTTCTAAGTTTTGACAATGAATAAAGGAATGAATAGATTGCAAACAAAATGAGGGTCTTCTAGCATGCTAATTCATACCTAAAATTTATCCAACTGCTCTCAGGCTTAAGTTTTATGTGGATTCTTTTCTCAATCATTTGTTTCATAAGTTATTTATTGGTGGCCTAACTATGTGGCAGTGCCATCTGAAGCACTGAACATGACAGAGCGTTTGCACTCGTGAAGAACGTTCTTCCTAAAAATGGTTAGATAACCTGACACAACATTTGGGAGTAAGCACACCCACGTGCACCTGTTATACTTGCTAAAGCAACCTCCCCAACCATTCAGGAAACGTGACTACATGGAATTCCCCTTTGAATGGGTCTGGGTGAATTTTATACACTGTGAGAACATTCAATGCAAAGCCTTTGAATAATCTCTCCAGAGAATTATGATTTAATTGAAATTTTGTCAAGGGACAGTGACATTGGATTTGGACTTGGGGTTTGTACTCTCTCATTAAGTCCACTGCCTGGCACGTAGTACACCCTCAATAAATATTTATTAAATGTATTAATCATATAATACCCATTATGGCTCATTTGTGAAATACTAATAATATATAAAATTCTCAGTAATATATTCTTTATTGCAACTTGATTTCTCTTACCCTCTTAATTCAGTCTTAAATGTTCATGTGCATCCATTGTCTTTTACTTGCTCACTGCATTAAAACACTGCGTTCTTCCTCCAAGCTTGTGATTTAAATATGCCAGCAGAAATTCCTATTAATTCCATTCCAAGTATTTGCACAGAACTGATACACCATAGCCGGCTGCTAATGATGCATCTGTCATTTTATTGACACCCCTAAACAGCTTTATTCTCTTTTCTAATTAAGAGACAAAACTGGTATTGTCAGCTGATGAACAGACATTTGGGGGCTTTTGTTCTAATGTAAAAGGCAACACATTATGATGCTAAAACAAAAACTCAGGAATGTTAACAGAAAGGCCCACTCTGACAAAATGTATTCACATGTACAGTTTGAGTTAAGCTTGTTATAAGTCTAACAGGCATACAATATTTTGTATTACTGGGGAAAAAATATGCACTAGTAGCAAAATATATTCAAAACAAAAAGTGGTAATTACTACCCTAACTGACCATTAAAAGTTGGAACAAAGCAACCCCTTGTGCATACAGAACAACTAAAAATCCTAAGGGAAGAAAAATTTTTAACTGGCCAAAATCATATGCTGGAATATAAATTGTCATAGAGGTAGTAGTTATGTTTAAATAACAGCTAAATAAGAACTAAACATTATCACAGGAAAACCACAGAAACGAGGTAAATGAACATATTTTTAAGGGCTAAAAAAAAATGAAATGATTTCTTGATGATTATATTAGCAAAGTGCCAGAGAAATGACAATTACTTAGAAATACGGGACTAACAGCTTGCTCACCAAAACGTTCTCAAGCAACTGAGGAGGACAAGGCCATAAAAGCTCTATTGCTATCACATTAAAAATCTAATCTAAAATCATTGCATGTCAGAAAATTAAGGACTCATCAAAATATTTCCAAAGGTTATGTGCTAAAAGGAATGCATAAGAAGGAAACATGTTTCTCAATATCTTCACTTAGGAATGTACTTAGGGTCTACATTTTAAAATAAACTAAAGCTAAAATCTGGTCTGCCCAATGAGAACATTGTTATAATGCAGTTAGCACAATTTTGAGCACAGGTTAATATTCAATAATATTATTGCTTTTATTACTATTGTGGTGTCAGAATCAGTTCATTTATTTCATGGTTCCCTCCCAAGGGGTAGAGGATCCCCAGAAGGGTTTCTGGTGGCTAAATCATAATCTCAGCTGGTTCTGTTTCTCCTCCTCTTTGGGAGTATAGGTGCTCTGGTTTGGTACTCAAGTTCCATGCTCTTGCCTTATACTCTCCACCTAAGTGCTAAGGACTGAGGCTTTGGGTGATGCACTTGTCCTTTTGCTGCTCAGTTCACCCCTGACTTTGCCTTTCGAATCATTCTTAGCGTCAGGGACTTACCTAGCCCAAGTCCATGCTCCAGTTCCTGCTTGGATGTGTTATATGCAATTATCATTTCGTTAGACCTCCTGTCTGCATGCACCTCGACTGAGAGTCTACTAATGGCTGTTCTAGTTTGCTAATGCTGCCGGAATGCAAAACATCAGAAATGGATTGGCTTTTATAAAAGGGGGTTTATTTGGTTACACAGTTACAGTTTTAAGGCCATAAAGCGTCCATCAACAAAGGGTGCTTTCACTGGAGAAAGGCTATTGGCGTCCAGAAAACCTCTGTTAGCTGGGAAGGCATGTGGCTGGTGTCTGCTTGTCCCCAGGTTGCATTTCAAAATGGCGTTCTCCAAAATGTCTGCATCAGCCTCCAACAGCCATCTTCAAAATGTCTGTCGCAGCTCCAGCTCCCTGTGAGCTCCTTCTGTCTGAGCTTATATAGTGCTCCAGTAAACAAAACAAGGCCCACGATGAATGGGCTAGACCACACCTCCATGGAAATTATACAATCAGAGTTATAACCTACAGTTGGGCGGGTCACATCTCCATGGACACTGAAGCAGTAAGTTCCAACCCAATCCACACTAATACAACTGCCCCCACAAGAATGCATTAAAGAATATGGCTTTCTCTGGGGGACATAATATATACAAACCTGCACAATGGCCCTTCCCTAAACCCCCAAAGAAGCTAAACATTGATTCTCCACTTACAGGAGAGTCAAGGGGTAGGGTACATGTGGTGACATTCAGAGTCAAACAACCACAACTAAAAAATGCAGACCATCACTATATGATCACACAACTGCTGCTAGTGATCTATCTTTAGAGAAGAAAAATACTGCTTTGAGGTAGAGAAGATACAGGGATAGCCAGGTCTCTGTACAAAGGAAGAGACCTGGACTGTACAGGCATTTAACATCTAATTAAGAAATGAGAACTCTTGTAGAATGAGGGAACAGTTTTTCTTAAACAGCAATTCCAAGTACATATTGAGAAGCAAAAAGATTGCGATGCCAGTTTCTGAAAAGCATGACAGCCTAATGGCAATTGGGCAAGAGATGCTCAAGAATGCTTTTATTGTCTGTATAAGACAATCCTTGTATGTTTTGAGATTTTACAGGAGAAAAAGTAGAGTAGGTGATTCATAGACTGGCAAAACTCTTGTTGGAATTCAACGTCATGAAGCTAGTCAATCTAGATACCTATTTTTCCAGATCCATTTGTTCATTCATTCATTCATTCAGTAAATATTCATGCATGTCAGTCAGCGAGAAGGATAAAAAGTTGAACATAAACAGTCATCCTTTGAAAGCAAGCTTATCGACTTCTTCTAGACATTGACAGGGAGTTCTATCATTGCAATTTGATTGGCCAGTGATAGGGACAGATGAACAGTGTCCAGCTGGGAAGCCCTTTGTAAAAGGATGAAGTTGTGAATCTATAAATACAGGCTTAACCTTAAGCAAACATCTATTAACCTTGAGCACTCAGCTAGCTCCCTGAGCACCAAAACCTAAGCAGAAGTCTTTTCCGGGATTTGTACCATTTAGATAGGTAGAAACAATACCTAAAAATAGTTTCTTGTTTTTGAAAAAAAATCGTACTGCTATCAGTTAACTAGGATTCTAAAAGAAAAAAAAGAAAGGAAATTTGGCCAAAGGCTCCTCAGTGAATCCCAGCAAAGATGGGTCAGATTTTTTAAATTAGAAATTATCATGCATTTGCAACATTTCTTCTTGCTTCTTAATTTATAATTCTATTTTTAAAAATTTTATTGTAAGGGAGACCAAGAAAATCTTTTCCCCTTTACTTTTTTCTCTGTTAAAGTAGATTTTATCCTTCATTAGGAAAACCAATGCTTCCTTCCCTCTTCTAAACCACTATTTATGAATTAAATCAGTTCATTTTGAAATATTCATCATTTTTACCAATCATACACAACCGCTAACTGGCTAATAGACTAGCAAAAGAATACTGGATTCTGGATTTCAACTGGCATCTTCATCATTTGGAAAATGCCTCAAATAAATTACAGCTGTATATTTAATATGTTAAAATGTATTTCCCCTTCATAAATCAAGGGAAATATATCTTGATATAATACACTTTTTTCCTAATTCTAAAAGAATGTCCCAAATGCTACTGCTACATATTCTTTAAAATAAAGCCAACCTCTCAATGCCACTATGGTTCTCATTATCCTATTTAAAAATCAATGAACAAACCCAGATGTTGTGTATTTTGGAGGAAAAGAGAGCTACTCTTATTCGCAGACTACTTTAAAATCAAGAAACAATAAGATCTTATAATTTCTAATTCTCTTTTTCTGGAATTGGTTAGAAAATGCTGGTTTAAAGAAAACAAACTATGTATTATTCTTTCCCAAATTGGAAGGAATAACTTGCATTTTCCAGAGCATACACTTGTGGAGCTGTGGTTGAAGCAATATTTAAGACACGGACTAATCAAAAAGGAACGTATAAATCATCACGTAAAAATGTTGAAAACTGGACAAACTTTTCAAGGCTGACTTATGCTCCTTCTTCAGCTGGAATTACTAATGCAGTTCACTTCACCGTGGGAGGTGGATATAAACTTCCCCAGGCGTGCACTTTCTGCTGGGACATTTTTGTGGTTTAAACATGCACATAAGCGATTAGTTTTATGCCTTCCGGTAAGAAATGGAACCGAGTACTCGTGACATGAAGGCACTGTATGTGTTCCTGCTTATAGACCTCACTGCTCCTGGTTCAATGAACGGTTCAGTGCTGTAACTGCTTTGGGATGGAGCAGCCAAGACTATTCTGGGGTGGCGGTGGGGTGGGCAGTTTAACAGTGATGGTGACTGGAGTCACATAAATGGATAAAGTATTATTTAAACATTCTACAACAACATCCACAGCATCTAAAACTTTCAACAAGCCTAAACTGTCATCAACATTTACCAAAGTTTCATGCTTTGCTAAAAAGTTCAAATTTCCTTACTTCATTCACACAAACTCAACCATTAAATAGATAACATAGCTTTAGAGAAGTGAAGCTGACTTAGCAACCACAAGAGGAAATGGCCTTTCAGTTCTTCCAGAAGCTCAAGAAGAGCTTCCAGAAGCAATATGGATATCCATCTCTTCCTACTGTCGAGGATACAGACTGCCAGAAAATCGGGGATCCCACCATCACATTCATGCAACATATGTAGAAACAGAAACCAACACTGATATGCAAGTGTGATGGCAACTGGGCAGGGGCTGTTAGAGGTGGACTGGGGGTGGCCTCCAGAATTCTTTCCAACTATAAACCCAAAAAGTTTGTTTCATCCCAAGTGACTGAGTCATAGCAGTTGTATGAAAGGATGTGGGCAATGAAGTGGCAATGGCACAGAAAGAACCCTTCATTTCTGGGTGGCCTGAGGCACTAGCACATCTGCCTTTGGCATCAATTCAAAAGGCTGGCAGGTTCCTTGAGCTCACCCATGCCAACCTCCCCCAGGTGCAATGAGGAGCACAGCTTGGGCAAGCATCTGCCTCAGTGTCTTAGGAAGGGGCTCCTCCCCCATGCACGGCTTCTCAGTACTGAACACGCTCAGTACCCCGTTCCTGGGAACACCCAATGTGTTGCTGTACTTTCTGACATAGCTCAAATGTGTTCATTCTGGAAGGTGCAGATATCCAGATTCTGTCTCACTGGAATGCAGGCAGTCAGTATTAACTGAGTGTCCTCTCTGAGAAAAACATATTGGAAAAAAAAACTCACTGATGAATAGAAGAGAAAACGTCCCCAGCAACAGGAAATTATGACACGTTCACAATCAGGTGTAACGGAGTCAGAACCAGGTGAGGTTTGACACAGAACTGCCAGCCATTTACTTATTTATCTATCTCAGTTTTTCAGTTTGTACGTATGAATGCATTCATCTATCCATCCATCTATCTAATTCCCTGCTGAAATGTTTGCTGTTTCCAGACTCTTCTAGGGATGTTATTTGATGCCTTGTCTACAAACCAATACACATATATGATAAATTATAGCTTACAAATGACTGCTATTCCCTGTTAGGGGTTGCCGTATCTCTTGAAAAAAAAAAGGTGATTTTGAAATGGGGTGTTTAAGTTCTGTTTTGCACTACTCAGCAAAACTCGACCTGCTTTTTGACTGAAGACATTTTCCTTTGGCTTTAAATAGTTGGTACCAAGAACATTTTAACCACCCAACAATATGACTAATCCAACCTCAAGCAATGCTGTTTCTGTCCAAAGAAATGACAAATCCATATAATGGGCTCCTCAGTGTGGAGCCTAATTTGGCAGTTTATTCAGCATGGTCCTGGGAAGAAAAAATCCAAATCTGAGAATTTGTGTTCCTTTTACAAGAGAGGTATATCTCATTTGGAGGGATGGACAGAAGGCATCAGCCTTCACCATGAACTGTCCAAAATAACCCCAAGACTTTCCTCCTTCCCTTTCTTCTGATTCCATTTTCATCGAGCAGTCAAGGCCAATGTGACCTGCAAGTCACCTTGATGTCAGTAAGGGGATGCCTGGATTAAGAAAGACAAGTATTTATGGCTCTGAAAAGGCCTGTGCCCAATTGTAAATTAAGCAGTGGACATTCTCACTGACCCCTGGCTCTTGTAAGATGGTAAGTGTGCATCTTACAAGAGAGTGGGGCCAATCTGTATTCACTGATAATCTCTGACATTTGGACTACGAGGCAGGGAACCAGACCCTGGAGCAAAGGGATAGGAGCAGGGCACACTCTGGCCTGTCACACACTTCTCTCTACACCACTGGCTCAGCTCTCCCTATAGGCAACAGAAAATGGCCAGAGACCTTTCACAGATTGTCTTAGTGGAACACAGGGAGTAGAATCCCCATCACAGTGGACTGAGGGGTCACAGCTACAATTATACAAGGATAGAAATAAACTCAAACTGGTCTTCAACAACCTTCTGTGACTTTACCACACTGCATACACCTTCAAAGGTAGCGAAAGAGGAAAAGAGTCTCCTGAAGCCATTCCCATACCCTGCATTATAATTCTCTATAGTCTTTATGAAAGCAGGGGCCCAAAGTATTATTTTTTTTTATTTGCCTCTGACTACCCAGCTCTGAGCCTGGGCCTGATGCTAAATAAATATCTGAATGGATGAATGAATTAGGTTTCAGAATTCAGTCAATCTATTTTTGAGCTACCATTGACTTGTACAGAGGCTAATGCAGAGCTTTTCCAGTTTACTAGGGTGAAAAGTACTTTTCCACTTCCTATTTTCAGAGCTTCATATTTAGACTCAAATTTTTCAGACCAGTACTCTGCAGGGATTGGAGAGGCAGATCAGGACTAAATACTGCCAAATTTCACTGCAGCGAGACCACCTGCTTCTTTGCTCTCAGGGCAGTGACCTTGTTGTCTCACTTGCAGTCCCTGTTCTCCAAAGCAAGCCCCATTGTGGTCATTTGCCAAGAGAGGCCAGGATGATAGAGTGTGGTCCAGCAGAAACTGCAGGCATGACCAGGCCAGGGCTATAGGGAGACAGCTGAGTGGCTCGGGGTGCACATATGCATGCGTGTGTGTGTGTGCACTGAGAAGGATCCAGAACTGCAAGTTCAGCAACACAGCAAGGCTTAGCACCACTGGGAAAGTGATGCTAAACCCTGGGCATGGCATTTAAATGACTCTTTCCTCTACCTTTTAAAACAAGAACAAAATGAATTATGTACTTAAAGTCATGGGTGGATTGGGGGTAGGGTGAGAAATGATTCAAGAATATAGATGGGATGGGGTAACAGTGAAGTTAGAAGTTAGAATGTATATTTCAAGTGAGTTCAACAAAATAAATGTTTAAGAAAAATGAAGTTTTAATGCCATGCACACACAGTATGTGTCTGTGTGTGTGCACGCATGTGTATAAAACACATGATGGTCTCCAAAGCACGTTGGCTAATTAACTTGATCCTCCCAGCAACTCTGTGAGGAAGACAGAGGGGGTGACAGTCTCCCATTTCAAGAAGGGAAGACTGAGATCTACAGTAATTTGCTGAAGGCCGGTAAGTCGTGACAAGATGATAACCTGGGTGGCTTGATTTGCACAGCAGTGTGCTTATCTAGCTCATCTGTCTTAAGATGCATTGAGGATTGGGAGACAAATTTATCATCAGCTCTATTTCAAATGGACAACTAAAACGAAAGAGAAAAATAAAGCAATGCATTCAGCCTATTCTTTTATTTACTAAGCAATGCATTCAGCCTATTATTTTATTTACTAAGCTCTCTAGTTCCTTCATCCATTGAATATTTTCATGACTATGAAGAACCTCCCCTTTAAATGTGTCATTCTAGCCCCCAATCCATAAGGAAAAATAATTTAATATTGAACCTTTTGTAGTGTGAGGAGATTCGAAAACATCATCTGTGATGGACTTTTAATTGTATGCTCAGGGTCAAGTATTTAAAACCTTACTTTCATTAGACTGACACTATCACCACCTGTTTTGTTATTTTGAATACACCTCCTTTTAGATTTATTCCTCCTGTACATTCAGCTTTGGAAATAAAACTTCACCTCCTCACTTGTTCCAGATCAAGGGGAATGGGGCATCTCTGTCAAACTTGGTGCTCTGCAGTAGTCTTAAAGGCAATGCTATGTACTGTCTGATTGGACCGTTGAGGAGTTGTGGAGCTGTGCTGAGAGAGGAGAAGGCTTTCAGGCCATTGCAACCAAAGACCCGGCCAAGGGGCTGTGTGCCGGTCCACAGTGAGATACAGAAATCAAGAATGAGTGTTTACACCCCAAAGTAATTTGGGCAGAGAATAAAAATATATTTGCAGAACCCCCCTGAGTAGCTGGGGGCACGTGCGGATGTGTTGGACTTCATCACCTGGACTGATGTTGATGTTGTCACAAACATTGGGACTGGCGGTTTGATGCGCTGAGCCCTCTATTGTGGGACTTGCCCCTATGAAGCTTTTTACTGCAAAGGAGAGGCTAAACTTGCATATAATTGTGCCTAAGAGTTTCCCCCTGAGTACCTCTTTGTTGCTCAGATGTGGCCCTCTCTCTCTCTAACTGAACCACCTCAGCAGGTGAACTCACTGCCCTCCCCCCTACGTGGGACCCGACTCCCAGGGGTGTAAATCTCCCTGGCAATGCAGGATATGACTCCCGGGGATGAATCTGGACCTGCATCGTGGGATTGAGAATATCTTCTTGAACAAAAAGGGGATGCGAAATGAAACGAAATAAAGTTTCAGTGGCTGAGAGATTTCAAATGGAGCTGAGAGGTCACTCTGGTGGACATTCTTATGCACCATACAGATAACAGCTCTTAGGTTTTAATGTATTGAAATAGCTAGAAGTAAATACCTGAAACTACCAAACTCCAACCATGCAGTCTGGACTCCTGAAGATGATTGATAACAATGTAGATTACAAGGGGTGACAGTGTGATTGTGAAAACTTTGTGGATCACACTCCCTTTATCTAGTGTATGGATGGATGAGTAGAAAAATGGGGACAAAAACCAACTGAAAAATAGGATGGGATGGGGGGATGATTTGGGTGTTCCTTTTTATTTTTTATTCTGATTCTGATTCTTTCTGATGTAAGAAAATGTTCAGAAATAGATTGTGGTGATGAATGCATAACTATATGATCGTACTGTGAACAGTTGATTGTACACCGTAGATGACTGTATGGTATATGAATATATTTCAATAAAACTGAATTTAATTAAAAAAAAAGAATGAGTGTTTAGAAATTTTTACAGCAATTTCACGGAGTAAGTTTCTATTTGTTGAATATAATAATGAGAAAAGAGGTAGTATTGTAAATGTTTTAAATTTCATTTTTCCTATAATTTATTTTTATTGTATTTTACAGAAGTATTGATCCACAATGAATTGGAAAAAATTAAATAAAGAACTGGTCCTTCACCACAGACAGTTTGAGAAGCACCGTGCGAGGCAACGTGGACAGGGCTCTGAGTCAGGTTTTATTTAGGAGGAATATAATGATTTCCCAGAATATCAAAGATATCTATATAACTCAATGCAAGAATAAAGATTAAATATATGTTTGTAAGAACCTCCTACACTTTTGATTAGCCATGTCTGGTGGTCCTCTGGCTAACTTCCATGAACATGGGGTCCTGACAAGCTGACCCTACTAAAAAGAATCAAGTCTAATGTCAATAATGTGTGGGGTATGATACTGAAGTGAAAGGAGCCCACACTGATTTACATGAAACCTTATTGAAAACATGAAGGAAAACTTTCTAACTCCTCCATTCTATGCTGCTGAGTAGAAACCAGGCGCATCCCTGCCATCTCTTCTTCTGGTGCAGAGATGAAATGAGCAGGTGGCTCCCGCCCAGGTGCTCATTTATAAAACGGTGCTGCGAAAATGCACGCACAGAGCCACTTGTCTGGGAGTCTCAGAAGAGGGGTTGAGGACTGACCGGACATGCGAGGTAATTACCCTCTCACCCCAGAAGGAAGTCCCTGCAGTTTAGGGGTGATGTACAGCCACAGGTCAGGATGGAAAAAGCCATCACAGCTGCTACCTATGTGGGGAGTGTCTGAGGGATACAGAAAAGATTTTCACTTGCGGGTTCTTTCACTGGCAATAAAATCGACTTAAAAAAATTAGTGATCAAGTTTCCTGAACTCCACTATCTTTAATCCCTAGTTTCTTTAAAATACTCACGTCCTTTCAGATTGCTAAGTCTCTGTCATTTTTAAGGAAGCCTTTTAAGTTCTCATAACCTTTGGAAAGTCGTACAGTTTTTTAAAACAAAATAAGGTACGAAGGCAAATTCCTTTTTTTAAAAAAATGCACCCAATGAAATTATATTTGATTATCATGGCATTTTGTATGCATATATTTTGTGAGTAGACAAAGGATGTGTGCTCAAAACCCTAAAACAGCCTGCTTCTATGCTCTCAGGGGTTTCTGTGGCATTCATGACAAGGCAGACGCCCTCTAGTGCCCAAAGTAATATACATATATTCACAGATCTGTTAGCAAAAAAGGGTTATCCTTTGTAATCTATTTTTAAAAGAGATTTATTTTTTGACAGAGAATTTCTTTTTGGAGCATTTCAAATGAGGCAATTATTTATAAATCAATGAAAACACAAAATGATTTTATACTTAAATTATCTAAATGTATCTGGTAAATGTTATATTTTGTTATAATTCTTAAAATTGATTAGAGAGTAAGTCATTCCTCTGAATTTGTCATGCTAAATGTCGAGAACAAAGAATACCCATTACCAAGTTTCTTAATAGGGCCATGATTATTCTTTGTCAATTCTAGTGCCTACCAATCAGGTGAATGAATTTCCAAAGACAGATTATTTCCAAAGTAGACGCCAGGTCATTAAACATTATCATTATAATCTGATGCTTCTGATCAGGAATTTATTTAAAATAACAAACAATTAACCTTCATGGTGAAATTACAGATTCCTAAAATACTAGAACTAAAAGTTCTTCTTAACTGGGATAATGTCTAAGGAAATTCTATAAACTGCAAAGCAAAACCTCAGATATAATTGTTATTTTTGCCATCTGATTCTCAATCCTTGTTTCACAGAAGAAAAGGGGGGAGAAAAAGCAAAATGTGAGAACCAGAGAGGAAAAATTACTGGCTCAAAGTCACTGAAGAGAGAACAAGAAGCCAAGGACCCCACTCTCAGTCTCTTTGGAAAACATATATAACTGGGGATATACAACTGGGGAGAAAGAGCCCTAGCTTTGTCAAAATTCTTCAAGTTCGTATCTGAGCACAGACTGGTGACTAGAAAGTATTTAGACTGATACATAGACGAAAACATCCTTTTACATTTTATCAATTTAAGCTCCTTCAGAAACATTTGATAATTGAGGGAACAAGGTTCCCAGGGAGTTCCTCTTATGGAATGAAAATGAGAAATTAGTCATTAATATTAACAATAATACATGCAGATTTTCTGGCTCTAATACTTTCCCAGTTACTGTGGACTTAATAGTTAAACTCTGAGTTTCTTACATCTCTCTGTGATTCTGTGTAGAACAAATAATGCCAAATTAGTAAAAGTGCTTTGAAAATTGTCACGAATGCGATAAAAAAAAAATTCTTTAGTCGGCCAAGGTTAAATCACACAGGAAAAAAAAAACATTTTATCTATTCTTTAGTTTCCTTGAGAATGAGGCAAAATAGAAGGAAAGCCAATTTTTCTAGAGAATGAATGGAAATGAAGAAAATCAAATTCTCTCCACAAGTATGCATTGAGTGGCAGGTTCTGGGCTAGATGCTGGTGAATGCATCATTGTAACTACCTGCTGTGAGTCTGGGCATTTTGTTTGGACCAGAATTAAAATCTTGTTACAATCATTGCTGTGAACTACCATGATTTTACTCACATACAAATATAGTAATGGGTTGTCAATTCATGGAGAAAGGCAAACACATTTTGAATCGTTGAGGGTTTTTTTGAGACCTAAAAGCTTCTAACCTGGCCTTATCAATCTGGATTGTAAATCTGAGAAAACAGGGATGGTATCTGTGTTCTCCACTTCTGGATGTCAGGAAGGGCACAGAGAAGGCACCAAGTGCTTCCTGAATTTGAACTCCAGATTGGAGCTCACAAGACCCTACTGAGTGGTTTGAGCGCCTTGCCCAGGAGATAAACAGCCTTCGTAACTGCGTACCCAGACTGCTTGCTTCTCACACGGGTGAACATCTGCCCCATTTGCCAATATTATCCAGAGATTATGTAGCATCCCCAAACCATCCTCTAAATTCCATGTTGGTGGATGAAAAAGGCATGACATCCTAACCACTGGTGGAAATGTCAGAAACGCAGGCCACAGTTATCCACATTGACTCTTCAGAGTTAACACAAAACAAGCAAACAAACAACAAAAACCATTTGTGCTATTCACTTTTTAAACACTAACCAAGATGGACAAGATGGGACTCACTTAGCCCAGGTGTTTTCACATACTGGACTTATTGATGTGACATTATGTTTTTGGAAATCAAGAGTAGAATCACCCTACTCCAGGCCCTTGTGTCGAACAGGATGTTCAGTTTATTCAACTTAACAAAAAATAAAAAGTGCAGAATGCATCCTATCTCACCAGTTTTCCAATGTCCCATGCTTTTGAATGTTTTTGAAAAATCCTAACATATGACGGGTGATAGAAGCTTCTTTTTACTATCAGAGGGATCAAAGAGAGGTTGAGAAAGAATCCATAAGCAGATGCTGCCCAGTGACAAACCTGAAAGAACCAGAGAGTGCGGCCAGATGTTGGAGTGACCTTCAGTCTGCAGAGCATGGTGGCCTGGTGCTGATCTAGATGGCTGTTGGCAGAAGCTTTAGATCCCACAGCAGGGAAAAATAAAAACTCAACGATGGAATTCTTTCCTACTCTTTCCCATAACTAGAAAACCCAGACTCACTGGTCAGTGGCGCTGATGGCTGTCAAAGAAGTTGAATTCACCACACAACCCTGCCAGGAGATATCACATCAAAAGGGAGTTAGCTGACTAAACAGGGACATCTTCAGGCTGTGTCATTTCCCATCCCACTCAACTTTCAACAGCTGTTTCCTGAGTGAATACAGATGCAAAATAATTATACGAAAAGAACAACCTATTCAATATGTGGGACAAGGTTTACATTTATTACGTAGCCATTAATAGAGGATAAAACAAAGAAAGATGATGACACATCTGGAAACGGAATGAATGACCTGCCAAGAGGTCTAATGAGTGCCCCAAGAAAGTTCTTTCAAATTGAACTCTGAACCACGAGCTCAGAAGACAGCAAGAGAAAGTATTTTTTTTAGTCAAGCAGAATTACTTAAATCAGTAGTGCAGACACAAGAAAAGAACAACTAATGGTGTGTTCTATTTTTAAAGACTCCTATAATATTATGCGAAGATTGCTGTCCTTCACTCGTTAGGAATTTGAAGGATTTTTCTAGTGACCCAAATGTTCTTATTATTGTAAACACTCATAAATAAGGCGAAAGAGCTCTAATCCTAGAGTCTGACAGAATTTTAAATCTTTGCCACCATATACTGCTAAAACAAATAGAGGCTAGCTTTATAATATTAGATATGATTGAAGACCACTCAGTTCTTCTGACGCTTTTAGACATTTTGTCACTTTACCTGGAAAAATATACACTGCTTATTCGGAATTGCCGCTGATGTCCAGCACTTGTCAAAACCTCTATCTGTCAAGACTTTCACAAAGAGTTGCAGAATGACAGATCAGGATGTCTGAGTAGATGGCGCCCCAGGAAAAATAGAACAGATAGAAAATTCATGACTCTAAACTATATCAAAGTGACTTCTGTCAACATCATGTCAAAAGAACTGTTCATTTTTAGAGGTTTCTCTTTTTTTAATTATGTAAACACTTTTTTGAGTATGAGCTAAGTGTAATGAAAAAATTTTCTTGGTGTACAGTATGATCATCCAAATGTTCCAAAAATACACTTTAGATCATCCAGGAATAAGGAAAATTCTAATAGTAGATACTGTCTGCCAGTTAAAACCAATGACATTCAAGAGAGATGTATGAAGATACTATCAGCTTAAAATAGGACAAACCATCTGGCTATAAAGGAACAAAAGTATATTTTTTGCATGTTCTTTGGATGCATCAGATTTCTACAACTGGATTAATTTTTTATTCTTCAGTTTTGATCCATGTTTTTGCTTAGCGTGACAATTATAAAACACTAATTCAGTGTTATTTTCCTAAACGAGTTTCCTAAAATATCTGGCATTATTTTAATTTTAACCAAATCACTGGAAAACCCTCATAATAATAATTCTCTTCAATTATTGCCTTCAGAAGGAAGTAAAAAATGGCTTACGATGTGCTGTACTGCATACGCAGAACCCCTCCATAATCACATTCAAAGAGTCATTCGCCAAATGAAATACGAGTTGCATAAATCTGGAAATGACCATTCTCCCGTTTTAATTCCCAGCACCTCTAGGACCCAGGCAACTTTATTCCCACTGCTCATATGTCGCCAAAATAAACAGGGTAAGTGATCTTGGGAAAGGCAGACCATGGACTGTGCTGTGTGTGCACAGAGAGAACAGATAGGAGGGGCACATGCGCAGAATCCACCAAACACACACGTGCACACATCAGCACACACAGGCGCACATTCACGCACACGCCCCTGAAAGAGGAACCAAATCATGTGCCAACTTCCACGGCGACTGTAGCTCGATAACACTGTCAATCCCACTTACCTTTCCTTTAGCCAGGGTGTAGACATTTTTACATCAGTCCCTGCTAACCATCACCCTTACGGAGCCCGTCTCCCATCCTGACAACAGCGGCCACCGATTTGGCACACTGATCTGGTGGCACAACAGACCCTTGTCATCTTCTACAAAGCCAGCCCATTATCTGGGAGCAGAAGAGTCTGCTTACCTCCAGAATGACAAAAGACCTCAAAAATATTGCCACTTCCAGTTCTGAAAGAAGCAGCTTGCTTTAAAACGGTCCCACTGCACCGTGTCTAAAGACACATGGGAACTACTATCCCTTAATGCAGAAGTAGGATGAGCTAGCCATTCCTTATTATGGGAAGAACTCAATACATCTTGCATCCTACTTGCCCAAAGCTGTTTATTACCTGTAAGTGTACAGAGGTGTGGGCTGCTCGGCAGCCGGGATTGGTAATAAGCCTCTTCTTCTCATTTACACTGATAGCAAGCATTAGTGAAGATATATGCATTTCATTTCATGGTTCAGAAAGAACAAAGTATATGTATGTGCGGTACCAGTGGGTGGTTAATGAAATGGTCTGACAAACATAAGCTAATACATAATCATACCAGAATGTGAACCAGAACACCTGTTCCTGCTTCACAGACTTCCAATCCTTAAAGAAAAGTTACCATTCCCAAGAACCGAAACCACTACCATTTAGACATCAATATGCTCCAAGGAAATTTTAGTCACTTTTTGTTGTTGTTGCAATCACTAAAGGGTGGCTATTTTAATGATATCAAATCTCTTTTGCTTATGTCCTAAGAGTAATGAAAACTTCACACATGCATGAAGCTCCAGTAATTATTTTAAACTGCCTTCTGTTGTCCCCCTGAGGAACACGGTGGTATTTGTTTGATGCAGTTTAATTAGTGTCAGGGTAATTAATGCTATGCTATCTACATGAGATCAAAACCCTTTCTTTGTAACACTCTGGTAACTAAGAACTAAGAGAAGGAGGCGGCCAGAGAACATCCAGGCATGGTGAGAGCCTGGGCTCACGAGTGAACCCAAATTGCTCCCGTCTTCCTCTCCTCCCCGCCTCACCCAAATGGTGACTCCAAGACAAGATCAGACTGATAATGCGTCGGAACCACTCCGTCAGGCATGCGACCCAGTAGCTGCCATGGAATTAAATTCTTTTTTTATGGGCATAATCAAATTAACTAAAACATTCACAGTCACCAGGCACCATTTTCTATAGTTTAATCCTTTCATAATGAAACAGTAAACTTTTGCACTGAGAGAGGACTTGAGTCCCTTGCAAGCAGGGTGTGATATTATCATACGCTGATATATTTTTTCAAATAAAAGAATCATTTGTTTTAATGAATGAATGTGATTCCGCTTAAATGCCTGAATAAAATTTGCATTTAATTGGAGGTATAGCTATTCTCTCTATTTGACAATAAGGTTAAGAGAGGAAAAACAGAGATAGGCAAAGTTAAAAACACAAAAATTCCAGACACACACATAATGTGCACCACTATAAATCCTTTTTTAACGGTTTCTTTGGTAATAAGCAATGGCAGTATAAATCTCCCAACACACAAACTCAAGCTGATCACAGGCTTAAGGAAATAGCTCCAGTTATCTTGACTGGATAAATTATTATATCCTAGAGGTTATTCCAGTTTCTAATAAAGTGCCCATGGCTAACAAACAAAATAAAAAGATCAACCATTGTCTTTATTTTATAACAGATGAAATTACAGGCTGCAGAGGAAAGACACAATGGCTTCAAATTTATTTTTACTCTCAAAAATGCACCATGCAATGTTCATTTTGGAACAAGACCAGTGCTTTAACACAAAGATGATAACCAGCCTTAGACTGATAATATTTTTTATGGGATGGGGAGGCTTAATGGCACATATCTAAAAAAATAAACAAGACTGGTTAAAAGTCAAACCAAATGGATTTATTCCATTACATAAATACACTAAGCATGTAATAACCTCTGTACTGCAGGGGAATGGCCAAAGAAAAAAATACTTCTAGAGAGTACAAATGTGAAGTCTACAGTAGTTATGAAACCGTGTCAGTATCCATCGGCAGCTGAAATTAAAGTTAACGGTACAAAATGAAATTTCACCAGCTTAGGCTGGCGGTTTTGCACGATCTAAGAGGGTCTGTGCAGAATGCATCCTCTTGAGGTCATTCATTACCGAAGGCCTCCTGGGATCTGCTGAGTAGCAAAATATGTTTTTTCACATCTTCAGTTCTGCTCCCTGCAACTTAGTTGTTTATCAATTAAAGTGATAAATACAAGTGACTTTGATAACACAAGAAACACCATTATGTCGGGAAGTAACCTCCAGGAACCCTGCCATAAGAACTGCGTGCAAAGTTCAACAACTGTGAAAGAACTATTAAAGAGGACACACAAACAAGTGACCTTGACTGACAAGCGCGCTTCATCGCAGCAATAAACAGCGGTGGTGCTGATAACTGCTCATTGGCACAGAGAGTAATTACCTATCTGTCAGCCTTGCTGGTGTGTGCGAAATAGTATAAATGAAACATACATAATGTACGGCAATAACATCGGGCATGCAGAACCTAATGCATTATCATCATTTTCAAGACTCAGGTTTATGTGGCTGCCACCACTGAGTAAATGCCTTCTAGCCATGATAATTTCATTCTAATCTCTGTTCCATATTATAATTTTCATAGCTAAAAGATACTGAGGAGCAATACGTTTCAATCAAGGGCTAAATAGAACACAACCTGTAACTGGGTATTTTATAAACCTATATATTTTTTCTTTCAAAAAATTTAGTCATTTTATGAAGAGCCTGGAAGAAGCTGTAAATTTATGGGTGACAAACCCTGTCTGTACCGTCTGTACCAATGTCACCATGTCTGGGGACGGGCTGGAAGGGGCTTATGAAAGGGTTGTGAGCTCTTTCTCTCGTATCTTTCAACCATAGGAAATTCTACTTTAAAGAATGCTTCTATTCTGTTCCCAGATATAAGGATAAGCGCATTTTTGAACAAAATAAAAGTTAGCTCCTGTTCAAAAGGAAAAGAATAATTGTCCAGTTTCTAAGGCAACTTAACCTGATTTGCTTGAATTGGTTAATTATATGAAAGAAACAGAAAAACTCCAGAT
Source organism: Choloepus didactylus (assembly GCF_015220235.1). NCBI lineage: Eukaryota > Metazoa > Chordata > Mammalia > Pilosa > Megalonychidae > Choloepus > Choloepus didactylus. Next base: position 20,999,552 of record NC_051320.1, read on the forward strand.
CCATGATAACTCTAGTATTCTTATAAAAATGTCAGTCTCTTTGCATGCTTGTTTTTTTTCTTAATACAAATACAATTTGATGACATCTTTAAATCATATTTAAGATCATAAAAAGAAACCAGGAAAATAAAAGTAGTAGCCAGGCCCTCATGACAAGGATGAAACATTAGAAACCCTCACAGTTAACAGGGAGAAAAAACGGCATATCTCAAACTAAATAATAGAAACAGCTGTTGGTCAACCAGCTCTGTCATTCATGAAGGGAAGAGAATATATGAATACTTAGAAAACCAATTGGCACATTGGATTGTTTTAATCCCACCCTCAAGTCTATACAGAAAGAGCAATATTTTGGATGCTTAGGTAATGAATTAGTCTATTCAAGAAAAAAAAAGAACCATTAATTGTCGAATGTCATTCCAAAAATCTTACATGTGAGAGGATTTTAATTATGAAAGGATCTCAGGGCTCATTCTTTAACTTTTGTTTGCTGATTTCCCAAGGTGGTTTTCCAAAATTCATACTGTGCATGTTAAATGATTTGCTCACGCAGAAGTCCAAGTGAAGTCTCCAAAGGAGATGAGGAAAACCACAGAAATAGCATGTTAGGGTGATAAATACACTGAGAACCACTGGACAGTATAATTGGCATAATTCAAAACAGGTTAGGGGGATAACTGCCTTTCCAAAATAATTTTCTCAAAATATATCTTCAATTATATTTATCTACAATGTGCTTAAAATTCAAGTTGTTTATTGCCTCCTTCTGTACTAGAAAAATGCTACTGCATATCACAGTCATTATTCCCAATGCCTAGAACATAAATTTTTTTTCAATAAATATGTGTTCAATACATGAAGGAATGAATGGTATACTCCAAACCAGATTAGTAATTTTATAAAAGTGTATGCCTTTAATTTGATGTTGCAAAGGCCATGCCAAAAAAAAAAAAAAAAAGAACAACTCAAAATGTTAAGCACAAAGCACTCTTCATCATATTCTTTGATGTTATAAGATCTTTTTTTGGTAATGGAATTATTTAGGATTGATGGTTTTGCAGTTAAAGTACACTTTTAAATCAGAAATTAACTTTTAATATATGGCTTGGTGATAATAATACTGAGATACGTAAAGTGTAGTTGCCTTCTTATAGGCAATATACTTGATTAATTTTGAACAATTTAACAGTGAAAGATTAATTAAGAATTTTATCCAGTACAGGCCATCTTTCTTTTCCAATTACGTTCCTTTAGAGCATGCATAACTGTTTTAATAATTGTATTGGAAATGCTGGAAAGTATCAAGATAATACAGTGATTCAGAGAGAACAATAAAACTCAAGAAACATGGCACTTTGATATTTGGAACATTTAACATTATGATGCATATCCTATCTTTCTATCTCTAATCCTATCTTCAATGAGTTATTATAATCCAGGAGGCCTAAACTGAGCCTTAATCTTTTTTTGTTTATATGAGAACTACTTTTATTAAACATCTAATTAAAAATACTTTGCTGGAGAAAGTAAACAGTATTAAGAAACCTTCTCATTAATGCTGTAGTAGATGGAATGACGTACTCCAACAAAAGACATGTTCTTAATCTTATTCCACATTCCCAGGGGTGTGAACCCATTTGTAAATGAAACCTGTTGAAGACATTATTTTTAGTTAGGGTGTGGCCAACTGAATCAGGGTAGGTCTGTACTACCGGAAGCCTTATAAAAGAAGAAACCAGAAGCCGGGAGTTAGAGAAAGCCACAGGTGGGAGCTCGAAGCCAGAAGTCAGCAGAAAGCAGAAAAACAGACACAAGGAGAGAGAGTCTGCCATGCAGAGGCAGGCAGAGAAGACTGAAATGCAAGCCAAGCCAAGGAACCCCAAGGATTGTAGCAAGCTCATTCCAGAACACTCTGGACTTCGCGGAGAAAGCATGGCCTTGCCAACACCTTGATTTTAGATTTTTAGCCTCCAAAACCATGAGTCAATAAATTCTTGTTGTTAAGCCAACCCATTGTTTGGAATTTTCATAGTAGCCTAGCAAACTAAGTCAGATGCTATTGGATTTTAAGCTGATGATGACGTTTCTTCCATCAAATATGTTCAGTAGAGTTGTCTTTGAAAGAAGAACATACTCTATTTAGTTGTAAACTTGATCCTAACTCAAGGAAACCTTAGAGTGCAAAAGTGAAGTTGAAGTTAGAGCCCAATGATAAAAATCACTAGGAGACTGAGTAAAATGTGCTAATAGTAAGGGGAAAAATAAATTTAGGTGCTATTCTTTAAGTGGATATTCTGATACTCTTAAGCTAAGAGGTTCATGAAACAATCTTCCCACATACTAACTGAGAAATTGCTGATTTCTTTTAGTGCATAATTTTTCATCTCTCTAACTCTGATAATTGGAATCCTCATTCTGATAGAGTAGAAATGGTTGTCAGAAGTTAGCAAGGATTATGAAAGTCTTCTTCACATTTCTGTTTTCTGATATGTAAGTTGTGGCAAGAAGCCTTGGTTGCTTCAGAAAAATGGAGATCAGGTGTTTGTCCCAAATAAGGGCCCCAGTATTCTTATCAATTGGATTTAACTGTATCCACTGCATCTCCTATTGAAAATATGAAAATAATCATAATAAACAATGGTATTGCTTGATAGAGAGGCCATCCATCACCACCACCAAGAACTGGCTTTAAGTAAGACCCGGGTTTGAACCTTTCTAAGCTATTCAACATTAGGCATATGCCTTATCTCTTTGCATCTCATCTCTAAAATCGGCACAAAATTAAGCCCTCAATAAATGAGCACAAAGATAATTATAAGCTTAGAAAATGTTTTGTTAGAAGAATGTATTTAGATCACTATTAAAACTGAAACAGGATTGTGAAGCAGTAACTATAATTGAGTGATTCATCCACTTATTGCCATCTAGTAGCTCACAGAATCAGAATTTGTATTAGAGACTCTGAATGATTCCACTTTAAACAATAATGCATTAGTATGCATTTAGAATCTACACCTGAATAACTCAAAATGCATATGCTAGGCAACATATGTGTGTACCAAATAAGCCTTTAAGACAGAAAATGAAAATCTGAGCTGTCTACTAAAATAATACTTTCATCCTTAATGGAGTTCATTTAGTCTTGAGGGTCCCTAGAAGCCTAGAAAATGACTATTGGAGCCAACATTATTTCCCAAATTCCAAACTCTAATATCTACCGCAACATATTTGCCTGATTCAAGGCCCTTATACCCTCTCATCAATTAGCTTGCAGACATCATCTCCAGTTGCAAGTTCTTTCTTTGACAAAAGTGCGGGCCAAGCCTCCCAGAGGGATTTCTTTGCTATAGAGGAGATTGCAGTAGGTTCTTTCTCTTCTCTGAGTGAACTGAAACTTTATAAACCTAATCAGATTCTAGCTGTTTACAAACTCAAGAGTTTCCACTGCAAACATTGCTTGCAATCTAAAGCTAATCACTGAGAATGGAATTTAGCTGTCATTTGAAATGAAAAGTCTCCCAAGTCACTAACATGGCCAGGCCATATTTAACACCAAGTTATACTAGTAAACCATTTCATTAAAATATTAACATTTTATTAACTTAGTTTTTTCCCCATTTTTCTTAGACTCTAGCTAATTTTTGTAAAGACTTAAAAATCCAAAATCAAACCTAAAATTCTCCCAACTATGACCAGTCACAAAGTCTGGAATTCTGAAGAAAGTTTTATTGGAAAATACACATAGGAAATGAGATGAGGCCTTTAAAAAAAAAAAAGTTCATTACCAAATATTTCTGGATCAATGTCAGGTCATCTGGATTTGATCAACACATGTCAGAAAAAGAGTATCAGCCTTAAGTGTACACCTAATCTAATTCAAATATTCTACATGAAAAGTTAAGGGATTTAAATGAAATCATAATTTTACTCTCTTCAATGTGCTGAGTTTGTAGGCTCCACAATCTCATCTTCTGCTCTTGGCATCACCCCCACTGCCACTAGCAGTTCACCTCCTGTAGTCATTACCATGTCACAATCGGCACTTTTCTTTGGTAATATGGTGCCACCATTCAATAATCACTGTTTTGTTGCACATGAAATCCTCAAGTATAGATGTCTCACATGAAAGACCACCAAGGCGCAAATAAAAGATTTACAAGAAGTGTAATATCAATGTCAGGATTACTGGGCAGCCTGGATGTTTCAGTTCATCGCTTTAGAAGATGACTTCAGAGATGCAATATAAGCAAATGACAAGACTCATGCAGAGCTTCTGGAAAAGATAACAAAAGAGAAACTAATGACAAAAAGAGTAAACAAAGTCAGAAGGGCAAAAGTGCTTTAAGGTTAAACATGTCTCCACACTGATCATCAAGATCTCAGCTGGGGGTTCCTGACACCATACCATATTTTCATATTCAATACTTTAATGAGGACTTTTAAATTAAACTTGTAACTTTGCTGAATTAGTGTGCCCTTAGAAGTTCATTACTTTCTTGAAATATGGCTTAAAACATGCATTTCTGAATATATGTGTATAGAACACTTGCATTCTGATTCTATCCAATGTTTCAACCCCGGAAGTACTAGTTATTAAAATCACAGTCACACATACAAAACATAGTAAAAAATTTCGACATGAACTTCTCCTTCAAATAAAGCTTGAAGATATCTGTGAGTGTGAGTTTGTGTGATTGTGTGTGTGTGTGTCTCTGCATCTGAGTTGGGGGGAACCTCCTCTCCCCTGATTTTATGAATCCCTGTGGAGGGATTTCCCCTAGAAAACATGACTGATCTCTCTCTGCACCCCATAATAACCTCTGCATTTGCATTTCTCCAGGGAAGGAAGGCTCACGTATCTCATTGTGGGTGAAAAGAACCTGACATCCATGAAGCCCAGACTCCAATGGGTGGAGCTAATTTGCAAAAGGTAGAAGCGGTAGAGGATTCTCTTGTCTTCTTCCCTCCCCGCTCCAGACTCGAAGGGACAGTGATCCTCCTGGCTAGGTGTGTGTGCTCTGAAGACATGCACATTTCCCTGGGTAGGCCACTGCTTCCACGTGATTGGGAAAGAGGGCCAAAAGTAGGCATTTAGCGAATCTCGTTAGCTGCGGATGTCAAGCCTCATTCTCCAATCAGCTTGATCAACAATGAATCTGAAATTTTGATTTCCATCTTTCTGGATCATGTTTTATCAGTTGCTTCTGAATATAAGGAGTAGAGGGGAATAAAGGAGTATTACGCATTGACCGCAGCCCAGCCCACCCCCCCCCCAAAAAAAAACTCCAATGGTATGGATGTACGTGTATGAGGAATTGAATATATATATATATATATATATATATATATATATATATATATATAGTAGAATTGAATATATATATATATATACACACATACATCAAGAAGTGTCTTCATTACTACCCAGAATGTATGTAAATGTATTAGTGGAATGGTGAAATGGAACATATAAGGCTGTTTATAAAAATGGAACCATTTTCTATAATCATTATTTTGATTACTTATTTTACAAAGAAGGAAGCAGTGCTCAAGAACGTTAAAAGTGAGATACCATTCTGGCTGCGGCGCGAGTGTCTCCCACGCAGTCATCGCGGTCTCCTCTACCTGGACTGTGGGGGCTGCTGGGAGGACGCCGCAGAGACCCCGGGAGGCTGGAAAAGGCCCAACTCTGCAAATAAACCATCACCCTCCCCTTGACGTGGGTCAGGACCCCCCAGATGAATGAGCCTTCCTGGCAACGTGGGACATGGATCCCGGCATTGAGCCTGACCCCAGCATCGAGGGATTGAGAATGCCTTTTTAACCAAAAGGGGGAAAAGAAAGGCAATACAATAAGGTTTTAGTGGCTAAGAGAATTCAAATAGAGTCAAGAGGCTGTCCTGAAGGTTACTCGTATGCAAGCTTCACCTAGATATGCAAAATGACCACAGTATGATAGCCCAGATCAACAGCAATCCCGAAAACCGTCAATACTGGGATCCCTATCTGAGACTCTATAAAACTTCACTCACTAAGTTTATTCTTCAGAAGCTTAAATTCTCCAGAGAGCTCCTATGCCAGCTAAGTCCCGAAACCCAGAGGCAATAGCCTGTTCAAAAATATCAACTAGATGTGCCTCCTTTGCTCATAAAGTTGACACCCCTTTTCAGCATGAACAGGTTGGTGTGATCAGTACCTAGAAATCCCTGAAGATCGTGAAAGTGATTAAAAAGGACGAAGGGGTAGCAACAGACAAGACGGAATTTAACAAAGGGTTATGAATACTGAATCTTATATAATATTCTTTTTCTTAGTTGCTAGGGTATTAGAATTGTTAGAAGGAAAGAATTGAAATGGTGTAACTGTAACAAACAGCATCCTTTGAAATTTGCCAACTACTTATTAAATTGCACTTGGAAAGATCACTTTTATGTATATATGCTATATTCCACAATAAAAAATATGATTTAAAATGAGATTAAAAAACTCAATAAGTAAACAAACAAACAAACAAAAAGTGAGATACCTTAGGGCTAATCTGGATGAAACCACATTTCATGTTATAAGCACGAGAAAAGGAATAAAGGGTATAAACACTTGATAGCCTTTTCAAAGAAGGAAAAAGAAAAAGAAAACATCAATTTAGAAACTATTGTCCGCAGAAGCACTTAAGACTGACTATCAAAATTAAGCACAAGAGGTAGCAAAGGATTCAATTTCTTAGTTTCACTGTGTTGAATTTTATTTCTCATGAGATATTTCACCTCACAGTTCATCATCTGGGAACAATTTATTTTAGTCTGATTGCACCATGCCACAGTATTTGGTTGACATTTTTCTGTAAGCAGTATCAAGAACAATTCTACCAGATAAGAACAATCAAGCTTCAGTTCATTTTCCTGAAGTTATCTGACCATCACCACAGATTCACTCTTACCGATCACGTTCGTCTCAGGACCAGTTCAGTCCCTGTGATACGGGAATCTCTCCGTCCCCTTCTGGACTGCCAGGGGCAGCCAGGGGAGCCCACCACCCCTCTCCGAAACTCTTCATGGCTTCCATGGTACAGATAAAATCCAAGTTCTTTAGAGTGGAATCTGAAGCCCTCTACCATCTGGCTCTAAACTACTTTTAAAACCCAGTCACTGGTCCCTGGGATCTGGTTACAGTGAATTGCTCACCATTCCCTCCACCTGCCTCAAACTGTCTCTTCTCTCTTCCTCTGCTCACGTGGCTGCCTTTGGTCTGATGTGTGTTTCAAGGCAACCTACTCATTTTGCAAGGCCAAATGCCACTTGGCTTCCATTTGTTCATTCTTCCTTCATTCATGAAGTAAATACTGTTCAAGCACCAAGTATATACCAGGCACCACTGCTAGGCACTTTCTCTCCTAAACTTTTCTTACACTCCCAATCCTCCAACCTTAGTTGGAAGCCATTTTTCTTTTCTCTGAATTCTGCTATCCTTTGTATCTCAGGACACTTACCACATTTAGATTTAGAAATGAGCTAGCTTCATATATCACTGTAGGCCCCACACATAGTAGGAAAGTGACACATAGTAAGAACTGAATAAATTTCATGAATAAATAAATTGGTTGAATAACAGGTGAACATACAAAAAGAAAGCACACCTTGTAAAAGTTATGTAAGATTAAGCTTGCTATTTAAAAAAACGAATAAATATTCAAGAAACTCATTTTAAAAGGAAATACCTTCTTTGTAACAGTTGGTTTAAAATACAAAAATTCCTTCAAGATCTTAAAAGACCAAAACTACACATAACTTTTTCAGTTTAAAAAATACCCGATCTACCATCGTAACAAATTTCACATATGGAAATAAGTAATTTCAGATCCACTCCATATTTTTCTGAAGGGGAAGGATGGGATGTGGTGGGGACAGTAGTTGTAAAAATTCCATTTCTCAAATTTTTCTAAGTTAAATCCACCAGAAAAAAACAATACTAGAGGTGCTAGGAACCCTAACTTCTAAAAATTTGAGTAACATGTCCTGTCAACTCAGCTCAGAGAGACCTGCTATGAATTTAACAGCGGAATCACTGCAGATCAGTTCTCTACTCTTACACCATTCACTGCTGAGTGGAGGTGACCTCAGAGCTGTGTGGCAAACCTGGCATCTCTCCTGCCTGGTGGTGCTCTCACTGGGACAGTCTCTGCAAGCAGCCATCTCCTTTGCTCTCTGATAAGGGACAAATGGTAGCGCTACAAAGGAGGTGAGATGCCATGGAAGGGAAGGCTGTCTGCCCAGAGTTAGCCTTACCCATCACTCTCTGAATTGAGCCCCTGCCTCAGAGAAGGAATCCAGGACCTCCAGGAAAGGATCGCCACGTGCATCTGCAATAACCTTTCTGATCGTGTCTCTTGGAACTCAACTTTTAGTCAATTCTGTGTGGTATTTACCATTAAGTAAGGCAGAGACACTGAGGAGGGACGGATGGGTGGGTTACTTTAAGTTCTAAATATTCTTCTGATATGCCTTCCTTCTAGCAAACAATGTGGTATCTGATTTGAATCTTCCAAATAAGGCTTGCTCAGAAAGCCATCTACTCAATCATCAGATCAACAACGCTAATTACAAATTTACCATGTGCAATGGAGCATGTGCTAATAGTTTTATGATAGCCCTTTAATATAGGACATTTAAAATCATTTCTATCTTGGTGATGGTGTCTCATTTTTGTAAATAATTTTAACATGATTTTATAGCCAATCCTCACTTTTCTCTTTTACACTATTATCATCTTTGGGTTCTTTTGAGGATTAACAAGATAAAGTAAATAAAGAATTTGCATAGCACTGGCACACATTGAGAATTCAGGAAATCATAGCTCATAGCAGTGGCAGTAACGATATTAGTAGTAGCTCCTAGTCTGACTTTTCTTTTGCAATTATGAGTCTTCCTAAAATTCATACTCTAAAACACTAAAAAAAAGGAATCTAATTTGTATCTATAAAAATAGCACTCTCACAGGAAAACATATAGATACATCAGCAATCCTTTTGAAAGAAAACACTTATCTGGAACAAGACCTTATCAACAGCACTTGTAATCTGGATCTCTGAATAAGAAACAAGCTGGCCTGTCTAGGGGCAAATTTTCTACCATTAACTCAATGCAAGAATCATCATGTCACTTTAGAGATGATATAACAGAGTCACAATTTTATGATATGGTATGTACTATTACTGTTTGATTTTGCATTTTGCATTTGCATTTGCATTTGCAAATGACTTTGTCTTGCTCATAGTTGTAACAACAGCTGTGGAACTGCCATATTATAGCCAAGCAACATACAACTGTTGAATAAAAGATTTAATTTTTATAGGAGTGAATATATTTTTTTCTCTTCAGATTCATCGTGTATATATTGTATACATACGTATATACACAAACATATATATTGTCTTACAACATAGAAACATATAAATAATTTTCTTAAACTACTATGAGGCTAAGAATAATAACTGAGCAAAGAAAATTAAGTTTAAGAGTACACTTTGGTTGAACATCCATATATACACGAGAGAAGTAAGATGTCAGCAGATTCTACAGCACTTGGTATAGGATTCTATTTGTGCACACTGCAATGTCATAATTTTAATGCCTATATTTATCTCCCCTCTGACTTGTAAGCTCCTTGAGGTTTCTTATTCATCTTTATTCTACCATATGAGAGAAATTCAATAAAATATTAGTTGAACAAATGAATCTATACAGAACTGATAGGTTAATTAATAATTAGTACCACCAAACAAAAAAGTCAGCATATTATATGAAACTTGACAAATGATCTGTGTTCTGGACCTACCCTTACAAAGCACAAGTCTCAAATGAATAACACTAATACCAAGAAACTTATCTATGTATGCCAGAAGAAAGTCCAACACTATTAAAAAGAATATAACAAAATCCAGCACCCCAAAACATACAATTCTCAATGTCCAGCATCCAAGAAAAAAACCTATGCAAAAAAGATTCAAAATACAGGGGGTGAAATCAGTCAATAAAAACAGACCCAAAATACCAGAAAGAGATGTTGGAATTTTCAGACAAAGAGGTTAAAATGGCTATTATGAATGTGCTCAATTTATGTGCTATGTTCTTCTAAGAATACAGAAGAGAACATAATTTGAACAAAAGGCAGTAGAAGATACAAAAAATGTAAAAATAAAATATCTGAAATAAAAAATAAACTCAATAATATTAGCAACAGATTAGATTAGGCACTGTGGAAGAAAAAAAATCCTCAACTTGAAGAAATAGTAACAGAACTAACCAAAAGGAAGTAAAAGGAGAAAAAGAGACTTAAAAGAAATAAAGAGTCTCAGTAACCTGTGGGACAATATAAAGCAGCCTAAGCCATATAAGAAGTAATTGGAGTCCCAGAAGGAGAGAAGGGAAGGAGATAGATACAAAAATTTTTCAAGGAATAATGGTCAAAAGTTTTCCAAATTTGATGAAAATTATAAATCCATGGATCCAAGAATCCTAATAAACATAAAGGCAAAATAAATATAAAGAAAACCATATCAAGGCACATCATACTCATATTGCTAAAATACACTTACAAAGAGAAAATCTTAAAAGCTTCCAGGAAGGAAAAAAAAATACACGCTATGATATAAAAGGAACAGACATAAGAATGAAAGCCAACCTCTCATCAGTAGCTTCTAAACCTTAACTTCTGCATTCTTGGCTTCAGTTACTACAGTGCTTCTAGACCAACCTGTCATCCTGTAGCCCCCCAGCTCTTCCCACCCCAAGGTCTCTGCTCACCCTTCCCTGCCTGGAAGGCTCTTGCCCCACACTGGGACAAGACTTACCCTTTCCCTTCATCCAGTCCCTGCCCAAATGACCCTTCTCAACAAGCCCGATTCACGTGCCACCCGCCCCCATCTAAAATAATTGCCCCCAAACACTCTTTATCTTCTTTGACTTATTTTCTGCCACAATGCTATGACTTGCAAAAATATTATGGAACTACTTTTTATTTGTCTGTCTCTTCCTCTAGGATGTAAGCTCTTTAAGGACAGACTTCTTGATAGTTTTATCCGCTGTAAAATTTCCAGCACGTATTCTGGAGTACAGAATGGTATTTAGCAGGCTCTCAATAGACACTTGTGGAATACATGATGCAGACCAAATTTCAATACAAGACCGAAGCAGAGGGTCTAGACAGTTAATATGTGAAAGACTGTCACAGCAAATGCAATTCATATGGACAAAGGACATTTTTTTGGTAAATCTGATTTGCCCCCAAAAGGCAGCTGAACACAACGGGCAGTTTCTCAGGTATAACCGCAGCAGAATGGTCAAATACTCAGGCTCGGGATTGCTACTGGCTGGAGTGAATTCTGGCGGCACCCACTGCTGTGTGATTTGGGGCAGGTTAATCAACCACTCAGTTCCTCATCTGAAAACAGTCATAAGGGCATCCACCTCACGGGTGTTTACGAGGGAAAGCACTTAGAACAGTGTCTAGCACATGGCAAGGTCTAAATATGTGTTGACTTATTACTCACTCTCATATATATATATATATATATATATATATATACACACACACACACATACTTAGAGAAAATATGTGGAAATAGTTAACCTCTTCTACTCAAATACTTACATTTTCATGCTCATGGATTAAGAGGTTTTCTGTATTATTATTATTTTTTTTTTTTGTAAAAATAAACACTCATCCTGATGGAGCTTTAACCATTATGTCTACTGGCGACTACTGTCTTCCAGAAATACAGAAGCTGGAGGGCACTGCAGAACCTCCCTATTAAAACTCAGCAGGCACAAACATAAGAAACCCATAGCACATACAGCTGGAATTTTACGTTCAAATGAAATCATAAATATATTTTATTAAATGTTTTATTACTAACAATTTTCTTTAAAAAAAATCAAAAAACAAGTTAAATTTTTTTTTTCAGACACTTCCTTATTTCAGAGTGCAACTTTCTCCTGCTTTTCCTGGGTCTGATGTAAGGCTAGCTCTTTTCAATCAATATCACAGGGGAAGTACCATGAGAAAAAGTAGCAAAAGATGCAGCATTTATTTCTTTAGTACAGCTAAATGGTTCACCATTGCCAGTTATGATCTCTTTGCAGGTAAATAAAGGGGACTCTTTTTTGCCCACCCACCCCTTTTTACTCATGCTACATCAGTGGCGTGGTTTACGAGTACTGAAGGTCAAGATGTAGAGTTTTGGTAAATATCTTTCAGTTTTGTTTCATGATGAAATATAAGTAGTTACATTCATGCAGAATATAAGACACGGTCTTCAATGGTGTACAAGCCCTGTTAAATCTGGTCCTCATGTTTGCTCTCCATCCTTTCTCCTGCCATTCTCTATTTCCCCCTCCACTCCATCCATAATAGCTGCCTTTGGTGGGTTTAAGGAGCAGTGATGTTCAGTAGAATTTGTCCCTTTACTATATTTATTCTACTCTCTACAGTAAACAGTCTACTTTCCCAAAACAGAACATAAAATATTGCTGCTCTTTGACTTGCATCTGTACACTTTTGTAAAGTAGTTTTCTTCCCTCCAAATTCTATCTCAGGTTATTTTTCTCTAGAATTAAAAATCAAAAGAACATTTTAAAATGATTAAATGATCTCAGCCAAAAGCATATGTTAATTTTTAATTTTTAAATTTAAATCTGATTTCATAGAACTGTTTTCAGCCTCTTATTTTACACAGTGATCGCATTTTAGATACATAAACTTAATACAATACTAATACTTATCCAATACTCATCACAAACACTAATATGGTAGCCATTGTAAGCCAGGACTTGTTCTAAGCCCTTCATAGGTAGTAACTGATATAATCCTTACAACTCAAGAGACAGTAGCTCTTGTTACCATTTTACAGACGAGAAAATTGATCCATGAGTATTAGGTGACATGCTCAACATAGCTCACCTTAAGTGGAGCCAGGACTCAAATGCATGTTGTCTGGCTTCAGACTTCATTCTCTTAACCACTGTGCTCCACAGCCTCTTAACCATTTGTGCAGTGGACAGACATTAACAGTTTAAGAATCAAACATGAGCCAGAAGTGCCCATTTTTGTGCTAAATGTGATTAAAAACAATTTGTTCAATTGTAGCTTTTATGGAGAATGTCAATTTACTCCTTATCATCCAGGATCCAGAATTATGTCAATAAATGTGTGCAAATCCATGAACAAATCCATGGTATGCATGTGAATGCATGCTGGCATTCAAATCGGTGTCACCTGCCATTTAGCCATTGACTAGCTCAGCAGGAAAATTGTGTGTAACTGGAAGAATGCACACCTGTGATTTTCTGAAGCCATATTTAAAGAGAAGACTGACATCCCAATACCAAACTTGTCAGCAACTTCATCCCCTCTAGTCAGAATTGCTGAGTTCCTGCTGACACATGTAGCCTCTGCTTGTCCTTTGTCACATATGGGCTTCCCCTGCAAACTGTCAGGGACTTGTCAGAATTGATCAGCAAGTCTAAGGTCATTCCTCAGTGATGGACAAGTCTGGACAAGACAGCGTCCCATTTCTGGTTCCATGTCTCATACCGTATGAAAACTGATGTCCCCATTACTCTACTCACAGGATGAATGGTTACACACAGCGACAATGAGATATTTAAAGTGGGGGAGAAACCATAGGATAAACTCGACCTTCAGTTATTTTTTAAGAAAATTTTTGATCTAATGATGGAAAAGTGTGCCTTATAGAAAGCTGTAGAATCTCCTCTCTGTATGTATGAATAAAACTGCCTGTGCTCCTTTTTGGAAAGTCAAATCATTAAACAACCAAATCCAGGCATATGGGAGTAGGAACTTGGTTGAATGACCCGAGGCCCTGATGGATCCCAGGATCTACAGCCACTGAGGCTGCAAATCTGAAAATAACTGTTACTCCATCTACCTTGAAATTTGGTAGAAATTAAGATTTGGGTTACTCTTCAAAGATCATTATTAAAGAAATGGTGGGTACTGTACTACTTAAATTATTCTTTCTGAAAGAGGAAAATGTTGAAAAAATCTTCATGATATTAAAAAAAGTCTGACGCCAATGAAATATAATTAAGAGACTTAAGAGACTGTGAAATAGGTATCATCCTTTTGGGAAAGAGACGGGAAATCATTGTAAACAGTCTAAAACTGTATACTGTATTGATAAAAAGAGAAAGGGATATAAGAGAACACTCCATTTGACAATTTACATAAATTAACAAACAAACATGCTCTCCTCTATCTTCTGGGCTTCCTAACACCCACCTTCTTTCATCTCCATACGTTCCTGACTTTTCTCACCTTGATCTTTCTAGCTAGGCCCTTTACATGCCCTTATAGATCTGACTACAAAATAACAAGAAGAGGAAAGAATCTCTCTGTCTTCCACATTTCCAGGATCCTGCCCTTATTTTGCCATCCTTCTCCCCTCTATAAAGCCCTTATAAAATAACTTTCATTTTAGCAAAATTGTTGGCAACAGATGAAGGGAAAATGGGAGAAGAAGACAAATGCTAGAGAAGAGTCCAATGCCAAACTTCCACTGCTTCTTTCTAAACCACAAAAAAGGAAATACAGGGAAAGAAGAAAGGAGATTTTAGTGGTAGATAAATATGATCCAAAATTTAAGCATCAGAAGCTTCCAGCGTTTAACAAAGACATAGTCAGTGATCAGGGTTCTGGTTTAAACTACCTAATTCCCAGTGATTTTTTTCCCCAACTGGAGAATAGTGAGAAAAGCAACTGTGAGCTCCGGGTACTGCAAACATTCAGCAATTCATATATATTAATCTCTGTTTTTATCTACCATTTTACTATAGAAAGAATAGGGATAAAACACTACAAAAAGATTCCAAATTGTCGCTGTTAAGCATCATGTATAATTTTCCAAAAATTTTGACTGAACATTTCAGAATGTCATGAAAATTGCCCAACTATTCATTGACTTGCTAGCTCATCACCATTCATGAGACCATTCGCATCTATTTGTTAAATGAAACAAAATTTTATAATTTTCCTAAATCATATTTATCTGTTCTACTTCCTAGGAAGTCAGAACATAAAATGACACATGTGGAGCTACCACACACCACCACGTCCATTCTGATGCACATCTCTAAGAGTTTTTCTCGTTGGGAAAATGACTTAAAATACACATTTCAAGCAAAACATTGTCACATTAAAAGTAGGAAATAAATCAAATAAATTAATATATTTATTACTATAAAAAACTATTCAGACATAAGGTTCATATACTCCACCCCTGATTATGTTTGTTTAAGAACATGAGAAAGGTACAACCCAGTTAGTTCATTTATGTAATGTGTGCTGGTTTATCCAGTCTATCGAATTCCCAAGGTTCAAGTAAAGTATAAATTACTGACTTCAGGAGTTGCAGTGATGTCTACTTTTGTAGGTACATATATTTTCACATGTGTGAAATAGTTCTCTCATGCTACCATAGTATCAAAAAGTGCCTACGCTTTTTCACCACTGAAAATTCAAGGTGGGTGTTATTAACTCATTCTCTGATTGTCATCAGGCTAAGGGTAACTGGATGCTAACGATGCATCTCAGGGTCCTTCAATGGTACCTGGCTTGGGACTAGGCACCTGGGGCCTCTGCTTTGTGTCCTTCTCTGCTCCCACCCCTGCCCATAGACAAGGAATCCAATGACCAATGGGACATGCTCACTGGAGCCTATGCTCCCTGATCCCCTCCACGTTTATGCTCGTGGTCCAGGTGCTCAGAACTGGGAATTCTCTGCCTCCACAATGGGGAGCTCACCTCTGGGGTCTATGTGAGCCTTTTGCTTGGGTCTGTCCTCCCAAAAGCAGACCAAGGAGTCAATATGTTCATCCCTAGGTCTGAGGTCAGTTGAGGGCGGTTGTTTAGGGTGGGGGACAGTTTAATGGAGCTTCATGCATGTGAGAATGACCATTACAAGCATTTAAGCCTCTTGCAAATATGGATGTAGGGTGCCAGATAAGAGCCTCCCTTCTTACCCCTGCCCCACAAATATCAGAGGTAGATCCTGCCTCAGGGTAACTGGAAAGGTGAATTTCTTCCAAGGTAGTTTCTTCCAAGGGCCCACCATTTGATCATGGGTGGGGTTACCTCTTCCAGGTCACCAAGGTTCCATTTGTTGTACCACTACAACAGGGATTTAAATGGTCTTTATAATAAATTAGTGTTGTAAAACTTTGAGGTTATATAAAAGCATATTTTAAGGAACTTCAGCTCATGACAAATGATTTCGAAGTTATAGGACAGTTACAGGTAAACAGATGACCTTATTCATCAGCCCCCAAATCAGAGTAAATGTGATTTAAAAGAGCAAAAATTTGGAGTGTGCATATGAAGGGTACTTGGATGAGCAACAGGCATTTATGACTTTAGGAGATGGTCCTGTAACTAAAATTGCTTGTAAATTCTGCTCCTCCCCTCCACACACTCAAATATTGACCACTTAAAAACATCTTAAATTGTTAATTCTAACATTTACATCATTGAGACACCAACAAAGCTGAGCACTATCTACCCTCTCCTTAAAGAATATATTTGTGATAAATCAATAGTGCAGCAGATTCACATATTATTAAGCCAATTGTCTCTCAAGATATTAACAGTGTTGATTTCTGAAAAGAAGACTAGCATTTTAAAAGCCAAACTGACTTTATCAGATAGGACAGATTGCTGCTTGTCTAACTGACTTAGTTTGTGTGACGGAGCGACACGACGCCTTTGGGTTCACAAGTCCTTCAAAACCAAAGATCCATGCTAATAGAAACCTTTTCAGCATAAAGCACCCAACAATCAGAGTTAAAGTTTTATTTATTGGCTTTGACCATCTACTTCTGTTATCAACCATAAGGGCCCATACACTTCATCAACCCCTAACAATAGCCGCAAGCCTGGACAATCTGTCTTGTGTCTTCATTGGGCAAGACTTCAATGGAACAGCCTCGATTAAAGAGCAGCCCACGCATAAAATGGAAACTCATTAAAATAAACTTTTTCAAAGGGGGAAACTTCAGTTCCAATTGAACTGAACTGTTTTTATTTCAAAGATGAAAGGTCCATTACCCAGCCATACATTCATGTGCTCTTGGCCCAAGTGCTTTCTATTTGACTATTTTAACTTTAGGTTCCTTCCCATGTCTTTTTGGAGGCTTTAGAAACATAATAGGAATTCAGCCCTTATTGAGCCTGATTGGAACATAGTATCTGTGAACCTCTTAATAATACTTTAGACCTTTATGGTTTAATTTGCAATGGTGTCCCTTTTGTCTGCCTTTCTGGCCTTTAATCTAAGGCACAATACACCCACTTTACATTTATTTGCAGAAAAGCCCTGAATAGCTAAGGATTTTTTTTACTATGTCTTTTAGAAATAATGATTTTTGAAAACACACAGGTAGGGTCATTTATGTAATGCAGAGCTGAACAAAAGAATGTTGTCAAAGATAGCTGTTGCCAATTGTTTACCTGAAGACTGACTTATAGCTTGGAGCCTGAAAACTTCACCTTGAACTTATCACGATGGCAATATCAGTGAAAGGAACAACACAATAAAATGAAAAACAAAATCAAGAGACTGGGAAAATCTGTGTTATGTGAAAATATCAGCCAACCTATAAAAGAATAATATAGCTGGTATTAACTGAAGCAAATAATAATATTCTCAAAGCTTTAATTTTATATGAATGGCCATTAAGTGAAATGAACCACAATCATGGTTACTTAGATACACAGAATATTCAGAGAAAATGTTAATGCCTAAAGCAATGCAAAAAACAGGTATGTGTATATAACCAGAAGGAAATTAAACACTGTAAGGAGGGCTATGTTTCATTATAAAATTTTAAGTCATGCAACTTTGAGGCCAAAATGTATGTCATGTACATATTTTAACAGACAAATCTGTTAAACAAATATAAATCTATTGTAACAAAAACATTACTTTAAATTCAGAGGTAGAAAAACATAAATTATGTAAGTATAAGTCTACATGTGGATGTATTTTAAATTTTATAGTAATAAGTAGCATAATGTTCTCTGTATAATGAAAATGTCATATAATTTTTCAGCAAAAATTTTCAGCAGAATTTTCTAAGAGTTTCTCAATTATTTTTATCTTTAATATACTTGTATTTACTTCCAAAAGTTTTGTATTTACACAAAAATTTATTGAGAATTAAATATTTAAATAAAACATTTTTCAACAAGCAAAAATCTATTACTTCAAAGCAAAATAGAAGATATTACAAAGTCACCCAAAATCACAAACTATAGAAAACATTTGATTCTTGCATAGTTCTTTACCTGTAAAGACAAAGTCAACTTTCTTTTCTTTTTCGGTTTGCTTTTTTTTGTTTTTAAGAGGGAAAATATTAAACCATTGATTTATTAAATAAAACCATTTATTTTAACCAAAAAACAAACAAGCAAGCAAAGAAACAAAACCTGCAACACTGAAATTACAAACAACTCTTGCATTTAACAAGTTATACAGCTAGCTCATCTATAAGACAAATATCACTCCTGGCTGTTAGAAAGTGCTAGACCAATTTTTTTTTTTTTTTTTTTTTCCAATTCCTGTAACTTTGCTCACCCAGGATCACAGTAAATATCTTAGTTTCTCTTTTTATTGTATATTAGTTGATATAGGTCTTATCACATTTATGCTTTTATTTGGAGTTCTAAATACATAAAAAAGAGAAATTAATTAAAATAAGCAACAACCCTTCAGAGAAAACTAAAACAGGCCCATCTCACTCTAAGCAAAACCAACATAAAAATAGGTGAAGGATTAGAAGATTAATATTTGCAATGAATAGTACAAATATCCGCAGCTTTTAAAACATATATTACTTACAAATGTCCTGGAATATATCTCATACACAAAATGATACTCCATACACACACACAGACACACACACACAGACACACACACACACACAAATGTTTTCACTTCTTGTATTATTCAAATAAGTCCACAGATTCAGGATTGCTCTACCAGTAATGTTAGTTCATAAAAATTTGTTTTTTGTTAACCAAAGGCTGTTCTTGTATAAAAAGTTAATTATAAGCCTTGCATTAAATATGAAGCATTTATATTTAAAAAATACATAATGGGGGGCATACCATGCTTTTCTTGTTACCAGAAGATTGAGTCATGAAGTTCTGAAACTATGATTAATTTGTTTTTTATTGATGGTTGGCCCTTCTTGATATACAGTTTCCCATAGCTTGAAGATGAATAAGCAGTAAGTTCTGTTTTCTGAAAGTAAAGTTCCTTTTTCATCTTAAGCAGCATCTTAATGGAAACATGTATGCTAGAAGCCATAGCCTTTCTAGGCCACACATCCAGACTGAAAACAAGAGCAGTTAAAACCTTTTCAACATATGCTACTCAGATCTTAAATGGCCCATCAGAGAAGTTCCCCAAAACCTACTCAGTACTAAAAATTTGGCTATGAATATTAATCATAAAAATCATTTCAATAAAACAAACAATATTTTACTTCAACAAATCACATAATTTTGGAATAATTTTTTCCCAAAGTATTAAGTGGTAAATATCTTTTTACATTTGGATACAAGGATATTATCTACTAAAGATAATCGACCATAATTATGCTTTTACTTTTGCACTGAAATTGCTGCATGTCAAAAAAATGAGACAGCACAGCAGCTTTCCCATTTATTTACACATGCTAATAGTTATGTCTGAGATATTTATGATTTTCATTTTTATAAGTTCATTTGATGCTCTGCTAGAAAAATTGAGATTCTGCATAGCAAACTTAAGAGAAGCAAACAGATGACTTAAAGAGTGTGTGGAGTAGAGTGTTTCCTGGATGAGAGGGGGGCAGAGTTTTCTTTTCTTTTCTTTCTTTCTTTCTTTCTTTTTTTTTTTTTTTGCCTTAATCCTCTCATTTGATTTAGAAACATAAGGCCCTGTTCACTTCATTTAAGCCTCACAATGACTGGAAGCCTGATCAATCTGCCTTGTGTCTTCTTAGGGTGAAACTGCAATTGAGCGGAAGCAACAGATGAACAAAGCCCACACTGAAATCCGTAGCTCATTAAAATAACGTTAAAATAGAGTAAAATCTCAATTGTAAGTGAATTGTAGTTGGCTTTTTTTTTTTTTGACTGCCAAATACATTTGATTAATAAACTATACGATCATCAGCACTGAATCAGTGGTCTTAAAAAATAAATTTAAATGAATGTCTCAGTTCTTTTTAAAAAATTTGAACATTTTGAAAAAAATTTGGAAATAGGCTTTCACCAGGTACTAAATGAGATAACTTTGCAGCATGCTCCAATGACACATCCCCTCAAAAGACATGATTCACAGAAACCATCTCCAGTATACTGAGGAACTGTCAATGTGACATTTCAATTTTAAATTCCTATGCTGTATCATAGGGAAAATTTCTATAAATAAATGCCCCCTGATTTGCTCTGCAACAGTCTACCCAAACACCCAATAAGTAAAATTTTTAGAACTAGTTTGTGAACTTTAAGTAACCCAAAAGTTCAGTAGGCACACACACACAAGTAAACACACTATCTCTAACAATCTGTCTTCAAGCTGGCCCTGGGTCCCAGTCTGCACAATCCAGGAATGAAGCTCTATGAACACACTTGAAGAAGGGAGAGGCAGGGCGTGTGGAAGTTGGATTACAGTGGGGAACATGTATCCATTCTTATGTACGTCTGATGGGTTTTTGATAAAAGGCATAATCACAGGTCTTAGAAACCACTTATGCAATCTGGTGGTATCTATTAAAATAAAAAAATGCACATACAAAAACCTCATCTCTGGGAAATCTATCCCACAGAAGTAAAAGCAAATAGGAAATGATCCAGAAACAAAGATATTCAGTGCAGAATGGTTTCTAGGGGCAAAAATTAAAGCCCAAAAAAAAACAAAAAAACCACGAACAAACAAAAAAACTCAAATTAGATAAACAGAGGAAAACCTGTGGAGCAGCCATACTATGGAATATTATGTAACCTTTAAAAGAATGTTTTAGCACTATACCAGGTGATTAGAAAAAATTCCCATGAAGCATTGTTGAATGAAAAGTAAGCTGCAGAGAATACATTTTTAAAAAAAACTAACAATAGCCAATCTCTATATACACCTGTTTGCATATCACGCACGTATGTCCTAAATACAGCATCATGGAGAAAGGTTTAAAAGACTATGTGTAGCAGGCTACTGATACAAGCATGCAAAGATGCTGGGTGTGGTGGGAAGGAGGAGTTGGCAAAGAATGTGGGCAGTGGTGGTGGAAAGTTGGTTGGAAACCAAAAGAATTACTTTTTTAAAGGCACTTCAATGAAAAAAGCATATGATTCTAATATATCTGATTTTTATGATAAGCATGGAATGTTTATAAAATCAGATTGAAACAATGAAGCTATTTTCATAAATAAAGAAGAGATGGCTGAGAACCAAGTCTGGTTGGAAGCTTGTCAGGCCATGGGTTAGCTTTGCAGGTCAATTCCCAACTTCTCCACTTGTGTGCTCTGAGATTATGGGAAATCTCTGGATTTCTCTTAAGCCGGCTTTCCACAACTGTGGAAAGTGGGGTAAAAATAAAGTGCTCTTCAGTGAAATAATGCACCTAGCAGAAGTTATGTCCACAGCAGGCTCTCAATATGTTGTGATTCTTAAATCTCTCCCCCTACTCTCACCCTAATCTTTAGGGAGGGGAGGTGACTTTAGGTTGAAGAAGCTGCTAAAAGCATCTCAGATTTAACACACAGGTACCCTGCAGGGTCTGGGCCTGCCAGGCCAGAGAAGGGAAAGCAGGGAAAGAGGGAGGAAGGGAAAGAAGCAAGGAGGGACAAACTTCTTAGGTATGTTCTGGGTGATGAGACTAAACAATAGGACAATGACCCCCTTTGTTCAATGCAGTGATAGAGACAAAACGACCCAACTGTTCAAAAGCTGAGTGCT
Organism: Choloepus didactylus; assembly: GCF_015220235.1. Classification (NCBI taxonomy): domain Eukaryota; kingdom Metazoa; phylum Chordata; class Mammalia; order Pilosa; family Megalonychidae; genus Choloepus; species Choloepus didactylus. The sequence continues at coordinate 21,021,564 of NC_051320.1, forward strand.
GACAATCTACCTGGTGTTTATTCTCCTTTATCCTGTCCCGACTTCTCTAACTTGCCCCACCGAAGGCCTCCTCCTCTCTGAGCAGCTGAAGTTGTGAGTTGGGCTCAGTACTCCCATCCGCTTCCCTGACGGGTGCAGGGTCAGAGATTTCTGAGCAATCACAGAAGAAGCAGACGGTACCTTTCATGGATATCTGGTTCCCCTGTGAGGATCTGACTGACATTTTTTAATTAAACTGGTCCACTGGAGTTTAATTAAGGTGTTGTCTTCTTGAGAGGAAACTAAATACATCACTTTCATGGAACAAGCATTTGGGATAAGAAACCTCCTTCTTTCAGCTCTTAAAAAAGATCCCCTTCGTTGTTTCTCTCCCTCTCAAACCTTTATACCTATTAATTAGCAATGTTTCAGAAGAATTTTAAATGACCAGTAGACCATTCCATGAAGCTATGTGAATCTACAAAATCATAGAGACTGATTATCTACCTTGGGAGATGAGAAAGTCCTTCATTTTAATTCAATTTAATAGAAATAAACTTAGAAATATGTACTGAGAAACAATCCTGTAATGACACAAGCTCTTCAAGATACTTTGAATCCCACAGGAGAAACCCACAATATTAAAAAAACAAAAGTATATATTCAAAACAGCTTCTGTCTTAGTTTCCTAGAGCTACCTAACAAAGTAGCACAAACTAGGAGGCTTAAAATAATACAAATTTATTGCCTCACAGTTCTGGAGACCAGAGGTCTGAAATCAAAGTGTCGACAGGGCCATCCTTCCTCTAAAACCTGTAGGGGAGAATCCATCTGTACCTCTTCTGCCTTCTGATGTTTGCCAGCAGTCCTTGGTATTCCTTGGCTGGTGGATGCATCACTCCAGACTCTTCCTGTCCTCGTATGGCCACCTCCCCTGTGTCTCTTCTTCTGTTCTTATAAGAAGGCCAGTCATACTGGATTAAGAGACCATCCGACTCCAGTATGACCTCACCTTAACTACTTCCATCTGCAAGGACCCTGTGTTCCGGTTTGCTAATGCTGCCATTATGCAAAATACCAGAAATGGATTGGCTCTTATAAAGGGGTTTTATTTGGTTACAAAGTTACAGTCTTAAGGCCATAAAAGTGTCCAAGCTAAGGCATCAACAACAGGGTACCTTCACAGAGGAATGGCCAATGCCATCTGGAAAATCTCTGTTAGCTGGGAAGGCATGTGGCTGGCATCTTCTTCCTTTGTTCCCAGGTTGTGTTTCAAAATGGCTTTCTCCCAGGATGTTTCCCTCTAGGCATCTGGGGGTATTCTCTTTTTCCCAGGCAAACTGTGGAGTAGCAAAAGTCTACTTTCAATGGCCATCTTCAAAATGTTTCTCTTGGCTGCAGCTCTTCAAAATGTCACTCTCAGCTGCTCTGAGGTCCTTCTGTTTGTGAGCTCTTTTATATGACTCCAGTGATTAAATCAAGACCTACCCTGAATGGGTGGGGTCCATATCTTCATGAAAAAAATTCAATCAAGAGGTCATACCCTAATCAAAGGTGTCACTGACAGTTGATTGAGTCACATCTCCATGGAAACATTCAATCAAAGGGTTCCAACCTAATCAACACTAATATGCCTGCCCCCACAAGAGTGCATTAAAGAACATGGCATTTTTGGGGAAAATAATACATCCAAACCAGCACACCCTATTTCCAAATAATTCACAATCTGGGGTACCAGGCATTAGGACTTCAACATATCTGTTTGGGGGATGCAATTCATCTCCTAAAAGCTTCCTATTTTGGAAAGAGCACTGGACTTGGAGTTAGGAGAGCCAGCTTTGGCTTTCGTCCTTCTGTTTTCTGGTTCTGTGGCCTTGAGCAAACTACCTAACTTCTCTGAACATCAGCTGTGTAATGTGTCAGGTTGGGTGCTACACTTCACTGGGTTTTGGTGAAGATTAAACGAGGATCTGTAGGTGACAGTCTTGCATGAACTAGGTGGAGCTGTGCAAATGTCAGGGATTATCATTTTTGTCTGGGGCACAGAAATGAAAGGTATTCAAAACAATTTTCTTTTGGAAAGGCAGTAGAGAGTAACTGATTATAGAACCACAGGCTTTAGAGTCAGAGTCTTGAGTCAGCCACTTACTAGCTGCATTTTCATTAGATAAAAGAACACAAGTAAATATCCAGCCTATGTTTGACTCAATATGGCTTATTCATTCCTTTATCATTTACTTATTCAACAATCATTTTTTGCAGACTGAATCTGGCAAGGTCCCTGCTCTCCCTAAAATGGGAAAAATCATACCCATCTTCATTTCCCAGAAGTTCAGAGTTAATGCATGTGAAGTGCCTGGGACAACTGCTGACTTACAGTAGATAATCAAGAAATAGTAGGTCCTGTTGTTTCTTTGTTATATGACTAAGAACAAAGCAACAAGAAAAGCATTCCTGATACAGTTGATTTGATTTTTTTTTTAATCTGAGGAATTTTAAAGGTTTGAAATACCCTCATTTTATGTTTGTTTTTCATATTACTCCTACTTAAGTAATAGGATCATCCGTATAGCAGACAATGCTGACCTCCCTCCCCCCAACATCCTTTTCTTGTTTCTGTGTACACCATGCCCCCAGAACTTGGAATCTAGTGCTTTCTATGGGCAGCACCCGTGGCTCTCCAGAAGCCAACTCTCAGGTCACTTGGCCACAGATGCAGAGTGGGCAGTGTCTGAGGGTTTATCAGCCGTCCCCACATCCTGTTAACTATTAACCAATGACTTGGGGTAAGGAAGTATGAACTTTCAGTGCATATAAATACACATTCTGCAGGGTTAGGCTGAAGCTCTGGGAGACTCTGCTGAGTTCTCACCTGCATCTGTTTTCTCCTGTCCCTCCTGCTTTCCAGGCTTCAATAAGGTTTGGCCTGCACTGTCATCTCCTTCCGAGGATCCAAACTAAGACACTGTGCTACTGTGAAGTCTCCTGTACTTTATTTTGCTTAATTTGGGGGCCCCATTTTTCATACACATTTCTTTTAAATGATAAGTGCAATAAGTCACCATTTCTCTTTGCAGATTAGATTTCCTAAGGATAAAATTCTGAGCATTCATTGCTCTCATTGAATAAGTTTTTCCTCAAATTCTGTTCACCTGAGATCTTTTTAATGTATATATAACTAATGAATCAGTTTTCATAATAATTCTCATGAATTAGGTCTTCACACAATGTATACATTGATCACAATAGTAAATGACATAAAGAACCTGCCTTCATAAAAAGAATAATTATCATAAAGATTCCAATATCAAAGCAACCGCATCCATCCCACTACTTCATTCTTCTAAATTCAAAAGGACTATAGGGAACAGTTGACTAAGTAGAAAGCTTTAGGCGAAGATTATGCTAATATATTTGCCAACAACGTCAGGGAAAGTCAGCCTAGAAAGACCCATGAGAACAGCCTGAAGTCTTTTTAGGCTGAAAGACTTAAAACCAATACTCCAAGTTCCCTGCCAGAGTGATCTGCTTTGCCAATTCAAGACAGCATTCCAAAAGTAGCTTCCATGCCCAAACACAGGAAATTAAGCAAAAAGGTAAAGCTTTAATCACACCAGGATTCCAACCTTTGAAGAACCATGGTGTTAATTTGAAATGTATCTGGATATTTCACCAAAGTGTGGAGCAAGAACATTTAAATGAGTCTCCTTCATTGTCATCAGTTATCTCTTCATCCTCTCATTAATTCACAACCACAATGGAGAAGCTATACTTGCCACTCAAGTGGACACTCAGGTCATAAGTCTTGGGTTTAGCATGCAGTACCTGCTGTGGTGCATATTCTTCTGCTAATGAGCATGCATAACTCTCCATCCCCAAGGAACTGCCTCTGCACATAAAAGGACACATAATTTTTATAATGCTGGGAAAAAGTAAATACAGCTCATTGAGTTTTCTATGGGAGGATTTAGAGAGCGTAATTATCATGCACCGCCAGTATATCTTCAGGCATTAGGCTGGTTCCTTTTTAAGGCTAGGGCTGTGTTTAAGTTTTTAAATATTATACAACCAAGTTGTCAAGTATATTTGTTACTAAGTATAAGACAAAAGCAAATTTTAGATCCCACGGGTGCGGTCAGTGGTCAGCACCTGCGGGTCCTTCCCAAAGGGCAGGTCACAGGCCACTGGACCCTGGTGGCTGCAGACAGAGAGGGAAATTCTGGATTGTGGACTCCCCCTCCCACTCTCTGTTAGCTCCCTGTCTTAACAGGGGAAAGCTCAAAGGCAAGGCACCATTTACATCAAAAACACTGATGTGCAAAGGACGTTTCTCCTTCTGGACATATTCAAATGTTAAGTTTTTATATTTGGTGAGGAGCAGAAGAAAGCATTATATTCCCTCATAATACATAGGAAGTGTTCTGCCAAGTATCTGACACATACCAAATGCTCCAAAAATGTGAGCTGCTATTATTATTATCATTGTTACTATTATGATCATTAAGAAAAACTCCAGGGAATTATCACATGCTTCTTTTTTAAAAAAAAAAAAAGAGAAACAAATGAAATTCAAGTCCAAAATGTTTAGGGAATGCCTGCTATTTCCTAAAGTCTGTGAGAAGGATAGTGACTTGGAGACAGAGGAGCCAGTTGCAAAGTTTGCACTTTATGTAACTGGTCACACTATTAGACTGTGGTAACTGAGATTTGAACTGCGTTGCTGGAGAACTGGTGTTACTTAACTAAAAAGCGGCAACTGAAATTCACGTGTATCAGAACCCTGCAAAGCAAGGACTGCCTGCATATGCACACACACACACACACATATATATATACTGAAAATGCATGCATACAAACACACCCACATGCATATAGAGAGAGTCATCTCTGATGAGTTTTTTCTTTAAGGAAACACTAATCCTGTTGTGGAAGAGTATTTTACATGAAATCCACCCATTTTTAAGACACGTATTCTGCCACTATATTGAACAATAGTCTGATGTGCTGGAGACAGAGAGTTTGGGATTCCTCAAGGCTAGATTCCAAAGTTCTCTTCACCCAGCAGATGTAAAGGAGCTTCTGATGCCCATATCGATGAAACAGGATGAGATGCCAACATTTCCCAACCACTCTCAGACCAAGTAGTGCTTATCTCCCCTGGCAAATAGCAAGCTGGGCTTGCAAAAAAGGATTTGCTCTCCCATCAGTCTACCATCCATACTTGGGCTCTTCTCTACCACGCTCTACCACTGCCTCCCAAATCACATCTGGAGAGGCAGCCTATGTGTAAAGACTGCCATAGACCTGGCATTTACAGAAAGTACCTGGAAATTCCTAGTCAGGTTTCGAGTCTCAGGTTAAGTCACTTCCACAGGGTAGCTCAATCTAAGTGAGCACTGTCCCCTTGAGACATTCTCTTTGTATTCTGTGCTTTTGCTTCATAGTTTCTGTGCTTTTGTTTCATAGGATTTATGTATTTATTTACTTTCTGCATCACTATAGTGCTTTCTGTGGGCCCAGGCAGTGTTCTAAGTGCTCTACAAAGACTTACAGACTTTAATCCTCATAGCAATTATAATCACAAATTTATTTGTGTAATAAATAAACTGGTCCATGTGCACCATGAGGACAGAGATCACATCTGTCTTGTTTAGCGTCTTCCCAGTGCTGAGGCCTGATGCCTAGCACATGCCGGGTTCCCAACAAATGTTTCTTTTATTGTAATCCTATGGGTTACGAGAGGGTTGTTTTAAAGCATTCCTAGATTGTACTACTGGGCTAACACAGATTTTCACTACAGAAAAGCATAAACACTTGTCTCTAAGTTTGCCTCTCTTTTTCCTCAAAGCATAGGTGTACTGGTTGCCTCAATGTTATGTTGGTCACATTTACTATCATAACTCAAGGTTTGGTTTCTGCTAAGAAAAAGAAATGGGGATAATATTTAAGGACCATAGGTCCTCTAGACCAGTGCTCTCTAAACATGTCTCCAATGAGTTCCCTGTCTTCAAAAATTGCATATTCCCTCAATACCTTTAAATTTATTAAAAAATGGATATACTGTACTATCTATGTTATATAATATATTACATGTAACATATATATGTAATAAAACATGTTTAAAAGCAGTTTTTAAAGGGTATAATTTTAAAATAGGAATGAATTTTTAACATTTTCACCTATACCTAAAATATTATATTAGACAACCCCCGGGGGTGAATGTCCTTTTGCTTCTGAGAACACTCAATGATAACTATCATCCAAGAATCAAGATATCTAAAACAATGAATGAAATTGTTAGGAAGTCTTTGTGCTTACAACCCTACTGTGGAAATAAACACAAACTGTGGATATGTCACTTAAATGTAGATCTAGATTTTGTCTTTTTCACACAAAAAGCACCCATATAAACCCCAAATTAGTAACTTCTTCAACTTCTACCGGTATTAGATTAGAATTACTACAATTGTCTGACATGTGTTCCTTACAGAATGTCCTAAAGACAAATGAACTGAAAAAAAAAAAAAGAAGAGAAGGAAGGTTGGGAAAGAGAAACAAAAAATGCAAACGAATCTGTAAATACTTCTTTGCTTTAGTCAAAAGTTTAACCCCGCCTGAAAAAACATATATATTGCTTCATTAAATTCCTGGGAATTTCATGGAATTGTTTTTGATTGTTTTCTTTCTTTAATTTTAGCCACTTTTCATCTTAACCATATCTATATCTTACATCTAATCTAATTCTGATCCTCTACTGAGTATAACAGATAAACTGTTTTAAATTCCTAACTAAATAATACATGAGGCTGTACTTTAAGTTCTCTAAGGGCAGGGATCAGATCTATCTTTTCCTCCATTGTGTCCCCAGCACAATAACAGGAAATATGTGTTTAATAAATAAATGAACAGGCAGGGAATATGTTCTTGAGGTCTCTATATACAGTGTTTCTGTGGTGAGTGAATAATATTACTAACTATTTTAAAAGATCCATTTAAAGATTATACCTCAATATAAAGAAAAAAAATTTAAGTTTCTTTTTCCTTAATTAAAAGAGAAAACAAAGAGAACAGCTACATTTTTTTTTTTAATCATCATTTTATTGAGATATATTCACATACCACGCAGTCATACAAAACAAATTGTACTTTCGATTGTTTACAGTACCATTACATAGTTGTACATTCATCACCTAAATCAATCCCTGACACCTTCATTAGCACACACACAAAAATAACAAGAATAATAATTAGAGTGAAAAAGAGCAATTGAAGTAAAAAAGAACACTGGGTACCTTTGTCTGTCTGTTTCCCTCCCCTACTTTTCTACACATCCATCCATAAACTAGACAAAGTGGTGTTTGGTCCTTATGGCTTTCCCAATCCCATTGTCACCCCTCATAAGCTACATTTTTATACAACTGTCTTCGAGATTCATGGGTTCTGGGTTGTAGTTTGATAGTTTCAGGTATCCACCACCAGCTACCCCAATTCTTTAGAACCTAAAAAGGGTTGTCTAAAGTGTGCATAAGAGTGCCCACCAGAGTGACCTCTCGGCTCCTTTTGGAATCTCTCTGCCACTGAAGCTTATTTCATTTCCTTTCACATCCCCCTTTTGGTCAAGAAGATGTTCTCCGTCCCACGGTGCCAGGTCTACATTCCTCCCTGGGAGTCATATTCCACGTTGCCAGGGAGATTCACTTCCCTGGGTGTCTGATCCCACGTAGGGGGGAGGGCAGTGATTTCACCTTTCAAGTTGGCTTAGCCAGAGAGAGAGGGCCACATCTGAGCAACAAAGAGGCATTCAGGAGGAGACTCTTAGGCACAAATACAGGGAGGCCTAGCCTCTCCTTTGCAGCAACCGTCTTCCCAAGGGTAAAACTTATGGTAGAGGGCTCAACCCATCAAACCACCAGTCCCCTATGTCTGTGGTCATGTTAGCAACCACGGAGATGGGGTAGGCGAATACCCCTGCATTCTCCACAGGCTCCTCAAGGGGGCACTACATCTTTTTTTTTTTTTTTTCCCCCTTGTTTGTCTTTTTTCTTTTTTTTTTTTTTTTTTTTTTTTTAACTTTCCCTTCTTTTTTCAAATCACCTGTATGAAAAAAAAAGTTAAAAAGAAAACAAACATACAATAAAAGAGCATTTCAAAGAGACCATAGCAAGGGAGTAAGAAAAAGACAACTAACCTAAGATAACTGCTTAACTTCCAACATGTTCCTACTTTACCCCAAGAAAGTTACATAATATAGCAACATTTCAGTGAACTTGTTCCTACTACAACCATCAGAAATTAACAGACCATAGTCATTTCTGGGCATCCCCAGAACGTTAAATAGCTTATCTGTTCTTCCTGGATTATTGTTCCCCCTTCCTTAATTGCTCTCTACTGCTAGTTCCCCTACATTCTACATTATAAACCATTTGTTTTACATTTTTCAAAGTTCACATTAGTGGTAGCATATAATATTTCTCTTTTTGTGCCTGGCTTATTTCGCTCAGCATTATGTCTTCAAGGTTCATCCATGTTGTCATATGTTTCACCAGATCGTTCCTTCTTACTGCCGCGTAGTATTCCATCGTGTGTATATACCACATTTTATTTATCCACTCATCTGTTGAAGGACATTTGGGTTGTTTCCATCTCTTGGCAATTGTGAATAATGCTGCTATGAACATTGGCGTGCAGATATCTGTTCGTGTCACTGCTTTCCGATCTTCCGGGTATATACCGAGGAGTGCAATCGCTGGATCGAATGGTAGCTCTATATCTAGTTTTCTAAGGAACTGCCAGACTGACTTCCAGAGTGGCTGAACCATTATACAGTCCCACCAACAATGAATAAGAGTTCCAATTTCTCCACATCCCCTCCAGCATTTGTAGTTTCCTGTTTGTTTAATGGCAGCCATTCTAACCGGTGTTAGATGGTATCTCATTGTGGTCTTAATTTGCATCTCTCTAATAGCTAGTGAAGCTGAACATTTTTTCATGTGTTTCTTGGTCATTTGTATTTCCTCTTCAGAGAACTGTCTTTTCATATCTTTTGCCCATTTTATAATTGGGCTGTCTGTACTATTGTCATTGAGTTGTAGGATTTCTTTGTATATGCAAGATATCAGTCTTTTGTCAGATACATGGTTTCCAAAAATTTTTTCCCATTGAGTTGGCTGCCTCTTTACCTTTTTGAGAAATTCCTTTGAGGTGCAGAAACTTCTAAGCTTGAGGAGTTCCCATTTATCTATTTTCTCTTTTGTTGCTTGTGCTTTGGGTGTAAAGTCTAGGAAGTGGCCTCCTAATACAAGGTCTTGAAGATGTTTTCCTACATTATCTTCTAGGAGTTTTATGGTACTTTCTTTTATATTGAGATCTTTGGTCCATTTTGAGTTAATTTTTGTGTAGGGGGTGAGGTAGGGGTCCTCTTTCATTCTTTTGGATATGGATATCCAACTCTCCCAGCCCCATTTGTTGAAAAGACCATTATGGCTCAGTTCGGTGACTTTGGGGGCCTTATCAAAGATCAGTCGGCCATAGATCTGAGGGTCTATCTCTGAATTCTCAATTCGATTCCATTGATCTATATGTCTATCTTTGTGCCAGTACCATGCTGTCTTGGCAACTGTGGCTTTATAATAAGCTTCAAAGTCAGGGAGTGTAAGTCCTCCCACTTCGTTTTTCTTTTTTAGAGTGTCTTTAGCAATTCGAGGCATCTTCCCTTTCCAAATAAATTTGATAACTAGCTTTTCCAAGTCTGCAAAGTAGGTTGTTGGAATTTTGATTGGGATTGCATTGAATCTGTAGATGAGTTTGGGTAGAATTGACATCTTAATGACATTTAGCCTTCCTATCCATGAACATGGAATATTTTTCCATCTTTTAAGGTCCCCTTCTATTTCTTTTAGTAGAGTTATGTAGTTTTCTTTGTATAGGTCTTTTACATCTTTGGTTAAGTTGATTCCTAGGTACTTGATTTTTTTAGTTGCTATTGAAAATGGTATCTTTTTCTTGAGTGTCTCTTCAGTTTGTTCATTTCTAGCATATAGAAACATTACTGACTTATGTGCATTAATCTTGTATCCCGCTACTTTGCTAAATTTGTTTATTAGCTCTAGTAGGTGTATCGTTGATTTCTCAGGGTTTTCTAGATATAAGATCATATCATCTGCAAACAATGACAGTTTTACTTCTTCTTTTCCAATTTGGATGCCTTTTATTTCTTTGTCTTGCCGGATTGCCCTGGCTAGCACTTCCAGCACAATGTTGAATAACAGTGGTGACAGCGGGCATCCTTGTCTTGTTCCTGATCTTAGAGGGAAGGCTTTCAGTCTCTCACCATTGAGTACTATGCTGGCTGTGGGTTTTTCATATATGCTCTTTATCATGTTGAGGAAGTTTCCTTCAATTCCTACCTTTTGAAGTGTTTTTATCAAAAAGGGATGTTGGATTTTGTCAAATGCTTTTTCAGCATCTATTGAGATGATCAATTGATTTTTCCCTTTCGAGTTTTTAATGTGTTGTAATACATTGATTGTTTTTCTGATGTTGAACCATCCTTGCATGCCTGGAATGAACCCCACTTGGTCATGGTGTATGATTTTTTTAATGTGTCTTTGGATTCGATTTGCAAGTATTTTGTTGAGGATTTTTGCATCTATATTCATTAGGGAGATTGGCCGGTAGTTTTCCTTTTTTGTAGCATCTTTGCCTGGTTTTGGTATTAGATTGATGTTAGCTTCATAAAATGAGTTAGGTAGTGTTCCATTTTTTTCAATGTTTTGAAAGAGTTTGAGTAAGATTGGTGTCAGTTCTTTCTGGAAAGTTTGGTAGAATTCCCCTGTGAAGCCATCTGGCCCTGGGCATTTATTTGTGGGAAGATTTTTGATGACTGATTGGATCTCTTTGCTTGTGATGGGTTGGTTGAGGTCTTCTATTTCTTCTCTGGTCAGTCTAGGTTGTTCATATGTTTCCAGGAAATTGTCCATTTCTTCTACATTATCCAGTTTGTTGCCATACAGTTGTTCATAATATCCTCTTATAATTTTTTTAATTTCTTCAGGATCTGCAGTTATGTCACCTTTTTCATTCATTATTTTGTTTATATGGGTCTTCTCTCTTTTTGATTTTGTCAGTCTAGCTAGGGGCTTGTCAATCTTGTTGATCTTCTCAAAGAACCAACTTTTGGTGATATTTATCCTCTCTATTGTTTTTTTGTTCTCTATGTCATTTATTTCTGCTTTAATCCTTGTTATTTCTTTTCTTCTACTTGGTTTAGGATTGGTTTGCTGTTCATTTTCTAGCTTCTTCAGTTGATCCATTAGTTCTTTGATTTTGGCTCTTTCTTCCTTTTTAATATATGCGTTTAGTGCTATAAATTTCCCCCTTAGCACTGCTTTTGCTGCATCCCATAGGTTTTGGTATGTTGTGTTCTCATTTTCATTCGTCTCTATATATTTAGCAATTTCTCTTGCTATTTCTTCTTTAACCCACTGATTGTTTAGGAGTGTGTTGTTTAACCTCCAGGTATTTGTGAATTTTCTAAGTCTCTGATGGTTATTGACTTCTAATTGTATTCCATTGTGGTCAGAGAATGTGCTTTGAATGATTTCAATCTTTTTAAATTTATTGAGGCTTGTTTTATGTCCCAGCATATGATCTATTCTGGAGAAAGTTCCGTGAGCACTAGAAAAGTATGTGTATCCTGGTGATTTGGGATGTAATGTCCTGTAGATGTCTGTTAAATCTAATTCATTTATCAGATTGTTTAGGTTTTCAATTTCCTTATTGGTCTTCTGTCTGGTTGATCTATCTATAGGAGAGAGTGATGTGTTGAAGTCTCCCACAATTATTGTGGAAACATCAATTGCTTCCTTTAGTTTTGCCAATGTTTCTCTCATGTATTTTGTGGCACCTTGATTGGGTGCATAGACATTTACGATTGTTATTTCTTCTTGCTGAATTGCCCCTTTTATTAGTATGTAGTGGCCTTCTTTGTCTCTCAAAACATCCCTGCATTTGAAGTCTATTTTATCTGAGATTAATATTGCTACACCTGCTTTCTTTTGGCTGTAGCTTGCATGAAATATTTTTTTCCATCCTTTCACTTTCAATTTCTTTGTGTCCCTGTGTCTAAGATGAGTCTCTTGTATGCAACATATTGATGGTTCATTTTTTTTGATCCATTCTGCGAATCTATATCTTTTAATTGGGGAGTTTAATCCATTTACATTCAACGTTAAAACCGTGAAGGCATTTCTTGAATCGGCCATCTTATCCTTTGGATTATGTTTGCCATATTTTTCCCTCTCTCTATTAATATCCTTTATTGTACCCATACCGAATCTCTTTAGTACTGAACCTTTCTCCAAGTCTCTCTGTCCTGTCTTTGTTTCTCTGTCTGTAGGGCTCCCTTTAGTATCTCCAGTAGGGCAGGTCTCTTGTTAGCAAATTCTCTCAGCATTTCTTTGTCTGTGAAAAATTTAAGCTCTCCCTCAAATTTGAAGGAGAGCTTTGCTGGATAAAGTATTCTTGGCTGGAAATTCCTCTCTCTCAGAATTTTAAATATATCGTGCCATTGCCTTCTCGCCTCCATGGTGGCTGCTGAGTAGTCACTACTTAGTCTTATGCTGTTTCCTTTGTATGTGGTGAATTGCTTTTCTCTTGCTGCTTTCAGAACTTGCTCCTTCTCTTCTATGTTTGACAGTGTGATCAGTATATGTCTCGGAGTGGGTTTTTTTTGGATTTATTCTATTTGGAGTTCGCTGAGCATTTATGATTTGTGTATTTATGTTGTTTAGAAGATTTGGGAAGTTTTCCCCAACAATTTCTTTGAATACTCTTCCTAGACCTTTACCCTTTTCTTCCCCTTCTGGGACACCAATGAGTCTTATATTCGGACGCTTCATATTATCTATCATATCCCTGAGGTCCATTTCGAGTTTTTCAATTTTTTTTCCCCATTCTTTCTTTTATGCTTTCATTTTCCATTCTGTCATCTTCCAGGTCACTGATTCGTTGTTCAACTTCCTCTAGTCTTGTACTATGAGTGTCCAGAATCTTTTTAATTTGGTCAACAGTTTCTTTAATTTCCATAAGATCATCCATTTTTTTATTTAGTCTTGCAATGTCTTCTTTATGCTCTTCTAGGGTCTTCTTGATTTCCTTCATATCCCGTACTAGGGTCTCATTGTTCATCTTTAGTTCTTTGAGTAGCTGCTCTAGGTGTGTCTCTTCTGGTCTTTTGATTTGGGTGCTTGGGCTTGGGTTATCCATATCGTCTGGTTTTTTCATATGCTTTATAATTTTCTGTTGTTTTTGGCCTCGTGGCATTTGCTGTCCTTGATAGGGTTCTTTTAGGGTTTGTAGACCAGTTGAAGTCCTTATCTCTAATTTATCAGATCTACAGCTTCGTGGAGTACACTTTCTCTAACTAACCAGCAGGTGGCGTCCACGAGCCACCTGTTCTCCACAAGCCAGATCTCCCCTGCTTAGCCTTTTTGGTGAGTGGGGGAGTAAGTCTTGTGGGGCCCAATTGGTGTCCCAAGCTTGCGTGTGTAGTTGGTGTTGCCTGCCCTGTATGTGGGGTGTGTTTCTGGGCAGTCGGGGAGGGGGGGTGGCCCTAACAAATCTCCCTGATGATCCTAGAGTTTTAAAGCTACTGCAATAGTCTAATCCTTCAGTTTAGTCCTGCCACAGTTTGTCTCTGCCACTGACCCACAAGTCTTTGGTATTGGCGTATGGCTCCTGAGACTTGCAAGTGGGCCCCTCTTCCAGGCTGTGCACCCCGGGTCCTCTGTTGAGGGATGACTGTGCTATGTCACAGGTGAGTGCCGTCCCCCCAGGGCAGTTCTGGGCTGCTGGGCTGTGTTGGGAGGCTCCCAGTCTGCTCAAATGATGGCTGAATGGGGCTCTGTTAATTCACACTGCTCCCCCTTCCCAGCTCTGGGACATTCAGCTGAGGTTGCAGGGAAGGCTAATGTCCACGCCCAGTTTTGTGGTGTGTGCCTGTTATTTGAAGCACTTCCGTCACACTGGGTTGTCTGGGGCAGCTCTGGGCTATGGGGCTGGCGATGGGCAGGAGTGTTTCCTGTCCACCAGGATGGTGGCTGTGAGCGGACACCCCCCTTTTCTTGGGAAGTTGTGTTGTTTAGTGAATTTTCTCAGCCACTGGATTATTGCCTTTTGTCTCAGAGCTCTCTTATTTCTGCTCTTGACTTGACGTGCCCAAATTTCAATTCTTTGAAGCTTTCTGTATTGAGCTTCTTAGAGTAATTGTTTTAGAAAAAGCAAAAAGGATTTAAAAAAAAAAAAAAAAAAAAAACGGCCCTCCTCAGAGATCTAATGGGTTATTGAAATGCTAATAGACAAAGCAACCAGGGCCATTAAGGAAAGGTGCCCTGGGCAGAGAGATCAGCCTTGCTTCGGGATTTGCATATGCACCTCAAGGCCTGATCTCCGCCCTTCCCCTTTCTGTGTTCACCAGAACTCCAAAAATCCTCTGCTTTTACTTTGGAGCTTCTCGTGTTGTTTTCCTTCTATGCCCGTCTCCTCTCTGCTGGGCTGGCTGCTCTCAGAGTCTCTGGTGTCTGGCCTCAGTCTATCTATGGTTGGAGTTTGAATCAGTAGAATGAGTTTCCGATGAGAGCAGCCACTGCAATTCTCCCTTCTCCTTCCTGGAGCTGACAGCCCCTCCTCCCCCGGGACTGAGCCTGGCAGGGAGGGGCGCGGGTCCCCTGGCCGCAAAAACTTACAGATTTCGGTGATCTCAGCAGTTCCACGTTTTCATGAGTGTTGTATGAAGTATGCCCAAAGACAGATTGCTCTGTGGTGTCCAGTCCACGCAGTTCCTGGCTTTTTACCTACTTTCCTGGAGGAGTAACTAAAACATACAGCTCACCAGTCTGCCATCTTGCCCCGCCTCGAGAACAGCTACATTTACAGGTCTATTTGACTTGGATCACTTTGATTATATAAAATCTCATCTGACAAAACTGAAAGTGATAACATCTACTAGCCAAAATCCAGTCCGCTCAGTATGTCATTAAAGATTATAAAGCATGATCCAGCTTTACTATCCTGCTAGTTTTCTCTTTAATGAGTTAAATAAAAGTTTAACACATACACTCCACATTTGTATGAGAATTACATTTTTAACTCCTAAAAGAATTAAATTTTCAAAGCCCTAGAGGTTCCACCAAAATGTCTGAGGAGCCAATAAACTGAGTTTCCTGAGAAATATACTTCTAAGGCTCTTTAATCCCAGTCTCATCATTTCTTTATTACTTTAGTGGAAGGAATTCCAGGAGACACTAGGACTTTAGCTTTGCTGACTTGAATTTTTCTTTTTTTTTTTCCTTCTGATTTGGGTTTGGTTTGGTTTGGTTTCTAGTTCTTGGCCTGGTTGCTTCTTTTTCTGGTTTGCACACAGCCAATAGGTTATTCCCCATGGGAATTAGGTTTTATGCTCTGAACATAAACTTGCAAAGAGACAGAAATTATTCTCTATCATGTGAGAGAAACAGAGAATTTTTTTTTTTTTTGTCTTTTTGCTTATCTGTCTGTGCAAGTGTATGTCTTACGTCCACCGGAAAAAGCAGAATAGCTCTTTCAGATCTGAACCAGTGAGGTTCCAGGGAAAACTGCCACCCCCAAATCTGCAGAGACAGTTCAATCTAAAGAGCCGCAGCTGAGATCAGCTGCCCTGGAACAGAAACCATTGGAGTCATAAACTGGTAGGAACGTATGAATGGCAATTCCGGAGTTTGAGTGTGGACTAGCATGAGAGAAACTTCGGGGGGCCTCAGTCTTAGAGGGGTCCTCAGATTTTTGTGGGTTTTACCTCCAGGAACCATACGAGGTTCTCACAGTAAAGAGCTGAGAGAGCTCCCCCTCCGGACTCTGTCCACCGGGGAGGAGGGGGGTTGTTACCATTCTGAAATACACCCAGAGCCTTCTCAATTATGAATCATGACCAACTCTCCAGGGAAAAGGCTTTACCAGAAACTTCTCCCACTTGGAGGAAGGGCATTCATCATCCTGCAGCCCCCACAGCCTTCCTGGCTCACCTGTGGGTGGGAGAAGAAGCTAAGAATCACTTCTGAAGGTCCCAGCCCCTGGAAAGAAGCCCACTGCAAATATGTCACTCCAAGACCAAGATTTAATCTTAAGATTCTAGAACACTTCCTCTCCCCCACACCTTACCACCACATCAGTAGGGCACCAGTACAGAAACATTGGTTTACAGCTGAAAGAGCTGGAAAAATAGACCCCATTTAAGGAGGAATTTTTAGAGAAACTCAAAGACAACAGACCCTAAGGAATTTGCAGCCTCTGGTAGTTACAGGTACAGCAAGCATTAAACGCATCCCAGCTCCTAGCAGACAGTCATCAATTCTCACATTGAAGGCCTATTTCCCTCAGTTCCTATACCTGATATAGCATACCCACCTTTCAACCAACAATTATATAGCATGTCAAAAGCAAGAAAAAACACAAAGCAAGCATCAGACCCAGATTCTCATTACAGAAGACTTCTGTTTTAGTTTCCTAGGCTGCTCAAGCAAATACCATGAAATGGGTCAGGCTAAACAATGGGAATTCATTCACTCATGGTTTGAGGCTGGGAAAAGGCCCAAAACATGGCGTCATCAAGGCAATGCTTTCTTCCCGAAGACTGCAGCATTCTGGTTTGGCTGCTAGTGATCCTTCATCCTTAATTCCTCCATCACATGGCAAGGCACAGGGCAGTGCTCCGGTTTCTCCCCACTCTTCCAGATTCTGTTGATGTCAGCCTCTTGCTTCCTGTGGCTTCTTTTCCCTTCTGGCTCCTTCTTCTGTGGCTTTCTCTCTCTCTGAATTTCATTCTCTTATAAAGGACTCCAGTAACAGAATGAAGACCCATCCTGATTGAGGCTGGACACATCTTCTTAACTGAAGTAACCTCATCCAAAGGTCCTGCTTACAATGGGTTCACACCCACAGGAAGGGATTAAATTAAGACCATGCTTTTCTGGGGTACATACAGTTTCAAACCATCACACTCCACCCTCTGTCCCCCAAAAGACATGTTCTTTCTATATGCAAAATACATTCATTCCATCACAATACCGAAAAAACCGTAAGTCATTTCAGAAACAATGTTTGATAGTATAAAGTCTATCAAAATTGGTTATGGGTGTAGTTGGTCCTGCGGCACAATTTCCCTCTGTCTGTGGACCCGTGAAACCCAGAGAACAAGTTATCTGCTTCTAATATACAATGGATGGACAAGCATAGGATAAACATTTTCACTCCAGAAGGGAGAAATTGGAAGGGGAACAGAGGTCACGTGTCCCAAACAATTGCAAAACTCAGCAGGGTATACTCCTTTAGATTTCAAGGTCTAAGAAGCATCTGTGGAATGATGTTTTGTCCTCCCAGCCCAATGAAGTGGCAGCTCCACCTCTTCCGAGTGCATGTGCAGGGGCCATGTCCTCCCTGAACACTGAGGTGAAGGCTCCATTCTCTCCAAGCATTGCTATGGCGGCCAGACTCTCCACAACCCCTGGGGCCCAGGCTCCACTCTCTGAGCACTGGGGAGGCAGCACTCTTCTGAACAACAGGGAGGAAGGCTTGCAGACTCATCCTTTCCACACATATGGATGGTCTCACTGTCTTGACCTGAGAAGATGTCTTTGGTCTAGATCTCAGCTCCCACTCTTCTGCCCTTGAAGTCATTTTTCCTTCAATTTGTCCTTCCTTCACTGTCCCTTTTAGTCCTAACTCGTTCTGGTTCCATTGACACAAATTATGCAAAAACTATGGTTTTGCATATATTTCAACAGGGGTCCAAAACCTCAGACAGTAGGACTTTCCACAGATCCTTCCTGGATAACTGCATTTTCAATTCTGTTTTCCCGTGAAATGGCTGACCAGCTCCACGTTCAAATAAACCCTTACATGCAGCACTATTTTGGGGGGACTCACTTTCCAAAAGCTTAGAATTTTCAAAACCATCAATTATTGGTTTCGTTGTGCCCAGGAGTTCAGTTCTCAGCTTATCCCTTTCCTCTCGCATTTTCTTATAAGCTGCAAGGAGAAACCGGGCTGTACTTTCCACACTTAGCTTTGAAATCTCCTCAGCTAAATATCCAAGTTCATTGCTTTCAAGTTCTGCCTTCTATAAGACACGAGAACTCAATTTCACCAAGTTCTCTGCCATTTTAAAACAAGGATTATCTTTTCTCCAGTTTCCAATAACACAAATATTATTTCCTTCTAAGGCTTCATCAGAAGTAACTTTAGCATCCATATTTCTATTAACAGTCTCTTCAAAGCAATTTAAACCTTTTCTATCAAGCACCTTACATTTTTCCATCCTCTACCTATTACCCAATTTCAAAACTGTTTCCACAATTTTAGTATTTGCAATAGCAGCACCCCACTCTACTGATACCAAAATCTGTATTAGTCAGGGTTCTCTAAGGAAACAGAACAGACAGGAAATATATGCACATATATTTTATGAATATTATGAAATTTTTTACAGAAATCAGCTGACATGACTGTGGGGATGGGCAAGTCCAAATTCTGTAGAGCAGGTCACAAGCCGGGGACTCTAGAGAAAGTTTTCAATGAATTCCCCAGGAGAAGCAGGCTGACTGAAATAGAGACGAAAATTCTCCCTTCTGTCAAAATCATCGCTTCTCCTTTTAAACCCTCAACTGTTTGGATGTGCTGTCTCTCACTGTTGAAGGCAACCTCCTCAGTTGATTGTAGACATAATTAGCCATAGATATGATCAACTACTGACGGTTTAAGTCCATGAAACATCCTCACTGTAACAATCAGGCCAGTGCTTGCTCAACCAAACAACTGGGCACCATAATCTGGCCAAACTGACACATGAACTTAACATCACAACTTCGCCTCATGCAAGCACAAAAAAAGTGGGTTGAAATATTTAAAGTACTGAAAGCAAAAACTACCAATTTAGTTTGGTAAAGTTTTTTTTATTCTATATCCACCAAAATTAGCCTTCAAAGATGAAGGAGAAATAAAGATTTTCTCAGACAAACAAAAACCGAGGAAATCCATCACCAGCCAACCTGTCCTGCAATTAATGCTAAAAAAAGTTCCTCAGGGAGAAGAAAAATGACATAGGCAAAAAAAGAAAAAAAAAAACTTGGCTCTATAAATAAAGGAGGAGCACTAGAGAAGGAAAACAGCAGAACACACATTCTTCTCAAGCTCACCTGGAACACTCGCCAAGGCATACCACATTATCAGCCCTAAAAATCACCTTAACAAATTAAAAACAACAGAAATCATAATAATGTATGTCCTCAGACTACATGGAATTAAACTAGAAATCAATAAGAGAAAGACAGTCGGAAAGTCCCTACATATTTGGAGATGAAGAAACACATT
This sequence comes from Choloepus didactylus, assembly GCF_015220235.1. NCBI lineage: Eukaryota > Metazoa > Chordata > Mammalia > Pilosa > Megalonychidae > Choloepus > Choloepus didactylus. The sequence continues at coordinate 21,040,944 of NC_051320.1, forward strand.
TATAAATAGCACACAGGTCAAAGAGAAATTTTTAAATATTTTGAACTGAATGAGAATGAAAATACAACTTATCAAGGTTTGTGGGATGCAGTGAAACTAGCACTGGAAAATGATTATGTTAGGGAAGAAAGAAGATGTATAATCAATAATCTAAGCTTGCACCATAGAAAACTAGAGAAAGAAGAGAAATTTAAGCATAAAGTAAGTAGAAAAAAGAAATAAAATATATAGTAGAAATTAATGAAATTAAAAACGAAATAATAGAGAAAATAAACAAAATAAAAAGCTGGTTCTTTGAAAAGATCAATAAATATAACTGATAAACCTCTAGCTAGGCTGAGGAAAGAAGAGAGAAATCAGTTTGCCGATATCAGAAATGAGAGGGGCCATCAGTACTAATTCCATGGATACTAAAGGATAATAAATGAATGCTAAGAACAACTCTATGCCCATAAATTTCATAAATGAGATGAAATTAATCAATTCCTTGAAAGACAAAAACTACCAAAATGCACACAGGGAGAAACAGATAATCTAAATAGACCTGTATCTATTAAGAAAATTAAATCAATAACAATTTTCCAAAAAGAAAGCACCAGGCCCATGTGGTATAATTGGTGAATTTGTCCAAATATTTCATGAAGAAATGTTACCAATTCTTCACAATCTATTCAAGAAAATAGAAGCAGCGGCAACACTTCCTAACTCATTCCATGAGGCCAGCATCATCCTAACACCAAAACCATGTAAAGAAAGGAAAATTACAGATCAATGTGTTGCATGAACATAGATGCAAAAATTCTCAACAAAACATCATCAAATGAAATCCAACAATATATAAAAAGAATTATAGAGGAGGAGGGAAGATGGTGGCATAGAGAGGAGTGGAAGCTAAGTAGTCCCCCTGGAACAACTAAAAAAAAACCACAAACAACTAGTAAATAATCCAGAATAACTGCAGGGGGACAAACGAGACCATCCACTCATCATACACCAACCTGAATTGGGAGGAATGCCTGAGAACACAGCATAAAATCTGTAAGTAAAACCTGCGGATCCAAGTCGTGAGACCCCCTCCCCCATAGCTCGAGCTGCAAAGCCTCGTGGTGCCAGAGAGAAGCTCTCTCCCAGCAAGCAAATAGAACTCAGCTGAGCTCCAACTGGGGTTTTAAGTAGCGAGTATGAATTGCTCACTACAGGTACGAATTCCCAAAAAACAGACAGAGGCTTTGGGTGACGACTGACCTTGGAGAGCCGGAGGGTCACCTTGGACTAGGTCTGAAGGGTACTATCTGTTTCTTTTTCGGCTCAGTGGAGAAAGCCCCAGCCATTTTCAGTTCCGAGTGCAGTGACTCAAAGAAGGGTGGAGACAGCACAAGCAGAGAGAGAGACCACTGAAATGCTGATGACCTCCCCCTAAGGGGGTCTATCTTCTCTAAGAGGAAAGGGGTGGGGCCCTTTCCATTCAGACCCAGACCCCAGAGCCTGGGGGACCATGGCCATACCGCCTCACACCAGTCAAGAATTATAGGCTAGCCAGCCTTCCCTCAGCAGAGGTCCTGGAAAATCACAGCTGAGAAGGGGGCCCGCTCGGAAAACCCAGGGACACTACGTCAATGCTGGTGGTTTGTGGGTCAGCGAAAGAGATGGTCTGGGGCAGAAATGAAATGAAGGCTTAGACTCTTGCAGCGGCCTTGACTCTCAGGGAACACCTGGGGGGTTTGAATATTAAAGCTGCCCTGCCTCCCTAGCCACCCAGACACACACCCTACATTCAGGGCAGATGGCTCCAGCAACACACCCAAACTGAGTTCACCAACTGAACCCCACAAGAATCATTTCCCCACACACCACAAGGACAAAGTTGAGGAGAACTGACTTGAGGGTATAGGTGACTTGCAGACGCCATCTGCTGGTTAGTTAGAGAAAGTGTATGCCACCAACTTGTATTTCTGAAAAATTAGATTGCGATTTTTTTTTACAACTTGAAAGAACACCATCAAGCAAAGCAAATGCCAAGAGGCCAAAAACAACAGAAAATCTTAATGCATATGATAAAACCAGACGATATGGAGAACGCAATCCCAAAGACCCAAATAAAAATATCAGAAGAAACACAGTACTTGGCACAATTAATCAAAGAACTACAATCGAGGAATGAAAACATGGCAAAGGATATAAAGGACATGAAGAAGACCATGGCATAGGATATAAAGGACATAAAGAAGACCCTAGAAGAGCAAAAAGAAGACATTGCAAGAGTAAATTAAAAAAATAGAAGATCTTATGGAAATAAAAGAAACTGTTGGCCAAATTAAAAAGACTCTGGATACCCATAACACAAGATTAGAGGAAGTTGAACAATGACTCAGTGTCCTAGAAGTCCACAGAACAGAAAATGAAAGAACAAAAGAAAGAATGGAGAAAAAAATCGAAAAAATCAAAATGGATCTCAGGGATATGATAGATAAAATAAAATGTCCAAACTTAAGACTTATTGGTGTCCCAGAAGGGGAAGAGAAGGGTAAAGGTCTAGAAAGAGTATTCAAAGAATTGTTGGGGAAAACTTCCCAAACCTTCTACACAATACAAATACACAAAGCATAAATGCCCAGCAAACTCCAAATAGAATAAATCCAAATAAACCCACTCCGGGACATATTCTGATCAGACTCTCAAATACTGAAGAGAAGGAGCAAGTTCTGAAAGCAGCAAGAGAAAAGCAACTCACCACATACAAAGGAAACAACATAAGACTAAGTTGTGACTACTCAGCGGCCACCATGGAGGTGAGAAGGCAGTGGCATGACATATTTAAAATCCTGAGAGAGAAAAATTTCCAACCAAGAATACTTTATCCAGCAAAACTCTCCTTCAAATTTGAGGGAGAGCTTAAATTTTTCACAGACAAACAAAGGCTGAGAGATTTTGCCAATAAAAGACCTGCCCTACTTCAGATACTAAAGGGAGCCCTACCAACAGAGAAACAAAGAAAGGAAAAAGAGATATAGAGAATCTTAACAGACATATATAGAACCTTACATCCCAAATCACCAGGGCACTCATTTTTCTCTAGTGATCACAGATCTTTCTCCAGAATGGACCACATGCTGGGACATAAAACAAGCCTCAATAAATTAAAAAAAAAATTGAATATATTCAAAGCCCATTCTCTGACCACAATGAAATACAAATAGAAGTCAATAATTTTTGAATTGTAACTCCACTATTTACCTCGTACATGATATAAAATACACAAACTCTAATGACAAATCAGTGGTTTTGAACTCAATGTAAAATATGTAATTTTTGACAAGAACTATATAAAGGTGGGGGAATGGAGGAATATAGGAACATAGGTTATGTGTCCTACTGAAGTTGAGTTGTTATCAAAGAAAAACAAGACTGTTATGGATTTAGGAGGTTAATTTTAAGCCCCACAGTAAACACAAAGAAATTATCAGAGAATATGACCATAGAGATGAAAAGTAGAGTATGGGTTAAGAGAAATGGGGGAAGGGGCAATGGAGAGTTAAGAAATGAGTGTAGGGTTGCGGTTTGAGGTGAAGGGAAATTTCTAGTAATGGATGGTGGGAAAGAGATAGCATTACAACATTCTAAATGTGATTAATCCCACTAATGGAATGCTAGGGAGGGGGTGGAATGGGAAGATTTAGGCTGTATATATGTTTCCACAATTGAGAAAAGAAAAAAAAAAGTCTAAATAGATGACAATTGAAGGCCAAGGACGACCCTGGATGGGATCTGAAGATGGAGGACAGGAGGCTCAAAGGGACACAGTTGAGACATAAGGAAAAAAAAAAAAAGGAAATATAGAATGTAAGCTTTTTATCAATGTTGAATTTTTTGTACTTCTTAGGTGCATTCAACGGGATTGCATAAAAGAATGTTCTTATTCATGGGAATTGTATATGTAAATTACAGTGTTTGTTCAAGGATGTGTGCAGCTAGCTCTTACATGTTCAGAAGACAGAGCAATAGATGATGGATGATAGATAGGGAGGGAGGGAAAGAAATAGCGGTGTGACAGCATGTTAAAGTTGGTGGATTGGGGTATTGGCGGGGGGTCAGGGTATGCCGGAGTTCTGTGTATGGGGTTTGTATTGTTTTTGCAAACTTTGAATTTATTTCAAAATAAAATAAAATGAAAAAAAAAATTATACACTATGACCAAGTGGGATTTCTCCAAGATATCAAATCTGGTTCAACATTTGAAAATCAATTAATGTAATCTGCCATATCAATAGACTAAAGAAGAAAAATCATAGACAACATCAATTAAAATCATAGATAACATCAATTAATGCAGAACAGGCATTAGATAAAATCCAACACACACCCATGACAAAAATTCTCTGCAAAGTAGGAATAGGGGAGAACTTACCCAACATGATGATAATTCTCAGCAAACTAGGAATAAGGGAGAACTTACTCAACTTACAGCATTTACAAAAACCTACACTGTATTTAATGGTGAATGATTGACTGCTTTGCCCCCCAAGATCGGGAACAAAGCAAACATGTCCACTCTCACCACTCTTACTCAATAACATGCTGGAAGTTCTAGATAATGTAATAAGACATGAAAACAAAATAAAAGGTATACAGATTGGGAAGGAAGAAATAAAACTTTATGCATAGACTATATAACTGGCTATACAGAAATCCCAAATCAACCAAAAAAGTCCTTGAACTAATAAGCAATTATAGCAAAATCACAGGACACAAGGTTCATATACAAGAGTCAACTGCTTTCTATATACCTGGAATAATAATTGGAATTTGACATTAAATATACAATACCACTTCCAACAGCACTAAAAAGTAAAGCACTTAGGTATAAATCTAACAAAACATGTACGGGATCTATATGTGAGAAACTACAAAATTCTGATGACAGAAATTAAAGATTAAATAAAGAGAGAGAGATTCTGCCTTCTAGGATTGGAAGACTCAATACCATTAGGAAATAAATTCTTTCCAACTTTATCTGTAGATTCAACACAATCCCAATCAAAATCCCAATAGCTATTTTGTAGATACCAACACAAAGACTAATAAATATAAACTTCCTAAACTCAGTTCTTTCTGAAAAATACATTAATTAGTTAAGGTAAAAACTATAATTAATATAAGTAATAGGAGCTATATTAGAAGGGGTTGTGTCAGAGAAGTAAGTTGCATATACAAGGTATCGGGAGGTATTTTCATCAAGGGAAATGTAAAGTATTGGTCTCTTCCCAAATGCAAACAAGGATAGCATAGGACATGATTTGAATGGATATAGAAAACCACTGAAAGTTTATAAAAAGTAAACTTCATTTTCCTTGGTTTATAAGTACCGCAAATAAAAAGACTGAAAAGAAGCACTGGAATGTGTTAAAATTTTGGCAAAGCTTCCTCAGTTCTGAGGGGTTTATTCATAAGAAAAAACAGCTCACAAATATTTTACTGCAAAATATTATATTAATTCAAAACGAGAATAATGCATTCCCTAATAAAATGGCAAATTGTTTTGGGGAAATTCTGATTTTCCTTTATTAGAGGTAGTAAAGGGTTATTTTTCTTTGTAATCTTCCACATCTCATCAGAATAATTTATTTTCTATGCTTGAACATTAAGGTTCATTATATTTTTCTTTCTTCTATTTTTTAAAAATATTGTATTGCTACTTTGATAAGGAGCCAAGCTAACACCATTATACCTTTCTGTCACCTACGATCCTCTCTTAATCAAATGACTATATTTCCATGGGTAACTCTTGATTTTGCTTCCCAAGACCAGGTCCTAGACTAATAAAAAATTAAAAAAAAAACTTTTTCAAGTTACTTTTTATACCTAAACTATCTCTGGGATTTCCCAGAGGGCTTCTGGGCAATCACAATTATTTGTTGTTTCACTTTATAAAAAGGATGCTAGAAATAATTAGGTTTGTTTAGTAGGTTCTATATTTCTTAATTAATTCCACACAAACTAGTTGTAAGAGCCTTGTGGAAAGAGTCACCAAATAAGGAGAAAAACAGCCTTCTGTAGGTTAATTTTGTATAGTACAATATCATTAATTTAAATAAGTCTCAGGCATAGATTTTTCAACATCATTAATGTTGTTCTTTCCCTCAGGAGAACCACAATCAAGTCTTTACAAAATAGTTATGTTTTATACCCTAATAGAAAATTGTACTCTCCTACCCATAAATATTATTGTGATCACTAACCAGACATTCAACACTGTTGTCAGTAGGTGGTTTCTGCTTCTCTCATGCATCCTGAAGTCTCTGCTATAAACTAATGGCTAGGAATTGTGTCTTCGGCAAAGAATGGCAGTCTCAGAACTGTGAAACTACCAGATATTCCCAGGTATTAATATTTCAAGGAATAGTCTTACGAGTTCAGTCTTCCAAGTTGACATCACTGAGACAACTGGCAGACCACACTAGAGGGCTGAGTCAGGATTTCAGAAAGACTCTTTTTTAGCCCAGAAACAGATCACATAGTAAAAGCAGACTGCTGACTCATGATCCAGGAGAATAAGAGTTCCATGGCACTGATGAGGGAAATCCAATTCTGGCTACATGTTTTGGAACATTGTCAATATTATTTTAATGTTCTATTTTCTGATGCGTGCGTGACCCAGACTTCCTTGTTCTCTTTGATCTCTCTCTAACCTTAAATTTAATAGACTATACTTTTGTAAAACTTTAAATATTCTTTAAATGTTTAAAATACATGAAGCAGGTCTATAAAATAAAGTTTCTCAATATCTTTCTGTTTGACATGTATTAAGATATCCAGGGGATGGCAAGATGGAAGTGGACAAAAAGAAAATTTATCATTATGTCCTAAGTTTTTTCATAAATTGTTGCCCCCAAAAGGATATGTGAGCAACTATCAAGTAGATAGTTTTATTTTTTTACTGGCTTCAATTTCTAACCACTTCCTGAATTACACAGCTCAGACCAATAAAAAAGAAAAACAGAAAAAAAGAAATACATTTTTCATTTGATTAGTTTGAAGCAGTAAATTCTTTCTTTCCATATAAAGAAATTGAACTTCCCTATGAACACATTTATTACATTGAAAGAATAATTTTATTAATTTCCTAAATCATTTATTTTACAATATTGTATCTCAAACATATTTTTCTTTTTTTTCTTTCTTTTTTTTTTAATTGTCTTTTTTTTCCTTATCTTCATTTTATTGAGATATATTCACATACCACGCAGTCATACAAAACAAATCGTACTTTCGATTGTTCACAGTACCATTACACAGTTGTACATTCATCACCTAAATCAATCCCTGACACCTTCATTAGCACACACACAAAAATAACAAGAATAATAATTAGAGTGAAAAAGAGCAATTGAAGTAAAAAAGAACACTGGGTACCGTTGTCTGTTTGTTTCCTTCCCCTATTTTTCTACTCATCCATCCATAAACTAGACAAACTGGAGTGTGGTCCTTATGGCTTTCCCAATCCCATTGTCACCCCTCATAAGCTACATTTTTATACAATTGTCTTCGAGATTCATGGGTTCTGGGTTGTAGTTTGATAGTTTCAGGTATCCACCACCAGCTACCCTAATTCTTTAGAACCTAAAAAGGGTTGTCTAAAGTATGTGTAAGAGTGCCCACCAGAGTGACCTCTCGGCTCCTTTTGGAATCTCTCTGCTACTGAAGCTTATTTCATTTCCTTTCACATCCCCCTTTTGGTCAAGAAGATGTTCTCCGTCCCACGATGCCAGGTCTACATTCCTCCCCGGGAGTCATATTCCACGTTGCCAGGGAGACTCACTCCCCTGAGTGTCTGATCCCACGTAGGGGGGAGGGCAGTGATTTCACCTTTCAAGTTGGCTTAGCCAGAGAGAGAGGGCCACATCTGAGCAACAAAGAGGCATTCGGGAGGAGGCTCTTAGGCACAATTATAGGGAGGCCTAGCCTCTCCTTTACAGCAACCGTCTTCCCAAGGGTAAAACCTACGGTAGAGGGCTCAACCCATCAAACCACCAGTCCCCTATGTCTGTGGTCAAAACATATTTTTCTTATAAACTGAAACTCTTTCTTTTAGTATCTTCTTGAGAAATTTAAACCATTTACCTTGCTAAAATGTATGTACTAGAGGATCAATAAAAGTGGATATTTTTTCCAACAAATTTACTCATGGAAATAAAATTACCAAAGACGAGATATTTAATATGTAGTATTAATATCAATTAATAAAATTCTTAACTAATAGACCATTTTTTTGTTAACTGATCTTTCTATTAATGAGGGTTAAAAATAGTCTTTTTATTCCTACATTTATTCTTGAAATTCTTTCTAAAACAGTACTGATAACAACAGATTGAAACCAAGGGTAGCGTGGTGGTTGAGAGGGCTTTGGAGACACATAGACACTCATTCAAAACCAAGTCTTCCCAGTTACTAGCTGCCGGACCCCGTTAAGCCTCTGTTTTCTTATCTGCACTAAAATACAAAAACCAACCTCAAAAAATTGCTGGGAAGATTAAAGAAAACAAAGTAAATCATAACATGGTCTTTAAATACTAATACATTGTTCATTTTATTTGTTTGGAGCAGTAAATTGTTTCTTTCCTTATAAAGAAGCTGAACTTCCCCATGGACACATAGTAAAATACAAACAAGTAACCACTAATAAGCGCAGTATTAGGAACATATGAACGTTACGTAATTACTCTTTGGCGGCTGACACATCATTGTGGCACCTAAGATCATCATTCAAAATACCACTTACTATGGCTATAGCTCTTTCTACTGAAAGGCATGGGCCATTTGGCCACATGTTTACTGATACTAAGAATATAACCTGGAAATTGTTTTTTGGCATAAATCCTTTCCATTGGCTCTCTTTTTCATTGCAATTGGTTTCATTCGCCCCAAAGCAGGGGGGAAATACAATCAACTGAGGGTTGGAATAATGAATATTGTCTATGTTTACTAATTTTATAAGTAAAATGCTCAAGAGTTTTCAACAAATGGAGTTATTTTACAGAGATATTTCATAGTCATGCCAAGAAATATCAAAGCATCCACACATTATCAGTCAATGCAAGTAAAAATCAGAGACCTGATAGAAAAAGTTTTAAAATTTTCTTTCACTTTAGGTAGGACGGACTGAATTTGCCATGATGGGACGCTCTGTAGGCTCCATCACCTAGAGGGACACTGAGGCAAATGAATATATTCACACGAAGCAAGGTAGGCTGCTAATTGATTTGTTGTTAAGAAATGATTATCTAATCAATGGAAATCAAGGAAAACTAATATAAGGTATTTTTCTTTATTTTCTTTAAAAAGATTCAGATTAAATTCTTACCACAGCGCCTACATTTGACAGTTAAGCTCAGTTGGCACATAAGGTGTTGAGCGTTCTTTTAGACATATTTCAGAAACTTCCAAATTGTCTTTAGCCTCAGTTATTTGTGGTTTTCAATGCAATGTAAAGCAGAATTTTATTTGCAATCTAATATCTCTATTTGAGAGAACAGTCATTGCTCTATTCTGAACCATAGAGGACTTTTGAAAGACAATAAACCATATATACATATCTTCTTTAAAAAACCACCAGTTTTAACCACATTTTTATTAGAAATCTATAGTACAATGATAATATAAAACTAAATGTATGCATGTGTTATAACTGGCTGATCATACAAATAATTATTAAATATAAACACATATGCTTTTGTAGATTTGTTGGAGAGATTCGTTAATTGCTTAATGAAAGATGTCTTTCAGATACTAATTCCTTCATTTAGCTCGACAGATTAAATTTTATATGAGAAGATATTAGCATGCATGCAATGAAGTGACAAGGACAACCAAATAGCTTAAATGTTAATGGATAAAATATAGCGCTCAGGTTATTTTAAAAACTAACTAGTATAATTTTCATTTTGTGAGCTTCCATTTGTTCTCTGACTAGACAAAGACACCCTCTTCAATATTCATTCAAATATTTGCGATATCAGGATTGTTTCTACATTTTTCTGAGCTGTAAACAAATTATAAAACTTTAAACAATGAATGAATAATTCAAGAGAAGCTAAGATTGTGCATTTCCTGATTTGCAGAGCTAATCCAGATTTGACATTTGAAACTAAAGCAAATCATTCTTCATGCTGTAGTTTTACATTATCTATTTTATGGCATTTCTAGATTTACAGTTTGCAGAAAGCTTTACTATATAAGCAGTTTTGCCACCATAGAGTTTATGTCCACAGTTCTTGGTGAAAGAAAATTAGCACTGATACCAACGGACCTGGGAGTGTCATTCCCCTTACCCCCCTTAAACTGCAGTTCAATCTGGTATAATCTTTTTTCCTTCCCCAGTAGGGTGCAGAGAGCCCTCTAGCTTCCAATCCATTTCCTACTGAGGTACAGATCAGCCAGTATACAGCTGCTCAGAACTACTATTTGCATTCACAATGGGGTCATCCCACCACGTTCTTTTCAGATCAATATGATTGGTACAAACAATAGTTTGATTTTGATTGCTCTATAGTACGCTTGGGTAGAGCCTCTGAATGCAAGTGAATTGCTCAGAAACAATGGGCCGGTTCATCATCCAAAGCGTCCCTTTTCAAACAGCTGCCTCTGCCACACTCACCCTGACAACGTCCAGAAAAACAGATGGTTTCAGCATTCATGGCCAGTTTCGTGAAAGCCCCTGAGTCAACTATTCAAGGCGTGATTTTTAATCTATTTGATATTAAGGGATATTTCTCTCCAAGAAAATTGTCAAATATATTTAAATTCTCTTGCTGGATCTAAGTTGAACTAAAAAAATGAAATAGACATTTAGGAGGTGAGAATAAAATCCCTTTCTAACTCAGCTATTTATTATTTAAATCCCAGGTAGCTTTTAAAAACTGCACTGCATACACTCATGTATCATATGTGTAGTAATTCTGCAACACAAAAATGTAAATTAACAATGGAGCTTAGACTGCCCAACTTTGATCACCCTAGCTTGTTTATTTAAAGGTAAACCTTTAAAATTACTTGAAAAGCAGTGCTTTCTTTTTTCTTTTTTCTTTTTTTCCTACTGGTTTTTGTTTTACCACAAGAAAAATCCATTCACAGAATTGCATCAGGAACAACACAGGAGACACTGTCATTCCTTATCACTCACTTATAGAAAATATTAAAATAAATTTTGCATTCAGTTGGTTGCAATTGCTATGCAGACTCAAATACTGATCCTAAATGCATTTGTATTTTGGAGCTTTAAAAAAAAACAGTAAGTGTGAGCTATCATCCCAATTCTATTTTACTTCTGTATTTGTACAGTAAGCATTATTAGCATGAAAACTTTTACTTGTTAGCCTTGAGAAATATTTTTACTTCAAAAATAAATTATTAGAAACATACTAGTAAACAAGCTATAGTTTCATTTTGTTCATTGTTATTTCTTAAGATATAAAATTTGAGAAAAGGTACCCAAGCCCAATGTTGTACATTTTTCTGAATACCACTTGAATAATTCTTTCATAACTCTTTATGGACACAATGGAGATTAAAGAGCATTAAAAATTTCTGTTTTATAGAAAACCCAGCAGAAAACACTGAGTTCCTACATACCTCCCTCCCACACACAGTTTTCCCAATAATTAACATTTTGTATTATTGTGGTATCTTTGTTACAACTGATAAAATAATGTTATTATAATTATACTGTTAACTATAGTCCCTAGTATGCATTAGGGGTCACTCTTTGTGTTGTACAGAGCTGTTTTTTGTTTTTTTTTTTTAATTTCTATTCTGTTTTATCCCCATTTTTCTACTCATCCATCCATACACTCAATAAACGGAGTGTGATCCACAAGGTTTTCACAATCACACTGTCACCTCTTGTAATCTACATTATTATATAATTGTCTTCAGAAGTCCAGACTACTGGGTTGGAGTTTGGTAGTTTCAGGTATTTACTTCTAGCTATTCCAATACATTAAAACCTAAGAGGTGTTATCTATATAGTGCAAAAGAATGTCCACCTGAGTGACCTCTCGACTCCATTTGAAATCTCTCGGCCACTGAAACTATTTCATCTCATTTTGCATCACCCTTTTGGTCAAGAAGATATTCCCAATCCCATGATGCCAGGTCCAGATTCATCCCCGGGAGTCATATCCTACATTGCCAGGGTGATTTACACCCCTGGGAGTCTGGTCCCACGTAGGGAGAACGGCAGCGAGTTCACCTGCCGAGGTGGCTCAGTTAGAGAGAGAGAGGGCCACATCTGAGCAACAAAAAGGTACTCAGGGGGAGACTCTTAGGTACATGCAAGTTTAGCCTCTCCTTTGCAGTAATGAGCTTCATAAGGGCAAGTCCCATGATCAAGGGCTTGGCACATCAAACCGCCAGTCCCAATGTTTGTGACAACATTAACACCAGTCCAGGTGAGGAGGTCCAACACTTCTGTACCTTCCCCCAGCTCCCCGGGCAGTGGGAGGGGGGGGGAGGCTGTAAATATATTTTTTATTCTCTGCCCAAATTACTTTGGCATGTGTCACTATTTCACTCTAACCTATACTAACCTACCATATCTCAATTCCTATTCAAAGTTCCATGTAATTGTGGTGTTTGAACAAACTGACTGTAGAGTTATACTGTTTAGAAAATACAGATCCTGCATCAAATAAACATCTCTTCCCCTGGTCTCACATGGAAGTTAAAGTTTTAAAACACAGTCAGTTTCGACCTTTACCCTTTGGCCTGGTTTGCTCTGGTCTTAACCAGATCTGCTTCATTCATATCACTAATTGAAGTCTGGGCTCTTTTTCAGCTTTTTTTTTGACAGTTGCTGTATGCATTAATACTAACATTCATATCTGCCGAGCTCTAGCTCTGAGTTTCAGGTGTCTCAGAGATACGCATTGTTCCAGAGACCAATCAGGTTATACACTAAGGGATCAGCATCTCAAAGTTTAGAGATAGGCATTACAATTCAGGAACAGAGTTGACTGCTGTAAGAGCTTACAATCTAGGGAGTATTACAATAATCATGTCCACATTAGGCTATGTTCTAAGATTCAATTCTGAGTTTCACATTGTAGTTAGTCCATATTGGTGCGGCATTATAGTGTTTGCCTTTATTTCTGGTGTACTTCACTTAAATACTGCGTACAGGATCCATTCACCTCGTTGTATGTCTCACAGCTTCACTCCTTCTCATAGTTGCTCAATATCCCATTGTATGTATACGCCACAGTTCACCATTCTGTTCCCCAGTCTATGTACCCTTAGGCCACCTCCACCCATCGCAAATCATGATTACTGTCTCAGAGGGAGGTTTCTTTTTAAACCGTGTTCACCTAAGACCTAGAAAATGTCTGGCACAAAACCAGGTGTTCATTGTTTCCTGAGTGAATGAGTAGATGAATAAACAGATGCTAAAATCCTCCTAGGTGTTTAGCCATGCAATAGATTTGTAAGGAAACTCCAGGAAAACAGAAAAGATGCAGCTCCCCTCAGCCTGACCCCCTGGAATTGATTTTCCCCTCCAAGCCTCCTTTATTTTGGGGTTGGGGGTGGATGGATATGAGGGAAGATATGGCCATGATAATAAGAATGAAAGTTTCAGTCCAGAGAACCATGGAGGTTTAGGGCTGACAGTTCTCAAAGCCATCGCACTTTGTGGATTAAGGAACTGAGGTCTGAGAAGTCAAAGTGAGTTTTGCCCTCGGGCAAGGCAGCACAGTAGGCTCTAGATCTATTAACCTAAGTCCAATGGTCTTTTTCTCTCCAAACCATTATAACTGAAACCTTTCAGAGGGCTTGAAACACTTAGATGTTGCAAATGATCCCAATTTAAGGACATGCTTAAATTCAAAGTAATGAGTTTAATCGCTGCTGCTTCCTAGGGAAAAATTAAGTGAAAAAAAGGCATTGGTTCCATCTGTTGGTTTAGCCTTATTTATCTGTTCCAACTTGTTCTGAGTACATCAACAGCCCCCCTGAACAATCTTTCATACACCAGCTATTGTGCTTTATCTACCTGGTAGCAGGAAAGGGCATAGGTTCTGGGACTAAGCTTGTCTGGAGTGTGATCAGGGGGAAATGCAAAGAGCCCTGGGACAATTAATTGTCAAATAACTTAATACTGAGTTGGACTTGTCTCTCTCTGTTCCGAGTTTACATCCACTTCCCAGAGCCATTCTAATTTCTGCCTATTGCTCCCTGTCCAGTCCCTCAATTTCTCTAGGACAAGGGTGATGTACATCCGAGGGCTGCAACCCAGATACCATTGCTGGGTTCTCTGCTATTCAGACACCTGATGCTACCTGTCCATTGTGCTTCTTGCCATTCCCTCTACAGCATGCCAGGATACCACCATATGCCAACTGCGGGACATATTTGCTATTTGTGCCGGTTTGGATATATTATGTCCCCCCAAACTCCATGTTCTTTGATGCAATCTTGTGGGGACAGATATATTAGTGTTGATTAGATTATAATTCTTTGAGTGTTTCCATGGAGATGCAACCCACCCAACTGTAGGTGATAACTCTGATTAGATAATTTCCATGGAGGTGTGGCCCCATCCATTCAGCATGGGCCTTGATTAGTTTACTAGAGCACTATATGAGCTCAGACAGAAGGGACACTGTCTTGCTACAGCCAAGAGAGACACTCTGAAAAATGCATAGGAGCTGAAAGAGGAGCTGCAACTTATGGATACGTTTTGGAGACAGCCTTTGAAAACAGTCTTTTGCTCTACAGAAGCTAAGAGAGGACAAATGTCCCCAAAGCAACTGAGAGTGACATTTTGCAGAGAAGCTGCAGCCTAGAGAGGAACATCCTGGGAGAAAGCCATTTTGAAACCAGAACTCCAGAGCAGACTCCAGCCACGTGCCTTCCCTGCTAACAGAGGTTTTCTGGACACCATTGGCCATCCTCCGGTGAAGGTACCCAATTGTTGATGCCTTACCTTGGACACTTTATGGCCTTAAGACTGTAATTTTGTAACCAAATAAACCCCCTTTATAAAAGCTGATCTATTTCTGGTGTTTTGCATAACAGGCAGCATAGCAAACTGGAACACTATTTAATGTAGGTTCTCCGTTAATTTCCTGAAGCCGGCACTGGCCCCTCTCTGGTTTTGTTCCCTTTGGGTCTCTCTCTATTCTGGGTCCCTGAGTGGCTTCCTGTGACCATGTTCTAAACTCTTTTCTCAAAAATAAAAACCATAAAAATATTTTAAAGTAGTATGTTTTCATTGTACAAAATTTATAAAATAGAGATGAGGAAAAAAATAATAAATGTGATCTGCTACCTTATCTCTCAAAGATAACTGCTGTTGGTATTTTGGTACATCTCCTTCATAAACACACATGCACACCCACAAACTCACATGCACACATGCACATACACACATAAAGAGTTTTTACCCCTAAAAAGGTAACAGACAGTATTATAAGTCTGCTGTTTTACTTAATAATAAAGCACATTTTTTCATATAATTAAATATTTCCATCCACATTTTTAAAATTTTTATTTTGAAATACTCAAAAATATTGTAACATACAGTTACAAAAGTAATGCAAACCCCATACCGAGAACTCTAACATGCCCAACCTCCTAGGCCCCTAGACACCCAGAACCACCAATCTTTAATGGCTATATTTAATTCCATTGCAGGGACATATGATAATCTATGCAACAATTGTTTGCTATTGGTTGCTATTTTGATCATTTATTTTTCACTATCATAGTAAAAGCTGCTTTAGCCATCTATATAAATAAATCATCAAGCAACTCCAAGATTATTTCCTGAGAATAAATTGCTCGACTTGAAATTGCTTAGTCAAATGGTATGCACATTGTTAAGACTTCTGAAGCATGTTGGAAAATTGTCCTTCAGGAAAACTGAAGCAAAACAAATAACGACTGGCTATATAAGAGGGTGCTTATTGCCCCCCAAATCCTTCTCTGAAGATCCTATTTTTCTGCCTCAAAAACTAAGGCATCTTAACCATTTACCACAAGGTTGGATTTTGCTATGAATACTGCCTTCCCCAGCCTGTGGGCCTGGGTGTGTTTCCTCCTCCTCTCTAATTATCTTAACTTCTCTGATAACATATGAAAGAGTAGAGCATCACACAAGCACACAGGAACTTCACCAACTCATTTTCATCTTTCCCTATGTCACAGCCACTCTGTATTTACAGCTGGCCTGTAAATAATCACTGCCATTCTCTTCTGTTTTTTTATCCTTTTATGTATACATTGATTTTAAACAAAAAACTCCGCCCTGATCTGCTTTTCAGGGAAGTATTATGATGAAAAGCCAGATTGCCTATAGGATTAGAAAGCAATATCACTAGTAGCCACCAGATGCCAGTACCTGATCCACAATGTATATATATAAAAACAAATTCTGTTAAGTATGAGATTCTAGGTCCCAGAGGTAAATCAGTGCTTTAGCTAGATCATGAATGTTACATATCTGATATTATGTAAAAGTTAGGTAAAAGAAGTTTTCTCATAAACAGGGTTACATACTTTGGAATTTTCTTCATAATTAAATATCTTGTCCCACTTCCTGGTAAAATAAATTATATATATGTATCTGTATACATACGTGTGGATAGATAGACTGAAAGATAGATACAAAGATAAACTCTAAAGTTCCCTTGAGAGGTGCATATTAATTATAAACTGCTCTCCAATGTATCTCTGCCACCCACAGAGTTCTAATGGCTTTAAAATATGCTCGTAATGAGGAAAGACATATGGGATATTATGTAGAGCTGAGGTAGGTGGTAAGAAATACAGAAAGGGTCTCAAGGAGAAAATATTTTTTTTCTAATGTTCTCTGTGTGAAATTACACATTAGTAGTTGAAGTATTTTAAGGGAAACTGCAAAACCTTATGTCTTTTTCTATATATGTAAGTCTCTCTCTTTATAAGTCTGAAACGTTGACCCTATATACAAATATACCTTCTTTTCGCTACAATTTCTTTTGCAGTGTATGAAGGAAGTGTAATCTGAAAAACTTCTATACTTTAACGGCATTCAATCATGTCTTGTTGCTGAGTACATTGATTTACGTTTCCTATTCAAGGACTATGAAAGCTTTGCTTTATTACTATGCATATGCTACTTCTGCTACACATTAAAGAAACAAGGAAATTGGCGAGAACCCACAGAAAGCACATACACACATACACACGCACAAGTGTGGGCATTTAACAATTTGAAAAAGTTAAAAGAATGTACAAAAAGTAAAGGTCAAATATGAATTACTAAGGTCTTCCAGAGTTTGAAATGTTATTTTCAAACTAAAGATTTAAAAAGACTTTTTAAGACTTTTTACAATGTACCAGAATTCAGTGGTTCTCGAAACAGTTAATACCCTTTTAAAATTGAAGGCAATGGGCTCAGATTTGCAAAGACTGATAAAAATTTCTCATAAATAATACGAATAGGAAATTTTCAAGACAAAAAATTAGTCACTCTCTAGGGCCATTCTGGATTTCAAATTCACTGATAGCATCTATTCTAATCAATAACAGAATATTGGCTTTGCTTTATTGCAATCTGAAGCACTCTGCTAATATTTAGCATCCTGTCAGCACCCACTGCTTTACAGACAAACTCGGTTCCTCTCTATATTAACCAAGTATATGCAAACTTCTCCTTGAGACCCAAGCATGTAACCCTGTCAGGCCAAAGATGAAGTCTGCTCCGAGGGACAGCCAACCACTTCCCGCACGAACGAATCAGACCTCTTGGAATGGTTCCTTCTAAAGTTGTGAATAGGTGGCAGGATGATTTAGGGAAAACAAGGGTGATAAAACAGACAAGGTGCTTGCTCTCAGGAAGTTGACGCTTTAGTCATCATAAACAGACAAGAGCAAGTACACAAATACACAAGGAGATTGTGATAATTTATAAAGAACCTGAAACAGATTACTTTTGCAGAGAGTGAGCATGGCTGTGGTCAGGCTGGTGAGGAAAGGCTTCTCTGAGGAGCTGATGTTGAGCTGAGCCTTGGATGACTTGCTTGAGCCATGAGAGGATCCAGGTGACAGAGCAGGAGGTGGAGGGCGAGCCAGCCCAGCGGCCAGCGCCCAATGCCCAGAAGGGCAGAAGGTCGAGAGGGGACAGGAGGCAGGTGGGGTGGATTCCGCCAAGGACATGTGTTTCCTTCTGGGAGGACACGGTGGGTCTGAAGCAGGGGAGTGGCGCCATGTTCTGATAAAAAGTCTGCCCAAAACGTATGGGGTATTTTGAACAAATTTTCAGCCAGTTTTGCTATATTTATACAAACTTGATACATTACCTTAATAAATGTAATTTTTAAGACTGTTAAGAGGTCTCAGTGTTTGGGAATGTTTTACTCTGGGAGTGGCACGTTTTCCCCGACAGTAATTTCAAATGCTCAAGAAGATCACCTGATACATCAAATTTAAGACAATGTTTAAATATTTAAGATAATTTGGTCAACAGGAGATAGTCAAGTTAGATGGAGAGCTGAAGGACTACAGAATTAGGCAAGGGCAAGCAGAGAGCTTTGCAGACTAAAGATTCTTGTAGACAATGGCAAGCAAGTAGGAGGGAGGCTTGGGACCCAGGGTTTGGAGCCTTGAGCAAGGCTAATGTAAGGAAATAAAAGGCATGGCAAGAAGTGTGTGTCTGCTAGGGGTGGTGGGATGGAGGGAGGGGTGGTGGGATGGAGGGGTGGTGGGATGTAGGTGCAGCTATAAAGGCCTAGTAAGCCAAGGGCAGCAGCCTGACTTTTGTTAGGGTAATGATTGGCCTTGCAGCATTCTAAGTGGAGAAGTGACTTGATCACTTTCCTGAAAGAATCAGAGCTTTGAGGGAAAGGAGAGCAGGAAATGAGGTCAGAGCTTGGGCAAGACCTATATTTACATAGAGAATTTCAGAAGAAAAGAGGAGCCAACAAAGGATCTTGAGAGCAGCTGAGACGCAACTTCAAGGAGACTGAGGAGTGGGAAAGCCCACTGGCATCAATGATTAGAAGTTCCCCTGGCAACTTTAGGGAAGCGAGTCATCAAGACAGACGATGCAGCCAGAGGATAAATAACTCACCAGGTCATGTGCGAGCTCACGGCAGACTTGGCGTTTGGGCTCTGTTTCCCTCATACCAGGTAGACTGCCACGTCTGTGCACATGTGTGTGTGCATGTGGGTTTGTGTGTATGTGCATGAGTGCATTGTGTGTTTTTTAATTCAATTTTATTGAGATATATTCACAATACCATACAATCATCTAAAGTGTATAATCACCTGCTCACAGTACCATTATATAGTTGTGCATTCATCACCAAAATCAATTTTTGAACATATTCATTACCATAAAAAAATTAAAAGAATAAAAACTAAGTAAAAAAGAATACCTAAAATATCCCATCCACCCCATCCCTCCCAAATCTTCACTTACTTTTTGTCCCCATTTTTCTACTCGTCTGTCCATACACCGGATAAAGGAAGTGTGAGCCACAAGGTTTTCACAATCGCACGGTCACATTGTGTAAACTACATATTTATATAATCATCTTAAAGAATCAAGGCTACTGGGTTGCAGTTCAACAGTTTCAGGTATTTCCTTCTAGCTATTCCAATACACTAAAAACTAAAAAGGGATATCTATATAACGCGTAAGAATAACCTCCAGAATGTCCTCTCAACTCCATTTGAAGTCTCTCAGTCACTGAAACTTTGTTTCGTTTTGCTTCCCCCTTTTGGTCAAGAAGGTTTTCTCAATTCCACAATGCCAGGACCAGGCTCATCCCCAGGAGTCATGTCCCGCGTTGCCAGGGAGATTTCCACCCCTAGGAGTCATGTCCCATGTAGAGGGAAGGGCAGTGAGTTCACCTGCCAAGTGGGCTTAGAGAGAGGTGCATGAGTGTGTTCTAACATAGCTGATCAGTTTTTGCTGGGGTAGGGCAAGTCAGCAAGCCCTTAAACATCCCATGTAAGTGCTTCATGTGATTAGTGGAAGAACACTCCACTTCTTCCATTTTATTTGTAACATCATTTCAATTTCCTCCATTCCCCCTTTCTCTTCTCCCATAGTTCTATTTTCCCTCCCGTTACCTGTTTCCTTATTCTTCTAAACCAGGGGTCAGCAAACATTTTCTGTAAAGGGCTTTGCGGACCAAGGGCACAATTGAGGACAGTATGTAGGTATTTCTATAACAAAGAGGAGAAAAGTTTCCACGTTTTTAATGACAAATTAAAAATACTCAAATAATCATTGGGTACAACTTTTTTTTTGTAACACAGGTCTATGCTAATGAGAAGAGTGGAATTCTTTGGGGAGGGGAGATGGATAACATCTTGCTTAACTGGAGTTCAAAGTTAGTATTCTCTACCATCAAATCAGTCACGAATATTCATCTGTAAAAACCATTCTTGGCTCACATTCCATGCAAAGAGAGGCCCAGGTGGTGGGCCAGAGTTGGCCTGTAGGCCTTAGCTTGCTAACCCCTGCTCAGAACAGTAATATCATCTGCTCATCCTGTGGGCTGTTACCTGTTGGTTTTGTAGCAGTAACCAGAGGCGAGTCTCCAGTTTCCATGGCAGTGTGCGTGATCTCTAACTCACCCCATGCCCAACTTCTCACTCCTTGGCCAAGGAGTCACCCCCCATGGAAAGCACTCTTTCCTGGTCTACAAACTGGTAATTTGGGTTTTACAGTCTCAAAAGGGCTCAGAAAAAATGAAGTTGGCTGACACTTGAAATTTTTTAACGGTGGGCAGATCTTTTAATCTCACAATTAGGTATAAATCTCAAAAATGCAAATGCAGCCAAAGGGCACAAAACATTGAATTAAGAGGCTTTATACAAAGACAGAAATAAATATCCAAAGCCATGTTTTTAACAGTGGGGTTTGTTTGAAGAGCAGAATGCATAGCTGCTGAGTTAGGATGAAAAAATATCACATTATAGAGGAAAGGAAGGCAGAAAGGGGACCTGCCAGTTTTGCATTTCTCCATCACCTGGCAAACACAGATTCAGGATCTATTATGTGCTAAATACTGAGAAAATGAAAATGTTGAAACCATGCCCCTGCCTTTAGCATCTCACAATCTGCTTTAGTATAGCCTCAGCATCATAAAATTTAGTTTGGAAGTCACCTTGGAGATCATGAAATCCACATCCTTATTTTATAAATGAGAAAAGAGACCCACAGAGGTTGGCACTAATTATCTTGGTAACTTGGACGAGCTGTTTAATTTTTAGGTTTCTGATTACTAGAGAAAATGCGGCCTTCCAGTACTCTGGGGGTTGGAGGGGGCGGCTTCTAAGAACTTTTTTACTTCGGTTTGCACTTGTCCACATAGTTTAAAGATTCATAGGCTCAGAAACTTATCTCTGAGTCATAGATGCAGTGGAGAGTTCCAGAACTCTCATGGAGACCATCCAGGGCTCCAGTTGACTCATTCAATGGATGCTGATGAGCCAAACAAAACCTGCAGCCTGAGTCACAGAAGGTGAATTCTGTGCAAGAGCAAAATAAGGGCCAAACCCTTTCTGCATTCACCCCTCTCAGGCAACCATGGAGTGGAAAGAATACAGGCTTGGGAATGAGTTGGAGGCAGGTTTAAATTGAAGCTCAGATACTCCCGAGAAGTGTGGTAGTCTTTGGCAATTCAGTTAGGCTTCTGAGATTCAGTTTCTTCCTATGCAAGTCCTGATTTCACCACAGTATGGTCAGAGTTGAGTGAGATCCTGGGTGCAGAAGCTGGCACATAATAGGTACTCAATAAAATAGAACTACTCATGCCCAATATGCTACTGTCTTAATAGAGAGAACGATATCTATGAGCCCAACTTGCTATCAGTTAGAAAAAGGACAGAGAGAAGGGACTTCAGAAGGTACTTCAGACTAGATGTCCTTTGTTGTTCTCTAGCATTCATGCAGCCTTTTCCAGGTCTGTGGGTTTTTGGAGATTGACAGTGGTCACTGTCCTCTTGGGTACCACTTCAGCATCCTCTCAGCCCCACCACTCACACCAGCCACTACCGAGCTGACCCAGTTCAGTGCAGGCTATCACTAACTTTACACAGGAGCAACCGGACAGTACTTCACCTCCAATCAGTGCTGCCCACTTCTTGCTTTCTAACCCCAGACTTCTCTGATGCTACAGCACAGGGCACCAGGAAAAAAAAAAAAAACCCTAAACACACACATGTGCAACCCAGTAGTATGAAAGAGTCAATACCAGTAGAATTACCCGTGAACAATATGGGCTGGAAAGCTATGCATGGATGTTTCTTGACCCTTTGATCCTCCCGCCACATTTCATGGGACTCCACATTTCATGTGGATTGAGGACAAGTAGTACTGAATACAAATGGTGGCCAACTCCACGACACACCCCTAGACCAGCTTTGCCTCCTTCCCAGCCCTTTGCTCCTCTCCCTGGGATCCCAGTACCAAATAACTGCCTGCACACAAGCTTCTTATGACAAGAGAGCATGGCTTTCACTAAGTGGGCAAAGCTGTTTTACAGGGGAACATGGTCTAAGACACTCTCTAGTCCTGTGGTTACCTAGAATAACAGACTCTGGAGTCGAAAGGCATTAGAGAGTCTACTTCGAGGATGGGAAGTAAACAGTTACAGTGCTGTCTGTCTCCCAGAAGCAGCCTTGGGATCCTTCTCTACACTGCTGCAGATCACTGATGCCATCAACGGATTGAAGCTGCTGCTTGAGATGGAATTTATTTGCTACCTTGGGTCCAACAGACTCAGGTTCAAATCTCAGTTCTGCTTATTAGCTATGTAGCCTTGAAACAACTTTAACTTTTCTGAACCTCAGTTTTCTCATCTACAGAATGGGGATAATAATTTTTGTCTCAGAGTGCTAAGGATATTCAATAACGTGACACACTAAAGCACCTAAGAAGACATCTCACACAAAGAAGATACTCAATAAGTGTAATCCTGTCCTCTGTTTCTTTTATTTTAAAATGCAGTGAGCAGGTGAGGACAGACACAGTTACGTGTTGAGCTTGGCAAGCTAACCTCTATCTTCAGACTTTACATCTGTAAAAAGCATATAATAATTCACACATCATGCCTGATTGTAGGGAGGGTCGAATGGGATAATGCATGGACCACAGTACTCTTTTCAGTAGTAATATTAGAATTATTATTGTATTTCAAATGAAAAATCCTAAGGTCATGTGTGCTAGTCTGGATGTATTATGTCCCCTAAAATGCCATGTTCTTTGATACAGTCTTGTGGGGGCAAACTTTTTAGTGTTGATTAGGTTGGAATTCTTTGATTGAGTGTCTCCATGGGGATGTGACTCAATCAACTGTCGGCGAGACCTCTGACTGGATAATTTCCATGGAGGTGTTACCCCACTTATTCAGGGTGGGTCTTAATTGAAGTCCTATAAAACTAGACTGGAGTCCTATAAAACTGTTCACAGACAGAAGGAGGTGCTGCAGCCAAGAAAGACACTTAGAAGAATGCACAGGAGTTGAGAGAGGAGCTGGAACACAACTTGGGATCAGCAGACACCAGCCATGTGCCTTCCCAGCTAACCAAGGTTTTCCAGATGCCACTGGCCTTCCTTCAGTGAAGGTATACTTGTGTTGATGCCTTCATTTGTACATTTTCACGGCCTTCAAACTGTAACTTGGTAACCAAATAAACCCCTTTTATAAAAGCCAATCCATTTCTGGTATTTTGCATAACGACAGCATTAGCAAACCAGACCACCACAGGAGACTAAGAGATCCATGTCGCCCAGCTGGCTAAATGCGGAACCCTTGGTCTCTACTCTGTCACACTAAGCTGCCTCCTCCCTGGGGCAACCAACGTTCCTGACCAGCCCCTACAGGAGGGCTGGCGCAGGACAGAGACTGTTGAACAAACTCTGGCTGAGGAGTTTACTGAGCACTGTGGGGTCCTGCTGCGGTGGGACAATGTAGGGGAAGGAAGTTCAATAACTCTCAGGATGGCCTCTTCAGCCTGCTCAGGTTTGAATCTAATTATGGGGCGAAGAACTGGAGGCTTAGTTACAGAAATCTGGACCTTTTGCTCACCAGAAGCAAAGAATCTATTCTCAAATGTCGCAAACCAGCAATTGCACCTGAGTAGAAACATCAGGGTGGGCTGACACATCTACAAGGGGGTTTGCACCATGAAATGTGAGAGACCATCAGTGAAGTAATTTCTGAGTTAACAGATCTTCCTTCTAAACCAAAATCAAGTCAACTGAACAATTCTATCACTTTTCTCATTTTTAATGGTGGGCTTAGCACTATATACATTTATTTTTGTATAATAGTATAAGAAGAGGACCAATAGTTCACAGGATATTTTACGGATTTTTTTAAAAACAAATGTAGAAATCAGCTTTCCGAAATCGCAATTCATCATCGAAAATGCCTTAAAATGAACATTTATTTGCTCGAAGGGTTGACAATATTAAAAAAGTACATATGTTAAGTGAAGATTTGTCACTAGGGTAGAAAAGATGTGAAATTATCACCCCAGAAAAGGGTATCATTGGTTCCGGACTGGTGGACACGTTCTTTAGAGAGAAAACACGCTTGCCCTCTGTTGACCATTAAAACACTAACTTGTGACATGTGTTTTACATCAGAATGCACATAAACCAGCATATATTTAGGGCTTAGACTATTTCTAGCCATACAAGTTTTGTTTCCTAAATAAGACTTCAGATTACCATTTTGGTTTGTTCCCAAGAATTTCAGCACTCCATATGGTTGAAGATGTAGTCCTATCTTCTTAACAGGACCTTGTTTGAACTGGGTACAGGGCTGTCTTCAAACTGTTCGCTGCTATGCATATTCCACGGTGAGGACAAATGTAGTGTGGAAGAGGCAGGCAGGAAATGAGAAAGACAGGCGTGTTCCAAAGTTCAGTGCTAAACTGCTTTCCAAATCTTCAAATGTGAAAAATACTTTAGTTTGCAAAAACTGTTATAAATGATAGCACAGAGCATACACATTCAGTTTCTGGAAAGTCACACAGTATGATAGTCATCCTAATTAGAGCTCAAAAACCTACTATAGAAGAGTTTTCTAGTACATCAATAACTAATATTAAAGTTGCAATTTTATTTTAGCTAAAAGAATTATGTGTGAAGCTACATTAGCCTAAAAAGGGGTCACTGGAGATTTACTAAAATTATTTTCATTATAAGTACAAACCTACCATGAGTGATGATATTGATTTTCTTTTCCAACTTGTTTCTAGTTACAGATTTGGTAAAGTTTATTTATAGTAACCAAAGAACTACTCCAAAATTCTTCTAGAATTTCTGTAACACTAATAATAATTTAATGCAAGGAAAGTAAGACAATGAATTAACAACTGGGTGATAGTAGTTTCAAAAAAATAGAATACAAAATAGGTAAGAAAATAGATTGCTTCGCTTTGTTTCTCAATGCATTTGACTTGTCAACTTGGTCGACTACCAGTCATTTGCTGTAACACAAACTGCACAGTGTTAAATGGCAATATTTTAATAATCAATATCCTTCTTGCAAGGAAACCATTTTTGGTGGCAATTATTCACATAAAAGTTCAAAGCCCTACAGTCAGTTTTAAGATGACTCTTCTTATCCACCAATCTTAGGAACCAAAATTAATCAGCAGACAATAGTGTTCTTCTTTGCAAAACATCTCCTCTCCCTATTGGTGAACAATAAGTGTTTTTCAGGTGTATCCTACATTAATAAATAGATGATAGGTAGATAGATGGGTAGATATAGATGATATATCTACACATACACATAGGATGTAAATTAAGAGTTCTTATTTATATCTCAAAGAGTAATTCTTCTGTAATCTGGTCTTCCGGTGCATTTTCAATACTTAGTTTATAAAACACTGATGTACTCACCTTTTTCTGTGATGATTTTCCAAGTGAGGCTACTCGTATTAAATCACATTTAACTTAAGGATTGATCTGCAGTCAACTCGAGTTATTCATATATAATGAGAGACTGAGAGTGTCTTCTGTGTACCTGAAACTATACGAAACATTTAACTAAATACCATCTTATTTACTCCTCCAAAAAATAAAAAAAAATACATGATAGGTCTTATAATCCTCAATTTACTTATGACAAAAACTGATGCCCAGGGAAGTTAAGTGACTTGACTAAGACATGTAGTTGGTAGATGGTAAAGCTTGAATTAATAGGTTGTTCTGGTTTGCTAATGCTGCTGTTAAGGAAAATACCAGGAATGGACTGGCTTTTAAAAGGGGGTTTATTTGGTTACACAGTTACAGTCTTAAGGCCATAAAGGGTCCAAGGTAAACACATCAGCAATCTAGTACCTTCACTGGAGGATGGCCAATGGCATCCAGAAAACCTTTGTTAGCTGGGAAGGCACGTGGCTGGTGACTGCTCCAGAGCTTGGTTTCAGAATGGCTTTCTCCCGGGACATTCCTCTCTAGGCTGCAGCTCCTCAAAAATGTCACTCTTAGTTGCCCTTGGGGTGTTTGTCCTCTCTTAGCTTCTCCGGCGCAACAGTCTGCTTTCAAAGGCTATCTCCAAAATGTCTCTGTAAGCTGCAGCTCCTCTCAGCTCCTGTTTGTTCTTCAAAGTGTCCCTCTTGGCTGTAGCAAGCTCACTCCTTTTGTCTGAGCACATATAGTGCTCTAGTAAACTAATCAAGGCCCACGCTGAGTGGGCGGGGCCACTCCTCCATGGAAATTATCTAATCAGAGTTATCACTTACAGTTGGGTGGGTCACATCTCCACGGAAATACTCAGAAGAATTATAATCTAATCAACACTAATAGGTCTGCCTCTACAAGATTGCACCAAAGATAATAGCGTTTTGGGGGACATAATACATTCAAACTGGCACATAGGTTTATCTGATTTTAGGCATAACTAATGCCTAACAATTAAAAAAATCAAGCCAAAACAAAACAAACCCCATCAATAAAAGAATCACGTACCTTTGAGTCATTTTTGGATTTTGCAAGATAAACTGCAAACTATACAAGGGGATTAATTACCCAGGATAAATATCTACACTCCAGTTTTTTATAGATCACTCATCATAAATCTCTGCAACAAATTTATAAATACTGAAATTTAAAATATTGCTTTTTAATGTTCATGAATATCATACTCTGGTAAAATGTTCTTCTGGGCTAAATGATCATTACAATGATCACAATTACTCATAGTTACCCAACTGAGCAAAATTAAATATATTTTGATACATTAATATTAAACCTAAAATGCGAAATTTCGAGGAATCTAATCACTTAATGAGATGTATGGGAAGGAATGGTGCCAAGCCATGATTAAAAGAGTCTTGACTAGTGCAAATATTTTGACTCTTCACTTTTTTTTTTTCCACCCAAGATTTTTATACAAGAGACAGTGGTAAGATTTAATGAAAGTTGGAGGACTCTGAGAGAAGAGATAGGAAAGAGTCCTTGGCATACAAGCATGTTCTCGGGCATAACAATTAAAAAAAAAACTTCACAAAGTATATGAAAGTTGAGTGCCTAGAAACTGATTACCTATACAACCTCCATACTATTCTCTCCTAGGGATGTACAAACCCCATTTTGCATTCCATTGCTCTAAAGACTTTTTTTTACCCCATCCTCAAGTCTCCATTCCTTCATTTAAGAAGCATTAAACATTAACATTTGAATACATTCCATCCATTAGAATTCACAGCAGTGTCCACTGCTGCTATGAGGCATGTGAAATACATTTCTGTATTTCCAGCTTCTTTTCTCTTGCAAGGCAAACTGATAGGCCTCCCCTCACCCCAAAATAGAATCTTCACTGGCCCTCCTTCATGTCTTAGCCCATACTCCACCTCCATTCCCCTATCCCCAGTCAAGCACATGCTGGGAAAGTCCCCTTCTCTTCTCCCTGAAGACTCAGCTACAGCTCATCCACCAAGCGCTGGATCTAACACCATCTCTTTCAACAAGGCCCCCAGAACAAAGGAGCCAACAAACAGTGATCTCCCCTTCCTTTCTGAAGTCCCGCGGATTCTATTGTTCTTACCATTCTTTACCCCACCTTTACTGTTTCACAGTCTCAATTACATTTTTCTGTGAATACACAGTCTTCACGTTTCAGCACAATCCATCCCTCAAAGCCACATTGGGAAGCACATCGTCATAAAGCCCATTTAGGTTTCCACCTGCACAATTCAAGGCTCCAATAATAAGGGGCTAGATGTAATCATAGATGTGACCCACAGCATGCCACAAAACCAGAAAATGTAACACTTCTAAAGCTCAAAAATAATTTGGAAAAGAAAATAAAACTTGGGCTTAAATCACAAGATTTTAGGGCTGGAATGGATCTTAGAGATGTGACTGAGGACTTGGGGCCCTGGGTTTCAGAGCTGGGAAGTGGTGGGTAATGAATTTGGGGGCAGGTCTGTTGACATGAGGACCAAAGCTCTTTCCAGCATGGTTTTTTGCCCTGCTATAAATGCCTAATAAAAGGGGCAAGTTTTGCAAACTGGTTATTTAAGAGGCCTCAATTTGCAATAAAGTGTTCATCTATCATAAAAAAATAAAATTACTGAACCATAAATCTAAAACCAATATAGTCGCTATAATAAACATTCAACAAACAATAACACAAATAAAATCCCACTGTGAGCCTCTGGAGAGTGACAGCCATGCCCCCTGCGCTGGCGCAGGGCCACACACCGACCGTCCAGCCCTGGCCTTCTTCGGCTTTACACGCGACTGGACCCTATAGTTATAAAAGCCCTCAGGGGGAAATCTGAACAGCATTTCCTTCCCCCATAAATATCCCAATAGTATGCAGAGACAATCCAAAAATTAACTGATCATTTAATTTGCAAATAAATTTGCACAACTAAATAATCTGAAGCTGTCACTAAAGAACTTAGACCAGAAACTTCAGCACTAAGGTTCTCAATCCAGGCAGAATATTGGGATCATATGGGAAGTTTTTAAAACAACTTCTTTAATCTTCACCAACTGAATCAGAATCTCTGGTAGGATCTGGGCATCAATTTTTTTGTTTGTGTGTTTGTTTTAACTGCCCAGTTACTCCATGAAACTTAGGAACTGCTCTTGTGGAGAGAAGTTTTTCCAGTTCCCACAGACCTTGCTTCCGACAAGAAAATTGAAGTAATTAGAAGAGAACTTTTACAGACTGTCGCCGTCACAATTCCATTCTCCAGTTGGTCAGGCCACAAATCTTAGAGTCTTACTTAACTCATACTTAATTCTCTCTCTCTCAGATCCTATATCCAATCCATCAGGAAACCCTGTTAGCTCTATCTTCACAATATATTCAGAATTTGACTACATCTCACCACTTTAATGCTAACAACCTGCATGATCTGAGTCAATGCCATTTATTAACCCCCTAATTGGTCTTGAACCTCCACCTTGCCCACTTCACCAGAGTGCTAGTGTGAAAACATAAACCAGATTACCCCACTCCTCTACTCCCAATTCTCCAGTGGCTCCCTATTTCACCATGAATAAGAGCCAAAGTCCTTACAATGGTCTATGAAGTTCTCCACAACAACTCTAAGTTATTTTTTCTCAACCTGCACTCCAATGAAGGCTCAGCAACAGCAGCTAGAAAAGGAAAGGATCTCGCTGCTACGAATTCTTACCAAGGCTTCAGAGAGGGTACGAAAAGGACGTGTCTGGACACAGCCTCCAAAGCCGTCCTGTGACAGAAAGTGTTTCTGCATGTTTCTTTCTTCCTTTTGCTTTTAGCAGATTTATAAATAAATCTATGCATATGATAAATCTGTAGTTACAAAACTGCCATTGATCAAAGTGGTTGACAAATGAAGAACAACCATTTTTGAGAGGTTAAATTATTATTTAAAATTTGTTAGACAAATCATGAGATGCCCTACAAATTTGACAGCCATCCTAAAAGACCTAAAAAAAAACCTCTTAACCTGTCAGATAAACACAGTATTTGAGACTCTTCGTCCAATGTCCCTTTTTATAAGATAGTAACTTCTTTTTTAAGTCCCCAAATACTTAGATACAATTTCAGCTTTTGTTCCATTTGATTTCCTTTGTTTGGTCAGCATTTCTTTTCAAGTCAGACAAGTTTCCAAGAGGACAAACGTAATTTCAAAAAGTATTGAGTTCTCTCAGTCCCACTAAGGCAGATTAGGGAAACTGGCATGAATCAGGCACTTTAGCCCCTAAAAAGGAAAGGCTAACCCTTTAAAAACATTATAGTTGCATACAAAGTGGAAAGTAATTTGCATGGATCTTCCAATGCAGTATAATTAGGAGTATTTTACTTAGGTACTCGATTGCATTAACTTATATTTGGGACTAAAGGAGCTGCTTAACAGAGGATCTCCAGGGACAAAGGGAAAACGACAAGAAAAAGGCTTTTGTTTGAACTCTTGAATTCTGCATATTTCTCAAGGTAAAGCAGCCACTGCCTAAGAAGCAGAATTGCAATATAGCAAGATACTAACACAAATCATAAAATGAGGAGGACATTAGTAAGATGCACTCTAGCAAGACTATTCTACTACAGAACTATCCTGTAAAAACCAGCCCCAGGGAGGTTCATTTTGGGTGAGGTTGGAGGTGGGGAGACTATCATGAGAAGAGATTAAATACAAAAGAAGAAGAAGAATCCTAATTAGGGAAGAGATGAGGACTAAGATTGTATCTCTGTGATACAACATGAGCTTTATTTACAGAGCTGCTATTCAGAAATTTTAGAGAGATGGTACTTACTCTATTTTATCCAATAGTTTATCTCTCTAGTAGAAACATACTCAATCCTTGGCTAGGAAACTAACTGCTTAAGCTTTCCCCCATTTTCATTTAATTAAGTAGTTGAAAACAATATTTAATGTGGCATAAAGAAACCCTGGTCTACTTGAGACTGAGAATTAATAAAATCTAAATAGTATAGATTTATTCCTTATTTTTGGAAAAGAAACAGCTTCAAATCACAATATTGCAACTGTACCCCAGAGGTCCTATGAATATTTTGGAATTTGGTTTTCTGTACCTTTCTTTTGGGCTTGAGGCATCCCTCCCATGGAATAAATTAGAAAAACTGTGTAGCATCCACGTTATCTACAACCCAAAGACTCCAGCCCCCTGCAGCAGTGGGTTCCACCTCCAAGTCCTGTTTCTGGAAACCTAAAAAGCCAAACTGCGGGGTTATTCTAGAGATTAAAATAAGAGGGAAAAGTTCCAGAAATAGATAAAGAGAATTTTGATACAGAAATAAAATACCGACTTGAATCAATTTCTTTATAAAATAAAATCCTCAAAGATTTTACTCTTAAAAATTAAGAGGCATTTTAACTTGAAAATAGGTCCTGTTTTTACAGTTCTGGGTACTAAGCCATGTACTATCACATACAACTGCATCAGAGTCACAAATGGTTTGGTCAAAAGTCTTTACCCTTCTTCAGTTGACTGGTGATTTCATATGTTCTGGGAATATTTTTATCTTTTGGCATGATGCTCTATACCATATGGTACAACACACTGACAAGCAAAAAGGGTAGAACTAGTTTGAAATACATGCACAGATATACACATATATATTTATGCGTATGTGTGTGTATATATACATTGCATGTATAGTAAAAGAAGCTGCATGTGTGCCTGCAAAGAAATATAAGGGCAAAATTATGCATTAGGCATGCAGTACTGAGATTCTTTACCCACGTGAAAAAGGTCATTCAAAATCCAAACCTGGATTAAAACTTCACCCTAGACCAGGACGCTTTCAAGAGACATATCAGGAACCACTGCGCTTTGCTACATCAAATGGTATTTGAACTGTCTGCAACACTTTCTCACTCAATATTTAACACTGTTCTCTAAGTGCAATAGTAACTGCAGCCATGACACGCAACAGTTTGCATAATCCATTTCGGAAGGACCGCTAAAATGCGAACCTCACTAAACTTTCACTGATTCTCAGAGGGTTGAAACAGCCTTCCCCTTTGATTCTAAGTTCCTTCAACATGGTTTTCCTTTTGGAAACTGGGATCTTGAATCAAATTTTACAGGTAGTGAGAAAGATTAAGACGTGACATCCCCCACCTACACCTGAGTCTGCCAATCCCTATTTGTATCAAGAGGCAAAGTCCTGCCTCATCTGTTCTATTCCCCATTGTATCTGAGCCCAAGACAGGGCAGACAAAGAGAGCCCCAAATCCTCAGCTGAGCCAGTGAGTGAGTGGGTGAACAAGTCAATAAACAAGGGAAGCAAAAGGGGGGGGCATTTACCCATATTGCTCATGAAGTATGACTTTCACACAATCCAGTGCAGACGATTATTGCCTGCTTGCTTGCCTTTTTTTAACCTAACATTGTTTATTTAAAGAACTAATGTAGATATCTGTATCTTAATTAAATTTCTACTAGAAAAGCTTAAAAGTTGCATTTGATACTTTAGAATACTTTTTTAGTAAAGGGTAAATGGATTAAGTCAAAACATCATTGTAAGAGAGGTTAAATAAAGAAAAAAAAAAAAAACAAGAAATACAGTGGTTAAGAGGTTGGACTTGAAGACAAACACTGTGGGCTTTAATGCCAACTCTGCTACATTGTAGCTGAATGACTTTCGGGAAATTATTTAAACTCTTTGAAGCCTGAGAGCCTTGCCTTCTACATGTATAAAATGAGGAATGTTGTGAGGGGGGGGATTCAATACAATTCAATATAGTCATGAATAGAAAGCACTTACCTCCTGGTCTAGCAAGCACATAGGAAGTACCCAATAAATGTTTTCTGTTATTATTATAACAAGTCAAAAACAATTCTGTAGCGTTATATACGCAATACACAAAAAGAGATACATGATTTGACAACATGGGAGTAGCTAACTCTAAAGTGACATCCCTCCAACATCCAAAGACATCAATCCCTTCACATTCTGGCCCAAGAGGACAGCACCACCAAAATATGGCCCCATAGCATGGAGGTCTCACTGGATGTGACCGTGACCCTACAACACACTGCCTGGAATTTAGTGGTTTAGACATTCGTAGTCCTAAAGCACAGCTAACACAAAGAAATGACTTTGGTTTTTCAAATAGCAAACCCGGTCTCTTTAATGGTTTACAAAGCAATCCTTCTACCATTATTTGTTTTAAGAGTACTAAAGACCAAAAATGGGTGTGATTCTATGTGAATAACCAAAAAACAGAATCAGGCCTTGCTCAAAGGTGTTCTGACCTGTTAAACAAAACACAGTGCCAACCTACACCAGGGAGGGGAATCTTAAGCACAGTTGTACAAATCCAGGACCTAGACCTGGAAGTCAGCAGGACGTATTTTTAAACTGAATTTTCAGAAGCAGGGATTTGAGGGATTGGCTGCACTCCAGTAAGGATGGTTTCAGTTAGGTTTATGCTAAAAAATAATCATTGCACCAATATGTTCTCCATTTATAAATATTCATGATAGGTAGGTAGCTGCTTATGAAATCTTTACTTTTTTAATTGAGGCAGAGGGAAAATTGATATGTATGACATTACTTTATCATTATTGTATGCAGTTGTATATTTTGATAACAATTTCCAGAACTCCAAAATATTCTTATTGGAAAGAGAGAACATTACTATGCCAAACTGCTCGTGCATTCATTCACTCATTCATTCATCTTTCATTCCTTTAAACAATATTTGCTGAAAACCAAGTCAGTGATAGATATATGCTAGGTGCTAGGACTAAAATAAAACTTCTAAAGTTTCTTTTTCATTAATATGAGCTATTTAGGGTAAGGTTATGAGGAGAAATGACAACGAATTTAAACCCTGTTATGGTTGCACTTTTATTACAATTTCTATTAATTTTTGGATTCAGCAATTACAGACTTAATTAATCCTTTCCACTTTCCTATAGACAAAAAGTGATCCTATCCCCAATACTTCAGTGTTAAAAAAAATGGCAAAGCCATAAAAATGAGCACTTCAGCTATAAAAATGCATGATATAATAGATGTCACCTTCCCTTATTCAGCAAAGTAACTGTCTTTAGCTTTGTCCTTTGCCTTTCACAGAACAGTAACCTGGAGGAGTTTCAATGGGATTTTACTTTGGATAAAGTGCAAAAACGTTCTCCTGCAAGAAGCTGTTAATCTTTCCTCTGCAGCTGACGGTTCTCTCCGCTTTATTATTCTTTGGGAAATCAGTGAAGGACAGCACCCCATTCCCTTAGATCCCCTTCAAAGCCCGAGTCACACCCAGATCTTTTCTCCCTCCGTGGGTAGCAGGCACCAGGTGTGCACAAGTCTGTGAAAAAGAAACCTCCTGACCAGCTCTCATCTGGGTCTAAATGCCTATATTCTACATCTTACTTTTAAAGGATTTTAAAGACTGATGGAATTTCTATACATGAAATAAACACTCAAAATTTTCTTGTGAAACGATGGATAAAGAAGAGAGATATCGATGAATGGCTCTTAATGACCTGTGAAGTTTGGAACCTAAAAACTCTTAAGTTATTCTGTGTTAGCATAGTAATGAAGGCACTGAGTATTTGGAATTGTTCACTTTCCATGGGCAACCAGCTGCTACCCAAGGCCTAGTCTTTCCCATCCTTTGAACTTTCTTTTAGGAGGCAGTGTAGTTTTTAATGTAAAAGAGTATGGGGATATGGCTGTTGTGTTAGTTTTCTACGGCTGCTGTAACAAGTTACCACCAATTTGGTGGTATAAACAATATAAATTCATTATCTGACAGTTCTGTAGGTCAGAGTCTGAAATGGGTCTCACTGGGCTAAAATCAAGGTATCAGGAGAGCTACATCAGAATCTGTTTCCTTGCCTTTCCCAGCTTCTAGATGCCACCTGCATTTCTTGGCTCGTGACCCCGTTCATCCACATTCAAAGCCAGCAATGGCTGGTTTAGCCCCCATATCACATTGCATCACCCTGACCTCTTTTGCTCTGTCTTCTATTTTTAAGGACCCTTGTGATTACATTGGGCCCACCCAGATAATCCAGGATAATATCCCTATTTTAAGGTCAACTGATTAGCAACCTCAATTCCATATGCAAATTAATTCCCATTTGCCGTGTCACAAGTTCTGGGGATTCAGAGGTGGTGTGTTTTGTTGTTGTTGTTGTTTTGGGGAATGGGGTATATTCTGTTTCCACAGGTATAATGGACATGCCTGGAACCAAAAACCCAGCTCTACCCCTGAGTAGCCTGCTACCTTGGGCAAATTAATTAAGCTTTTACTATTTTAGTCTCTTTCTTCTGAAAACAGCTTAATAATAGTTACCTCATAGAACTGGAGCAAAGAGGAAATGAGATAATATATACAAAATATCTAGTTACAAGAGGCTAGCACATGGAAGGGGCTCAACATCGTTCCCTTCCATCTTCACTTACCTGCTTCTCAAGTCAACATTGTACTGAGGTAGAGCTGGGTTGTGGATCTGGGTTCCTTTGAGCTTCACAGACATGCTCTCTGCCTTTCTCCTTCAAGAAGGCTCCAAATTGGAAAAGACTGAGCTGTAGATTACTTCGCATACATAATTTGCCCCACGTCACTAAGGCAAACACTGCAAGCTTTTATACTGTTAGTTAAGAGATTTATGCTGATCCAGTGTAATTTATAACTTGGTTCCTCCCTTGAGAAGCAGATGACATATTTAAAAGGAATAGCTAGGATTTATTTATCATTGCAAAAAATGATTACAGAATTGAGCAATCCCCAATGCTGATCCCATTAGCAGTTCTGAATTTCCCATGACCTATTAAATGGTAACACAAAAGGAACACTGAAATGTTTCTTGTTCATTGCGCACATGTTCTTCTGATTATACAATATGAACATCCTCTATCTTGAAGACCTTTTGTTTTAAGTCACAAAATAAAACAGTGGAGCAGGGCAGGTCTCTGCCTCTGGAAACAAGACCAGTCAAAACTCCTGGGCTTAAGAACAAAAAAGGAAAAATGTAGCACATCGCACTGAATTGTTGCCTTTTAATCAAGCACCACAAATGTGCCTGGAGATCTCTCTATTACCTCCTATGTAAAAAAATAACAAAACAAAACAAAACAAAACCCAGAAATCTACTTGTTAAATTCAGCACACCCTTGAGTAGAAAATGACTTTGCTTTTGGCTGCCCACATCCTTTTCCCATATTTTGTTATGAAAAAAGGGGAAGAAGAAACAAGAAAAGCATCCACTACCGATGGTTTCCTACTTTTTTGCATTCTCCAGGCAAACAGTAACAAGGACAGCAAGGGTCTTGCTCAGGAGTAATTAGGTAATTATAGAGAGGTATTAATTGATTTAGGTGATACAAGGATGTCAACAAATCAACATCTTGAAACAGCTCATTATCTATACAACCTTAATATCTTACAACCCAAAAAAAAAAATTGAATTTTTGCTTCAACTAAAATTTATCTGAACAGTATTTGAATTTTATTTTTTACCAATGTCAGCATTTGGAGAGGTAATGTGTGTTGAAGAAGGAAGAAAGAGGGAAGGAAAGTCATACCACTTTTCTTTTGTCCTAAGAGCAACTAGGAGAAAAGGGTCTCTGGGGAGTGCCAAGGAAACCCGATCATGCAACTGGACCCTCTTCTAAGCTTTCAAATTCAGACTGCCCATGGTAGCCTGGCCTCTTGAACTTGACCTCCTGCCCTCCTCCACATTTGGCAAGATCACTTCTGTTTCCAAACAAGGTTTTGGTCATAGAAATGGGGCTGCACAAAAGTTCCAAAGTTCAGTTACTTGAGTGTAATCCCAATTGGTACAAGCTACAGACTGCTTGTTTTCTGGTTACCAATCTTCAAAGCGATAAATGAAAAACCCAAGAGTAAGCATTTAGGAACTTCAAGAGCAATCTGACAGAATCACTTTAGGTTTGCTGAATCTAATAGTTAAAAAAAAAAAAAAGAGAGAGAGAGAGAGAGGTGGGAACTTGTATTTTGTATGACTGTTCAAATTTCATTTTCTCATTAATTCTTTTTTCAAAAATTTTACCTAAGTACCAGTCCATAAAAGATGGAAATTAAAAACAAAAAACAAAAACAGATCATTCCCCACAGTTAATTTGAGAAGCACTGCAGTAGAGAATCCCTTGCAAATAGAATGGGCAAGTATTTACTATGATACGAGGTTACTTTTATAATGCTGAACAAGTGACTGATAATGTAAGGCAGGCAGAGACAGCAGGACTCAGAATAAATGCAAAGGGACACAGAAATTTGAAAAGAACAAATATTTAATAAGCTCTTTGAAAATTCTGTAGCCGATGTAGTTTGCTAGAACAGGCCACTAGTGACTGCACTTCCACTGGTTGACAACCACTGATGCAAAGTATTTTTCAGTTTACCATTTTGCTGTATGATATCTATAGTAAACAGCTGACCGAGCCTCAAAAGCTTTTTGATAACTCAAAAGTAGAATTCTATGGGTGCCTTCCTTCTTTAAGAAGAGTCTCAGAACAATGGCTCCCAGGAATCAAGCACCCACTAAGTATCTGATACACTGCTAGGCATTTTCACAGATTATCTTACTTGATATAACAACCCTGTAAGATGGTTATTATCCCACTTTACAGAGGAAGAAATTGTGGTTCACAGATATTCATTTGTCCAAGATCACAAAATGAGTAAGTGACAGAGCCTGAACTCAAACTTAGGAATGCACAATGCTCTAGCCACAATATGCAGCCGCCTCACATCAGAATAATATGCAAATATGACTCCACACTGAATCACACTTACTTGAGATGGCACAGGGCCTCAATTGCTAATAAGGTCAGAAGAAAGCAGGAAAAAAGCTTGCAGAAAAACAGCTGAAAAAATGTGGCTCAAGACCACACATCTTGAAATTTTTATGTGCCTATGACTACCTTTTTAAAAATCTCAATTATGGGAAATGTTGAGACTGTTCTACCTTAGAAGTAAAGAACCACTCATCCATATTCAAGATCTTGATAAAAGGTGGGGAGGAAGTCCCAATGTTTTATTATCTGATTTTTAAGTTATACCTGTTCCAAAGTTGGCTTTTCTTCCTGACTGCAAGCAAGCCTTCACAAGTATATGCCAATTATGGGGCATGGTTTCCAAATCTTTAATGCAGTGGTTCCCAACTGGGAGTGATTTTGCCCCTGAGGGAACATTTGACAATATCTGGAGGCATTTTTGATTGTCACAAATTGGGCCTACTGGTGCTTCTGGCATCTTGTGGAAAGAGGCCGGGGATGCTGCTGGAAACAGTATTGCAAAGGACAGACAGCACAACAAAGAATGATCTGGCCCCAAATGTCCACAGTGTCAAATTGAGAAACATCCTTTAATGGAACCCAGAGCCAGGATGCCCCACAATCTGGGTAGGTGGTGAACCACCATTCTAGGTGGTTGACCAAATCAGCATCACCATCTAGGAACATATCCGAACCTGCATTGGTGAGAAAAGTTGTTGGGGATCGATTCATGCTGCCCCCCCCCCCCGCCCCCGCCACACACACACACACACACAAGGCATGCTCAGGTCCTAACATCCTGTGCATTTGAATCCATTTGTGAATAGGACCCTTGAAGATGTATTAATTAAGGTGTGCCCAAATTGATTGAGGGCAGGGCTTATTCAATATGGCTTAAGTCCTTATAAACAAAGAGAAGCCATGGAGGGTAGCCAGAAGCTGGAAGTCAAAGGAACCCAGAAGAGAAAGGAGAATACAGCATCATGTGCATTGTCGTGTGACAAAAAAGCCAAGGATCAAGGATTGCCAGCAGCCAGCCCCAAAATGCCACAGTTTTCAGGGAGAAAGCATCGCCTTGATGAGACCTTGATTTTGGACTTCTCCAAGCCTTAAAACCATGAGCCAACAAATCCCCATTGTTTGAGCCAGCCCATTATATGGTACTTCTTTTCATAGCTAGGAAACTAAATCAAGTTTTGGTACCAGAAAGTGGGGTACCGCTATGACAAATACCTAAAAATGTGGAAACAGCTTTGGAATTGGGTAGGGGTAGGGGCTGGAAACACTTTGAGGTGCTTGACAGAAAAGGCCTAGATTGGTTTGAAGAGACAGTTGGTAGAAATATGGACCTTAAAGGTACCTCCACTGAGGCTTTAGAAGGAAGTGATACATGTGTTATTGGAAATTGGAAGAAGGCGATCCTTGTTATAAAGTGGCAGAGAACTTGGCGAAACTGTGTTCTGATGTTGGATGGAAGGCAGAACTTAAAAGTGATGAACTTGGATATTTAGCTAAGGAGATTTCCAAGCTAAGTGTGAAAAATGCAGCCTTGCTTTTCCTTGCAGTTTATAGTAAAATGTGAGAGGAAAGGGAGAAGCTGAGAATTGAACTCTTAAGCACAAAGGAACCAGCAATTGATGATTTGGGAAGTGCTAAGTCTATCCAGAGTGTGCTCTGCGACTAGGGCCAGGAGCTGCTCTATCAGGGATCTGCCTGAACGTTTGGAAGTTCCCAGAGGATAGGGCTCCACGAGAGGGTTTAACTGAACACCGTTTGCTATACAGGGTGTGGCTGAACATGGATCCAGTCAGCCATTTCAGTGGCAGTCTGGATTGGAAAGGCAGCTGTCCAGGAAGTATGTGTGGAAGTTTCTACTGCCTCACAGTTTGGACTCCCTGGAGCTGCACACAAAACCCACAAGTTTTTTGTGTAATTTGTATTAATAGGCCCAATGCCTGAAAATGCCAGAGAATGGATGAACTGAAGGAAAAAAACTTTTAGGGCAGATCCATGGAAGCTGAGGTACAGACTGAAAATAATGGGTCCAAGAGAGTGGGCCCACCACATGGATGAATCTGGGGTTTCGCCCCTGCATTTGGAGTGGGCAGGCCTTATGCCCTGTTCTAGTTTGCTAATGCTGCTAGAATGCAAAACACCAGAAATGGATTGGTTTTTACAAAAGGGGGTTTATTTGGTTACAAAGTTACAGTCTTAAGGCCATAAAGTGTCCATCAGCAAAGGGTACCTTCACTGGAGAAAGGCCATTGGCATCCAGAAAACCTCTGTTAGCTGGGAAGGCACATGGCTGGCATCTGCTTGCTCCCAGGTTGTGTTTCAAAATGGCGTTCTCCAAAATGCCTCCATCAGCTTCCAAGAGCCATCTTCAAAATGTCTGCCTCAGTTCCAGCTAGCGTGAGCTCCTTCTGTCTGAGCTTATATAGTGCTCCAGTAAACTAAACAAGGCCCATGCTGAATGGGTGAGGCCACACCTCCGTGGAAATTATCCCATCAGAGTTATAACCCACAGTTGGGTGGGTCACATCTTCACAGACACAACCCAATCCAAAGATTCCAACTTAATCAACACCAATATGTCTGCCCCTACAAGAATGCATCAAAGAACATGTTTTTTTCTGGGGGACACAATACATACAAACAGATACATGCCCCATTGTTCAGGGAGTGTGCAGCCACCCCAGTGTTCAGAGAGGGCGGGGCCTCCACGCCACTATTTGGGGAGAGCAAGGCTTCTGCACCTGTGGATGGGGTAGAGCTACTGCTCCAAAACTGTTTTAGTTTCCTAGATGTTAAAACAAAAGTCTTCAACTTCAATGACCTCAAAGACTGAACCCAGAAGAGGTACTAAACCCAGAAGAGGTACTATTCACACAGCATTGTCCAGATTACCTCACAGAGAATCTTTCTTCCTTAGCAGAGATTCAAAAGAAATGGTATGCTTAGAAAACTTCTTTTGAAGTAAATATGTTTGTGTTTTTTTAATCCCTTTGGTAATACAAAACCTATTTTCAACTTCTTGTAATGGCACCCTACCAAGAACACATATTAACTAACAAACACCTTCTATTCCTGCCATATTTCTAATACTAAGTGTTTACAATATCTGACACTGGTAGAAATGAAAATCTTAGGCTCACTTACAAAGAACCTATTTTTTTAAATGAATATAAAAATCCGGTTTTGTACTCTTACGCAAGCTTCAGTCAGATATTGCAAATTGCCATGGTATATCAGGCCCCAACTAGCAGTATTCCTGAAAACCCTAAAGAAAACCCAGGGCTCTACCTAAGACTCTATAAAAGTTTTACTTATTAAGTTTATTTTTCAGAAATTTAAAACCTCCAGATTGTTCCTATGCCAGATAAGCCCTGAAACTCAGAGGTACCAGTCTCTCCCAAAACATCCACCAGTTGCATCTCCTACCCCATAATGTCAACACCCCTTTTCAACATGAAGAAGTTACAATGGTCATTGCCCAAATATCCCTGACGATTGAGAGAATGATCAAATGAGAGGGAGGAGGTGTGACTGAGAAGTTGGGATTTAACAAATGATTATGACCACTAAATCATTATATAGATATTTCTTTTTAATTTCTAGTTTATTCAAACAGCCAGAAGAAAATACCTCAAATTGTGGAACTGAACCCCATACTATACTCTGGAATTTTCTCTATAACTACTTGTTAAACTGTACTTTGAAATTTATCACTTTTCTGTATATAAGTTATATTTCACAATAAAAAATGTTTTAAAAATTGGTTTTTAAAAAAGGTGTCTATCAAACAAAAGTTCTGATAAGGTGATATTATTCACATCAATGATTAAGATGAACAAAAATCTTTATAAATTACTTAAAGTTAAAAATAAATTAAACTTTATATCTATAGCCAAGAAAAACAAGATGGTATTTCTTAATCATTGCTGATTCCTTTAGTAGGAAATGTACTAAAACAATCATTCTTAATGATGAGAATAAGATCTTTATAGGTTAAAGGTATTACCATCCCCCCCAATCATATTTACTGCAAGTAATTTCCCCATTCATTATAAGCCTTTTATTTTTAAGTGTGTCATTTTTCATAAACACATTATTTAATGGCACTTTTAATCTCATTTATTTAGAAGAGTTTAACCAGCTTATACAGTTTTTTTTATTAATATTTTTATTGAGATTGTTCAGATACCATACAACTATCCCAAGATCCAAAGTGTACAATCAGTTGCCCACGGCACCACCATACAGCTGTGCATCCATCAACACAATTATTTTTTTTTCAATTTTTAGAATATTTTCACTGCTCCAGAAAAGAAACAAAGACAAAAAAAAGGAAACTCACATCCTCCCATACCCCTAACCACACCCTGCCCCCCTCCATTATTGATTCATAGTTTTGGTATACATTTGTTACTGTTGATGAAAGAATGTTAAAATACTACTAACTGTAGTATGTAGTTTGCAATAGGTATATATTTTTTCCCTATATGCCTCTTTATTATTAACCTCTAATTATAGTGACACACATTTGTTCTAGTTCATGAGAGAGATTTCTAATATTTGTATAAATCACGGACACTGTCCACCACAAGATTCACTGTTTTATACATTCCCATCTTTTAACCTCCAACTTTCCTTCTGGTGACATGCGTGACTCTGAGCTTACCCTTTCCACCACCTTCACACAGCTTTTAGCACTGTTAGTTATTCTCATTATATGCTACCATCACCCCTGTCCATTTCCAGATATTTAAGTTCACCCTAGTTGAACATTCTGCTCATAATAAGCAGCTGCTCCCCATTCTTTAGCCTCATTCTATATCCTGGTAACTTATATTTCATGTCTATGAGTTTACGTATTATAATTAGTTCATATCAGTGAGACCCTGCAATATTTGCCTTTATGTGTCTGTCTTATTTCACTCAGTATAGTGCCCTCAAGGTTTCTTCATCAACCCTTTTCTTTTAAGATGGTTTTATTCAAACACTGTACATTCCGTCCTAAGTAAACAAACACTGGTTCCCTCTATAGTCACGTATTTATGTATTGAGCACCATCGCCACTCTCTATACAAGGACATTTCTTCCACAAAGACAGGGGAAGAGTGAAAGAAGGCAGAGAGGCAAAAGAAAAAGGCAAGAGAAAGAGAGAAAAACAAACAAACAAACAAAAAACTTGATAGCGAGAAGGTGAAAAAAGGAAAGATAGCATTAAGCTAAAGTAGAATAAAGAGTCAGACAACATCACCAATGCCAGGAGTCCCATACCCTTCCCCTATTACCCACCCCCCATATGCATTTAGCTTTGGTATATTGCTTTTGTTACATTCAAGGAAGCATAATACAATGTTTCTGTTAATTCTAGCCTCTAGTTTGCATTGATTGTATTTTCCCCCCAATCCTACCCTATTTTTAACACCTTGCAATGTTGACATTCATTTGTTCTACCTCATGTAAAAATATATTTGTACCTTTTATTACAATCGTTGAGTATCCTAGGTTTCCCTGAGTTACACAGTCCCAGTCTTTATCGTTTGTCTTTCATTCTGGTGTCCCACATGGTCCCAGCCTTTCTCTTTCAACCATATTCACAGTCATCTTTGTTCAGTGTACTTACATTGCTGTGCTACTATCTCCCAAAACTGTTTTCCAAACCTCTCACTCCTGTCTTTTCCTTTCTGTCTGCAGTGCTTCCTTTAGTGTTTCCTGTAGAACAGGTTTCTTGTTCACAAACTCGGTCATTGTCTGTTTGTCAGAGAATATTTTAAGCTTTCCCTCATATCTGAAGGATAGTTTTGCTGGATATAGGATTCTTGGTTGGTGGTTTTTCTCCTTCAGTATCTTAAATATATCACCCCACTTCCTTCTTACCTCCATGGTTTCCATTGAGAAACCCACACATAGTCTTATCAAGCTTCCTTTGTACGTGATAGATTGTTTCTCTCTTGCTGCTTTCAGGATTCTCTCTTTATCTTTGATGTTTGATAACCTGATTATTAAGTGTCTTGGCATAGGCCTATTCAGATCTATTCTGTTTGGGGTATGCTGCACTTCTTGGATCCGTAATTTTATGTCTTTCATAAGAGATGGGAAATTTTCATTGATTATTTCCTCTATTATTGCTTCTGCCCCTTTTCCCTTCTCTTCTCCTTCTGGGACACCAATGACACATAAATTCTTGCTTTTTGTTTTGTCTTTAAGTTCCCAGAGACGATGCTCTTATTTTTCCATTCTTTTCTCTATCTGTTCTTTTGTGTGTAGGCTTTCAGGTGCCTTGTTCTCCAGCTCCTGAGTGTTTTCTTCTGCCTCTTGAGATCTGCTGTTGTATGTTTCCATTGTGTCTTTCATCTCTTGTGTTGTGCCTTTCATTTCCATAGATTCCACCA
The DNA here is from genome assembly GCF_015220235.1 of Choloepus didactylus. NCBI lineage: Eukaryota > Metazoa > Chordata > Mammalia > Pilosa > Megalonychidae > Choloepus > Choloepus didactylus. The sequence continues at coordinate 21,085,078 of NC_051320.1, forward strand.
GTTGGTTTTTTGAACTTTCAATTTCTACCTTATGTACATCCTGTGTTTTCATTATACAGTTCATCTCTTTTGCCATATCTTCCCTAAACTTTTTGAATTCAGTTATTATTAGTTGTTTCAATTCCTGCATCACAGTTGAAGTGCAAGTTTGTTCCCCTGACTGGGCCATAACCTCATTTTTCTTGGTGTAGGCTGTAGTTTTCTGTTGTCTAGGCATGGTTTCCTTGGTCACCCCAATCAGGCTTCCCCAGACCAGAACGGGCTAAGGTCCCAGAAGGAAGAAATAGTATCCGGTTTCCTTGAGGGTGTGTCTTAGAAAATTGGTACACCCTGTGATGCCTCCGGTCACTGTACTTTTCTGCCCAGCAGGTGGCACCTGTTAGCCTATAATTCTTCACTGCTGAAAGTTCTGAATGAAAGGCAGGTAGTAGAGCTGGGCCCCACCCCTTTCCTCTTAGAGACTATAGATGCCCTGGGGGGAAGTCATTAGCATTTCAACTGTTTCTCTCTGACTGTGCTATATCCTTGTATGGGTCACAGAGCTGGGAACTGAAAATGGCTGAGGCTTTCTTCACTGAGTCAAAAAAGGAACAGAGCTAGTCCAAGGCAACCCTCTGGCTCTCCGAGGTCAGTTGTCACCCAAAGCCTCTGTCTACTTGTTGGGGATTCGTATCTCGCAGTGAGCAGTTCACACTTGCTAATTAAAACCCCAGTTGGAGCTCAGGTGAGCTATATTCACTTGCTGGGAGAAAGCTTCTCTCTGGCACCATGAGGCTTTGTAGCTCAGGCTGTGGGGGAGGGGTCTCCCGATTTGGATCTGCAGTTTGTACTTAACAGATTTTATGCTGTGATCTCAGGCATTCCTCCCAATTCAGGTTAGTGTATGATAAGTGGACGGTCACGTTTGTCCCCCTGCAGTTATTCCAGATTATTTACTAGTTGTTTCTGGTTTTTTTTAGTTGTTCCAGGGGGACTACTTAGCTGCCACTCCTCTGTATACTGACATCCTTATACAGTTTTAAATTATTTATTTAGGACTAATTTTTGTCACAGGCAGGGAGAGTTGGGAAGGTAGGAGAAAAATACAAAGATCTGTTTGTTTTCAGGTCTTTTGCTACGTAGACACTGTTTTGATTAATGTTTTCATCTACATTAATTTGAAAAACCGGTATCTATAGTTAAGTCTATTATTAGCAAACTTATAGAGATATTTGAAAACATTTTTGTCTAACTATTGAACAAAAACATATATCCCTAATGACTGGATGGGAATGAGCTGGGTTTCCTAGAACCATCTGAATATCTTCCAAGTCAGGAGCCCATCATTTCTCCCTGCCGATGATGCTAGTCCTGCCAAGGGAAACAAGGATTAAAAGCAAAAAGAATATCTAAAATTTTTATTTTAAATTTTAAAAATCTTTCTGTATTATAAAAGAAATACATATTTATTGGCAGCATTTTAAAAATACACAGAGGCATAAAAACAAAAATAAAACTCTTCAAACAAAATAGATGTAACCACTGCTAAAGGTCTGATATAAACTTCTGGTTCCAGAAATGGCAGAGTAGCTTGACTTAGACTAATACCTCCACAAATAACCAAATACGAAATTTAAGAAAAAATTATTTAAATGCACCAAAGAACAAGCAAAAGAAGGTGGATACTAGAAGGGACTCAACCTCTGAAAGAACAGACCCACTGAATAAGATACAGGCTAGGAGCCATTTTCTGAGGGCTCTCTCCTGTTAGTGTATTGGGGACAACAGGAGTAGCTGGAAATTGAGGAATGAAATCAAGAAGAGGAAGAATCCATAGCATGAGGCACACCAAAAATCTGCATGAAAACACCCCTCAAATTCTTGGCCAACCCTGGAATTACGTATATGCAGGGGAGACTTCAAGTGGAAGACATCAGCTGGAAGACTGTAAAAATTGTACAGATTTCAGCTGCTGCCCACCAATGGGAAGAAAGTTTGGGGTTTGAATCCTACGAAGGTGGAGAGCCTTCATAAATACTTCAAGCTTTCCATAGATCCACCCTGAAAAAAGGATAAAATTAAGCTTCTACAAGTTCAAGATAATCAGCCAGAAATAAATCTGCATGTTGAAACAAAAATCAAAACTCTTCAGAGGAAGACAACGAAATCTAGAGCCTAGGAAGACAGTGTTTCCACCCAATAGACTGGCAACATCAAATATCAGTGAGAATGTAGTGCAACTGGAACTCTCATATATTGCTGGTGGAAGTGTAAAAATGGTATAATTACTTTAAAAAATGGCAATTTTTAAAGTGGTTGTGGGTATAAACATTTTTTTATAGGATCCAGCAATCTACTACTAAGTTTGACTTGAGAAAAACTAAACTATATAATCGTATTCAACAGGGGAAAAGACAATTTCACAAAAGGAAGTCAAAATCCTGCTGCCAAAAGATACGGAATAGATGAAAGGGACCAAAAGTAACAAATGACCTCTAAACTGTTTTGTAACTTTTCTTTAAACTTTACCAATTTTTTTATTATGAAAAAATCCATTTCTATATTATATTACAAATTTGTCAGACATAATTGTTCAAAGGATGAAGATGGAGTGAGAATACATATGTAATATATGTAGATACGTATATGGGAGTGATGATGGAAAACGGTGGTGAGTATTTTGAGAATGTTGGGGAACTGAAGGGCTTTTTAAGCAAGGAAGCATATCCAGAAGCTCTTAAACAAATACAAATAATAATAGTGAAAATAATTGCAGCAAGCATAAAAGTGTGAAAATTCCTATCATAAAAGAGCCATTAATGATAAAAAAAAAAGAGGTCCAATTATTTCCTTTAAAGATACTCAAACTCCTTCAAAAGTAAATAAATGAAAAGTGGGATACAAATGAAGCTGTATTTTCTTTATGTATCAAATTGACAAAATTTAAATGATTTACAATACCAGTATTGGCAGGGTGTGGAGAAACTGGCACTTGCATAGATCGTTAGTATTAACATAAATTGTGACTTAGAGTAGTTTATTTATCAACATCTACTAAAATTTAAAGCACATATAAATTTTGATAACAATTCTACCATCCTACATAAATATTTCCACAAAAGCCTAAATATATCCACATTTATGTATGTGTATTTGTGTGTGGATGATGTACATACTACACAATGATTACAAATTATGATTTCTACAAGTTGACATAGAAAGGTGTCTAAAATGTATTGTCAAGTGGAAAAAACAAGTTGCAACAAAGAATGTAGGGTATTATCCCATGACTTTTATTAACATAAATTCCTTCATATTAGTGTAAACATCAAAAAGCATCTATAAGAATATATAAGGAACTGTTTTTTTATTTGTTTATTAAGATATATTCACATATCTTACAATCATCCAAAGTGCACAATAAATTGTTCACAGTACCATCACGTAGTTGTGCATTCATCCCCACAATCAATTTTTGAACATTTTGGTTACTCAAAAAAAAATAATAATAAAAATTAAAGTAAAAAAGAACACCCCAAACATCCCATTCCATCTATCCCCCCCCCCATTATTCATTTAATTTTTGTCCCCATTTTCTACTCATTTGTTCACCACTGGGTAAAGGGAGTGTGAGCCACAAGGTTTTCACAATCACACAGTCACACCATGTAAGCTACTTAGTTATGCAATCGTCTTCAAGAATCAAGGCTACTGGGTTGCAGTTCAACAGTTTCAGGTATTTCCCTCTAGCTATTCCAATACATTAAAAACTACAAAGAGATATCTATATATAAGGAGCTCTTAACCTCTAAGAGTTTCCCACTTAGAGGTGGTCCCATATGGTTATAGAATTATCTATCTTGAGTGAACTGCCCAAATACAAGAAATAGTGACAATAAAAAACACAACTCTCTTGTCCTGGAACAAATGAAGCTGTCTTTTGTACACTGAAATAGAGTACAATCAAATTTCTCTGGAAATTTGGAAAATCGGAAACAGAATGTTCTGTAAATTTGGAGCACTAACTAGAATTTTCCTGGGTGGAAGGAGTTTGCAATTGAATGCATAGCTACCTCAGCAAAATAATTTTTAGTGATACAGATAGTCTCAGGGTAAGAAAGCCTACCTTGCCCTTTTGCCTTCCCAGCTGCCTATGTCAAGTTCCCCATTCTCACCCCAATAACCTTCAATGATATCCAGGATGTCCTGGTCAGCTTATGTGGCCCTGCCATGCATGTCAAGTGGGAACAGAACAAATGGCCCCCTTGTCTACTGCCTCTCCATCAAGGCCCATCTAAAAGTGCATCTTAACCAGCCTTGACTGTAACGACGGATAGCAAAGGTAGAAGCCACATGAATCAAATAATCACTATTGAAGTTAAAATGTGCTAAATCCTCACTTAGCCTCTAAAGCAAGAGCACAGCCACTGGAAAAGGCAGCCTAAGAGAGGACATGGCCCATTCCAGGAAGACCTCTAAAAACTCACGTGGGAAGAGAAGCAAAAACTACCTTCCAGAGTGTTCATCCAAGGGCACTCTAGAAACATCCACAGCTATGTGTATGCTGTGCGATGGTGATATTTTCTCCAAAACTACTGAGCAACTATATATATTACACACATATACATACACATATACTTTATATATACACGCATACATACATGTGTTTGAGATTTAATTACAAAGTGGCAATGACCCAATAAAACTTATCTACTTCTTTTTCAAAAGGCATGAAGAAGGTAGTATGAAAAAATGGCCCAGAAAGAATGGGAAAATAAAGTAAATAAAAAGTGAATGATTTAATTTGAACTTCTCTGTTTCTACTTCCACATTTCAAATCAGTTATATAAGTTTCGCACCTCTGCGTTTTGCTATTGCTATTCATTTGTCCCAATAATAAAAATAATAATAGCAAACGCATAAGATACTCACTATCAACTCATTAAGTCGTCACAAAAACTCTATGCGGTAAGTACTGTTTTTTTATTTTTCCAGATGAGGCCTAATAAGGTAAACTGAGGCACAGAGAAGCACTCAAGTTATTCTCCATACCATCGCTGGCATTTTCTTGGAAAGTTCCTCTTCTACCTGAACTAAATGTAAGCAAATTCCCCTCCCTAAATGCTGTGTGAATCCCAGACCGTAAAGCATCAACTCGCAGAAACAAGGCACAAAGATGTGGCTGCACAGAGGCCATGCATGGTGGAGGCATAAAGCAAACTGCAAGCCTAGGGCGCATCCACATCTATGCTAGAGCAGCAAATCGAATTCAGTCCCAAGGCTTTCACATGCATAAGTATGTACGGAAAAGAGGCAGAACAAGCCTTTGTTATTACACACGACTCCATAAAAGGACGCCAGTGCCCTGCAGCAAGTTCTGACAACACGCACTGTGAATCATGGAGGGGGTCCCTTCGCCAAACGGGTCACGCGCGATCCGCGCGGCGGGGGCGCATGCGTGGCCCGACCGCGAGCCCGCGCGCTCGGGCCGCCGGCGCTTACCTGGTCCTCCGGGCGCGCAGGTACAGGGCCAGGAGCAGCAGCACCGCGGCGAGGACCAGGTCGGGGAGACCCAGAGGCCGCGACCGCAGCGGGTCGAGCGAGAAGCCGGCCATGCTCCGCGCTCACGACTCCTGCTGTCCGAGGCGCGCGAGGCCGCGGGGAACTGCTCGGGGGCAGGGGGGGGGGTCTCCCTCCACGCGGCGCGCTCGGGGGCGCGGCTGCAGCCCGCGGAGTCTCGTCTCGGCCGCGTGCGGCCCAGAGTCGGTCCCGGGCCCGAGAGAGCAGGTCTGCCCGCTGCGCTGCCGGGAAAGCCACCGCGGGCCCCCGAGGCCGAGAGAGAAAGTTCGGGGACTGCCCTACTCCGCAGCGCTCGCCAACCGCGTGCTCCTCGCCGCTCGGCGGCCGTGCTCCTCCCGGGCAGGAAGAAGGGCCAAAGAAGTGGGGGAAGGGGCTAGGATTTCCCCAGAACAAGGCCTGGAGGAGGGGGATTTCGGCTTCGTGTTGGGAGCGAGTCTCTTGGGTTCGTCATCCCTTAGACCGCGCGCCGCGGAAGGAGGGACTTACTGACGGTCGACGAGGGTTGGGACTGTGCCCGCAGCGCTCTGGGCGCACGACCCATAGTTGGGCAGGACAGTAGGTACCTGCGGAATGTGCTGTCGCGGACCTGCTGCATCCTGTTTGCTCACACGCTTTCCTTGAGGGGCTGTTTTGTGCCAAGGCATGTCCCCAGTCGCTGGGGATACAGAGACGTGGGCTGTGACTCCCCCCAAGAGCCCTGATGAGGCGCACACTGCAGGAACAGGGACACACAAGTAAATAAGGGATTGCAGAACAGCCTGTAAAGGCCAAAACAGACGTGTTACAAGGCGCACAGGTAGTACTAGGAAAGCATAATGGAAAAGGGAGGTGCGTAGTAAAGAAGGAACTTTTAAAACATCATTGAGTACTGACTGTGCACGGGGTGCCTTAACGCAAGATTATTTACTCTCCACACCAAACTGATAAAGGTTTTAGCAGCATTTTGCAGAGATGTAAGATGTTTCAGGTTAAGTAACTTGCCCGGGTTCACTAAATTGATAAACAACTAATAAAGCCTAACCAAGAAGTCTGTGTTCTAACCAGTTTATTCCAAGAACTCTCTGTTCTCTCTATTTAAGCACTTTATCTCCAGCCCCATGCAACTCTGGCTATTACAACAACCTCCAAACTGGTTTTCCTGCCTCTGACTGCTCTTTGACCCTTGCAGTCCATCATACCCTTTGCAGCCTCCCTAAAACACTGACTTCTGCTTTTGCCCTGTTCAAAACTCTCAGTGGTTCCCAGTCGCCTTTGTGGTAAAGTTGTAAATCCTCACCCTGGAGTCAGAAGTTCCCTACGGTTTGTCTCCCATGTGCAACTTTCTCGGTTAGTACAGCCCCATGAACGCTAAAGCTTGAGCTTCCTTTACCCTCACATTTGCCCCTTTCCAGCTTTTGTTTCTGATGTTCCCCCTTCCTGAAAAATTTCTCTCTCCCCCCAAATGCTAACTTTCTATCTACCTGTCATGGCACAGCACAAATTCTACTTCCTTTTAGAAATTCTCCCAGACTCCTTTTGTAACTAATCTCCCCCTTCCCCATCCTTCACCCCGTCCCATTTCCCCACTATAGTCGAGTTATTTCTAAGTCTGTCTTGCTAGAGAATGCAGGAACCAACTCTTAGACAATGTTGTCCACACCCACTCTCCCCACCCCTTCGCCATCCTCCACTCCCCCCAAGTTGAGACAACACAGATTAAAGTGCTTTCTGAGATGCCAGCCTCTGGGTCAGTGCTGTGTCACTGCCCATGGTCCTAAAGCTATTAAGGGCTGGACTGGGATTATAACCCTGATGTTTGGTCCATCTTCATCTTTGACTTCGGGTACAAGGTCTTTCTACTGCTGCCTCCTTCCTCCTGTGTAGGTTCAGTTTCAAAGGAAGTCCCAAATGCAGGGAGCCGAAAGCCACTCTGTCTCCTCCAAGGAAAGCAAATGGAGTGGTTTCCATCACTGCCTGGTGAGCAGAGCCAGTGTACAGGGTGGTTCAATTTCAGTGCATCACTAGAGGCCCAGCAGAAGGCTACTTGCACTGATTTTCACAAGAAGCCTTAACTTTTATAATTTTATTTTCCATTTGGTCTCTTGGATAAGTCCTCTATTTGAAAATATAATATGAAGCATTTATTCAGTTTATTGAACATTTACTATGTACCAGGCACTGTGCTAAACATATTTCATCACATTAATGACAGCCAAGACCTACAGTTAATCTCACTGTCCTAGAGAAGTGGGAGGAGGGGGGTGCACTCATCTGTTAGATTTGGTTAGCAGCTGTGCCATGTTCTTTGGCATCTGTACAAAACCTTACTTAGGATACTTGCTGGTATGTGCTCAGTAGATTTTGAACATATATTCTGTTGTGTTTTTGATTTCTGTTAAAAGGATCTTCCATTCTGTAAACTGCCCAGGTTAAAATAAAATCCAAAGACATCTTCTACTCCTCATTTGCTTTTATAACCCATTATTAGCATCATTATATTCAGTCCAGTTCAATTCAATCTTATGCCCAAAATATCCCTTTTATACCCATCACCTCCATGAGGAAGATGGCTAGTTGACCCTCAATATCGCCTCTCCCCTTCCTCCATAGTAGCGGAGCCACTGATTGATTTTTAACTGAGCACATGGCTGTTCATCATAAAGACAACTTTCCCAGCCTCTCTTGCTGTTAGATGTGGTCATGTGACAAAATTCTGGTCAGTAGCTAAGTGTAAAGTATGACATCAGGAAACTGCCCCTAGTGGGAATGGGCATGCCCATTCTGGCTAGAATGTGAATACTATGACTGGAGCTCCAGCAGCCACCTTGGCACGCATAAGTACACGTCAGCTATTACATGCAATATTATTTGTTGTTTATCTGAAATTTAAATTTAATTGGGCATCCTGTATTTCTGTCTGCTAACTCTGGTGACTCTAGCTTAACTGAAACACATGGATTCATAAAGCATATAGGTAAGACAATTGTAAAAGTCTAGCTGCCCACCAGTTTCTCTTCAGACACCAGCCACAAACAGTTCCTTCAACATCAGTCACCAACGTTAGCGACTTGTGTACCTTGGCCTCACTAATCAGACCAGTGTCAGAAGTCAAACCTAAGGGGATCCTCTGGGGCTGGCCCTTCGAGCTATTGAAAAGAGGAAGTGTGTTTCACATTGGATAATAACTGGCCTACTAATATATATATTCATGTTCATGGCTTAATCATAATTCATGGCATAATCATAATCATTCAGAAATACTGATTGTGAGACACATGGAGAGAGAGAAAACAGAAGCAAAAACATAAGTCACTGCAGAGGGAGCCAAGTGAGAGGGTGAATATCTTCCTAGAGGATGACCAGGTGAAAGGTCACACTCTAACCCTCCCCACCAGCCCACGTGACCCTCCTCTCCTAAGTGCTTGGAGTGGTGGGCCTCTTCCTCTGTTCTCTTTGCAATCTATTATGAGGGCTTGAGCTCTTTTCTGACATCCCTTGAGGCCTTCTCTTTTGATTCTCAAGAACCTGTTTAGAAATCATCAAAATTTGAATCTTGACCATTTCCCATCTGCATCCCAATGTATACATCCTAATTCTTCCCAGCCCTTGAAAATACTAATATACTGGTCTGAAACCTCCAAGTCCACCTACTTAGTCAACACTTCTTACGTGCAAACGATGTTCATGGCCTATTTGGCCTGCTGGAACTACAAAAATGAATAAGATAGTCCTTCCTTCAAAGAGCAGCATTAAGAGGACAAGAAAGATTAATATCAGAAAAGAGGAAAAAAAGAGGCCAGTCAACATGAGACTGGGGAATGGCAATGAGGGGATTAAGAACACACACTCGTATGGCTTCAATCTTTTGAGTTCATGGGAAGTGTTGGGGATTGAATCATGTACCCTACACAATACGTGTTCAAGTCCTAAGCCCCAGTCCTGTGGGTGGGAAGCCATTTGTAAATACGATCTTTGTAGATGTTATTATTAGTTAAGTTGTGGACTCATTCATAAATAGGATCTTCAAAGATTCTATTTAGATGAGGCCAATTGAATCAGGGTGGTCCTTAATCCATATGTCCAGAGACCTTATAAGAAGAAGAAATTTGGACACAGTCCGTGAGTAGAAGCCAGAGAATGAGGCAGATCACCATGTGATGAGGCAGAGATGCAAGCCAAGGAACCCCAAAGATTGCTGCAAACTAGTACTGGAACGCTACAGACTTTGGAGAAAACATGACTCGCCATACCATGATGTTGGACTTGTAGCCTCCAAAACTGTAAGCCAACAAATTCTTGTTGTTTAAGCCAACTCAGCATGTGGTATTTGTCATAACAGACCTGGCAAACTAAGACAGGAAGCACATCATCTGCTGGAGAAAGAGCAGATTAGAGGATTCGGTTATTGGGAAACATTTGAAAGTCCCACTGCAGAAAACGTCAAAGCAGAATTCCACACATCCTCTTTTCCCATATCCAGAAGTCCCTGAAATCACATTTCAGTACTCAAGCCTGAAAGGTCCTATCAACTCTTAACATCAAATATAGACAGGGTTTTGAATCCTATCAAAGCACAGTCCTCTGTAACTACAAAGAGAATGACAACCGTTTTCTTTGTGTCCTTCCCATGAGTTTTGAGGTAGTTAACTTTGATTTTCTGTCAACTTCTGTTAGAATTAAGACCACCCCTAGGCAAAATTTTGAAGTGGAGGAAGGGTAGTAGACATGAAAGAAGAAAAGAATATGGTTTGAGAGGGTCTGCTCGGAGCCAGGCTCTGCTTTGTGTTTTCCATGCATTGTTTCATCTCACTTTTAAAATCCCTCTCTTATGTAGGAGTTGTTATTATTCCATTTTACATAAAAGGTAACAAGGACTCAAAGAGTTTCAGGGAAACCCCCTTTCACTGTCCTACCTACCACTCCTAAGAGTTTTCAATCTTAGGAGTAACCCATTCAAATCACGTTTGCCTCCAGTTCAGCGTACCCTGTTTTTACCTTGAAACCCCTTTCACTGGGGTACCCCATGGGGATAACTCGGCCTCTGCTTTGCTCCTTGCCTTCCTCAGCCCCTGTATAGGTCTGAAGCTGGCCTGTTTCCTATCAGTACAATGAGGTAAGGCTCCCTTCCCTATAGGCTGTGAGGAATAACCATATAACGATAGAAAGGCCTGGAGCTGCAACTTTTCTGCTCCACTGGCACAGGTATAAGGAAAAACGAGTTTATCAGACAGAGTCAGCCCAGCTGAGGTGTTAACTTGTTGATGTGCTACTTCTGCCAGATTAAAATGTAAAATGTGTGGCTTCCTTGTTTTCTTAAGGAGGCTGTTCAAGCTCTGACTGTGGATGACATAGCAATAATGGTGTATATTGAGGCTGTGACAAGCCTGAAAGTTATTGTTTCATTTGGCACATATTGTAAATAGTGAGACATGATGGATGCAGGCACTGAGCTTGACTAAAAATATCTTAAACCTAAATGCTTCTTCTTTTGTCTTTCTTTACAATTTAAACAATTGCACGTATTTTCTCTTTGCTTCAGTTTTCCTTTCCCCCGTCAAGACAGTTTATAGGGTTGACCCAGCACCCAGCTCAGTGCTGGGCACATATGACATGGCAATGCTTATTCAATAAAATGCCTCTTGAATGAACAAAGGGACCCAACAATAGGGAAGGAGTAAGGAAATGTAGTTACTTTTAATTTTTTTGATAAAGTCCAATTTTAGGTAAGACCTGAATAAAATTATTTTGAAGCAGCTTTAAAAATGGTGGAACAGATGGCTCTGATTATCTCCAAGAGGAAGGAAAAGATTCAAGAATTTTGTCATTTCTTGTTTAACAGTCTTGGCATTACTTATCCAAACTTGAGTTTTGAATCCTCTGCTTCTAAGTTCACACTCCCAGGCTAAAGCTTAGCTCAGTCTCACGATCTGACCCTACTTTCCATGATAAGTTTCAAGAGCCACTCTCTCTCTCTCTCTGACTCACTGACTTTTGGAACATTTCATTTTCCAATTAGCATCTGGACCCAGATTCCTGAGGATAGAAAACAGAGAGCTCTTTCTGAGTGTCCCTTTAGGTCAGAACCACCACCACCCTGCCTTCCCCATCCCCCAGTTTCCTCTGTTCACAAGGGAAAAGCTTTATATTCCCCAAAGACTTTATTTTTTATTTATTTATTTATTTTTTTTTTTGCATTGGGCCAGGTTGGTCCTTTGAGAAGGTACAAAGAGCATTGGTATGAAATAAAATCTACCCACGACCACCCTCCTCTCCCACCAGGTTCTGCTGTTTGTACCTGTTGCAGATCAGGTCCCAGCAAACAGGCTCAGATCTGAGAGGGAGGTTAGCAGGCAGGAGCATGAAAGAGGACACCAAGGGTGGGGGGAGTGAAGCAAACAGATAGGCAGAGAGAGAAATGGGGCTGTGATGCAATCCCAGCAAAGGGCCCAGCTGAGCCAAGGGAAATCCAGAATGAGGATGGCACTTCAGAATTGTCCCACGGTGGGGAAAGGTGTCTAGACCTTTAGAGCACCGCATCAGTTATTGGTTGTGGACAGTCTTCAGGAAAAGAGAAGTGATGTTGGGTGATGGGGTTCTCTAGCTGAAGCAGCTAGTAATTCTCCCAGAAGCTTGAAACATAGGTCCTTCCACCTCGATAGAGAATTTGGGTGACACAGCACAGGGTGCATGACAGTGACACAGCAAAGCTTTGGGGACAGGTAGCACACAGATGGGGATGATTTCCTGCATTAATTAATTTTGGAGACTGTTCTCCCTCTCAATACAATAGCTATAGTAACTCTCTTTTCTGAGATGCTACAGAGATCAAAGATGTTTATTAAACAATTCTAAAGAGAAAATAAAAACTTTGGATCATTTGTTTATGAGTCAAAGATTTATTACAATCTTGCAACAAGGAAACAGCCTTCAGGATGACAATGCATATATTTACCATAATTAGGAAACCCACAGGATGAGAATGTTAGCTAATCATCGTTAAATTAGCTACAAAAGGAAAAGAATGGTTAACAACCACTCAATTCTTAGCTGACAGATGGCAGTAACTAGATAACTAGTTACTCATGAGAGTGGGTAACCAGTTTCCCCAAACAAGTCTAAATCCCATTACATTTTATCAGAAAACCACCTAAGCATTTTATAAAGAGCCCTCCTTCCCTGAAGTAGGTTATAAATTTCATCAGGCAAAACGTTTCTTGTCGGTCAGGTTTGGGACAGTTTTTCTTTTACACTTACAAGTTCCATTTTATTTACTCTGCCTGTCATTGTGTGGCTTCCTGAAACAGCCTGTCCCCTCGCATGAGGAAAGCCGTGGTGGGCTGGCTGCTGGGTGTGGATTCATGGCAGGTTCCCCTCTTCAAAGACTAGAAAAATTCCATTCTTTCTTCCCCTCACAGTTCCTATCTGACTACTCATTTGTGAATTCTGTTCCCAGCTCTCTCCCCACCCCCGTCTTTCTTGTCCAAGGCCTAAATAGAAAAGAATCAAATTCATTCCCTCTGAGATTCTTGAGCCTTTTCTTTACATCCCCCTCCAGCTTTCTGATCACAAACATGTCCATGGTTGGATCCATTCTGTTTTCCTCTCTTCTCTGAAGTTTGGTGCATTTTTTCCACCAATAAAGATTGGCAAATTTTTGACATTTATAAAAAATGATTATAGTAGCAATATACTGGATGTTCTGAATAGTCTGATTTAGGAGCAAATGTTTGTAGCACTAATGAAAGAGGAAAGTTATTGATTTTGAATGATTCTGAAAAATAGTCTAACAATGACTGGCCAATTAGTATATGGACTGACAAATAGCAACGTGTCCCTTCTGTGTATACAGGCCCCTCAGAGAGTTGCATTTATAGACATTCTATATCTTTTCTCTGCTCCCCATCTTCCTCCCCACAAACTTCTTTACAGGCTAGATTCTTGTTCTAGAAAGATCCAAGGGCTGATTGAGCCTTTCAGAATTTTGTCTTCCTGCCTGTGGTGTTCCGGGTGCTCAGAATTCCTTTGTCTTTGTCCCTGTCTCTTTGTGTTTGCTTCATCAGTTCCCAGCAATCTGGTAATCTCTTCCTTACATAGACTCTCACTGCCAGCCAGCCAGCCTCAGCAAAACCTTTAGCTCTCTAAAACTCACACAATCCCCATGCCAAGACAAACACAACACAATGTTTTAAATAAATTTCCAATGCTCACATGGAAAGTAAGATATGTATTAACATCTATCTTCCCACATCTCTCTACATCCCTGAATCAGGAACCAAATTATAATTATTTTATAATTAGACACATAAAAATGGACTGTTATTGTCTTCGAGTTGATAAGGCATTTTCTAATTGATAAAGAATTATCCTCTGTGACCCCTGGATAAGTGAATATGGTGAATAATATTATACCCAGTAACCTCCCTGAGAATGGGCATCATGACTGCTGTCTGTACATACAATGATTGGCAGACTGTGTGGCACTTAGTAGGTGCTCAATAAGTATTTGTTGGATGAATGAAGATGAGAAAATTGATGTGCTGGTCACCTAGCTAAATGTTTTCATCTACATTCTACCGATACATTATTCCCATAAGCTTGTTCAAGTTCTTGAGGTGGAAAGTATAAGCAGCTGGATTCTAATTTATTTGCCTGAATATCATCAGTACTTTTTCTACTATATGGGTTTGCCTCATATGTAATGCAATTCTTGATCCTTTCTTTTTTTCTTTTTTATCAGGTTTAAGGGTAGTTTTTTTTTTTAATTAAGATTTATTCACATACCATACAATCATCCAAATTATATAATCTGTTAATCACATTACCATCATATAGTTGTTCATTCATCACCCCGATTTATTTTTTTTTTTTTACATTTTCCTTGTACCAGAAAAAGTGAAAGTAAGAATAAAAAGTTAAGAGTAAAAACAGAACACCCAAATTGTCCCCCCTTCCCTGTCCTATTTTTCCTTTAGTTTTCTTGCCCCCGCTTTTCTACTCATCCATCCATACACTGGACAAAGGGAAGTGTGGTCCATATGGCTTTCACAATCACATTGTCACCCCTTGTAAGCTCCATTGTCTTCAAGATTCAAGGCTACTGGGTTGTAGTTTGATAGTTTCGGGTATTTACTACCGGCTATTCCAATTCATTAAAACCTAAAAAGAGTTATATATATTGTGCATGAAGTGGGGCCCCTTTCCCTTAATCCTATAACATCTGCAAAACAAAAGTGTTGTGTAAATGGCATTAGGCCATGAGGAGGGGGGTGAGACTGTACCTGTACCAGTTAAAGGAGGCAAAACTTTACCGTTTAGGGGAGGTGAAGCTGCGGTTGCACGCATCAGCCAAGCATAACCCTTTTAACAATAACTGCTCCAGGTCCAAGTGAAACTCTTTGTAACCCTTTAATAATCAATAAGTGCTCCAGTTCCAAGTGAAACTCTTTGTAAAGTGAAACTCTTTGTGAAATTGTTTTTTGTGATCAAAAGCTAACTGCCAACTCTGCTTCTGTTAGAATAGCTTGCTTGCATTTCTAGGATACAGTTTCTGTCTATATAAGACACAAGTGCACACAGGTCGGGGCTGCTCACTGAATTCCCTGTGCAGAGGGGGTCAAGCTGAGCAGTCGCTGGCCAGCTAATAAAGGCTCTTTAAATTCTGTTTGGCTGTCTCGTACTTTAACTCATGGGCACCGTAACAGTGCATAAGAGTGCCCACCAGAGTGACCTCTCGGCTCCTTTTGGAATCTCTCAGCCACAAAACTTTATTTCATTTCATTTCACATCCCCCTTTTGGTCAAGAAGATGTTCTCCATCCCACAATGCCAGGTCTAGATTCCTCCCCAGGAGTCATATTCCACATTGCCAGGGAGATTTACACCCCTAGGTGTCAGATCCCACGTAGTGGGGAGGGCAGTGATTTCACTTGCCAAGTTGGCTTAGTTAGAGAGAGAGAGACGGCTATATCTGAGCAACAAAGAGGCATTCAGGGGGACACTCTTAGGCACAATTATAAGCAGGCCTAGCCTCTCCTTTGCGGTAACAGGCTTCCCAAGGGCAAGTCCCGTGATAGAGGGCTCAGTCCATGAAACCGCCAGTCCTCAATGCTTGTGAGCACATCAGCAACAATCCAGGTGGGGAAGCCCAACACCCCTGCATTCTCCACCAGCTCCTCAGGGGGGCTCTGCATATTTTTTTCATTGTTTTTTTAAATTAACTATTAACTATATCAAAAATTTAAAAAAAAACCATACAATAAAAAAATATTTCAGACAAACCAAAACAAGGGAATAAGAAAAAGATACCTAACCTGAAATAACTACATTACTTCCAACATGTTCCTACTCTACCCCAAGAAAATATACAGACTATAAAAATATGGAACACTTCACAAATTTGTGTGTCATCCTTGCCCAGGGGCCATGCTAATCTTCTCTGTATCATTCCAATTTTAGTATATGTGCTGCTGAAGCGAGCACTCTTGATCCTTTCTTTATCAACCTGCCTTGCAGTAAAGCTCTTTTCTAAAAGAGATTTGTAGATTTTGAGTCAGTATGCACATAATGTTCAAGTTCTAATTTAAGGAAAACATCATGAGTACAGAACTAATTTAGAGGGGGCAAAGGGTAGGATTCATTGGTTATTTCTGAGAACTGAAATGAATAAACACTCGGAGCCCCAAGGGATAGATGCTGAGACTGATCTTATTGAGTATCTCCCCACCCCCTTGGATTCCAAGGTTTGCAGACATTCCAAGAGTCACATGCCATGACAGATAACAGGAATAAACAGCAGTTTCTCTTAAGGCTTGATAAGGGATTTATTTTAGAAAGGAAACATCCCTATTGTAACTAGCAGGGACTTCAGCTTGACAGCTTCAGTTGTGTTTTCTGTAAGGATTTATTAGTGTCTTGAGGGACACAATGGCAGGCTTGTGAGAAGTCCACTTCGATAAGAGATTAAGGACTGTATGAAATACTCAACTTGTCCAGAGTATAGGGGGTCAGTGAAAGAGAGAAGGGATCATTTTTAGGTTAGTAGCCATTCCTTTTTCCTATGTCTTTACCTGTCTTTCCTCTCTCACTTCCTTTAGAATTTGAAAGCAAACCTTGGAAAATGAAGACTACACACACACACACACACACACACACACACATATGCATATATATATAAAGATCTATTTCACTAAGATGTCTCTAAGATGCTGAAAGCCCAAAGCAATATTATTTTGTGATGCTTGCTTTCAGGTTTGACCCTAAAAGGGGATAAGGATATTTTTCCTATTTCATGAAGCAGCAGCCTAGGAGCCCCAGACCCAGGAAACCAAAGTCTGAAGAAGGCAATGGAATTATACAATGTAACCAGGAGATCGCCAGAATTCCTTTGTCTTTGTCCCTGTCTCCTTGGTGCTAGATTCACTGTTCATGTTTTTAGTCCACATCTTACTTGCCCTTTCAGCTGCACTCTTGCCTTGTTGAAATACTCTCTTCTCTAGGCTTCTGTGACTACACTCGCCTGGCTGTCCTCTTACCTCTCTGGTTGCTTCTTATTCTCCTTAATCAGTTCTTCCTCTACTTGATGGCTAAATGTCGAAAAGCTTGATCTAAGGCACCACTCTCTTCTTGCTTCAAACTCTAAACAGCTTTAAAAATCATATCTACACAGCAGCTCCTGAACATGTATCTCCAGACTTCTAGTATGCGGCACACATGATTGTTTCACAAGTACCTTGAGTTTAGCCAGTCCATAACCCTTAATCTTACCCACCACACCTGCACCTTTTCCTAAGGCATCGCCATCCATCCAGTTGCACATGCCTGAAACTGAGGAGTCAGCCTTGCTTCTAAGTCATATAAATTCTATCTTAAATTACATTCTAAATCTGTCTACTTCTTTTCCATCTCTATGGCCATCACCCAATCCAAGATGGCACCATCTAGCTGTCACCTGGGCCACTGCAGGACCATCCATACTTATGTCCTCAGATTTGCTGTCACTCCACTTGTCAATCCACTCTTCACACTGCAACCACAGTTACTATTGTTTAAAAGGAAATCTAATTGCATCACTACAATGTTTAAAATCCCTACACTGACCTTCCACTGTTGTTTGAATAAAATTTTAAACCCTTAATGTTCAAGCTTATGGCCTTGAACAACAATCCTCCTTCATCTCTCACCTCCACCCCAGATGCTGCTGTAGCACTGGCTGTCATTTGGGTCCCTAAAAGTCCTGGTTCTCTTTCAGTCTTTAAACATATCTTTTCTGCCTCAACCCAACAATCACTCCTCCTTGGACTAGCTAAATTCCAAACTGTCTGAACTGAAATGAGACATCAATTCCACAGAAAAACTTTTCCTGGATCCTTTAGACTAGGTCAGTCTTTGCCTGTTCTTTGCCTACTTAGCATTGTGGACTTCATCTTAATAGCACTTATTAAATTGTCTTTAAATAATAGTTTTCTGAAATGAATTGGTGAAAGCCTCCTCCATCAGAATGTCAGCTTCTTAGGTAGGGACTACGCCTGCCTAGTTCACTGCTGTCACATAGACTTGTAAATAATAGGCACTGAATGCGTATTTGTTGAACAGATAGATGATTGATAGATAAATTCAATATAAAAAATTCAATATTATTGATCACTTCCAATGTGTCAGTTACTGTTCTAAGGTCTTTCACCCATTTTTTCATTTAAACCTCACAACACTCCTATAACTGTAGGTACTTTTACAACCTCCATTTTGCCTAGGAAGAAACAAGCACAGGAAGATTAATAGCTGGCCCAAGTTCACACAGTGACTGAGTGGTAAACCAGAATTTGAAACCAGGCAGTTGGAATTGATCAGTTGTAATTTGTTTAACTTACACTGAATCAGTGCCAACAAGTGGGAGAGATAGACTCTGAATCTATCTTCCTTCAGGGAAATCAGATGCACCGCCATGAGTGTTGTGGGAATAAGAAGTGTATTGAAGGAATTAGACCTCCCATGAATGTGGAGGAACTGGGGAAAAGATCTTGATCTGCACTATCCCATTTAGTAGCTATTAGCCACATGTGGCCATTGAGCCCTTAGAGCGGAGCTACCAAATTTCCAAGGCTTAGCATAAAAAAAATAAGTTAAAGTATTTCATTAATAATTTGTATATTGATTTTGTGTTAGAATGATAATGTTTGATATATATTGGGTTAAATAAGAGATATTATTAAAATAAATTTCACCTGCTTCTTTTTACTTTACCTAATGTGCCTACTAGGAGATTTATAATTAGATAGCTCACAGCTCACATTATTTCTCTACTAGACAGTGCTATATTGAAGTGGGAGTCAGAGGATCAGAGAAAGTCACTAGCCAGGCTGCCTGAAGCACTGGTATGGGTAGACAAGTTGGAACTTGTAGGAATATCCAAACATCCCAAGAATATTCAGCCACTGAAGTTGGTCCATGAATGGGGAGGGCTCATGGAGAAATATGTAATATATAGGAAGTATATAAGAAGCTGTGACTTTGTGTAGCTACCACTTCTGTGAATCTGCAAGCTAAATAGCTGATGGTGGGCCTAGGGCTATAGCTGGTCAGCAGGGCCAGCAGTCGGGAAGATGAGCTGGACCCACTGCTGAGTATAGCTGGGCACCTCTACATATGCCAACTGTCATACCTGATCACAATGACCTTCAGAGAGTAACGGACATTTTTTCCCAGCCTTGTACAATTCCTCCTTTAGTCAACTCTAATCCAGAATCATCTCGAGAAGGGGATTCTGGGAAATGTGGCTGTCAATTTAACCAAGTTGACAATAAGCAAAATCCAGCACTCCTTGTCAATTTGGCATACATACTCACATAATTTAACTGTATTTAACTTCCAAATAAATTCAATAGCAACATCATGCTTTCATCATACGTTGATACAACTATTCCTCATACAACGAAAAATACACAAACCCTCTCCCTAAAAAACAATACCAAAAATGTGACCTCTTCCATCTTTGAGTGTTATTTCTTCTAGTTTAATCACAATCACCCATTGATAACCTCTTACTTAAATACTGAGATATAAGTTTAACCACTACTAATACACATTAAATTAGGTAATAGGGAAATGAGAGAAGATAAAAAGAAAAAAAAGAACTGCTTTATAAATTTACATATAATATTCATATCAAATGAATATATTCATTTCAAATTAAGGAAGAAATATTCATTCCTACTATAGTTCTCGTTTTTGCAACTAGTCACAAAGTCACAGCTGGTATTTATAACTTTCTTCTTCCACTATTTATTCCATCTTCCCTTTGTTCTCAGACTGCATCTCAGCCAGTGAGTGGTGGGATGACCTAAATCTTCATGTCTGGAGGGTCTGTGCTATTAGCAGTCCTGCCTGTATTGGGTTAGCATAGTTTTCTATTTACTTTTTTATAGGAAGAACATAGGAGCATGAAAAGGCTTTACAGTATATCTCTTGTCTGCCAGGCACACTCCAACCTGCACACATATTATAGTAGCAGCCCAGTTTCTCTTTGATGGTCAGAATCAGTCATTCCAGCTACCTGGTAACTTCCTTATTTGCCTATTCATTAAGTGGAATGGGGAATGCAGATTGGCCAGGTAGCAGTCTTTGCCTCCAGTGTAATGGAACCAGTGTTTTTGAGCTTGCTGGAAGCATTTCTGCCTTGGGAACTAAGACCTGTACATTAGCAGAGTCCAAAGTTGCAGAGAAACAGAGCAAAAATTCTACAGAGCAAAAATTCTGCTCATGGGTCATTAGGGTTAGTAATAGTGGCAGGAGCATCTCCCATTTCTGAATCCATAAATATTTTCTATAGGATAAATAGCACCATATATTGGTCACTGATTCAGAGCATATATTGTATCTTGGAAGACATTAACCCAGCCCCTTGAAGTGTTGCAACACACCTGATACTGTGTCATAAGGCAACTCCACTGCTTTATAATGCAAGCTACTTCAGAATAAAGGGGACCACAAATTCCAATGAATTTCATGAGCATGAACCCAATGCCACACTTCATTTGCTATAAAATAAGTTATTTGGTGAGTATCATCACTACTTGGAATACCATGGCTGTGAAATAGTTGCAGTAGGTCCATGGATAGAAGTTTTGCAGAAACACTGCTGTCAGGAAAGCACATCCATATCCAAAGTAAGTATCTCTTCTAGTCAGAACAAAGCCCTGCCCCTACCATTACAGAAGTGTGGTCCAGTGCAATCCATCTGCCACCAGGCATCTGGCTGGTTTCTCCAGTTAATCTTGCCATACTGGGGACTCAGTGTTGGTCTTTGCTATTGGTAGGTTGGATGCTCAGCAGTGGCTATAGTCAGTTTAGCCTGGGTAAGTGGAAATCCATGCTGCTAAGCCCACGTATAACCTCCATCCCTGCACCATGGCCATTCTGTTCATGAGTCTAATGGCCAAAGACAGGAATGGCTGGTGAAAGGCCATTTACTAAGATCCTCCTCTGCTAAGGCTGCTCTTTGGGAAGTATTCACATGAGACAAAAAATACCCATTATATTTTCTGCCTTTTTTGGAGAGTCCTATCTAGATACTTCTTCCTCACACCTCCTTGTTAATGATTTTCTGATCATTCCTCTTCTAAATACCTGACCCCAAACTAAATGATTATCCATTCTCCATAAATCAATGGGGATCTCTATTTCTTGTCATTTCTCCTTCCAGGAGACCAGGTACATTGCCTGAAGTTATGCCCGCTTGGAGGATTTCTTTTCACAACTGTCCTTTGGGGCCACCCCTGTATGGAACTGCAGTGTTGCAGCAGTTCACATTTGGGGATACCAGCATATCATGCAGTACTCTCTGTAAAGCAGACTGAAATTAAATTTTTCTTTTTAAGTCACCTGATCACAGGGAATAGTTGTGAGTTGAGAAAGAGAACATAATGTAGCAGAAATATGAGCCTTAGGAGTCTGAGTCATTTGCTCATGGAAATTCCTTGTGCCCTTAGGATCTTTTTGAGCCTGATCTCATATATAATTTTTCCACTTGATGATGGAATGCTGCTGGGCATCTCCAACTTTATGGCTTGGTGGGTCAGAACCAGTTCATGATGGGCAGCTGAGGGCTCCAGATAACTTGATGGTCCATGATCAAGTGATTCATCTCCATGAGGGTCCCAAGGCAAGCCAAAGTTTGCTTTTCAAAAGCAGAATATTTATCTGCAGAAAATAGTGGTTTTGCTCTGAAATCTTAAAGGTTTGCACTGTAGTGAAACTCTAGGGACCAGCCAATGGCTCCATACAGCATCTCCATCTTCTGTAGAAACTTCAGTCACATTAGATCTGCTGCATCAAACGACCCAAGTGGCAGAGCAGCTCACATAGCAGCCTGAACCTTTACAGAACCTTGTCTTGCTCTGAGCCCCCTTCAAGACTGAAGTCTTCCAGGTTACTAAGTAAATAGGTTGGATTATCAGAATTGAATGAGTTATATATTGCCTATAAAATCCAAAGAGGCCAGGTGTTATATCTCTTTCTCTCTCTCTTGAGGTAGAATGAGTTAGATGCAGAAATGTTTCCTTCTTGACCCCTGGTCACTGGACCCCTAAAAATTTTACTAAAGTAGCAATCATGTGTTTAATGGGATGTCTAGGGATGTGATATTTTCTCATCACAAGGACCAACCATCATATTAACATCAATTAAGAAGTGATAAACATCCATTTTGATTGTCTTAATATGACAGAGAGCTGAAGATTTGATACACCCAACAAATACAAAGGTGTATTGGTAGTCCAACCAGGTGAGAGCAAACTATGTTTGCCAGATTAATAGCTTCAGTGTACCAGGAGATTTGTTGATTTATGCCAATAAATAAATCACATCTGGCACAGCAGATGCAATTGGAATCATCACCTCTTAGTTTTACAATACTCCATTGTCCTTCTCCAATATCCATCTGTCTTCTTCATAGGCCAAATAGGCAAGTTAAATTAAATAGGTAAATTAAATCAACACCCCTGCATTCTTTATGTCCTTGATGAGGCAGTAATATCTGCAATCCCTCTATGAAGGTGACACTGCTTTTTCTTGAGTCTTTTGTTAGGTAGAGGAAGTTACAGAGGTTGCCATTTGGCCTTTGCTACCATAATAGTCCTCACTCCCAAGTCAAGGTACCAATGTGGGGATTCTGCCAATTGCTGAATATGTTTATTCTAACTATGTATTGTGGAACTGAGAACTATGTATTGTAGAACTGAATACTATTCTAACTATTTATTGTAGAACATACATACTATGTATTTAGAACTATGTATTGTAGAAGTAACTATGTGTTGTATGAGCCTAGTCTGAAGTAAATCCAAGCCAAAACTCTATCAATCTCTTCATTTATATAATTGTTTGGTTGCTTATAATTGTACAGTTCCTTTGTACTCTCTTACAAAGGAATTGTAATCTAAGTTCCTTTGAGAAGTACAGGAAGAATATTTATAGTACATAGTTTTGTCAGAATAGCAGTGTCTTCCCTTTAGGGATCCTGATCTTCCTGTTATTCAATGGGTTTTGGATCTGTGAACTGGCTCAAATATAGCAATTTGTTGCAGAGCCATAATTTATGGCAATTCAAGTCAAACTTTTATTCACCAGACCTAGAGCTTTTCTGCTTATACAAATCAAGAAAGAATTTAGTAGGCTGTCCCATCTATTTTACTTCTAGGGACACCATGATCACTTACCCAATACCGAAGATCTCTGTGCATTAAAACATTCTGATTATCACTTTGTATGTGGCATTTCTTCTGTTCCAGTAACCACCAAACTGGATACGAACTCGGTGATATGAAACAATAACCATTTTATGATGTGCAAAGATTCTGGGAGTCAGGAATGCAGAACTGGAATACCAGGGATGGCTTTCATCTGTCCCATGATGCCAATGGCCTTGGCTGGAATAACTCAAAAGCTATGGGTTACTCAACAACTGAGAGTCGGAATCATCTGAAGGGTCTTTCACTCGCATGCCTGGTCGATGCTGGCTGTCGGCTGAGACTTCACTTACACTTGGTCTTTCCTGGACTTTCTCACAGCATCATGGCCTCAGAAAATCAGATGCTTACATGGGGGTTCATGACTGCAAAGACAGGCATCCCAAGAAGACAAGGTTTCCACCAAAGCGACCCCAAGTCAAGGGGAAGAAATAAAGATATCAGAGGACCTACAACTTGCTTCCTGCCAATCAGGGATCCCATAATTTCTACTGAATCCAAAGAGTCCATTTCTTCTTTCTTTCTTTTTTTCAGACAGCCAGTTTTCATGGCAGCATTTCCCAATATCTGTCCTGGCCTGTAAAGAATGGCCACTCAAGAGATTTTCAGAGATACTGGTGCCCCTTCAGTGAAGGGAGTGTCCAAGGGGCCCTCCGAGGAGATTTACTTTGGAAGTGGGTAAGTGGACCTTATCTGATAAATCCCCTCCATCATTCTGATCTCCCTAAATCTTAGGTGTCTTTCTCTAGTTAACAAACTACTGCCCACAGGCTACCTGTTTGTAAATAAAGTTTTATTGGAACATACCCACACCCATTCATTTACTTATTGTCTAAGACTGTTTTAGACTAAAATGACAGAGTTGAATAGTTGCAACACAGAGTGCATAGCCCACAGCCTAAAATAATTGCTATCTGGGCCTTTAAGGAAAAGTGTGCCATGAATCCCTAAGAGGTGCTTGTATCTCAAATTCAGTTAGTGTAAGCCACTTTGGGGTCCATGTTTTGGTTAACCAACCAAGCAACAGTTAGAATCTCTCTCATCTGTTCAAGCCAGTTCATTAAATCCAGAATCTCTTCTTAGTGCACCAATATCAATAATTATGCCCATCTAGCTTTATATTTCTTTAATCCAATCTAACACTCTTAGGATCCAATCCCATACATATTCATTAAGTTTCTGTCAATTAGAATTTAGAATATATTTCCATTATTTTGGTGTGTATGGCACCTCATAATGGGTCATACCTTACAGCTGACTCCCAAGAGCCTTCTGGGATTTGAGTCTTTTTATAGATCTAGAAGTATGAGAGGTAATGGGAGTAGGTTCTGAGGAGGATTAGCTTTGGCCTTTTACAATTACTTCAGGAAAGAGGATACTAATCTCAGAGAGGGGTAGACGTGTGGCTTTGACTGTCAGGTTAAAAAAAAGGAAGTTCTGCAGAATTTTGAGATTCAAGATCCTGAGCTTTGAATCTGCTCATTTGTCCTCTTAATTTTCAGGGTCTTGACTCTTTTCCAATCAGTACCCTAAGAGATCCTGAGAAGTTGTAAATTCAGTTTGCATTGTAATTCAGCCACTCATAAGATGAGATTTTGGGTTTGGCTTTCAGAAATCTCAACTCTGTGACTATATGGAAGATTTTTGGTTCCCTAATGAGACTTTGAGCTGGGAATTTAAGCCCTAATATCATTCTTTTTTCCTCCCAGTTTCCCAACATAATTAGAAACAACCAAACCAAGCTATAGTAATTTTACTCTTATTTCTACTAAACTGTTCTATGGCAGTAACCATTTGGACACACAGTATTTCCTTCTATGTTCATGTGACTCAAGGTGACTACTGGTGATATCTTAAATACTTGTTTTCCCACTGTAAGTCATGGACTACCTTTGCCCAATTTGCCACTGTTAACAGGATCATTAATATCTTTTAATCTATTCAGATCTGAAAACTAATTTCAATAATTAGAATTCTGTTACTCCAGAATTACTCTAGGTGACAATAATTGTGTCGGGATGCAGAGCCATAATGCAAGAATAAGAGATTTATTATAGGAATTAGACCTTGTATGACTGTGGGAGAAGCTGGGGAAGTAAAGGTGGAGAAAGGAAATTTGGAAGATCAAAGAACAAATCACTAACCAGGCTGCCTGCAGCACAGTGGCAGGTGGGTACTTTGGAGCTTGCAGAGAAATCCATGAAGCCAACGACATCCAGCTGCCAAAGTGAGACTGTAAAGGGGGAGCTCATGGAGAGGTATATGGGGAACTGTGGCCTCTGTGAGTCTGCAGCCAAGCAGCTGGTGGTGGTCCCGGGGCCATGTTGGTCAGCTGGGCCAACAGTTGGAAAGATGAGTTGGAAATGAAATGGAGTAGAATGAGGTCAAGCTGGGGAAGTGAAGGTGCAGAAGGGAAATTTAGAAGATCACAGTCAAACTGATCCTCTCGGTTTTATCACATACTATTGTGATCTTGGGAATGTTAATTAATTTTAATGAACTTCCATTTTTCTAGTTGTAAAATGCAGATAAAATATCTACTTTTAGGGGTTGCTTGCATGCCCCATAAAATTTTTTTTGAAAAGTTATTTATCCTCTTGTTCATTTTTAAGTTGAAAATGAAAATTTTTCATCATAAGATAGTTTCCAAAACATGTTTTTTGGCGTATTGGGATCATTGACATTTGATAACAAAATTGTAATATCATTCTGTCCAATGTATCTATCCAATATAATTTAAATACTATACTGACTTTATGCCCACTATCATCAATTTAAAAAATACATGAATAAGCTTTTCTTTAACAACCAGAAATTTTATATTGTTCCATTTTCTCCTTGAACTCATATTTCCATTCCATTTCTCCCACAGAATTTGATCCTAACATAATATATTTTTATGCTTGAGGGTCTTTCATTGATCACATTTTATATCTTTCTGCAATAAAAATATGTATATAAATGGAAATTAATTTTTTTATATTCTCTGTGACCATAAGACCTAAGAGTTACTTTTCTTTCATCTGGATCAAGTTATCATTACAATTATTATTGGTATATTATTGATTTAAAAAATTTAATATATTATAGAATTTGATGAATAAATCTAAAAATTGAGGTTTAATTAGAAAAGTATACCTTAATATGTGCATATACATTTGCATAAAATATTTCCCTTCTCTAACAGTGAGAAATTTGCTCTCATTATCCCCAATATATTTACTTGTTTGCTCAATCCCACCTATGTGTAACCAACCTCTCATCACCACCATCACCATTTCCAGAAACTCTTTTCTCTCCCTTCTCAGACTCTGACACTTCACACCATGACCCTGCCCCTACTCAGCCCTGTGCGGACGGATGAACAGATGCATGGATGGATGGATGGATGGACGCCTTCCTCAGGCTGCTTAATCTGATGCTTGTAACTTGCCCCCTTCCTTCTTTCTCTGTGCTACTTTGCTCTCTCTTACCTAGTGGATTTTGGACTAAATTATTCAGAAATTTAGAAAGGAGGGGAAGGGGATCATGCTTTTTTTTTTTTTTTAAAATCAAGGATTTCTTTGACAAGAATTAGAGGATAGAGGATAGAAGATAGGTCTTTAAAAGGAAATTGTTACTATACCTCTAATCCATCTGTATAAATACATTTGAATTTAGAATATCTGAACACAAATAAAATATCACTTTTCTAATACCCCATTTTGTACAGAACAAAAAATGTATGTGAAAGGGAAAGACAAAAGCCCTGTTACAGGTTTATGGTGACTTTATTAAAAGAGGCTTCAGATACTCTGATAAGAGTTGGGATGGGTGAAACTTTTTTTTTTGTCATGTGAGAGAAGGGTGGCTGTGAGATGCAGAGGTGGGAAAGGAAAAGCAAATTGAAGCCTGACCACGGGCCTGTTCTCAGGCAGATCAATTTTAGCCAAAAGTACAAGTTAAAGAGTATGAAAATGGATTTTCTTAAATTTCTTCCTGTCTACAAAGTTCTTGGAAAATCTTCATGGCTCCTCACTGGCTCATGTAACAAGTTTAGTAATTATTGGTGTAGGTTCTCAAAAATATTAAAAATAGCCATACATTTCAGTGAATTGATGGCTGTGAATAATAAAGTATTTTATGCAGGAAATCCAATAATATGCACAGGTGAGAATAAGAAGAAATGTGTTAAAATGCTATTTTCATCATACACCAATATTCATAGCAGCATTACTCACAACAGCCAAAGGGTGGAAGCAACCCAAGTGGTCCATCAATGGATAAGTAGATAAACAAAATGTGGGATATACACACAATGGAATATTATTCCACAATTAAAAGGAATGATACATGCTGTCACATGGATGAAACTTGAAGACATCATGTTGAGTAAATAAACCAGACACAAAAGGACAAATATTGTGTGATTCCACTTATGTTAAATAACTACAATGTGCAAATTTGTAAAGACAGAGAGTAGACTGCTGGGGGAGGGAGAGTGGGGCATTAATGCACCATGAGCACAGGGTCTCTGGGATGATGGAAAAGTATCAGTAGAGGATGGTGGTGATGGTAGCACAACACTCTGAACATGATTAATGCCACTGAATTGTATACTGAGAGTGGTTGAGAAGGGAAATTTTATGTTGTATATATGTTACCACAACTGAAAAGAGAGAAAAACTAAAGAGACAATGATGACAAAATGCAATATATAATCCTGGGTTGAACCTAATAAATAGAGGAGAAATGACCAAAAGGACGTTATTGGGATAATTGAAAAACTGGAATATAGGCTGTGTGTTTTCTATCAATGTTAAAGTTCTTAAATATTATACTTAATGTGTTTATATAAGTGAATATCCTTGTTCTTAGGAAACATACAGGTAAGTACCAAGTGGTAAAGGAGGATGATGTATACATGATGTATTAAAATATTTGGAAGAGAGAGAGAGTGATAGATAGATAGAAGGATGACAGAATGATTTAAAAAGAACAGCCTAGCAGGTGGGTGGATTCAAATCCCAGCTCTGGGTTTGCATAACATGAATCTAAGTCTTGGTTTCATTTGTAGAGTGGACTTAATGCTACCCACCTCATAAGCTTGCTAAGATAATGAACAGCAATTTTGCATTCAGCTAAAAAAATGTTATTCATCAATGAGGATAAGTAGGAATAGGGTATTAACCATTGTTTAATGACTTCTGTAAGTTAGAACCACATGTAGTAGAAACCATAAAAGTCATTTTAAAAACTTTCCATCTTAATATTTTTCCCTTTTAAATCCAACCTTTCATATTAACACTCAACTATGTCATATTATTTTAGATGTTTAATAAAAATTACCTCAATGATTTAGATTAAAAATGTAAATTATCCTTTAAATCTTAAAAGCAGTAAATAGTTTTAGAGTTAGAATATACTTATTTACCCATAAATTCTCATCATCGAACAAATAGTTAAATGCCTACCAAGAGCTCAGTATGAGCCAGGAATCGGGGAAGTAAGGAGTGATATTAGATATGATCCTTGCATTCGTGGAAACAGTCTAGAGTCCATTGACTGAAAGCAGAAGAAGCCATAACTTAAACAAGAACATGCAATCCTCTTGCAGAATATGGGTGAGCTGACGAAAATGAAAGACGGGATCCAGAGCATCTCTGGCCTCTCAACTGTAGGAACTTGAGGACCCTCTCTTTGAGGTGCCTCCATCCATGACCCAGCCACAAACGCTGTCTGCAACTATGGATCTTTGCTTTAATTCAAATTCTTCAGAAGGCAAATACGATTGACATCCTTTGAGTCGAGTTCACATGTCTGTGGGGTGGGTGTGCAGCTCTACTATACACAAAAGGAATGGAGAAATGAGTTCCCTAAGGACAAAAAAAAAAAAAAGTAGTTCTTTCACTGAAGGAAAGAGAGAAAGGATATTGAGGGTAGGAATGTCCACTCCAGTCTTCAACCGTAAAATCAAAATCTGGATCTAGTTCATCATATCATAAAAATTTCAGCTTATTACTGCCTATCAATTCCATTTTAAAAGCTCTGGTTCAGCCCCTCCCCTACAATACTGACTTCCTATCTTTTCTTTCCCCTTCCTTTTTCTCTCCTCCCCTCCTTTCTCCTTATTTTCCCCTCTCCTCCCCTCCAGGTGAGCTTTGGACTCACTCAGAATCCCCTATTTTGTTTTTAGAGTTTTGATGATGTGACACTAAGATTTACTAATCTTTGGGCTTGCCTTTTGTCTGCTGCAATTTCTTTTGCATGTGACTAAAGGAATGCTGAAATCAATCACCTTAGAAAATTAATGAACATTTGGAGCCCTTACCATTCAAAACGTAAAGCCATTTTTAAAAAGTGTACAATATAATTAACTGAAATCTTTAAAATTATGTTCTCTCAACCCGCACATGTCAAGTTTGTCTATAGTAGATAGTCTTTATTTTAACTTAGACCATTCCAAACACACTCTCCAGATTTGGTGAAAAATCCATTTTTTCATTTTCATAGGGTATGGTTTAAGGAGACAAACAGACAGAAAATTTATTTATAGAAAGTTACATCTCACTGATGACATATAAGACAAAACTTCCAGGTTCTTGCTGAACTCTATGAATTCTCTGCACACAAGAACTGGTACTGGATACCTTCTTGGAGAAAGAGCTCTCCCTCCCCAACTCTCTACCAGTCAGTACTCACAGGAGTCAGTAGTAGCTACAGTCTTGGAGCATAACCTTTAATATGGTTAGAATGACAAAGGAGCACTTGAAAGCCATTCTGCTTTCAGAGCTAAGCACAACTAAGGGAAAGCTTGATTACTGGGGGAAAGGAGTGTGAAGAATAAGATGTGCCAAGGAAATTTCTTGGGTTATCTGGCTTCTGGCCAAACTTTTCTTGTTGATGCTTTGTAAAAACAATCATTCTCAAAGGATATTTCATTCCCACTACCCCTCTCATTTTGGTGAACTTTTGTATTTCTATCAATTTCCCAAAAAAGTAAATGTTTCTTGGAACTGGTTGTCTCCAGATCATTGGTTCCCACAGTGTAAATTTCATGTACTCTGACTTAGGATTGTGTTCTAGTTTGCTAATGCTGCTAGAATGCAAAACACCAGAAATGGATTGGCTTTTATAAAAGGGAGTTTATTTGGTTACACAGTTACAGTCTTAAGGCCATAAAAGTGTCCAAGGTAACACATCAGCAATCGGGTATCTTCACTGGAGGATGGCCAATGGCATCCGGAAAACCTCTGTTAGCTGGGAAGGCACGTGGCTGGCGTCTGCTCCAAAGTTCTGATTTCAAAATGGCTTTCTCCCAGGACGTTCCTCTCTAGGCTGCAGTTCCTCAACAATGTCACTCTTAGTTGCTCTTGGGGCATTTTTCCTCCCATAGCTTCTCCGGAGCAAAAGTCTGCTTTCAACAGCTGTCTTTAAACTGTCCCATCATCTGCAGCTCCTCTCTCAGTTCATGCGCATTCTTCAAAGTGTCCCTCTTGGCTGTAGCTCCTCTTCAAAATGTCACTCACAGCTGCACTGAGTTCCCTCTGCCCGTCAGCTCATTTATATGGCTGCACCGATTAAGGCCCACCCTGAATGGGTGGGGCCACGCCTCCATGGAAATATCTCATCAGAGTTATCACCTACAGTTGGGTGGGGCGCATTTCCATGCAAATCTAATCAGCACCAAAATGTCTGCCCCACAAGACTGCATCAAAGAATATGGCTTTTTCTAGGGGACATAATACATTCAAACCAGCACAGATTGTGATTTAACATTGTGAACGTAATTAACAGCACTGAATTATATATTTGAAAGTGGTTTAAAAGGGCAAATTTTAGTTTGCAATGTTTTTTTAAAAGCCTTGGAATTGCACTACACAAACAGTGAACCCTAACTTAAATTACGGACTATAGTTAATAGTACAATTATAAAAATATGCTTTCGTCAGTTGTAACAAATTTACCACATCAATGCAAAGTGTTAATAATAAGGTGGCATATAGGAATCCTGTATTTTATGCATGATTTTTCTTTAAACCCACAACTTCTCTAATAAAAAAATCGTTATTTAAAATATTAATGATAGCATATAAATATCTGTACTTCAGTTTTCAGGGTGAATTAACAAAGTTCTAAATAACGTGACTATGGCTCTCTGCCTACCAGGAAGGCATTTTATTTGCTCTCCGTATGCCTCCATCTCATCCCTGTACTCTTTTATTTGAGCCCTTGAGAAAATTCTGTTAAGAGAAATGTAATTGGAAGAAGCTTATCAAAGCTTTGGGGAGAGTGGTGTGACCCTTGTCACCTTCAGCTCTAGGAGAGGTCACCAAGAGGTCTCAGGCCACCTCACTAGCTTTAATAACTTGCACTGTTTTAGGCAGCAGTGTAGGAACTAGACATAGATTTTTCTTGACGTAAATCAGAACTTTAAATTATGAAAGCCCATGGTTGTCACTTGATAGTAGAATTATGGGTGAGTTTTATTTTCTCCCTTATAAATTTTTGTATTTTCCAAATGTTCTCTGTGAACTTGTATTTCTTTTAAAGAGTATTAAAAGGTTACTGTGGTAGGTTTAATTGCATACCCCAATTTAGACATGTGGATGTGAACCACTGGAAATGGGACCTTTTGAAAATATTATTTTTAGTGAAGGTGGTCCAATTGAATGAGAGCAGGTCTTAATCCAGATTACTGGAGGCCTTTATAAGCAGAAGAAACTCATAGACAGAGAGAAAGCCACAGAGAGGACGTGGGTCCCAGAAAACAGCTGGAACCTGCAAGGGAGGCCATGGCTTTATGAAGGGAGAGCCAAGGAGCCCTGGGAGGAAGCCAGTCTTGTATCCTCCAAAACCATGAGCCAGTAAATTCCTGTTGTTTAAGCCAACCCACTGTGTGCTATTTGGCAGGCCAGTCTAACAAACTAGGACAGAAAAGAAAAAATTAAGCAAAAGAATTTCAGACTTAATGGCCAATTTCATATCAATGCTTAATATTTTAACATAGCTCATCTCAGTAAAACAGGAGAAAAAGTTTTAGGAATTGGTATATTCTGAGTAGGAAAGATTAGAAGGAAACAGATCTCAATATTAACAGTGGGTGGCGAGACTTAAGGTGGGTAGGATATTTTTTGTTCTTGTTTGTATTTCCCCAAATTTCTATTGTTAACATGTATTACTTTTGTAATTAGAGAAAAAAGTTCTTAGGGACACTGCCGAAGACTCTGCATCAGTGAGCCTCCAGTTCTGCTTTTATCAAACCCTATGGTTCCCTTCTCTTTGCACCACAGAAACAAAAAAGCTTGGAGCTGTTATTATGCCACGTTGCTGTACTGAAAGAAAATGCAGAAAAATTTTAGCATTACAGAGAGTACTTGAGAATGTAGAAAAACTGCTTGTAGCAACTCACTCATGCCAGACAAAGTATCTTGCCAACCTGCTTATTCATCCCACTCCCTCGCTGGAAAGAAAATCTCCCTCCAAAGCCTAAAACTTCACAACGTTTTAAACTCTCATTTAAAAACTGCAAGTACTTGTCATTTCTTTATTTGAATAAGGTTAATCATTGCTGCTTTTAACCCAGCACTCAAACCAGATTAGTTCAGAGAAGAACTGGTGACATGGGTGTAGGGGTAAGGAGGTTGTGGCAGGTTCAGAGACTTGAATATTCCAGGGGAAGATAAAGCTGCACGGAGCCCAGCAGTGGAGGCTCTGGCCAGCTGAGTGAGCTCTAGGCACCCAGCTAGTAAAGGGGAGGACCTGAAAAGATTTAGGAGATTTATAGAATGAGGGGGGCAAGTATTAAAGGCAAACTTTACCAGTTTAGAGACTAGTAATCTGCCAGCCTTGTGTGCAGGTGGAATAGGTAAGCTGTATGGGTCTGCAGTTCTGATTTCAGAAACACCAAAAGGCCAAGATAAAACTCAAACAAACCAACAAAGATACCCCCCTCACTCCTCCTTCAAAAAGGCCTTTGGAATCTATTGTCTGATACAAGAGTTGTATGACTTTAATACTTATCAAAGTGTAGTGTCTCCAACAAGAGTAATGCTTTTAAAATATAGTCAGGGAATGGAGAGTGACTGCTAATGAGTAGGGGGTTTCTTTCTGGGATGATAAATATGTTCTAATGTTAGATAGCGGTGATGGCTGCACAACTCTGTGAATATATTAAAAACCACTGAGTTGTACACTTTAAGAAAGTGAATTTTATGGTATGTGAATTATACCTCAATAAAACTCATTCTACATCACTAAAAAACAAAACAAAACAAAACAAAACAAAAAAAAGTCCCCCTACCCCAAAAAGATATATGTTCATAGGAAGAATAAGTAAATTCTAATAGCACAGTTCATGAAAGAAAGCAATTGGGCTTTGAGCATCTGGTCAGAAGACAGAAAGGGAAATCCTTAAGAGGGGCCAAGTTCAACTAACTGCAAAGCAATAACCTTCACCCTTAACTCAGAGCCTTTCACACACCATGACAGAGAAAGACCAAATGACTGCCATGAGGGGCAACAGGACATTTTAGACTAGACCGAGGTGGAAAACTCCACTGTCTGGGGGGACCCAGCAGGTAATGTGAATGAGTGAGCAGCCCCGTGGTGAACGGAGCGTGTTTGCTCCCTCTGAAAGGGGCAGCACAGCTCTGCAGAAAATGGTTATCCTCACAGACACTGCAGACTCAATTTGTCGCAGATTTCTTCAAGAAAAACAAATGTCAGTCTAGGGTCTGATGTAATATTATCTTATTTTGAGTGTTGCCAACTAATGAAGAAATGAAAGAAATAAAAAAAAATCACAGGTCAAATACCACTTGTTTGGAAATTCTGGAGAGGCTAATCCCAGGACTAAGTATTATTTGAAGAACAGAAGAGGCTTTCCAGAATTCTCGTAAAATATCCAATTGCCCAAGCACCATTTATTGAATGACCTCATCTGCTAGGCTACCTCTATTATATGTCAAAGTTTTGTATATGTAATTGTCCTTTCTGGGCACTCATTTTCCCCCCCATATACTCTTTCCTTTTTTAAAAATGAGATGAAATTTATATAACATAAAATTAACCATTTTAAAGTGTATAATTCAGAGGTATTTAGTGCATTCACAATGTTTTACAACCACAATGCTTTGTTCCAAAGCATTTTCATCATTACCAGAGAAAACTCCATGTCTATCAGGCAGTCAGTTCCTAGCCAACTCCCCTCCTCTCCTACCCATGACAACCACTTTTTGTCCCTATGGATTTACCTATTCTGGATATTTCCTGTAAATGAAATTTTGCAGTATGTGATCTTTTGTGCCCTACTTTCATTTAGCATAATGTTTTGGAGGAGCATGTATCAGTAATTCATTCCTTTTTCCAGCTGAGTGATATTCCATTGTATAGATAGGCAAGTTTAAAAAAATGTATTCATCTGTCTCCACCTTTGCTTATTGTTAATAATGCTGCTATGAACATTGGTGTACAAGTATCTGTTTATATCTGTGCTTTCAATTCTTTTGGCTATTCACCTATAAATGGAATTGCAGGGCCATATGGTAATTTCATGTTTAACATTTTGAGGAAACTTCAGTTTTTCATAGTGGCTGCACCGTTTTACAATCCAGCAATAATGTTCAAGGTTCCCGATTTTTCCACATCCTTGACAATATTATTTTCTGTTTTTTTCTCTACTGTCATTCAAAACTTGCCTTCTTATATGTTTGGTAACCTTTGTCCACCAGGTCATACTTGCTTTTAATTTGCGGAAACCCGATAGTCCTAATTAGGGGAAACTTTACTTCAGTGGAAAAGTGGAGCTGCAGCCATACCAGAAACAATTTGGCCCTCTCAAGAGTTTAGGCTCGAGCAAGAGTCTCAGGCTGAGCTTCCCGCCTCAGTGCTGTTTCAAAGGTCTTGTGCTCCTTTAGCACAGGGACTTCCGGTTAACACACTGCTTCCTGTTGTCCACAGCCCCCCTCATTTCTCTGGCTCTCTGGCTCCTTACTGTTGCAACTCTCAGTTCTCAGGCCTGGTTCTCTCCTTCTATGGCCTTGCCCCTCCCCTCTGTGGGTCTGCTTCTGGCTTCCGGGTTTTCTGGATGAAGGCCTTTCATTCCTCTTTGCTGCAGGAGAAGTGCAGGATAGGATTTCTGCTGTCCCTTTTTGTCCGGCTCCGTTTCCATCTTCTGCCTGTTTGCTTGTTTATCTGTTTGTAGAAACCAGGAGGCCCACAGATCTCTCCTACCATCCTATATGACAAGCAATGCCCCCAAGAGTCCATTATATCTGATGTCTGAGAGGCTAATTAATTGTTGTTAATTGGAAAGCTTATTCATGACTGGGAAACAGAACTCTAGATGACTTACTTTTTTTTTTTTTTTATTCAGTTTTATTGAGACATATTCACATACCATACAATCATCCAAGGTGCACAATCAACTGTTCACAGTACCATCACATAGCTGTGCATTCATAACCCCAATCCATTCTCAAACATTTTCCTTATATCAGAAAGAATCAGAATCAGAATAAAAAATAGAAATAAAAAAGAACACCCAAATCATCCTCCCCATCTCACCCTATTTTTCATTTGGTTTTTGTCCCCTTTCATCTACTCATCCATCCATACACTGGATAAAAGGAGTGTGCTCCATAGGGTTTTCACAATCACACTGCCACCCCTTGTAATCTACATTGTTATACAATTGTCTTCAAGGGTCAAGGCTACTGGGTTGGAGTTTGGTAGCTTCAGGTATTTACTTCCAGCTGTTCCAATACATTAAAACCTAAAAGGTGTTATCTATATAATGTGTAAGAATGTCCATCAGAGTGACCTCTTGACTCCATTTGAAATCTCTCAGCCACTGAAGCTTTATTTTGTTTCATTTCACATCCCCTTCTTGGTCAAGAAGATGTTCTCAATCCCACGATGCCGGGTCTAGATTCATCCCTGGGAGTCATATCCTGCATTTCCAGGGAGATTTACACCCCTGGGAGTCAGGTCTGACATAGCGGGGAGGGCAGCGAGATCACCTGCCAAGTTGGCTTAGCTAGAGAGAGAGAGAGCCACATCTGAGCAACAAAGAGGTACTCAGGGGGAGACTCTTAGGCACAATTATAAGCAGGTTTACCTCTCCTTTGCAGTAACAAGCTTCATAGGGGCAAGCCCCAAGACAGAGGGCTCAGCATGAAGATGATTACTTTTATACATCTTAGTATTTTTTTCTTTCTCCCTAATGACTAAATGGATCCTGTGAATATGTATTGCTATAACAGATAGTATTTTGTTTTAATTCTGCAATTTTATGCCATAGTTTTTAATGCTTCCTAGTATTTATGATTGTCTTGTGTTTGTGTGTTCTTTCTGGTAATTTGGAATGTGTACACAGTCTTTTAAATTCTTTCATTCTTTACCTTTATATAAAATACTAAATTTCCTCTTCTTTCAGTTGCAAACTAAGCAGTTATAATAGACTATGAAATAAAAAGGTGAGATAATTATCACACATATTTCTTCCTAAATTTTTCATCTCCCTGTTATGATTTTTGCCATATCATTTCATGCATTTGCAAACAATGGCTTAGTCTTAATTCTTTATTGAAATGAATTCAAGGCTTACCAATAGTCTTTGACTACAGCCTCTCTATACATTTCCTGTTTGGCTAGATTTGGTTATCATGCTGTTTCTTCAAAAAGGGCCATGGATTTTAATTCTCGAGTTGTTGAATGAGAATGTCTATTGCCTTTGTCTTGGTAGAAAACTGACTTGGGTCACACTTTTCTTACACACTAATTACTACATTGATTTCTAGCTTTGAATGTCCTAAAAAATTCTAAAGACCAGCCTAATTTTTCTCCCTTGATGGTAATACTTGTTTTCCTTTCATTTTGCCCAAATGCCTTAATTCTTAGTATCCCATCAGAGTCCACTGGATCCAATTTCAGTTCTGAGTGTCTTTCTTGAGCAGTTCTAACTTTCATTCATTTTCTGTTGTTTTTGTAACAGACTACTACAAATTTGTGGCTTAAAACAATCCTAATTCATTATCTTACAGTTCTGGAGGCTGGTCTCACTGGGCTCAAATCAAGGGGTAAATAGGGCTGTGTCCCATTCTGCAGGCTCTGGAGGAGAATCCATGCCCCTGGCTTGCCCACACTCCTTGGCTCATGGTTCCCTGCCTCTGCCTTTGAAGCCAACACGGTTGCAAGTCTCTGACCACTCTTCCACTGACACATCTCCCTCTGATCACAGGTAGGGAAAGTTCTCCACTTTTAAGGACATGTGATTAGATTGGCCCAAATGGATAATCCAGATAATCTCCCACTCTCAAAGTCTGTAATTCAATCATATCTGCAACATTCCATTTGCCTTGTCAGGTAACATATTAACAGGTTGTGGGGATGAGGATGTAGATATCTTGGGTGGGGGGCAGGGAGATGCAATTATTCAATTCTGCCTACCCCCTAACTCTTTGTAATGATTGATAGTTTATTTTTATTCTTTCCTAGAGGACTTCTAAAGAACAAAAGGAAAGTTATTTTAAAAAATAGAATAAAATTCACTCTACCTTGCAATTATCATATGGGTCCATGGCACCCTTTTATAATTCTAAGATGTATTATGTGATCTCAGTGATCAATTAGTATTTTTTGTATCTTGAATCATTTAGCTATTTTATCTTCCTAGGAATAATTTCATCATTGCCAACCAATTATTTCCAACTATGCTAAAAAGACTAAAATAGTAAGAAAATGGAACAATGATGGAATCGCTTAGAAGGATATGACACTGAAATAAATCATCACTAGTAGATCTTCCTTTGTCTTCTTATTATGTCACTTAAAGTATTGCAATATGTTTCAAGAAGTTAAAAAAGAAATATGGAAACACTGTCTTGGTAGTCTATTTTTCTTTTCTTTTTTCTTTTTGTACCTTTCATTGAACACCATTGAGAATTCAGATTTTTTTTATTTTCTGTCCATAATGACAAAAATAAATATTGGCAGAAGAAGATATTCACACTTGTTACATGAAGCAGAGGATGAATGCAAAGAGACAGAAAGCAGTACATGAATTTCTAATGATGATGGTGAAATTGACCATAAGCAAAATCTCAAAGCCATTGGAGTTTTAATATCCTAGAGGAGTTTTCTAAATCCCAAGAAGTGATGAGTAACAATACATTTCCAGGGAAAAAGGAGGAAACATGGTATTCTCTTCTACTTGTCATTCTACAGAAAGGAATTCATCCACAATACTTCATTCCATTTTGTTAAAAGGCAGGTATCAGAATTTTTTTACCTTTTCTAAATTTATTCACCAAAATTTACTTGATAGTGGTCTTAAGTGGAAAAATGATGAAGAAAGGTGTTTATGCAAAGGTGACTTGATGGAACTAAATGCTGTAGAAATGCTGTCCCTCTGTTCCCCATCCCCTCACCACCATCACCTGGATCCAACAAGGTTCTCTCAAGGCTTCACCTATGATGTTATTGCAGATTTAACAATACATTTAATTCTTTTTTTGTTACTAAATTTTATTTTAGTTTTGAATGGAAGTGGTTTAGTTCTTGATCTGTTTGTCTATTTAGCCCTGGAAACTTAATTTCTATGTCAGTGTGTTGTTTGATCATCTCTTCTTTGATGATGTTTTATAGAATTAATGTTCTATTTTGAAAGCATTCATTGTGGGTAAATTCCCTTTGTTTTTTTTTAAACTTTACATATTATTTCCAAATGAATTAATCATCTATGTGTTTTGATTATTACATTTCCTGTCTTTTTTTTTTTTTTTTTGGTTGCAGGCTTTTTACTTCTTGACATGCTGCTTTTTCATCTTACATGTACTTAGTATGTATAAATAAGGGAGTAATCCACCCTATCTTTTTCTCAGGATTTAATCATTTAAATAAGAAAATAAAAGGTTTTTACATATGGATCATCTAAAAATTTAAAAACTTTATAAGTTAATATGATCATTGATCTGACATTTTCTAAAACAAAATCAATCTTTCAAAGATTAAATGACATTTGAAGAACTCCTTTTTTCCCCCAGATTTAAAGTAAGTGTAGTATATCTTTTTTATTAATCTTATCCATTTTTCTCCATCTTCATTTATCTTTCTAGGTCTTTTGCACAAAATTCCCTACCAGTGAA
The DNA here is from genome assembly GCF_015220235.1 of Choloepus didactylus. NCBI lineage: Eukaryota > Metazoa > Chordata > Mammalia > Pilosa > Megalonychidae > Choloepus > Choloepus didactylus. The sequence goes on from NC_051320.1 coordinate 21,124,483, forward strand.
GTACCTAATGATCCTGAGCAATAACGGCACTAGAATCATATCATGTCAACTCTAATATTGGGTGCCCAGTGTGGCAGCTAAAAGGCTGGGCATGCTAGTGCTCTTTGTGATGATTTTCAGCTTCCTTAGCAAGCTGAAATTCTAACTTTTATCTCTTCTTAAGGTCATTGATTTTGCCCTTAACTTTTAAAACAAACTCACCAACACGTTGTTTGAAATTAAAAACGATACAGGTCTAAGTTATTTCCAAGAGTAAATTAACTACACTGGCTTATTTGATCAAATGAGAAATCATTATTGAAAACAATTATATACACATTTTAAATGAATATATGTATGTGCAGAGAGGTTTGCTTATATTTGTGAGTGTGTGTCTACATAAAGGCAGGAACTGTGTTTTGCTACCATCTATTCCTCAGTATATAGTACAATTCTTGGCACACAGTTGGCCAAATATGATACATTTTTATTAAATGATTATATCTATTTATCTGTCTGTCTGTCTACTATCTGTCTTTCATCTATCTATAGTTCATTATGTACTTCAGTGGAAATAAGCCAGAGCTTATTTTGAGGCTCTAAGACTCAAGTTTCAAATATGACTAAAATAAGTGAGTAAATAATCATAGATTTTTAAATTAAACTCTTTATGTTGAGATAATTGTAGATTCACATGCAGTTGGAGGAAATAATATAGAGATCCCCTATATCCTTTTCCCAGATGCCCCCACAGGTAACATATTACAAAGTGTAGTACAATATCACATCCAGGTTGTTGACACTGATACAACAAAGATACAGTACAATTCCATCACCATAAGGTCCTTTACCTTACTCTTTTCTCACCACACCCCCTCCCTCCTTCTCCTATACCTTCCTTAACCCTGGGTAACCATTAATCTGTTCTACATTTCCATTATTTTCATACTTCAAGAAGTTTATATAAATGAAATCATACAGCATGTAACCTTTTTGGATTTTTTTTTAATACTCAGCATAATTCTCTAAAGACTCATCTAGCTTGTTGCATGTATCAGTTGTTCATTCCTTATTATTTCTGAGTAGTTTTCCATGGTGTAGATGTACCACAGTTCATTTAAGCATTTAGATGATGAAAAACATCTGGGTTATTTCCATTTTTTGTTATTACAAATAAAGCTGCTATGAACATCTGTGTACAAGTTTTGTGTGAACATAGGTTTTCATTTCTATGGGGTAAATGCAGAGAGGTGCAACTGCTGAGTCATATAGTTGCATGTTTAATCTTTTAAGAAAGTGCCAAAATGTTTTCCAGAGTTGCTGTAACATTTTGCATTCCCACCAGCAATTTATAATTGATCCAGTTTCTCCATATCATTGCCAGCATTTGACTTTTCACTATTTTTATTTTAGCCATTCTGATAGGTGTGTAATGATATCTCATGATTTTAATTTGCATTTTCCTGATGGATAATGATGTTTAACATCTTTTCATATGATTATTTGTCATCTGTATGCCTCTTTTGCCCACTTTCTAATTGGACTTACTTGTTTTTAAATTTTTTTCACTGTTGAGTTATGAGCAGTCGCTGTATATTCTAGTTAATATCCTTTGTCAGAGATGTGGTTTGCAAATATTTTCTCCCACTATGTAGCTTTCATCCTCTTAACAGAATCTTTCACAGAGCAAAAATGTTTAATTTTGATGAGTCCAACTTACCAATTTTTCCTTTTATGGACTGTGTTCTCGGTGTCAAGTCTAGGAACTCTTTTCCTAGTCCTAGATTCTAAAATTTAGTCCTATGTTGGCTTCTTTTTCAGAAAGTTTTACAATTGTACATAGTACATTAAAGTTCATGATTTATTTTGAGTTAATTTTTGTATAAGGTATGAGACTTAGGTTGAGGTTCCTTTTTTTTTCTTTGCCTATGGCTATCCAATTTCTCCAACATAATTAGTTGTAAAGGCAATACTCTTGCCTTCACTGAATTGCTTTTGCAACTTTGTCAAAAATCATTTAGGCATATTTGTGAGGTTCTATTTCTGGATTTTGTATTCCTTTCTGCTTATCAGTGTGTCACAGTCTACACAGTCTTGCTTATTGTAGCTATATAATAAGTCTTGAAATCAGTAGACTAATTCCTCACACTTTTTTTTCTTTTTCAAAACTTCTAGCTATTCTAATTCTTTCCTTCCATATAAATTTTAGAATAATCTTGTCTATATATACAAAAGGTCCTGCTGGGACATTGACAGGAATTGTGTTAAACCTTTATATCCATCTGTGGAGAATTGGTATCTTTATACTGTGTTGAGCCTTCAAGTCCATAAGGCTCATAAAGACAAGGATATGCCTTGTCATTTATTTAGATCATCTTTGATATCTTTCAGTAGAATTTTATGGCTGTTATCACACAAGTCCTGTACTTATTTTGTTAGATATGCACCCAAGCACTTCATTGTTTAGTGATTATAAATGGTATTATATTTTAAATTTTGTTGTCCACATGTTCATTGCTAGGATGTGGAAACACAATTGATTTTTCAATGTTTATCTTGGATTTTGTCTCCTTGTTGAACTCATTATTTCTAGGAGGTTTTTTATTTTTATAGATTCCTTGTGATGTTTTTAGGTAGATAATTATGTCACCTGCCAATGGAGTAGTTTTATTTTTTCCTTTTCGATCTGTATACCTTTTATTTCCTTTGCTAGTCTTTTGCACAGGCTAGAAGTTTCAGCACTCATAAGTGTGGCAAGAGTAGACATCCTTGCCTTTTTCCTGTATTTAGAGGGAAAACATGCAATCATTCACTATAAAGTATAATGTAGGTGTTCTAGTTTCCCAGCTGCTAAAACAAATACCATACAATGGGTTGACTTAAACAACGGGAATTTATTGGCTCATGGTTTTGAGGCTAGGAGAAGTCCAAAATTGAGGCATCGGTAAAGCAATGCTTTCCTGAAGAGTGTGGCATTCTGGGATTAGCTGCCAATGATCCTTGATCCTTGGCTTTTCTGTCACATGACAATGCACATGGCAGTCTCTTCTTTCTCTTCTGGGTTCTGTTGACTTGCAGCTCCAGGCTACTCCAACTAAGTCTTTTTTGGTGGGTTGATCCTTTTCTTTTTATATAATGTCCTTCCTTATCTCTTGGTGATTTTCCTTGCTCTGATATCTACTTTATCTGCTATTCATATAGCCCCTCCTGCTTTCTTTTGATTAATGTTTGCATGATAGATCTTTTCCCATCCTTTTACTTACAGCCTGCCTATATTGACATAATGGATTTGACTTTCTTGTTGTCAGCAATTAGTTGAGTCAAGTGTTTTAATCCACTCTGTGAATATCTTTTTTCATTGATGTACTGGTGTGTTTTAATATACATATTGATGCTTTATGGCTCATGTTTGGGCTTAAATCTGCCATTTTATTTTTTTGTTTTCTGTTTTTTTCTCTCTGTGTTTCATTTCTATGTTTGCTTTTTCATGTCTTCCTATGGATAACTTGAATATATTTTAGAATTCCATTTTTATTATTAACAGTGTTTTTGAGTGTGTCCATTGTATAGCTTTTTTGTGTGGTTGTTCTGGGTATTTCGTAATGTACCCATAATTTTTCACAGCCTAATGGTGTAGTCATCATAATGCTTTCAGTGAAGTATACAAATTTTACCTTCCTTTACACACTTTTACTCTCCATCATTCTTAATAGTATTGCCTTAAATAATTCCTCTATGTACATTTAGAACCACATCAGACAGTTTTATAATTTTTGTTTCAACCATCAAACATAAATTAGAAAACTTGAGAGAAGACAAGTCTATTGTATTTACCCATATTTGGGCTTAGCATGTTGCTCTTTCTTCCTTTGTAATGTTCCAAGTCTCCTTCTTTATCAAATCCTTTCTGTTTAGAGAACTTCTTTTGCCATTCTTTTATGGTCTGCTGGTAACAGATTATCTTAGTTTTCCTTCATCTGAAAATGTCTTTTATTTCCCCTTCATTTCTGAAAGATATTTTCAGTGGATACAGGCTTAAAACTTTTCTTTCAGTGCTTGAAAAATGTCTTGCCACTTCCTTCTGGCCTCTATGATTTCATTTGAATTGTTTTCCCTCTATAAATAACATGTTGTTTCTCTCTTGCTGTTTTCAAAATTTTTTCTTTCATTTTCAGAAGTTTCACTATAATGTGTCATGGTATGAATGTCCTTGGTGTCCCTGTTTGAGGTTCGTTCAGTTTCTTGAATCTGTGGGTTTATGTCTTTTCCTGAATTTGGTAATTTTTCAGTCATTAGTTTTTCAAGTAGTTTTTCAGCTCCACTCTCTTTCTTTTCTTCTGGGACTCCGATGACTTGAATATTAGGTCTTACAGTTCACACATCTCTTAAGCTCTGTTCTTTCAATTAACCTATTTTTTTCTCCATTGTTCAGTTGGATAATTTCTATTGTTTTGTCTTTCAGTTTACTAATTATTTCTTCTATCCCCTCCAATTTGCTGAGACCATTCATTGAGTTTTAAAAAATTTATTATTTTACTTATTGTGTTTTTTCAGTTCTAAAATTTCCATTGCCTCTTCTTTATACCTTCTATTTCTTTGCTTAGACTTTCTATTTTTTTTTTACATTTATTTCAAGCTTGTTTGTAATTGCTCAATGAAGTGTTTTCCATGATGTCTGATGATTCTCACATCTCTGTCATCTTGGTGTTGGCATTTTTTAATCTTTTTCATCCAGTTTGAGATCTTCCTTTTTCTTGGAATGATGAATGATTTTTATGGAAATATGGAAATTTAATGTATTATCTTACAAGACCCTGGATTTTATTTAAATATTCTAGCTTAGCTCACTTCCTTTTCACCACCACAGCAGAGGAAGGAAGGGGGCACTGCCTTGTTATTTGAGAGCAGAAGCCCAAGTTCCCCACTTGGTCTCCCCTGACATACAAGGGGTGGAGGCTCTTCATTATTGCTGGCTGCGAGATGAGAATTCTGGTTCCTGGCTAGACTTCCACGGATTGCTCTCTGGCTTGGAGAGGTAGGAGTGCCTCGTTACTGCTCCCCACATGGCCTGCATCGACACCACCCAACTGGAGAGATGGAACAAAGCCTTCTTCCCACTGAGTGGGGTGGAAGTCTCTATTGACACCCCACGGAGAGAAGGCTCCTTGTTACCATCTGTTTGGGATGAAAATTCTGAATTTTTCTGACACCATCATGGTGACAATATTGGGGCACCTTGCTAGAGCCTGGCATGAGTGTAATTCCATGGGTGGGGTGGTTGGGGTCATGTTTTTTTTCTGTGTTGTTGTGTGGAGTAGAGTGAGTATTGCCTTAATGTTTTCTGTTCTCTAGGTTATTACTTTCCTGGTCTTTTGGCTAGAGAGGGCAAGCTTTTGCTTGGGCTTTTTTTTTTTTTTTTTTTTTGTCTTTGCCCCTTGACATTTCCAGATTGCTGTCAAAAAGAAAATCCAGGGAACTCAACATTATACTGCTCCTTGGGTCACAAAGTCCTTACCCAGACTACTTTCTTATCTCCAACTTTTGAAGACTTCTTATGCTTGTATTATATATAATATCCATGGTTTTTAGTTGTACTCAGTGGTAGAAATAGGTTAAAATATGTCTATTCTGTCTTCCTAAAAGTGGAAGAATCTGCATAGTTTTTTTTTAATTTCTAAAAGAAATTTGTTTTTCTTCCTGTTTTTCTTGTTAAAGATAAGTCCTTAAAAATACCATCTCTAGAGACTTCTTAAAAATAGTAATGCATCAAACTTGTCTCCTGTACTGGTTTGTATATATCATGTCCCCCAGAAAAAGCCATGTTCTTTGATGCAATCTTGTGGTGGCAGACATATTAGTGGGGATTAAGTTGGAACATTTTGATTAGGTTGTTTCCATGGAAATGCACCCCACCCAACTGTGGGTGATAACTCTGATTGGATAGTTTCCATGGAGGTGTGGCCCCATCCATTCAGCATGGGCCTTGATTAGTTTACTAGAGCACTATATAAGCTCAGACAGAAGGAGCGAGCTTGCTACAGCCAAGAGGGACACTTTGAAGAATGCACAGGAACTGAGAGAGAAGCTGCAGTTTACAGAGACATTCTGGAGATGGCCTTTGAAAGCAGACTTTGGCTCTGGAGAAGCTAAGAGAGAACAAACACCCCAAGAGCAACTGAGAGTGACATTTTGGAGAGAAGATGAAGCCTAGAGAGGAATGTCCTGGGAGAAAGCCATTTTGAAACCAGAACTTGGAACAGACACCAGCCACGTGCCTTCCCAGCTAACAGAGGTTTTCCGGACACCATTGGCCATCCTCCAGTGAAGGTACCTGATTGCTGATGTGTTCCCTTGGACACTTTATGGCCTTAAGACTGTGACTGTGTAACCAAATAAACCTCCTTTTATAAAAGCCAATCCATCTCTGGTGTTTTGCATTCCAGCAGCATCAGCAAACTAGAACATCTGCACACACATATGATGATACATTATTAAATGTGTGTGTTATTTAAAAACAAAGCATACACAACAAATTCCTACAAAGGTGTCTGTAAAGAGTAATTATAAGATTTTGCTTTCCTTCTGGATTCCATGACAGGGATGTATTTGTGGAATAAAACTCTGTCTTCATCAGCTTTGTTACAATAATGCTATATAACAAACCATCGCAGTCCAGATTCCGGGTTCTAGATTGCTGTTTGGGTTCTGGTCAGAGACACGTGTCTCTCATCTTCCTTGAATCAGCAGCAACCTGGGACGTGTGTTCTACTTCACATCTCATTCTGAAGTCCAGTCTGAGAGAGCAAACACCATCTGAGTCATGTTCTTTTCACAGTGAATCATGAGGTCACTAAACCCCACCAGCCATTCAAGGCCTCTGCTTACATCTTTTTTACTAAAATAAAATAAATTCTGGGGCCAGATTCAATATCAGTGAGGCAGGGAGGTACACCATGTACATAGTGGGAAGGGAGGGGAGTCAATATTTGCTGAACTTCAATACAAACTGCCATGAAGTTCTTTAGTGATCTTGATCTGATGATGAAGCACTAAGGTCTGCTTGTTTTCCCTTTTATCCAATTTTTATCTAGAATGCTGGAGCTGCTCTCTTCATTTTAGCTCCTAAGTTAACCATTTACTCGTTATTTCTTGACTTTTCTCCTCATGTTCTGTCCCAAAGGGGCTTCCCCACCCGTGGCCTTGTCAATCTGCTGTTGTTCCATTGACGATACAGCTATTTTTTTTTTCTTTCTATGTCTCCAAGTACACAGAAGAAAGATATCCTGTCATGCCTTAGGGCATACATAAGTTTGTGTCTGTGTATGCATGCATGTATGTCTGTATTTCTAATGGCAATGCTATCTCTCCAAGCCTTCTTTTTCTGCTTGAATTACTATGAAAATACAGTGATCAGAATTCCATAACTTTTTTGACAAACCTTGCCTCAGCCATGCCTTGAATTAAGTTAGTGTTAGATTTGTCTAAGTATCCTTTGTCGCATGATATTTTTCCACACATTTGGCCTAAAAAATTTGGCATGTGAGGAAATATACTTTGTCTTTGGGGGGTGCATGTGTGTGTGAGGAAATATACTTTGTCTTTGGGGGTGCATGTGTGTGTATGTGAGTGTGTGTGTGTGTGTGTGAGTGTATATGTGTGTTTTCTTGGGATTTTTGACATAAGGGTAGAAGAGTTCCTCTAGAACCATAACTGAAGGATTTAAGTATTTCTTTTTCTTGTGTTCTTGTACATTTCCATTTTGTTAAATTCTAAATCTCTAAAAGCATTTCCCTAATTTGAGATGCTATAAAAATTCACAGGATTTAACCAGTTGTGGGAGAGCAGACACTTGGTATTTAATTCTGATACGTTCCAGCTGTTTCATCTTGGGCAAGTCGGGAGCCTTTGGAAGCTGCTCCCCGTGGGTACAATGGAGCTAATAGTGTCTCCCTTACTAGATTGTTAGGAAGGCTGAGTGAGGTGACACATTTTAAATTTCTCTCTGAACACTTCAGTGCTGTTCAATTATAAGTTCTTTAAATATACAAATTGAATCCAAGGAGAAGTCTTCGGTTTCTTTATTTCTCTTTATGCTACATTCCAAGGCAAAACATTTGGCAACAAATGAGGGGGAACCTCCTTTATTTAGACAGCTGGAGCTACTTTGTTTCTTACAAATCCAGGGTTTGGAGGAAGTTGATGGAGATGGAGCTGTGTTGCAGCAAAGGTTTCTACAGGTGAGTTCCCACAATGGTAGACTTCCCCTGACCCATTTGTCTAGTCACAGCCCTGGTTTGGTCTAACCCTGGTTTGGTCCACCCCACATCATATTCAACATGTAAAAATGCACCCACACCCCACCATTAAAAATTTTTGCTGTAAAGATGGAAAGCATTTAATAATTTTGCTTTAGAAATTATTTGCTTTAAAAATTTATTTAAACTTTTATTGGATATAATTTATCAGCTATCATCTTGCCTTCTTAGGAATTTTTGACAAGAGAGAAAATTGGACTTACAAACTGCTTAAAATACCACTATATGACAATGCATTCCAAATTTAACAAATAAAAAATAAAGGTTTGCTTTTCAAATATTGGAGCACAAATACTATTTTTGGGTCTCAAACATTTTCCTAGGCTCTTTCCCAGACCTTCCTCAGTCTCTCAGAACAACGGTCTGGGAGAAAAGGCCCATGACTCTGTTATTAAGTGTGTATTCTTAGGAAAATTACCTCACATTTCTAGACCGCGGCTTCCTCAGTCCCAATATGAGCAACTGAATGGGATGATTTAAGGACGTTTTCACCTCTAAACTATATAAAAAACAGCTTTTATTCACCATATTTATAATACTATTCTGAATTAAGGGCATACATTTTAATTAAAGCTACTTGAATTGACTGCTAGAGATGGATCAATGCATTTCAAGTACAATGTAAATGTTTGGAGAGCAGATAGGCAAAATTTCTCTGAAAGAATTTTTGAAAAAAACACCAAGTTGCCAGCCCTCACTGCTATGCTGGAGCTGAATAATGCCTCAGACTTTTTCATTGTCAAAAATTATGTATCTCTGGTCTACCTTCCAAATCCCCATGTGTGGAAGGCAGGAAAAAGCCCCCATCATGTCCACATCCTCTTTCCCGAAACCTGTGAATAAGTTACCTAACATGGCAAAAGGGACATAACCCTTAAGAATTAAGGGTTCTGAGATGAGGCGATTCTCCTGTGTTATTGTGGTGGACCCAATGCAATTACAAGGTCCTAATAAGATCGAGAGAGAGGCAGGAGAGCCAGAGAAGGCGGTGTGTTGATGGAAGCAGAGGTTGGAGTAATGCTGTGGTTGGCTTTGAAGATGAAAGAAGGCCACGACTCAGAGAATGTGGGCAGCTTTGAGAAGCTGGAAAAGTATGGAAATGGATTCTATCCCAGAACCTCCACAAACGAACGCCATGTTTCCAACATCCTGATTTCAGCCCAGTGAAATGTCTGACCTCCAAAACCGTAAGATAAATTTGTATTGTTTTGAGCCCCTGATTTGTTATAATTTGTTAGAGCACTAATGGGAAACTAATACAGACTGGTATTATTTGCACATTATTTGTAAAGGTGTTTTGTGATCTTAAGCATCCAATTCCCTACAGTCACCTTCCTTCTTCCACCTTGATCCCAGTTCTCCTTGCCTTTGAGTCACATCCTTTACATCCAGATTCCTTTCTGAATGCTTTCCACAGTGTCCTAGGGAATCCTCTGTGTTTTATGTACAATTTCCTCTACCTCTTCTCCCTTCTACAAACAATCGGTCCTTGTCTTCCCCCTGACATGGTGCTTGGTAACTTTTCCTATCAAAACACCTCTCTCTAACACAGAGAAGAGAGAAGGTTTACTCTGCATGTGATCTGAGGGTTTGCCCTTGAACCTGTGGCTGGAACAATGACATTTCTTTGAAGGATCATGCTTTAAATTGAAAATCAAGACAAAATTTATTACTATTAATACAAAAAATAATGTTTTAAATATCTTTTCAGCTCAATCTATTTTCTCCATCCACTTGCCCTTGGGAGAAAAACTGATGCTTTGGGAAGGTATGCCTCGTTCATTTTGGCCTTTCCTTTCCTCCTGGTGAAACAACTGAGTTTCCTTAGGCATACCTTCTTAGTTTGCCAGGGCTTCTAGAATAAATACCAGATTGGTTGGCTTAAACAACAGGAATTTATTGACTCACAGTTTTGGAGGCTAAAAGTCCAAAATCAAGAAGCTGCAGAGTTCTGGTGAGGCTTGGCGGTGATCCTCTGTCACACGGCTGTCTGTCCCTTTCTGTGTCCTCCTGTTCCTTCTACTGGTAGGAACTCCAGTTACATTGCCTAAGACCCCGCCCTGCTTCAGTTTGGCCTCATCTTAATAGGATCTCCAAAGATTCCACTTACAAATATGTGCATATGCACAGGATCAGGGGTTTGGATTTGAACATGTCTTTGTGCGGTTCATGATTCAATCCACCACACATACTCTTATTTGCTATTCAAGAGAGCAGAATTTTAGTTTCTGTTCTAACGTCCTCTCCACACTTGGACCTGGGAAGGTACTGCAATGGCCACTGAGTCCAGGAAGGATGGGAAGGCAATGGAGCCAGAAGAAGGGAACTGGGGAGATGAGAGCCTCTGAGAAGAAGGGCAGGCTCAAAAGAAGGTAGGATCTAGGAGGTGCAGGGCAAGGAAGAAGGAGGCAGAGAGGGCATTTTGAACACTGGGGCTCCTGAAGGTGGGTGATGCCTGGGACACAGGTGTGGCCAATGTAGCAGGCAGGTGACATCGGGCAGTATGGAGGGACCAGGGTTCTGAAGTTTGAAGCTGCTGTGAAGCAGGACCAATGCACAACTCTTACTCTATACACTGAACCATAATAAGGTTTGGTTTTAGCCAATCGCAGATAGCCCCTTTCTCACACCTTTGTTTGCAAGAATAGTTTCAATGACTCCAAATGCCAGTAGTGCATTATAATTTTGTCCCAAGATATTCATGTTTTTTTTCATTTGTCAATATTGTCTATCTTCATATAATAAGGGGGTTACTAAAAAATGAACCTGGAAGTCCAACACTTTGATAGTAAATTGACAGAAAGAAAATCCATCTCAATCTGGCATGCAGACTTTCTGAAACAACCATTTGGAAACAATTGTAGCCAGCTTGTGAAGAGTGGGAACGCAATGAGGTGCAAACAGTAAATGATTTCATTTTCCTCCAGTCACTGCCTTCACTTGTGCTGTTACAAATCTCTTTTTCAGGGTTTTTAATGGCATCTGCCACAAACCTTATAGCTTGCCTGTCGTGTTTAGGCATAACAATTCCAATCCAGTTTGGTCCAGTTTAAAACATCCTACATCCAATGTTATGCTCTCCTCCTGCCCTCTCCCCAGTGTCCACCGCCTTTCTCCAAGGGGCATGAAAGGGAAAGCCAAGCTCTCCTTCCCTCCTCCGGCACTTCCACCCCAAGTCCTTTACTTCTTTGCAGTGTTGGGGCAGGGAAAGGGCAGGGCTGGTGGAGAGCCCGCTGGAATCACGCTGATCTGGTGTTGCTTGGTGACATCCTTCTTATGGATGACACAGAGAGGCCATCCTTGCCCTCTGTATGGAAAATGTCTAAAGCTGATCCTCTCGTGGGACTTGCTTGTGAGTCCCTCCAGGGGTGCTGGACGGGGTCGCCTTACTGCCTGGCTCCCTGAGGGAGAAGACTCATTCTGGGAGCCCTCTGCCCTCCCAGCCCCCTTCCCTGGCCGTGTACCCCACAGACTTCGATTCTGTGCGTCTTGCTCCAGGGGGACGGCCCTCTTACACGGAATGGAAGACTCATAAGATGGCCCAAGCTTGGCCCCCAGCAGTGTCCATTTGGCTGATGAGACTCACCCATGCTTGCCACATCAAGGTTTGGTAATGTGGGCTGCTCCATTCTGCCCCTGCTTTCCGGCTCTCTCCCCACCCCATGGCCTCTCCCCTTAAATAAGCTGGGGAATGAGGTGTGAGTCTTCCCCTCTTGCAGGTATCCCACATCTCCACGAGCACTGAGTTGGCATAGGGTAGGGTTTGACCTCCTTCTCTCTTCCCCACTGTAGCGGGGGTGGAGACCGAGCAGCATTCCTGTCAAACCATCCTCCTTGTCTCTCTGACTGACCTTCTGCTTACAAGGCCAGGCAGAAAGAGGGGTCTGGGGTGAGAACAAGGTATGACAAGGGCCGTTTGGTCACTCCTGAATGAAGCCTGGGAAAGGGGAGCCTGGTCCCCCCATTCTCTGATATTTGATTGTCAGCTGCTTTGTCCTCAGTTTTGGTTCCCAATCTTCAATTTTCAGGGTCACAGGAAAAGTCCCTTCAATGTCTGGTAACATGGAGATGGAAGGAGTTAAAAAAAAGTTGTCACTGTTGGGCTCTCCAGAGGCAGACACTGAGGCAAAGTGAGAGGGGCAAGATGTTTATTAGGGATCAACACTGGTGAAAGAAAGGGGGAGAAAGAATGGGGCAGAAGAAGGAGGCCCAACAAAGCCTCCACCAATCCTGCAGGGAACTCTGGATTGTGGATTATCCAACTGAATGCCCCTGTTGGACAAACAGCTAACCCTTTATTCCTGGATCACACAGAGTAGGTGTGGGCTGCCTGGGAAGGATGAGTTTGTGGGCAAGATGGCTCTCTGCAGCTGAGGAGACCTTGAAGGAGCTGAGAGCTGGAGCCATCTGCTGAATGCAGACCCTGAAGCTGAGCGGTGGGTCCTCCTTGAAGGGGGATCTGGGTGATGCCCTTCCATAAACACCACAAAAATCAACTAAAATCCTCCTGCCCTGCCCCCAATTTTTTGGACATGTGAATGAATGACCATAAGGCCAAAAATATTGAGTAGGATCAATTCACCTAGAACTACTTCTCTTTCTATTGGTGGAAAATAAATTTTTACTCTAAGCATGTTAAGTTTAGAAAGTGTTCTGGTTTGCTAAAGCTGTCATTATGCAAAATACCAGAAATGGATTGACTTTTATAAAGGGGATTTATTAGGTTACAAATTTACAGTTCTAAGGCCATAAGAGTGTCCAAACTAAGGCATCAAGATGAAGATACCTTCACTGAAGAAAGGCCGATGGCATCCAGAACACCTCTGTCAGCTGGGAAGGCACGTGGGTGGTGTCTGCTTGTCTTTTGCTCCTGGGTTCTGATTTCAAAATGGCTTTCTCCAAAATGTCTCTGGGCTTCTGTCTCTCTTGGCTTCTCTCAGCTCTCTGCTTGGTTCTCCTGGGGCATTTCTCTCTAAGCATCTGGGAGTCCTCTTTTAGCTTCTCAGGGGTAAACTCTGGGCTTCATCTCTTTGCATCTTCAAATGTCTTTCTGTCTGCATCTCCAAGTGTCTATGTCTATGTCAGTTCTTAGCTTCTCAGGGGCAAACTCTGAATTACAAATCTTAGCTTCTCTCCAAAATGTCTCTGTCACTTCTCTGAGCTCTTTCTGTCTGTGAGCTCTCTTAAAGGACTCCAGAGATCTAATTAAGACCCACCTGGAATGGGCAGGGCCACATCTCCATGGAAATAATTTAATCAAAGTTCTCACTTACAGTTGGATGTGTCACATCTCCATGGAAACACTCAATCAAAAGTTTCCACCCAACAAGATTGGATTAAAATATCATGGCTCTTCTGGGGTCCATAACAGTTTCAAACAGGCACAGAAGGTAAGAGCATGATTAGGGAGAAGACTGCCCCAAAGCCTAAATAAAATCACAAATTTTAAAAAGTCATAATAAATTCTCAGTAAGATGGGCAAAGATATCTGACTCTAAACAGACTTTAAGACAGCACGTCTCTTATGAAATCTATGGAAGCAGTCATCTTTCAGTCTTCCAGGGCATACTTAGCCATGGGAAAAGTTATCTGGACACAAGTCTTCCAGCAGCAGTACTGGGGAATAATTAAATAAGCATGTTTTCCAGTTAGGCTGACTCATCCTCATGAAAGGGAATGCAAATACCTGCCAAGTATAGCTGAGGAGAGGAAGATACAAAGAATGTTAATATCATGTTCTCACTCCCCATGTAATGGGATTCATATGATTTGTTCAAGAACAGTAATTAATTTTTATGTATTTCTTCCTTGGGTTTTCCTGGATTTTCACAGAACACTGACTGCTAAGCAGAGGAATAGTTTTCTAAACAAAGCGATTTAAACCTTTTCCAAGATTTTTTGAATCACAATCATTCAAATGTAGATTTCACCAAAGGTTTTTTTCACTTGCCTTTGCCTGCTCTGTATTTGAATGGCTCATAGAAACGCTTGTTGCTTAAGCACACTTTGTGCATTTGTGTATAACGTGAAATATACACATGAGATCCCTCTTAAGATTCTTGTTATTCTTCTGTTTGTCTTCCAAGCATCTGCAAGTAATATTTTTTACCTAATAAACGAAAAAGTGGTCAGTTTTTGTAAACAGTGGTTACTTCAGGGGAACAGAATGGGGAAGGGTAATTGAATATGTGATTTTTATGTTGCATATCCTCAGAACATGAAATGTTTGATAAGTTTTCATCGATTAATGCCAAGATTTTTAAAAAAATTAGAAAAGAAAAAGAAAAATGGACAGTGTTCTTATCTCATAAGAGGGGTGATAGCACACAGCAAAACAAGCAAACAGAAATTTGACTTAGCATTCCAAGGTTTCAATAAAATGTATTGCATCTGACGGATGTGGAGTTGTATTCATTTTTAATATCAGCCATATGGAGGCAGAACTCCTACTAAAACAGTGTTGCATCAAGCAGTGATATCAACAGAAACACATCTGAAATCAGGGATAGCATTTGAAGTTGAGAACTAAAATGGGAATTAGAGCGTTCCTATAAGTTTAACTGAGATGCCTGATGAAGAATAGACAGTAAGGGACAACTGTTGTAGATCTGTAGCACATCAGAATTCTTGTGCTTTTCCATTTAATTTTAATGAAAGTTATGATATTGCACCTGACACTGAAGTTGTCTCATTTTTTTTTTTTTTTTTTTTTTTTAATTTAAGAAGGACATGATCCCAAATAGCATTATGAATAATGAATCTTTTATGACTGGGTACCTTTGTTAGGGGAACCTCCTACTCTCACCAACCTAATATCAGAGCAGCTAAAGAGGAAACATTCTCTTCACTCCCTAATAGATCTGGGTCTCAGGTCCCATCCCAACATACAGAGGTCAAGATTTGTAAGGGCACTGATATTATTAACTACAACATCTTCTATATTTTGACTATAAAAAGGACTAGTTTAATCGATTGTTTTACTAAATTAAACTGCTATAAACAGCTGCTTTCCACCCCTTCCCTCTAAGTAGCAGATTATGAGTTGAACAGATGACCTTCACTCAAGACCATAGGTTCTCTTTGACGATGGGAAGAAGAATTGTTTACCTTTCAATTTGGGGCGGGGGTGGTGGTAATAAATAAAGCTGAATTTCTTAGCTGGCTTTAATTTGTGATTTTTAGGGACTACTTTAGGCTTTCTAAATTATATTTTGATTATATGTATATAAAATGAAAACCATACTAAATGCTAATGCTGGAACTGCAGATGTAAAGTAGTTGTATAGTTGATTCTTATTCTCTTCAGCAACACGTGTTGGATTTACAAATAAGAAAAAATGACGTGAGGCAATGTCTGGAGAAGTAATTAAAGAAATAGGGCCCTTTAGCATCTACCACTCACCAAGTAGCTTTTGATAAAGTTCTTTAAATTTTCTGTGGCTTTGTTTTTTGATTTGTAAAAGGTTGGGAATATAGAATCTATTCATGTACTTGTTGTAAGATAATGGATTTCAAGCATTTAATACATCACCTAACATATAATGAGTCAATAAATATTACTTTTTAATAAATCAAGTACCCTTGCCAGATGTGTGGGATCTGAGGAGACAGTGAGTACATCCTTCCTATACTGAACAGACGACAGAAAGAGGTAAGATTTTTTTCTGCAGTCTCAGTGGACAGTTTTGCATAGAATAGTCCTCTCTAAGAAAAATGATTCTTTAGGTTGAGAAACCTGGAATCTAGGTTGAAGTCAGATAAATACGATATAGAATAATGTTAGTTGGCTGCTGATATGGTGGCAAACAAGATGGAGGTTTGTTAATGGGTTTCCTGGGTTCTAGTTTTTCAAGTGCAGAAATCTGATTTTATGCAGACAAGAAAAGATTCACAAGGAACAAGTGACAAGGGATGGATATGTAAATCAAAATTCCAATTTATTAATTTACATGCTCAAGTACTGCAGTACTTGAATTCTCCATTGAAGGTATCAATGGTGAAGCAAATGTGTGATTTGTTGAGGGGAGAATAAAAGGCTTTAGGAAACGGATGGTTTTGAGGAGGTATTTTCGTAGACCTTGGAGAAATCTCATGAACTTTTCTGGTAACCAAGTAAAGCCCAACTTTCTAATTAATGCACTTAGATTTCCATGAATAGACTCTGGAGTTCATGGGTCTTTCTCACTTACTCAGGCTATGTGAAGATTGCTAAAGTTTTGCTCCTTGATCTCATAGTTCCCTTTTCTTTGAAGATCATTGTGGCAGATTATAATTTTCAAAGACGGCTGCCACCAGCTCTCCGTCTGTCATGCTATTCTTGTCACTCCTCCAATAGGAAGTGGAGTCAACTTCTCTTTCTCTTTCAGTCAGGATGGGCCCTGTGTCTGCTCTAACAAACGGAACATAGCAGAAGTGTGCTGTGCTGGTTCTGGATGTAACCTTCAATGGGCCTGGCAGTTTCTGCTCCCTGTCTCTGACAACACTCACTCTTCAGATGCTCCTCTCAGGACTCAGCTACCTGGGAGAGGGGCCCCAGTTGCAGCCTCAGCTGAGCTCCCGGCCAGCAGTCAGCACCAACTTCCAGACCCCAGACTGAGCCACCTTGGATGTGCAGCCCAGTGACCCTTTAGATGACTAGCCCCATCCTCCATCTGGCCACAAATGCATGAGAGACCCTGTGCCAGTTTGGATGTATTATGTCCCCGAAAACGCCATTATCTTTGATGCGATTTTGTGGGGGCAGACACATTAGTGTTGATTAGGTTGGAATCCTTTGATTGAGTGTTTCCATGGATATGTGACTTATCAATTGTGAGTGAAATGTTTGATTGGATGGTTTCCATGGAGGTGTTACCCTGCCCATTCAGGGTGGGTGTTAATTGGATCACTGGAGTCGTATAAAAGAGTTCACAGACAGAAGGACCTCAGAGCAGCTAAGAGTGACATTTTGGAGAGCAACTGAGAGTGACATTTTGGAGATGCGGCCTAGAGAGGAACATCCTAGGAGAAAGCCATTTTGAAACCTGAACTCCGGAGCAGACGCCAGCCACGTGCCTTCCCAGCTAACAGAGGTTTTCCAGATGCCATTGGCCATCCTCCAGTGAAGGTACCCGATTACTGATGTGTTACCTTGGACACTTTATGGCCTTAAGACTGTAACTGTGTAACCAAATGAACCCCCCTTTATAAAAGCCAATCCATTTCTGTTGTTTTGCAAAATGGCAGCATTGGCAAATGGGAACAGAACCCAATCAAGAGCTGTGCAACTGAGGATAATCAAAGCACAGAAAGAATAATAAATTGTTTTCTAAGCCACTAAGTGTTGGTGTGGTATGCTGTGTATCAGTGGATGCCAGGAACAATCATCTACCTTCCCTCCAACCATCTTTTGCTTCAACTGAGTTAGGATATGAGATAAGCCTTTTATTATTTTGTATTCAATTATCATTTGATTACTTTCATAAGCCCTCTTCATTCATTCATGGAACAAATATTTATTACTATTATATCATGTACTATTACTCTACATACTAGGGATAAATAGATTAAAAAAAAAAACAAACCTTTCTTCACCGATCTTATAATTTAGTGAGGGATACAGGCAATAAACAAGGTAAATAAGTTACATAGCTATGAAGGGAAAAATAAAATAAAGAAGCAGAAGATGAAATGTTGGAGGATGAGTGGAATTGCAGAAATTTTATATGTAGTGACTGGGGAAGGCTTCCCTGAGAAAGTCAGTAATACCTGCAGGAAGTGAAGGAGCTTACCTAGTGAGTAACTGAGGGATGGTGAGTGTGCACAGTGTGTTTATGGAATGGAAAAGAGGCCAGTGCAGAGAGAACAAGGGTGAGAGTAAAATGAGATGAGACCTAGAGCAATAATGTTGGGCCTTGTGGGGCACCATAAAGATTTTGACTTTTATTCTGAATAAGGTAAGAAGCGATTGAATAATTTTACACAGAGAAGTAACATATCAGATTTATGTTTAGTAGAATCATTCTGAGAATTGTTTTGAGAGTGAACAGCAAAGGGGCACAAGCAGAGAGACCGATAAGAAATTATTACAATCATCTAGGTAAGAGATGATGGTGGTTTGAGCTGGGGTGGTATTTGTGGATACGATGAATGCCAGGGGTCTGGGATTTGATTTTACCCTACGTGCAAGCTAATAAGTTAGACTGCAACTGTTTCATAGTTTCCGGTGGAAGTTATAAGGCTCTTGGGTTTAAGAAAAAAGATGTTACTCACGGCACCACAAGTACACGAGCTTCAGATTTGTGTTGGTTCCCCTCCTCCCTTATGCTCCCAAGTCCTTTGGGGATAATATGGTGGGACCCAGAAGGATGATTTACAATTGGTGGGTTTGTCTTGCAGCTGAGGAAAATAGCTTACTAAATCCACCTCTTTTATTGTAGGCAGTCTCAAACATGTTTTTTGTCCTGGAGGGTGAAATTACCCCATCCTTTCAGGTTACTCACTGTAGACACAAACCTGAGGAATGTTCTGAGTGAGATGCAGTCATGACCTTGCTTTCTTGGCATACCTGGCAAGAATGTGCAGGGACTTTTGAGTGAGTTGCCTGGCAAGTTGCAGTGAGAAGTAGTCAATTCTGGATATATTTTGAAGGTAAAGCTAACACGATGTGCTGGAGGACTTCATTTGTGAAATATTTTTCTAATATGATCAATCATTATTCTTTGGTTTAATTTATTTGAGGATAATTTTATCTGCAAGTACTGGGAGTACCTTATATTTACTCTCAGTATACCAAATACACCTCCTTCCCAACGCTGAACTTCAAAATAATATTGAGGTTACAACATGCCTGAAGATCCTCTGATGAAAGAACAGATTAAATATATGAATATTTTGCCATATCTCAAAGTTGTCAACTGGTAAGATAATGTGTGAGATGATATTGTTTATAAAAAGTGGAGAAATTATGATTAAAAATTTTTCCTAATCAAAGAAAACATTATTTTCACCTTGCAAAATCTACTGCTTGTATTATCTGCTTCTGTAAGATGTCCACCTACCAACTGTGTTTTGCATTTGTGCAAATTTACAATTACATCCTTCTTTAATCTTACCAGAGATTCGAGCATCCAAATTTATGAGATAATGCTTGCATTACCAGGAAAAATCTTCACTTTATCAAGGAATCAAATGTGCAAACTAGTTACATAATGTAGGAACTAGTTATATAATGTACTTTCCTTCTTCATATAACAAAGTTCATTAAAATAATATTCAAGTTGCTTCCTGCAACATTTCAGCAAACCAAGGTGCAAATAAACCTCTTAAATGTTCTCAATCTGGGTAAGCTTTTAGTTCTCTGGATTATAATTATACATAATCAATAAAGAATAATTGAGACTCAAACTGCCAGAGTATGATCAGGCAAAAGCCTAATTAATATGTTTCACTGATACATGCTGTATTGAGATATCATTCCCCCGAGCTGTGGCTCTCAACACTGGGCATTAGAATTATCCAGTTCCTGTAATGCTGCACAAAGAAGGCTAATACAGAGGTTCTAGCTCTAGAAATTTTGATTAGTTCAAAATTAAAAAAAAATTTTGAAACTTTTTGAAACAACAGATGGTTTTGAATGAGCCCAAGCATTAGAATTAAAAAAAAAGCTTCATAGGTGAATGTAATGTTCAGCCAGGATAGAGTACCATTACACCACTGAATTTCAAAATACCACTCCCCCAAATTCAGTTGCTACTGTCCAGTGTACTATGTCACTACACATATTGGATACAAAATGGTTCTCAAAAACACCCAGTCCTTAAATATCCCTAGTCTATTCTTCTTTTTCTTCTTCTCAGAACTTTAATAACAATAAATTTGGCCTTCCCTCTCTTTCTGTATGCTCTAAACACTTCCAAATCTAAAACTCCTGACCATGCAAACTATAGCACCATCCAAATGTTAATAATGTGTCCCAGATTCCACGTAGCTGGGGGCTACACTTTCACTCAAGATCTGATAGAAATTGTCTCCAACATCCTAATTCCCTGGCCTGAGGGAATCCAATCACCTTCAAGATTTCTGCAGATTCTTAGAGGAATACTGGAGGACATGGTGTTACCATGTTGATCATGATGTGAAACTTAGCCCTTATTTGATGCTTACGTGTACTAAACATGGAATATTCCTGAGCATTATCATACTTTACCGGCAATTTGGCAACAGGGGGAAAGGGAAGGGAGTGTCATTCTGAGAGAAACTGCTAAATGTCCTTCAATATACTTTCTCACTCCCTTGTAATTCACCACTTCCTTCCCTCCCAAGGAATGTCTTTGGTTGCAAAGATATTCCTCTTCCTAAAAGGTGACAGCTTTTGCAATAATGTAAAGAACTGTAATGAGAATTGGTGCATATTACATATTATCCCCTTATAAATACAAAGCAATTATTTTATTTTCTCTAAAATATTTTGGTAAGATGAAATCTTATTTGTTTAAAAATGTCTTTTAGAATTTCAAAATAGAGTATTACGTGGCAAACAATCATGAAATTTGACTGTTTTTGTGAATAAACAAATTATAGTTCTGTATAGTGCTACATTCTTTTGATTTCAATTTAAAATAAACAAAGGGTGATGCAGTCAGCGTTGCCATTTCTGCACGACTAAGTACCATGGCCAGGCTCCAGTTACAGGCATCCATGATTGTTTAAGTCTTTTAAAAACTGAAATTCTGTGATTCTTTGAGTAAATTTCTAGCTATCGAATGACAGTAGAATCAAATCCTCTTTTACCTGAAATATTCCATTTGTGTCATCAAGTATAAACTATTGTTAAAGAACTAGAGCAGTAGAAAACACTGGCCTGTGACAATGGTTATATTCCACCATTTAAAAAAACCATTTATTTATTTACTTATTTATTATAGACACATCATATCCCCCAAACATACACTCCTCCGTTCTTCCTACTCCCATCCCCTGGAAACCTGTACTCTACTTTCAGTGTGTGCAGATCTACTGTTTCTAGAGATCTCTTATCAGTGACGTCATAGAATGTTTGTCCTTATGTGTCTTGCTTATTTCACTGAGCAGAATGT
Organism: Choloepus didactylus; assembly: GCF_015220235.1. Taxonomy (NCBI): domain Eukaryota; kingdom Metazoa; phylum Chordata; class Mammalia; order Pilosa; family Megalonychidae; genus Choloepus; species Choloepus didactylus. Next base: position 21,145,853 of record NC_051320.1, read on the forward strand.
TTTCAGGGCTCGTCCATGCTGCAGTGTGTCTCAGACTTTATTCTTTCTTATGGCTGAATAGGATTGCATTGTGTGTATGCACCTAATTTTGTTCATCCATTCATTTGTTGATGGGCACTTGGGTTGTTTACACCTCTGACTATTGTGAATAATGGTGCCATAAACATTGGTGGACAATTATCTCTTTGTGGCATTGTTTGCACTTTCTTTGGGTATATACCTAGAAGTGGAATTGTAGGGTCCTATGGTAATTCTATATTTAACTTTTTCAGGAACCACCGTATTGCTTTCCACAGTGGCTGCACCTCTTCCATCTGTTTATATTCATCTTAGAGGCTTTCTACCTCTCCCCATCAGGAAAAGTCATGACTTTTTGTCCTAAGGGGAAAGAGAGAATTGGGGTATTGTGGGTGGGCTGGTAGAAGTGACGGTGTTAACATATATTCAAGGGTGTGACCTCAGAAATCAGATCTTCCAGGTTCAAATATCAGTTCTTCTACTTAATATTTGTGTGATCTTGAGCAAGTTGGTTGCTTAACCTATTTATGCCTCAGTTTCTTTATCTGTAAAATGAGGATAATAATGGTTATGGCTATTACAAGGCTATTATGAAATTAAGACATGTAGTGTGCTTGACATATTATAAGAGCTAAATAAGTGTTACCTATTATCATTAAGGAACTTCACTGACCAGAGTTGATAGCAACTGAAATTTCAGTGTATGTGGATACAGTACGATGCATAAAATCCCAACACTTCCGAGGCTAATAATACCAATTAACAAAAGTGACACATCTTATTATCCAATAGATGAAATGCAACCTCCTTTGTCATAGAAAATTCCCTTTAAACCATCCTTTTTATGAGGGATTCACCTACTTTAAATGGGAGTGAAAATTCTAAAGAAGGCATTTACTTTGGCATGTATGCTATGCGTCTTCAGACTCACACGGTGATTGCATATCCTTCTTGCATTTTTTATCCACAAACATAGCAGATAATGTTACAGTTGCATTTCACTTTGCATACAATATCTGGTGTCAACAGAAGAAATAAGAAAAAAGAAAACTCTCATTGTCCGGTCGGAGTTAATAATTCAGAAATATTAATCGGCTCTTATAATCATCTATAATATTTCATGTATAATTGGCCCTTGTGAATTTTTCTCCCTTGTGTCACTTAGTGAATTTCATAACTAGCATTTTAGAAAACAAACAGACATTTAATCAGGAGAATTGTTCAAACTTATCTCTGATGCTGTGGAAACTGTTTTTGAGTAGGTAAGAGGAAAAATTTGTCATTGCCTTCAATGAATCTGTGCTGAAAGTCAACTTGATGGCAAACGACCTATGGCCCCAAAACAGAGTCCTCGCAGGAGTGAACTTTCCAATAAATCGTTAGACATGAACTGTCCGAAGGAACATTACAGCTTTCAGGGAAGGTGGATTATCTGCCAAACAGTAACGGCGATAGGAGACGGGGCAATTTCTAACCAGCTGTCTTGGTGGATGGCGACTGCAGCCTCTTAAACCCCACTGCTTGCACAAATAAGATACAGCAGTGTTTGAAGTTAGTAAGTTTTCAGACTTACAGCCACCCCTTTATTTAAAACCAATTCCAACTTTCGGCATCTGCATGCTGCATTTCACGTTCCACATGGTAATTTTCTTCATTTTGCAGAATAGCATTAACTTCTACGGCACTGCCACATTTTACTATGCATTAAGCATCTGGTACTAACAGACTAAACAACACAGAAAGCAGGATTATGCTGTCAGACTTAATAATTCAGAAATATTAACCAGCTCTCATAATTATCAGTAGTTTTTCACTTGTAATTGGCCCTTAATGTACATTTTGTACTTATGTGTAACTCTCTGCATACCAGTATAAGATAATAGTGCCTAATCTTTCATGTAACTAACAGAGTTAATTTGGGTAAATGAAATCAATTCATCAGTGATAGTAGTTCCTTGCCACAAAAATGTATTAGTTAAACACACACGCACACACAAACACACACATGCACACACCCTTCCAAACAGCTATTTCAAAACAACACTTATTGTGTACAGCAACAGATGAGGAAAGCTATTTAGCCTCAAGCAAACTTGAGAAAGGAGGAAAGTGAATCACGTTGAAGAAGATATTGCCTGTGAAGTTCATGTCGACGGCTTGGTTCACTGCAAGCTGCAGTTTGAGACCATTTTTTGCTCTTCTCTTTCATTAAAACATATTTGTCATCTGCTGTGACTCTTTAGCTGTAACACTGCAGGACTGTTCAAGATCTGCTTATATTTGGTGCTAAACACTCTGTTGCAATTCAGAGAACAGGCCGTTATCAGTGGAGGGTCAGTGTGGAGAAGTCTGAGCTGAAGAAGGAAGCACTGATCAGAAGTTCTTGTTCTCAAAATATCTTTTTTTGAGCACTTCAAGTTGAGAGACAGTCTACTGCATTGATCCTAGACAAACTTTTCCTCAACTGTTCTGCTAACACTTTCCATGTCTTGGCAGTTTCCTGCTTGCTTTCTTTGCCCTCAACTGCTCTTTCTTGTGGTTGTCAGCTGAGCTGAGAAGAGGGACCACTGTTCTCCCTGATGATTTTCAGCTGTTTATATGCAGTAGACTTTCAAACAATATAAACAGACATGTTAAAAGCACATGCTACTTAGGAGTGAATGGGCTCCCAGGGAGAGAGAGAGGTTTACAGAGTATCAAAGTTTATAAACTCCAATGCCCCTTCTGTCAGCCAGGTCCCTGAACTGTTCAAAGAATTTTTGGTTGCTTTCTGTTTCTAAACCATGTTTCAGATGGATAAGGTTTCCTGATAAATTGAGCTCTGGGAAGGAGACGTGGAATATTTCTAACAAAGAAAGACTGTTCATATGTTGAAGGAAGGGTCCAGCACGTGCATTATCCAAGAAAGGTAGTTTCAGTGACCAACATGAAAGAGTCCGAGAATAATCGGGAATCTGCCTGACATTCACAAAGGCATACTTAGAGGGGACTATCATCACAAATGCTATTTCCTTATCTGATTCCTTAATAGCTGGTAGCCTAAACTATCCATTTTTCTTCTCTATGATGGGATATATGGTGAAAAGAAAAAAGGGAATTCTTAGAGTGCAGCATATATGGTTTCAATGTTAAGAAGAAGGAAGTAGAGATATTTATGAACAGGTTCATTTATTTTGGCAAATCTAAATCCTGAAAAGATGTGGACTAGTACTTCATTAAAAGGTGATTTAACCTAAGACTCAGTTTCCTCATTTGTAAAATTAGGATAATTGTACTCAACTAACAGAGGTTTTCTCAAGATTAAATGAGGTATGTAAAGCACTGAGCATAATACATGATGCACAATAAAATCTTTATGAGTTTACAGATTCTTACTTTTGTACTCAAATTAGATTTAACCCTTTTATAGTAACAAGCGGTGACTAAATTAAATGATTAAATATAGCTTCTTAATATTATTATTAAATTCAAAAGATTCATTTTCCTTTAACAAGAGCTTTAAAAGTTTTCAACTTTGTGAAAAGCAATTTGACAGTAACTTAGGGCAAATCAAATATTTCTCCCAAAGAATTCAATCAATAAGGACACAAAATTTATATATGAAGACCTAATATATATATATATATATATATAAAAACAACCTTCCAGAATATATTCTGTAAAACAATAAAATCTTAAGCCTTTGATGTGATTCTTAGCGCATACATCACAACAGGATTCCTAAAAAGAGAATAAATCAGAATAATTCACTTAAAAGAATCTTTGATTCTCTGTTTCTTTTTTAGTTTGAAAGAATTATATTGATCTCTCCCTGTGTGTGAAGTACTATGCTAGAGGCAGAGAATTGAAATACAAATAAGACATAGCCACTGACCTGCAAAAGCTGACAGGCAGAAAAGGAGAGAGTCATAATAACACCTACTTAGGAAAACGATCTAAATGCAGTGATAGAGATATGCACAAGTGTTAGTGGAGCACAGAAGGGGATAAGGGAGTTGGGAGAGGCTTCCCAAAGGAGGTAACATCTCCACAGAGTGTAGTAGGAGAAGCAGGAGCACACACAAGACATGGGGTCAGATCATGCAGAGCTTTGTGTGCCAGTTAAGGAGCTTCAAGCTAACCCTAGAGACAGAGGATTATTTAAAGGTTTTCATCAGGGCAGCTATCAGTCAGATCTGCATTTAAGGTAGAACACTCTGACATTTGTGTGGAGGCTGAATTTGACAATGACTTGGAGGATAAGATGGAGGAAGGGACACTGTGTAAGAGGATATTGACTCTACAAAAGATAAAGACCTGGATTAGGACATTGGCCTACTCACACATGCAAAAATGTCATGTGTGAAAAGACCAACGTACAAGTTGAGTTATTGCAGCGCTATTTGTAAGATTGGAAACAGACAGTGTTTTTGTTTGTTTAATGCTCAAATTTGAAAATTTAGGATCTTGGAATTGTCATGGGGATATCTGAGTGTAGCTGGAAGAATCAGAAAATCCGATTTCTTCAGGCCCCTTCCAACCGTTTCATATTGGGTTTCCTATTGCCCAACAAAGGAAATGTTGCTGCTTTGTAAAGCAAATTCAATTAGGATGCAGTCTGGGGAGGGGAGACTCTTACCAGGCAGATTCACTCTGCTGCATCATTTTAGCCTGTTCTTCCCTGATCATAGGGAATCAATAAAGTCATTTGCTATAAATTAAGAATAAGGCAAGTATATTGGTTATCATCATTATTACTGAATCTTCTTCTGGGAGCTCTAGCCAATACAATAAGAAAAAAATATACACAGACACATACTTACATGTAATGGGTATAGATAGATACTGGAAATGAACTGATGAATATCTTGATTATTCTTCTTGGACAACATAAGGAATCAACTAAAAAAGCTATTAGAATTAATATGGGTGTTCAATAATATGGCAGATCATGAAGCAATTACAAAAAATATTGAATTGGCTGTATACCAGTAATAACCACCTATACATAATTAGAAAGTATTCTCTTCCTAATAACAATCAAAATATACAATATTCATGATTAAGTTAACAATAATGTGTAGATATTAGGTGAAGAAAACTGAACTTTTTACTAGGGAAGGCAAAAATACAGTTGAACAAATTGAATGAAATGTGAAATTTCTGATTTAGAGGATTTGCTATTTTTAACATGTGAATGATATCCCAGATTGGTCACAAAGTCATTGCAATCCTAATGGGAATACCAGGGGGATGGAGGAGAGTTTTTAGAATATGATACAATTATTTTAAGTTTTTTGATAAGCAAAACTATGCCCCAAACTGCCAAGACAATTTTTAAAACAAGGAACAATATGGGTACGTGGGTGCCTTAACAGATAGTAGCACTTACTATAAAGCAATAAAAATTCCACTTATTTTTTTGTCTTCATGGTGTTGAAATAGACAAATCACTAAAACAGGGTGGGGTAGTAATTTAAAGGTGTATAACAAGGAATACCAGGGCTGTAAGTTGTGTAAAAGTATGACTCAGGATTGCTCAGAATCTTTAAAATACTGATACACATTGTGAATTTCCAAGAGGTTATTATATGCAATAGTTTTCAGGATTATTTGACCACAGAATCCTTTAAAAAATGTCTTTATGTTCCATAAGAGGAACACCCTGATTCATTTGAGAAAGGATAGATTAAATAAATGGAATTTAGACAACTGGGTGAAATTTGGAAATGAATTTCAGATGTATTAAGATTTAGATTTAAAAACTAAACACATAAAAGTAATGGAAGACACTAAGGTGAATACAAACTGTCAATAAGCACCTGAATAAATGTTCAATCTTATATATTGTCAAAGAAAATATATTTAAACATGATATTTTTTACTTATGACATTGGTCCATATTAAATATAAATATCCAGTACTCATATACTCATAAAACTCTTCACAAACTGAGTTTACATTTCTTTTTTATAAAAAATTAATAAGACAAGAGCCCCCATCTAGCTTGACTACAGGAAATCCATTTTAACACCCAGCTTCTTTCCTCACCTATCTCTGGGAATCCCCAGGAATGTCCACATATTCCAAAGATTGGTTCTGGTGGTCTGGCCCTTGTCCACTGCTCCATAGCTCTGCAGGACTTCTCCAGCTCCCCTTAAGGCATTTTATCCCAAGCGAGGAAAAAGGACACACCAAATTCTCCAAAGCCCAGATGAGATATACTGTATCTCTTTAATGATATCATACTTTAGCTATATGATTTAACTGGATATACTGAAGACTGGGAAATAACCAATGGGTATTACAACACAGAAAACCTGCAGACATGACCTGGGGTATGGGACTCCTTAAGAGCCCAGAAGCCTGGCCTCTCCACCAGGCATAGTCCTCTCCTTAATCTCGAGGACGTCACACTTACGGATTGAATCACACCCCCCGTGAAAATGGTCAAGTGCTAACCCTGGTCCTGTGGGTGTGAACTCATTTGTAAACAAGATCTTTGAAGATCCTATTAAGATGAGGCCAAACTGAACCAGGGTGTTTCTTAATCCAATATGATGCGAGTCTTTATAAGCAGAGGAACTGTGGACACAGGAACATGGGAGAGAGAGAGACGGCCGAGAGATGGCCATGAGAGATTGGGTAACGGAGTGCCAGCAAGCCACCACCAGAACATCAGTCTTTGGAAGAATCATGGCCTGCCGATACCATGATTTTGGACTTCTGGTCTCCTGAACTGTGAGACTCTAAGTTCCTTTTGTTTAAACCAACCAGGCTGTAGTATTTGTTGTAGCAGCCCTGGCTAACTAAGACATTCACCAGGTCTCCAAGCGCTACAGTCGCTTTGAATAGGAGCACCTCCAAGCACGTCTCTCCGACCCAAAGCCCCTTCTCCAAAGACTGGGAGAACAAACTCTTTGCTTCAGTTGATATTTACATAATCAAAAGGCAATTAATTTATTTCTTAGAACAAAAGAACAGTCTGTTCTCAAAGGCATTCCCTGCCATGCTTCAGTTAACTCATGTCTTTATTATTTAGTGGGGGAAGTGTAGTGTGGAGGCTTGTCCTAGTTTGCTAATGCTACAGAATGCAAAACACCAGAGATGGATAGGCTTTTATAAAACCGGGATTTATTTCATGACACAGTTAGTCTTAAGGCCACAGAGTGTCCAAGGCAACACATCAGCAACCGGGCACCTTCACTGGAGGATGGCCAATGGCGTCCGGAAAACCTCTGTTAGCTGGGAAGACAGCTGACATCTGCTCCAAAGCTCTGGCCTCAAAACAGCTCTCTCCCAGGACGTTCCTCTCTAGCAAGCTTGCTCCGCTTCAAAACATCACTCCCAGCTGCACTCAGTTTCCTCTCTTTGAGTCAGCTCATTTATATAGCTCCACCAATCAAGGCCCACCCCGAATGGGCAGGGCCACGCCTCCATGGGAACATCTCATCAGAATTATCACCCACAGCTGGGTGGGGCACATTCCAAGCAAATCTAACCAGCACCAAAACTTCTGCCCCACACAAGACCACAAAGATAATGGCATTTGGGGGACACAATACACTCAAACCGGCACAAGGCTGAAAGAACTGGTTTGAATCCTAGCTTTGCCTCTGATTATCAAAATGGCCTTGCTCAGGTTATGTAACTTCTCCGAGCTTTCATTTTCTTTACTGTAATGTGGGATTAGGAACATGTACCTCTTGGCTGTTAAGCTGATTAAATAAATGTATATACAGTATTAGAAGAGAAAATGTCATTGTAAGCATTCAATAAATGGCAAGTATAATACCAATACTATTTAAACTGAACATATACTAATAATTAGAAAATATGCAAAACAAAAACACAAAGACATCCTTTAAAATATCACCTAGAGGTTTGTCTCACTGAAATAACCAGTGAGAATATTTTGGAAGCTCTTTTTTTCTTTCACTGATTTTAGATGTTCAGGTTTCTGATTTTTTACAATATTATAAATAATGCCCCGATGAAAACAAATAATTGTGCATATATGCAATTATTAAATAAATATGACTTGAGTGACAACTATGTGCCATCTTCCAGAGATACAAAGATGAATACAATATAGTTCCTGGAGGTTATAGTCTAGGAGTAGAGATGACTTCCAATCACAGCCTTACAAGGGAGTATTTGTGGCTTCAGACACTAAGCACAACTGCCACCCCTGGGAGGTAGAGAGGAACAGAGTCATGCTCTTTGCCTCCAGTATTTGTTGTCCTCCCTTGTTTTCACCCTAATGTCTGTTTCAGGCCCTAGATTCTGTTTCCTGGTGTCACAATTCCTGCCCTGGCTCCTCCATTCCATCGCCGCCTCCAGGCTAAAGTGGGAGAAGGGTACCTTCCTTTTGTCTAATTCCCTTCCTTTGGCAGGTAGTTGAGCAGGCAAACCTGGCTGCACTGGGTTCTCTTTTTGGCCCAAGCTGATGATAGATACATGTCTTCCCAGCAGCTAGTAAATGAAACAGAGACCCAGGACTAAATGTTGCCTGAGGAAAATAGGGCAGCAAATAATAAAAATGTTAATTCAGAAGAAAAGATGGAGTCAAAAATAATCTAATAATAGTGTGCATTTCTCTGTTGGGAATAGCCCATTTAGAAAAATTTGTAACCTACTTTAAAAAATAACTTCATGGTGAGATTTGTTGTTCCTAAATGTTTGCTTTGGCAATCACAGGACAGACTTTTTGTTTTTTTTGTTGTTGAAGCTGGAGGTGCCTGTGAGTCAGAGGATAAATTGCAGAATGTTGGAACTAAGGGGTTAGGGAACCAGCAGGACAAGTTAGGAAGAGAACAGGTAGAAAAGGTGAGCAGCAGCATAATCTGGGCAAGTATGAGTGACATTGGGTCTGGGCCTGATGTCAGGAGTTTTCATGCAGAGTGGACCGAATTTAATGTGAAATGTCATGCAGAGACCAGGGAAGCTTGATGTCAGCCTCTACACATCTGAGTACTGTCTCTTCAATGCGTTGCCTGCAAACAAAACCTTTGGTCAACTGCCTTGACGGCCTGGCCAGATTTGATTGCATTTCTTGCCTCCCTTTCTGACTTTATTGCATCAGTAGTTCTCCCCTTTGCTCACTCTTTCTGCCCTTCTGGCTTTTCTCCAGCCTGCCACTCACTCCCACCTCACAGTCTGGGTACTTGTACCTTTTGTTTGGCATGTTCTTCCTCCAGATCTTTGCATGGCTGGACCCCTTTTTTCCCGTATAGGTCCCAACTATAATTTCATTTCTCAAAGAGTTCTTTTCTGACCTCCCAATCCATATTAACTTCCCATCCTATTATTCTGTCCTATTATTCTGCATCATTTTCCTTGTAGAAGTTTCTACCTGATGAAATTATCTTTCTTATCTGGTTAACTGTTTACCAAGCATCTCCCTCCACCTGTACTTAAGCCCTATGAGAGCTTGTGTCTTGCTCCCCTAAACGGCACCTGGCACATAGATGATGCTCTGTAACCATCTCCTGATGGGTGAATGTATGATGAGTTTACAGCTAAGACCCTTGGGGAGCTCTGTGCATAAACAATTTGAGAGTGGGTGCTGTGACATTTCTTTATTACACACTCAGAAATTTCCAAGCATGACAGTGTTTGCTCAATGAATACTTATAAACTGGATCCTTTTTTCTTGTTCCCTAATAACCATTCCTTAAATGTTGTGATACTTTCACATGCAGCATTGATTTGATCCTCACAAAGGCCCTGAGATTTAGAGCTTCCTATGCCTGCTGCAGGGGAGAAGAATGTAAGGGTTCTGAAGGTTATAGGATGTGTCTAAATTCACAGGGCTGGAAAATGGTTGGGAAACAGAATCCAACTCAGAGTGGTGCCAAGTTGAGTTATCCTGTTTCCACTCTTAAACAGTATGCAGTTCTAGAGAGGGATTCCTTTAATATATAAACAAATCCTTCTGACACAAAATTTCTTTTGAATAGTTCAATTCATTCCTGTGGGAAAAATTTAATAAAGAGAAATCTGTCTTCTTTTCTCCAGGATATTGATTTATCATCTTTTCATATATATGATTATGTTGTGACACTAATTCAGGAACCAGGATGACTACTCTCAGACACACTTTTTTTTTTTTTTTTTTTTTTTTTTGGCCATTGGAAATGCACATTTGCCTGGGAAATGCACATCAATCCAAAGTGGGTACAATTTCAAATGTCAGTTTCCTAAATTTATGATGAAACTTTCAATTTGAGATATTTAGCTTCTTTTAGCATTTTCCCCCTTTCTTTTCCATTCCATAGAAGTGGATCCAAACAAGAGGCCAAAGGAAAGATGAATTTAAAACATCACGGGATGAGAGTACATGGTTAATTTTCCTTAGTCCAAAAATACTGTGAAAGGTTATTGTATAACTAGAAGTTACTAAGAGCTCATGTCATAATCATATGTACTTTCCTATTTACTTATTACCTAATTCTATGTGGACACTCAGACTTACAGATAGACAAATATTGGTTGGCATTTATCAAATCAGCAAATATAATGATCAGAAAAGAATTTTAATGAAAATATAACTCTCAGAGCATATTTTCAGCAACATGAAGGAGTATGGATTCTTTTTCCCTTGTCTTATTTCAGCTAGAGACTGGTTGAATCTGGCCAATGTTTAGACACGTACTTTCCTTAATTATTGTTAACTAATTTAATCTCAAGCAAAATATAATACTGCATATAAATATGGAATGAATTCTTTTAGCCTGGCACAGTTATCGGAAAGGAACATCTTTAGGATTTGAAGGACCATAAGTGCTTTGATGCTTTTAAGAAGGGAGTTGGAGTGTTTGTTCCCAGTGCACACCTACTTCATCTCACCAAGGGACCTGGTACCACACTCTAACGCCATAATGCCATTCCACATCTGGATGATGGTGAGTGGAGAGCAGTGACATATACAGGACTCTCCTCTGTCATTCCCCTTTTATATACCTTTTTCTTTTTAAGGACCATGCAGATGTAACTGTAAAATTTTTATTCTAATGAGAGAGCCGAGAGCTGGGGAGAACCCACCTGGAAAATCCTCTTATGTTTTTATATCTTTCCTGCCTTTTTCTTTTTTATGGAAAGTTCATTAAGCATATAGGTTAGGAAGAACTCAAATGAAAGTAATGAAGAACCTAAATGAAGTAATAGAGAGCTAAGAATGAGGAAAATAGGGCAGCAAATAATAAAAATGTTAATTCAGAAGAAAAGATGGAGTCAAAATAATCTAATAATAGTGTGCATTTCTCTGTTGGGTATAGCCCATTTAGAAAAATTTGTAACTTACTTTAAAAAATAACTTCATGGTGAGATTTGTTGTTCCTAAATGTTTGCTTTGGCAATCACAGGACAGACTTTTTGTTCTTAGTAATATGTCCTTAAGGAGTAAATTAAGAAATCTATAGTGACGCTTCCAGTGTTTATAATCCATGGGATAGGAAAAGCTGGGATTTTGTGGAATTATACCTATTTTTTTCTCTTGGCTGTAGAATGGTGTATATTCTTTTCTTGTAAATATAACTAGAAGAAAGCTGAGTTACTATCTACTAGCTGAGCATAGGTAAATATTTAGGAAATACCTACAGAAAGATACAACTTGAATCTGGGGCTGCCAGGTTTAAGATACCTAAAAAGGATTTTAATTAACTCATTTATTTCTTCCCTGACATAGTGGTTAAAAACTAGAGTTTTGTTGTCAGAATGTCTGGGTGTGGCTCTTGCTTTTTCCCTTCCTAGTTTTAAGGAATTTCTCTGACCCTTTTCCTCATTCATATAAAGGAGATAATATTATCTACCCCAAAGCATGGCTATGAGGATTAATTTAGCTATGCCTTGCTTAGAACAGTGTTTTGTAATTAATAAGCATTTAATTAAGGCTAGCTGATAAACATCAATGGTGACATTGTTGTTATTATTATTAGCTATCTTAAAAAATATTTTGCCAGACCTCCTGCTGGAAGAGGGGAATAAAGCATGAAGATAGTGATACCTTCGATCAGTTCCATATCTTCTTGGAATTTGCCTGGACCAGGGTATCCTTACCAGGAGTCCATGGATGGATGTCAGGGGTCCATAAATTCCATGCAGAATTTTGGATGAGAATTTTTTTTTCTGGGGAGAGGACTTCCAGCTTCATCAGATTAGTGTGGGGCCAGAGATCCCAAACAATTGAAGGACCACTGGTCCACACAGATGCTCCCAGGACAGATTTCAACAGGGTCATGTCAGCCCCCTTCCAGACCACGATGGAGGGAGCAGCTGGTCGGCCTCGGGCATCACGGAAAATTCGGGACTTTTTAGAGCCTATTTTATCACAAAATACTTTCTCCCTTCAGAAAATCCCCATTACGATTTTTACCAGGTATGTATGTACAGACACATCCATATCAATGTCAACAAGAGTATTTGATGTGATAAAATGCAACAGAAATGACACTTTTATTTTCATATGAAAGGTGGTTTTTTCCAGACTCTTACACAGCATCCCTCAACGTTTTCACTAGTCTATGAATGATCTGATGACATGTTTTATCCACCTACCAGACTGTGGGAATTGGGTAGCCACATCGTTTGTACCCAGGTCTCTAGCAGAGGGGCCGGCACACAATAAATGTCAGTAAAATTTTCAGTTCTTAATTGAACTTTGACTGGACTGAACTGAACTGTACAGATACAGATATGCATGGCTTATCAAGGAAGCAGGAATAATCTATGAAATATTTTGCTTCCTGTGTTGCCAGAACCAAATCCACAGAGACAAACTCAGTTTAAAATGACTAATTAGCAGCTAATGGTTTTGATCAGATTTTGTTTTGTTTTGTTTTGAATTCTCCAGTTGATATTTGACTATATACAAGCAGGGAGTGAGTGACAGAAGGCAGAGGGCCGGGCCAGTATGTTAAAGAGAAAGGAAGGGTCTGGATGCCAGAAAAGAGGACGAGAGGAAAGGGAAGGTTACAAAGCAGGGTCTGCCCTCTGAGAGGCTGTGCCCTGCTCTCAGCTGTGTAGCCCCGAGAGAACGTTCTGCCACTCACAAGGTTTTTGTGGTTTCAGTCTGTGCATGACATTGACCTCCTAGTGAAGCACTCACTCATGGAACTGATTAATATTGTATTTTCACATCAACTTTCAAAGCACAGTCATCACCGCAGAACATGTTCTGGGTAACTTCACGGCAGTCATCACCAGCCCTAGTGTTTCGACATCCCAGGGGATTTTTAGAAATCCCAAGATGGTACTATTATTTTGTTTTGTTTTAAACAAAATTTCATTTTATTTTAAAAATACTATACAAAAGGCAGAGACAGGAAATAAACAACTGAAATCTTCCTACAACCCTGAACTGGGGACTGGGGCCAATGAGGGGCCTTTTGAGAGGTGTTTCATACCTGGTCCCTGCTGGTTATGCAGGAGGAGAACCAGCTTATCCTCACTGACCACGAGTGTTAGGTATTTCCATCAGAGCTATTAATTGCAACTGAACCCACTTTATTCATGACAGAACTGTCTGATCAAAGGATCTAAACAGTCGGGAACCAATACTCTCTTTCTTCTTGCCCAGCGTAAACCACTACAACATGGTATTGGAAGTTCCCTCAAATCTCAAAGATCTGATTCTTCCTTGTCACTTCTTGGATTCAGGTCACTGCCATCTCTTGCCTGGTTGTGGCCTCAGGCTCCAAATTTTTCTCCCTCTGCAGCCCTGAGTGATCTGCTGCCTTGTTACACTCTCTTCCACCTCCTCCTCTGGCAAATGCCCCCCTCACAGTCTGTACACATACTGAACCCTCTACCTGACATCCTCGTCCCCCTTTCCCTTCTCACCTTAGAGTCCACCCCCTGTAGACCTCCCTTCTCTTGATTATCAACTCAGCATGAAGTTCTTGCTTCTCTAGGAAGCCTTTCCCAAGTAATCCATCTCCTCCCTTCCGGGCTTGGTGTCACTCCCACGTGTTCCCATGAGCCATCCTTGACACAGCCTTTATGACGCTTAGTTGTGATGACACCAGATGACAGGCTCAGGAGGCAGTGAAGTGCAGCTCTTGCTCATCAGTACCTTCCGAGACCCTAGCACAGTTCCTGGTCCAGTGGAGTCTCCATAATTATCCCATGAAGGAGCAAATGAATGGGGTGGATAGAGGAATGTGTCAGGTTCAAGAATGTGTTTGCTATAATTGTCTTTGTGTTTGTGGATCAAAACTCCTAATGACAGTTTTCTTTGACTACAAGTTTTTGTTTTGTTTTGTTTTGTTTTTCCAAATGAGGACTGTAATGGTTAGGTTCATGTGTCAACTTGGCCAGGTGATGGTACCCAGCTGCCTGGTCAAGCAAACACTGGTCTAACTGTTGCTGCAAGTACATTTGTGGCTGGTTAATAAACCAACAGGCTGGTTTATTAAATCATCAGTCAATTGACTGCAGCTGTGACTGATGATGTCAACAAAGGGCGTGTCTTCCACAATGAGAGAATGCAGTTGGCTGGATTTAATCCAGTTAATCAGTTGAAGACTTTTAAGCGAGACAGATAGAGGACGACCTTCACTTCTTCTTCGGCTGACCAGTGAAATGTTTCCTGAGGAGTTTGTCAAAGTTGCCAGTTCATTTCCTGAGGAGTTCATCGAGCATCTTCATTGGAGTTGCCAGTTTGCTGCCTGCCCTACGGAATCTGGACTCATGCATACCCACAGTTGCATGAGACACTTTTATAAATCTTATATTTATAGATATCTCTCATTGATTCTGTTTCCATAGAGAACCCTAACTAATACAAGGACTGAAGAGAAAAACCTTTAATTCAATAAAAATGCTGTCAAAGAAGTATATAAGCCATTTTCTGCCGTTAGGCTAAGAGAAGGGCACACTCAAATTGCTCTGCAAATCGAGTAACACTGTTTCATGGTTATTCCTGGTTTCCTGGTATAATTCTTACTAGTGTTATTCTGAAAGTTTCTCAATTTGGACAATAAATTATGTGATCATCTTATCTATAAATACTTTGGGAATAAAGAGGAAAAGAAGAATAATCATATGCACACAAAGAACTTTTGGAGGGGTTCTTTATTTTTGAAAATAGCACATGCAATGGAGGCCAATTACACATCCCAAATACCAGTTTTAAGTCAACAATTAAAATTAAAATGTACTCAGAGCTCTGCTCACTCATGACTGCTGGTAAAAGGGAAGGAAGTGATTTTTGTCAGGGTTTCTTAAAAAGTCACACACTCCATCTTTATCACTTGCCAAAGATAGGCATTTGTAATTTCTTTTTATTTGAGGAAGTAACATCATTTTCAATTAACAGCTAAAGACTAATGTTTTCCAGAGCTTTTCTTCAAAAGCCTACAGAATGAGTCATGCTATTTCAGATTGCCTTTTGTCTCTCATTCTTCCTTTGGATTATAGCTGATTGCTAATTTTAAAAAGAAATCAGTAAGACACAATGAACGGATAATAATTAAATGGTTTCTTTGAGATTTTCTTTGCTGAGTCACACGTTAGAAGGCAATTCTAAGAATACCATATCCCTTCCCAAATCTGTTTGAGCTTAGTGAACAAGTAGATATGCAGTAGATAAGGAAAGAATTAAGCATCAACCTTTTGTAAACAAGAAAGGTTTAATTTTTATAATGTCTTTTAACACTTGGCAGGGTGCTCATTTCTTGGATCTTTAATTGAAATGTCATCAATTTGAAGAGTGCATTTGTCCTTAAATCATGGACAAAAAGTATTATGAACTGGAGGCTTTTTCATGGAGGAAGTTAACTGTGCTGTGCAAACCTCAATTTGATTAAGACCACCCCAAGGGAATTAAAGATTATTCTTTACCTTGTTGCACCTGAGTTATGAAATGGCCATGTGGATTTTGACCCCCACAGGGTCACTCCCTCACTGCTCCTCAGTCCTCCTACCCAGGGCCTCTCTCTGGCTCTCACTGCCCCTTCCCAACCAGCAGTTGAGCCACAGTCTAAATGCTCATTCTCCAGCTACCGGCTGCTCTCCCTGCTAGCCCTGCTTGTGCTGCACCGCCCTGCCCCTCCCCTAGTGCCCTGCATTGGAAGGGGAACACCAGCTGCCCCTCGTTGTTTGCTGTAGCTTCTCTGAGAACAGATCCATACTCTCCTCAGTGGTCTCCGTAGAATCAGTTATTGCCTTTGAAAACAGAATCAGGAGGTTTAAGATTCTCCCAATTCAGGTCTAGTAAGCCCCTCTTGATGCCCTGATCTCATCAGGTTCTGTCCCAGGAAAATCTCTTCTCTTAGCCTTTGTCAGAACATCAAAGAAACCTTCAAAAACTAAGACCTCTGCCCATGTGGGAAAAAAAAAAAAAAGACACAGACTTCTCTGAGTGGTTATTATGTAACTACAGTAAACATTTGACTGAATAATATAGTACATGCCCACTGTAATAAAATCACAGCATTCGGGGAAAAAACAACTGGATAAAATGTCTTCATTTTTGGAACTGAGGAAATTGGAAAATGTAGAAATAGAATTTATATTTTCTTGGTCATACTCTCAATGTTCTTTAGTATTATTTTTAAAATATGCATATCTTTGAAAAGGATTCTAATTTAATGCATTAGAGCATCAGAGTTGATGAACTATCTCTGTGGGATCTCTAGGGGAAAAGGGAAACATCTTTGATACAGGTTTGAGGACTGGGCCAATGGAGATAAAACTGAAAAGCAACATATATTTGCATCTTTAAAATTTAGGTTTCCTGTAAAATAAACTGAAGCCATAGGTTTTATTTTCCTATGTTCTTTTAAAATTATAATAGCAGGACAAAAATAAGGGAATAAAGAGGAAAATCGGGCAATGAAACCATCTTTGCAGTGTAACAAGATATTTCAAATCTTGTAGTTTCCCATTACGTCACACGTTACTTAGCGGCTTCAAGCTTGACTTGGTCTGTCCAAGGCTAACACTAGTCTCCATTTTAATGATATTCTCTATTTGCAAAATCATCTTATGGTACCACCCTCAACATCAGCGTCTATCACAAAATACATTTCAACTGTTTTGCAAACAAACTTTCTTCCAGTTAATAATTAAACAGAGGAACAGCTTGCGGTATACACTTGCAACTAATTTTGCTATCTATAGTTGGAAATGACAAGTGCACATGAAGATGTGACTGAAGCCTGGTAACATTTAAATATTCAGCTTTTCCTCTGTTACCTTGACTAGAGTAAAGTTGGTTCCCAAGGTAAAAACTAAGTGGTCTGCCGGCATATGGTGTAACCTCCATTTGAGTGCAGAAAGCTGGATACTGTTTTTCTGAAACAGATGTTGTTGAGTGCAGCAATGCACAACTGACTCTAGCTAACAGCTGGGAATCCTTTGTGACCCATATAGCGAGAAATAAACATGGTCCTATGCTTGGCAAAAGTGTAAGAAAGCAAATTTCCATTTGTTAAGAGCTTATCAAAATGAAGAATAAATGTTTTTTAGCCATAAACTGATTTTATTCACCAGAGTAATCTTTCCAGCAGCTTCTGTGATGGCCTCATAATATTACAGGCACCCTTTGCCAGGCAAAGGCTGCAGTTGCACTGACATATAGTACAGATGGAAAATAAACATCTGCCTCAATCAGGAGAGAAGACCAAGGACAAGGTTGGCAGATATTATCTGGCATGACTGTCTTTGTGGGGAAGCATATAAATGTTACAGGACCAAAACCACTGGCATCGTCTGGTGGTGTCCTTATGTGGTTACTGACCATGAAGAGAGATGATTAGTACGCACTCTCCAAGGAGGGGTGGTGCAGATGCTCGGCATGATATCATTCCAACTCTCTAGGATCTGCCTTGCTGCAGCCACACCATGTTCGTTGCAGAGTGGTTCTGTTTTATTTTTTATTTTTTCCCTATGGTTCTGCTACATTTATTGTCTGCAAAGTTTCCCTTCTTGCTGTTGAATGCCAACAAAAAAAAAGGTGGGGGGGGGGGAGAAAAGAAGAGGAGCTAATTTGGAAAAGATAAAGACATCTTTTTTTTCCTAGACATAGCAAAATGTCAGTATGGGTGCCTGGTCCAAGTTTGAGTGATTTACTTCACATGGGACTAAACCCCAACATTTCGATTGTGCAACACCATATTTTATTACACAGTCCAACTTTACCTTTGGCAAACCTGATGGGGATAACATATGTTCCGTGCGCAAGCTGCACACGCACAGCCACACGCACAGATACACACACATGTACTGCAGTTCTAGCACCGAGTTCCCTTTGTCCTTACTGCAACCACATGATTCATGTGGCACAAAGAATATGACAGATGTAGCTTTAAAAAATTCAGTTTTACTGCGAGTGTCTTTTGACTGAAGCTTCTTTCATTTGCTGGTAACTCTTGCTACCATATGGAGCTTAGAAGGCAGTGAATTCATGTCTACTAACTCAAACCCATTTCTGCACCTGGGCACAATTTTGGAAAAAGAGGTGAGGAAAAGGGAAATAGTGTCAGGCTTAATATATGGGATCACATTATGAGTAAAAGCACACTCTTAACTCTTTTTGTGAAAAGACAATTTCAGGAGTTTGGTTTTGTTGGAGTTTTATTTTTTTAAATAACATAAAGGAGTACTCTAGAATAATAGTATGGATTCTTGATTATCTCTTCCCTTGAACATGAGAGAAAGAAGAGTCTTTCTAGGATTTTGATAATCTAGTCGAGGTAATTGGGATCTTAACTTTTTTTTACTTCAGATTCCAGAATGAGTTGAACTCTCAGACTTCACTACTGACAACAGGAAATATTTATTGAGTATAGAGGGGCTATACTTAGTTCTTCATATGCGCTTAATCCTCACAAAAATCCTATGAGCTATACACTGTTACTATTATCATCCCCATCTTACAGAGGAGGAAACTGAGGCATAGAGAGGTTAAACAATTTGTCTAAAGTCACACAGCTTTTAGTGATGAAATCAAGAGTTGAACTGAGGGATCTGGCCCAAGAATCCATACTCTGAACCATGATGCTACTAGTAAATCAATTTATAATCATTGTGAAGTCAAACAATATCGAAGTCTATGTAAAAATTAACAATCTTCCCCTCATCATTCAAATACACCCTCCTAAAGTGACAAATGTATAAGGTAGATTCCCCCAAATGAGATCATAATTTATATACAATTCTGTAACTCAAAAGCACATATTATATAGTACAAATATACCTTAATTTATTTGGCTACTCCCCTACTGGTTGTCACTTAGCCCTTTATTTTTTTAATACACTAATTTGGTGTTTTCCCCTAATCCAAATAATGCTGCAATAGCATGATTATACTTATGTCCCCATCTGTTCCTAGTTAACATCTGTATAAAAGATTCCCAGAAGTGAGAGTCATAGTCAAGTCATGTGTGTATTTTACATTGGGTTAAAAATATATATGTGTGTGTGTGTGTGTGTGTGTGTGTGTGTGTGTGTGTGTGTATAATTTTACTGTGGTAAAACATACATGACATAAAATTTGACATTTTAACCATTTTTAAGTGCAATTCAGTGGCATTCATTACATTCATGATATTCACCCATTACCACTATCTATTCCCAAAACTTTTTCATGATCCCAAACACAACTGTACCCATTAAGCAATAACTTTACATTGCTCCTCCCTCCCAGTCTCTGGTAACCTCTAAATCTTGCTGTCCTTAGGAATTTGTCTATTCTAGATATTTCATATAAGTGGAATCATACAATGGTCATCATTTTGTGCCTGACTGATTTCACTTAGCATGTTTTCAAGATTCATCTATGTTATAGCACATATCAGAACTTCATTCCCTTTCATGGTTGAATAATATTCCAATGTATGCATTGCCAATTTTGTTTATCCATTCATAGTTGATGGACATTTGGGTTGTATATATCTTTTGGCCATGATGAATAATATTATTATGAACATTGGCATACAAGTATCTGTTTGAGTCCCTGTTTTCAATTCTTTTGGATATGTACCTAAAAGTGGAATTGCTCGATCATGTAATAATTCTACAATTAATATTTTGAGGACATATCAAACTGCTTTTCATAGACGATACATCATTTTATATTCTCACGATGCATGAGGGTTCCAATTTCTCCACATACTCATCACACGTACTTTCTTTTCTTTACTTTCATCTTTTTTTCTTTTTCAGTATAGCTATCCTAGTAGGTATAAATTGGTTTCTCATTGTGATATTGATTTGCATTTTCCTAATGACTAATGATGTTGAGCATCTTTTCTTATGCTTCTTGGCCATTTGTATATTTTCTTTGGAGAAATATCTATTTAAGTTTTTTGCCCATTTTTTAATTGTATGTTATTTTGCTGTTGAGTTGTAGGAATGCTTTTATATATTCTAGATATTAACCCCTTATCTGATATATGATTTTAAACTATTTTCTCCCTTTCCATAGTAGTTTGTCTTTTCACTTCCTTCATAATATCCTTTGATGCACAAAAGTTTTAAATCTCTTAGAAGAACTGGTATATGTCACTGGGCATGAAATGTGACTAAGCCAGGTGCTATGCATAGGAGAGAGTGATCATGTAAAATCAGACAGTGAAGAAAGGAAGGGGCCTCCTTCCTCTCAGGAAGAACGATAAGAAAGACTATTAAATATTTTTCAGCTCCTCTGTTTTCTGGCCCACTGCAAACACAACTCGGAAGACCATTTCTTCAAGAAACACAACAAATTCCCTCTGTATCTGTCATGCTTTCTGTCTTTATATTTTACACATTTTTCATTATTTGCAGATGAATACACAGCATCTTGTTTTTCGCCATGGGGACTTGAAGAAACAAAAGACATGGTCCTTACCTTCAGAAGGCCGAGAATTTGGTAACAACTTGGGTTGCCACGGGACCCAGTTCTGCCCTTGTAATCCAGGTCATGATGATCCAGTTAATTAACCTCTCTTGCTGTCAGTCATCCCTTTAATAGAACAAAGGAGACAAACCAGATACTGTAATTTTACTGTCCCTCCAGCTTTAACATACTGAGATTGTTTTGTTCTATTCTGGTCTATTCCCACACTTTGATTTCACTACTTTAGTACTTTAAGCCCTTTTTCAAATCCTTCGTGGAGCATGGCAGTTCTTGGGTATAAATTAGCATTATGTGGGGTTGTAACCTAGTCAAACCCATTATGTAATGGAAAAAAAATAGAGTAAACAGAGGATCTGAAAAATATTCAATAGTCTTTCCCATCATTTTTCCTTAGAGGAAGGAGGCCCCTTCCTTTCTTCACTTGTCTAATTACACACTGATGACCATCTCCTCTGCATACCACCCAGCTTAGTCACATTTCATGCTCTAAGCCTATCTGGCTTAGATTTTCTTCTGGCTAAAGTAGCCTTTCCTGAGGGTAGGAACGACTGCTACCAAGACCTCTCTTAAGTTCCTTATAGTCATACCATTTTGTGAGAAATTTAATGGTAAAGAAACAAGATCATTGTTAAGTGTGCAGTGTAAACTTTACCTGTAGGTAAACAAAGTGGAGTAATTCTACTGAAAATTAGAAGGCTCATTTTGGATGCCTCCTAGGCATCTCTTAGAATACCATAAGTGTTATACATTGATTATTTATTAGTATATTCCCTAACATTGAACTGGTAGGGGATTTTTTTCAACTTGTGCTTATGATGGTAACATGTCAGAAGGAAATGATATATGCTATAATTTAATAAGAATACATTAATGGTTTGAAAAATCCTAATCCTTTTATCTTCCTAGTAACTATGTGAAACAATCTTTTTAATTAAAACAAATGTGCATGCTCACATGTGTAGAGGCACAGAACCAAAAAAACCACAACCAGCTTCCATTGCTTTAGATCAAAGGTCTTATCAGAGCCACTAAATTGCTCTGTCCTCTGTCTTCCTTACTGAAGAATTTTACTTCATTGAGATGCTCTCTTCATCCCAAGATCCTTCCTTACCTTGCTAGTAAGGAATAACATTCTACTAAGAAATAACATTCTGCTAT
The DNA here is from genome assembly GCF_015220235.1 of Choloepus didactylus. NCBI lineage: Eukaryota > Metazoa > Chordata > Mammalia > Pilosa > Megalonychidae > Choloepus > Choloepus didactylus. The sequence continues at coordinate 21,167,853 of NC_051320.1, forward strand.
CAAAAGATAATTCTGTTCTGTTAAGATATTAACTTCTAATAAATTGTATGGGCTTTGGAGATGGGCAAGATATTCCACTTTTATTGTCATTAACATGTTTGTTAATAGAATTAATCAGACTTTCTTCCTGTATTATTAATACAGCTTGAGAGTAAGCCTCTTCAGGAACATGAGTTCTAATAGGAAGGAATATGGAGCAGTAGGGTCATGACTGGGAGACGTCTAGGTGAGCCAGGTCTGTACAGAGCCACAGTAGAGGATCCTGAGTTGTTAGGACAATGTGCTCACACAGGGCATCTCAGCAGGTGAGAAACCAGATGCACATGTGAGGGGGACGGAGGATCATGATGATGGAAGGCATGGTGACAAATTTGTTCTCTTCATCATTTTCTCATAAGATTAGCCCTGAAGATTAACATTTGACTTGATGTTTTCCTGTAATGGGGTGGAGAGGTAGAATGCCAAATATTTATAATATTCTTGCTTTGCAGTTATTTTTAGGGACAGGGTTTGCATCTTTTAAAATCATAACCCATCACTTCAAGGCATGGCAATTCATCTAAAGACCCCAATATCAATGTGGGATGGGGGACATTGTTGAGACCTTAGCACACAAAGAGTAGCACTGTCATCTCAAGAGCAGAAGAAGACGATTCAAAAGAGATGTCCAGCTACTTCCTGGTGAATTGACACTTTGAGTTGAGCTGCTATCCTACAAACCACTTCCCCTGACATAGCATTCCCTCTCTCCATGTCTAGATTCCTTCTTTCATACCAAGCTTCTTCAAAGAGGAGTCTGGACTCATTATTTACCTCCCACTTTCGGTTGATATATATCATCCATTGGAATTGGTCTTTTTTCTGCCTCTCCCTAGCCAAGGACCTTTAAACTGATAATTCTAGGGAACACCAGTCCTTCCTCATGGAGCTTTCCCTGCATCGATCCTGTTGGCCATCCAGGTGGGCAGTGGCATCCTCTGTCTTCCTGCTTCAGCTTCCCCCTTAGGCAGGTATTGTGTCCTTGGATTAGGCCTCAGGTTTGGGGTCTTCTCGGGGATTCTGTTCCTCCCCCAGCTCTACGTGGTCTCCAGTGATTTGGGCCTTTCCCCTAGGAATGGAAGGTTTTTCTCTGTCTCCTTTCTACAGCTTTTTGGGGTTTTCATATGTGTCCTGAGGGTGACAAGGTTTACCTGCTCTTCCCTCGGGGGCTTAAGGCTTTTGATTTTTATTCTGTGGGGGAGAAAGGAGAGAAGAAACAAGGAAGGCTTTCCCCTCCCCTAGGCCTCAACCACAAGGGAGGCATCTACCAGTTCCTCTCCCTGTTCCCAATCTTTCTTCTGAGTACCTGGTGAGGTCCATGGAGTTTGACTTTTCCTTGTGTCTGTGGTTCCTGTGGATTCTGTCCTCTCATGCTATCCAACACTTAGCATTTAGCAATTTGTTAAAGAAAATTAGCTAAATTCTCCTTACCATCTTGAATGGCTCCCAGTGTTTGCCCTCAGTAAGCAAGTCTAACATTGCTTCTATTTTGGGAGGCATCTGTCCTTCCTTAGACTTCAGCCTAGCTCATTGTCATGTGACCTCTGCTCTCTAAAATGTTCAAATGAAAAAATATGTTTTGTAGATTATGGGCCTTTTTCTTGTTGTAAGAATTGGAATGATACTCTTGTTGGTTTTCTACAACCAAAGTGGAAGCCTTCTTGCCTTCTTTTTGGAAGCTATTTTTGATGGGTGTAGAATTCTAGGTTTACAGATTTTTGTTCCTTTATACTTTAAAGATGTTGATCCACTGTCTTTAGTCCTGATGAGAATTCAGCTGTCCTTCTTCTGTTCCTCTGTGAATAATTTGTCTTTCTCCCCTGGGTATTTTAAAGATTTTCTCTTTATCACTGTTTTTCTGAAAATTTATCATAATATATTTTGGTATAGTTTATTTCCTTGGATTTTGCTTGGATATTCCTGGGTCTGTGAGTTTATAATTTTCATTAACTTGTAAAAATTTCCACAATTATATCTTCACTTTGTTTTTCTGCCCTCCTCTTTCCCTTCTGAGATTTCAACTGCATTTACATTAATCACTTGATACTTCCCGCAGGTCTCTGTTATTCTTTTTTTCATTCATTTTTTCCCTCTGACTTTCATTTTGAATAGTTTTTATTGCTATGTCTTTTAGTTCACTAATCTTATCTTCTGCAGTGTTGGATCCATGCTTAATCCCAGTTAGTGAATGTTTTCATTTCATAGTATTGTATTTTTCACTCTAGAAGTCTCTTTTATGTATTTAATTACTCTTTCATCATGCTTATGATCGCCTCTGTTTTTTTAAACATATGGAGGGAATATATTTATTAAAGCAGATTTAATACTATTGGGTAGTATTAAATAGCATCAGGTAATTCTCTCAACTCTGCCATTTCTAAGCCTGTTTCTATTGATTGATTTATCTCCTGGTTATGGGTTGTATTTTCCTGCTTCCTTGCATGAATGGTATTTCTTTTATTGGCTATTAGACATTATTAATTTTATACTTTTGATTCCTAGATTTAAATATTGTTGAACATTGCTCTATGACACAGTTAAGTCACTTGGAATTGGCTTGATTCTTTCAAGACTTATTTTTAAGCTTTGTTAGGGTATGTTTGACAATCCCACTACCCTTCTAGACCATACTTGATTCCTCTTACATTTCAAAGACTTTCCACCCTGGATGGTTGGAACACAGATTTTTCTCAGCTTTATGTTACTCCCAGGGATTTTTGCAGTTACTCCCTTTCTTTCTCTGGTACTTTCCTTCTATGTTTGTGCAGATCAGTTCTCAGTCCAACACTCAAAAGATACCCTCTTCAGATCTCAGTTGATTTCTCTGTACAATGCCTTTCCCTAAGTGTTCTCCTCCCCTGTTCCTACTACGAATTCTAGTCACCTTTGTCTCCCTGAATTCAGCTAGAGCTCTGGGCTCTGATTGGCTTCCCCTTTGCACTGAGGCCTCGAAAGGCTTTCTAGTTTGTTAACTTGGACAACTGTAGGTTGCACTTCATTTGTTTCCTTTTCTCATGGATCACTGTCCTGAGCTGTCTGTTGTCCAATGTATGGAAACTGCTGTATTTTTTCATAGTTCTGTAGTTGCTTGAGGTAGGAGGGTAAATCCAGTTCCTTCTAGTACATTATGACCAGAAGTGAGTCTCCCAGAGTCTGTTTCATGTTATACTGTAATTCAGAACCTTGGTTTAATTCAAACATCTGCCTTCTCTATTCCTGTTTCTGAGATGCTGGGGGGCTGCTGGAGAAACCACATAAATGTGAGCAATGGTGACACTATATTTTTATGGTCCTCAATTTCAGCTGCCGCCTCATCACCGTTTCCCAGGATAGCTATTTGAAATGCTTGCCAACCTCCTCAAGTCTCCAATTCCAATACCTAGACTCATTCTCTAAGCAAATTAACTTCTTTTACACCTTTCAGGGGAGATTAAGAGTATCTTAATGGAAAGCCCTGAAATTTCCCACCAATATACCCCAAATTATATCATTTTCACTTCTCATTTTCTTTCAATCTCTAAGAAAGATGTGTTTTTTACTTGTTGAAACCAAATTCTTCCCCATGGCCATCACATCTTTCCTTTCCTCTTTTCTGTGACCTTGGTCATAGATTGTTTCCTTTTTATGTTACATTTTTCTTTTCTTATACTATACATTGCTTGTTATTTTTTGTGGCAGCCCAGGGTCCGGGCCATTCCCCTCCATAGTAATTTCATGTAGCTGCCTACTTGACCAGAACAGACATTAAAAGCCATCAGACCTCCCCAGGGGAGGAAAACATGTATTGTTAACAAAGCATTGAAACTCCCCTCCCCAGGGTTACTGTTGATAACAAATCTCAACACCCTTGTGTCACAAGACTCTGTTCTCACACCCTCCTTGTCCTAATCATTATAAACCACCCCCTGGCACTCCCTGCTTTTGCAGAGCACTAACTCCCATCTTCCCCAGCCGGCCACCACTGTGGAACAAATCATCTTCTGTGAGTAAGTCCTATTAAACTCATGTCCAAATCCGTGCCTGGTGTGTTCTTGGTCCTAGGGTTGTGACAATTATCTTTGTTATTTTGTCTTACATTGTGATTGTCATAAAAGATTAAAACTCTATGGAAGAGTGACCCATTCCCAACATAAATAAAAAAAAATAATTTATACTGAAAGTCAGCATTGATTGTTTCATTTTTGTGTAGTGCTCTCTGAAGGATGTCTTCCATAATCTTGTAGATGTGGCTGATAAAAACTACTGTTATCCTTTGAAGAACGCTCCCTATTCTTTACTCAGAGTGCCCCAATGACTTCCTCCCTTTCACACAGAGTAAAAGCCTAAACCCTAAAAATGGCCCACAGTACCACATGTGGCCTGACCCATCACTATCTCTGATCTCCTACCACTTTCCCCCTTCCTCATTCCATCCTCGAGTCACTGGTCTCGTCCTGTTCTTTATATATGAATCACATTTGGGACATTTGCGTTGCTCTTCCCTCAGCCTGGAATCCTCTTTCCCGTGTATCCCTATGGTTTGCTTCCTCACTTTCTTCACATCTCCCCTCAACTTCATCTTATGAGCCAGGTCTTCCATGACTACTTTTATAAAATAGCGATACTCTTCATCCCACCCTAGCACTTCCTGGCTCTATTTAAATTCATAGCCCTTAACATCACCTAATACATTACATATTTATTTGCTTATTGATTGTGTCTCCCCACTAGACTGTAAACTCCATGAAGACAAGTATTTTTCATTTTTAGTTGGCTGCTGTGTTTTGGACACTTTGAACAGTACTTTCACGGAGTCAGCACCCAGGAAACGTTTGTTGAATCAATGCTTTTCAACCCTATTCGGCTAACATTCTATGGTCCCCCAGATCACAAACACTTGTGTGGTCAGGTTTAGGCCATGGTTGGCCTAAAGCTGTACTAGAACAAGCCTGCTCCATAGACCCTGAGATTCTTCTTTTCAGCCTTGGTCACATGCCTGTATTCACTATTTCCTTGAGGTAATTTTATTTCAGGAGCTCTCCCTGCTGCAGGCCCTGGTGAGGCAATTCTGGTCCATCTCAGTAGCTCTAACTAACTTGAGATCTGAGGGAGCAGAAGTCAAGCACTAATTCCTTTCCTTCTTACACAAGTGATGACCTGTGATACAGCCAGCTTTGTCTGCCAGGAAGTGTTAACCTAAAGTTAATTACAAAAAGCTGCATACTTGCCTAAGAAAGACAGTTAAGTGACCCTTCCAATAAGGTAGATTCTTTCAATTAAAAAAGAAATAAAACCCTATTACCTGCTACCTATATGTGTGTCTGTGTGTATATGTGTGTGCGAATTTTCAATTTATTTAAGTGGGATTATAATTTATTTTCTCCTCTTCATGCAAACTGCTTTCATTGCTTAATAATATATACTAACATTTTCCTATGTCAGTACATAGAGTTGATTTATTCCCTTTAATGTTTGCATCACTGCTGTTTTATTTTTAAACTCTCCTACTGATTTCAATTTATGGCTCCTTTAATGTCACTGCAATGACTATCTTTGTACATTACCTTTGAACCATTATTTCTTTAGAAAATTATTAAAATTGGATTTCTCAAAGTATATGAAGATTTAACATTTAGTTTTATTCCCAAATTATCTCCAGAAAACTGTCAATTCGCATTTATACTAATAAAGCCAATGATTTCATAGTTTCCCATATTCTCACCTTCTCTGGGCCATTACTGTTTTTCAATCTTTTTGGCTCTAATAGTGAAGATATAAAATCTCATTATTTCATTTTGCATTTCTTTGGTTAATTGTGAGGTTGAGCATATTTCTTATTTATATTATCTATATATTTTTTCTTTTTCGATCACTTTCCAGTTCACAACACTTTCCCATTTTCCTGATAAAGCTATTCACTTTTTTTGGTACATGAATGATTTTTTCTACATATTTCATGTATATAGAATCAAGCCTGTTGTTTTTCAAACCTTGTGCTTGTCTTCAAAAATTAGCATTTTGTAAAGTTTTGGCCTAAATTTTTCTTCATGACTTTTTCTTACTTTCCTTAATTTCCTTTGTTTTCATGGAAGAGAGTTCTGTAATGTGCCGTTTCATCTTTCCTGGAATTCTTTGTTCTCCATTTACATCTCATTTTTAACTTGTTCCTTTCAATAATCTTAGAATCCCATTCAGGTTAATTTTATTTAAATAACAAAAGCACAGAAATGCAAGCAAACCAACAAATAACTCCCTTTCCCAAATCCTTAGTTAAACTTACACACTCTCCTAGTTCTCACTTTATATTTCTTTATCTTTCCATAGTCAAGTTACACAAAAGACAGTCTCCAAATCTCCAGGTTCCTCCTACTTACCTCTTTCCTACCTTCCCCCTACCACTTCTCTTTAGTCACCTCACCATGGAATCTGCTTGGGCAAAAGTCATCAATTATACCTAAATTGCCACACCCAATCAATTCTTGTCAGGCCTAGTATTATTTGATCTCTTCTGCACTTAACACTACATAACTCTCTTGGGGGAACACTTTCATCCTTTGACTTTTACAACATACTCACCAACTTCCTGGACTCCTTTGCAAATTTGGTATTCTCTGCCTGCCCCTTTCCCACCCGGCTTCATCTGTATTGTTGGCTACAACACTGACCCATACGCTGACTGAAATTTCTCTCTCCTGAAAATCAGACACATTCAAAGCTAGGCTATCGATGTGGACATTCCCAAATAAACCGAAAGGGCACATGTAAAACTAAGCGCATTGTCTTGCCTCCACTGTACTTCATCCAGATTTCTAAATAGCCCCTGAAAGCTTTGCTACATCAACTGGCTTGTAGGTTGGTTTCCTTCGACTAGATCACTGAGTTTTAAATGGAAGGCAGGGGGATGTGAGGGTCCATAGTATCTTAGACTCTTCAGGAGGTCATATCTCCAGGTTGGAAATAATTTCTGGAAAGTCTTGCCCATATGATGAATGTGGAAGCAGAAAAAGTTGGAGAATTAATGTCTTGGATAGTAGGCTCCTTGTGTGCAAGGAGTGAATGTTACTGATCTTTTAAATCCAGTATCGCGCAGGAGCATATTAAATAGTCAAAATATGCTCATTAATGTAAACTGAACGCACCCTTGGATGAGCCTTACCTACAGCTTAAGACTTGGTTGAATGGTAGAAGGAAGGGACCAATATTGGTCATGTATAATCCTAACCCTACACCACAGAAAACTAAAAATGCTCTACCAAATTGGAAATTTGGGTGATTGTAAAACAAAAATGTTGAAATAAAAAATACAATGATAATTTCTATTAAGTTATATCACTTTTCTTTGTGAAAGAACCAAATTTATTAACCTATTTGACTTGTAAATATGTTAACTTTTTATTTGGCATGCAAAAATACGTCATTTTTTTTGACCCTAGTGTTTCTGCTTCCTCTTTAAACACTGTTGATTCTTTTATTGAATGCCCTAAAAGGTTCTGCCAGTTTTAAACCCAGGAGGCTGGTACCCCATCTGTTTAACTGGAAACCATCTAATCGAAACAGACACTTTTCTTCTTAGGAGATATTTCCAATGCTTTGTAAAACCCAAACCATCCATTCTGCACTGCACATATATCTCTTGATCTGACAATGTGTTGAACACATTGGGGTAAATGCCCAGATGTCCCTGCCACCATGGAGGTTGGCTAAATTCTGCTCAAGTCTCAGCGATAGAATTCTACAAAAGAGCAAGCCACCCACAAAGAATGATGCTATCTGGGAATCTAATTTGGCCCAAATTCACATCGCTCATATCCTGCTGTAAAGTTTAAGGGAATCTCATGGGTTTAGATCAGATACAGTCCAGCCTATAGAGTGAGCATAACCCAGACTTTCCCCAGAGCCCCGGACTCTTCAACTTAGAATTCATAATCAAGAATGAACCTGCAGAGAGTTGTAGAACTGGATTGATTTTCAGATTGCCATTACTTTGGATAGTCTCCTTACCATGTGGAACTTCCTAGGGAACTTACATTGCAAGGTTAAGGGTACTTATTTAACTGTTCATATGTACACAGAGTGTCAGAATTTATTTGATTTTCATAGCAATTATGATGATTGCACCTGATATTTCTATGCTACTTTTAACAGATTATCTCTGGTGTCTGGCATCGCTTCATTATTTTTAGACTAAATATTTTAAGTGCCAAGATATATTATGGATGAATACTACTTGTTTGGTTCCTTTGAGAGCCCGCTACTACTTAATGCCACAGTTTGTGATTTGTGACTAGAGAGAGAAGAGGACAGAGTTTAGTCATTACTGATTTCACAAAAATGTAATTTGTATTGTTGTCTAAGCATACTTACTTCTTGTTTGTTCATTTTATTGCTACCCTGCATTACATTAATCTTCCACTTTACCAGAGAATAACTGGTTTATACAAAGGGAATGAGAACTTCCAAACATATTTTCTTGATACTTTCCCTTTTATTTTTCTTAATGCATTTTGCATCATTTCTATTCTTCTATAATCTTCACTTGATACAATTCTATCATCTTTAGTGTCTTCATGATTGCTTCAGCCAATACTTTATTGAATGCTGTTCCTAAATACGGTCCCCTTAAAATTAATTTTCAAATGCCTTGAGTTTTTGCTCATTTCTTATTTCTCTAGGGTCTTCAGTTTTTTTGACCATTGAACAAAGTGTACTCCGATTCCCTGAAGACAGTTTTCTTCTCCAGAAATACATGTTTTAATAGAGTATTCTATTGCGATCTTTGACTTTCCAGCCCTTTATTGCTTTTATGTTCTTTCAATCAGGTATAACCTAAATGTCATATTAGTTTAGGTAATTTACTTTGCCATCTGGAATTCCCAAACTTGTGCAAGAGGCCAGGGCGTGTGCGGATACCAAGATGAAGAGCAGTTATCACATTCACCCAGCTTTAAGCATGTGAATATTTCTGAATAGAGGCATAACAGCTGGAATAAAATTGAGCAGTTGATGGCTATGAAACCCACCCCCTCCATACACAATGTAACAGTACTTTGCTATCCTATCATGTTGGCTCTCTAAAATTTGACTGTGTCTGTCATGGATTATGCCTAAATATCCAAGCTACTTCTGTTTTTGTCTTTTTATCCTGGGCAACCCTCATAGTACCACCAATTTAAAAAATATAAATCTTAACCAACTCTGTTAGCTTTTATCAATGAAGAAGTTCAATTTTATTAGGCAGCAAATAATCTATATAGTAAAGGAATCGAGAAGAATTAAGCATGACTAGTAGTGTACCAACAGTCTCTCCCCCACCCCCGACACACATACACATAAACAATCAATAAAATCAAGATAGTTACAAACATCTGATTTGCTCCTTTATCCAGTCACCTTTTTACAACAATGGCAAACCTTTGTGAGCCTGGTATTTTTGATGTACTAGGCACACGGTGGTTAAAAAAAATTAAAAAAAGGCACCAACAGAGGTAATAACTGTGTGTTTTTATCTAAATGATTCTTTAAATTTTAAAAATTGTGTTCACCAGCTTGAATTGTAATATTTCCTCTTAGCCATTCTTAGGTAGCAAATTAAAATGAATATTATGAGAACAGGAATCTTGTTTGGAAAGCAAACCCAGATTTTGTAGTTTTAGGAAACTACTAAAACATAATTGAATATTAACAATGAGAAAAGGGATCTAGCATAGTTCTTGTAGCATAGAAGGCTATCAGTCAATATCCACTTTTTTTTCCCTACCATATTGTTGAGTTTAATATAAACTCTAAACTTTTTTGAATAAAAAAGTTTATATGTTTTGTTATTCATTAATTAAAGGATTAATCTTCTCTTTTTTGCTAAGATATTTAAAAATCCTAATTATAGGAAAAGGAATTAAGACTTACTGAATTTAATGCCTACTTATTCTACTAAAATAGTCTTATGTGGGTGTAATAAGTTTTGAAAGTTTTGGAACTGCATAGCATAGTTTAAAGCAGCTGATATCTTGAATAACACTGTATTTCAGAGGTTTCGATGAGATTTTTAAACCACAAGAAAGACACAGAGATGGATATTCTAGTTTTGTGAACTTTTAAACCCCACTTCTTCTGTAAATTGAACCGGTAGCATTTCATATATTTTCATCATATAAAGAAGTGGTCTTATCAGATCACACCAATCTCCCGAACCTTTTATATAATGTTAGAGACCCCAGCACTGTTTCAAGGCACTTATCAGATTTTTATTATATATTATTAGATTAATATCTGATTTCTCATCAGCCTTCTAACTCAATTAAGGCAGTGTTGGGGATTGAATCACATCCCCCACAGAAGACATGTCCAAGTTCTAAACCCTGGCCCTGTGGGTGTCAACCCTTTTGTAAACAGGAACTTGGAAGATGCTGTTATTAGTTGAAGTGTGAACTCATTTGTGAGTAAGACCTTCAAAGACCCTATTTAGATGAGGCCAAATTGAATCAGAGTAGGCCTTAATCCACGTGACAGGAGTGCTTAAATGCAAAGGAAATTCAGACCAGGTAGGTCAGCAGAAGCCAAGATTTAGTAGAACCCAGAAGATCAGACACAAGAGAGAAGAGATCACCGTATGACTGCTGAAACCCTACAGACTCTGGGAGAAAGACAGCTCTGGCCAATACTTTGATGCAGGACTTCTAGTCTCCAAAACCATGAGACAATCAATTACTTTGTTTAAGCCAACCCACAGTGTGCTATTTGTCATAGCAGCCCTGGCAAACTAAGACAGGCAGGAACCAGATCTGTCTTCTATTCTCTATTGATTTCCAAGTTTAACACAATGCATGATGTCTAGCAGGGTTTCAATAAATACATATTGAATGACTGAACTTTTTAATTTATTATTTCCTGTACCATGCATTAGACATTGATGACCAATAGCTAATTCTAAAAACTAAGAATTTCTTCAGGTGCCTGTAAGTTGCTGAGAGAATTATTGGCAGAGTTAAGATTTTTTTTTAACAACATCTACTCCTTTTAATCATTAATAATTTTATCACCCATTCAATAAGTATTTCTTGACTGCCTACTGTGTGCCAGGCATTTTTCTTTTCAGGAGCTGGGGATAGTCAGTGAACAAAGAGGGGTGCTTGCCTTTTTAAAACCAATATTCTGTAGGAGAGTAAGTTTTTGTGGATTGATGCCCTTAAACACCAAGATGCAGCAAGCCTCTATTATAAGATCTAAGTACCTTTTAAAGTTACCTTAGTTTTAATAAGGCTTGTTGCCCAAACTAACATTTTCCTAACCATGTCCACTCAATTCTACCACCCACATCTGAGACGCCCATCCCACACATCCTTCCCTCTGACCCCCATCCCAGTCAAACCAGGCCCACTGACGGAGCTATCTCTTGGAGAGAAAATCGAATTCGATTCCTCCCTGCTTTCCTCGCCATCTCAGGACTTGTGGTTTGGAAAACCACCCAGTAGTATAAGGATTTTTCTGCAGACTTGTTCAGTTCTACTTCAGACTTGGTTTCTGTTTTTGTTCACTCGCTGGTACCTTCACTGTATACCTCAGGCTACTGGCAGGAATAAGCATCACTTAAAAAGTAATCTAGGAAATAAGTGCACTTCCCCTAGGGTACAAATAAAAAGAAAAGTTGTGGTAAATAGCTAATGTAAGCAAAAGGTGCCTTGGGGGAACCATAAGAGTTACTTCTTTCAAACCAGCAATAACTTCTGGTCCTGTCGGTCCTGAGGCAGCAGCCGTCAACATTGTTTAAAAAAGCTCCCTTATGGTGTTCTCATTAATTAACTGCACTGTTTGTTGATTCTAGATTGATTCAGTTGGTTCTCTGGAGAGTGTTTTTGGAAACTCAGTAATGCCTTGATGCAGAATTTCATCTTCAGGCCCTAAATTCCCAGGATAGTGGTTTACTGGGACATATAGAAGATGAAGTAAAAAAGAGAATTTGTTAGATAAAAATGATAATCAAAATATTTTAAATTCAGATGTAATTTTTGAAGATTTTCCCCAAAGAGCTAAAAAATTACCTGAAGCAAAGTTTGACTGACAGGCAGGCTTAACAAACAGAACAAGACAAATGGCATGCAAAACAGATAGGGAAGTATTTGTTGCTAATTACTTGAGAAAGCATTTTAATTAAGTTGTTTGCCAATTAATGCCTCATTTGTAACATCCCATAAATATTTAAACATGTTTCAGAAACTTTCCTTCTTATGGAAACATTTGCAAATGTTATTATTGAGTTTCTCTGGGAATCTCATAAGAGGAAAAACTATACAATTTAAAAGATTCTACTTGCCATTTTCATTAAGTGAATAGTTAAATTGTTGTCTGTTTTATATTGATAGTTATTATACTTTAAAATATTCTATCTGCATAAACTTTTCTTCCACTTGCTCCCTTGAAGAGTGAATAAATAGAGGCCATACATTGTTTGGATCCTGGAATAAAAATTGGGGCATTGGGCATAGAGGACAATATGGTTAAAATCAGAAAGTGATTTCAGATGATTTAAATAAATGTAAAGAAATTTAACAAATAACAATTGTAAATGTTTCAATTGCCTTCAGTCTCAATCTTCCAACTAAAATAAAGCAAAAGACAGTAAACACAAAGAAACCAGAAAGGTTTACTGTTATTAAGTTTGGTCTTTATTTGTAGTATATGTTACCATGAACTCAACTAAAGTATCTCAATATCTGGCCTGCCGCTGTCCCTGTTTACTGTTTCAGTAGACGATCACGCCTGTGCTCATTGCCTTCTTTAAATGGTTGGGGAGACAGTGTGGAGCCTGGATCTAGTGAGGATCCAGGGATGAGAAAAGATGATGTTTGGAATTTAGCCAGAAGACTCAGAACACTGCTTTGGTCAGTGCACTGCATTTTCTCATCTCACTGATGCGTTGACCAAGTAGAAAATCCCCCAAAGGGAAGGTCTGCTACTGGGCATGCTCACAATCAGCAGATTTTCTTACTAACCTGTGGTGTCAGGTGCTGGGCAGCAGCAAAAGAAGGATCCTGCCATGCCGGTGCCTTTCATTTGATGGAAATCAGAGGTGAGGGGAAAGAGTTTCAAGGCGGTTTTCCTAGCAGTGAAACATTGGCTCCTTTAGGGGCTGTGGGTGTAGGAGGAGCTGGCTGGGGGTGGTAAGTGGGGGGAGTGATGGAGTACTCGGGGTCAGTGGCATCATCCTAAAGTCCCATGACAAGGCCCTCCAGCCCCCCTGTACCCCATCCATAGATCACTGTCCCAGCATAAGGAGAGCCAAACTGTACCTGTGCCAAATGGGCTAGTCGAACAGTAATAACAAAAAGACCATGGCATGTAAATAGTAGTAACTTAAGTTGGGTCACTTTAGTTCTGTGACCATGTAAATCTCTCTGTTGCTGTCAACATGGAAACTGAAAGGGAACACCATTGTAAGCACATGGGGAAGGTTATCCCTTGCAGGTCTAATTAGACCTACCAATTAAATAGTACCACTTGTGACAGGGGTCTTATGATAACAGGGATAAAGGAGTTTTGACGCCATTCTACCATGGCACATCTTCCCAGAGCTTCTCAGTTTGCTGTGTAGGTGCTGATGGAAGTAGGGTCTTTGGAGTTAAGAGTCTGTCCATCAACTCTGAACTCAGCCTCAGGAGTTAAATGGCACTATCAACTCCTGTTGAGGTTTGTCCACTTTCTTAATTTTTAATGTTTCCGTCATCCTGGACTTATGGTTTAACTACGGTTTATTGAGTCATCAAATTTCAAATTGTCTTGAAACTATGAAAATAAAAAAAGAAGAAAGAAAAGAAAAAAGGAAGGACTCATAAGAGGGAGAGGAGACCAAATAAATGGGGAAAAATACTAAAAAAAAAAATAAATGGGTTCCACTCGTGTTTCCTACTGTGATGGAGGAATTGGGACTGGACTTGTCTTTCTGCTGTAAGTAACTAAAAAAATTGGACAAAAATAATGAAAGAGTTTTCAGACATTGCACAACAGCCATGTGGGATGGTGGCCTGAGAATGCCTGCCCCGGCGTTTGGCACGGAGGCACTTCCGGACCACGATGGAGGGCAGGGATGCCACAGACCACTGGCTGAGTTGGGGATTCAGGTGGATTCAGGGGAGGCTTGGACAGCTGGAATCTGGAGAGTAAGTACCAGAAACGTGGGAACTACAAAAACTTCAGAGATCTCATATGGGCCTTCTGGGGTCTTGCTGACCACTAACCTGGCTCTTGTAGGGCAAACCCCAGCTGGGTGGGGCTGGTGAGGGGGGAGCTGTGAGAGCACCCACAAGGCAGGCAGAGGGGTGAGACTTTGGGAAGTGACACTAAGATACAAAATAAACTAAAGCTCTGCAAAGCACTAGGCTCTTTAACTAACCATGAATTATGAGATGTTTTCATCTTCCTTTTTGACTGGTTAATAGAATCTGACTTTTGAAATTTTCATTAAGATTTTTCCACTTTACCTCTGAATTATTTAGACGTGCTCTACCTTCCAAATATTGGGGTTTTAGTGAAGACATTTTTATTACGGATTTCAAGTTTTATTGCATTGTGATCAGAACATTTGGCCTGTAAAATGCCAACTTTTTAGAATTTTGAGACCTCCATTTTGGGGCCTAGTACATGGTCAACCTTGAATGATTCAAACTGCTTGAAAAAGAAAACATATCTCTATTTTGGGAACACAGCAGTATCTTTAGAATAATCCATTAAATTAAACTTGTCAATTATGCTGTTCAAATCTATGTCCATACTATATCCCTTCATCTATGTTAAACTCTATACCATGATTGTAGATTTGCTGATTTCTCCATGTTATTTTGACAATTTTTGCTTGGTGTGTAAGAGGCAAGGTTGTAACACACACAGGTTATGACTGTCACATTTGTTGGTATAATGTATCTTTTATCATGTCACCTTAAATTCCATTATGTCTGATTTATCAGTCTACCAGTTTTCTTTTGTTTATGATTTGTCTGGTACATCTTGTTCTATTTTTTTAAATTCTGTTCTTTTTCTTCTAAACATTCCTTGTATTGATTTATGCTTTATGTGTATGGCAACAATTTATAGCTAAATCTGGGTTTCTTTTTTATATCTTGATCTGAGTCTCTGCTTTGAACAGGTATTAATCCATTCATATATATATATACACACACACATATATATGTATATATAGTCTATTAACTGTTTTCTCTCTACTGCCTTTTTTCCTGTCTTTTATTAGACAGATGCAATTTTCTATATTCTATTTATTTTCCGCTAACAGAAAGCTTCCTCAGCTGTGAAAGTTACACATTATCTTTTCATTCTCTTAGTTGTTACTTTTAAATTTTAACATGCATACCAAAGAAAGTCTAAAGATAATCGACATTTCTATTCTTCTTTTAAACAATTTCCCCACACGTATCTTCTGACATTGTTTCAGAGTATTTTGGATCTACTTTGCTTTTACACATCCCCACCACACTACTGGAATCCGCGAGCCTCCTCACTGTTTCTAGTGGAGTTTCAGCAGGGGTCTCTGTGGCTCCTGACTTCATGAAGGAAGCACAGCTCCGTTTCCCTGCTTCCCACACCCTGATGAAGCTTCTGTTCTACTGTGGGTATTAAAGCCACTGTTCCCAACCCTGAGGCCAAGAGCCATGTTATTTAACAGTTTATTTCTTACATACAATAAGAATCCAAATAAGAGCACACATTGAAATTGTTTGATAGTCTCTCCTCTTTTAATTTATAGTCCTGCTCTACCCACCCTTCCCTTTGTTATTTTGCAGTTTATTTATTGAAAAAAGAAACGTTTTCTGTAGTTTCTCATGTCTGGAGTTAGCTAATGGCATCCCTGCAGTGTTGTTTACCATCTTTCTCTGTCCCTAATTTTCCTGTAGACTGGTAGTTAGACCTAGGGCTTGATCAGATTCCATGAGAACCATTTTTGATGCCCTTGAGAGTCATTCAGCTCCAGTTCCCTTTGCTTTGGCTTTGAATTTTTCATGCATTCTTGCCACCCGGGTATTTTGCTTTCATGATTTTCCATGTATTCTTCAAATTGCAAAATTAATCCAGTTTTTTATTTGTTTTAAGATGAACAGTTTTGTCATGCGTTAGTTTAGTCTGGATTTCTTCTTTATGATTGTACTTTAAAAAAATGTCAGTATATACCCCGAGTTGATGTCTTCTCATTGATTTTTGCAAAGAACATGATAGGCACTTTCAATCTGTAGTCTCAGGTCATTTATGAACTCACTAAAATTTTCTGAAATGATGTCTCTGGCTTTTTATTTTGTCACAGTTTTCTTAGGCAAAAACATAAATTTGAGGCTCTGCTACTATTCCCGGTGCTCTGTCTCTGTTCTGGTTTGCTAATGCTGCTGTTTTGCAAAATACCAGAAATGGATTGGCTTTTATAAAGGGGGTTTATTTAACTACAAATTTACAGTTTTAAGGCCATAAAAGTGGCCAAACTAAGGCATGAATAAGAGGATACCTTCACTGAAGAAAGGCTGATGGCATCTGGAACACCTCTGTCAGCTGGGAAGGCCACATGGCTGATGTCTGCCAGTCCTGGGTTATATTTCAGCTCTTCTCTCTCAGCTCCTGTGCATCCTTGCTTCTTTCTCCCAGGATGTTTCTCTCTAAGCATCTGAGGGTCCTCTCTTAGCTTCTCTGGGGCAAGCTCTGGGCTTCCTTTCTTAGTTTAGCATCTCCAAATGTCCTTCTGTCTGCATCTCCCAGTGTCTCCAAGCATCAGCGTCAGCTCCTTCAGTTTCTGTGTGTCCTGGCTTAGCAAATCCCAGGATGTTTTTGTCTCTCTGCTCTTTGTGTGAGCTCTCTTTAAAGGACACCAGTAAACTAATCAAGACCCACCCTCAATGGATGGGGTTCACACCTCGATGGAAATAATTTAATCAAAGGTTTCAGCCACAGTTGTTTAAGTCACATCTCCATGGAAACTCTCAATCAAAAGTTTCTACCCAGCAAGATTGGATTAAAAGATCATGACTTTTGTGGGGGACATAATATATCCAAAAAACACAGTCATCTTGCCTCTCCTTGGTTTTAGTCCAATATCCTTTTATCCTTCTTTCTGAATAAGTCTCAAGTTTGTCCTGCATATCATTGATTTGATTTTTCATTGCAATTTTGCTGTGTTTTGGTTTTAGTTCTATCGTTGCTTAGCTGGCTCATATCATTTTTATTTTATCCTCTTTCCTTTCATCTTTCTTTTCTATTTATGAGTTCCTGCTCCCATTTCATAAAGGCTCCAGGTTCTTGTATTTTACTGAGTGTTGAAATAGTTATGTGATTTTTTTTTTCTGATACCTGTAGTAGATTACTTTCAGAGGTCTCTTCTTCCTCTGAATCTGTAAGTCTGTCCATTTTCCTTGTTCTGTATAGTAATTTTTAATCCAAGTCTTGGTCTTATTTTATCTGTGTTTGTGTGTTTAATTTTTCCTTATATAGGTCTAGTCATTACCAATAAGGAACTGATTAGCTGCGTTGGCAATGTAATTTGTTTTTAAATTGTTTTACTTCTTTTCATGACTTTTTTTTCCTTTGAGGTGAAATTTGCATAACATAAAATTAACCATTGCAAAATGAACAAATCAGTGGCATTTAGTGTATTCACAATGTTATGCAACCACAGCATTTTTATCACCCAGAAGGGAAATCCTGAATCCATTAAGCAGTTGCTCCCCATTTCCCCTTCCTCCCACTCTTGGCAACCACCAATGTGCGTCCTGTTTTACGGATTAGCCTACTCTGAATATTTCCTATAAATGAAATCTCATAAAATGTGATCTTTTGTGTTTGATTTCTTTCACTTCACATAATGTTTTTGAGATTCATCCATGTAGTAGCATGTATCAATACTTTATTCCTTATTGTGGTTCAAAAACATCCCATTTTATGTATATACTATAATTTGTTTATCCATTCATCCCTTGATAGACATTTGGGTTGTTTCCATCTTTTGACTGTCATAAACAGTGCTGCTTTGAACATGTGTGTACATGTATTTGTTTGATTACCTGTTTTGAATGCTTTTGGGTACAAACCTATGAGTGGAATTGCTGGGTCATGGTAACTTATGTTTAACTTTTTGAGGAACCACCAAACTGCTTTCCACAGTGACTGCACAATTTTACATTCTCACCAGCAATGTAAAAGGGTTCCAATTTCTCCAGATCCTCACCAACACTTGTTAGTATCCACATTTTTCATTATAGCCATCCTAGATGTTTGCAGTGGTACCCCATTGTGGTTTTGATTCAATGGTTTTATTCCCTGTCCACTTGGGTGCTTGCAAATCCAATTCTCAGGTCTGTAGCTGGAGGGCAGATTCACATGTACAGCCTCTGGTCTCACCCAGAATCTACCAGGCTTTCATCCTACATGTCTCTGTTGCATTGAGGTGGCACCTTGTATTCCCCACCTTGGCTCTCACACTCTCAACTGAGCACGGGGAAAACTCTGTCCTCAGTACGTACCTGGGGTCTTCTTGCTTCTGTGTCCATCTGTTTGTGCAGAATAAACTAATAAACTTTCCAGGGTAAAACAGACCATCCACAATGCTTCATTCCTGCCTCTTGTCTGAATATTTTATAGAAGTTGGCAGTCTACTTCTGTTATAGAAAAAGAGACACTGACAGTGATGGGGAGGCGGGGGGCAGGGGGGAGGCAGTTCTCTGGCTGTCTCCAAAAGCAACATCCACTCAGAAGATGCATAACAATTCACTTTCCAGATTGGATCACACCTTGCATTTCCAAGCCTTGGGGCCCAAGGCAGGGAGAGTCAAAGGCCTTTCTGCTTAATTTCAGGTAGCCAAATGGTGGGCTGCCCACTGGGCTTTTTTCAGTCCATGTTTTCTAGCTCTGTAGAATAAGCTTGGAATTACTCTGGTGGAGTCTGAAGCATGAGAATGTTTTTTCCAAAATATGAGTACAAAGATAAGGAAGAGCAGTCAGCATTTTTGAGGGGAGAAATATTTATAGATTAGTAGAAAAAAGTTGGGGAACCTTGTCTGAAAGAAAAATAGTTGTGTGTCCTCTTTCTTGGGAGAGAGCTGGTGCCTGAGAGGCTCTTGGTTGAGGGCAGTCAATGTTTGCAACCCAAAGGAGCCAGTGGGGCAGGGGAGGCAGAGAAGGATGGCTCATTTCCTAAAGTTTTTACAAATTAGTCTAGCTATGAACATCTTGTAGTCCTCCAAACATGTCATATGCTCTCGTCTCCATGTTTTACGTGTGCCCTGCTATTACCTAGAATAGCCTTGCTTCTCTCTATTTACCTGGGTAGTTCCTACTTATTATTCACTACTCATATTAGATATCCCCCTTTTAGGAAGCCAGCCCCAACTCCCTTACCTTAATGGCTGAAATGGATGCCCTTTGTTTTGTTCCCCACACGTCTTGCCATACTTTTATCACACCCTCATTTTCAGTTGTTACTGAATGCCTATGAAATTTTGGAGGACAATTAAGTTTTATTTAGCTTAGTATTCCTAGGTTCATGCAAATGAACTTATGCATGCAACACTACGTTGCAAGTGTTCAGGAAATTCTGAATGAATGATTGGATGGGCAAATCGTGAATGAAAGAGTTTCAGGTGGAATGAAAGGAGATAAAACAAGGGCTTTTAGTTTATTATTTCTCATTTCCCCATGGTTCTTCTGTGTTAAGGAAAGCGAATTACATCACCCAGTCATTTTTGTCATGTATCTTCAGCAATCTTAGTAGCATGGCTATAATTCCCTGCAAATCTGGGGTCTAAATATAGGATGAGATTTGATGAGCAGCTGGCCAGGTGTTCACTTAGAAACACCTCATCACCTGCCATACTGATTGAGATTCCAAATTTTAGTTTCATACCCAATGTTAAATATTGCCTATTTTTTTTTCCTTTTTTTAAAAAATGTAGAAATATTCCTAATTTAGGTACATGAGTCAGCCATCCTCTGTCTTTCTTTGGGCAACAACGGAGAAGGGGAAGAACTAACAGGTTAACTTTCCACATGCTAGGCATGGTGCTGTCATGTCATCCTTTCTAATAATTAACAACCCTTTCTGGTTATCACCTTTTTGAAGATAAGGATGTTGAGTTTCAGAGAGGCACTAAGTAATCTGGCCAAGATCACCAGGATAGAAAAGAACTGGTTGAAATTCTAACTCGGGTCTCACTATATACTACTGGAATTGTAAGACAGTGACTGTTTGTTTACCGCTAATCTACCCAAAAGCTCAATATACACAATATTTGCCCATACATAATATTTGTTTGTAATAAAATTTATTGATCTGGAGTGGAAAGGGCGTGGCTAGATTGGGTTGGGCAAATCACAAACAGTTCTGAGCCTCTGTTTCCTCACTCACCCTGTGGGAGTGGCAGCCCTTGCTGCCATGACTATATCTGAAGGTTGTGGGGGCAAAAAAGGCAATGAACACAGACAAGATTTCTGTAAAGCAGGTGTGAAAGGCAGAATGATGGCCTCTCCATAGTTCCGCAAGTCCTAATCCCCAGAACCCAATGTCTATGTCACCTTTCATGGCAAAGGAGACTTTGCAGATGTGATTGACTTAAGGATCTTGACGTGGGAAGATTATCTTGGATTATCCAGGTGGGCCCAATGTAATCATAAGGATCTTTACGAGGGAAAGAGCAAGGTGGGAGGGTCAGAGTCAGAGAAGGCACATCATGGTGCCTGGCTTCGAAGATGGAAGAAGGGGCTACAAGCCAAAGTATACAGGTGGCCTTTAGAAGCTGGAAAAGGTATGGAAACAGATTCTCCCCAAGAGACTCCAGAAGGAATTGAGCCCTGCTTTTAGCCCAGTGAGACCCATTTTGGACGACTAACCTCCAGAACTGTCAGATAATAAATGTGTGTTCCTTTAAGCCCCCAAGATTGTGGTGATTGTTACAGCAGTGCTACGAATAAGAATAGGGTTTTAATACAAGGAAAGGCCCAGATATTAGAGAAGCAAAGTAAGTCACTCAGTAGAAACTTTGGGGTTTGCTGCCTGATGGACTTTGGGGTAGGACTCCGAAAGCATGCTAATTTGCATAGCTGCCTTAAAGCCCTTCTCTGCCAGCAGCTAGACAGCTGCAGGTGATTTCCTTCCATTATTTGTTGGCTGAAACACACAAAAAGACTCAAATAAAGTGGATGCATTGGAAGCAAAAGTCACCCAGCAGGCTTGCCTCTGCTTTGGTACACACAGGCCTGTTAGAACGCACTTCACATAAATTTTCTCTGCTGAGCCAGCATTAGCCGCCAAACACCCAAGAGCCCATCACAACAAATGATGCCTTGAATTTACAGTGTCTGAAATACACGGCATGTATTTATATTTGTAGGAACATGTTTGGAATAGTCATTACCAGGAATATGCTTCCAAGGGAGGCTTAGTTAATTCTTTCAGCATTGATCAGAGATCAGTGATAATATCTACCTTTTTGTTTAAACAAAAGGAGGGGGTAGAAAAGTATGCTTTTGCTGGTAGGTTTTCAGTTCCCAGAGCAGTTGCGCTGGCAGGAGGGGTTTGGAAGCCTAGAGTCCCAGTTTTACCTAAGGACCTCAGACCACTGTTTTATCTGAAGCAGAAGTAGAAATACTGGACACGGGCAATCTGAGATTCCAGTGAGGAAGGGAGCTGTGAAAATTGCAAAATTCAGTACCTGGACGGCTCAAGGTTGATGATCAACTGCAAGTCTCTTGGATGCACAACCATAAAAGCAAAGGCACTGGATGCTTGCAGTATCATTGTACTAAATGCCTTCTTCCTACCAGGGTTAGGAAAAATCAAACCGTTGCTAATAACGTTCCCATCAGCTACTACCTGGAGGAACCCAGCACTAGTGAGGAAAAGGAAACCCTTTGTCCTCTTTTCAAAAAATATGTGTAATGACTCATAAACGTGATAATGACTCATAAAGGGCTTGATTTCTAGAGAAAAATCAGCTTAGACAGATGGCCATTGTCCCTACACTGTGGAGCAGTTTATCAGATTGAAAACGACGAACTCCTTAGCCAAAGGAGAAAATACTGTATCAACTACTTATTCTGTTTAGATGTAACTAAATATTGATTCTAGAGCAGCAGAGAGCATCACTCAGGGCAAGTTTTACGGAAAGAGCCACAAACTATTGAATCCACTCTTATTCGTAATAAATGCCATGTTGCTTTCCGGAATTGCCATCAAAACTTGGTACCAAATTTTGCATTGAAGAGACTGGAATTCTAGATCTTGCTTAAACAAAGCACTCAGTGTTTTAATCACGAGACATCAAAATGTTTCACATAGCACACATTTTTAAAGGCGGGAAATGCAATGTGCTGGATCAACTGAGAAGAATAAATGCCGAAATTAACTCCTGGCACATTCTTTGTTCTGGGCCGTTCTGCTCTGCATTACAATTGCTCCTATTTAATCGCTTCTGAAAGAGTTCCTTGCATAAAGGCATTTTAGTCGTCACTGCAATGTCAACAAACAAGCCAGGCTAATGCTTCCAGTCCTGAGCTGTCTTGCACTCTGCTTATTAGAATTGGAGTCAGATCTTCATTAGAATGAATGACATCTGATTCCATAAGCCAGTCACAACAGAGGCACCTTCTTGCTGTGGTGTCACCCTGCAGATGACAACATAGGCCATTATGAATGACACTCCACAATTCGTTACTTCCTGCCTCAAATTGTAGTTAATCTTTCATCCAAACTGTACACATGTGCAGCTTTAAGTGGCCTATCACAGCAAGTACCCAGTAATGCTGCAAGCACATGGAGACTGACAGAAGGTAAATTGCTTGTCAGGAGGTCTGTATTTCAATTCGCAGCATATTCCAAACACGTTGTGGTGAAAGCACGCCACAACAGCTGCTTTCATTGCTAACTATTTTTGATGTAAATGTCAATAAAGCTCCGGGCCCTTTCATATTTTTGGCCAGGAATGTCCATCTTTCCCTATGCAGGCTGGCAGGAAGAGTTCCATTTATCTACTCTTAGGAACATGTCCTATAATAATGATGGTCTCTGGAGACCGTTTAGGGTGATTGAGAGCAGTGATTGAGAAAGCAGGCTGCTGAATTGCATGGCTGGAGTGTGTTGACAGGAGACTGGCTTTACACCCGCTGAACTCGTTGGGGAAGGAAATAAAACCCACGCTTCCACCCAGCCCACAGTCACCTCTGGGAGGAAGACCTACACCTCCAGTTTAGTCAATTCATTGGGAAAAAACATTGAGAACCATCATTATTAAACAACCTCAAATTCCCCTGCAGATCAAGGGTTTTTAAAGGGACAGCGACTGCCTTTATTTTCTGCCGGATTGCAGACAGGAGGATTAAGCAAATCATTTTGAATGGAATATGTTTACCTTTGAGGACCTTCCGCCTTCTCCTTGTGAATGTCCCTTTTGGGGTACCAGCTGTTCACGCTAAATAAAAACTCTCTCTTTTAACTAATGCGCTGAGGAAGGGGACTGAAGTTTGACCTTTCACAGCTGAAAGCTAGCAGATGTATTAAAAATTAGTTCAAGGATGTCTCTTTTGAGCTTGTTTGCATTCAAATGTGTCAGTCTGGTGCAGCAGTGAGTACGTTATGGGGTTTTTTTGGCAGAGATTAAAACCCATATTCTTTTAGTCACAACATTTATTGAGCAACTGCTATCTTCAAGATATTATTTCACACACTATGGTGATGGATACAAAGTCAAATTAGACAAACATCTATAGAGATGCAGCCATCTAGTAAGATAATAATCGGGAGTGAGGGAATGTTGTACGGCAACTTGTATTTTGATTTCCGTGTTTATGTATGATTTATAATGTATATAATACATTATTGTAGTACTGCAAATAAAGTTTATAATAAATAAATATTAGGGCTATATATTTTTCCCCTACTGATTCAATAATGTAATAAAGTTTGGAGATAATTGCTCTCGAGAAAGGAGCATGGACTTTGGAGTTAAACTGATCTGTTTCAATCTAATCTAACTAGATTTAATCTAATCTAACTAGATTTATTAGTCCAGTGGCCTTGGGAAGATTAAATAACCTTTGACCTTCATTAGCCTCAGTTTCTTCACAGTTGACTAGTGAAAGCTAATGTATTGAGAATTTACCAAGCCTCAGACACTTTGGCTGGTTTGATTTAATTCCTACAAAAGCCCTAAGAGCTGGGTGCTTCTGTTCTCCCATTTTACTGAAGGTAACATAACTTGGCTTTTAAATGGACCCAGGACTGGGACATGGGCAGACTGTTTCTAGAAACTGCATTTTATATTATGGCTCTAAATTAGCTTTAGCATGAAAAGAATAATAATACCTCAGTGCACTACTGTAGGATTAAATAGATAGGCCAAGTATCTGACATTTATAATGCTGGATAAACATTTACCCTCTTCCTCCTGGAACTGAATCAGTAGCCCATGAGAAGTATCCAAAAAGCAGCTGGAGATCAGAGAGGGTGGCAAGTGAATCTCACTTCTGGGACCTTGGTGCTTTTCACAACTGGCCTGAAGGATGAGCAAGAGTTAGAATTCCAAGCTGAGAGGACGTGAAACTCAGAAATAGAGGCAAAGCCATGAGTGAGCTCTTTAGGGACTCCTGAACTGTCCACGTTGCTGCAAAGGGGGGCCTCTTGCAGCCTGGCAGGACTGGGGATTGGGATCTGGAGACAGAGCAACACAGGCTTAAATCACCTGGCTACTTCCTAGTGTGATTTACTTGAGACCCACTTTTCTTATCCATATAATGCAGAAACAAAAATGATCTCAAAGGGTGGGATGAAAACTAAGTGGAATAACATATAGGAAAGCACTTTATGAATTCAACAGTGTGGTACAAATGTAAGATGTAAATAGGATATTTGTAAGATACTGTGCCTCCTATCTCTGTTATCAGATGTACCTCCTGGAGGTCACAATCACTGCCAATCTTACTGTTGCATCAGCTTAGTGCCTAGCACAGGTGTCACATGCACACTGGGTGCTAAGTAAATATTTGCTGGATGACCAAATGTTGGTTTAGAAAAAACTATGTGCTATTCTTTTCACATTATGGAAAAAGACAATTTGTTTAGGGACATAATTCAGTTTGTTTCAAGACATATACATTCTGATTAAATACAGAGATGGAATTCTAATAAAATTCTCTTATGCTATTACTTTTCCTCAAAGTAAATCCCCCCCACCAGCTATTTTGGGGTGGGAGTTTTGTGACACCCTCCTCCCCTCAATAGTGTCCCAAGAATACTGCCCTCCTGCCCCAAGGGAGCCAGTTGTGTGACACATTCCCCAAGGACCGCAACTGGCTTCTGGAAGATTCTCCGGGCGGTTGCATGAGCAATTCTGAAGCCCCAGGGAAGCTGTGCTCGTGTCTGAAGTGACCCTGCAGAAGAGGTCTTGATGTTTGCTGGTCTCGGCTTTTTGTTTGATAGAAATTTTCAGATTAGTTTAAATTAACAACAAAATCCAGCTATATACCATTTACAACAGATACAATGTACAGAATGACAATGAATGTTTGAAAATTAATGAATAGAAAAATCTCGATTGGGTACATATTAACCAAAAGAAAGACACTGATATGAGTGAAAGCAGTATATTAAGGCAGAGTCAGATGAAGCTTCCCGTGTGCTGTTTTCCCTAACCACCACTCTGAGTTTGCTATGTATCTTTGATAGCCTTGATTTTGCAGCTTTACAACTTATGCATATGAGCCCTGCTCGGCTGAGCAATTGGTTGCATTTGACACCAAGTGGTGTTGGACTCAGCAACGTAGCTTGATTGTCTCTTCTGCTTTCTCTGCTTCACTTCCCTTTTCCCTCACTTTTTGTTTCCTCAGGTTACCTCCTTCCTAAGAAGTTAAACATAATCTTTTGCCTCTGATACTGCTGCCTGAGGAAGCCAAGCTAAACAGGCTACTTGCCTGTTCGGTGCCAACACCACACTGTTTTAATGACTATGGCGTTGTCATATCTGATGGCACAAATCCTTTTGCTATATGCATTCTGAAAATCTTCTTGGTTATTCTTAGCCCTTTGCTCTTCTTCCATTTAAATTTTAGAATCAGATTGTCAACTTCTAAAAAATCCCTACAGGGATTTCATTTGGAATTGGATTAAATGTATAGATTAGTTGAGGCAAACTGATTTCAATATCATCTTCCTAGTCATGAACTAAATATCTCTCCCCACTTATTGTTTAATTCATTTTTCTTTAATGCTTTTCAATCAAGTTGATAATTTCTTCCACAAATATCTCATACATCTTTGTTAGTCTTTCCCCCATATGCCTTTTATTTTTATGCTATTTACAATTTTTAAATGATTTTTTTTTAACAGTAAAAGAAGCTAAGGAGTTTTTGAACTGCTAGCAAGTTCCAGGCTCTTTAAAGCTAACATCTTATTTAGTATTTGCAACATTCTCTTGAATGTGATATTATGTAATTTTAAAAATTAATTAATTAATTAATTTTGGCTTTGGAGAGAGGAATCTGGCAGGTCAAAGGAGCCCACAGCTATAGACTCACGATTTTTGTACTCTTTGGCTATTGAAGGGGCCAAGTTAACACAAAACACTTACCTATTATCTTACCTACCTATTCCTTCTCCGGCACAGTAGCGTACTTCCCTGCACTATTTCTTACAGGGCTACCAGCTCCCTGGCAGGCAGGACAACGGCCACCACATCTGCATCCCCTCCTCCCTAGCCCTTTGGGTGCAGGAGCCAAAGCTTTCTTCCTTATCATCTAGTTCTCAGAGGCGACATTTATGGGGATGATCTCAACGACACACTGCCCTTCCATTTCTCCAGATCAGGGTTCCTCCCCAACCTTGGCACAAATGACATTTTGTGCCACTGTGGCAGGGGGCTGTCCTGGGTACTGCAGTGTGGTCAGCAGCAGCTCTGGCCTCTGTCAGCCACATGCCAGCAGCATCCAGCTCACCCTCAGTTGTGACAATCAAAATTGCCTCCAGACATTGTCAGTGGCCTAAGGGGCAAAATTTCCCTCACTTGAGAAGCACTGCCCAGAATCCTCTACATTTTATTCTTGGATTAAGCTAGATTCATCATAAGGTTGCATAATTAAACAATAAGGTTTTGTTCAATCAGTTTTTGTTTCAACAGATTTACTGAGATATAATTCACATACCTTACAATTCACCCACTTAAAGAGTGCAATCCAATGGTTTTTTTTAAACTTAGAGTTGTGCAATCATCACTACAATCTTAATTTATAACATTTTCATCACCCCCCAAAAGAAAAACAATACCTACTAGCAGTCACTCCCTTTGCCACTTCCACAACTCTCTCAGCCTTAATCACTAATCTTCTTTCTGTCACTATAGATTTGCCTATTTGGAACATTACATGTAAATGGTATCTTACAATATATAGCCTTTTATGGACTGGCTTCTTTCACTTACACTTTTTTCAAGGTTCATCCCTGTTGTAGCATGTCTCAATACTCCAATACTTTTTATGCCAAATGATATTCCATTGTACGATGATCCAATATTTTGTTCATTCATTTCTTAATTGATGAGCGTTT
This sequence comes from Choloepus didactylus, assembly GCF_015220235.1. NCBI lineage: Eukaryota > Metazoa > Chordata > Mammalia > Pilosa > Megalonychidae > Choloepus > Choloepus didactylus. Next base: position 21,195,433 of record NC_051320.1, read on the forward strand.
GGATTATTTCCACCATTTGGATATTAAGAATAATCTTGCTATCAACATTCATGAATAAGTTTTTGCATAGACCTATGTGTTTACTTCTCTTGGGTATATAAATAGAAATGGAAGTGCTTGGGTCTTAAGAGAACTCTATGTTTAATATTTCGAAGAAATGCCAAACTGTTTTCCAAAGTGGTTGCACCATTTTACATTCCCACCAGCAATGTATGAGTGTTCACATTTCTCCACATCCTTTCTGACACTTGTTATTTTCTTTCTTTTTCATCATGGACATTCTAATAGGTGTGAAGTGGTATCCTGTGGTTTTGATGTGCTTTTCCCTAAGGGCTAATGATGTTAAGCATCTTTTCATGTGCATGTTGGCCATTTGTGTATTTTTTCAGAAAAAAAGAGGGCTTTAGTTGGGCCTCAAATCTTCTGGTCCATCAGAGAGTCCACAGTGGAGAAAAAACTATTTAAATGTGAAGAGTGAGGGAAGCGTTTCAGTCAGGCTTCACTGCTTCAAGCCCGTCAAGGTCTACACTGGAGATAAACTTTACAGATGTGAGGAGTGTGGGAAGAGCTTCGAGTGGAGCATGAACCTTGACATACACCAGAAAGTCCACACGGGAGAGAAACTGACAAATACGATGTGTTCGGTAATGTCTTCAGTCGGTCTGCACAACTTCGGCATCATTTTAGAGTTCACACAGGACAGGGACCATACAAATAAGATATATGTGGTAAGATCTTCACTTGGAGATTGTCTTGTAAATCGTCACAAAAATCATGCTCATGATAAATTTTATGAAAGCAATGGGAGTGGTAAGAACATCAGAGAATCCTCATGGGAAAGATGTTCTATAAGGTGATGTTTTTAAAAATGCCTTGTGCAAACTGAATACTTGGCAATCCTCAGCTCTCATAGGAGGAAAACCATGATAAAGTCAGTCTTTCTGCCATAGCTCACCATATCCCAGGGGTCAAGAGGCCACACAGCAGAGAATCCCTGTAACTGGTGCAGGAAGTAAGGGCTTCAATTTGAATCTGACATTTATCAGATATTGCTCAGGCAAAGGCCTCAGAAAGATAACAGTGTGATTTCAGGCCGTTTACAAAACTAAAATGATGAACTTGCCAAGACCAATGTCCAAGAGAATGTAACCTCCATGAGGGCAGGCATTTGCTGCACAATCCTAACCCTGACTAGCACTCTGTTGGTATATTCAGTACTTGTTTGTTAAATGACTCCAAAGGAGAAAATGTACAATATTCGAAAATTGTACCCAGAAGAGACCTGAAAAAATAAAATTAATTCAGAAAGAGAGAGAGAGAGAGAGCATATGGTTGGATCTTATTTTTATTTATCCTGTCTGACAATCTCTGCCTTTTGATTGGATTGTTTAATTTATTCACATTTTATATTATAATTGATGTGGTTGAATTTATGCCTGTCATTTTTAGTTTTCCATATGTCTCATGTCTTTTTTTCTTCCTTCTATTCCTCCTGTATGTACTTTGAAAAAATTAAGTGAATATTTTGCATTGAAGCATTTTGATTCCTTTAATATTTTTAAACTATTTTTTTTTTTTAGTTATTTTCTTCTTGGTTGGTTTAGGATTTACAATATATGTCTATTTCAGATTTATACTAACTTAATTCCAGTAAGAAGTTTTATTCCTATATAGCTCTATTCCCTATTCCTTTTTAATGTAATTATTGTTATACATATTACATCTATACCTGTTGTAAACCCAACAATACATTATTATAATATTACTTTATATAGTGTCATATCGTCAAAGAAGCTGAGAGAAGAGTGAAGAGCAAGTATATATTTATAGTTTGTTATAGTAACTCTTGCATTTACCACTTCTGGTACTTTTCATTTGTTCCTGTAGTCATTTCCTTAGTCTAGCACATCTTAGCTCCACCTGTCTCCTCTGTGCTGTTATTTGTTACAATTACATATATAATATTAAAAATGTAGACATTATTTTATGCATTTGTTCTTAAAGAAGTTAAAAGAAGAGAGGGAAATAAATATGCAATTTTACTGTCTTTAATGTTTGCCTTTACTGGTATTTTTTTTTACTTATGGATTTCAAATTACTGTCTGGCATCACTTGCTTTCACACTGGAGAAGTTCCTTTAGTATTTCCCATAAGGCAAGCCTGCTAGCAACTAATTTTCTCAGTTTTACTTTGTCTGGGTATGTCTTTATTTCACCTTCATTATTTAAATTAGTTTTGCTGGATGTAAGATTCTTGGCTGACATTTTTGTCAGCAATTTGAATACATCCTCCCACTGTCTTTTGGCCCTCATTGTTTCTGATGAGATGTCAATTGGTAAACTTACTGGGGTTCCCTTGTATGTGATATGTCATTTTTTTTCCTTGCAGCTTTCAGGATTTTCTCTTTGTCTTTGGCATTCAACATTTGGACTATGATCTGTCTTTGTACGGATGTCCTTGTGTTTATTCTATTCATCATTTAACAGTCTTCATGGGTGTGTAGACTGATTTTTAAAAAATCAAATTTAGGAAGTTTTCAGCCATTATTTCTTTGAATATATTTTCAATTTAGTTCTCTCTCTCCTCTTTGTCTGACATCTTGCTGCCTATGTTGGTGTACTTAGTGGTGTCCCAAATTTCTCTGAGGCTCTGCACATTTTTCTTTCATTTTTCTTCTGTCTTCTTCCTCTCTGTTCTTCAGATTGCATAATCTCTATTGATCTATCTTCAAGATCACTGATTCTTTCTTTATCCAGCTCAAATATACTGTTGAGCCTCTCTAGTTCATTTTTCATTTCAGTTATTGTACTTTTAAATTCCATATTTCCCATTTATTTCTTTTGAAAATAATTTCCTCTTATTAATACGGTATATTTAATGTGACATTAGTATCATACCTTCATTTCTTTAAGCATGGTTTCCTTTATTTCTTTGAACATATCTATAAGAGCTGCTTTGAAGTCATTTGCTGCTGAGTTCAACACTGAGCCACCTCAAAGGCAATTTCTGTTGCCTGCTTTTTTTTTTCCTTGTGCATGGGTTACACTTTCCTGTTTGCATATCTCACACTTTATTTGTTGAAAACTGGACACTTTAGATAATGCATTTTACCACTCTGGATACTTGTTGTTCCTATTTGGGCTTGTTTTGTTGTTTGTTTGTTTAGTGACTTTGCTGGACTAGTTCAGTGAAGTCTATTTCTCCCACTATGTATAACCTTGAATGTGGCTCCTAAGAGGCTGTTTTTTACCCCTGATCTCCTTGTTAAGCTTCTGGCTGGTCTCCTCTATTGGTATCACACCCAGCTCTTAGCTTCTACTAATTCCTAGCTGGTTGCTTTATTGTTTTTAACAATGATCTAGGGCATACATACCTCACAGTGTGATCTATGAAAGTTCCCTTTGCAGAAACAGAGGTAGTCTTTTGGGCCAGTCTTTGAGGCTTGCTCTGACTACAGAAGAACTCTTTTCCATTTTTAAAATTAGCTTGTTTGTCTTCTTATCATCAAGTAAAAAGCCATCGTGACTGGAAGGCCCTTGTTATTTTCCTAATACCTCATTTTCCCCAGATAGATCATTCACACTATCTTCTTCAAACTAAATTGATTTCCTATTTCCTCTCCAGGAGTCTTAGCTTCTTCCAAAAATAAATCCATTCACTGAAAGCCCTGGTTTCCCCAAGGAGTGAAATATGGCACATTGATTTTGCCAATAAAATGTTTTGCTGGAAGACCCTTGCTTTTTATTAGTTTTATGAGTTACAAGGATGGAGAGTAGTACACAGCTTTCAGGAAGAGACCTGAACCAATTTCAACTTTAATTTATTTTCTGTCCATATGGCAAGCTAATGAACCAGGTAGTTAACTTCAAGCCACAGATAAATCAACCTAAGGTGAGCTAACAATTTAATAAAGTACCATGGCTAATGCTAATGTCAAATGGAAAATAATAGTGCTGGCCCAACTTCAAATGTGATCCAAATTATTCTGACTTCTATTTGGTTTTGAAGTCTCTCCACTTGGCTTCTCAACGTCTAGTCCATATTAAGATCTAATAATGTTTGATCAGAGCTTCCGACTTTAAAAATTGGGTAAAAGAAGCAAATTAACAGAACAATGTCCCAGTCTTTTTAACAGAACAATGCCCTAATCTCGCTATTATTTTTATTCATTAAAATGTAATTAGTGATAAATTTTTAAAATTGTATATAGTGATACAACTAAAAAGAGGAAAGAATGATATGCCAAGATGTGAACAGGTGTCAAATAGTTTATTGGTAAATGTAAAAAGTAATGTTGGCTGTAATTAATCTGTCACTAGTTTCAGTCACTTATGCATTCATTCAAGCAGCATTCATTCAGTACCTATTGTATACCAGGCACTATTATGATCATAAAGCATACAAATCTGAACAAAATGCAGTGAGAAGTTCAGTCAGGTGGAGTGGAAGGACATATAAAGAAGGGCAAATAATATAAGCGTCAATATACTAGTAAGATCATGTTTTAAAATAAACATGCAATAGATTTTTATGTCTAATAGTCAAAAGAAGCAGTTTAAATTAATGATAGGACTATTAAGGCTGAAGGAGATAATGTACCTCAAGACTTTATCTTTGAGAGTAAATTTTTTTTTTTACTTCCTTGGCTATAGATGCAGACTGATTGAGTTGGAGGGCTGTTGGGGAAGGATTGAAGACTTTTTTCTATAATTTACTAGTCTATGAATCCTTGCCCACTGTAATATTCTGAATTCTGATTTCCAATTCTGGCATAATCCCTCCAGAATGAAGTATAAAAAGACTGACTTCAATGGTTGTTTTTTCCATTCCTAGCCTGAAGGGAATGAGGGAAAAATCCACTAGGGGAGTGTGGGAAAGTATTAGTGTCCTATTGCTGATACAACAAATTAAAACAAACTTAGTGGCTCAAAACAATATAAATTTGTTATCTTACAACTCTGGAGTTCAGAAGAAATAAATCCAAGATATCAGGAGGGCTATGTTCCTTCTGGAGACTTCAGGGGTATCTCCCCATCTCAAGATCCTTAATTTAATCACATCTGCAAAGACTCTTTTGGTCATTTAAGGTAATATATTTATAAGTTCTGGGCATTAGAATGTGGACAATTTTGAGGGGGCATTGTTTAACCTATCAGTGAGAGGAGTAAAAACCTCTGTTCCATTCCCAAATGCTGAATATGTCAGTAGGGAGTAGGGTGAGAACAGACACCCATGAAGAGCTTCTCAGTTTGTGCTTTGTAGCCCAATTCATCTTTCTGAAAACCCATGTCTCCAATGAACTTTTCTATGGCAATATCCAGAATGTCCAATTCCTTGTTCTCAACTTTTATTGCTTTCCTTATCTTGTTTAGCCTTGTATGGCTAGGTATCCTTTTTAAATTAGGAAACATGTCTTTTCATTATGTGCAGTCCTGTCATCACCTCCTAGAGTGTCTTGTATAGAATGCTCTTAGGAATTGATTAAATGACTATAGATTTAGTCTGAAGGTTTTACTACCTAGTTAATTTTCACTTGCTGGTAAAGACTAGCACATTCCTCAGAGTGGCAGTGTAGCAAAGTGGTTAAGAAAGTGGGCTTTGGGGTCAGATTGCCTAATTTATAGCATATCCATACCACCTATTACTGTGGCCTCTTAGCAAGTTAATTGATCTCTCAATAACTAATTTTCTACATCAATAAATTGGGGATAATAATAGCACCTACCATAGAGGTTTGTAGTGAAGATTAAAAATGTAAAAGCACTTGTAACAGTGCCAATGCACAGTACTCAAGACCTGTTAACTATTACTATTACTATTAAAATTCAGCACTACAGCTTTCTCATTTCCAAGGAGACAATGATACCAGACTGACTCCAGAAGTCATCATGAAAAGATCCAACTGAACAAGGATACCCAGAAGCATGAGTCAGTCCACCTTAGATTCAAATAATTGATTCATAATAGAGACAGGATTTCTGGAGCTCCTAATTACCATTCCTTCAACAGCGATAAGTACTAACTACATTTGGACGTGACCTGATAGTGAGTAAATTCACTCCCTGAAGTTAGTCTGCTCAGTCCTGTGGAATGGATGATCTTGCCAATATACTTGGGCACCATTTCATGTTATCTATTTGTCTAACTGATACTCTGTGCAATGTGAAATCTTTATACATAGAAAAAATACAATGTAGGTATAAAACCCAACCAAACCTCACTTACATAATGATAACATGTTGTTCAACCAAGCCCCAGAGTTGGTTAATGCAACAAGAGTTATTAATAGTTGATTTGAAAGACTAGGGTGTACCTTTCTCTTCCAAGTGATAGCACAGCTGTCATTCAGATTCTGCTTCTTGCTTTGTTTTAAAACCCTGGAGCATATGGCATTTGTATGCCAGACCTTGGGGTTTTGTTTCCAAGCTTAGATCAACAGTCTCTTTCTGCTTTTTGAAATGGTCTAATTTCTCATTAGAAAGAAATACACATACAGGAACTGATTATATTCTCCATGAAGCAATAATAATTACAAACAAGTTCAAAATAAATATGAAAGTTTTAGCAAGGATCAGCTAGAAAACAACTTCCATTGTAGGAAAATCATATAAACACCCATGTTCTTTTAGACTGTGACATTCAGTCACCATGGGTACCACACTTGGCTCTCATTTTTAGAATAGCTATTATGGAAGTCTTAGCTTGATAATCAAGGCACTGAAGCTGCTGTTCCTTTCTGTCTAAATTGGCATGGTTGTAAAAGGAAAACATTTGATTTAGATCATCTGTAACTAATAATGGTTTCACATTAGTCACTATTTACTAAGCACCTACTATGTGCCACACACTGTGAAAGGTGCTTTATATGCGTTTTCTCAATGAATTTTCACTTATAAGGCAAGTCACTTTCTCCCCATTTAAGGATGAGGACAGTGAGGCTTAGAAACTCCCAGCTCTTAAATCCAAGAGCCAAGATTTATTTCGGCTTTACTTGACTTTAAAGTCCTTGTCCATTCTCCCGCGCTGTGGCTTCTGCTTAATTTACTATTTGCCATTCATTTACATTAAAAAAAATTAAACTTCTCATAAATCAGAGCCACCTTTTTATTCTAGTAGCTTTCCAATGCCCCACACTATCCTTTCTGACTTTATCTTAACTCTACTCTTAAAGAGGGAATTGACATCTTTTTTTTTTTTTTTCCACTTTTAGACAAACAAGAGTAACAAGACCTTGGTTCTACTTCCATTCACCTTTTACCCCCATTGCTTCATGAGATCAGTTTGTCCTTGTGTCATCCTGTTCCTGTGATGTTTTCAACCCCAGCAGATACCCTGTGATTTTGTTTACAATACCTGCTCTCAGCCAATTTTTCCATTCCCTCGGTTTGGTTAAACAGCCTAAGGACAAACTATCCAAGTTTGGAGTTCACAATTATTTCTCTGCTAACTCTTCAATGAATCAGGAAACAGAAGGATGGGGAATTCATCACTAGGTTTAATGCATGCTATGTTCTTGTTTTTATGACACTTGAAAATACACACAGAAAAGGGCATTTGGTTTCAATTCAGAATTGTGCCTTGTCCATCATACATGGGCCACAGCAATTTATGAATGTGGCATAAAGCCTGGGACTGTAACGGTGCCTGCCCAAATCCTTGACAATCTCATGGCTCGTGAGAAGTGCCACTTTCTCCAAGAAGCCTTCCCTAACTTTTTGCATTTCCTTCCAAATATTTATCACATGTATGACCTTACCTCAAATGCTCAGTTTAACACTAACTTTTAATGTTTCACATGCATTCTTTTTGTTTCCACAAGTTGATAGTTCCTCCTTCAGAATATATTGGAGTTTCTTTTTATTTCTCTGACAGTATCTCTCCCAAGGAAAACTCTATAGTGGGCTTTAATACATACGTGTTATTTGATTAGGAAACTCTAATTTTTCCTAACTCTTTCTGCTCTGAGTAGAAAGTACCCACTCGGAGAAGCAGTTGGAGAAGTTTTGCCTTGGTGGACAGTGAACAAAAAAGATGAAGATAATTCTAAAGTCAGTCAAAGTTGTGACTTCCCTTTTCGTGGCTTAAGATTTAAGTAGGTGGAAGGAGGGATTTGATATAAAGATCATTGGAAAAGAGCTTCTAGTTATTATCTTTATCATCTAAAATACATTATCTTGAACTTGTCTTTGAATAAAATCTAGACTTATTACTACATAGTTTATTGTTGCTAGCATTAAGTGCATATATTAGATTACATGCATTTTTTCCCTACAAGAAAACCATACATACTGAAGTCTATTATCTCAAAATATTCGAAATAGCATAACTAGGTAGAGAGAAGGGTTAAAATTTATCATTTTCTCCTAATTCCCTTTAAGTTTACAAATTTGAATAATTGATTATTTGAGGAAAAGAGGATTCCATCTTTCAATTTTCTTTTCCATTGCATGCAGCATTGTTTATAAAGGAAACAAAAAGGAGAAAAACTAAGATGGTAACAGGACCATTTACATTATTTCCCCAGATTTACACATTTCACAATAACATATTTGTTGGGCAAAAACACCAGGGAATCCTAGCCTTACAAGTTGATTACAATTCCCCGAAGTCATTTGAATAATAAATTTACAGATTTTACCCTTTGGATTGTATGTTTGCAAACCAGATGAACCCAAAAGTTTGTTTTTTGTTTTTTTTTTTTTTCTTCTTTGGGGGTTAAGATGTTTTTGTGGCAAATACAGTGTGAAATATGAAAAAAATATGCCTGATATTATCTTTTTGATTATTTTGATGTCAGCAAGTTTTTATTCATTATTAATTTTCAAAATAATCTAGAAGACCAAATAATACAAGTAAACCACCAATAAATTTGTATTTCCAATTGTAAATTTTGCCCTTCAAATAAATAAGAATTATCACTATAAGAAAACAAAAAAATTAACCTGAGAGAAATTTGAAGAAAGACACTCATTCTCCAGGACATTCCCTAGGGAGTATCCAAGTCTGCTCCACATTATTTTTCTAATAGCCAATGGGAGTCTGAATTTATAGAATGCCCCTTGGTATTTTTAGGTACAGTGACATCACAAGGGATTTTAGTTTTAATATATGCATTACGTACAAATATTAATATGTTTATCTATTAGTTATCTAGTGCCACATCATTGCTGTGTGACAGACAACCCCAAACCTAACGCTATATGCCAGTAACATTCATTTAGCTCACAAGTCTGTGAGGTTCAGCTACCCTGGATTGTGGGCTAGGCCAGCTCATCCCCCTGGAGTCGGATGAGGGCTCAGTGGTGGCTCTGCTGATGCAGGCTGGCTCTGCTGATGCAACACTATAGAGTGTTCTGGCTGTTAGCTAATCTACAATGGGCTCAGCTGATTCTACTGAGATGCCTTTGCTCTGCTTCATGTGTCTTTCCTCCTCCTGTAGGATAGGCCAACAGTGTTCCATAGTAATGGCAGAGCTGCCAGAACAGAGAGCAAATCCAATTGCTTTTCAAGGCTCTGCTTGCATCACATTGGACCAACACTCCAGTGGTAAAAATGAAGGTCACAGGCAGAGCCCATATTCAGAATGGGAAGGCACTACAAAGTTACACAAAGAGGGCATGGATACTGGAGAGTGGAGATGAAATGGATCCAATTTGCAATCAAACAAATGATACATTATAGTCATTTATAATAACCTAAAACAGCTACATTACTAATAAATAAAAATAAAACAGCATCAAAATATAAAACAAAAAGAACACAAACACCGGGGCTCAGAAGTTTACACTCTTTCCTTACTTAATGTCTAATAGTTTTAACTGTTTTTTTTTACCCAATTCTAACTGAACCAAGATATTTTGTTTTAAATAAAACACAACTTCTATCAATAATTTATTTGCCTATGGTTTATACTCAATACTCTAACAATAAATTTTTCTCTATCTAGAAAAAAAACTTCTCTAGAAGCAGAGAAAAATACCTTTTTCAGAAGAAAGGTACTTCTATATTTGATCTAACATGTATCACCTGTAGACAGTATGTAGTTGAATCATGTTTTTCAATCCAGTCTGACAATCTCTGCTTTCTGATTGGACTGTTTAATCCATTCACGATTGATGTTACTGTTGGCCTACCTTGGCATGGTATCATTGCCTCGTGACTGGAGGAGACAGCGATCGTGACTTCAATACTTTCACATGCTGCTCACAAGATGGAGCTTCTGTTCCACAAGTGGAGGCTAGATGGAAGCAGGAAGCCGCATCTCTTGACCACATTTACTTGGGACCCAGCCTGAATAGCAAGCAGCCGGGAAACGTATGTGAAATGCTCAAGTCCTGCTCCTTCTAGGCAGAAAGCCTCTGACTGAGACCCGGAGAGGGAGATAACCTAGCGTTTGGCTGCAGCATTCTGCAGTGGAGTCCCTGCCTCATTGAGCTGGGAGGCACTAAGGGTCTTCACTCAATACCACAGACCCTTGACTTTCTTATTGGATTTTCATAGGTTTTTTTGTATAGATATTTCTGCATTTCCTGTCTGCCCTTAAGATCATTTCAAGATGCTTTAAAGGGACGTTTTTATATAATATTCATTGGGGAGCATGTTAGCGTTGCTCCTCCTGCTGTCAAAATGGAGGCTGAAGTCAGAGTCTTCTTTTGTGATACTGGATCACTTATTTCTAGCTTTTCCAAGTGGTTCTTTATTATAGTTTCCATGTCTTTGTTAAAGTACTTCATCTCTTCACATATGTGGTTTATCTTTTCCACTAGGTCTTTCAGAATTTTTATAGGTGTTAATGCAATATTCCTGTGTGATCATTCCAACATTTGGGACATCCCTGGTTCATCTTCTATTGACTATTTCCTCTCTTGACAATGGATCACATTTTCTTGCCTCATTGTTATTCTTATAATTCTTTTAAAAAGTAGATAGTTTATTTTATATTAAAGAATAATATAGACTGAAATAAAGAATGTATGCCTCCAGAAAAAGGCACACACCTTCTTCTGTCAGGCTGCTAGGTTTGGGGAGGGTAGCTTGCTGAGGCAATCTGATCTGTAGTTGGTCATGGATTAGGCTTTGTTGTAATCTCCATTTTAATGAATTTCACCACTGACTTCAAAGATTTTGAGGGTAGAGTCAGGACTTTGCCTTTTGAACTTGGACAATATCTTTGGGCTTTGTAGTTGAGCTACCAACTTCCTGAACAGATGAAGAAATCTTTATTATTTATAGTTCATCTGCCACCTTTTCTGGTTGCTTGGGGGAATCTCTTAAACTCTCCAGTCCTCCAGCTTTCTGTGCTTCAAGAGATCACTTTGTGCCTTGCTGCCTGCCATAGCTTTCATAAGGCAGCTGCCTTACATTTTTGAGGACCAGGAATTCAAGGGAATGTTTCTCTCTGCTCTCCTGCTCTGTTCCCAATTTTTCATAGCCCACCATGCCCTGTCTGTTCTCTTGGCTTTCCTTCCCTGCCCCTAGCCTTTGGCATACCATATTTGAGCTCTTAGTAAAGATCCATGGAAAATATTTGGCTGGTGGATCAGACTTGTTCTATGACTAGAATTCTGAAATGTTTTGCCACCCCACACATCGCAATTAAAAGTTCATTAAAAGTCGAGCTCTTTTCTCTTGTATTTCCATATATGGCAGATCCTTTCTTCTCTTGCCACTTTGCCAGGGATAAGAACAGTAGTGGGTCTCTTTTCTCCTAAGAAGGGATCATTCTGTTCTGGTATTTAGTTTATTTAAGCTTATTTGTGTTCTCATCTCTTTTATGGATTTAAAAAAGCCTATTATTTGTGGTTTTCCAGCTTATTTTGGTCATTATTATGGAAGGAATGTTTTTCTGAAGTTCTCTGCCTCCTAAAATGGGGATTGAAGTCTTGTTATACATTTTTATTTACATAGACAAGTATATGTCATATAAAGTCTAATCATTTCATTAATTTATAGTGCTAAATACTCCACACCCTCACAACACTATTTTACTACATTTTTGTCTTTGCTAACTTGATAAGTGGAAACTTACTGCTTTTTAAAATTTACATTTATTTAAATAGGAGTTGAGAACATTTTCATGTTTTTAAGTCATCTGTTTTTCCTTTTCTTGTATTTGTTAGTTTTAACCCAATAATTTATGACATTTTCATATATTAAGATTTCTTGACATATATAAAACTGTATTTATCAAGCTTATTACTTGTCTTTTGATTTTATTAATATTTTCAATGCAGGCATTTTTATTTGTAATGTAGACATATTTTTATGGTTAGAAATTTTATCCATCCCAAATTGGTTTTTATGTAATGAGTGACAGGTTTCCATATTTATTTTTAATATATTAAGGATATTATTTAAAGCATTTTAAGGTACTGATGAGTACATTTTGATTATTAATATATCTTGTCATCATTTATATGAAAATTCATCTTACTGAGTCACTAAATTTTCAGGATATGCTTGGATATATATCTGGACTCTCTTCTTCTTTATTGGTCTCTCTACATATTCTTGTACCAATAACAAACTACAAACTTCCAGGGCAGATTGTGCAGAAGGGAGTTCCAGGACTCTCTTCTCCTCTAAAAACAGTTTGGAAAGGCAAAAACTGGCTCCAGGGAGAGGAAAACACTGTACAGTATCCAGGGAAGAGCAGGACAAAGGAGCTGAGAAGGGCAGTAAAGAACTCGGAGTAATTCGCTCCATGGTGGCTGCCGATGCCTATGCCCCACCCCTGAGGTGAGCTGCCCGGGGTCCCAGATTGGCTGCTACAGATGGAAAGGGACTTGGAAATTCTCTTCCTCAAGAACAGAGTGGGGCAAAGTCAAGTATTGACCATGGCTGTTGACCAGTGAATGTAGATAACTGGGTCCCAGCACTGAACCACTGTTTTAGCCCACCCCAGATAAGGCCCACTGGGGCCATGTTTCAACTCCACCCCCAATAGGAGCAAAGGAGATGGAGGTTTAAAGATGTAAAACCTCCTTAGGGCTGCAGGGAAGAGGTTGCTGAAAAGCACCATCTGTTGGGCAGACCAGGAAAGTTCAGCTTTGGGGAGCTCTCAGAAATCTTAGAGACAGAAGAACATACAGAGAAAAAAAATGGAAAAAATTGAGCAGGGTCTCAGGGATTTGAAAAATATGAAGTACACACACATATGTGTCATGGGTGTCCCAGAAAGAGAAGAGAAGGGAAAAACAATAAAAGAATATTTAAGGAAATAATGGCCCCAAACTTCCCAACTCTTATGAACAACATAAATATACCTGCCCAAGAAGCAAACTTGCTACAAACAATGCATCCTAATAGACCTAGTTGGGGATCACATACTAATCAGAATGTCAAATGCCAAAGATAAAGAGAGAATCCTGAAAGCAGCATAAGAAAAGCAATTTATCACATACAAGGGATTGCAATAAGATTAAGTGCCAATATTTCATCAGAAACCCTGGAGGCGAGAAGGCAGTGATGTGATATATTTAAGGTACTGAAAGACAAAACTGCCAGCCCCAAATTCTTTATCCAGAAAAACCATCCTTCAAAAATGAGAGATTAAAATATTCTCAGATAAACAGAAACTAAGAGAGTTTGTCAACAAGAGACCTGGCCTACAAGACATAATAAAGGAAGTTCTGCAGGCTGAAAAGAAAAGACAGGAGAGAGAGGTTTCAATGAGAGTGTAGAAATGAAAATTATCAGTAATGGTAACTAAAAGGGTAAAAACAGACACAAAAATAAGATATGACACACAAAAACCAAGGGATAAACGGGTTGAAGTTGATACTGCCTTTACAGTAATAATATTAATGTTATTGTGTTAAACTCCCCAAATGACACAGCTTGGCAGAATGGATTAAAAAGTATGATCCATCTATATGCTGTCTAAGAGACTCATCTTAGACCCAAGTACACAAATAGGTTGAAAGTAAAAAGATGACAAAAGATATTCCATGCAAACAGTAACAACAACAAAAAAGCTGGGTAGCTATACTAATATTGGACAAAATAGACTTTAAATGCAAAACTGTTAAAAGAGACAAAGAAGGACACTATATATTAACAAAAAGGAAAATTCATCAAGAAGAAGTAACAATCATAAATATTTATGCACCTAACTGGGTGCCCCAAAATACATAAGGCAAACACTTGCAAAACTGAAGTTAGAAATAGACATCTATACAACAATAGTTGGATATTTCAATACACCATTCTCATCAATGGATAGAATATCTAGACCGATAATCAATAAGGACACAGATAACTTGAAAATTATGATACAAAGAACGAGACCTAACAGACATATATAGAACTTTGCACCCCAAAAGCAGTGTAAACATTCTTCTCAAGTGCCTACAGATCATTTTCCATGATAGAGCACATATCAGGTCACAAAACAAGTCTCAATAAATTTAAAAAGATTTAAATTATACAATGAACTTTCTTTGCCCATAATGGAATGAAGCTGGAAATCAATAACAGGTAGAAAACTGGAAAATTCACAAATATATGGAGGTTAAGCAACAAAGTCTTAAATAATCAGTGATTCAAAAAAGAAATTGCAAAGGAAATCAGTAAATATCTAGAGATGAATAAAAATGAGAACATAAACATATCAAAACTTATGGGATGCTGCAAAGGCAGTGCTGAGAGAGAAATTTATAGCCCTAAATGCCTACATTAAAAAAGAAGAAAGAACCAAAATCAAAGAACTAAATGCACACATGGTGGAACTAGGAAAAGAACAGGCAACACATCCCAATGCAAGCAGAAGGAAAGAAATAAATATTAGCACAGAAATAAATGCAATTGAGAATATAAAAACAATAGAAAGAATTAACAAAACCAAAAATTGGTTCTTTGAGAGGATAAATAAAATCGACAAACCATTAGCTGGACTGGCAAAGAATAAAGAGAGAACATGCAAATAAATAAAATCAGAAATGGGGGGCATTGCTACTGGCCCCACAGAAATAAAAAGATTCATAAGAAGATTATAGTATGAACAACTGTATGCCAACAAATTAGACAACCTAGATGAAATGGCCAAATTCCTAGAAAGACATGAATAACCTGCACTGACTCTAGAATAAATAGAAGATTTCTACAGACCAATTACAAGTAAAGAAATTGAAGCAGTCATTTGAAACCTCCCAACAAAGAAAAGCACAGGATCAGATGGCTTCATGAATGAATTCTACCAATTATTCAAGAAGAAATAATACCAATCCTGCTCAAACTCTACCAAAAAATTGAAGAGGCGGTAACACTACCTAACTCATTCTATGAAGCCAGCATCACCCTAATACCAAAGCCAGATAAAGATATTACAAGGAAAGAAAATTAAAGACCAATTTCTCTAAAGAATACAGATGAAACAATCCACAACAAAATCTTGCAGATTGAATCCAACAGCATATTAAAAGAATTATACCCCATGACCAAGTGGGTTTTTTCCAAGGCATGAAAGGGTGGTCCAACTCAAAAAAATCAATTAATGTAATACACCGTATTAACAAATTGAAGGTGAAAATCACATGATCATCTCAGTTAGTGCAAAAAAGGCATTTAATAAAGTCCAGCATCTTTTTCTGATAAAAAACACTTTGAAAGATAGGAATAGAATGAAATTCCCTCAAAAGGGCATATATGAAAATCCCATAGTTAACATTGTACTCAATGGTGAAAATTTGAAAACTTTCCCTCTATGATGTGGAATAAGATAAGGATGCCTATGGTCACCACCGTTATTCAACATTTTGCTAGAAGTTCTAGCTAGAGCACTTAGGCAAGAAAAAGAAATAAAATACAAACAAATTGGAAAGGAAGAAGTCAAACTTTTCCTATTTGCAGATGACATGATCCTATATATAGAAAGTCAGAAAAATATACAACAAAGCTACTAGAGCTAATAAACATGTTCAGCAAAGTGGTGTGATGTAAGATTAACATGCAAAAATCAGTAGAGTGTCTATACACTAGTAATGAGCAGTCTGAAGATGAAATTAAGAAAAAAAATGCCATATACAATAGCAACTAAAAAATCAAATTTCTAGGAATAAATCTAACTAAGCTTGTAAAAGACTTGTACACAGAAAACTACAAAACAATGAAAAAAGAAATGAAAGAAGACCTAATTATATGGATGGACATCCCAAGCTCATGGACTGGAAGACAAAATATCATTAAGATGTCAATTCTACCCAAATTGATTTATAGATTCAACACCATCACAATCAAAATCCCAATAGACTATGTTGCAGAAATGCAAAAGTCAATTATCAAATTTATTTGGAAGGGTAAGGGGCCCTGAATAGCCAAAAATATCTTTCAAAACAAGAATGAAATTGGAGGACTCACACTTCCTGACTTTAAAGCGTATTACAAAGCTACTGTGGACAAAACACATGGTACTGGCATAAAGATAGATATATTGACCTATGGAATCGAATTGACAATTCAGAAAAATACTCTCACATCTATGGTCAATTGATATTTGACAAGACTGCCAAGTCCACTCATCTGGGACAGAATAATTTCTTCAAAAAATGGTGCAAAAGAATGAAAGTGGTCCCCTATCTCACACCTTATACAAAAATTAACCCAAAATGAATCGAAGACCTAAATACAAGAGCCAGGACCATGACACGCTTAGAAGAAAATGTAGGGAAGCATCTTCAAGATCTTATGGTAGGCAATGGCTTCTTAGACTTTACACCCAAAGCACAAGCAATGAAAAAATCGATAAGAAAAAATAGACAAATGGGAGCTCCTCAAAATTAAATACTTTTGTGCTTCAAAGGACATTGCTATTAAAATGAAAAGATAGCCTACTCAATGGAGAAAATATTTGAAAACCACATATCAGATAAGGGTTTAATATCCAGAATATATAAAGAAATCCTACAGCACAACATAAAAAGACAAACAACCCTATTAAAAAATGGGCAAAAACCTGAATAGACTTGCTTCAAACAAGAAAATAAAAATGGCTGAAAAGTACGTGAAAAGATGCTCAACATCATTAGCTATTAAGGAAATGCAAATCAAAACCACAATGAGATATCATTTCAAACCAACTAGAATGGCCACTATTAAAAAAACCCAGAAAACTATAAGTGGAGAGGATTTGGAGAAATATAAACACTCATTCTCTGCTAGTGGGAATGTAAAATGGTGAAGCTGCTGTGGAAGACAGTTTGACATTTCCTCAGGAAGCTAACTGTAGAATTGCCATATGATCTGGCAATCCCACTACTAGGTTTATATCCAGAAGAACTGAAAGCAGGACTCAGACATTTTCACACTGATGTTCTTAGAGGCATTATTCACAATTGCTTAAAGATGAAAGCAATCCAAATGCCCATCAACTGATGATTGGATAAACAAAATGTGGTATATACATCCAATTGAATATTATTCAGCATTAAAAAGGAATGAATTTTTTTTTTTTCAGTTTGTTCATTTCTAGCATATAGAAACATGACTGACTTATGTGCATTAATCTTGTATCCTGCTACTTTGCTAAATTTGTTTATTAGCTCTAGTAGCTGTATCGTCGATTTCTCAGGGTTTTCTAGATATAAGATCATATCATCTGCAAACAATGACAGTTTTACTTCTTCTTTTCCAATTTGGATGCCTTTTATTTCTTTGTCTTGCCGGATTGCCCTGGCTAGCACTTCCAGAACAATGTTGAATAACAGTGGTGACAGCGGGCATCCTTGTCTTGTTCCTGATCTTAGAGGGAAGGGTTTCAGTCTCTCACCATTGAGTACCATGCTGGCTGTGGGTTTTTCATATATGCTCTTTATCATGTTGAGGAAGTTTCCTTCAATTCCTACCTTTTGAAGTGTTTTTATAAAAAAGGGATGTTGGATTTTGTCAAATGCTTTTTCAGCATCTATTGAGATGATCAATTGATTTTTCCCTTTTGACTTGTTAATGTGTTGTAATACATTGATTGTTTTTCTTATGTTGAACCATCCTTGCATGCCTGGAATGAACCCCACTTGGTCATGGTGTATGATTTTTTTAATGTGTCTTTGGATTCGATTTGCAAGTATTTTGTTGAGGATTTTTGCATCTATATTCATTAGGGAGATTGGCCGGTAGTTTTCCTTTTTTGTAGCATCTTTGCCTGGTTTTGGTATTAGATTGATGTTAGCTTCATAAAATGAGTTAGGTAGTGTTCCATTTTTTTCAATGTTTTGAAAGAGTTTGAGTAAGATTGGTGTCAGTTCTTTTTGGAAAGTTTGGTAGAATTCCCCTGTGAAGCCATCTGGCCCTGGGCATTTATTTGTGGGAAGATTTTTGATGACTGATTGGATCTCTTTGCTTGTGATGGGTTGGTTGAGGTCTTCTATTTCTTCTCTGGTCAGTCTAGGTTGTTCATATGTTTCCAGGAAATTGTCCATTTCTTCTACATTATCCAGTTTGTTGCCATACAGTTGTTCATAATATCCTCTTATAATTTTTTTAATTTCTTCAGGATCTGCGGTTTTGTCACCTTTTTCATTCATTATTTTGTTTATATGGGTCTTCTCTCTTTTTGATTTTGTCAGTCTAGCTAGGGGCTTGTCAATCTTGTTGATCTTCTCAAAGAACCAACTTTTGGTGATATTTATCCTCTCTATTGTTTTTTTGTTCTCTATGTCATTTATTTCTGGATTAATCCTTGTTGTTTCTTTTCTTCTACTTGGTTTAAGATTGGTTTGCTGTTCATTTTCTAGCTTCTTCAGTTGATCCATTAGTTCTTTGATTTTGGCTCTTTCTTCCTTTTTAATATATGCGTTTAGTGCTATAAATTTCCCCCTTAGCACTGCTTTTGCTGCATCCCATAGGTTTTGGTATGTTGTGTTCTCATTTTCATTCGTCTCTATATATTTAGCAATTTCTCTTGCTATTTCTTCTTTAACCCACTGATTGTTTAGGAGTGTGTTGTTTAACCTCCAGGTATTTGTGAATTTTCTAAGTCTCTGATGGTTATTGACTTCTAATTGTATTCCATTGTGGTCAGAGAATGTGCTTTGAATAATTTCAATCTTTTTAAATTTATTGAGGCTTGTTTTATGTCCCAGCATATGATCTATTCTGGAGAAAGTTCCATGAGCACTAGAAAAGTATGTGTATCCTGGTGATTTGGGATGTAATGTCCTGTATATGTCTGTTAAATCTAATTCATTTATCAGATTGTTTAGGTTTTCAATTTCCTTATTGGTCTTCTGTCTGGTTGATCTAGCTATAGGAGAGAGTGATGTGTTGAAGTCTCCCACAATTATTGTGGAAACATCAATTGCTTCCTTTAGTTTTGCCAGTGTTTCTCTCATGTATTTTGTGGCACCTTGATTGGGTGCATAGACATTTACGATTGTTATTTCTTCTTGCTGAATTGCCCCTTTTATTAGTATGTAGTGGCCTTCTTTGTCTCTCAAAACATCCCTGCATTTGAAGTCTATTTTATCTGAGATTAATATTGCTACACCTGCTTTCTTTTGGCTGTGGCTTGCATGAAATATTTTTTTCCATCCTTTCACTTTCAGTTTCTTTGTGTCCCTGTGTCTAAGATGAGTCTCTTGTATGCAGCATATTGACGGTTCATTTTTTTTGATCCATTCTGCGAATCTATATCTTTTAATTGGGGAGTTTAATCCATTTACATTCAACGTTAAAACCGTGAAGGCATTTCTTGAATCGGCCATCTTATCCTTTGGTTTATGTTTGCCATATTTTTCCCTCTCTCTATTAATATCCTTTATTGTACCCATACCGAATCTCTTTAGTACTGAACCTTTCTCCAAGTCTCTCTGTCCTGTCTTTGTTTCTCTGTCTGTAGGGCTCCCTTTAGTATCTCCAGTAGGGCAGGTCTCTTGTTAGCAAATTCTCTCAGCATTTGTTTGTCTGTGAAAAATTTAAGCTCTCCCTCAAATTTGAAGGAGAGCTTTGCTGGATAAAGTATTCTTGGCTGGAAATTTTTCTCACTCAGAATTTTAAATATATCGTGCCACTGCCTTCTTGCCTCCATGGTGGCTGCTGAGTAGTCACTACTTAGTCTTATGCTGTTTCCTTTGTATGTGGTGAATTGCTTTTCTCTTGCTGCTTTCAGAACTTGCTCCTTCTCTTCTGTGTTTGACAGTGTGATCAGTATATGTCTCGGAGTGGGTTTATTTGGATTTATTCTATTTGGAGTTCGCTGAGCATTTATGATTTGTGTATTTATGTTGTTTAGAAGATTTGGGAAGTTTTCCCCAACAATTTCTTTGAATACTCTTCCTAGACCTTTACCCTTTTCTTCCCCTTCTGGGACACCAATGAGTCTTATATTTGGACGTTTCATATTATCTATCATATCCCTGAGGTCCATTTCAATTTTTTCAATTTTTTTCCCCATTCTTTCTTTTATGCTTTCATTTTCCATTCTGTCATCTTCGAGGTCACTGATTCTTTGTTCAACTTCCTCTAGTCTTGTACTATGAGTGTCCAGAATGTTTTTAATTTGGTCAACAGTTTCTTTAATTTCCATAAGATCATCCATTTTTTTATTTAGTCTTGCAATGTCTTCTTTATGCTCTTCTAGAGTCTTCTTGATTTCCTTCATATCCCGTACTATGGTCTCATTGTTCATCTTTAGTTCTTTGAGTAGCTGCTCTAGGTGCTGTGTCTCTTCTGAGCTTTTGATTTGGGTGCTTGGGCTTGGGTTATCCATATCGTCTGGTTTTTTCATATGCTTTATAATTTTCTGTTGTTTTTGGCCTCGTGGCATTTGCTGAACTTGATAGGGTTCTTTTAGGGTTTGTAGACCAATTGAAGTTCTTATCTCTAATTTATCAGATCTACAGCTTTGTAGAGTACACTTTCTCTAACTAACCAGCAGGTGGTGTCCACGAGCCACCTGTTCTCCACAAGCCAGCTCTCCCCTGCTTAGCCTTTTTTTTGGTGAGTGGGGGAGTGAGTCTTGTGGGGCCCAATTGGTGTACCAAGCTTGCGTGTGTAGTTGGTGTTGCCTGCCCTGTATGTGGGGCGTGTTTCTGGGCAGTCGGGGAGGGGGGAGTGGCCCTAACAATCAAATCTCCCTGATGATCCTAGAGTTTTAAAGCTGCTGCAATAGTCTAATCCTTCAGTTCAGTCCTGCCACAGTTTGTCTCTGCCACTGACCCACAGGTCTTTGGTATTGGCGTATGGCTCCTGAGACTTGCAAGTGGGCCCCTCTTCCAGGCCGTGCACCCCGGGTCCTCTGTTGAGGGATGACTGTGCTATGTCACAGGTGAGTGCCGTCCCCCCAGGGCAGTTCTGGGCTGCTGGGCTGTGTAGGGAGGCTCCCAGTCTGCTCAAATGATGGCTGAATGGGGCTTTGTTAATTCACACTGCTCCACCTTCCCAGCTCTGGGACAATCAGCTGAGGTTGCAGGGAAGGCTAATGTCCACGCCCAGTTTTGTGGTGTGTGCCTGTTATTTGAAGCACTTCCATCACACTGGGTTATCTGGGGCAGCTCTGGGCTATGGGGCTGGCGATGGGCAGGAGTGTTTCTTGTCCACCAGGATGGTGGCTGTGAGCGGACACCCCCCTTTTCTTGGGAAGTTGTGGTGTTTAGTGAATTTTCTCAGCCACTGGATTATTGCCTTTTGTCTCAGAGCTCTCTTAGTTCTGCTCTTGACTTGACGTGCCCAAATTGCAATTCTTTGAAGCTTTCTGTATTGGGCTTAGATTTCGCTGATCTCAGCAGTTCGACATTTTCATGAGTGTTGTATGAAGTATGCCCAAAGACAGATTGCTCTGTGGTGTCCAGTCCACGCAGTTCCTGGCTTTTTACCTACTTTCCTGGAGGAGTAACTAAAACTTACAGCTCACCAGTCTGCCATCTTGCCCCGCCTCGGATAGGCTTTTATAAAACGGGGGTTTATTTCACTACACAGTTACAGTCTTAAGGCCACAAAGCGTCCAAGGTAACACCTCAGCAATCGGGTACCTTCACTAGAGTATGGCCAATGGCGTGCTCTAAACCTCTGCTAGCTAGGAAGGCAGCTGGCGTCTGCTCCAAAACTCTGGCCTCAAAATGGCTTTCTCCCAGGACGTTCCTCTCCAGCAAGCTTGCTTCTCTTCAAAACATCACTCCCAGCTGCACTCCGTCAGGAATGAATTTTTGATTCATAAACAACATGGATGAACATTGAAGACATCATGTTGAGTGAATTAAGCCAGTCACCAAAGGAGAAGTATCACATCGTCTCACTAATATGAATTAATTATAACAAGCAAACTCTTAGAATTTGAATCTAGAATATAAGTCACCAAGAGATAGAATTGGGGTAAAGAATGGGGAACTGATGCTAATTTGTGTAGAATTTCTAATTAGGTTGATTGTAAATGTTGGGAAGTGGTAACGGTAATTAACAGCACTGAATTATATGTGTGAATGTGGTTAAAGAGGGAAGTTTGGAGCCGTGCAGAAGGAAAGTTAGAGGACAAAACATGGGACAGAGTGACACAGTGAACCCTGTTGTAAATGACGGACTGTGGTTAATGGTATAAATATTTTAAAGTTCTTTCATCAATGGTAACGAACCTACCACACTAATGCAAAGTGTCAGCAATAGGGGTGTATGTGGGAATGCTGTATCTTTATATGACTTTTATGTAAACCTACAACTTCTTTAATTAAAAAAACAAAAAACCCAATAATTTTAAAAACATTTTGCTCAGTGAAAGAAACCAGACACAGTGTACTACATATGTATGATTCCATTTATATAAAGTGTAAATATAAATAAATATATAGAGACAGAAATAGATTAGTGGTTATACAGGGGTAGAGGAGGATGGAGGGATTGAGAGGTGATTGCTAAGGAGTATGGGATTTTTTTTCTTTTTGGAATAATTAAAATGTTCTAAAATTTATTGTGGTCAGGAATGCACAACTCTGTGAATATACTAAAAGCCATTGATTGTACTCTTTGGATGGATTGTAAGGTATATGAATATATCTCAATAAAACTGTTTAAAAATTATCAAACTACTCTACTTTTTATAGCTTTACAACATATTTTAATATCTCCCAGACTTGGTTCACCTGCTCATTTTTTTTCTTTTTAGAGTTTTCTTGGCTATTTTTCATATTTGTTTTTATATGAAATTTAGAATTAATTTACTTACTTCCTAAACATTTTCCCATTAGTATTTTTTTTTAACTGTTCATATGACATACTTTATTTCCAATCTACAACAATTGAAAACCCTTTGTAAGTTCACACTGTACAGTTATTCTCATGTCTGAAATAAGACACGGGGGCAGGGAGAGCTGGTGGACTGGACTGCAGTCATCCTAGCAGCCAATCCATCCTGGGAAGGAGACTTTTGAAGACAGAAGTGAGGAGGAGAGAAAAACAGAGGAAAAGGACAGTTGGCCCGAGGATGTCCTTGGTCCCTTTCCTCCCGTGGGCCTTTCCCTAGGGGTTCCCCAGGGCCCACAACTATAGGACCCTCACCAGGAAACCAGGCAGAGTGAGAAGGGGACTTCACGGTATTGGCGGGGAGTTAGGAGGGCAGGATGAGGAGGGAGGACAGCTTCTGGCCCTTTTCCCCAACAACTGGGGTTGAAGCTGCTTTTTGGCACTGTCTATAAATTCTCCCTGGGGGTGGGAGGAGGAGGAGCTGGGGATTTAGGATTATTTCCTTGAGGAGTTAGGTTTCTTTCCATTTGGAAAGAGGCCATCAGGCCCACTCTAAGGTTCCCAAGGGATGAACCAACAGGATCTTTTGCCTCCTGCCCGGCAGGACAACCATTCCCTGGCTGGCTAGCAAGACCATACGGCCATTTGTAAAATTCAAGACAAGTGAGAGAGGTGAGCAGGGCTGGAAAAAAGCCAGAGGCAAGGCAAGGGAAAAAACTGTTATCTTCTCCCTGATCTCTTATGTTCCAGGAAGAGCAGACCATAGGTTTGGGGGGTGGAGGACGGGTGGGGGCTGGTGGCTTCTGATCTCTTAGGGGCCCGGACAAGGTTGGCGTTTTCTACCTGTTTTGGGCCGGGGCCAGGCCTGCTGTAATTGCTAGTCTAGATCAGGGGTTGGCAAACTCTAGCATTAATCAGAATCACTGGAGGGCTTAATTAAAGTCCACATTGCCAGGCCCCACCCCCTCTCACACAGGTTCTGATTCAGTAGGTCTGGGGTGGGGATGATAATTTGCATTTCTACCAAGTTCGTAAGTGATGCTAATACAGCTGGTGCAGGACCCACTTTGAGAAACACTGGCCTAAAGTAATGCCTCCCATCACTTAATTTTTAAATTACTTTGGAGAGAATTGACACATTAACAATTCAAGAACAGGACTTTTTTATTATCCAAGCTTTATTTATGCTCTTCAGTTTTTAAATTTTCTTAAAGATCCTGAATATTACTTGGCAAGAATTTTTCAGCCATATTTTATCTTTGTAGTAAACATTAATGGGCTCATTCCTCCTTATATACCAATAGATTATTATTTGCAAATGAAAACATTGATTTACATGTTAATTTATCAACTAGGCAACTTACTGAATTATCTTATTGTTTTAAACTGTTTTCATTAAAAGAGCTCTGTTTCTTTTGAAACTTTATTTGCTCTGATTTACATTTATAACATAATATAATATATTAGTTTATATTTATAATATATTAGTTGCTATTTTTTATTTCCCCTATCATGCAGGGCTCATGAGTAGTTTGATAATTTTTTGGCTGAGTTTGTTTATTTGTTTGTTGTCCTAATGAACACTGTAATCTACCTCAGTACTTTGAAGTATGCTTGGCACATAGTAGATGTTCAATACATATTTGTAATATGTAAAAATTCAATAATAAATTAATTTGATCATCTTAGGTATTAATACAATTATGCCTATTTCTGTTGGTATTGATTGGGAATCATTTTCCCATTCTTTTATGTTAAACTATTTCTCAGCATTTTGCTTTAAGTGTTTCTCGAATATTGACTAGTGCTGTTTTGGTTTGTGATCTAGAGTTTATTCCAGTTTCATTTATTGATGTGAAAGTTTGTTTGGACATAATCCTTCAAATGTTTTTTATGTTTCTCTTTCAACTTTTAAGGTTTCCTTTAGTAATACTTTGCAATATGATCTGAATATTCTTTCTAACAATTTAGAAGAATTTGATCGTTCTAGTTTTTCTACTGTGTGCTCTCATTACTTTAGATTAAAGGTGAATTTAAGATTAAATGACAGTTTCAGTTGTCATTTGTAAATCAATCACAATTCATATGTGGTGTTTTCATAATCCTAATATTTTAGACATTACTACAATTTTGGTTTGTGCTTCCTCTTTGACCACTCATTATTTGGTAAAGAGCTTTAAATTTCCAGGTGAAGGATATTTTTGTTTTGGTTATTGATTTCTAGCTTTATTGCATTGTGATCAGAGAATGGTGTTTGTATTATTTTGAAATTTTATAACTTAATGGGGTTTCCTGGAAGAAGTACACAGGTTTTATGTGCTCTTGCCAAGAAGGTATATTTTCTATTATCTGGGTGCAAATTTTTATATACATCCATAAGATCTACATTATTTACTGTGTTATTGCATCCTTGCTTTGGCCTATCTTGAACTTTTGACCTCAAGCTCCTCAAGTTTATCCTCCAATTATTGAGTCTGTTTTCTGCATTGACAATTGTATTACTTAGGGTTCTCTAGGGAAACAGAATCAATGAGAGGTGTCTCTGATTATCAAATTGTAAAAGTGACTCACTCAACTATGGGTATGCACGAGTCCAAATTCTGTAGAGCCGTCAACGAACTGTCAACTCCAAGGAAGATGTCCGATGAACTCCTCAGGAAACGAACCGGCAACTTTGACGAACTCTTCAGGAAATGCTTCACTGGGCAGCCGAAGAAGAAGTGAAGGTCCTCTATCTGTCTTGCTTATAAGTCTTCAACTGATTAATTGGATCAAATCCAGCCAATTGCATTCTCTCATTGTGGAAGGCACACCCTTTGATGAGTCATCAGTCACAGCTGCAGTCAATTGACTGATGATCCAATAAACCAGCCTGTTGGTTTATCAACCAGCCTCAAAAGTCCTCACAGCAATTGTTAGGCCAGTGTTTGCTTGACCAGACAGCTGGGTCACCTGGCCAAGTTGACACATGAACCTAACCATCACAACAATTCTGCTTTTCATTGATCCCAGTGATGAATGTTTATTTATTCAACTTGTTATTTTTAAAAACAAATTTTTATGTTCTAAGAGGATTTTAAAATGTTATGCTTTGGAGACACATAATTTATACAATTCTAAGCATTTTAAAAACATTTTTAAAATCTGTTTAATCTCAGCCTGCAGCCCATTAGCTGGTGTGTTTGTTCCTTAGCTGCACAAGCAGTAGCATGAAATGGGTCAGATTAAACAATGGGAATTTATTAGTTTAGGTTTTGAGGCTGGGAAAACATTGAAATCAAGGCATCATCAAGGCAGTGCTTTCTCCCCAAAGATTGTGGCATTTTGGGCCTGGCTGCTGGTGATCCTTTGTCCTTGGCTTCTGTCACATGGCAATGTGTATAGTGGCCTCTGCTCACCTCTCCATTGTCTTTCGGGTTCTGTTGAATTTCAGCTTCTGGGGGCTCCTGGTGGCTTTCTCTAACTCTGCCTCAATTTAATTTTGCTTATAAAGGATGTCAGTAATAATATTAAGACCCATTCTGACTGAGGTGGACCACACCTTAACTGACAAGATGTCATTAAAACGTTCTGCTTACAATGGGTTCATACCCACAGGAATGGATTAGATTGAAGAACCTGTTTTTTGTGGGATACATATAGCTCCAAACTACCATAGCTTGTTTCTCTTGCAGGTCAGCCCCTTGACTTTTCAGGACTTCTTTTACCTCTCTGTTGTGGTTAGATAATTTATTGATGAACACAGCACAGAGAAGAGGTTAAAAAAAAAAAAACAAAGGTGCACGTGAACATTTAAATTAATGCAAAAGACCAAAGTTGCTTTTAGAGCTAAATGTTACTGTGACAGGTCAGTCTTTACAAGATAACCGAAGAATCTGTTGTATTCTGGTTAATGGTAGTTAACAAATGGGGAAGTAAAGAGAAAGATGGTATTAGGCTTTAAGAAACCACAAGAACACAGACCAGTAGGTAAAAACCTAGATCAAGCTTTGGCAATAAAAGTTAACTTGGATATGCCCAATGTCATATAAAGAATCAGGAAAAACTTTATGGAGATGGAAGCCCTATATTTAATGTGGTAGGGCTACCATGCTGATAGAATTTGAAAATTAATGTCATTGTGATCTCATTTGCATCATGGTGGGTAGGACCTAAGGGTAATCACAACACCACAACACATTCGATTAAATAATCTCTAGACACTTATTTGTTGAGGGTTACTTTAGCAACCCTCACATCAAAATCTCCAACCTCTCCATCTTCCTCTGGAAATCAACCAGACCTGGAATTTAGGTACTGGGATTCGATCCATAGCCTCTCCATTAGCTCCACAGCTGGCTGAGTTCTCAAGTTTGGAAAGTACACATTTTCAGCTTATTCTCTTTCTATGTTTATTGCTCTTCAGTGTGGGAAACTGGAAAAATATGTAAAATGAACTTCAAAGATCACACTTTTCTCACTCTTCTTACTGCCATCATTTGTGTTCCTTCTGGGGTAGATGTTTTCTAATCTGAGCTGGGAGTTAGAACAACCAGGAAATACACATAGTCTCTGGAGCTAATTGAGTCTCTCCTTTTCCATCACATTCTTTCTTATTTAGACTCTTTTGATACTAGGAAGTGAGGAAATGAACTACTTCTCCAGAACTTTCACTGTTAGTGCCCCCCTGGGCAACTTGATAAAGGCCAGGATGGGCAGGATCCAAGAGAAGCAAAATAGGCCCAAATAGGATTATTTAAGGGTTTTTGTTTCCAAATATACAAAGGAGCCAAAATGCATGTTCACACAGCAGTGTTTTCCTTTCTTTCATTGCTCATGTAAAGGAAAACACTTTGTTTTTTAAAAGGGGAAACCCACCTCTGAAATTATAGAACACTGACACAGCATCATTCATCTTGGCAAAAGTTGACTGAGCAGATGATGTAGATCCACTTAACTTGGACTCAATCAAAGGTTTTGCTATTTTCATTTCACAGGCCAGATGTAGCTCATCATCAGTTGGAACCAATTCCAGAAGAGGTGTTAGAGTCTGTTGGTCCAAGAGAAAGCCTTATCCAGGCACCAAAAAGAGCCATGAGGAAAACGGATGCTATCTCCACTGATCTCCCAATGATTTAGTTAGTCTGATATTCAGTTCAGATTAAGCAATGGGACAACCTAGAAGTGATGCCATTTTAGTTAACTTACAAATTATTAAATTCGCAGTCATTGTGGAAGCATCTCCCAGAACTATTTCTGTGAATACACTGTCATATCTGAGTTGATGGAGATACTGGATATTTAATAATACCTACACTTGGGTTTTCAATAAATCAGAAAAGCTAGAAACCAATTATATGCTAGGGATATATCTAATTGGGCCACTTGAATCATATTTGTTGACTTGAATCTGACCACCAATTGCCTTAAACTTTGTTACTACAGTTCCTACATTTCAAATGAAAACAAATGCTCAGTTCATTGACTAGAATGAAATGAATTGGTATTTTCTGACTGAAATAGATTTAAAAACAAGTTTGGAATCTCTATATTTATCTCAATATTCTTTACAATAGAGATTTCTCATTTCCAAAGATAACAGTGGGCACTCAAATCTGAATTTCTCTATACATCCTTCAAAAAGAAGAACAAATAAAACCACATGTAACTCATGTCTACAATATAACTAGGTAACAGAAAATACAAATAAATTTTATTTTTCATTTATATGAGGAGAAAGCTCCAGAAATCAGCAAAGCCAGCTTGGGGCACCATATTCTGTCAAAGATAGGCGAGTTCAGCACCGTACAATCTTAGAAGTCATACAAATAATTGTAAACAGGTTTAACTCATCTTTTTTATATAAGAAAGATCTTCAGATGGGCTCTCTCATGGCAAAACATAACTCTATGCTATATACATAGAAACATTCCTTAAAAGCATGGTTCATTAAAGCTAAAAACAAAGTAATGGGCAAAGACATACCAGTCGAATACAAACTGTAAGAAAGCAGGTATTGAGGGCTTCATAGCAGAGAAGGTAGAAGTCAGGACACAAAGCATTAAACAAGAGAAAGGACATTTTACATTGTTAAAGTTCACAGTAATATGTGTATGCATCAGCTAAAACAACAGGCAACTTCATAAAGCAGAAACTCCAAGGGATGCATGGAGAAATAAACTCTTAATAATAGCCAATTTAAAAGTTTTTGACCTTTCTTAATCATATGGTGTGGGGAAAACTGGATATCCACAGGCAAAGAATGAAGGGGGCCTATTTCACACATATTTAAAATTACTCAAAATGGATCAAAGACCTAAATATAAGAACCAGAGCTATAAAACTTCCTATTAGAAACATAGGGGAGCATCTTCAGAGCTTGTATTAAGCAGTGGTTTTTAGACTTGACACCTAAAGCACAAGAAACAAAAGAAAACATAGGTAAATGGGACATCATCAAAATTGAAAACTTTTGTGTGTGAAAAGACTTTATCAAGAAAATGAAAAGAAAACCTATGAAACAGGAGAAAATATTTGCAAACTGCATATCCAATAAGATTGTAATCCAATAAGATTCTGTATCCAGAATATATTAAAAAACCCTACAACTCAACAATAAAAAGACAAAAAAACCCATTTTAAAAATGGACAAACAACTTGAATAGATATTTCTCCAAAGAGGATACACAAATGGCAAAAAAAAAAAAAGCACATGAAAAGAGGCTCAGCATCATTAGCTCTTAGGGAAATGCAAACCAAACCACAAATTACACCCACTAGAATGGCTGCTATTAAAATATATATGTATATATATATATATATATATATATATATATATATTACAAGAGGACATTGAGAAATAGGAACATTCATTCATTGTTGGTGGGAATGTAAAATGGTGTAGCCGCTATGGAAGACTCTTTGCCAATTCCTCTGAAAGTTGGTGTAGAATTACCATATGATCCAGCAATCCCACAACTAGGTATATATCCAAGAGATTTGAAAGCAGGCACTCAAACAGATGTTTGCACACCAGTGTTCATGGTGTCAGTATTTACACAGTTGCCAAAAGGTGGAAGTGACCAAAGTGTCCACCAACCGATGAATGGCTAAACAGAATGTGGTATACACATATAAAGGAATATCATTCAGCCATAAAAAGGAATGTAGTTTTGATACATGTGACAACATGGACGAACCTTTAAGACATCATGTTGAGTGACATAAGTCAGATTTAGAAGGACAAATATTGTATGGGCTCACTGATATTACATAATTAGAATAAGCAAACTCGTAGAGTCAGAATCTAGAATATAGGTTACCAAGGGTTGGGGTAGGGGTAGGGAATGGGGAGTTAATGCTTAAAGTGTACAGGTTTCTATTAGGGTTGATTGTAAACTTTTGGTAATGGATGGGGATGATGGTAGTACAACATTGTGGATGTAATTGACAGCAATGAATTATACGTGTCAATGTGATAAAAAGGGGACATTTTAGATTGTATATATGTTACTAGAATAAACAATTTTTTAAAAAACATAGGACTTGTATTGTAAATGAGGCTATCATTAATAGTACAGTTTAAAAATGTTCTTTCATGAATTGTAACAATTGTATCACACTAATGCAAGGGGTTAATAATAGGGTATATGGGAAATCCGTATTTTGTGCATCATTTTTCTATAAAACTATAACTTAACTAATAAAAACAAAAGTATAATACATGTAGAAAAAAATGGGGGACTTTGGGTTTAAGGAAAAAAAGAAAAGCCTTGGAACTGAATGTATAAACAGTTGTACAAATAATTATTGTAAATATTCATTGTACAGCTTAAAATTTTAAACAATTAACAATTTCTGTTCTTAAAGTCTCAGATTATATATTGAAGAACTTGGAAGTGATAAAGGACTGGGGAGATGAGCTGAAAGTGAATGAATCTCATTTTACAAAGGAAAGGGATATTCTCTTTACATTGATGTTTACTTAAAAAATAGATGTAAATGTATTTTTAAAATATAAAAATGTAATCTCTAGTTTAATTTAAGACTACTTTTTTCCTTAAAAAATCATTAGAAATAAACAAAGAGGAAAACTCAAGGAAAAATTTATTAACTTCGCAAAAGACAGACAAGAAAGGAAACAAAAGCATAAAAAATAACACCAGAAGTCACAAAACAATATGACCAAAATAAAACCAAAGATACCCATTATGATAAGAATATAAATAGGCTAAACTCTTTTTAAAGCACAACATTTTTGATTACCCAGACTGACTAAAAATATATTAGTGTTTCTTTTGAGCCTCAAGTTCTCATGTGTAAAACAAGAATCAAAAAGTAAGTAACTCACAGAATGGTTATAGTTAAATGGAAAAAGAGTATATTATGTAGAACTGTTTATGAAACTCAATAGGTTAGGTACTATTGTAATTGATGATCATTATAATTATTAAATATCATTTGCAAGAGAATCATAAACTGAGAGAAAACATTGGCAATGTTGTATTCTTTTATATTTGAGGCAAATAAAACATAAACAAAGAGGAGGGCTGGAAATATTTTTATGAGAGAAGCAGAATGGCCTGGTACAATGGTTTTCTACTGTGCACCCTGGAGCCCTAGTGATTTCACAGAGCCCATTAGGAGGCAGCCCTGAAGTTGAAAGAGGAGGCGATCTAGAAGGAAAAGGCACAGAACTACGACACCTTGTATATAAGCAGTAAATGCAAATAACAACAGCAACCAAAAATAAATCCCAATGACATAAGAGCTGAGACATAGTTTATTGACTTTTTGGGGATCTTCTTCTCACCTTCAAATTGGGTTAATAAGTGGATTATCTCATATATTGCATGTAAAATGCATGGTGCATTGCAGATACCCAATAACTACTGTTTTCCTACCTAGCTCCCCTACATCAAATATTAAATGGCTGACTTACAGTGGTCAGATGATATATTTCTAATCATCCTCCTTCAATCTGTTATTCATGTGCATCATGTATGCATGCTCGGAAAACAATACATTTCATTTTTTGTCTAAATTAAAAGAAAAATGTCTGGCAAAACAAAATCACAAAAGCCTATCAGTGGCAAGCACAGATGGATGTTAGGTTATCCACAGTTTGTGATAGTCTGCATCATTTATTGGCACTGAGGGTTGGGGAATGACTCTTTGCATACTGTTATACAATGCATACAAATTCTCTAGGTTTGAAGTGCTTTGTGCCAGTCTAATGTCTGGGTACTCATTTTTTCAGAACAACATTAAAATATGCTTTTTAAAAAACAACCCTTTAACATTCTCACTGCATCTGGTTGAATTGGTGGGAAAAGAAAGTTCACATGCAAATGTGTATGTAGCCTCTTAAGATCCCCCTACTAAAAAATGTGTATGTGACATCAAGCACTGAGAAGTGGGAAGGGCCCCTCACCCTCTGTCATCAGTAAGACCTGTTGATCCATACCTGACATTCTATGTACTATGCATGTCGAAAGGATGAGAAGAGAGAGATAGAAATAAGAAAGGATAAAAGAGGGTTTTTATTTTTTTTTTCAGAACTTCATTTTTCCCCCCCAAAAGGAAACCACATGGTTTCACATAAAGAGATCCCAGCCGTAATATTCTTTCAAGTATATCCAGCTTGGAAAGTTAGTATGATACTTGCCATTCTCTGTACATTCATGTGTATGTGTAAATCCTGTCTTTGTTGTTGTTTTTTTTGCAGCCCTTGTCACTAAATTATAGTAGGAAACCACTATACAATTAAATTATAGAGATCAATTTATAATATCTATAAATTATAGAACTATTTAGAGCATATGTTTTGCCATTTATGCTTTGCTCAAAAAGAGAAATCCCCTTTATACTTGAAGCTTTTTGTGCAACCATAAATGGGTAGTTATTCAATCTACATTTGCGAGTTTATTTAAAAAAAATGTGTGCTTATATTAAATTTAAATAGAAGTACAGTAGGTAATGTTGAAAGCTCAAGAAAGATTCCAACATTGCAGAAAAAGTACAACCTGGACTTAAAAAAGCTGCTAACAAGTAAATCTCGGTGTTTTGATTTAGAAATTTCTCCATAGTATTTATCTGTGAAACAAGGATTAAAAATCCTTCATCATTTCTTCAGTTAGCTGCTGCTTCGCTTTTCGATTGCTAATACGATACTCTCTAGATTGCATATTTATCTACATGACACCAAACACCCAAATGAAAACAAAAACATTCAATTATTTAGCTGTTTGTTAGTATATATTTGGCATCACTTAGAAAAGAGTAATTAAAAATCATTAACTGTTTTTTTCTGATTTTATTCACACATTTAGCAACATTTAGGTATAGTCACGGTTACAAGAAAAGCTTGGTATGATTAACAGTTGCCTTTTATTTGATATTATACACTCGGTTAACAAAAGCTTTCTCTCCTGGTGTGTTTATTTTTCCTGACTGAAATTACAGGCTTCCTTTCCCTTTTGCTATTGTTTTACTTCAGCTCTGACCTAAATTTACTTTCCCTCAATGTTTTTATTCTTTTTACTCCCATTTCAACTTTCCTACTTTGGAAACACGAATATCATTTGTATACATTTTATGACTTTATTTCTTATCTATTTGATGCATTCCTAATAAAGTGAGTTGATTGTGATTTAAATTCCTAAAATTGATATGAAATAAGGCAGACGCATTAAATTTTTTCAGTTTTCAATCAGAATCAGGAGACATTAGAAAAGGATGGGGCGGGGGCAGGAGGGTAATCCAGAATTCTGGGGTGAGCTAGCTACCATTATTGGGCACCAAGTTTCCTCGAAGTGGAGGATGAAAGCAAACTGACTTGAGGGGGAAGAGTTGGATGGTAGTGTTCTCACTATCTGAAAAAAGAATTCTGTCCAAGACCATCTAGGGTAGTGGTCCTCAACCTTTCTTTCTTCTGCATCAAAACAAACAAGGGCATCAGCACACTCCCACCTGTAACTGGGCTTTGCTTATGAAGAAGGATCAACTTTCTCCTCAACCCCTCTCCTAGCCCATCACAGGAAAGCGTCCCGGTTTACCTGCACCCTCACTTCCAAATGGATTTCACTGCAGAGACAATTTTGTAATACTACCCAGAAGAGCTCACAGTTTCAGTGAGCTTCCTGTGGCCAAAAAGCTGCCACGTAGGGTGTCCCTTTTGAGATCACTAAAGGTTTTTAAAAACATTTTGATAGTAGTAGTAGTAGCCACCTCTTGTAGAGCTAAGTGCAGTAACACTCTGTGTTTTACATCGATCATATCCTCAAGCAGTCTATCAAGTGGGGACTCAAATTATCTCTACATTTCAGATTAAGAAACTGGGAAAGGATTGGAATCTGAATAGGGTTGGCTTCAGAAGCTCTGCTTTAATATTAGGACATGATATTGTTTCTGGGAATCATTTGGCTGTTCAATATGTAGGCTGTGCAGACTTCATGGAACTGGCAACTTCTCGTTGGGAACCATAATTAGTGATATAATGAGAGCTGCTGAGGTGGGTCCCTAAGAGAAATAAAGGAGAATGAGTGCAGCAGCCTACATAATCTGGTAACCACCAAAACTTCTCTCTCACTTATTCAGCAAACTTCTCCTGAGTAGTTACAGGTTATTTACTACCTCACGGTCTCTCCCATAAAGCTTGTTCTTTTGCAGGATGCAAAAAAACACTTAGAATTTTTACCAAGCTTGAAAAAGCCAAGAAAGGAAATTTTTCCGAAAGCAAAATTAATATAGTTAACCTTATTGAGGTTTTCTTTTCATTTAAACTTAGAAAATGAATAAAATGGCATTACATCATTCAGTGTGTTGCCCATTTATATCCTATGTCAGCTTTGCTAAAAGTTGCTCCAGGGTTTCCCCTTTTTTTAGTTATATTCATTTCTTCATACTGTCAACCTTAATCATTGGATCTGTTAGAACATGCCTCCCTCATCTTTGCATTCTCAGAACCCAGAGCGTGTTGGTACAAAACAGGTCTTCCATAGATGTTTACTCAATTACATTAAGTTCTGTAGTGTTCACTCAATTACATTACATTTTACCCTGTGATAAAAAATATGCAGAATGCTAACGTGTATTCTCAGTTCTCCAGTTGGTTACAATCCACCTTGATCTCAAACATTTTCATTCAGCCAGTATTTCAGGATGCCAGATTCTCAAGTTTTTAATGAAGACTGATTATGAAACTGCATGACTGAATAAAGGACTAACATATTGAATCCTATAGTCTAAGATGAAATTTGGAGACCCTCTGGTTCAGTGGTTTGTTTTAATGACCAAAGCCGTTTTCCAGGAAAAAAAAAATTTATACAGAAATCTAAGATGCCACTAAGTTAAATCTGGTTGAAGGGTTGCATGGAAGCAAATCATGCCTTGGGAGTCTGAGGAGCATCAAATTTCTAGCCAAATTTTCTCAGTGTACACTTGGGTATTCTGAGGCCAAGAAAGATTGGAAAATAGACTTTCCAAGGTCACATGGCTAGCTGGGTTGAAAATAGAATCCACCTTGATTACCTCCCCCAATTTTTTTCTGTCAGATTTATGCTGGTTAGGAGAACTGTAAAGTTTCACATAGGCTTTGGCCAAGGCCAGACATTGCAGGTATGGGCAAATCGGGTCAAGTTCAGGGAAGTGAGAGTAAGATGAGCCACCAGCACAAAGAAGCCCAAACTGATGACAGAGAGGAAACTGGACAAGAGCTGAAGGTGTGAGCTGAGCTCAGAGGTTGCCAGGCTTGACAACTTCTCCAGCAACTTAAGAACACAAGTCAGAAGCCTCATGGGTAAAAGCTTTCTTCTACATGACAATAGCCTTTGACGAAGGTTCCAGCTCTGATTCTACCGGCAGCTCGCTGGCCGTAGAGTCATGTTAAATCCAGCACTTCTCAGATTAGGTACTTAAGGGGTTCATGTCCCAAAACATCCATTCCTAACTTATAAGTTATAAAACTTGCCCCAGACATGTTGCCCTCTTTTTGATCTGCTTGTGGGAATCCAATTTTGGAGTTTCTGTTGGGCAACCATGGATATGCTGTCTTTTTTCTGACATCTTTTAACTTGTATGCTCCTTTTAGCCTTTAACCTGATAGGCTTCTTCTAACTTCCCTACAGTTTTTTCTTTTCCCTGTATCTTCCTATTTCCCTTATGTCAAAAGAGGGTGACTATTTAACTGTGAAAAATGCTCCAAATATATCAGTGGATATCTTTCAGAATACAGTGATCTGAAAAAAATGAACTGACAAGTTAGGAGTTCTGGCTTTTATTTTAGGAATCAAAGATGGAGCACTTTCAGATTTTCCAGTTCCAATCTACTATGAAACGGCAATAGGAGAATCTGCTAGAGAAACTGCTCTGGTTACAAAAAAGTTGTTATCCTTTATTTCCTTCTTTTGCATCTTATTCTTCTTTGTAACCTTTGCACATTGCAGCTGCTTTATGAATTTCCTTTGACTAAACAGTAAACCTAAACGTGGCCTTGGACATGTCACTGTCTCTCCAGGACTTTCCCTATCAGTCAATAAGGGTTTGGACTGGGAACTTTCTGAGTTGCCTGCCAGTTCTAAAATCTTCTCAGGTATGCTACTAGCATTTTACCTGTACTATCTGCTTTGTGCCTGAGCTTCTCTCCTTCCTGGATTCGTGCTGGAGGGTACCCATAAGTGGTTCCTGAGCCCTGGGATGTGGGGCTTTCTCTGTAATATTATCACATCCAAAGATAGAAGTTGCCATCTGAAGCAGGGGAGTAGCGCAAAACAAGGCAGCCTGAGAGCAAATTACGGCAGTATAGGTTGGGCCCTAGCAGAAAAGATATCTTTAAAGGACATGGGCCATTGAGCCAGGAGGGACTTGCTCTGTGTCAGAGCTAAGGCTTCCTCCAGCTTACACAAAGCAGCCACTTCCCTGCGCACTCATTCTAAATGTCTCAAGTTACTTTTTGATACTAATTTGACTTCAAATACCAAGAAAGAGGTTAGGCTGCTTTAACCAATGGGAAAGCATATTTTACTTTATCTCAAAATAATTAGATGCCCTTATATAGATAGTGGTGAAGGTGGTGAACACATAAATGTATGACCATACAGAGAACCATCGATTATTTACTTAGGATGGAATGTATGGTGAGTGAACAAAACCATATTAAAAA
Source organism: Choloepus didactylus (assembly GCF_015220235.1). Classification (NCBI taxonomy): domain Eukaryota; kingdom Metazoa; phylum Chordata; class Mammalia; order Pilosa; family Megalonychidae; genus Choloepus; species Choloepus didactylus. Next base: position 21,232,736 of record NC_051320.1, read on the forward strand.
AAAAAATGGGTTGATGACAAAACCTCGAGGGCTATAAATATACTGAGTGAAATAAGCCAGACACATAAGGACAATTATTGCAGGGTCTCACCGATAGGAACTAATTATAATATGTAAACTCATAGACATGAAATATAAGGTACCAAGATATAGGATGAGGCTTAAGAATGGGGAGCAGTTGCTTAGTATGAGCAGAATGTTCAACTAGGATGAACTTAAATGTTTGGAAATGAACAGACGTGTCGGTAGCAAGATGTGAGAATAACTAACAGTGCCGAATGGTGTGTGAATGAGGTGGAAAGGGGAAGCTCAGAGTCATATATGTCATCAGAAGGAAAGTTGGAGGTCAAAAGATGGGAATGTATAAAACTGAATCCTATGATGGGCAATGTCCATGATCAACTGTACAAATATTAGAAATCGCTTCCATGAACCGGAACAAATATATGACCACACAATTAGAAGTTAATAATAGAGGGGCATATAGGGAAGAAGTATATACCTATTGCAAACTATATACTACAGTTAGTAGTATTTCAACATTTTTTCATAAACAGTAACAGATGTACTATACCAACACGACGAGTCAACAGTTGAGGGGGGTTGGTTAGGGATAGGGGAGGATTCGAGTTTTCTTTTCTTTTTTTCTTTTTTCATCTTTCACTTTATTTCTTGTCTGGAGTAATGAAAAGTTTCTAAAAATTGAACAAAAATTAAGTGTGGTGATGGGTGCACAGCTGTATGAGGGTACCCAGGGGCAACTGATTGTACACTTTGGATCTTTGGATAATTGTATGGTATCTGAACAATCCCAATAAAAATTAAAAAGGAAAAAAAAATAACGTCATGGTTTAAACATTGTGGTGGGCTGAAAAAAATAAACAATTTGTTCAATGATAGTGATATTCAGGGGAAATACAAGACTGCTCCAGAACTGCTAAAGACTTTTCTTTCTGTGGTTGATTGAGTTGTATTCCCAAATCAGGGCTAAGGCCCTGGCAGGGCAATTTCAGAAAAAAAGAGCATCTATTTGCAATATACCTGGCTTGTGGATGTATTCTGGAATTTAATTTCTACTGCTGCCAATCTCTTGACCTTCAAAGCACAAACATTTATCCCGGAAAAAAAGGGGCTTGGGATTCAGTTTTGTAACTTTTCCCCTCACAATGGACCACTGATTACGGAATCTTATATATATATCATATATTTTGAAATTACACATCACAATCAGATTCTCTAGTGGAATAGAGACCCCCTGAATGAAATTCTCTAGGGGGGGTCTTTATATGCAAAATACAATTTCCCATCTCTAGTCAACATTGATTCTTCCATTCCTCATTGCTGGCTAATGTGAGAAAGTCTTCTTCTCCCTTAACAGGTAGCAACCCTCTTCTTGCATAAATATGATCATTTCAACTCCTTTGCCTCTGCAAGTGACTGGATGATATTTTTTTAAGTACTCAAACTAGCAGAATGTGGTATGAAGTATACCTATCCAAATTAGCCCATGACAAATACAAACAGAGAGGTTCTAAATATTGCATTTGATCATTTTCTCAGTAATTTGTTGTTCATATGGATGCTTTGCATATGTTGATTAAATATGCACTTTCCACTGCCTGGGGAGCCCCAGCTCCTCACAGCAGATCAGTGCTACCTGGTCCCAGGAGACTGCAGCACTCCAGAGGGGCAGCCTCACACCAACTACCTGCTTCGGCTCGTCTTAGCAACAATGATCGCCATATGTGAAGCTGCAGGAAAACAGATGCTGTTTTTCCATTTGTGAAATCAAGTTGTTGGAAAGTAGTCAGGTTTCCAATGTATGAAAAAGCTCATCTAATCAACCCACGGAGACAGTGTGAGCTTTCTCAGAAATATTTGACAACATTCCCTAGTATTGGTGACTAGAAACATATATGAAATCATAGTTCCAAAATGATAATCTTTTTCCCATACTTGTGTTGATAATATCAGTTTTGATAGCTGTAAATGGAGTCCCTAATTTTCTTAAACAAAGGGAATATGTAACCCAGTTTTCAGTTGCCAAAAAGGCTTCAAGGCAAAGTCTCTAGGAGTAATGCAGATTTACTTTCCTGCTTATTTTATTCCATCAGTCGGAAGTATGAAGGACTATTTCTCTCCTAATTATCAGGAACAGGAATAAGACAGGTTCACAAATGAAGATGATTCCTTCTTTGTCAATTCAAAAGTAAAATTTCCAAGAGGGCTCGTTATCACTGTTCTGTCACCTGGAATTACCTCATTCTTGCATGTATCATGAGGCGTTATAAAACCTGCCATTTGTAGCAAAAATACTTTACTCTAGCTCCTTTTCATTCATAAAATGTGACCTACTTCTCAGAACCAATGTCCATAGCAAAGCAGAGTTTGAAATCTGATTAGCTCGTGTACACATCATATCATATCAGGAAGGAAAGAAATGATATGTGCCAATTACAAAATGTTGGAGAATTAGAAAGTCACAACTAGATCAAACGTGGATATTAACTTGTCTATAATTTCACTATTTAATATTTTTAATGTATAGGAAGAAATATGGAGAAACCTCAATGTAACTAATAAAGAGTTCACATTCAAGGAAGCTGGCTTCTAATCCTGCTACCAAGTTTTATTATGGCCTGACTTTTGACTTTTCTGTTTATGAAAGTAGTAGTAATGCATCAAATGCATCATCTTAAGAAACACGACGAGCTTTAGAACAAAACGTTGTAGACTCCCAAGGTACTAATAACCTCTCTTCTTCCTCATGCATGAGTTATGCCCAGACAGAGCCCCTTCCACCAAGCCACGACCAAAGAACCCAAGAAAAGATGATATCATGATTGTAAAAACAGAAGAGACACACAAAATTGCTAATTGTTCAGAAGACAAAAACATTGTGCCTACTTAGATTATTTAGGAGTTCGCATCTGAGCTGGGCTTTGAAATGTGGAGATACAACCGGATAGAGGTGTTTCCACAGGAAAGAAACAGCATAAAGACAAGCACACTGGCAGGGAAGCCCAGGGAGGTGGCAGGGGTGAGGAATTTCAGGTTAGTTTGGCCAAAGAAAGTTGAAGTTTGATGAAGGAGAGCCAAAGGAAAAAAGACAGGAATGGTAAGCTGAGGCCAGATTGTAATGAACTCAGGAATTCAGACATAACTGAGTAATGGAAACACTTAGCTGGGTTTTGAGCTGACATTGAAAGTCAGAGATGCACTTCATGCAGTTTAACTTGGGACTTCACTGTGTAAGATACTTTGAGTCTATGTACCAGCAATGTGCTCAGATATTAAAAGAGGAATGGACTATGGTAAAGAATTGTGCAGTCCAGAATGTAAGACCAGAAATGTGAAACAGTTATAGATAAGCGCCAGAATATAATTAAGCACTAACTTGGGAGATAACAACAATTATCATTGAACTTTATAGCCTAGAAACCTCTTTCACAGTATTAATCTCAGCTTCTCAATAAACATTTTTTAATGAATGAACAGTTAAGTCTTTGAGGTAAATAGGAAATGTAAGGAATCTGAGATTCAAAGTCCTTAGGCAGTAAGTGTTGGTATGGGACTCAAAGCCAGATATTATGGTGCCTAATCTGCTTTTTGCATACTGATATGTGGGAGTTAAAGGAAAATGATACATAATTTGAGTTCCTCTGTGTGCCGGCTTGAAACTGTTTTGTACCCCAGTAACTTCCAGAAGCCAGAGGAAGCGAGGCAGGATCCTCCCCTACAGGTTTCAGAGAGACCATGGCTTTGTAGACACCTCGATTTCAGACTTCCAGCCTCCAGAGCAGTGAGAGAAGAAAGTTCTGTTGTTTAAACTACCCAGCTTGTGGCACTTGCCACAGTAGCCTTAGGAAATTAATATGGATGTTGTATATCCCTGAAAAGTTTCTGTACCTAGTTCAATATTGGCCTGGAGCCCTGAGGAGGAACCCTGTCAGTCCTGGCTCATCATTACATCCTTTTCTTCCTTAGACAGGTCCCTTACCCTCTGTGAGCATATTCTGAATCTATAAAATTGTAGTAACAATTTCTGTCCTGGCTACCTTTATGCAACAGTGAATGCAGGTGAAATTACTCTGTCAAATGTAAAGTGATTTATGCTATAGAAGTGTAAGGTATTGTTTGCCCAGAGTATGATAAGTATTTTGACTTCAAATCACACCAATTGGTAAGAAAGTATTAAATATATTATTTTGGATGTTAGTCTAAAGGGAAAATGCTAATTTATTTCTGATTCTTATATTCTGTGTATCCTCTTCTATATTCCCAAGACACAATGGTTTACTACCTGTTCAAGCAAAGGGAGACAACTCTCTCTTTATTTTACCCAGTTTCTTGGATGATCAAGGAGTGAAAACTACTCAGCCATTCAGTTGTGTGGTGGAGAAACTAAAGTGTCCCTGGGAACTTGAAACTCAGTCTGGATGAACATTAAAGGTTGGGATTCACCATATGGGGAGCAAGCAGCTGAAAAACTACAACTCAGCAACAGTGGCCTTTGCCAGTCTTGTTGAAGGTGTTGAAGACAGGCCTGTAAGCCTGAGATGGACAGATTTGGCAGCCAAGTTCAAGACCACTCACCCAGGTCAATCACAGAAGATACTTGCTTCCCTCCCTCAAGTAAATTTTCCATCTGTCTTCCCTCCTCAGGTTTACAAGCTCTGCTCTTCACTTTTGACAGACAACCAGGATGATTATAACTGAAACCATGAGCTAGAGATGTTTGCAACATGCAGGGTTCAAGTTACTCTGTGGACAAGTGGCACTTCCATTGGCTGGAGGCCATGCAGAGAACTTGGAAACTGGACATCCCAGTGGACTGGCTCCAGTTCCAAACTGTACAAGCACCCAGCTATGATACATTGGAAAGATGTTCCAAAAAGAGAAATAAAAAGACCACATACATTCTCTATCTGTAACTGACTAATGACAATTACCTAAAGTCTCATGATGATCTACAGTGCAGCCTGTAGAAGCCAGATATCTGACAGTTGTTTTATGAGCTATTCCAAAACCCTTAATATTTTTAGTTCTGTTCATTCCATCATCAAATAAATGCTACCTACCTCAAAGTAGGCCCTGATGATATGAAGAAGAATCCTAATATTTCCAATTTGGCAGATTATTCTCCATTGGCATGGTAATGCCAGTGAATTGTTCTGGCCTCTTACCTCTACCCTAATCGTAGAGCAGCCCTTCAACCACGGTGTTTAATTCGTGTTAACATCGCTACCCTTAGATGGCTGCTTTTGTTTGTTCAATGTGGAATCTCACATACATTACAGCAATGAAAATGTGTATATATAGGTACCCCCTGCAGAGATTTCCCATGTGTTCTCCTTGTACTTCAGGAGTACAAGTAGCCTTTCTTTTCACCTTTACACTCCTGTGGCATTTCTCTAAGTCATATGTGATATGATATCTGACCATACTGTTGGCTGCCATGAGAAAGCTTGTTTGCTTCATTTCTGAAACCATTTGGCCTTCTTATGTATTCTTTATTTGATTAATTCGTCAAAGAGGATGGGGGGTGGTGTCGAATCTATTAACAAATCCTGGGAGTTCTACCTTCAAAATATACCCTGGGAGTTCTAGCTTCAAAATATACCCTGGGTCTGATCATTTTTATCTCCTCCATCCTTTCAACCGTGGTCCACACTGTTATAATGTGTGGCCTGGAAAACAGTAACAGCCTTTTACATCTTTCCTGTTCTCCCCCTGCCTCGTTACAGTCTATTCTCCACACAACAGCCAGAGTAATCTCTGCAAAACGCAGACTGGGTCCTGTCACTCGCTGCCATCAGTCCTTCCAGTACATCCCAGCAGAGAGCCAGACTGAAGCCTTTAGGAGCCGGTGAGGTCCAAGGGGTTTGGGGGCAGGAAATGTGGTGACAACCTGGATGGAGCTAGGTTCCCAAGCCTGCCTTTCCTCCCAGTAGAGCTTCAGCGTCCGTTGTTCTTGCTGTCTTCAATAGGCGACATCTGCTCCCATTCAGGAACTTCAAGCTCACTGCTCCTTCTCTCTGCAACTCTCCCCATAACTCTCAGGCTTGCTTCTTTGCTGCTTTTGGTCTGCTCAAATATCACTTTCTCAGAAAGAACTTCTCTCACCCCTATCTAAAATCACCTCCCCACCCCCTTGATCCTTTCCCTGCTTATATTTTCTTTCTCTGCTTTATGCAACTTAAAACTGCCTGACATTATAGAATCCATGTATTTATTCTTATTTCCTCCACTAGAAAGCAATGTCCATGCAGGCAGGGTCACTATTTTGTTCACTTTGCCTAGAAAACGGCCTGGCACATAGAAACACCCTGTAAATATTTACTGAATCAATTCATCATTTTATGTCATCTTCACTGATAATTATGAGATGGTATTAACGTCGTTTAAACAGAAGATGAAGCTGAGGTTCAGAAAGGTTAAATTCTTTGCACTTCAGTAGGGAACCGATCCAAGGATTGAGTCTGGGCCTCCAGATGTTAAAGCCCTTGCTCATTCCTCTGTAGTTGTTCTGACATAAGCTGAGACAGGGCTTTGGTGAAATTAGTTTGGACATTTATTCAACAGATATTTTTGGAGAATAAGCTTTTAAATTGATATGAGGAAAAATATCTCAATCAACTGTCATTTTCTCATTTAAAATCTAAAGCAAAGAAATAACGTTTACCAGTCATCAGCATTGTTCAGGGAATGTCTTCAGGAGCACAACCCGGAGCATCAGGAACTGGACCAGTCCTCATCAGCTCATCCCCAAATCTGTGCCGGCCTCACCATCTGCTGCTGCCCCCTGCTCCTGCTAAACCGTTTTCTTGCATCACAATTGCAAATGGATATTTTAAGATAAAAAGCCATACCTGGCAAATAAAGAAGCATATTTGTTCTAAGTTTAATTAAATAAGTCTGGGCAGCCTTTTTGCAATATGGAGATTAACTGTCAAATTTATGTTAATATGATCTTGGAGAATGAAGCTGCTATAAAAAGTTTCTCCCCTCACCCCTCTCCTAAGCTCCTCCTGTTGCCTTATTCAAGTTTCCTAAAATTGGTAGCATCTTATTAAAATATCACTAGGTCACTTCTGCAAGAGCAAGGCAGTTAAAAATATCTAATAAATTGCAAATGTTACTTTAAAGACATTAAGACAAATAAGCTGAAATCATATCTGTTATACAGACAGAAAGCTGTCAGCTTCTCTTTGGAATCATAAAATGCCCAACTCCCTTTTATCTGATTAACACAGGATTATAAAGATTTTCTGAGCTCTCTCAGGATAATATAAAGAGCTTTTCATTTCTCGACTGAATGCCCCCCCCCACCTTTTTTTTTGCATATATGAAAGATGTGCCACCCAATTTTTTTTTTTTTTTTCTGATTTAAGAAAAAAATGCTAACAGTTTGAATCATGAGTCCTGTTGTGGGGACTGAGTTAATTAAAAACCTGATGTATACATACAGCTGATCCTGCTCACCCTAATGAAGAACATTAATTCTAGAACATGTGTGGCTGTAGTCACATTGCTACAAATTACTGGACTCTTTCCTTTATCTGTTTCCAAGAAAGTCTCCCCCTGTTAGTTAGGAAAAAAGAAAAATATGACGCCTTAGTTCTAGGCAGCATAAATTACACGCATCAATCAGAGGAAGCTTAAATTAAAATACACATTTGGCAAACAAATATGAATATGTTGATCTCATCTGTGAATCAAAATGATTTAGTGCCAGTACTGACCCCCCACTGTTCAATGTGAAGGTCATGGTGAGCAGTTCTTTCTCATTGAGAAACATTTTCATGTCTTTTAAGGATGCAATTTTATATATGCCCTAATGTTCAATCTAACTAGTGATTCCTATGTAGAGGGATTGATTTATTTTTTTATAAAGCAAATACAGGCTCATTTTTATTTATGTAATCCAAAACAGATAGCTAAATTAAAATGCAAAAAAAAAAAAAAAAATACAAGTTGTTTATGGTTCCTGGGCTGAGGATTTTCCAATGTGTTTATGATATTTTCTAATCTAGCAGAATACTATTTGTGAAATGGAATGCTACACCTTTCCCATATTGAGTGACCATAAATCAGTCTATTCTTATCACCCACTGCATGCATTCTTGGATTCTTGGGGCAGGGATAACTACTTGAGAGGTGCCCATTATGCAGCAAGCCTCAAGTAGAGATGATCTTGGGCCTCTCAAATTGCCATTCCTTCCAAACATCTGTAGACAAGCAGGCAGACTGAGTGAGGTGGTGATCTCCTGAACTGAAGTGTGTTTCATGTTTTGGCATTTATTTTGAATATTCATCTTGTATTTTCCTACTAAGATTTCACACTCATAACCACACAGCAGTATAATGATCCCATAGGGAAGCGAGGAGTATGCAACGCATGCCTTTAATAATTAGGTTGCAACTCAATACTGAGACCTCTCACAACTAAATGGAAGATGGCAAATAAAACTAAGATAAAACTCTGCACAAATGCACACTTTAGTGTGCAGCAAATCACCTGGGGGAACTTTCTAAAATTGCAGATCCCCAGGTCTTACTTTCCCAAATTCTAATTCAGTAAGTCTGGAATCAGGCATGGAGCTGCCTTTCTCATGAGTTCTCCAGGTTATTTCTTATGAAACATTACACAGAATAAACTTTGGGAAAGAATGATGTAAAGATGGATGGGTGAAAAGAGACCAGGTTGTCCACAATCAGTTGGTTTTTAGCAGTTTGACAGAAGGTTATAGCAAGAGATTAAATCTGGAGTTGGATGAGCCATTTGTGCACACGTCATCACTTAGACCATAGAATGCAGGGTTCTGAAGAGATGTATTGTGACAATTATGTTTTACACTGAGGTATTTTGGGGGGAGGGGAGGCAGGGGAAGTAAAGGCTGTCAGAGAAAGAAGCATCCCGGAATAAGGAAACTTAACGGCTAAACAGCTAAAACAGCCAAACATCCCAGATTTTCTAATGGGTTCCAATTTGAAATATTCAGTCCCATAATTCGTGTATCATGTGTACTGATGTTTGATTTAGGAAATGTGGTCACTATGTTTCTTTGGCCAATGTTCCAACAGGCTATAGTTCTTTATGTTATAGGAGTATAATAAATACAGAAACTTCTAGTAGGAAGAAATTCATCAAAGTAGGGTGTATTCCCTATTTTTTTTTGGGGGGGGGGAGCAACAATTGTGTCTGTTTCATACATAAGGCAGTTGAGAAACATCGAAGAATTCAGGAAAGGAAAATGATGTTATGAAAGGAACATTTGAGGGAAATGAATATTTCCTCAAAAAAACAAAGTCAGTTTTGCTGTGAGCCACACTGATTGCTAAGACGGCCAAGATGGATGCAATGGTTGGCCTCAGTCTGTTCATTTGGCTCAGATAGGCTTTGCCAAGAGTGACTTGGGTACAATTTTGCCCTGTGCTAATTACAGTTGGTCAAATGAGCCTCTGATGAATTTCTTCCCCTAGCTAGAATTTGAGAGGATAAGCAACAATGAAGTAATTATTGGGGGGGGGGGGGGGAGGTGCCAATTATCCATAGGGGCATCTATCTACCTTGACTCCAGGGATGTAGAACCTGGTCTCAACTTCTTAAAATTTTTACTCCCCAACTATTGCAACACCGTTAAAAGTCCTTTTTTAGTGGGCACACAACCAATAGTGCATATGCTGATAGCATTTTCACATACAAATCTGATAGTTAGGCAGCCATTACCCAATTTACACATGCAAATGCAGTAATTGTGTGCACTGGGTGCTTGGGGAAACCTGGCACACACCCAGCCTGGAGGCCTTTGCAAAGCATGGCCAATCCTCACAATTCCTCTTCCACAGCTACTCCTGGTGCTGTCTTAGCTCAGTGTCTATTATACAAAATTCTGTGGAGTTCTGGGAGAAAGGATATGTGCTTTGTTGATTTCCCTGAATGACTGAAATTTTTAATCCCTGTTAAGTTCAGACATGTTTTAAGTTCTCTTTCTTTTTCTTCAATTAATTGAATGAAGACTTCCTCTTCTTCATAGTAATTTACCATTTCATTTCTCTGCTTTAAAAATCAACTCTAATTAGAGAGTGCAAGTTCTTTTATCATAACGTATTCTCACCTACAACTTGAAATGAGAATGATTATGAATTGTTGTAATAAGCAATTTGTGCTTTTAAAAGAATGGAGATTACTGTTTACATCTATGTGCACTGAGTTTACCCCAAGATGCATTTGATTATTCTAATTTATTGAGCTGCTGCAGGAGGAGCGTTAACTACTTCCTGCTTCTTTGTTTATGTATTTCATATATTATGGGGCCTCTTGACTACTTAGGCAATACAATGCAGACAAAGAAATTTAAGAACCATAAATAGGGTTAAGCATATATACTTTGCCAATATTTCTAAAAAGGGGAAGTCTACCAGTTTGACATTGATCATGATACAATTTTTAGATTAACCAATGGAACAGAAAAATTGCAATAGAGGGTGTTTTACCAAAAGTAGAGAAATGAGGCAGCTTTTGAGAGGAAAGAATTGTGATGGTGATTATAAATTCTTATTTATTCATTCAGAAAATATTTATTGTGTGCTTAGTATGTCCCATACACTGTTCTAGATATCTTTTAATCTCCTTATTTTTGTCTCATCTCTCCGAACATTCTATTACATCTCTGCCTGCTCCTTAACTATTGGGACTCTTCAGAATTCCAGATTCAGTCCTCAGCCTGCCACTCATTTTACCATTTCATCGTGAGAAGCCTCATCTTCATCTCTGACTTTCCTATCTCTTTCTCCAACCTAGACATCCCTTACAGATTTCTTATCTGTATTTCCAGAAGCCTTTTGATACCTCCATTTGAACATTCCACATGTACTGCAATCTCGACAGGTCCAAATTGGAATTTATTATCTTCCTCTCCCTATGTTCTTCTCCTTTAGAGTCTCTGAAAATTTCCCCATGCCTCATGCTAGAGTCATCTTTGGGTCTCCTTGGGCCTTCAATCCACATATCCAACTGGTCCAAGTTCGTAAATACTGCAGTTCAAAGATACTTCACCTTGAATCTGTCCTCTCATTTCTCTTCCCACTGCCCACTGCCCGAGTTCAGGCCACTGTGATTTCTTTCCTGGACATCTGCAACAGTTTTACAACTGTCATCATTCTCTCCCTGAGGCTAACCTATTCCCTCACTCTCACCTGGTTTGTCCTTCAAAAGTGCCTTCTGGTTGTACACTGCCTTGCTTAAGGATGTTTAATAGTTCCTCTACATAGACATGCTAGAGTCCAAATCCCATAGGTTCCTGTTCAGGCCCAACTATACCTGACTATTTTGGTATGTTTTTGGATATTCTGTGGAAGTTTTTTGGGTGATGAGGTACAAACACAGATAGCCAGCCAGCCAGGATTGCATGAAAGGACAGCTTTGTTGGATCAAAGACCCTAGATGGGGAGTGGTAGGGTTGGGGATGAGGTGGTAGAAGGGTCTGGAGCTTACCTAACCTAGGATCTTGCAAAAGGGTCCCTGGAAGGGTGGGTGGGACACCTGTGGGTTGGGCCTCTTTCCTTTATTGTGTCCCAGAGGGGCTTGCTCACAGATACTAGGGATTGGAAGTTTCAAACTATATGGTGTGAAAAGAAGAAGAGGCAAGGGCCATTTGGAGGAGCTCAGGGTGGTTCTAATCACCAAAGCCATTTGCAGGTATAGGCCTTGCTGGTTGTGGTTACACTCAGGGCAGGGCTGACTGGAGTAGTTGCTCAAAGGAACCTTATGACTAAGTCAGGCAAGATGAAGAGGCACCAAATATAATTTATTTTATGCCACTACATGGTGTTATTGAAAAAGCCATCAATTTTCACACTGCAATGTCCTTGCTCATGCAATCATGTTCTGTTGCTATGTATTACCTTTATCCCCCATCCTTTTGCTTTTTGTCCCTTCGTCTTTCAAAGCCCACCTCCAATGTCTTCTCTTTTATTTTTTTCCTCTCATTGATGCAGTTTCTACATATCACTTACCTTTGTATATTATAACTGTTGATGAATAGTTGTCTGTCCTTTGCCTAGGGTTTTATTGTTGATTGGCTTTGTGTTAAGGTTCTTCTTTGATACTTGATACAACTTATTCTAGACCTTTAGAATTGCCTGCGTTTAACTGATCAGATTTTTTCAGCTCTTCTTTCTCTGACTCTTGCCCTGGGTATGTGATACAATTTTTAAGATTGCACTATTTGTGCAATTGTTCTACCCTCAGGAGAAAGCTTCCTTTCCTCTGTTCCTTCTCTGGGAATCTTGATCTGTTCTGTTTATTTTTGTTTTGCCTCTATAAATTTTTTTACCCTCCTTTTTTGCCTCTAGCTGCTTTTGCCTGCAAGGTAAATTCTGGAAAGAGGGTCACTCTGGAGAGGCCTTTCCCAAGACAGTATTTCCCAGCCACAACAAGGGCTGCTTTGGAGGAGGAGTGAGTCCTAGAGCTCCCTACTTCATCATCTGGAATGCTCTTGTTTTTGTCTTGGTCCTCATGGTCACAGAGTGGCTCTGTCTGATATTGGTGTCCTTGAAATTGTTTATGTTTAACTGGAGAACACCAAGGTCTGGCTGCAAGTGCCAGGCCAGCTCCCAGAAGCACCAGAGTCAATTGACAGGGCCAGGTAAGCTTTTAGCTGCCAGGGCCCACTTTTCCCTTTTCTCAGTTCCTCTTTTTGACCAAAGGAAAAGGAAGACATGCTGTGGGACATTTATCTATGATATCCACATTTTCTCCACTGCCACAATTGTGGTGATCAAAGTCAGGAACATGTCCAGGGAACACAGTCTACTGTCAGACTAGGGTCAATCCTCCATTTCCTTCTATTGGAGGGTGAGTTCTTGAATCATTTGATGTGATCATGACTGTGACCGTGACAAGGTATGTCAGCCAATTGCAACACAGGCAATTGCCAAAAACTAATGGCGTTAATTGTTCTGGTCTTGGAGCTGGGGACTTAAATTATAAAACCTGAGCAATGAAAGCATGTCCTAGAGTCCAGCTGTGTCTGGTTCTGTTCTGTTCTGTTTTCCCTTTGACATAGGTTGCTTTACTTGCCTTGTAGTATACAAGCAAGGCAAAGAAGTATTTAGTATAGTTGACTAAGAGGAAATGGGTAACTATTGAGTTGTTCATGAAAACTCCAGGTAATAAATTTAAATTTAAACTTGTTTGTGGGTTTCCAGAGCAGAAGTTCTGTCATTTATGATGCTTGATAGGATCAGGGACAATTTTGGACTAACTTTTCCAGTTTCAATCCCTTCTATGGGAAATTGTTAGTGATATGGTAGGCATGGAGATAGAGTTAGTTAAAAGGGGGAGAGTTTTAGCTCCTAGAGTTCTCCCAAGTAGTCTGTGATGCCTCTTTTCTGAGGTTTCTAAGTAAAAATATTTGGGGGAGGGGGGAACAATCCACTGGAGTCATGGCAGTTTTACGTATCTGAAAGTCTCTAACAACTCTAATGAGCACACAGGATAAGCTAGTGTGTAGCAAGTGGGTGTAAGTTTGATGTTTATACAAGAAGTGGGGCACAGACTATAGTGGGAGTAAGAATACCATTTAACACAATAGGAGTGAGCCATTTCCTTTTCTTAAAGGTGCAATATTTCTTGAGTAGACTTAAGCAGTTCCTTCAAAACAGGCTGAGCGTCTCTGAAGAGAATAAGCCAACTATTACACCTCCAATATATGCTTCTATTCCTGATGTGCTAGGTTTTGTTGCTAGGACTGTAATGATTTCAACATTAGTATTTTGTTGACATGATTTCAAGGTCCAATTTTTATAAAATGGAAGGGATCAGATTAAATGACATGAGAGAAACTTCAGTATTGGAAGAGACCTTCACAAGGGGATCTACCAGCTGAAATGTTTAAAAGAACAATGAATAAATTGTGTCAATAATAATTTAAATTCAGAACAGTATCTATGTATTTAGAAAAACATGCCAGAGAGTTTTGTTTTTGCTTTAGATGGCAGAAGGCCAGAGGAAGTCAAAAGTAACAAGATGAAGATAAGGGAAATATTATTGAGGATTTTTGTAGTTAACAAAAGTTGTCAATGTATAACAGATAACATTAGAGGTAGAGTAAAGGGTAAGAAAAGGGGTGCCTTGGGGAGAAGCTGTCTAATTTTGGATGGGAGGTGTTTACTTTTGCAGTTAATGTTTATAGAAAATTCCTATGAATCCCCCATTTAAGATCCCTCAATGGAATGGATATCAGGAGGAAGTGATGCATGTCTTTAAGTTCATAAATATTACCCCAATGATTAACACTTCCAGCTTTACTATTAACAGTACTTGACAATTTCCTATACATTAAAGTTCAAGGGCAATGTTTCTCTGATGCCTTTTTCAGAAGATCAAATCTCTGTTTCAGATCATACAGAGACTGTTTCTGTGGCTGTTTCAGAAATGCAGTTCATAATCTGCTGGTGACAAAGCTCGAGGAATCGTGAGTCCACTGCATTGGTTAGTTATATCAGCTTGAAAGAGGGGGGAGTCTAGCACTGAAAGTAATGCTTAAAGGCATGAGTTAGCCTTTTATTAACTCAGGAGGTAACTTACAGGTCCTAGAGAGAATTTATCTTACTCCCATTGAGGCTAATGACAGGGCTTTAGGTCTTGAAAGTTCAGTATATTGTTTAATATCATATACATTTATATATTTATAAATTATGTACATATGATTTATCATGTGAATAAACTGTAGCAAGTTCTAAAAACAGAAAATAACATCTATCAACTTGCATTCAAGTTGCATACAATATCTACAGAAATATCATCTATTTCTGTAGATATAGTGCCTGTATAATTAACCATTTATATTAATTATTATTTTTAACTAATCGGTTTTTTTCTCCAGACACAAGAGAAAACCAGAAGACAGAAAATCAAGAATTGTTTAGCTAGTTTTTACATGAGCACTTATTTAAGGAAGTAAAAATAAACATTTGTAATATAATCCCCAAATATTTGCATATCTGTTGACCTATTGCCATTTTAAAAAATAAGAGTAAATTAAAATTATGCTTAGCTAACTGGTGTTTGTATCTGTCTCTTATTTAGAAATTTTGCAGGCTTCCAAAAATTATTTAGTAATTAACTTAATCATTTGTCTAAGGTTTTAAATTTAGTTAAGTATCTGGAAATTTCTGATTTTGATTAACACATTAAATCATATAATTTGTAGCACTGTAAGAATTTCATAAAATTAAACCTTTAAAAATTTATTTATTGTCATTCCAGTTAGTTGAATGCAATTTTATACATATAATTTTTCATTCTAAACAAGTTCTGGAAACAATGGCAACTTGGCCCATAAAACTAATGCAGAATATTTGGGAAGGTTAATTCATGAGAAATTTAATGTGCTGACATTATTCTTATATATTAAACTAATTTGTATAATCTTTGATTCATGCTAAAACACTTCTTTTATTTTGGAGCTAAAGCTTTTTCTTCCTGTCTTGTAACTGTAGTAACAAAGGTTATTATGTAAATATATTTTTCAGTGTACACAAAGAAAAACACAACATAATTTATTTTTACTTTCTTTTGGACATTTTTGGCTGTTCATCTGGTCTACGTGTTCCCGAGTGGGCACATAAAAATGGAATGTTTTTTTTTTCATCAATTAATCTTTAATGTTTCCTGAGAGAGGGAAAAAAAGAGGAAGAGGAATGGAAAAAATGAGAGGGCAACAACTTCATAAAAATATGAAATTATCACTGTAAAAAGCAATTATATTACCTCTGTAAGAAGAGGGAAGAAAGTTTAGATGTAGGAAAACAGAGTTAGACATAAACACATATAGTGCCATTACAGCTGATCTAGACACAACTTGGTTCTTATGATTTTATCAATCCTTACCATTACAAAGGCAATAGTTATTAATTCCCGAAGTAAAAAACAAATAAAACAAAACAAAAAGCAAACAGAGGAGGCTATGTCTACTCTGTAAGCAAAATATTTTCTCTTTTAGACAAATAAGAACATCCTCATGAGGGTTCCTTCATTTTTTTTTTTTTTTTGTCCCACACTAATCTCAAATTAATAGTCTTCTTCATGTCAAAAACTCCCTAAGGTGGCCACAGAAACTCCCAATAACAGGCTATTTTGTGGCTTGTTAGAGAGCTAAGTATTTGGTTAGCGCTGTCAGGGGAAAACATGGAGGAAGCAGGTGTTAGGCCTGGAAGAAGCACAGCTCTGCATTGCAAAGACCCCTTCTGAACCATTACAGTTTGGATGGCACCATCAGAACTGTAACAGTTTGGAAGGATCATGCAGTGTAACTTCTTGTCTACAGATTTGGCCAAGGGCCAATCATCACTATTCAGGGGCCAGACAAAACCTTCTGATTCTAGACAGAAGAAACTAAGTAAGCAGTTCTCAGGGACACAAAGCCAAGAGCAAAGAAAAAGTCCTTAAAAGCTTTTGAGATGGTGATCCAAGACAGAGTCTGCCCATGAGTCACTCATCCAAGGAAACCTGAAATCCTCAGACCCTGGGGCTGGCTCAAGGATCGATGTTTTGGGCCGGTGCCCATCTTCTCCCTGAACACCATTGCTCTTACAGACAAAAAAATACAGAAGACACTAGACAAGCAATCAGACCGTGGGAATAGGTGTTTGAAGGCTGGAAAATAACGTTACCAGGGAATACTAGGAATCGCATCAGATAGCAAAAACGACGACTAAAAGTCCCAAAGAAACTTATTCCTAAAGAAACCAAATAAACTCATTGTTGAAAGGCTTGGACAAATATCAGAACTCAATTTAGTGTGAACTGATCCGTAAACCAAGGCAGGGTGGCACTTTGAGCAGGTGGAGACACAAAGTGTCTTACACATGTACATTATGGCCGAGTTGAGGGTCCCAGCCCAAGACAGTGGGGGTTTCAGCTGACTTTGAGCGGGACATCCACTTCTGTCAACACTCTCTAGTCAAAGACCAACAGGAACACCCTTGTAGTTGAATAAGTTGGGTTTATCACTCATTGCAATAAGTAAGAAGGCATACTCTGAGAAAGAGTGGGGTAGAAGGGACTAATTACTGGATTTGGGCTTGTGTTGAGTGCTTCTGGGAGAGTGTTCAAGGATGGGGGGTTTGTTCTGGAATGGGCGCTGAGCAGAGATAATTCTATGATGGGCTATCTTAATAAATCTCATCTAGCAGGAGGGAAGAAAAGACCAAGTTTGATGCTGTAATTGCTAAAGAAGCATTGTTCTCAGTAGCTATGATAGGGGGAGGTTTCTTCATTCTTGTGGTTTGAACAATTTTCATGCTTTTTCTGTGTTCACACATGATTACGGATTGCTCTTGTTTTCATCTTGGTCCATCATGGTCACAGAGGGGCTCTGTCTGATATTGGTCTTCGGTGAAGTAGTCTATGTTTAACTGGAGAACACCAAGGCCTAGCTGCAAGCTCCAGGCAGCTCCTCCTACCAATGCCAGAACCTAATTTATGGTGCCAGGCAAGCTTTCAGCTGTCAGGGCCTGCTTTCCTCTTTATTCCTACTCATCTCTAACATCTATACTAGTGCAATTAAAAACAAAACAAATCAAGGGAGGTGGGTGGGGTCTTTAGTTGAATTAAATCATTTATAAAGTTCCTGAAGGAAAATTAGTTTAGAACAGGGGTGAGCCAACTTTTCTTGTAAAGGGCCATATCATAAATATTTTAGGCTTTGTTGGCTGCATGGGTTCTCTCACTAATATTCAGCTCTACTATCGTAACAAGAAAGCAGCCATAGACAATGCTTAAATGAGTGGTTGTGGCAGTGTTCCAATAATATTTTATTTATAAGATGGAAGATGGGCTGCATTTGGCTGTAGTTTGCTGACCCCAGTTGAGAACATGTTGCCTAGCCACAACGACCTCAACAGATGGACTAGATGGGCAGCTCTCTTTTTTGTATGATAGGACGGTTATCAAAAGCACCTCTTGGCAGGTCTCCCCCAATCTCCACCCATTCCAAATCCTGCCCCTACCCCAAACTGCCTGAGATTCCTATAATGGAACTCATGCTTTTGGGTAAAAGCAAGAAACCCAAATATCCTAAAAAGCCAAACGGCTAGCTGGATGGGATCTTGCATTATGTACTTATTACCAATGAACAATTTAAGAGGAGCAATATTAGAGGATTTGTCTAGGAGAGAAAAAAGATAAAAGGCCTCCTGGAGTAAGCAGGGCTAATCAGGCTTGCAGGTGGGTGCAGCCTGGGGGCACAGACGTAGGGATTTCTGCACATTCAAAACTGGCCTCCCAGGGAAGGCAAGCACCCAGAGAAGACCTGTGCAAGAGCTTTTTAAAAATGTCAAATCCCAGGCAAGTTTTTTTCCCCCCTGCAAACCTGGACAAGTTGCTTTTTATGGATTATAATAGCTGGGAAATCCACTGTGCCTCCTTCTGCAATTTGGTCTTCAGAAAGCTCAGCCAGGTTATTTGTCCCCTCATCTATACCTCCTGTTCTAATTTATATTTTGCCTCTTTATTTTACTATTCTATTATACGTTTTGCTTCAAATTTTATATGGAACAAGATGTCCATTAAAAAAACCAACAGACCGATTAATATTTTTATAAGAATTGCCTCATCTTCACATATGCAAAATGCTAAATAATGTAAAGTGATAGATAATAAGGGTGTGCTGAGCAAAGATGTTATAACCATTTAAAAATGGAATTGGACTACGATGACTTATTCTGGAAAACAGCTTACTATAAAGAACTACCCTGCAACAAAATACTTAAATAAGGATGCTGCCTTGTTTACCTAAGGCAAGAACTGATCCCCAAATTCCCATTCTTTGTCTCATAAATGATGAGCTAAACTGCTTGTCCTCATTGATTAACTGGAACAAAATGCTTGTTAACCAAACTTTGGTTAAGCTTTTTGCCTTCTTCCAGGTTCCTAAACTTTAGCCAACCCTCAATCCAAGGCAGCATACAGCTTCTTTTTAAAGGAACCTCTCAGAAAGTAGGCTGCTTCAGCATTGTAAGAAAGGAATAAGTTTCGTTTTCACATAGAGACAGCATGGAATAAGGGAAATGGAGGCAAAACCAGTTTAAACAAGCCCCAGACAAAGAGAAGAGAGAATCTGCCTGATGTAAAGAGACATGAGGTAGTATCAGAGGTGGGAACTCACAGCATAAAATAAAATAAAATAAAAATTTGGGGGGGGATTGGCTAATCAGTTCAAAATCTCAATAATGAGCTAGTTGGCTCTCTGGGATTGGCTGTACAAATTAAAATCTCAAAAGATGAATTAGTTAGTGTTCTCGGATAGGCTGTAACCTCTGTAGTACCCAGTCAATGGGGAAACAGGGGAGGGACTTGCGAATTAGGAGTAGGAGATTTAAAGATCGCCATTCTCTTCCTCTGGGGCGCCAGCCTTCCGCGTGTTTGGCTGGACGCCCCATCTTGCAAGATTGTAAATAAATTCTTTTCTCCTCCAGAACCGAGAGAGCGTTTATTCCCTTACAGGTACCGCTTTATTTCCGACAACTTGGGGGCTCGTCCGGGATCCAAAGCTTCGGAGGGGGACCCCCGAGGTGGACAAAGGGAAGGCGCGCCCCGCTGATTGAGCGGTCTCGGACTCCGCCATTGGGGGCCCATCTCCGACAGCTAAAGGGCCCGAGACCAGATGCTTGGATCTGCCGGTTGTGGATGAGAAAAGGGGGAAAGGGCTTGCCTCTGTTTGACCAGGCAACTCCGTGCACGGACCAAGGTAAGGAAAGTAATATATTGCCTTGGTGGTCGGGAATTCCTGATGAGTCTGGAGCTGCTTGTGTGTGACTGAGACGTGCGACATACTGCACGAAGCGAGTGAGGAGTCTCAATCTGCGGTTCCCTTCTCCCGCGAGGGAAAGGGCCAGAGACAGACGAAGCAAAAGGAACTGAGAGAAAGAAGCCCAGACAAGACTCAGGATGGGAAATAGAGGCAGTTGGCCGGCCAGGGAAGAAGAAAAGGGGGCACCTATAGAGTCCCTCGGGGACATCCCTCCAGATAGCTCACTAGGTAGGACGTTAAAATATTGGACCGATAGCGATCGGACCAAGGGAAAGGACAAAAAGAAAATGATTAAATACTGTTGTTACATTTGGACTGAAGAAAGCATTTCACCGCCAGACGTATTCTGGCCAAAGTATGGGTCAGAGGAGGACTGGCTCTGTGCCAACCTTGTAATTTATGTTAATGAGAAGAAACCCTTTTCTAAGGAGGAGTCTGATTATGCCACGTGCTGGCTAAAGAACAAAAAAACTCCCCTTTACCCTGTGAAAGATAAAAACCCAAACTTGGAAGATGAGTTGGTAGAATCTAAACCCTGGGACCCCTTATTAAGCCTTCCTCCTCCCTACTATTCCCCTCCTCCCCCAGGGCAGAGATTGTTAGAGTCTGAGGACCTAATAAGGTCCGCACAGGTTCCAGGGGAATCAGGAGGCCCATCGGCGCCAACTGCCCCACCAGATATGACCCATCAATGGTTGAGGAAAGAATTAACACAGTGCAAAAAGGATGTACAGAATTTTCCATTTCCAAAAACTCTTGAAGGAAAGAGAGTAAGGGAACATCACCCCGTTAAATCCCTTTACCCCTTGAGGGAGGTGCCTATGGGGCCAAAGGAAGTCGGGTATGTAAATGCCCCATTAATGAGTGCAGAAGTAAGAAATTTTAAGAAGGAGATGAAATTGCTAATAGAGGACCCAATGGGGCTGGCTGAGCAGATAGATCAGTTCCTAGGCTCTAGCCTATACACGTGGTCTGAACTTATGTCCATATTAAACATCCTCTTTACAAAAGAGGAGAGAGGAATGATAAGAGGGGCTGCTATGAAAGAATGGGAAAGGCAACACCCGCCAGGGCAAGGGGTGATGGTAGCAGAGCAAAAATTTCCAAATACTGACCCTGATTGGGATAATAATGATAAAGAGGATAGGGTACAAATGAAGGATCTCAGAGACCTCATTGTAGAGGGAATAAAATTGGCAGTACCCAAATCTCAAAATTTGGATAAGGCCTTTGAGGTAAATCAAGAGAAAGATGAGTCTCCCTCTGCTTATCTACAAAGATTGAGAGAACAAGTAAGGAAATATTCAGGTATGGATCCTGAAGACCCTGTAGCCCAGGGAATGTTAAAGGTCAGCTATGTGAAGGGATCTTGGCCTGATATTCAGAAAAAGATTCAGAAAATAGATGGATGGATGAATAAGCCATTGGAGGAGTTATTAAGGGAAGCACAGAAAGTATTTGTAAGAAGGGAGGACGAAAAACAAAAGCAGCAGGCTAAAGTCATGATAGCCACTGCTGACCACTTGGTCAAGAAAAGATTAGAAACAGGAAATGGGGGATGCAGACAGAGGCGAGATAGGGGAGGGGGCTGGGCTGATTTAAAAAAAGGAGCAAGGAAAATGCAGAACTCTGCAGGGTGTTATCATTGTGAAAAGCCTGGCCATTTCAAAAGGGAGTGCCCAGACTTACAGAAGGAGGGTCGAGTTATACCGCTAATGAATTTTGAAGACTAGGAGAGTCAGAGGCTCCTCATCTCAGAAGCCCACCGGGAGCCTTTAGTAAATTTAAAGGTGGGCCCATATCAAGAGGAAATTACATTCTTGGTAGACACTGGAGCAGCTTGCTCCTCTGTAAATCATCTTCCAAAGGGGGCCAGGCTCTCTGGCAGTTCCCTCACCGTCACAGGGGTAAAAGGGGAGGGATTTAAAGTTCCCATTCTTGAACCTACTAACATTTGTTGGGAAAATAATCAAATCATAGCTCCCTTGTTGCACATCCCAGAAGCTGGGAGTAATTTATTAGGAAGAGACCTAATAATACCTATGGGACTGGATTTAGAGGTAAGGAATGGACGGATTGAGGTTTTGGCCCTGCTCACTGAAGAAGATGAAAGAGACATTAAGGAGGAGGTATGGGTAAAAGAAGGAAACAGGGGAGGGTTGCAAATTCCCCCAATTAAAATCAAGTTAAAAAAGGAAGGGGAGGTCGTGTGCCAGAAACAATGTCCTATTCCTCTTAAAGGAAGACAGGGACTCCAACCCATCATTGAGGGTCTCCTTTGGGATGGACTCTTGGAAACCTGTATGTCCTCTTTTAATACTCCCATTCTCCCCATTCAGAAACCAGATGGTAGCTGGAGAATGGTGCAGGATCTAAGGGCCATTAATAAAATTGTCCAGGTTCGACACCCTGTAGTTCCTAATCCTTACACTCTCCTGAGTAAAATTCCCTTCCATCATAAGTGGTTTAGTGTAGTAGATTTAAAGGATGCCTTCTGGGCCTGTCCCCTTGATCCAGAAAGTAGAGACCTGTTTGCCTTTGAGTGGGAAGATCCCTTCAATGGGCCAAAGCAGCAATACAGATGGACGGTCTTACCTCAGGGTTTCACGGAGTCCCCCAATCTCTTTGGGCAAGAGTTAGAGAGGGTACTGGAAAAATTTCCAGTCCCACCTGAAATCACCCTTCTGCAATATGTAGATGATCTATTAATATCAGGTAAAGAAAGGCAAGTGGTGGCTCAAGCTACGAAAAATCTACTGAACTTTTTAGGGGAACAAGGATTAAGGGTATCTAAAAGTAAACTGCAATTTGTAGCAAGGGAAGTTAAGTACCTAGGCCACCTCATAAGTGAAGGAAAACGAAAAATCCATCCAGAAAGAATCCAGGCCATAGTAGAGTTGCCTCTTCCTCAAACAAAAAGAGAGCTAAGAAAATTCCTGGGATTGGTAGGGTACTGTAGATTGTGGATAGATTCTTTTGCATCTCGAACTAAAGAGCTATACCAAAAATTACTAGAGGAAGAGCCTGACAAGATAGAATGGGAGGAAGTGGAAATAAAGGCATTAAATGAACTCAAGCAGGCACTGATGCAAGCTCCTGTTCTAGCACTTCCTTCCCTCGAAAAACCCTTTCACCTGTTTGTTACAGTAGATAAGGGAACAGCTTTGGGGGTCCTAACCCAAATCTGGGGAGGCCAAAGAAGGCCGGTGGCTTTCCTTTCGAAGGTTTTAGATCCAGTCTCTAGGGGGTGGCCTGGGTGTGTTCAAGCCATTGCAGCAACTGCCCTTTTAGTAGAAGAAAGCAGGAAATTAACCTTTGGAGGGGCATTAGTAGTTAGTACTCCTCATCAAGTGAGAACTATTCTGTCTCAAAGGGCAGGGAAATGGTTAACTGATTCTCGAATCTTAAAATATGAAGCAATCCTAATGGAAAAAGATGATTTGGTCTTAACAACAGATCATAGCCTAAACCCGGCCTCCTTCCTCTGGAAGGGGCCTGAGCAAGTAGAGACCCCTGAGCATGACTGTTTAGACCTAATTGAATACCAAACTCGAGTCCGACCTGACCTAAGGGATCTTCCCCTGCACTCGGGGGAAAGACTGTTCATAGATGGATCCTCCAAAGTCCTAGAAGGAGAAAGGCACAATGGCTATGCAGTTGTGGATGGGATAACTTGTGAAGTAAAAGAAGCTAGCCGATTGCCCAATAAGTGGTCAGCTCAAACTTGTAAATTGTATGCACTAAATCAAGCCCTCAAATTATTAGAAGGAAAGGATGGTACAATATACACTGACTCTAAGTATGCCTTTGGGGTAGTCCACACCTTTGGAAAGATCTGGGAAGAAAGGGGATTAATCAATAGCAAAGGAAAAGAACTGGTTCATGGGGAATTGGTGAAACAAGTATTAACCAATCTACTCTTACCTAGAGAAATATCAGTGGTGCATATAAATGGACACCAGAAGGGACCTACTTTTGAGGCAAAAGGCAATAGGTTGGCTGATGAAAAGGCTAAGGAGGCCTCTCTCTACCCCCCTTTAAAAATAATGATCCTAATACCCTCTATCCCTAAGGAATTTGGGGTCCCTACATTCTCTGCCAAAGAAGTAAAAGAGTTGAAACAGTTAGGAGCAACCTTAAATGATCAGGGGAAATGGTTTCTCCCAGATGGCAGACAAATGTTAAATAAACAAATAATGAGGGAGATATTAGCAGTCCTACACCAGGGGAGTCATTGGGGGGTACAAGCCATGTGTGATGTAGTACTTAGACAATTTGGATGTGTAGGCCTTTATACAGTTGCTAAACAAATCTGTGAGCAGTGCATAATTTGTCAAAAAATTAATAAAAAGGTTTTAAGAAAACAGGTACAAGGGGGAAGAGAGCCGGGCCTGAAACCATTCCAGAGCATTCAAGTTGATTATACTGAAATGCCACCAATCGGTCGTTTAAAATATATTTTGGTAATTGTTGACCACCTCACTGGATGGGTGGAAGCCTACCCTCTATCCTCAGCTACAGCATTGGGAACTTCTAAAGTTATCCTTGAACAAATCATTCCCCGTTATGGGTTAGTGGAAAATATAGACTCTGATAATGGCAGTCACTTTACCTCCGTGTGTTGCAAAATGTCATGAGAAGCCTGGGTGTCACTTGGGACTTCCACACTCCCTGGCATCCACCATCCTCTGGGAGAGTGGAAAGAATGAATCAAACCATAAAGAAACATCTTTCTAAATTAGTTTTGGAAACAAAGTTACCTTGGATCAAGTGCTTACCTATAGCTCTACTAAGAATCAGGACTGCCCCTAGAAAAGAACTGGGAATTTCCCCTTATGAAATGCTTTTTGGTTTGCCTTTCCCCAGGTGGACTGGAGAGCTCCCCTCCCTAGACACAAAAGATCTTTTTCTTAAGAATTATATACTGGCCTTGTCTTCTACTTTATCATCTCTCAGGCACCGTGGACTGCTGGCTCAGACCCCGCCTCTTGAATTTGCTGCCCATCGACATCAGCCTGGCAGCTGGGTTCTGATCCAGTCGTGGAAAGAATCCAAACTTCAAACGATCTGGGAAGGACCCTATCAGGTCTTGCTGACAACTGAGACGGCAGTCCGAACGGCAGAAAGAGGCTGGACTCATTACACACGAGTGAAGGGACCGGTGCCTGAACCAGACGATAAGTATCCAGCAACTCAACCTGAATCCTGGAAAGTGACTCCTACCTCAGATCCCCTAAGGATCACTTTAAATAGGCAACAGTTGAAAGAACATACTAGGAGGGAGGAAGGGCTGGATTAAACCCTATGTTTGCATTGTGCTCTGTGTATAGCTTAATGATGAAATTGCTTATACTGATCATAATGTTCTATATTCAAGGAGTAACAGGTTCTGCTAAGCTGGTTATAAGTGTAGTCAAAGGCTTAAAGTCTCAAACTGTACAATTTGATGTTTGTCAAGTAATGAGCTGTAAAAATCTAAAACGTCAGCAACAACTGAGTGAGGAATATAAGCATTTATGTAAGCAGACTGTTCAAATAGAAAGCAAGATTGTTGGGGGGCAAACATTTGAGAGTATAACTTATGAGACACCTAACCCCTGTTATTCTTGGAACACTGCTTGGTGGACCACACAGTATGAGGGATGGGTCTTACCCAGGTTGGAGGAAAAACCATTAAGGGAAACTTGGCTGGAATTTAACTCTCCAGTTCAAATTGACCCCAAGGTCATTAGAACACTTAAGACCAAAGACTTAAAGCAAACCACAGAAATAGAGACAGGTTATGGAAATACAAATGCCTGGGTAGAATGGGGCAAACATACCATCCAGAGTCTAAACAGAAGTGACTGTTATGCTTGTACAACCAAACAACCCACTGTTCAGATTATGCCCTTCCCCTTGGGGATGAAAAAGCATGAAAGGGAGTTTAAATGTATAACACTCCTCTTTCAAAATGCTACTCCTGGTGAAAGTTGTAGTACGTTGTCCTCCCTTTTCCCTCCAGTCCAGAAGGGAAGTGTCAAAGCCATACCAGCGTCTCACCTTGGTCCCGGAAACCACTCTGCCTGTCTCTCCAGATGGGAAGAAGGGCTCCAGGATCTTGGTACCATGGCTCTGTGTACACAGGTGTGGAATGTGAGCAAGGATAGTACTGGCAACTTCTCCAGCCTAACTATACCCCGAGCAGACCTCTGGTGGTACTGTGGGAAGGGCATCCTCTGGCCAACACTACCTGAAAGGTGGGGAGGAACCTGTGCTCTGGTTCAATTGGCTATCTCATTTACCCTGGCATTTGAAAGTAATAAAAAAGTACCAACCCAAGGCAAAGGAGAAAAGAAAAATGTACAAAGTGTACCTAGTTCCTTCAATAAAAAAATGTTTGTAGATAGTATAGGGGTTCCCCAGAAAGTTCCTAATGAGTTTAAAGCTAAAAATCAAGTAGCTGCAGAATTTAAATCGTCCTTATTCTGGTAGGTCACCATCAATAAAAATGTCAATCATCAGCTAAAATTTATCAACTATACCAGGGATGTCATTAAAGAAATAGCAGAACAGTTAGATGCCACTAGCCGAATGGCATGGGAAAACAGAATGGCCCTAGACATGATGCTAGCTGAAAAAGGAGGCGTCTGTGCTATAGTTGGGGGAAATTGTCGCACATTCATCCCCTATAATACCGCGCCTAATGGAACTATCACCAAAGCCCTACAAGGCTTAACAGCCTTATTTCAGAAACTAGAAAAGAATTCTAGCATTAACAACCCACTCATAGAATGGTTGGAAAATTGGTTCGAGAAATGGAAAGGAATTGCAACATCTATTTTAATTTTCCTTATCATTCCAGCCAAAATGTTTATAACAGCTGGGTGCTACATAATCCCGTGTGCTCAAAGGCTAGTTCAAAAACCCATCAAAACCACTAGAATCAAAAATAAGAAAGATCCGTATGATGAGGAATGTGAAAAAGCCCTTAGCAAATTTGAAAATCTAAAATGTGAAAACTAAAAGTGTTTAAAAAAGAAAGAGGAGGGAATCTGTAAGAAAGGAATAAGTTTCGTTTTCACATAGAGACAGCATGGAATAAGGGAAATGGAGGCAAAACCAGTTTAAACAAGCCCCAGACAAAGAGAAGAGAGAATCTGCTTGATGTAAAGAGACATGAGGTAGTATCAGAGGTGGGAACTCACAGCATAAAATAAAATAAAATAAAAATTTGGGGGGGGATTGGCTAATCAGTTCAAAATCTCAATAATGAGCTAGTTGGCTCTCTGGGATTGGCTGTACAAATTAAAATCTCAAAAGATGAATTAGTTAGTGTTCTCGGATAGGCTGTAACCTCTGTAGTACCCAGTCAATGGGGAAACAGGGGAGGGACTTGCGAATTAGGAGTAGGAGATTTAAAGATCGCCATTCTCTTCCTCTGGGGCGCCAGCCTTCCGCGTGTTTGGCTGGACGCCCCATCTTGCAAGATTGTAAATAAATTCTTTTCTCCTCCAGAGCCGAGAGAGCGTTTATTCCCTTACAGGTACCGCTTTATTTCCGACAAGCATAAAACAGTCTCTGATTGAGTATCTGATCCCACCACCCTTTTATCAAACTTCCCCACACCTGCTTCTTTTTTCCTCTCCATAAAAGAAAAAAACCCGTTAGCCTATCTCTTGAGATACTTGCAAACATCATGGTTGGGGAGTTTTCCTTATGACAACAGTCCTCTCCCTCTATTTCAACAGTCCCTTTCTCCCCCTTGGAAGAATCCTTTTGAATAATGCCTCTCCTTACCAAGTGTGGATTTGTTTTTCATTTGACCATACACATGTGTGAGATCTCTGTCACCAGTGCATGTTAAATGCTATGATTGGTATTTGAGATAGCAGGGTTTCAAAAAGAGAAGATAGAAATCCCTTCCCTCAAGAGGTTTATAATCAAACTGGGAACACACACACGTACACATGAACACACATACCCCATCTTCAGTTGCATCATGACTGTGATTTGAAATCGTCTGTCTTTTTGGTGGAGTGCACTGCCGAGTCAGCCTAACTTTGCTCTTAATGAAAAAGCATTTAGCACAAAGCCTTCTGTATGGTGAGCGGTCATCAAAGAACTGTGGGTTTGGTTTCTTGAGGTAGACAACCATTGAACTGACAACTGAAGTTAGGAAATACTGACATTATGTTATTCTTCTTCCTGATATTCAGTCTTACTGTTCAAATACATTTGCCAGGAATTATTCACATCTTGCAAGACAACTTCAGGGCTTTCATCTCTATCTACCCCTGAGAAATACTAACTGAAATTTAATTAAATAAATAGAATACTGCCAACCACACAAGTTGTGTGAAAACACAGAATAAGATTGCTTTGTTCATTGAGTTCTAGCCTAGAGGGAAAACAACCCACTCACACCTTCTTATCAGTAGCAATAAATTGGCAGCCTCATCTCCATATAATTCTCTTGGGTGACTGCCATTACACATTCAGTACTTGAATGCAGGTTTCTTCCATGGAAGCAAAACTAGAGAAATAATCTGCTGCATCAGACTCAAAATGTAGTCTCTCTTTAGAGATTTAAGTGGTTCGATATATTTTGACAAATACATTAGGATAAACTGAGGCTCATGGAAAAGAAGAAAATGAATTGCATTTTTTTTTTTTTTTAATAACTACTATGGTGGAGTTTTTGCTCAGGGCTGAGAGAGTGAGACTGACAGTTTGACTGTTCTAAACTGTAGCCTGGGACCTGAGCTATCAGGGAATACCTGGGCAGATAGAGACATTGAGTGAAGCTCACCAGAATTGAACAGGTTTGTACATGGCTACCGAGGGTCTGTTAAATGGCCAAAGAAAGTATCCTAGGCATATGGCATGCTCAGCTGTCAATGTGGCAACAAATAGCATTGTAGTTTCTAGAAGTGACAGCAAAGTCACAAGAACAAAGAGGTACAGGTGCAAAGATGACAATCAGCAGGAAGCAGTTACCACCCAGATTCACCCCCAAAGTAGCAGGTTCCAGTTACTCAGAGTGTAAAAGGACAAGGCCTGAGCAGCTGAAGAAAGACGAGATATAGTAGCAGGAACCAAAGCTGAAAGCCTCATCATAGGGTGCTGTGAGTGGGGAGAGCTGGGACCGAAAAGGCAGTGAGAAGACCTACCGCTGGTAAGCACTGGGATGCCTTGATTTGGAGACCCTCCAACCCCATCATGGGGGAATGGAGGTTGTTTGCTCATGATTCTTTGCACATCATGTTTGCCCCTGGGAACTGGGCAGAGCAGAGCATTCTGATGGGGAAGCAGAGGCTTGTGCAATGAGGTAGAGACTGATATAATATAGTCATATAGCTAACGTTTTCCATGGATTTCATCTTCTATGACGACATCTTCTATGAATCCTACCCAACCTTCAACCCAACACATAGCACAGTTTTCTTATGTGAATAAGATAAGAAAACAGAATGATGGCATATTGTCCAATACCTTCAGAGTTCAAAGATGCAATCCTATGACATCTCCTATATATCTCCTTTAAAGTACATACCCTATATGGAATAGAGGTTGGTTTCTATATTTCTGGAGCATTAATTATGTCTTTTGTTCTTAAAATATAAATTAGCAAATAGCTGAACAGAGAAGGTTATTTGCTCTATACAAGTAATTGGTCTTGAAAATCAAGAACCTCAGGTTAAAAATCCAGCTTCTCTATTCTTTTTGTTATTAAGTTACCCAATCGATTAAATGAGGCAGACAAAACTGGTAGAAAAACGAAATATGACTTAGGCATTTTGTGTGGCCATAAGATGTTGGGTACATTTTGACCTACCCATAAGCTGCAAAGATGTTCTGATTAATTTATTAAGCCTATGAAATTCAGGTCAACCAGGTATCCTATATACAGTGAATATTTCTTAATGCTTTAATTTACCATTGGCAGTGAACTGCAAGGTCAATCCTGAGAGATATGCTCTTCTTCCCCATCAACCCACCACCACTCCCTGTTAAGGCAGTGCTGCTGAATGGAAAGAATTCAGATTTGGGGGTCAGGTAGCTCTGGATTTGAAAACTTGTTCTGCCTCCTCCTAACTGTTTAACTCTGGGCAGGAAATTGGATCTCTCTATATTTCAATTTCCTTTCCTTCTAAAAGTGGATTATAATAACTGTCATACAGAGTTGCTAAAAAGATTAGAAATGATATGTGTGCGAGGCTCAGCCCACGTAGTAGATGCACAGTAATGTGATTAATATTATTAGGGAAAGAAAGTAGGATGGGATAGGAAAAGAAAATAGGATCAAGCCTGGTTTAAAGCTGACTTCAGCCATCAGTACTTTGGGGAATTTAAGTTAGTTACTTCATCAAACCTCAGTCTCCTCATCTTAAAATGGAGATAACAATAGCTACCTTGCAATTTTTTTCCCCTTTAAACAATGCACCTGGCTTAATGTATATCATAGAGCAGTTACTAAATAAACGATCATTTTCATTGGTATAATTAATATTATATTAAGCTTCCCAGTGGAAACCCAAGCAGAATGTATTTATGGTGACATTGGTTAAAAAAAAAGTTTACTCTAGTTTACTGCCCTCATTTGGAATTATTTCTCTGCTTTGGTTTATTATTATTGATTAAATAAATATCACATGAAGAGCCGAAAATTACTTTTAAAAATAATGTTGAATCCAAATTGCTGACATCTATTCAGAATTGGGCTAAATAGATAAGGTTTTGATTTCTCCTTATTTGCCTAAAAAAAAAAAAAGCAGGTTGTGTTTTGGCTTCAGAAAGCGAGATCCTGCAGTTGAGACAGGATAGAGATAGTCTTTAAAAGCTAAATGAAATGAATAGTTCTGCAAAGGAAAAGAAAAAGAAATTTTTCATGAGTCCCTGGAAACCAGCAAAAAAGAGTCAGAACTGTTGTTTTCAGTAATAATCGTGATTACTTGGTTAAAATACTCTGCACGAGAAGCTTTCTATGCTTTTTGTGCCTCTACAAGGAAAATTAAAACAGAACACACAGCACTGGGGCCAATTTGTTTCCAAGGAAGTCAATTATTAATACTGTATTTAGTATTTAATGAACTAAGCCTATGTATGTGGAATGCTGCAAAGAGATCTCCATTTCAGCCGAGAACAGGTGTTGATATAAGCTTTGCCCGTATGTTTACCAGCTGATTAGTACCCATTAAAATTATAATAATCTAATAAAAATTATTTTATATCCAGTGAAAGTAGAAACTCCCCTGTGTGTTGGAAAATGATTTTATTCCCATTGCCATGGCATCAATAAGATTGAAGTGACAACAAACCTGGCACTCTAATATTCTGAATGTCTATACTCTAAATTTTTCTCTCTTAGTCTCCCTTTCTCCAAATGGCTGTACTAGGCAGTCAGGACAGTTTACTCCTCCTCATGCCCTCGAGAGATGGACAAATGGTCATCTACTTACCAACATCCTCTCTGACTATGGGAAAGGAAATCAGATTCAGAGCAAACAACCTGCTTTGTCTGACATGGAGATGCCATGAAGCTGTGGTTCTTCTTGGAAACATACAGTGCCCCAGTCGCCCCAGAAAGCCCTGACTAGTTGACTCTGAACTTTCTCTAAACTGACAGTTCTCTGGGAAATCCCTGGCTTAGGGCTAATTCTAGCTAAAATTGTGATGAAGGTGATGTCTACCTCATCCCCAGCTTCACAATTCCTACCACTTCTCTTTATGACATGCCCTACTTTCTGTCTGAATCGAGACAGACAGAAACTTTGGCTCTTCCACCAAAAGTTGAGTTCAGGAAATTTTCAGGAATTTAGTTACAACGCAGGGTAAAAATGGAAAACTAAGAGCTACTTGAATTGTAACCAGGATCAAATCCTTGTAGACTAACCAATTAAAGGTCTCCTAGAAGAAATGTGGTCATGTGACTGGTTATAGGTTACACAGGCTCTTATGTAACCACTGCCTCATTTATCTGGGAAGTGTCTGGGGCCCTAATCACTACACAATGACTTCTCCCTGAAAGTACTGATGGAAGTGTGGTGGAAAGAAAGAATTTTGGAGGTAGAATTATATCTTTTTATTGATTTATTTTAATAGCAACACAGTCACAACTGAATTTAAACTATAGAAAGGAGGGGATAGGAAAAAACAGAATATTTGGAAATAAGGATTTTGTAGAAACTGTGATGAGAAGGAAGCAGCTCAATACTAGTGGGGGAGTCTGTCCTTTGTTTATGTGTGCTGCAATTATCGAGACTGCGTACTATTTTTAAAAATTGCTTTATATTTCCAATTAACATGGGGTCAGAAAGATGTAAGGACTTGTTTTTTGTAAATAGAAACTTCCCCATTTAAAATAAAAAGTCTACCTCTAACAAACTGGGGCAGAACAGAGTTCTTTTCAAAGGAAGACTTGGGCAGACCCCAGACAAAAACAAAAAAGAGAAGACTAGTTATGGGAGAGAAGGGTCAGCGGAATTACTCCTCAGATTTTCTAGGCTGCTACAGGAAACACCCACAAAGGAAGAAGCCATACGGTCACCTGGGGCTGGAAGCAATTGCATAAGAACCCCAAGGGCTCAGACTCCTTCTCTCAGAAACTACAAGCTGTGAATCAGCTCCCATACTGTCCCCAGTCTTCCCTTGTACCAAAGGCTGCACTCCACTCACCATGCTGGAGAAAAGCATTTCTGTTATTTCCATGAAGGAGAACTTTTGGAACTTCATGAAAACTCCATGGTTCTTCTTCACCATGACTGTGAAAGCCTCTTGTTCTAGCCAGTGGTCTTGAAAATTGGAGACTTGGATTGGGAACCAAAAGATATAAATACAAGACTGTACCATTGGCCACTTTTGGAAAAGTACACTTTAGAAAGTGTTATTAATGGCTCTCCCTTATTCATATTTCTTTAGCCCAGAGGTCAGTATGCTGGTAATGAGTTAGCAAAATGAACCAGAAGCTCTGCCTGGCCTCAGGATAGCAGCTCAAGGAAGATCAGAGGGACAACTGAAGTGAATTACCATAGCAGGAACTATAATATAATATTTGATCCTATCTTTTCAACACCCAGCCAATTCAAGTCTGAGTTTGTATCTGTAATTTCTGATTTATCTGGCAAATTCATGCAAATAAGCGTTCATGGGGTCTGCCTATTCTTGTTATCTCACCAATATATCTGGGTAAAAATACAATTACAATGGAATGCCAATAGTAAGCAAGAAGCCCCAAAATCTCATTATAATGATATAATTTGCTTTCAGGAAAATGTAGGGACAGGATTAGGATTTGGTATATACAGACTGAGCTTGGGGTACTAATTTGAACAAGTGCTTTATGGATAACATATGGAAAGGAATAAGGAGGGGCTTTTACCAAGTCCCCAGGACTTGCTGGAATATTGACTTAACTCTCCATGAAAGGCTGGAGGGCAGGGTCAGGAGCGGGGGCCATCTCTCCACATTGCAAAAGCTCACCTTGAGCCAAGGGTGAGCCAGTAGACCTGTGCTTTTGCTCAGAGGAAAGTAAGAGACCAGACTGAGTTGCTATGAGAACAACATTGTAGAGCACAGTTGGTTTTATCTGCTGCTGGCCCTTTATACAAGGTCAGCCCACCCACTGACTATACTATGGTGGGCTCACAAAGGCATATATAACCATGAACCTTAGGAAGCCAAGCGATTGCTCAAAGACCCACTCCCCCACCCCACCCCCCCACTCCTCATCTTTGTCCCTGCCCCAACTGCTTCTCCTTTGCTGCCATGATCCAGGACCCAGACTGCTAGCTCAGACTTACTACTGGTTTCAGGATCCCTCAGTCTTGGCGATATGTGGGCATCACTGCTGATTTCTTAGACCTTGACACTCCCGCCTAACTTTTGATATTGTTCAATTCTTCCATAGTGGGATCCTTTTGTAATTGTAGGTAAGCTCACTCTACTCCAGCCTCAGACCCCAGCCACTCCTGGTGAAGGAGATGTGGACAGATGTGGCATAGATTTGTCCTTCTAGTTTAACCACAAGGCTTCAGGCGAGTCCTGGGGACACGTTTTATAACACTATGTTTACTGTCAATGTTGAGTATGGTACCTACCATGATTTGGCTTCCAAAGGGAATGGAAGAGCCGTGGGCTCTCCAGGAACCAAAAGCACCTCTTAAAGGCAGGGACAATCTCTTCTTTGACCCTGGCACACAAGTGGAGCTGTCACTGGAATTAGCAGACAGGATTTCACGAAGGTGAGTTTTTTGTTAGAAGGGTCAGGCTGTTGTCACCCTCCGAATGAAACTTAGAAGTCAGCTGTCCCCTCAACCAGACTCCTTGGTGCAAGACTTTGTGGCTCTATGCAATTGCCGTAAAGAATTCACTGGCCCATAAATCGATAGTGAGCAACGTGGAATTTTTTGGAGATTTTATCAGAAAGATGTAAGAAGGGTCTTACATTAAACCATCTAACAGTAAACCATTTAAAAATGCTCATTGAGCATTTTTATTCTCCAAAATTTCGTCTTCCTTACTAGTGTCCACAGGAGTTTCCTTCTCTGTTCTTCCATGACAGCACCCAGACTCCTTCTCCTGAGCTCCCAGCCTCCCCCATTTATAAACAATGGCAACAAAACCTTTCTGTATTAAACTAGAATAAAATTCTTAAGAAGGGGACTTCATATATATGATGCCATTCACTCCTCTTTACAACCCTGTGAGGTATGCATTATTCTCTATAGGTTATAGATGAGAAGACTGCGGTCCAGAAATCTTTAAAGTTACTCTGCAAAAAGAGGAGAAACGAAATCTCAGATCATAGGATCCAAGTCAGGGTTATTCCTCTGTCCCACAGGGAGTGAAGCACTCTTAGCTACCTAATATCTAAGGGGAGGAAAGAGATTGTTGATCTTTCATTACAATCCTTATCACAGAAAGACAATAAATTTTTACTAGAGTTAGTTTTGAAGCCTTGATTTAGAATGATTATCAGAGTTCCTGGAAAGGGTGTAACTGAAGGAAGTAACCAAGCCAAAGGAAATCAGGGACTCTTGGTTAAGAAAGAAAAATGAAAATTCCCAACACAGGGCATTTTTCCACAACTTGCTTATTTTGTTCAACTCATTTTGTCAGCAGGGGTTCTCTTTGACTGTGAAACACAGGAAGGAGAAAATCTTTTCTTAACAATAATATGCACATGCCACGGAAGAGATGAAGCAGAAGATTAAGCACGAAACTCAGCTATTTTATTGCCCTAAGGCATTATTCATTTTCTTGACACATTATGTTTTTAATTAAAATTGCATGTGAGTTAATTAAAATGTTCACTCGGGCACTTTTTCCCTCTTCTTGCATGGGTTCCTTGTTACTCTTTTAGCTCTTTGGAAAAACTCAGTTTCATTTTAACTCTGCTACCTTTATCAGCTGCAACTATAGGAGTGTGTATACTCACCAACTATTTTAACTAAAAAAAAAATCTAATAAAAAAAAATTCATCCTTAAGGGATCAGTCAAAAGTAAACTGGCCAGTGCCAAATTATTCTGGTTCTTGCATTTTTCCCTGGCTATTTAACCTAAAACTTCTGAAATTGGCATTGATTGAAAGTGTATTAAAAAGGGACTCTGCATTTTCCTGTAATACACGTTTGAGGGTGTTGACCCCATCTGCAGCCTCTTGTTCTGGAAAGTCTCCTTGCTTCTGGCACCCACTCCTCCCTCTAGACACCCCTCCCTGATTACGGCAGACTGCAGTCTTTCGTAGATATCTATCTGGTCCACCCAATATCAATTGGCAGGCTTGTAACTGCAAGAGATAGTGTCCATTTTGAAAATGTTAATACAAAGACAGAGAGACTTCAGTTGCTGGTGAAGTCAGATCTGTGAGTACAAGCAGGCCTGGGACTGGATGCAAGGTTGGTCCATTTGCAAGCAGGGGAAGTTTGTTGAAAGGAGGAACAGATGGGAGTGACCACATGGCCTGTGAGATAAGACAGAAACTTTGGTTTCCAGTGTCTTCCCTATTCCACCTCCCATGAGGCCGGCTGAGTCCTTACTGGATCTTGGGATGGCCTATTGTTTCTTTACAATAAACACCTTTTTTCCAGAATTAGCTAAAATTAATTTTGGATACTTGAAAACAATGATGGCTACTAAAATACCCTGACCAGCCCTGCTAGAGATAATATTAAAAAGCAAAATCATACAATGAGCAGAAAGACACTAATGCCTGCAATTCAAGGGCATACAGGCTGAAGCTGTGTGGGCAAAGTGGAATCCAAGGCTCCTTACTCTCCCACATCATCAATTTGCCCTTTTTTCTGGAGCTTTCTCATCAGCATGGCATCATGCTGTTACTTTTTCCATCTTGCCTTACTTTGCTAGAACTGCTGCAACAAAGTACCACAAACTGCATGGCTTGAAAACAACAGAAATGCATTGTCTTACAGTTCTGGAGGCTAAGAGTCTGAAATCAGGACGTCAGCAGGGTTGTGCTTCAATCCAGGTCCATGGGGGAGAATCTGTTCCATATCTCTTTTAGCTTTTAGGTGCTCTGTTGGCAATCTATGGAGTTCCCCACCTCATACCTCACATGGAGTTCTCCGCTCTGTCTTTCTCTGTCTCTGTGTCTGTGTCCAGATTTCTTCTTGTAACGACATCCTCATATACTTGACCAATTGGCAGCATTTAGCAAAACTGAGCACTTCTTCTTCCATGATATACTTTCAGCATGTGGCTTCCAGGATACCATACACTTAAGTTTTGCTATCTTATTAGCTCCTTCTTCTCAGTTTCCTTTGCTCCTTCTTCTTATTCTCCCTATCATCTTAATATTACGGTGCCCATAATATTATGGAGTTTTTGTTCTCCTCATTTCCTATACAGTCTGCCCCAGGCAATATTATCCAATCTTATGGCTTCGAATGTAATTTCTATGCCAATGACTCCCAATTTCATAGCTCCAGAGCAGACATCTGTTCTGAGATCTAGACTTCCGTATTCATCTGCCTTCATTTGGAAGTCCATTAGGAATTCAATAGTTCAGTCTCAAACTGATACTGAACTTCCTGTCACCAATCTGCCTTATCCATTGTCTTGTGTATCTTGTTGGAGGGCATCTCCATCCTTCCAGTTTACCGGCCCAAAACCTTGAAGTCATCCAAGATTTTTCCTTATCTCGCTCTCTCTCTCTCATGTTCACAGTCATTATTTTACAAAATTCTATGGACTTTACCTTGAAATTATTTATCCAGAATCTGCCTACTTCTCACTCTCTCATTACCACACTTGTCCAGTGATGATGATTACTGCAAGAGCCTTAACTAGTTTTCCTGCCTCCACATTTGTTGTCCATTTACAACAGAGAAGCAAAAGTACTGATTTTAAAGCATAGGCCAAATTATACCATTTATCTGCTGAAAACTAGGCAATGGCTCCTCTTTCACTCAGAGGAGAAGTCAATATATAATGGCTGACAGGGCGTTACACAGATCAAACAGATCTAAACATATCAGCCTCTTTTATGATCCTCCAAAACTCCAAGCACATTCCTCTATTCCATCAGCTTTCCTCTCAGATATCCACATGTCTATTTCTTTCACCTCATTTTATTCATTGTTCACAAGGCACATTTTTAATGAGGTTGGCCCTGACTGCTTATTTAAAATCTCCCATACTTCTGATGCCTTTTAACTCATTCCCTTTTGTTTTCTATAGAGCTTATCATCTTCTAAAATACCAAATAATTTACCATTTATTACTTGTTTATTCTGTTTTTATTTTTTTTTGAGTATTTCCCACACATGAGAATGTAATTTTCTTCTAAAGCCTGGGGATTTTAAGTGTTTTTGCACTAATTTATTACAAGCATCTAGAATAGTTTGCCTAGCATATGGTAGGTGCTCAATCAATATATGTTGAATAGAGGGATGGATGTCTACACTGAGGAGACAGATCAAAGATTGGGGACAAATCTGAGCAAAGAACAAATATAAGGGGAGGAAAAAATTACTGGGGAGCTGTAAGATAAAAACTACCAGAACCTACACATAATTGTTTTGACCAACCAGAGTAGAGAGAACTCCTTGAACACCAAGCACACTCAGGAGAGACCTCATAATGGTCATGATTTTGGAATAAGACCACACTAGCCCTAGAGTAAATACAACTTGAGACTTGCCTTACCAATCTTGAAAACCAAGCCTTTAAAGGATCAAGCTGATCTACAACTAAATTCATGGCCTGGCAGGTAAATCTCAACACTCTTTAAAGGAAGACAACAAAATGCAGACAACTCAACAATGTAACATTTATAATATCCAGCATACATTATAAAGAAATTGCTGTACTTGCAAAGAAGTAGGAAAATGTGACTCCTAATTGGGAGGAAAATCAGCTAGTTCAGGACAAAACGTGTAATAGAGAAAAGTTAGCTTTGGTGCTTTCTTCCTGCACCATTCAGTGGAATCCCAGTTTACAACATGTCTACCTGCCTTACAGTACTCAAAGGCCCATACAGCAATGCTAATTCTTCTTTCTCTTCCTCCATACCCAATTGGACTCACTTGACCTGTCTGTATATTAGCCTTTATTTATTTAGGCTCTCTGTCCTGTATATCACAAGTTTGCAACTAGCTAATCTGATAATCCAATGTATTCTAATGAGGAAATACTAGAGCTACAAAAACTTCCTCATCCATATCCCTATCAGGGGCCTCTCTATCACCCATGGTATTGTCATCTTATTCTAAGTTGTAGGAACTTCACCTGAGTAGTGGAAGACATAACTGGGTGGAAATGATGACTTTGAATGTTGGACCCATGGAACTACTATGGCATAGATGGACACCTACTTTGAGTTTCATATTTGGGGGCCAAACCAGTCATGATTATTATTGTTACTGAGGCACAAGAACAGGGATGGACAGGCAGTGATGGTGACGGGATGCAAAATTACCAAGTGTTGGTCAGATTTCCTTACGTTTCTCCTGCCTTAGATTGGGATTGTGGGACTTGAGATATGGGGTGGACCTAGCAAGAGCATATCAAGTGGTCCCATATTGAGGGTAAAATGGGTAAGAGGTTCAAGGAAGTAGGTTCTGGCAGGAAATTATGAGTACTGCTGAATAAAAAAAGACTAGAAAAAATTTCAATGAGCAATGGTTACTCTCAGATTGTACTAAAACCTCCTGGATATTTGTACAGAGAGACTTAGCTCTCTGCACCTCAATATTGATTGTTGTGACTAAACATTTACCAAAGTTTAGCTCAACTGAAACTATGTTATATTAATATATTTCTTTCATGGAATCAGATAACTGATTTTGCAGAAAAATAACTAAGGGTTCTTTATTTTATTAGATTTCATTTAAACTCAGCAGGAGTCACACCTCAGAAATAGCAAGGCATTATTTAACTTTAAAAGTGTTTTAGTATGACATTTTAGACATTTTGAAAAGTGCATAAAAGATAAGGTTACCTGACACTAGGGCCGTTTCACAACATCATTACACTGATAACTACTGGAGCCATTTCATTTGCATCAAACCATTTGATAATGGCATTGGGAGTCAAGTGACATTGTGTTTGGAAGCATTTGTAGGTGCTATTTATTTCAACATAATACATATTTATTGGTATTTTATTCACAATATAAGTCACATGTTAATAACATTTTAACAGACTTTAGAGCCTTACCTTTTCACATGTTCAATAACAAGCTCAAAAGCAATTCCACACGGTGCACATATCCATAAAGGGCTCCTAATCATGTATACAAAGCAGTCTTTCCTTCACCATTGAGCATATATTTAAACAGTACAGTCCCCTTTATCATGTTGCCAGATTTAAAACTTTAAGATACAAGACATTAAGCTAAATGTGAGCTTCAGATAAATAATTTTTTTAGTATATGTATGTCTCATTCAATGTTTGGGATATGCTTACACTAAAATATTAACCACTGTTTATCTGAAACTCAAATTTAACTGAAGCATTGTGTATTTAAACTGGGAAAACCACCCCTCTGTACTGGCAAGATGAACTTGTTCTCAACTTTAAAAAAATTCAACCACAGATATTTGAAGCTCATATAAGCCATATAAAAATTTCACTTCAGTAACATGACATTTAGTGATGCCTTGAGCTATCACCCTTTTCCCTCTCCAACAAATCCACTGTCATTTGGGTCTTGATGCTGCCAGATAGAACTGAGTGATACCCCTTGCCCACAAATGACATCTACTGAATT
This sequence comes from Choloepus didactylus, assembly GCF_015220235.1. Taxonomy (NCBI): domain Eukaryota; kingdom Metazoa; phylum Chordata; class Mammalia; order Pilosa; family Megalonychidae; genus Choloepus; species Choloepus didactylus. Next base: position 21,272,771 of record NC_051320.1, read on the forward strand.
ATATTGTGTGGAGGATCTATTCAGAATAAAATAATTTAGATCTCCATTTAGAACTTCATTAGCACCACTGGAAGTTTAATTAAAAAAAAAAAAAAAAAAAAAGAGGAGAGAGAGAGAGATGACACAGCCTATAGGACTGGGTTGTAGGAAAACACCACTGGGCCCCTGAGTGAAAACTCACCATCAATGTTCACAGAGTCTGGCCTGCTGATCTGGCCCTGCTAAGCAGGAACAGGTGGCAAGAGGGGGTGATACAAGTTCTGGGCTGTCTTGATTCACGCCACTCAGGTCTATGTGCATCCTGAGGACCTTCACCGGGGGCAGCAAAGAGAGCCTTTAGAACAGCTCCTTACTAGGGCTTCAGCTTAGCACTCATGACACCGTAGGCTGCCAGTAGCAGTCAAGTAATGGCACTGATGGCAATTAAAAACCCCGTTGGTGATCTGACACCTAGGGGAGTAAATCTCCCTGGCTTTATGGAATATGACTCCCAGGGAGGAATCTAGACCTGGCATCATGGAATGGAGAACACCTTCTTGACCAAAAGGGGGATGTGAAAGGAAATGAAATAAGCTCCAGTGGCAGAGAGATTCCAAAAGGAGCCAAGAGGTCACTCTGGTGGGCACTCTTACGCACAATATAGACACCCCTTTTTAGGTTCTAATGAAATGGAATAGCTAGCAGTAAATACCTGAAATGATCAAACGACAACCCGAACCCATGAATCTTGAAGACAATTGCATAAAAATTAGCTTATGAAGGGTGACAATGAATGGGAAAGCCATATGGACCACACTTCCCTTTGTCCAGTGTATGAATGGATGAGTAGAAAAATGGGGGCAAAAAAAAAGGCACCCAGTGTTCTTTTTTACTTTAATTGTTCTTTTACATGTTAATTTTTATTCTTATTATTTTTGTGTGTGTGGTAATGAAAATGCTCAAAAATTAATTTCGGTGCTGAATGCACAACTATATAATGGAACAACTGAATGTATGCTTTGTATGACTGCATGGTATGTGAATATATCTCAATAAAAATGAATAAAACAAAACAAAACAAAAACCCTGTAGGTATACTGACATTAGGCTGGTCTAGACTTCCTACCCTTTCTTCCCATCCCCAACTTTGTGTCTCAGTGCTTACCACCACCTCTTACTTTCCTTGGGAGGATGTGAAAGGGGGTTGGGGATAAAGAATACAACCAAATCACATCTTCATCACTTTGGCTCTCCATGATTAAGCAAGTAATGTAGAGGGTGATGCTGATTCAGAACTACTGTCAATGAACGAACAGCCCTATGTGGCCGGGAGCTGTCAACATCATCTACTTCTGTGTGAATTGTGGGTGATTTGTGTAGGTGATATGTGTGCCTCTTGACAACAGGGTTCATAAACTAAAAATTAATGACAGGAAGAGGCAACTCATCAGGGAAAAGCATTAGTAAAGCAGTAAGATCTTTGGCTTTTCAGAGCCGAAAGGACCAGGAGGATTCATCACTGTTTCAGCTGACTTTGGTGTCTAGCCAAGCCAGAGGCACCAACTGCAAACACATTTGGCTCCCCTTTCTCCGCTGTCACCCCTGGTGCCCCAGCAATCCTGCCACCACTGCACATGTTGTCAGACTGAAAAACAGTAGTTCTCCTTCTTCCTCTTTCTTCTTTACTATTTTTAGAGAGATTTGAATAACAACATATTCCCCTCATTTATTATTCTTGATGAATGGTAAATTATTCTAATAGCATTGACTGTTCTATTCATTTATTATTTGAGGATGATTAGAAGTGAATAGCTATTACAAAGCCTCACCAGTTCCAAAAATCAGACCTTAGAATTCTGTGTTTATTATTGGCTCTAGTAATTATCTCTATTGTTTCCTCTAATTCTGGCACACATATCTCTTTCTTTTTACCTAGTCAGGGCCTGTTTTATACTCCAGAATCAGGATGTCTAGTTCTCAAAAGTTGATTCTGAGAGGTGATGGATAAGCCTCTGAAATGTCATCTCTCACAGATGTAAAGGGTTTTAAATTATGTTTAGGTTCAATAAGGTCCCATAACTCACTCACAACTGTGTTATTCAAGTGTACAGAATAATGAACAAGACATGGCTTTCCAGTGACGACATAGGTACCTGCCAGGATAAATCATACTGGTATTTACAGAATATTCTGATGATTTAATCTGAGGGTAAAATAACATGCACAGTGAAAAATTATTGTTTTTTTGTTTGTTTGTTTGTTTTTTTGATAATGTAACTAAAAAAACTCTAATCTGGGCATTTGAGGCCTTACTCTGCTTCCTCAGCTTTATCTTCCTCACAACCTCCTAAACATTGTACACCCAAGTCAAAGTGGAACAACTGCTTTACCCTAAATGTTATCTCGGCTTTCCCACCATGTAAATGTGCTGCTTTCTTGGCCTAGACTATATTTTCAGCTTCTCCACACCACCTCCCTGTGTCCACCTATGAAAATCAACTTCTGTCATAAAATTTCACCTTAAATCCTTTCTTTAATCCCTTCATTCAAAACGTTCTTTCTCTTCTAAGATCCTCCCCTGCCCCACTACTCTGAAGCACTCCATTCACAACTGCCCACTGTAAAGTTTAGGGGCACATGGGCAGATTCAGGTTTTGTGGGGCTGCATGCTTATGTAATTTGGGGGATCCTCTTTAGAAAAAAGAAAACACAATGAAAAATACAATATTAGGTACAAAAGAGAATATTTTGGGGTGATACCTGCATAAAAAGCAAATGAAGGAACTACAAAAATCTAACATTACATAAAAACAATGAAAACAGCAAAAAGAGCAGAAACTGGAGACTAGCCAAAAGCTTACAGTAACACAGTGAGTTAATTAAAAAAAAAAAAAAAATAGCCGAATCCCAGTAAGAACAATGAGCTTTGTGGCATTTTTACTCAACCTAGTCACATCTCCCACTCTAGCTCAGTGATCTTGAAAATAACAGTCTGCATTCTCAGTACCAGCACGAGATGGAGGAGAACACATCTCATTCACAAAGAACTGCATTCGTTTTGGCCAGTCTAATGACCACCAGGAAGACCAGGTGAAAAGGCTTGCCTTTATCTCACCTAACTCAGAATATGTCCAGTTCTAAAGCCAGGGCAGTAAGGGAGAAGAGGGCTGGTGCATTTGTTGAAAATATCTACAAGTAAATGTTTTAGTTACTGCTGCTTGAGACAATGGATAACAGTTGGGGCAAACAATAGATTGAGCAAAAAGCTTGGGAGAAGAGGCTGGGTAATGAGATGTTTTGGAAAATAGGCCTTTGGAAAGCTCCAAAATATTGCTATGAATCTAGAAGGCCATACACATGTTCAGGGCTCTGTGCATGAGCAAGAAGGACCTGCAAAGACCTTAAGCTCCTGCCTCTGGCTACGCTTGAGGATCTGTGCAAGAAGAAAGTGCAGTCTAAGGTAGAATTGAGAACTGCCTGGCTGAGTATGAAAGACATACCCCAATACAAACACAGAGCCCCTCTGCAAATACTAGGAAACTTTTTGGTAACAAGTATTTAAGGAAATTTATCTACAAGCATCTGCTTACCATGAAGCTAATGAAACGAAGACATAAGAGTCCACACATAAAAAAGAATGCAGACTTTACAAAATTAGTTCAGAAAAGTCACTAAACAACAAACAATAACAACTTCAACAAAAAGTAACAACAAATTCTAGGCAGGGGGTAAGGATCTGATTTCCAGAGACGCCACATTAAATAATATGAAAATGCCCAGTTTTCATAAAAAAATTATGAAGCATGCAAAGAAACAAGAAAATATAACCCATACACAGAAAAAAGTACTCAATAGAAACTGTCCCTGAGGAAGCCTAGACATTACTTACTAGACAAAGACTTTCAACAAGCTATTTTAAATATGATAACATAGCTGAAAGTAACCATGTATAAATAATGAAAGTGAAACATGAGAACAATGTCTAATCAGAGAATATCATAGATAAAAATTATTAAAAAAAAAGAAATTATGGAGATTAAAAATACAATAACTGAAATGAAAAATTCCTTAGAGGGGCTCAACAGCAGATTGAGCCGCAGAAGGAGTCAGCAACTTAAAGATAGATCAACTGAGATTGATCTATTTCAACAGAAAGAAAAAAGAATGAAGAAAAATGAGCAGAGCCTAAGAGACTTGTGGGACACCATCAAGCAAAACAACATGCACATAATGTGAGTCCCAGAAGTTGAGGAGAGACAGAGAAAAGGGCAGAAAGAATATCTGAAAAGATAATGGCCAAAAACTTTGACCAAAAGATTAGTGTGCACATCTAAGGATTTCAACCATCTGCAAGTATGATAAACTTACTGGGATCCACACCAAGACACATTATATTCAAACATTCTACAGAAAGAACCAAGAAAACATCATGAGAGGAGTGACTCATCACTTACAAGTGAAACTAAAAAAGACTAAATGCTAATATCTTATCAGAAACCATGGAGGCCAAAAGTGCTGAAAGAAAAATCCATAATCCACATCTGGAAAAATTATTCTCCAAAATGAAGGAGAAAATAAGATATTTCCAGATAAACAAAAACTGACAGCACTCATTGCTAGCTTTCCTGCCTGCAAGAAATGCTAAAGGGAGTCCTTAAGACTGAAATGAAAGAACAAAGACAGTAGCTTGAATCCACATGAAAATCTAAATAACACCAGTAGATAAATATAAAAGACAATATTAATACATTTTTTGCTTGTAACTCCTCTTTTTTGGATCTGATTTGAAAGACAATTTAATAAAACATTAATTATAAATCTATGTTGATGGGCACTCAATGTATATGGATATAATTTGTGACATGAATAGCATACAAGGGAGGGGAGGATGGTGCAGTATATGAGCAATATTTTTGTATACCAGTGAAATAAATTTGGTATTAAGCAAGTTCAACTGTTACAAATTGAGATATTAATTGTAATACTCAGGGAAACCACTAAGAAAATAACTCAAAAAGTATGGAAAACTAAAAGACAAGGAAAATAAAATGGTACACCAGGAAATATTGGCTTAACACAAAAGAAGGCATCAGTAGAGGAATTGAGGAACAAAAACTATGTAAACATGCAGAAAACAATTAGTAAAATGGCAGATGTAACCCCTTCCTCATAACAATTACATTAAATAAATGGATTAAACACTCCAAGTAAAGGGCAAGAATTGGCAGAATGCATTAAAAAAACCCTTCTTGGGGACTGAATCATGTCTCCCACAAAAGTCATGTTAAAGTTTTAATCCACATTCTTGTGGTTGTGAACCCATTTGGAAATAAGACCTTAGAAGTTGTTATTATTAATTAAGGTGTTGTGGTGGCTTAGAGTTATGTACCTCAGAAAAATATGTTCTTAATATTAATCCATTCCTGTAGGTATCAATCCAGTGTAAATAGGACCCTTTTTAAGACGTTGGTTTTAGTAAAGATGTTGCCAACTGAATTGGTTTGGGTTTTAATCTGGATTAATGGAGTCCTTTATATGCAGAGTGAAAGTCAGATGGAGAGAGAAGCCACAGGAAGCAGCCAGAAAGTGGAAGTCAACAGATCCCAGAAGAGAAAGGAGAAGATGCTGCCACGTGCATTACTATGTGATGGAAAAGCCAAGGACCAAGGATTGCCAGTAGCCAGCCCCAGAAAGCCACACAGTCTTTGGAGAGGAAACATTACCTTGCCAACATCTTAGTCCTGGACTTTTCCTAGCCTCAAAACCATGAGCCAAAAAATTCCTATTGTTTAAGCCAATCCACTGTATGGTATTTGTTTTAGCAGTTAGGAAGCTAAAAGAGTTTTGGACTCATTTTTGAATAGGATTCTCAAAGAGCTTATTTAGATGAGGCCAAATGGAATCAGTGCAGGCCTTAATCCATATGATTGAAGCCCTTATAAACAAAGGGTATTGGACATGTAAGACAGAAGAAGCCAGAAGCCAGAAGAAGCCAAAAGTCAGAGGAAATCAGGAGAACAGAAACAAGGAGAAAGAGAGATCACCATGTGATAGAGGATGCCGAAGGCTACAGATTCTGGGAGAAAGCAAGCCCTGCCAATAACTTGATTTGGACTTGCAGCCTCCAAAACCATGAAACAATACATGTCTGTTGTTTAAGCCAATTCATTGTGTAACATGTCTCACAGAGGCCCTGGCAAACTAAAACAATCCTACCCTGTACTGACTACATGACATTCTACTTAGATTCAAAGACAAAAATTGATTGAAAGTAAAAAGATGGAAAAAGACCTTCAATACCAGAAGAACTGGAGTGGCTATACTAATATCAGCCAGAATATATGTTAGGCAAAAATTATTAGGAGACACAAAGAAGAACATTATATAATGATAAAAGGCTCACATCATCAAGAAGATATAACAGTTATAAACATATATGCACCTAACAACAGAGCCTCAAAATACATGAAGCAAAACTGACAGAATTGTAGGACAAAACAGACAATTCAGTGGTAATAGTTGGAAACTTCAGTACTCAACTTTCAATAGTGGATAGAACATCTAGACACAAGATAAATAAGGAAATAGAAGACTTGAACAACAGTATACTCATCTAGACCTAACAGGCATCTGTAGATCACTTCACCCAACAAAAGCAGAATACACCTTCTTTGCAATATGTGTGGAATGTTATCCAGGCTAAACAATGTGTTAGGACACAAAACAAGTCTCAGTAATTTTTTAAGAATTCAAATCATTCAAAATGTATTCTATGACTACCATGAAATGAAATTATACATGAATAAGAGGAGCAAATTTGGAAAATTTAAAAATATGTGGAAATGAAACACAACACTCCTACATAAACAATGAGTCAAAGAAGAAAGCACATGGAAAATTAGAAAATATTTTGCTCTGAGAAAAAATGCAAACACAATATAGCAAAACATAAGGGACAGAGCCAAAGCAGTATTTACTGGGAAATTTATAGCTGTAAATACCAACATTTAAAAAAAGAAAGACCTCAAATCAACAACTTAACCTTCTACCCTAAGTAACTAGAAAAACAAGGGCAAACTAAACACAAAACAAGAACTAGGAAGGAAATAAAAGAAATTAAAGAATATAAAACAATAGAGAAAATCAACAAAACCCAAAATTGAATTTTTAAATATATCATCTAAACTGATAAATCCTTAGCTAGACTGATCAAAATAAAAGTGATAACACTCAAATTAGTTAAATCAGGAATAAAAGCAGGAACATCACTACTGACCTTATAGAAATAAAAAAAGTGTTAAAAAGTCAAACTCTGAACAGTTTTATATCAATAAATTAGATAACCCAGATGAAATGGAAAAATCCCTAGAAATATATTAAACAAACAAAAGTGACTCAAGAAGTAGAAAATAAAACAGACATATAGCAAGATAAGATAATAAGCCATTAGTTAAAAAAACCTCTCAACAAAGAAAAGGCAAGACCCAAATGGCTTTGCTGGTGAATTTTACCAAATTTTAAAATGAGAATTAACACTAATTCTACTCAAATTCTTCCAAAAAAGAGAACAGAGGAGAACACTCCCTTCAGTCTGTTAAGCTACTAGTACTCTGATACCAAACCCAGACAAAGACATTCCTAGAAAATCAAGCTACAGAAAAATATTACTTATGAATATAGATGCAAAAATCCTTAACAAAATACTAGCAAACCAAATTCAGCACATATCAAATGATTGTACACCATGATCAAGTGGATTAATCCCAGGAATGCAAGGCTGGGTCAAAATATGAAAATCAATGAATGTAATACACTATATTAATACACTAAAAGAAATACCACTTGATCATCTCAATATATGCAAAAAAAAGTATTCAACAAAATTGAACACCCTTTCATGATAAAACACTCAACAAAATAAGAATAAAAGGATACTTCCTTAATCTGATAAAGTACATCTATGAAAACCCACAACTAACATCATTCTGAATTGTGAAAGACTGAAAATTTTCCCCTTAGGCTCAGGAAAAGGACAAGGATGTCAACTCTTCCTTCTATTCACCATTGTACTGGGATTTCTATCCAGAAGAATTGGACAAGAAGATGAAATAAGAGAAATCCAGATTGAAAAGGAAGAAGTAAAAGTGTATCTATTCACTCTAAAGGATCCACAAGCAAAAAATAAGCAAACTATTAGAGCTAATATACACATTAAGCAAAGCTGAAGGATACAAAATCAATGTACAAAAATCAGTTGTATTTCTATACACTTGCAGTAAACAATCCAAAAATGAAATCAAGAAAACAATTCCATTTACAATAGCATCAAAAAGAATAAAACACTTAGAAATAAATTTCACCAAGGAATTGCAAAGCTTATCCACTTGAAAACTACAAAATCTTACTAAAAGAAATTAAAGAAGACTTACATAAATGGAAAGTCATCTTATGATCATGGATCAGAAGATTTAATATTGTTAAAATGTCAATACTGCCCAAAATGATCTACACATTTAACACTATACCTATCAAAATGCCAGCTGGCTTCTTTGCAGAAATTGACATATGGTAATGCAAGTTACCCAGAATATCCGACACAATCTTGAAAACAGAAGAACAAAGTTGGAAAGCAACACTGCTACAGTAACAATAAATGTGACACTTACATAAGGATAGACATATAAATCTATAGTCAATCAATCTTGAGAAAAGAATAACAAAGTTGGAGGACTCATTCACTTCAATACCAAAACTTATTGCAAGGCTACACTCATCAAAAACAGTTTGGTACTGGCACAAGGATGGACATATAGATTGATAGTCTAGAAATAAACCCATACATCTATGGTCAATGGATTGTCTACAAAGGTTACAAGACCATTCAGTGGAGGAACCAATCATCTTTTGACAAATGATTCTAGGTCAACTGGATGTGCGCAGGCAGAAGAGTAAATATGGACCCCTACCTTATACCACATACCAAAATTAACTCAAAATGGATCAAATCTCTAAATGTAACAGCTAAAATTATAAGCTCTTGGAAGGAAATATAGATGTAAATCTTCATGACCTTGTGTTTCGGTTTGCTAAAGCTGCAGGAATGCAATATACCAGAAATGGATTGGATTTTATAAAGGGGATTTACTAGTTTACAAATTCACAGTTTTAAGACCATGAAAATGTCCAAATTAAGGCACTAAGAGGAAGTTACCATCTCTGAGGAAAGGCTACTGGCATCTGGGTTTTCTCTGTCAGACAGCAAGGCACATGGCCAGTGTCTGCTGTTCCTTCTTTCCTGGGTTCATTACTTTCAGGTCCTGGCTTCAGTGGCTTTCTCTCTCAGCTCCCCCAGGTGCTAACTTTCCCTCAGCTCTCTCTGGGTGTTTCTCACTGAACTCTGGCATTTTTTCTGTCCTTTGTCCTCTCATGAAGGATTTTATTAAAGGATTAAGACCCACCTTGAATTGGGTGGGTCACATCTCAATGGAAACAACTTAATCAAAAGGTTCCCACCTACAATAGGTCCACACCCACAGGAATGGATTAAAAGAACACGGCCTTTTCTGGGGTACACAACAGCTTCAAACCAGCACACTTTGGATTAGGCTGTCTTTTAAATATTTTCCCTACTCATTAGGGAAAAGCAAATCAAAACCAAATTGAGATACCACTTCACCCCCACAAGGATGGCTATAATAAAAAGAAAAGGAAAACAAGTGTTGGCAAGAATGTGGAGAAACTGGAACCCTCATACATTGCTGGTGGGAACATAAGATAATTCGGCTGCTGGGGAAAATAGTTCGGATTTCTTCAAACACTTAAACATAGGCTTACCATGTGACATAGTAATTCTACTCCTAGGTGTTTGCCTAAGAGAATTGAAAACATATGTTCCCACAAAAATTTGTACACCAATATTTATTGCATCATTATTTATAATAGCCAAAACATTGAAACAACCCAGATATCCATCAACTGGTGACTCAATAAACAAAATGTGGTAATCCATACAATGAAATATTATTCAACTCATAAAGAGGAATGAAGTATATTGATATATGCTACCATATGGATGAACCTTGAAACATCATGCTAAGTGAAAAGAGAGACACAAAGGTCACATATTGTATGATTCCATTTATATGGAAAGTCCAGAATAGGCAAATGCATGTTGACAGAAAGTAGATAATTGGTTGGCAGGGAGGGGGGAAGGAGACACTGGGAGATACAGGGTTTCTTTTTGGGGTGATAGAAATACTCTGAAAATCAGTTAGTGGTGAAGGTTGCACAAGACTGTATATATACTAAAAACCACTGAATTGCATACTTTACGTTGGTTAAAATGGTGAATTTTATGTTATATGAATTTTATTTATAAATTTTAAATCATAAGTAAGTTTTCAAAATGTTGCCAGATACTATAAACCTTACAAAATCCAGAATAACAAAATGTTTTTAATATAATAATATGCCATATGTTTATCATATTTACACTGTTTTTATATATTTGTCATATTTTATTATGTAAATTAAGTGTGCTAGCATACCTCCATAACATTATTTTCCTTACACTGAAATGCATACTCTTTAATTGCCTCTTTAAACAATAGCAATTTTACTTTCTACAGAGACAATAGAAGAAACTCAGTCTTTCTAGAATAATTGATCAAAATGTGTTTTATTATTCATTTGGTGGTGAACAAAATGTGCAAATTCACACACTGTTTTGAGTACTGCTTCAGTTTTTTGCCTACAAACACAGAACTTGTGATAAATTCTACTTCATGTTTCCCATTAAAAAGAAAAATAATGTATGCCCTATTTACAATTGTATTCCCTAAATTTTGAGAATACTCCTGTCAGGAGAAAACAGGTCTGTTTGCACTAGAGAACAGTGAGAGCCAAATATTCCACTTATAATTTTATGCATCTGATATTTTGAAGTGTGTTCCAAAGTCTAGCTTCTTGCACCATGAATTTCAAATCTTATTTAGCTTAACTTCATTTGTCTGCTGCCAGGACACATTTACATCATTATGGGAGGTGCCCTTATTGGTCCTGCACAGCCACATCCCAGTATCAGGTACTGTGGGCAAGTTCTGGGATGTTCTTCCTATATTGGGATAGGTAGGAATAATTTAAACTTAACTATAAAAAGAAGTGACCCCCCCCCAAAAAAAAAAAAACACACAAAAACAAATATTAGAGTCTTGGAGAAAAATTTGCAGTGAAATAGGAAGTATCTTAAGAGATCATGATTAATACGACTTTCTTTTGAAAAGTTTAAGAAACATATATTTGACGTCAGGAGCAAATTGCTGGGGGCCCCCTCCGAGCCTAGAAACGGGTGTGTGCAAGAGAGAGGCCCTAAAGCTTATGCTGTACTGACTTACCACTAAATCTGCTTCAAGTATGTTTCTTTCTCTCTATTGTAGAATGCCAGTGTAGACAAGCACATGTCTGACATGCCAATTATTTGTATGATATGCTAAGTGGATGTTCCCTTCCTCCCGATAGTTTTATCTGCTTTCTCCTGAAAGTTGTCCACACCATTAAAGGGTATGGAATTCTAAGATAAAGAAGAACCATTTGGTCAAGGGTGTAAACGTAACTTCACTACCTTTTTTGAACCTCCATATAAGCTCTCAAGATCCATTTGTACTCTGTTGGGTGCCCAAATGCTGGCTCATTTATTCACTAGCTGTGTGAGGTTGGCCAAGTTACTTTAACCTTCCTTAGTCATACTTCTTCATCTATAAAATAAGCACAGTCATATCCATACCATAGTATCATTATGTAGCATATATGAAATAAATTAATTTACGCACCAAACATAATGCCTTGTTTGTTGTGGGTGGTCGGCAAGTGGCAGCTATTATTGTTTTTATCCTTAAGGTAACTATTTGTCATAGCCACCAGTTTATTTACTCAAAAATTTAGATTGTGAACTCTGTGAAAGCTGGAATGTATCAAATGATTCATCTTTGTAGCCTCTATGCTTAGCACAGTGTCCCTTATATATAGCAGGTGCTTAGCAAATATTGTGGAATTAAATTGGCAGAATTTGGACAAAATTATCATATTCATGGTGATAAAATTCAGTAGAGAGGGCCACTTCATTTTTCTAACACCAACTGCCAGGAAAAAAAATAAATAAACCAACAACCTTCCCTTTCAGTGGGTCACTCCCCAGGTTGAATAACTATGTAATGGATAGTCACCTATTTGTGGTTACAAATCCCAGCTCTGCCATTTTACTAGCTATAACCTTGAACAAATGGCTTCAGACCTCTGTACCTCAATCTTTTTATCTGTAAAGTGGGGATATTAAAAGTTTCTACCTAATAGGGTTGCTCTAAGAATAAAAATGAGATAATACATGCAGAAAAGTGTATTAGAAAGTGTTTTAGACAAGTACCTGATGGAGTTAATGTTCAATAAATGTAACTATCATTATTCACCATGAACAAAATATTCTAGGTACTGTGCCAGCACCTGGGTTTTCAGAGCCCAGTAAAATGCTACAAAGCATCTCTCTCTGGTAGACCTTTCTGTAATAATTCTTGTTTTATTTTCTCATTTTGTTTACTGCTCCCTGTTCCATCTCTGTTTACTAATTTTCTTCTCTAACCTCCACATATAACATATAAGGCTTCTAGCTGGTTCTTACATTTTATTGCCAGTTCATGAGTCTATTTACTTGTGCTTAAAATTCTTCACTCTCGACACCTGAACAAACTTTAGATTTGGTAGGATAAGCTGGATGGGAAGACTTCCAAGGTAGTTAATGAGAGGACTTAACAAAAGCTAACAGACCACTTCAAACTAATGCTCACCATATGTAAATGTGTCTTTCCTCTAGTGACTAGAAATAGAAACATGACTAAGGGAAAAACTTAAGTATTTGTGCAGATGTCTGTAACGTGTTGAATTTTAGTAAGCAATTTAATATTTCACTACCACTTCACCAAACTAATAGTTTTTAAGAGAGAATAAGGCATCACATTGATTTACAAAGCGAATATTTCCATATTCTATAGTTTCTGGTGGTATTTCCAAGAAGAGTCAATCTTTTTTATTCCTTGGACTTTGTTTTCCTTGACTTGAGCTGGGTGTTGATCTATATAATCTTGAAAGCCCCTTCCACTCAATCCATATGAACTGCAAGTTTCTTTTCAATTTTTTATTTGTTTCTATTAAACTTCATTGAAAATGGCTAAAACCAAATATGTGCTTCTCATCTCTCATTCCTGGAATTACTTCATACATTCATTCATTCATTCATTCATTTTAATTCATGTTTGCATATTTTTATTTAGGTACTGAAATTACATTTTGTCAAAGCGGATAGTTTCAACCAACTCTATTGAAAAATCAGTTGGAAAGGTAACAATCATCTGACAGATACAATGATTTCTGAGTTGGGTGTTGCAGTTTACCTGACTATCTTGGCATCAGGTCAACTGAAGCCATGCACAGCTCTGTTATTCCAATATAGTCATGCCCCCAAATTCATTTATTGACTTCCCATGGGCAAATCTCTTGCATTTCTAAGTTCTGGCATCATTTATTAGGGAGATAAATGAGAGTAATTAAGCTTCAAGGCCGTAAGTGTTGAAACTTCTTGGAATTAGTGTGCTATTAAAATGACAGAGTGCCTGCCTCTGCCTAGCTAAGTCAGGTCTTTTCACCTCCAGCTCTCCTTCTGGGTGTGATGTCTGGTGGCCTTCCTTTCAGTGCACATTGTTTCCAGGAGTTAAGTACAATCCACGTGCAGTGGAATGGATGGCCAGTTTATTTCTAGAAGTCAGGTTTTGCTAGATGACCAGCTGGACAGGTGCAAGCATTGTCTTTTAGTTTTTGTTTGTTAATCTATTCATTTGAATAACCAGACAAGATGCTGATAAATGATCTCTTCAAGAAGAATAGCAGTTACCTCTTTTTACAAAGTAGAACCAGGTATGTATGACTTCTTATTTTTTTCTTGAAAATAAAACAAGATTTGGATTTTATCATTTAAAATAGCTAAGCTGTAATCTGTACAATCATATTTTTTTAATTCATTATTAGTGACAGGAACTAAATAATCAAGCCTCTCAACTTTCTTAATCTTGACCAAAATTGATAAATATAAGCAGACCCGAGAGAAATTGATTTGACTTATGTTTTCTTTTCTACATTTGTTCTTAAATTACTCTGTAGTTTAGCAGTCTTTGGGTGAGAAAATGTGGTATAGTGTAGAGTTACTGTGAATTTGTGAATTATCATCATTTGCTATTGCTCATTATCTGAGTCCTCACAACGCATCAGGGGACTTTGCTAACCACAGTATTGTACATAACTTCCCAGCCACTGCTCTCACATTTTAACTGGATAGGATAGGCGTCATTTCACATTGCATGTCTTTTGCATTATGGTAGCTTTATTCTGACATGCACAAAACATTTCCTTTCAATGAAGTAGCAAACATTTTCACAATCCTATTTTTTTCCCCAAAATATAGGTGGCTTGAATATATGAAGAAAATGTCAAATGAGATGCTACAGCATCTTTTCATGGTGATTAAAATGATACAGAGCTTCAACAAAGCAGAAGGCTACACTAAAGGAGCATCTTTGTTTAGTTAAATAGGACATTCTTGACTCATTACTTTATGAAAAGGTATTTTTAATATTGTCTGTAGTCAGAAATATCCTTTAGGGTTTAGCCCTTCTTGGATTTAACCAAGGATCCAGCACAAAATTTAAGAACTTAAATCATAAAGAAAATGTTAAATTGATAAACTTAAAAAATACTAAGAGTAACAAAGCAGCACAAACTGAGTAGCTTCAAACAATAGAAATGCATTCTCTCATAGTTCTGGAAGCTAGAAATCTGAAACCAAGGGGTTGGCAGGGCCAATCTTTCTCTGAAAGCTCTAAGAATCCTTCCTGGTCTCTTCCAGGCTTCTGGCAGTTACTTGCAATCCCTGGTGGCCTTGGCTCAAAGTAGCAAACTCCCACTTCTGCCTCCGTCTTCACGTAGACATCTTCCCTCTGTGTGTCTCCATCACTGTGTCTCTTCTCCTCTTCTTCTAAGGACATCATCGTATTGGATTAAGGGCCCACCCCACTCCAGTATAATTTCTTCTTACCAACTAATCATATCTACAAAGACCCTACTTCCAAATAACATAACTTTGAGGTGCTGGAGGTTAAGACTTCGATATATCTTTTTGGGGGACAGAATTTAACCCATAACCCTTGTCAATTCCCTTCTATCCAGTAACCAGACACAACTATGTGTCTTAAAAATTTTCACAGATGATTGAGCATATTTTTAAGAAAGCAAATGGAAGTTATATTGCAGTATTTAAAATATTTAAAATTTAAATATTTTTAAAATATTGAAGTTATTTTAGAAAAACAGCATATTCTATCATTCAGTATATCAAAAACAAGGTATTTTCACACAAAAAAAGCACTCAGACTAGAATGTAAATTTCATGAGGGTAGGAATTCTTGTCTGGTACCAGCTTTAAATCCCAAAACCAAGACAGACATTGAGTGGGTGGGTGCTCAATAAATGTTTGTTGAATGGATGAATGAATTCAGACAATTTTGCAATATTCTTCTTTATTTATATATCATATATGTGTTATATTTCATATTTTAGAATTATATATCCAAGTTAAACTTGGAAATTGATCCACCTAATCCAATTTAAATGTATTAGCCACATTTCTTCATATAATTTGCCTCTTTCTGCCAACCTTTGAATTTTTCATTCTATAGGGGGAACAGAAGGAAGAAAAAGGATAAAGAAATTTAGATTCAGGTTTCTTATCAGCCATATGTAATAGCTTTGGGAGTTTCACATTTTGTTACTAAAGAAGTTACACAGCAACCCATGACACTCTAAGCCGAAACTTCATTTGTAGGGAATGTACACTTCAGCCTCCCGTTATTCCTCTTGTCTGATTTTACTTTGTTACTTTGCCCCCATTGCACCCAATGTGTAATTAGAAATTTATATATACTGGAATTTAGATCCCAACTTTTTTCTTTCTTTATTCTAATTATATATAACAAAACAAGGAGGGAGGGAGGAGAGTGGGAGGGGGACACAGGAAGGGATGGAGGAAGGAAAGAAGGAAGGAAGGAAGGGAGGAGGAAAGGGAAGTAGATAATGTCTCAGTGGAATAATTGGAATGGAAAAAATTCCATTCAAAAATGTATCAGAATCCAAGAATAAGAAGGCACAAAGTGATTTTCAAAGATAATATTATTCATGTGTTTTCTTTTCTCTTAAATTTTAGGTTTGGGACTTAAGGACTTTTGCTATATAAAAAAATCAACAAGGCAAGAACTGTAATTGCAGTTTATCACTGGATTGCAATATTCTCTTTTATTGATAGTTTAGATATATATATTCAATTTATATTTTACATTTTAGATTTATGCTTCCAAATTAAACTTGGAAGCTGGTGAACCTAACTCCATTTACGTATACTGGCTACATTTCCTCATACAGTTTACTGCTTGTCTACCCTCACCTTTGGAATTTCATGGACATTTGTTCTGTCACTGGTTGTCCATTAGCTCTTCATCTACCTCAAGACTCCTTCTCTACAATCTGCCACTTATCTAGGAAAGTAAGAGGGAGAAAGAGAGAAAGGGGAAAGAGAGCCTCCTTTTATGACAGAAAGTTCTCTAAAAGAAGAACCAAGATGGAAAACTGAATTCTTGTGTTTTGAGGGAGCATTTTAAATAGTCCTGTCAGTCACTGTGCAACTGACTAATCTTCCCCAAGAGTACTTATTTTCCAACTGTGGCCCTAGGACCATCTCTAGCAGCAGCTGCTGCACTTAGATGAACTTGTTAGAAATGTTTTCTTGTTAGAAATGTTTTCTTTATAAGTTAAGATAAGAAGATATATAATGGGGTCATTTGTATGGTTAAAGAACAATTTATAATAACCAAACACTGCATTTCCAAGTTCTAACTTTTCATCTCATGTACGAATATTTTTTTTTTTTGCAAAATTTAACTCTATTTTTGTAAAACTTTCATATTTTCTATTCTGTCCTCAAGATAAAACAACTGGTTAGATGATGGGAAAATGAGAGAAAAATAGCAGACATTAGTATGATGTTGACAGATGCTACTTACTCCAGAATACACTATTATCTCCACCAGAAAATGTTTTTCACATCCATTTTGATTAATTAAATTTTATCATTCTTTAAAGCTACATCATCTGAAATTTCCCAAGGAAAATGCTCTACCAAAACATTTATTTGAGCTTCCGGTCAACCAAGATGGCAGTATTAAGATGCTGCAGGGTGCCATTCCCTTTAAACAACTAGGGAAATATGGCAGAATTATCTTCCAGAATTCTAGAAAATATTAAAGGGTTTTACTAACTGGGTGAATTCAACAGGAAGACATAACAACTATAAATATATAAGCACCTAATGGCAGAGTCCCAAAATATATGAAGCAAATATTCACAGTTCTGAAGGGCAAAATAGGTGGCTCTACATTAATAGTAGACAAACTCAACACATTCAATAATGAATAGAACATCAAAATCAATAAGGAAATAGAAGACTTGAATGATCCTATAAACTACCTAGACCTAACAGACATATATAGAGCATTTCACCTAACTGCAGCAGAATATACATTCTTCTCTAGTACACACAGATCATTCTCCAGGATAGACCATAAGTTAGGTAATAAAACCTGTCGCAATGAATTCAAATATGTTGAAATCATACCATGTACCTTCTCCAATCACAATGGAATGAAGCTAGAAAAAAAAGTAACACAGGGATAACTGGAAAATTCACAAATATGTGGAAATTAAACAATGCACTCCTAAACAAACTATGGGTCAAAGAAGAAATCATAAGGAAAATTAGGAAATATCTTGAGGAGATTGAAAACAAAAACTGAAATAGCAAAACCATGGAATGAAGCAAAGGCAGTGCTGAGCAATACATTTATAGCTCCAAACGCTTATGTTAAAAAGAAGAAATATCTCAAATCAGAGACCCAACTGGACAACAGGAGGGTCTAGAAAAAGAAAAGCTAAGTAAACCCAAACAGGACAGAAATACCAAAGATTACAGCACAGATAAATGAAACAGAAAATAATGAAATGATAGAATCAATGAAACCAAAAGAAGGTTCTTAGAAAAGATCAATAAAATCAACAAACCTTTACCTAAAATGACAATGAATAAAGAGAGAGAATACAAAAAGGAGGAACATTATGACTGATCACACAGAAATGAAAAGGATTATAAGAAAATACCTCAAACAACTTTATACCAAGGAATTAGATAACCTAGATGAAATGGACAAATTCCTAGAACACACAAATTACCTACACACTGAGTGAAGAAGAAGTAGAAATCTCAACAGAACAATAACAAGTAAAGAGATTGAATCAATAATCAAAAAACTCCCAACAAAGGAGAGCCCAGGAACAGATGGCCTCACTGGTAAAGTGTACCAAGCATTCCAAGAATTAACACCAACCCTGCTCAAATTCTTCAAAAACAATTGAAGAGGAGGTAACACACACTGACTCATTCTATAAAGCCAACATCACCTTTATACAGATAAAGATACCACAAGAAAAGAAAATTATGAACACATACCTTATGAATATAGACACAAAAATCCTCAACAAAATAATAGCAAATTGAATCCAACTGCACAGTGAAAGAATTATACACCATGATCAAGTGGGATTTATCCCAGGAATGAAAGGGTGGCTCAACCTCAGAAAATCAATTAATGTAATACATCACATTAATAGAACAACAAACACAAATAAACACACAGATGATCATCTCAACTGATGCAGAAAAGGATTTGACAAAATCCAGCACCCCTTCTTATAAACACTTAGAAATCTACACATAGAAGGAAATTTCCTCATGGGACAATGCAAATATATAGAAAAACTCACAGCTAACATTATACTCAAAAGTGAAAGACTGAAAGCTCTCCCTCTAAGATTAGGAGGAAGACAAAGATGCCCACTGTCACCACTATTATTCGACATTGTACTGGAAGGTCTAGCCAGAACAGTAAGGCAAAAAAAGGAAATAAAAGGCATCCAAATTGGAAAGGAAGAAGTAAAACTTTTCCTAATCGCATATGTCATGATCCTGTATATGGAATAACTTGAAAAGTCCACAAAAGAGCTACTAGAGCAATAAAAGTTTCAGCACAGAGGTGGAATACAAGAACAGCAAGCAAAAATCAGTAGTGTTCCTATACATTATAGTAATGAGCAATCTGAGAAGGAAATCAAGGAAAAAATTCTATTTATAGTAGAAACTAGAAGAATCAAATATCTAGGAAAAATTTACCCAAGGATGTAAAGGACCTGTACACAGAAAACTACAATACATTGCTAAAAGAAATCAAAGAAGACCTAAGTAAATGTAAGTACATTCCTTATTCATGGATGGAAAGACTAAATATTATTAAGATGTTAATTCCATATAAAGTGATCTACAGACTCATTGCAATCCCAACCAAAATTCCAACAGCCTGCTTTGCATAACTGGAAATGCCAATCATCAAATTTATATGGATGGGTAAGGGGCTCCTAATAGCCAAAGCCATTTTTAAAAAGAAGAATGAAGTTGGAGGACTCACACTTCCTGATCTTAAAACTTATTACAAAGCCACAGTAAAAGAAACAGCATGGTGCTGGCACAAGTACAAATATATAGACTGAAGGAATGAAATTCAGATTTCAGAAATAAAACCTCACAACTTTGGCAAACTGATCTTTCACAAAAGTGCCAAGTCCATTCTGTGGGGAAAGAATAGTTTATTCAACAAATGATGCTGGGGCAACTGGATATCCATATGCAAAAGAATGAAGTGGAGAGAACCTAAGATGGTGGCTAGGTGAGACAGGGCAAAAAAAATCTCCATGAAAAATACTAGGTAGAAACCAGAAAGTGACTCAGAACATCAGTTCCAGTGATGCACCAGCCAGACAAGGTCTGCTAAATCCACAGGGACAGTGCATTTGGTGAAACTGGGAGTCTGCATTCTGAAACGAGTGAGTGAGCTGGCTGAAGGTCTGGCGGCCGTGCTGCGGTGTGGGGAAATGGTGGGTTGGCATTTGTAGACAGATGAGTTCTTTAAAAAAAAAAAAACAAAAAACCCAGGAGCAGCTGTGGATATGACAGGGAGAACCGTGCAGTGAAGCATGGCAGGAGTGGGCTGGGCCAATGCCTCAGAGTCTGGTGTGGAGGATAGCCCTTCCCACACCCTCTGCTGATTGTCTCAGGGCTAGGGGAGCAGAGGGGAGCCAAAAGGAGAAAGAAACCACACCCCTTGCAGCTATCTCCCCAGCAGGCGAGGGACACTTGTGGCCTGCGGATGCTCCTGCCTGGGGCCAGACCCACAGCCCAGAGCCACACCAAGAAACCCAGTGTGACGGGGAGTCTTTCCTGCAGCACCACGCACACGCCGCAATATTGGCTGTGGACAGTGGCCTTTAGTACACCCACAGCTAATTGTCCCAGAGCTGGGAAGGTGGAGCTCTGTGAAAAGGGGGAAATTAACATGTCCCATTTGGCCATCCTTACAGCAGGCTGGGAATGCCCCTGCATGGCCCAGTGGCCCAGGGCTTCCCTGGAGGGCTGGCGCAAACTTGTGATGTGGCACAACTTTCCCTCAGCAGAGGTCCTGGAAGAGCACGGCTGAGAAGGGGGACCCGCTCGGAAATCCCAGGGACCCTAAGCCAGTGCTGGGGACTTGTGGGTCAGTGGCAGAGATGATCTGTGGCAACACTGAAATGAAGGAAGGCTTAGAGCTCCTGCAACAGTCTTAAATCTCTGGGAACACCTGGGAGGTTTGATTATTGAAGCTGCTCTGCCTCCCTAACCACCCAGACACACACCCCACATTCAGGGCGGACAGCACCAACAACACACCCAAATTTAGTGCACAAACTGAACCCCACAAGACTCAGATCTACACATACCACAAAGACAAAGTTGGGGAGAACTGACTTGAGGGGAATAGGTGACTCACGGATGCTATCTGCTGGTTAGTTAGAGAAAGTGTACACCACCAAGCTGTAGTTCTGACAAATTAGAGATCAAGTAAAGCAAATGCCAAGAGGCCGAAAACAACAGAAAATCTTAAAGCATATGCTAAAACCAGACGATACGGAGAACCCAAACCCAAACACCCAAATCAAAAGATCAGAAGACACACAGTACTTGGCACAATTAATCAAAGAACTAAAGACAGACAACGAGAGCATGGAACAGGATATAAAGGACATAAAGAAGACCCTAGAAGAGCATAAAGAAGAAATTGCAAGAGTAAATAAAAAAAATAGAAGATCTTATGGAAATAAAAGAAACTGTTGGCCAAATTAAAAAGACTCTGGATACTCATAATACAGGATCAGAGGAAGTTGAACAACGACTCAGCCTCGAGGACCACAGAATGGAAAATAAAAGAACAAAAGAAAGAATGGGGAAAAAATTGAAAAAATCAAAATGGATCTCAGGGATATGATAGATAAAATAAAAAAACATCCAAATTTAAGACTCATTGGTGGTCCGGAAGAGGAAGAGAAGGGTAAAGGTCTAGAAAGAGTATTCAAAGAAATTGTTGGGGAAAACTTCCCAAACCTTCTACACAATATAAATACATGAAGTATAAATGCCCAGAGAACTCCAAATAGAATAAATCCAAATAAACCCACTCTGAGACATATTCTGATCAGACTGTCAAATACTGAAGAGAAGGAGCAAGTTCTGAAAGCAGCAAGAGAAAAGCAATTCACCACATAGAAAGGAAACAACATAAGACTAAGTAGTGACTACTCAGCGGCCACCATGGAGGTGAGAAGGCAGTGGCATGACATATTTAAAATTCTGAGAGAGAAAAAATTCCAACCAAGAATACTTTATCCAGCAAAACTCTCCTTCAAATGTGAGGGAGAACTTAAATTTTTCACAGACCAACAAATGCTGAGAGATTTTGCTAATAAAAGACCTGCCCTACTTCAGATACTAAAGGGAGCCCTACTGACAGAGAAACAAAGAAAAGAGAGAGAGATATCGAGAATTTTAACAGACATATATAGAACATTACATCCCAGGTCACCGGGACACACATTCTTCTCTGGTGATCACAGATCGTTCTCCAGAATGGACAGTATGCTGGAACATAAAACAAGCCTCAATAAATTAAAAAAAAAAAACCAAAAAAATTAAATTTGTTCAAAGCACATTCTCTGACCACAATGGAATACAAATAGAAGTCAATAACCATCAGAGACTTGGAGAATTCACAAACACCTGGAGGGTAAAAATTAGGGGGAGAGGAAAATGTTCCCTGATAATCAAAAGCTGAGGGACTTCATCAACAGTAGATCAGTCCTATAAGAAATGCTAAAGGGAATTGAGCAGGCTGAAAGGAAGGGACACTAAACAATTGACTGAAACTACATGAAGAAATAAAGATTTCCAGTAAAGATGACATGGTAAATATAAATACCAATACTACTATATTTTTGATTTGTAACTCCACTGTTTACTTCCTACAGGATCTAAAATACATAAACTGTAATTATAAATCAGTGGTTTTGGACTCAATGTAAAATATGTAATTTTTGACAAGAACTACATAAAGGTAGGGGAATGATGGAGTATAGGAACATAGTTTACGTGTCCTATTGAAGTTAAGTTGGTATCAAAGAAAAACAAGATTGTTATAGATTTAAGAGGTTAAATTTAAGCTCCACAGTAAACACAAAGAAAGTATCAGAGAATATGACCATAGAGATGAATAGTAGAGTAGGGGTTCTGAGAAGTGGGGGAAGGGGCAATGGGGAGTTAAGAAATGAGTGTAGGGTTTCTGTTTGGGGTGAAGGGAAATTTCTAGTAATGGATGGTGGGAAGGTGATACCATTGAAACATTCTAAATGTGATTAATCCCACTAATGGAATGCTAGGGAAGGGGTGGAATGGGAAGATTTAGGCTGTATATATGTTTCCACAATTGAAAAAAAAAAAAAAAAAGACAGTCTAAATAGATGACAATTAAATGCCAAGGATGATCCTGGTTGGGATCTGAGGATGGAGGAGAGGAGGCTCAAGGGGACATAGATGGGACATAAGAAAAAAAAAGAAAATATAGAATATAAGCTTTGTATCAATGTTGAATTTCTTGAACTTCTTAGCTGCGCTTAATGGGAATGCATAAAAGAATGTTCTTGTTCATGGGAAATGTATATGTGAATCATATTGTTTGTTCAAGGATGTGTGCAGCCTGCTCTCATATGTTCAGAAGGCCGAGCAATAGATGATGGATGATAGGGAGGGAGGGAGGGAAGGAGAAAAGGAGGAAAAGAAAGAAATGGTGGTGTGGCAGGATGTTAAAGTTGGTGGATTGGGGTAATGGGGGAGGGGGGATTGGGTATGCTGGAGTTCTGTGTATGGGGTTTGTATTGTTTTTGCAACTGTTCCTGTAAGTTTGAATTTATTTCAAATAAAATAAAAAAAAAAGAATGAAGTGGAACTCTACCTCATAACATATACAAAAATTAACTGAAATGGATCAAAGAGGTGACTATAAAACCAAAACTGTAAGACTCTAAGAAGAAACCAAAGAGAATCATCTTCAGGACCTTGTGTTTAGGGAACGGTTTCTAAGAGTTTATTTCAAAAGCATGAGCAACAAGAGGAAAAACAGATAAATGGAACTTCATCAAAATTAAAACTTTTGTACATCGAATGATTTCATCATGAAAAGTAAAAGTTAAAAGACAACCTTCAGAATGGGAGAAAATATTTGGAAACCACACATCCAATAAGGGTTTAATATCCAGAATATATAAAGAAACCATACAACTCAACAACAAAAAAGACAAACAGTTTTGCAGAATTAAAAAAATGGGCAGAAGACTTGGATAGTCATTTCTCCAAAGAAGATATACAAATGGCCAAAAATCATACCATAAAATGTTCAACATCATAAGCTGCTAAGAAAATGCAAATGCAAAACACACCCACTAGAATGGCTACCACTAAAAAATGTAAAATAATAAGTGTTGGAGAGGATGTGGAGAAAAAGAAACACTCGTTTATTCCATGGCAGAGCCACTGTGGAAAACAGTTTGGTGGTTCCTCAGAATGTTAATTATTACTTGGCAATCCCACTTCTAGGGATACCCCAAGGAATTGATAGGAGGAAGTCAAATATTTGCACACCAATGTTCATAGCAGCGTTATTCGCAATTGCCAAAAGGTGGAAGGAACCCAAGTGTCCACCATCAGATCAACAGATAAACAGAAGGTGGTATGAAGTACAATGGAATATTATGCAGCTGTAAAAAGGAATGAAGTCTTGATACATGTGATGACATGGATAAACCTTGAAGACATCATTTTGAGTGAAATAAGCCAGAAACATAAGGACAAATATCATATGAGCTCATTGATATGAAATAATTAGAATAAGCAAACTCCTAGAGTCAGAATCTAGAATACAGCTTACCAGGACCAGGGTTGGGATAGGGTATGAAGAGTTAAATTGGACAGTTTCTATTTGGAATGATGGAAAAGTTTTGGTAATTGATGGTGGTGATGGTAGCATAACATTGTGTACATCAATTAACACCCATGAATTATATATATATTTGAATGTGGTGCAAAGTAGAAATTTTAGGTAGTATATGTGCCAGTTTGAATGTATTGTGTCCCCCAAACGCCATTATCTTTGATGTAGTCTTGTGGGGCAGACATTTTGTTGCTGATTAGATTTGCTTGGAATGTGCCCCACCCAGCTGTGGGTGATGACTCTGATGAGATATTCCCATGGAGGCATGGCCCCACCCATTCAGGGTGGGCCTTAATTGGTGGAGCCATATAAATGAGCTGACTCAAAGAGAAGGAACCCAGTGCAGCTGTGAGTGATGTTTTGAAGAGGAGCAAGCTTGCTAGAGAGGAACGTCCTGGAAGAAAGCCATTTTGAAACCAGAACTTTGGAGCAGACTCCAGCCACATGTCTTCCCAGCTAACAGAGGTTTTCCGGATGCCATTGGCCATCCTCCAGTGAAGGTACCCGATTACTGATGTGTTACCTTGGACACTTTATGGCCTTAAGACTGTAACTGTGAAGCCAAATAAACCCCCTTTTTATAAAAGCCAATCCGTCTCTGGTGTTTTGCATTCCACAGCATTAGCAAACTAGAACAGTATATATGTTACAAGAACAAAAATTTAAAAACAATGACAACACCATAGGGCTGCAGAACACAAACAATGAAAATGTAAACTATGGACTATAGTTAATAGTGTAATTATAAATATATTCTTTCATCAATTGTAACAAAGTTTCCACACTAACGCAAAGTGTTAATAAAGAAAACTGTGTGTTGGGGGGAGGGTGTATGGAGACTCTGCGTTTTCTGCATGATTTTTCTGTAAACCTACAACTTACATAATAAAAAATAATTTTAAAAACATCTATTCAGTTAATGTTTGTCTCCAGCATTAGACCTCAGACCTCAGGAGAGAAAGGTCATTTTTTTTTTTGTTTTTATCATTGCTCCCCAGCACTTAGCACAGTGTCTGGTGTTGAAAAACTATTTGAGAATGAATAAGCAGTTGTTTAGAGGTTGGTCATTAATATGTACTCACAGTTCCCATCCTATCTCTGTGAATATTATCCCCAACCTGGTGCTCACTCATCAGGTCATTAGATTGGAACAGAATATTTTTTACCCTGTTTTGTTGATATCACTCCCGCCTAGAGTACAGCCAGTACGATACATTAGCAGTGGCAGATCCCACCTTGCAGTCAGAAACCAAACAGACATTTTGCAGAATCTGCAAATGTCCTTCTCAGAAATAGAAAATCATATAATCAATACCAAATGCAAGATAGTAAGCATCTTTAAGAAAAAAGTCTGCATTCCAAAAAATAATGAGGTAAGGATCACTCCTTGTTCCATCATTCATGTCCATTCCATTCTGTATATTCAACATCTTTCACTCTAGTAGTATTTTTATAATCACCAAATAAATATACTCAAGCCCCACCGTCTTATGAAGCCCTCTATGCAATAGCACACTAACTGCCCTAACCTTATTTTCACAGTCAAGCTTCTTGAAAGAGGAGCCTAAAATTATGCCTTTATTTCTTCACTTTTGTTCATCATCTTACCCATTATCACCTGATTTCTGGCCTCACCACTGAATAAAAAACTAAGGACTTTCTAGTTGTTATATACAATGGATACTTTTTTTTTTTTTGATCCTTTTCTTATTTATACAGATACACAGACAGCATGATGATTTCCAGATTTTCTTCTCAGCCCAAATCTCTTCTAAGGAGATACCTGCTGGTTACCTCCAGGTGAATATCTCACAGTTATCTCTAACTTGACGTGTCCAAAGCTAGAAATCTGGAAATCAGCTTCAGATTTTCCTTCTGTCTCACCTCCCATAGGTAATCCTTCTCTATATTCTATTGAGTCTACCTCTTAAATTTGACTCAGATCTGCCCTTCTTCTCCTTCCCCAAGCATAGAATCTTATTTCAAACTACTTCTTATCTGCATTACTGTAGCTCCTAACTAGCCTCCCAGCTTCCCCACCCTAGCCTATCTGCTGTTTGACAAAAGCTATATGACTTCAGCATGGTCCAGAGAAGAGGTAGAAATACCTTTAGATATTAGAGTAATTTATCCAGAAAAATGACATCTTATGTCATTCTATACCTCCTGCTCTAATTCTAGGCTTACCAAGCAATGTTTAGATTTGTAATGTGATCTCTTCTAAGTGGACATAACTGCTCAGGAGATCAAATTTAGGGTAACACTTATCCTCTAAATGGGTATCCCATTGTAAACAGTGAATTCTAGTATGTATTTAATACCCTTACGAGTTTGGTCAGCAATAGTCTATTTCCTATAACCTGATGAGTTAATAACATTAAGCATTGGATAGTGCAAAGCTTAGAACCAGATCTGGATTGGAGGTGACATTTGCTAACTACAGCAACCTCTATTGGCATCTCCCAGGGAGCAAATATCTAATAACGCCCTGCCGAGGATCCTGTCTGCTGACATTGGGCATATCAGGAGTATAGTATTTTAAGGGGCAATTAAAAGACTACTCTTAACAAAAATATCTACCCTATGGCCTTCCCAGATATCTGAAACTCCCAAATATTTCATTTTGTTAAAGTCAAGGAGGAGAAGACTTGTAGGTGGTGTAGGGCTTGTTAGTGTGATTCTTGGAGGCATCTGTAAACAGACCCCACCCTGGTCCTGCAGCACCAAGTTCAGGAATGTATTTGTCACAGGATCTGTTAGTCTCGAAGCCTGAGTGAAATGGACAACATGCTGTTTTTCTCTAAGAGTGTGTACTATACTCTGTAATCATGTAACATCTGATCTCTAAAGTCCAAGATTGACAATGTGAATCAGGGACAGATGACATGGTTGTCACCCATCCCCAGACTAGTCTATGTGCATAACTACTGCAGCCTAGAGTTGACAGAGAGGCTGTCATGCTGCCCAAAGATCTCCTGAACCACCACACTTTTCCCCTTCCATTATTTGACTAACTCCAGAAGCCGCCTCACTTCCTATTGATTCTATCTTCCACATGTCTTTTAAATTCACCAGACTCTCCCTATTCCCAAACTCTTATGTCGCACAAGGCTCCTATAAAGAGAGTGATAGGATCTCATCATCAATTTTAGACTCAAAGAGAGCTTAGCTCAAATACTAGCTCTATCTCTTCTTTACTTCTGTGACTTGAGTGAGCTAAATAACTTTTTTGAGACTCAGTTTCCTTGTCTGAGGAATTATAATTAATCAGGAATTATAATTATTCTCACCTCAGGGAAGGTTACTTGGATAAAAGAGATAAAAATAAATTCCATATATCCAGTGTTTTAAATGTACTCACACATTTAATCTTTACAACAACACTGATGCATTTATATTATCATTATCAATTTGTAGATAAGAAAACCATGGCACAGAGAATCCCAGTAACTTGCTTAAAGTCACACAGCTAAGAATTGGAGCAGTCAGGATTTGAATCCAGTCAGACTTGCTCCAAAGCCTTCACTCTCAACTACTATGCTTTAGTGCATATGCAAATCTCCTAGCATAGCTTCTAGTACACGGATGTTACATAGATGTCTGATCAAGACAACTGCAATAGCCTCTAATGTATTTCCTTAATTCTGGTCTTACTCTCTTCCAATTTATCCTCCAAGTGTTCTTAGAGCCAACTCCCTGAAATGCAAGTCTGATTATGCCCCTGATTAAAAAATAAATACATAAAAACTTTTCAATATTTATCCATGTCTAAGGAAAAAAAAAGTCTGAACTCTTAAATAGGGCATTCTAAACCCTCCACAATATGGTTGTAACCTACCTTTCCAGAATCATCTTGTGACATTCTACATGACAGTCCCATAGCATCTTATGTTCTTACCACAGCCTGTTACTATTTATCAGTTTTCCCTTGTATGTTTTGTTACTGCTGCTTGCATGTTTTTCTTCTCGTTTTGCATTTGGCCAGACTGCAAAGTCAAGCCCAATTTCCCTTCCTTTGGAAGGTAATCTTAGTCCCTCAACCCCACCCCTGGAGCTCTCAACTGACGCTTCCTCAGAGTGCCACAGCAATTTATTTAGATATAATATCTTCCTAACCACAAGCACGTGAAATATGAACACGCACTGATCCTTTGTATTCCTGGTGACCTGACAGTTAAACAATGATTCGTTTTGCAGTGCTTCTGCAGGAAAGTACAAGGAAATTCTCTTTCTGTCTTTGGGGGAAGTCGGGGTTAGAAGGAGGAGGCTGCTATAGTTCATCAGGAAGAAATAAGCATATTACTCACTTTTAAGCGAGTATACAGCCACTTTATATTTTTACATATTTTTTACTGACTGGAGGCTTTCTGAAAGAAAACTGAGCTCTTTGTAGGAGGCAGTTTCTGAATAAAACCTTAGTGTTTTGTGGACTCAGAGAGGAAAACAGTCAAGGCCTGGGTGGCTGCCAGGGGTCTGGCCAGAGGGTTGGTAGTTGCATGCTCCTCATAGGACAAAGGCCTGAATTCACTCAGGCTGACCGGATTTTACTTGGCAGGCCTTGGGGAAGAATGTGAGTGCATTTGCCTCAAAGTTCCAGGCACTAAGAGTGACTGAGGTTAAGAGACCAAGCTTAGCACGGAGGGACGGCCTCCAAAGAACTCCCTAAGCATGAAGCGGCAGCACCAGATTTATCAGAGAGGACCGGTGCTCAGCAGCTACACCTCGTGGGGTAGTGAGGAGCTAAGGTAGCCATGGCAACAACAAACATCCCCACTTGAACGTGGCTGTCTGGTGTGACTCATTTTTTGGCCCACATAAGGCCTGGTAAACCCCAAGAGTGCAGTAACAGCCTTCTTGCCAATATGGCATCTGGGGCTTTCACCTACTTTTTATTTAATTT
This sequence comes from Choloepus didactylus, assembly GCF_015220235.1. Lineage (NCBI taxonomy): Eukaryota > Metazoa > Chordata > Mammalia > Pilosa > Megalonychidae > Choloepus > Choloepus didactylus. The sequence goes on from NC_051320.1 coordinate 21,302,252, forward strand.
GAAGAATAAGAAATGTGACACAGTTTATATGATGAAGTATCAGTCTTATGCATTCTGGCATTTAGGACTCTGTCTTCACGTCTGTGGGTTTTTCTCTGCTACGTATCTCCTGAATACGCCCACATCCCTCCATTTGCATCCTCCAGGCTAGTCTGAGATACAACGATGGATCATTGTGACTACCTTCCCAAGGGGTCTCCCTGAATTTTACTCCTCTCCTCCCCCAATCCTCCCTCAATGCAGGCGCAATCATTTAAAAATAAAACCCCAATGACACCACCCTTTTATATAAAACTCTGTAACAGCTTCTTGTTGGTCATTGGTCTAGATCAAAGATCTAGACCTGCCTGCCCTTGACTTTATCTCATACCACCCTGGCGCTTAGGCTCTGGGCTCCAGCAACACAGACTTCCCAGGTCCTCCCAGGCGCCGGGCTCTTTCCACCCGACGAGCCACCAGCATGCTTGTTCTTCCTGCGTGGAGCATTCCCACCTGATGGGGAACTGAATCCTATTTGCCCTTCACATGTCAGCATAAATGTCAAGGACTTTTCCGTATAATACTTCCACACACTTAAACACACACATACATAGACAATGTTCAGTTCCAGCATTACTTGCTCCTATAGATCCTTATACTTTTCCATCACAGAACTTATTTCCATTTTCAAATACAGATTAATTTTTGTGATGGTTTGCTCAATGACTATCTCTGCAATAAATTTTAAATTATGAGAGTAGAGCTTGTTCAGTCTATTTTAATCAGTAATTTGTCCTCCATTAATCCTAGTAGCTGATAGAGGGCTTTTAAGATACATTTGTAATCAGACTCATTTTATATAATTATAACAAGTCAGAATTGGTATTTGGGGTTAGCACAGGGGTGTAAAATGGGGGTAAGGAAGAAAATATTTCTGTGGTTGATACATCGGAAGAGATGACTACAGATGAGAGAAAATGAAGCTGATGGTAGGACAGGTCTTCAGTGGAATTTGCGGTGTATGAAGCGGAGACGTGTATACAGGTATTAACTGAGATAAAATCTGGGAGGCTGGAGAAAGGGGAGTGGCCTGGGATTTTAGGAAATGAAACTCAGAGAGTTAGGAAGTGGATCCCCCAGGCAGGAAACAACTTCCAGGTATAAAATCAGAAATGCTTTTCAACATTTGGAAGGGAGACAAGATGCAAAGGTAAAATGACTGTGCAAATAATTGGTAATAAAGTAATAATAAAACAAAATGAGCACTCAACTGAGACCACAGATAAGGATCCAAATAATTCCCATGGAATAAGACCTTTACTTAGCACAGAATTACTAATCATGCTATTATACAATACATAAAGTATTTATGTTGTCTTTTAGTATAGCATTTTATTTGTTTTATGTGCAGAAACAGCTATTGATAAGAACTGCCATACATATTCTCCTGGCTTCAGTTCCTTTCATCCTATTTTTTTTTCCCATCCGTTCTTAAAGTTTTCAACTGGGGATTCTCATCCTCCTAATGTCAGAATAAACTGCCAGCAGTTGTGGAGCAGAGCAGCCTCCGTGCATGGCCTGTCCATATCCCTTCCAGCCCTACTGTTGTAGGTGAACTGGCCAATTGCCAACTGCCAGCTTCTGTGCCTCTTTGCCTGAGGGCGTTCTCTCAGCTCCAGCTGCCCTGCCAGAGAGGAACGGGAGTGCCAGACAATCAACTCTTTCTTCTCAACCCCTAGCAGCTCTCCCAGCCAATGGCTGGTAGGAGGTGCTATATAAATACTCCAGCTTTCTCTTTCTGTGGGTGGGAGAACTCAGGAACCGGTTCCCTACTGGCTCTCAGAGTGTCCCAGTGGGAATAAGTCCCAGTGATAACAGTGGTAAAATGTGCTTGGTAACTCACCCATTATTAGCTGCTTTTACTGCTCTGTTCCACTTCCCCAGTCCCCTTCTGCTGTTTTCTAGTACTGCCTCCAGAATAAGCTACATACATCCACTTATTTGTGACAGGGTCTGCTCCTGGGGGACCCAAACTAAGACATCATGGAAACATCCTGGGAGCTCCTATGGATCTCTCAAAGCACTCTCTCCATGTTATTGTTGTTGCTCTGCATGTCTTTTGCCTTAATTTAAATTAATTGAGGAAAGAGACCATTTATATCTCTAAGACTCACACCAGGAGTATCACCTACACAATACTGTTTCATGGAATTATCAGATAATAATGGCTTTAATAGCATAACATAGCAATCACATGCTAGATACTGTTCTAAGAGTTTTTCATTGATTAACTCATTTAATTTTTGCAACAACTCCTTGAGGAAACACTTTGGCCCAAACAGACTCACATTGAATACAAGTCTTTCCCAACAGTGAGCTTTACTAAGGATTAGTGGAGGAAACAAGAAAGAAGCAAAAGCTACAGAGGCAGCATCAGTGTCTGGGAGTTCCTGAACTATTGGATAGAGCTACCTTTTTCTGCATTGGGAAACATTTTGATTTTGAATTAATGGCAAACATGATGTGTGAAGTACAATTAAGACCATGGAATTACATAAGCCCAAGAAAGCTTCTTATTTTAGTGGTCGTCCCCACTTTTTATATCTCCTTAATCACACAGCTAGAGAGTCCATGTTAGTTACTAATTTCTCCAGTGGAACTAAAACTATAAATCTATAATTTGCAGGTCTATATGTGTGTGTAAGCAATCCACACAGATAAGGTACATCCTTCTAAAAGCCTTCTTAGATAAGAACTTGGAAGTGAGTAGATTACAATGGCCCTTCCTGTTATCTTCCTACTGCTAAAAACCATTAGTATGTTTTAGATGGGTCAAAATGACTTCCTAAATAAGTTCTGCTATGATCACTCCCATTTTACAGATGAAGTAACTCAGGTTGAAAGGGGTTAAGTGACGTACTCCATGTCACACAGCTAGTAAATGGAGGCCTAGAAATGTGCCCAGGCCTGAGGGCTATAGAATGCCCAGTCTCAACTCGGCTGCTACACTCCTTTTAGCTGCCACAGCCAGGAAGATAGGCTATAGGGTCTCCAAGAATATGGTGCTGCCTATAGTTTTGTCATAGGTGAATTAACCAGTTTTTGTACTTCCTTTACCCAAATAAAACCTGGAAGAAGAAACCTTTTTACTCACTGGTAAAGTTTGTGTAGATTACAGCTTTCAGGTTAGAGAAAGAGAGAATGAGCTACAGAGATGTGCAGACACAAAGTGACCCCTTGGATGGGGCAACCCACTGTTGAGGCCATTTTTTGAAGGGTATGTGAAAGGAAAGGAAACCTAAATTTCAATCTTTGCACAAATCTGTTACTACAGTTCATGAAGGCTCTGTGCTTCAAGTCAGACATTTGAGAAAATGCAAACAGAGGCCAAGAATTTTCTCAAACTCATAATAATGACTGTCTTATAGATGGCCTAGGGATCAGTGGACATGGAAAACAAAAGGAGTGAAGAACCTCTTAGAGGAATTTCTCCAAAAGAAAATATTTTCTTAGCCACACCTTGGAAAGGATTTATATAATCACTAAGAGGAAAGAGACTACAGTTAATTCAGAATCATATTTATAGAAATTTCAGTTTGATACATTTGATTTCAGTTTGATATATTTAATTGTAGTAAATTGTGTGAAGTCCTTCTTTTATGGTTATTTCATTCTCTTAGTGAAAGCTCTTGTTTGCTTGTTTGAATTTCAGTGTATATACATTCATTCAGGTATTGGTTTTGATAAATAGCTGAGCTCCAAAGAGCAAGTGTAATAAATATTCTGGTACCCAGAATTGTTAGATCAGGTAAGTAATACATCTACAATGTGCTTTTATAGCAAATTTTATACTCAGATGGGTACATCATGATGTTACCTGTAACACCATATCTATAGGAGACACTCAGTGGGTTTTTCTTGAAGGAAAGAAGTGCTTCAGTGATTATCTTTTAAGTGTACCCTACCAATCACCCTGCCCCAGAAAAATGTATGATTTTAGGAAGGATGATCCTGGTGGGAAATTGAAACAGTCACAGATGTCTCAATTGTATTTATATTCTCTTCTCACAAAGTAACCCAGCTTTATACCAGAATTTTTATTCCTTCACTAGCTAAGAAAAGAAGGAGTGAAAATTTATATTCGCCATCTCACCTCCATGTCACCTTCTTGGGCTTTGATATAATGCAACAGAATGATGGCTCCTATTTAATTAAACAGAAATCTGGATTAACTTCAGCTGTGCGCCATGCAATCAGGCCTTGTGTGAGCAAAAAGGGGTGTAATCCCTGGCCCATAGATCATTTCTGCATGGAAATCTGCTCTCACTCAAAGCCATCCTCAGGCCACAGAAAACAATTTTTTCCCATATGAGTTACGTAGCATGCGCAGCTGTCCTCCACCGCACCTCATGAAAAGAATCACAAAGGCTAAAAGAGCTTGATTTGACCTCTTTCTGTAAGTACTTTTTAATCAAAAGAGGCCCTGCCTGTTGATACATCTAGCATTTCTTTGTTTGCTGCAAGGAGCACTGTAGATGTGGCTTGCTGTTTAATGCAGATTTTTTTTCACATGCGTCTCTCCAGATGGGTGTAATTTGATTCTTTGATACATATTGCGCAGATTTTTTAGAAACAGCTTTTTTAGAAGCAGATTTTTGGTGCAATATGACTTCATCTTTCTCCAAAAGGAGGTAGCTTGATCTTTCTGAATTGTGAATGGGTTTGCTGACAAAACCCATCCTTTCAATACAGAGCCTGTAAGAGCCTGTCTGATATAGATGCAGACCAACCATCAGCAATGGAAGGAGTGAGGCCACTGCCTGTTTTGCAGGGTTGATGAGGGTGGAGCCAGACTATCAATGTGGATTAGTTTGGTGACAGGGAGGCATAAATAAAGTCCTTGGAGATAGAGGAAGAAACAGGTCAATATGTTCATGCAGGGTAGCTCAATTATTATGTACAGCTTAGAAGAGGATGAGCTGAACTCACAGATGTCTTTATTGTTTCTACTGAAGGTGGATAAAAGAACATCTTCTTGCCAGAGAAGGAAGTGGGGCAGAATGGGTTCCAAAGAGATCTCGGCTTATACAGTTATCATTCCACGACATCTTTTAAAAAAATGAACTAAGGTATCAGGCTCTCTCCAGCATGTTTCTAGTACATATCATTCTGCAAGCCAAGTAAAAATTCCTATTACACACCCAGAAGGGTTTGCAACTTTAAGCATTTTGCAACCCTGAGCACTGAGAGTACAGATGAGTTTGCTTCTCTAAAAATAAATAGAGATAAAAAGTCCACTTAGCCTGGACTGTTCTCTGACAGCTGAAACTCACCTGTCAAAGCAAACTGAAATCTCAAAGCCCAGCACTCTCAGTAGCGTCGTGCCAGCTTTGAGGTGGAACCTCTGGGCAACGTGACTGTGATTTCCTGTTTCCTACAATGGCAGTGAGAAGAAAGGGGGCGTGAAGTTCTTTTAGAACAGAGGTTCTCAACTGGGACTGCGCATTCAGTCATACAGTGGAGCTTTACACAGTCAAAAAGTGCCTAATTCCAAGCCCCAGAGATTCCAATTGGATTGGCCTGAGGTTAAGGCCAGGGCATCAAGAGTTTTTCATTTTGTTTTGTTTTTTTTTCCTAACAGGACCTCATGTGATTCTAATGCACAACCAAATTGAGAACCTTTAACACATTTTTTTAAATCTCTGACTCAGGATTTCTAGGTTAATTTTCATTGTCAGAACAGATCTTGACTGCTCCAACTACAGATTCTACATGAACAGCAAACTTGCATTCCACTAGAAAACAAAATTCTCAGTCAGACTGAGAAGTCATTGCCCTCCTCTCAGGTGGGGCAGGTGGCCCTGTGCAGCTCAGAGCTGAGGTCAGCAGATCCTGGGCCTTGTGCAATCCACTACGACACAGGGTACAAAGGGCTGCCATATAACCAGTCTGTGGTGGTTTGAAGCTGTATGTACCCCAGAAACATATTCTTAAATTTAATCCATTTCTGTGGGTGTGAACTCATCATCAGTAGGACCTTTTGATGAAGTTACTTCAGTTAAGGTGTGGCTGGCCCAGCCCAATGAGGCTGGGCCTTAATCCTATTATTGGAGTCCTTTATTATAGAACGAAATTAAGACACACAGACAGAAAGCCACAGAGAAAGCATCCAGAATGTTGATTCTGTTCTTGAAATCAACCGAACCCAGAAGAGAAGGTAGAGACCAGGAGATGCCGCCATGTGCCTTGCCATGTGACAGAGGGGACAAGGATCGCCAGCAGCCAGCCCAGAATGTTAGTCTTTGGGAAGAAAGCATCACCTTGAGACTTAGATTTGGACTTTTTTCCTAGCCTCAGACCATGAGCAATACATTTCTATTATTTTTAACCTGTTCCATTTCTGGGTATTTGCTTCAGCAGCCTAGGAAACTGAAACATTATGCTATGTCAGCTCATCACTGTGACAATGCCCAAGGCACTGTCTATCCAAGCAGCTGTGCCATGTGTACCTTCTCTGTCTCCTCAAGGACATCATTTGGGCTAGTACTTTTTTAAGAGGAGAGGCATTCAGCGACTTCATTTTTATGAGGTAGAAGAGTCAGATTGGTTACTTGATGTCCCAAATAGAACCCTGTTTGCCCTTCACCCTCACCTTGTAGTCTGTGTATCTCTTAAGGGAATGGATCAACTAGAGCACACCTTAGGCCATGGTGGGGTCTTGGAAAAATTTCAATGTATAAATCCTATATTCTCATCAACTATGACTGTGATTTCAGAGATGTTTGTTTTGACCCAGTGTTTAACCTCAAAAAGAGAACTGTTTTGAAAATCATTAAGCTGGATCCTTGTCCCAGATCTATCACCCACCAGTGTGTGGTGCCAGGGAAGTTAAATCACAGTAATAAAACAGTAATGGTGGTGATCATTTGGTGAACACTGACTAAGGCTAGGTCTGTGCTCAGGGCTTTATGTTCTTTATCTCATTTATTCTCCACCAGAAAAAGCTATGAAATAAGTATTATTATTATCCCATTATAAAGATGAGGTTTAGACAGGTTACATGCATTGTTCAAGGTCACTCAGCTATGATTTTGCACAACCAGAATTGCCACTCAGGTGTGCCTAGCTCTCAAGGCTGTCAACCTGGCTATGTCATTCTTAAAGTGCCCCTGCTCTATTCTAGCTCAAAAAATTACAAGCTATTTTCCAAGTGATCTTCAGTTGACAGTACCATCTAATACTATTTTAATTTCACTGTGAGATAACTCAAGCAACCCTAAAATGGAATTTTCTAAGTAATACTATATAAGTGCTTAACAGAAGTGTACAAGTATTTCATAGATTTATTTACACATATATTTGCTGAGTGCCTGCTCTGTGTAAGTGATCAGGTGATAGAAAAGAAAACCAGATGAGATTGTCCCCACACCTCAAGGAACATTCAGCTGTAGGGGAAATAATTATAGGAAATTTCAGTAAATTATTAAAAAATGCCATAAAAGATGCATTGTTTTCTAAAGCACGGAAATTTTTTTGCAGTAAGTAGAATCACGCACTTTGTCAATTTCATAATTTTGTATTTTCCCCTCTCAGGTGCCCTAGTCAATAATTCTAACAGGATTTTCTTGAATAAACATAACTCACATAATGATACTTGAATCATGCATTTCATTATGCTCTCCAATTTCTCATCCGACTCACACATTTGGGGATTTGTTTCTTGCAGAAGGGTGTTGGCAGGACAAGTTTCCTGTGTCAGCAGCATTGGTGTCTGACTCTTTGACAGGAGTTGGAGGGAACCCAAATTCCTACCGGTGGACCCACTGCTTTGGGTTAAGTCTTTGATAAACTGTCAGTGTGATCTATCAAATGGCATATATTGAATAGTCCATTAATACCATTTGAGCTCATGCTTAAAGAAGACTTTATCCAGGAGAATTCAGGATCCCTAAGAGAATTACACAAAAACAAGATAGAGAAGTTTCAATAAGATATGGAAGAGCTGGGGAATGATAAAAACAAACAAACAAACAAACAACAAAACCCAGGGTCATGGAGTTGACATTCACGGTGGTCATGGGGGATAAGACACATTTGGCGATGGATGCCCTCAGAGAGGATACAAAAGAGGGCGGGACATAGGAGACCACGTCCCGCCTAGGTGTGAATTCTCCCTAAAGCACAGAGTGATACAGAATTTCGGGTAGTAGTTCACTTGAATTTGGTCCCAGGAAGAGGTAGTGAGGTAGTGGGGACAGGGAGACAAGGAATGGCAAAATGCCAATAAAGGGCTCCTAATGAGCCAATGAAGGTTCAGGGCACCTAGAGCTCACCACCTCTGGAGACCCTCTCAGGGAGTCTGTCGAGCGTGCCTCAAAATTGTCCCACCACAGGACAGGAAGACTGCAGCATTTACCCAGTGCGCCCAGCCTCCCATGTTTGAGAACTGCTCCCCCTTCTAGGTTTCACTGGGGATCAGAGAGGCCGTGTGGTTATGCTTCGTGTGGGACACTCGCGGCTCTGGGCATTAAACTGTTCACCGCAGTCGTGACGAAACAAGGTGGCCGGAGGAAATGAGGCATCCTGCACCTCAAGAGGGTGCCAGACCCAACCGCTTCACGGTATTTTCAGGGACTTCCCCTGAGTTTTGTCAGCTCCATTTTTAATTCATACTAATAACCAGAAATACTTGATTTTAGTAGACTTTAGGAGAAAGAGACAGATTAATAGCCTCTCTGTTCTCTCTTCTGTGGCCCTGAAGATGAAATAGAGCACTCACTCCATTTCAAAATAGTCACTCATTAAAAGCAGACCACTAAAGTCTGTTCAAACAGAAGGCTTCTGAGCAGTGGAGATAGAGACCATTTCTTTTACAACCATTCATCTTTAATCCTGAAGATGTCAGCAATTAAGACCATCTTCTGCCTGTCCAAAGCTGGTGAGGACTCAACTGATGAACAGATTCCACTTATGGAGACTATAGATCACTTCAAGGTAAGTTTTCTCTGCCCAATAGGCATAGATACACACATGTTATTTTTGCTTGGAAACAGTTTCTAAGGGTAGGATTGGGCTTAGAAGCACTGCATTGAGAAAGGATAAAATGTCCTGCACAAAAAGAGTGCAATTAAAATCGCATCAATATTTCTGTTATAAACTGATAAACCCTGAGCTCAGTGTGGTCAAGTTTTATATGCCTGAGCTGACATGCCAATCTGCCAGCAGTCATATGGTTGTCATATGGCGACACTCCACAGATGCCAGCAAAATGTGAGAAGTTTCTGGCTCATTTCCTTTCATTTTCTTGAGTGCCATGTTGCCTGTACACATGCACGCTCACAAGCACGTGCGCGCACACACACATACACAAAGAGAGAGAACTTTGTCATATTATGCAGCATGCTATAATCCACTCAATCCAAATAGGTCCATTAAAATTCCCTTACCCCTGCCTGTCTAGAGACTCAAAATAATTCATCCATTAGCCTTTAATAGTGAGTTTTCTATTTTCAAAATCTCAAACTGAGTAAGAGTTTCCTGGTGAGTATGCATAAATACTTTTCAGCAAAAGATATTTTTTAACATTTTAGATTATAGCTCATTTTTCATTCTTGTCATTATTTTTTTAAATATTTTATTTCTTTGAAGTAGATTTTGTAGCAAATATTTTATGCTGAGAGCTATTTCTATTTATGATGGAAAGTATGTGCTTGTAAAACATTAAATGATTGTTTTTCCTGTTTCAAAACTGATGTCTGCCACTGTGTTTATAGGATCTATTGCTCTAGGTTATGGTGTAATATTTTTATATACTTTCACATAATAAAATTTTAATTCTTTAATTGTTCAAAAATTAATTAAATGTGTGTTTCTTCATTAGATATACTGAACCATTGACTTTACACCATGCCTATCTCAACAGTGGGCTCTTAAATCAACTCAACTACATAGAAATTCTTTGCTAGAGCCTTGCAAGTGGTACTGAGCAAAGTAAGTGGAAAATGAAATCAAAGTGACACATTCATATAGTTAAGACAAATGCAACTACATACACAAATGAACCACATTTCTAGCCAAACTTTTTCCTCAACCCCCAGCTTTGAGCAAGAAAGGCATGTCTGTTTCAACTCTGTATTTCCTTTATTCAGACCTTAATGGCACATAAATATTTGTAATTTAATGCATACAGTATTTACAAATATAAATACAATATGGTCTACCTTTATCTTCTAGACCCTTATATGGAGTGAGCTCTGTAGGCATACTGTATACAAAATGGATGGCAGATGGCAATTGGATAAAACTAATATACTGTCTGGCTCACAAATGAAAAAAAGTATCTAATGAGTACCATCATCCATTTCCTCCCTAAGGATGTTGCCATTACAGAAGATATGATTTCAATAAATATAATGAATTATTTTCATTATAAACATACTACTGCCAATTTTTTTTCACAAAACAATGATTACATAAATATATACCAAAAGCAATGAGAAATACATTTGAATTTAAGCTGAATTTACTGGTAAGCCTATAATCTCAATGATCTTTTAGAAAACTTCCCTTCAATGTTCAAATAAATGAACATCCACAAATTAGATTAAAACATCTACAATCTTTTGAGAGATCAAAAAACTGTAACCCTTTTGAGGTTTTGGTACTGGATATAATTTTAAAGAACCTGGTTAAAATATAACAATAACAAAACTATTATCATAGAGTTTTAATTAGTGTTCATTCTTATATCTTAAAAAGAAGAGTTTGGTTGTGTTCCTTTTTCTTTTTTCTCCCTAACCAGGAAAAAGAAGAATGACATTGCTATCTGCACATCTTCGTACACTTATTTTAAGCTTGTCTTCTACCAATGGTCAGTTTAAAAATAAAATCACTTGAGAAATATTCTCTTTGGGCTGTGACAGTAAGTAGGAAGGACAGTAAGGTTAGGACATTAAAGAAACTCACATGAATTTTGCAGTCAGATCAATTTAATTTGGTAAAATATTATTGAGTAATTACTAGATGCCAAGCAATTGTTAGGTGTTGAAATACAGTGATGGATATATCAGACACAAAAATGCTGTTCTCAAGGAACTCTCACTTATTACTGCCTTTTGTAATGCTTGATGAATAATGCTTAGACAAAGAATAGAGAGCTTGAAGGGCACAGAACAAAGTCCCCCATGCTGAACCCAAATTCCAACCAGCTCCTGATCTCTGTTAGTAGGAGAAACAGTTGCCAGTTGTAATACAGTAAATTTCATAAATTTAGTCTTAAAAAATTTAGACACTTGGGTGTTTTATATGAAATCTAGACTGAGATTAAACTTCTTTTAGCATACTGTTTCTTCATGGATGGAGTATTGCCAATTCTATAAACTAAACTGGTATGTGATTGTTTATAAATCCTTAGAGGACAAACTGATTTTAAGCACTTCGAAAGCATTTTACTTTCAGGTAATTGATAAACTGATTGCCAATCACATTCTTATCTTACAGTCTCTTAAGAAAAACTATTATATTAGAAATGGTTAGCCTGGACCTTAATAAACAGATAACAGAATGTCATTTTCTGACCAAAAAATTAGAATTTTTAAAAAATTTTTAACTTTTATTTATTTATTTTTTGGCTTTGGCTTATCTAAATGAATGAGCCTCTCTTTTACCCACATTAAATGGCCAGTTAAATAGGACTGTCTTGGTATTACTAAAGCTAGATGTTTGTACCATGTAGGAGGTTAGGTGTGAGATTTTGATTTCCAGTTCCATAACTTATGATCCGTGTCACCTTGGGGAAGTTACTTAATCTCATGGTTAAAGGGGTGATAATAGTTTGTATTAAATAAATTTGTTTGAAGATGAAATGAGTGCATGCATGAAAGAGAGCCTGACAACAGTAGGTACATAATGAATATTAGCGGTCATTGAATTTTTATTCCATCTTAGGTCATTCAGGTTTTATAAACATTTCTTCTGGGAACAAAATATGTGTTATCATTGTAGGAATCCTGGAAAAGTAAGAACCATACAATGAAAAATAAATGAACCACACTTCCGACCAAATTTATGTACCATTACTCAAAATATTTCAACATATATTAATCTAATTTTCAACATCAAAAATGAAATAGTACTGACTACCCAGTATATAACAGGAAATTAGCGTCCGCTCTAATTCAAACAGCAATAGATGGTTATATTTAATACTTTCATGAATATACCGTTAGAATTTTTTTTTTGTAAAATTATATATTGTATGAGGTTTGCTCTTTTTAAACAAAAATGTCATTAATAATTTCCTATATTATTAAGCAACCTTCTAAAGGTATAATTTTAAATGGCTGCATATTATAATATTTTATAAAAATACCCAAATATTCTTCCAAATTGCTCTTTAAAGCAGTTTTCAAATTTTCTCCTTTAAAAATCAATTTTTATATTCAAGCATAGTATTTCATACTTAATTTTTAAAATTTTAATTATTTGATTCATCTTAAAACTATAAAGGTGGGTGTACCTTTGTTTCTTTTAGGTGATTTTCTAGAAATAGAATTACTTAGTCAATGAAAAAGAATAGTTTTAATTTTTTTTATATATGTTGCTGAACTGCCCCTAAATATTTCTAACAATGTTCAGACCTACTTATACCACTATGCCTTACTGCAAACAAAATATTATAGTTTTTTAAAAAATTGCTTATTGATAGAATAAAACAGTGCAGAATTTATAAGTTTGTATTTTCTCAACTTCTTTAAGGTCAACACATAAAATTTTTACTTCTCACTAGAATTTCACTTCTCTGTAATTGTTAATGTTCATTTTCTGTAGAGATATTAGTATTATATTAATAATTTGTAATAATTCTTTATATATTAACCTCTTTATTCTGCCACATATATATTGGAAACACATTCTTCATTTTGATCTGGCTATTCAAGAGCCACAGCATACTGTTAACAACAAGTGTGTCTTGCAATATTTTAAAATTTCAACTGTCAGAATACCACTCCCTCATTTTGGGTTTTCAAAATGTGTTGATTATTTTCCAGATACTATTTATAATCAATTTGAAAATATAATAATAGGGGAATTTGGGATTCCAATTAGAATTATATTTATTTAGAAATGTTTTGTGGATAATCTATCTTTAGAATATTGTTTTCTCTTCTATGTTTTTGTTTCTCTTTGTCTTCTTTTATGTTCCTCAATTATTTTTTTTTGAAGTTCTCTTCAGAGAAGACTAAAATATTTTTGTTAAATTTTTTGATAGAAATTTACATTTTTAGTTGCTGTGGTAAATGGGATTTTTATTACTCTATACTATGATTTATCCATGTTGATATATAAGGAGTTAGTTGATATATATATATATATATATATATATATATACACACACACACACAGAATAAATTTATTGTTGACTTAATATGGATATTTTAAAGAAGTTAAAGAAGTGCCTTATTTCACTTAAATTATTTAACACAAATAACTATGGCTTTTATCAAATGAATTTTTGTCTTCTGTCACAATGGTAACATGCTATTTCTCCCTTGAGATATTGATATTATTAATTATTACAATGATATCCTAGTATTGGAACATTTTTCATTCACAAAATAATTCTTCCTTGATCATGTGATCATGGTAAATTGTTCTTTTAAACTGTTATTGAATTTGCTTGCTGACATCATTTTTACGATTTACTAATTTCTGCCTGCATATTTATTAATTCCTTTTCACATGCACATATCTATGTATCTATGTATTTGAAATATGCTAAAATTTTAAACTAATATTTCAATTAAATGATAAGTTCATTTAATTCTTTCCTCAGTTTTAATGTTATGGAATTACCTCTAAATACACTTAGTAATATACTGTAAGGTGTGTAAGTATTGCTGTCACTTAAATTACTTCTGAACAAACTATAGGTGCAAAAGTTTTCATTTCTACTTTAAGATTATGAGTGTTTTAAAATTGTCATGTGATTGGAATTTTACTATTCAGTTCTAGTTTTATTGCTGAATTATAAAAAAATTATTCAACTTTTTACTTTTAGGGTTTTTTTGTATTGTCTTTGACCTAACTTAAAGTCAACTTTTGCAAATTGGGCAAGTAAAGAAAATGTATGTTCTTATTTTGCATGGTTCAAAATTACATAAATTATATATAACCAGCCTTATTAACTAATTAATTCAGTTCCTTCATATTCTAATTAATTACTTACTAAATCTTGACGTATATCAAAACTCCTCACAATTTTTTTTAGTTAATTTTGGTTACATTTATTACTATTTTTACTACATTTTGATAATACCTTTCATTACAAAAAGTTTCAAGTCTTTAATTTTGTTTATGGATTATCCTTTTCACCAATTTATAAAAGACTCTCTTTGAGCTATTTAATGTTTCCCTTGAATTCTACCTGGTCTGATATTAACATTTGGAGTACCGTGGGTTTTGAATATATTTCCCTGATCAGTATTTGCCCATGCTTTCAGCATTAGCATGTTAGAATCACTATTTCTTAGATGTCTCTCTTACATGCTGCACATGGAAGGATTTTGTTTTCCTCACATGATATAAACACAGATGGCCCTCGAAAGAGTTTGACCTCTTTACACTCACAGGCAACACTTTGATAATCTTAGTTTATGCTTTCTGGGTTTTTGATAATTTTCATAATTTGATAATCTTAGTTTATGCTTTCTGTTTCATTTGTTTTCAATCATTTTCTACATGGACTAATTTTCCTATTTTCCTTTTAGTAATCAGAAAAAATACTGTTATAAATTACATTAGTGCATACCATTTCTTAAAAATATTGAACATGCTTCATGCTTCTTGGTATGTTCAGTGTACTTGAGTTGAAGACTCAGGTACTACAGCTAAATTGCTCTTTACATTACATATCTTCTCTTCAAAATCCATTTATGACAACTATGTTATACTTTCTAAACATTTATGACATTTTGGACTAATTGATATTTAAATATACAGTGATACCAACTAAGTCTTCCCTGCCGTGACTTTCCCAAGTGTGATTCATATCTTGGTTGCAAGAATATATCTGAAAATAACTTTCTCCAAGCCGGATATATAGATGGCATATTTTCTCAGCCCCCGAATGTCTATTAGGTACCATTACACATAAATGACAATTTGACAAATATAGAATTTTTGGATAACAAACATTTTACCTGAAATATAAAGATATTGCTCTTTGCAAATGATCTTCTAGCTTTTGATCCTGCACAGGAGAATTTCCATGGTCAGGCTGATTTCTTTTTGATAGGCACAATATATTTTAGTTTTTAATTTTTTGGTGTGTGTTCATAATGATTTATAATATTATAAATTATATAATTATAGCATTCCTGTAATACATACTATAATATAATATAGCATTCCTTCTTTGTTCTTAAAAGTCTAAGTTATATGTGGACATGTCTAGGTACTGAGATTTTGCATAATATATAGTCAGACCTCTCTACCTGCAGGTTTAGCACTTTTTTTTCCGTCTCAGGAGAGTTTTGTCCTATTATATATAGCTGATAGTCTGTTGGACAGGAAGATGCTTAATATGGAGAACAAAGAATTAAGAGAAACAGACCCACACAAATATGCCTAACTGATTTTTTACAAAGTTGCAAAAACAATTCAATGGAAGAAAGACAGTCTTTCAATAGATGAGGCTAGAACAACTGGACATCCATATGCAAAAACATGAACTTTGACCTAAATCTTACACCTTGAATCAAAATTACCTCAATATAGGTTGTGATGGTTAGGTTCATGTGTCAACTTGGGCAGGTGATGGTGCCTAGTTATCTGGTCAGGCAAGCACTGACCTAACCATTACTGCAAGGACATTTGTGGCTCGTTAAAATCTTGCCCTATGGAATTTGGACTCATGCATCCCCCCAGTTGCGTAAGACACTTTTATAAAATCTCATATTTACAGACATCTCCTGTTGGTTCTGTTTCCCTACAGAACCCTAATACATAGGTGATAAATGTTTAATGTATAACAGAAAACTATATATCTTTCAGCAAAAACTCCTGGAGAAAATCTTCAAGATATAGGACTAGACAAAAAGTTTGTCAACTTAACACCAAAAGCACAATCCATAAAAGGAAAAAGTGACAAATCAAACTTCATCAAAATTAAATCCTTTTGCCTTATGAATGATCCTATTAAGAGGATGAAAAAACAAGCAACAAACAGACTGGGAGAAAATGTTTGAAAACCATATATCCAACAAAGGACTAGTATCTAAGGTATATAAAGATATATATATAATGCAAAACTCAACTGTAATAAAACAAATAATCCAATTAAAAATGGCAAAATGAAGATATTTCACCAGATGGGATATACAGATGACAAATTAGCACGTGAAAATATGCTCAACATCATTAGCCAATAGGCAATTGCAAATTAAAAGCATAATGAGGTATTACTACACACCTATCAGAATGGCTAAAATAAAAAGCAGTGATAGCACCAAATGGTGGAAAGGATGTGGAGAAACCAGATGACTCATACATTGACGGATGGAATGTAAAATGGCACAGCCATTGTGGAAAACAATTTGGCAGCTTCTTAAAACACTAAACATGCAGCTACCATACAATCCAGTAATTGGGCCCTTGTGCATATATCCCAGAGAAATGAAGACGAATTTATATTCACACAAAAACCTATATACAAATGTTTACAGCAACTTTATTCCTTATAACCAAAAACCAGAAACAATCCACATCTGTCAATGGATGAATGATTAAATAAACTCTTAGTTCATCCACATCATGGGAAAAAAAAGAGGAATGAACCATTTATGCACAAAACAACCTAGATGAATCTTAGAGAATTATACTGAACAGAAAAGTCAATCTCAGTTACATACTGTATACTTCCATTTATATAATGTTCTTGAAATGGAAAAATTATAAAAATATAGAACAGGTTAGTGTTGGCTCAGGGTTAGGGAGGGGGTGGGGATACAGGGAGGTGGCCGTGGCTATAAAATGGCAACACGAGGGATCCATTTGATATAGAAATGTCCTACATGTTGATGGCATCTATGTCAATATCTTGGTTGTGATATTGGACCAACATTTTGTAAGATGTTACCACTGAGAGAAACTGGGTAAAGGAAACACAATATCTCTAATGCTTCTTACAAATGCATGTGAAAATACACTTATTTCAAAATAAGAAGTTTATTAAAAATATACTAATTCCCCCCAAACAATTTTAAACAAATGGAGTTTAGGATTTAAAATCTCAAATGATCTAGCAAAATCAGGAAAACTTAGAATCATAGGCATAAATATTAAAATTTTACATTTATATAATTTTAACAAGCACTGATAAATGCTCCTCAGACCAATTCAAGGCAACTATATTGCAATGATTATGTGGATGGTGGCAGTTATGAGATGCTAGAAAATGTGCATGTGTTTTAGTTTGGGACAATTATTTAGCACTCCCAACTCTAGATTTTTTTAATGCCTGGCTTCCAGTCGTTAGGTTAGATACAGTCACAATTTCAAATGAATATAAGGCAACCTAGGTATAACCATGTGCTAAATAGTTATCCTCCTTAAGCAGATGTCACTGTGTACACAAGTATATAAGCACACAATTTGCATTTGCATTTTCTCTATAAAACTTTTATCATCACAATTCTCCATCACTTTTATAACAAAATTTTTAAAATAAAAAAAGTTTTGCAAAACATTTTTGTTGTTGAACTCACCTAAATATATATAAAAATCAAAATTTCTTAATTTTGATCCCAATATTTGGGATCTAATATTTAACAGCTAAGCTAAGACAGTCAAAATAAAATTACCTGTGTGACATATTGTAAGCTTTCTTCTTGCTTTACTTCTTTATTCTTAAAGTCACACAACTCTCAAAGAAGGCACATTAATACCTTATGGGATATCATTCCTTATCAGATTTTCAAAAAAAAGAACATACAAGGCCCCCAGTACTAGCCAGTGG
Source organism: Choloepus didactylus (assembly GCF_015220235.1). Lineage (NCBI taxonomy): Eukaryota > Metazoa > Chordata > Mammalia > Pilosa > Megalonychidae > Choloepus > Choloepus didactylus. Next base: position 21,320,247 of record NC_051320.1, read on the forward strand.
GTAGGGAATTAGCCAGCCATTCTCTTGTACTTTTCATGTGACTTTTCTCAAGAGTAATTTTATAATATTGAATGCAATTAAGAATGCATTCACCCTACATAATTCATATGCAAGTTACATATCCAACGATGTTCATATATCAGCATTGTTTAAGGTAATAAACAGACTGAAATCAATCAAATGGCTAACTCTCATTCAGTAAAATAAATCATGAAGTATTTATATATAAATTATGGAATACTGTGCATATCTGGAAAACAATGATGTAGATTGTGCTGACCAAGAAAGACATTATGTATATATTCCAATCCTTTTTATATAAATATTTATAAAGTATACATATATAGATAGAAGTGAGTATATGCGTAATTTTTTTTTCTGAAAAAAAATCACAACAAACTAATTTGGGAACAGGGACTGAAGAGCAGATGCAAGGAAGGCTTTCTATTTTCTTTACTTCTTTAACATTTTATTTTGAAATAATTTTAGACTTGAAGAAAAGCTGTCAAAATGTTAATAAAATGCCCATATACCCTTCAGCCAGATAACTGAAATGATATTTACTTTATCAGTCTCTTTCTTTACACACATACACATATACACACATATATATACGTATATATGTATACAAAGTATTTATTATATATAATTCATGTAGACATATTGTTATTATTTTCAGGGACTGGTAAAGAGTAAATTGCTGACATAATGCCCCTTTACTCCTAAATATTTCAGTCATTCACATTTCATTTTGTGTATTTTTATATTGCTTGAATTCTCAAATTATACATATGTATACTTTTTAAACATTTCAACAGGATTAATCTGGGAAGTATGATGCCATATTTCCCTTTGTATTTCTCTGTATTAAAAATAAATATATAAATAATATGTTATATAGTATGCTATTACATAAAATATATTCTATAATACCAAATGTATAAACATAAATCATATATAAAATATAAATATTTAAAGTCAAAGAGAACAGTAGAAAACCTGAAGTTGAGCAAAATGTATCCAGTATATTATATTTGGCATGATTCAATCTGTGTTTAGAAATACTCCAGGTATTCATTCACTCATCCAAAATTTATTGAGCAGTACTAAGTGTCAGCTACTAAGTTAAAATATTAAGAATATAATAGTGACAAAATAAATGCATGTTTCTGCCCTTAGGAACTTACAGGCATAGTTAAAGAATAAATGTGCATGTAATTTAAAGCTCTGAACAGTGTTATGAAGGAAAGGTGTGGGGTACTGAGACAGCATAGGGCAGGGAGATCTGACTGTGTCAGAAGGGTCTGGGAAGGCTTTCTGAGAAAATGAAGTTTGAGATTTGAAGAACAAGGTGGTATCAGATTGGTGACAGTGAGAGCTGCAGAGAAGGTTCCAGGTATAGGAGACAGCACTTGCAAAGGCCCCAGGCAGGAGGAACCACATATTTTAGGAGACCTCACGAACCCCTGATAACTGGAGTCTCAGGAAGGTGGTGATAGATTTGGCTGTTGGTCTTCAGGAAAAAAAAAAAAAGAAGGCAGCCATGCCTGGGTCTTCAGCTGGGAGAATGATAGTGAGATTTGAATTTTTTGAGGATCACTGTGATTTTGTAACATGGAGCATATCTTAGAAGACGGCAGTAGCAGACAGGTGAAGAGAGATCAGAGCTGTTACTAATTTGTTCTGGAAATCTATCAAGTCAGCTTGGTTTGGAAGCGGATAGAGAGAAAGAAGGCCACAGACAGGGAGATGTGGGCAGATGTCAAAGACACCTGGTAGATAAAATTTAAGACATTATTCATTTGTTGGAGTCAGGAAGAGGAACGATGAAGGGAGTCTACAGGTTTCTGGTTAATGTAACCTGGAAGAACCAACTTGAGGGGATGACAAGAGTTTGGTTTTGAACATGTCTTCATTTTAATATGGTTGTATGTCTGTATATCTAAGAACATATGCTAATTGTTAACTGGAGAATAAGAAATCTGGGGGGGGGGGAAATTTCCCTCTTTACACACTTGCATGTCATCACAAATGTTACAGATAAGTGTTTTTTGCAATTGAAGCAAGGAAAGATAAGTATAGCCACAAATATAGATTTATGCTATATATCTTTGTATATAATTTGGGCCATGTCTTTTATATCAACATCAAACAATTGCCTTCTTCTGAAAAAAACTAATTTGTCTCTTCCAAAACAATTTAGTGCCTCAGGCTATTTTATTCTCTTATGGTTATTCTAAACATAAAAACATCAAGTCTCTTATTTGCTGGTTCATATATTGACTTATACTTAATCCACCTTGGTGTAAAGGGAGGATAATTTTAGGGTCAGAATACCTAGGTTCAAATCCTAACTGTTACTCACATATTAACTATATGACTAGAGGCAAATGTCCCTTACATGAATTTCTGGTCTATAAAATGTGAATAAGAAAATATGTTTCCTGGGTTTGTGGAAAGCATTAAATGAAAAAATGCAAGAGCAGTTAGAAGCATGTTAAGTCTGAATGTTCATTAAGAATATGGAACTTGTTTGTTCACCTCCCTGACAATGGAGGCCTGAAAATCTGAAAATTTCCAGACATGAGGATATTTATGCTATTCTTGAAAATCTCCAGACTGAAAATTTTCCACTTATTTTCCTAGGGCTTGGCGCATTACTACTTCAAAATTACTAAGAGGAATTGACAGTATACCTCTATGTATTATTTATATTATTTCTAATATTGATTTATATTATTCAACTAACTTTTTAAATGTTACGAAAAGGGCATTTCTGACCCCTTTATATGTAAAAATAAACCATATTGATTATATTCAGTATCAATTATCTGTCAAATGACCAGTTTCATCTTCTTAATCTATATTTTGTAGCTCTAAAATTCCTTAACTGAATTTATGGATCAATGTTCACTATTGATAAGAAAAAAAATAGAATGAACTGTAAATGATTCAGCAATATCATTCCTCCAAAATTACCTTTTTAATTTGGTGGGGAGCAATTATAGGCAAATTGTAGAAAAGTTTCACTTAATTTCAAGTTATGTGGAGAAACACAAAGACATTTTTAATTGTATGAAAAGAGACAGAGAAGAATCATCACAGCTGGGAATTCTCAAAAAGAAATCCAGAGTTGAAAAAGAAACAAAAATATAAATCAAATAGTTAAAGGCTCTGCTACCATTGCCAGAAAAGGCAAAATAAAATAGAAAGAGAAGCTGTCTACAAAAAACATTTCAGGAAGTTTAAAATATAATTACTCTGAAAGAAAGGAAAAAAAAAAAACAGATTTAAAAGAGCAAAAATTATAAAAATTAAATATATAAATATTTCCATAAATCTTGTTTTATTTAATATGTAAGATATTAAAATAAAATTTAAACGGTAATACATAATTTGTGCAATTATTTCCCTTAAAAGTTGTATATGTGATTTTATGCAATTATTTTCATTTAAAGTCCATTCTTCTGTTTAAGAAAGCAAGATAAACTACAGCAGGTGCTGAGAAAGTCTACTAGTCACTGCTTGAGAAGGTTTTGTCCATTGAAAAATATTGTAATAAAAAAGCATTTCATAATCACCAGCTAAATTAGAGACATAGTTTCAATGGGAATTAATCAATTGTTACATCCATGTCCACTTTCAAATCAAAACATTTGATGAATTCTTAGCATGTGTCAAAAACTTGTGCCTAATACAGTCCCTAAACATCTTTCAGTTTTCCTTTTTCTTGCCTCTTGCTTGAGAGGTAATAAAGGTAATGGGAAAAGCAATCGATGCCATTTCTATTTTATTTTGCCTTTTCTTTGCATTTTGTTTTCCTGCCTAAATACTAATGCATACAGCTTTCATTCTAAATTGTGTATTTCATTCATCACATTATTTTTCTGTCCTCTGACAGAATCCTGCAAACAAATACTTATGATGGTATTTATAGACATCCAGGTTAAATGGAACCATGCCTGAAACATTTTGGCTCAACTTCTCATTAAAATACCCAGGAAGGTATAAAAAAAAGACAAAAATTGGTGACTACATCAGAAACTAGGTATAAGAGAAGGTGGCAAAGTCCAGGCGGAATGCAATCTAATTGCAATGTATATTAGGGTGACTTTATCAACATGTTCTGGACTGTAGAACATCACATACTCTACCCTCTGAATCAAAGCAGAACAGTTCTCATCAACGGAGGAAAGGAAAACCATTTTGAAATACCTCCTGGTTGTTCAAAGGGCTAGAAACTGCAGCTGAGTATCTAGTTTGACTAGTAAATCCTATAGCTGAATCCCAAGATCACATCTCAATCCAGGAGACTTGGCTTGAAAGAATGCCAAAGCCATTGTTCTTTCTACCAACATGGAACTTTAGGTTTAAATCTCAAGGGAAATACAAAGGGAATTTACACTATTCCATTCTGTCTGTTGGAAACTCTAGAACTAAATTTAGCTCTCCCCTTTCAATATGTATAAACAGGAAAAAAAAAAAAAAAAGAAAGAAAGAAAAATGACACACTTCCAGAAACACAAGGCAAAGGATTCATTGCTCTGAAGATTGAAAGGGTCATATTTCTGATTCTGGTTGTATTTAATAAGAAGATAAAAATTTTAGAGGAAGTCTGATTCATGTCCGTGATGTTTAGGTTCATGTGTCAACTTCGCCAGGTGATGGTTTCCAGGTGTCTGGTCAGGCAAGCACTGACCTAACCATTACTGCAAGGACATTTGTGGCTGGATCCAAGAAATGCAGCATACCCCAAACAGAATAGATCTGAATAGGCCTATACCAAGACACTTAATAATCAGATTATCAAACCTCAAAGACAAAGAGACAATCCTGAAAGCAGCAAGACAAAAGTGATCCATCACATACAAAGGAAGCTTGATAAGACTGTGTGCAGATTTCTCAGCAAAACCATGGCAGCAAGAAGGAAGTGGTGTGATATATTTAGGATACCGAGAGAAAAACCACCAACCAAGAATCCTATATCTGGCAAAACTGCCCTTCAGATATGAGGGAGAGGTTAAAATATTCTCTGGCAAGCAGACAATGACAGAGTTTGTGAACAAGATACTGCTCTACAGGAAATACTAAAGGGAGCACCACAGACAGATAGGAAAAGACAGCAGTGAGATGTTTGGAACACAATCTTGGGTGATGGTAGCACAGCAATATAAGTACACTGAACAAAGTGTGAGTATGGTTGAAAGAGGAAGGTTAGGAGCATGTGGGACACCAGAAGGAAAGAGGAAAGATAAAGACTGGGACTGTATAACTCAGTGAAACCTAGAGTGCTCAACAACTGTGATAAAATGTGCAAACATGGTTTTTCATGATGGAGAACAACTGAATGTCAACCTGCAAGGTATTAAAAATAGGGAGGTATTGGGGGAAAAACACAATCCATGCAAACTAGAGACTATAATCAACAGAAACATTGTATTATGCTTCCTTTAATGTAACAAAGGCAGTATACCAAAGCTAAATGCATATAAGAGGGGGACTAAGGGAGGGGTATGGGACTCTTGGCATTGGTAATGTTGTCTGACTCTTTATTCTACTTTTCTTTAATGCTGTCTTTCCTTTTGTTGCTTCCTAGCTGTCACGTTTGGTTTTTTTCTCTTTATTTCTTTTTTCTTTTCTTTTGTCTCTCTACCTTCTTTGACTCTTCCTCTTTCTTTGTGGAAGAAATGGAGACATCCTAATATAGAGAGTGGTGATGGTGGTGAACACATAAATACATGACTATACAGGAAACCATTGATTGTTTACTTAGGACAGAATGTATGGTGTGTGAACAAAACTGTCTTAAAAAAAAACCGAGTTGATGAAGAAAACTTGAGGGCACTATACTGAATGAAATAAGACAAACACATAAGGACAAATATTGCAGGGTCTCACTGATATGAATTAATTATAATATGGAAACTCATAGACATGAAATATAAGTTACCAGTATATAGAACAAGGCTAAAGAATGGGGAACAGTTGCTTATTATGAGCAGAATGTCCAACTAGGTTGAACTTAAGTGTTTAGAAATGGACAAAGGTGATGGTAGCACATTGTGAGAATAACTATCAGTGCTGAATGGTTTGTAAATGTGGTGGAAAGGGGAAGTTCAGCGTCACATATGTCACCAGAAGGAAAGTTGGAGGTTAAAAGTTGGGAATGTATAAAACAGTGAATCTTGTGGTGGGCAATGTCCATGATTAACTGTACAAATACTAGAAATCTCTTTCATGAACCAGAACAAATGTATGACCCTATAACTAGAAGTTAATGATAGAGGGGCTTATAGGAAAAAAATATATACCTATTACAAACTATATATTGCAGTTAGTAGTATTTTAACTTCTTTCATCAACAGTAACAAATGTACCATACCAATACTATGAGTCAACAGTGGAGGTGGGGGTGGTTTGGGGTATGGGAAGATTTGAGTTTCCTTTTGTTTTTCATCTTTATTTCTTTTCTGGAGTAATGAAAATGTTCTAAAAATTGAAAAAAAATTAATTGTGGTGATGGATGCACGGCTATATGATGGCACCAAGGGCAACTGATTTTACACTTTGGATCTTTGGATAATTGTATGGCATATGAACAATCTCAATAAAAAATGTAATGATAAAAATGTGGTTTTGGACATACAATGTACAAAAAATGTAGAGAGTGGTAACAAGTACAAAAAAAGGAGGGTGAAGAAGTACATGAAAGGTATATGTGCATGCTCATAAAGTCAAATTAGTATCAAAACCAAATATGACTGTTAAATACTTAGGATGTTAAATTTTAACACTGTGAAAACCACAAGGAAAATAAATGCAAAATATATCCAGATAGAAGTGAGAAGTCACTCTATGGTGCAACACACAGAAAGCAAATAAATATAAAAGTAAGCTTTGACAGAAGAATTGAAGGACCAAAAGGTATAAAACTTACAAAAGGTAAATAGCAAAATTGTAAGAAAAAATCCTGCATTATCAGTAGTGAAATGTAAATGGTTTAAACTCTCCAGTCAAAAGGCAGAGATTGGCAGAATCGATAAAGAAGCATAACCCAGCTATATGCAGTTGGCAAGAGACTCACCCTAAATTCAAAAATACAAGTAAGTTGAAATTGAAGGGTTGGAAAAAAATATACCAGACAAGTAATTATCAAAAGAGAGTTGGGTAGCTATACTAATATCAGATAAAATAGATTTTAAGTAAAAAACAGTTAGAAGGAACAAAAATGGTCATTACATATTGATAAAAGGGTCAATAGAACAAGAAGATGTAGCAATTATAAACATATATGCACCTAACAGAGCTCCAAAACATATGAAGCAAATGCTGACAGATTTGACGTGAGAAATTGACGGTTCTACATTAATATTAGGAGACTTTCATATACCACTTTCTATAATGGATAGAACATCTAGTCAGAAGACAAATGAGGAAATACAAGAGTTGGATGAAAGTTCAAACCAACCAGATCTAATAGACATATAATGAACACTTCACCCAATGACAACAGAATACACATTTTTCTCAAGTGCATATGAATCATTCTCTAGGATAGACCATATTTTAGGTCACAAAACAAGTCTCAATACACTCAAAAATACTGAAATTATACAATGTATCTTCTCCCAAAACAGCAGAATGAAGTCAGAAATCAATAAAAGAGGGAGAAATGGAAATTTAACAAATATGAGGAAATTAAGTAATGCACTCCTAAACAAATGATGGGTCAAAGAAGAAATCTTAAGGGATATTAGGAAATATTTTGAGGTGAATGAAAATCAATATACAAAATACCAAAGCCTATGGGATGCAGCAAAGGGAGTGCTGAGAGGGAAATTTATAGCTGTTAATGCTTTTAAATAGAATAAAGATGTCAAATTAGAGACCTAACTAAAAACTGGAACTAGAAAACAAAGGGTAAATAAACCCAAAGTGAGCAGAAGTAAGGAAATAACAAAGATTGGAGTTGAGGTAAGTGAAATAGAAAACAAACAAAAAAACAAAAAACAGAGAGATTCAACAAAACCAAAGTTGGTTCTTTGAAAAGTTCAATAAAATTATCAAACCTTTAGCTAGACTGACAAAAAGAAAATAACAGAGTGGCTACACATAATGAAACTCATAAATTAAAAGGGGGACATTACTACTGACCCTGCTGAAATAAAAAGGACTATAAAAGGATACTATGAACAACTATACATAAAAAAACTAGATAATCTAGATGAAATAGACAGTTTCTTGGAAACACACAAAATACATACACTGAATCAAGAGGAAACAGAAGATCTCAACAAACCAATTACTAGTTAAGAGATTGAATCAGAAATCAAACACTTTCCAACATAGAAAAGTTCAGGACAGATGGCTTCACTGGGGAATTTTAACAAACATTCCAAGAAAACTTAACTCCAATTCTGCTCAAACTCTTCCAAAAAACTGAAAAGGCAGGAGCACCACCTAATTAATTCTATGAGGCCAATATCACCCTCATACAAAGCCAGATAAAAATACCACAAACCAAGAAAATTATAGACCAATACATCATACAAATAAAGACACAAAAATCCTTAACAAAATACTAGCAAACTGAATCCAGCAACACATTAAAAGAATCATACATCATGATCAAGTGGAATTTATACCTGGTATGCAAGGGTGGTTGAACATAAGATAATCAATTAATGTAATACACCACATTAACAGAATGAAGGAACAAACCACAAGATCATCTCAATTGATGCAGAAAAGGCAAGTGACAAAATGCAGCACCCCTTTTTGATAAAAACACTTAGAATACTAGGAATAGAAAGAAACTTCCTCACTATGAAAAGTCCACAGCTAACATCCTATTTAATGGTGAAAGACTGAAAACTTTCCATCTAAGATCAGGAACAAGGCAAGAATGTCTTGTTCACCATTGTTATTCAAGATTTTATTGGAAGTTCTTGACAAAGGAATTAGGCAAGAAAAAGAAATAAAAGACATCCAAACTGGAAAGGGGGAGGTAAAACTTTCTCTATTTGCAGATGGCATGATCCTATGTAAGAAAATCTTGAAAAATCCACAACAAAGTTCCTAGAACTAATAAATGAATAAGCAAAGTCATGGGGTACAAGATTAACATCCCCAAATCAGTAGTGTTTCTGAACACAAGCAATGAACAATCAGGAAGAAATCAAGAAAAAAATTCCATTCATAATAGCAACGAAAAGAATCAACTATCTAGGAATAGATACAGAAAACATAAATTACATAAATTTATTTATAGCTGAAGCCATCTTAAAAAAGAGAATGGAGTTGGAGGATTCACTTCCTGGTCTTAAAACTTATTACAAAACCACAATAATCAAAACAGCATAGTGCTGGCACTAGAACAAACACACAGACCAACACAACCAAGTAGAGAGTTCGAAAATCAATCCTCACATTTAGGCCAACGGATTTTTGACAAGGGGCAAAGACCACTAAATTGGGAAAGAATAGTGTCTTCAACAAATGGTTCTGGGAAAATTGGATCTACATTTGCAAAGCAGGACCCCCACCACACACTTTATACAAAAATCAACTCAAAATGGATCCAAGACCTAAATATGAAAACAAGAACTAACAAACTGCCAGAAGAAAACAAGGTGAAGCATCTTCAGGATCTTGGGTTAGGCAATAATTTCTTAGACTTCACATCCAAAGCACAAGCAACAAAAGAAAAAAATAGATAAATGGGACCTCATCAAAATTAAAAACTTTTGTGCCTTAAAGAACTTTATCTCGAAAGTGGAAAGACAACATACTCAATGGGAGAAATTATTTGGAAACCACATAGGCTATAAAGGTTTAATATCCAGAATGTATAAAGAAATCCTTCAATTTAACAACAAAAAGACAACCCAATTGAAAATGGGCAAAAGACTTGAATAGACTTCTCTTCAATGAAGATATAAAATGGCAAGAAAGCACATGAAAAGACACTCAAGATTATTAGCCATCAGGGAAATGCAAATCAAACCCATGAGATATCATTTCACACCCATTTGAATGACTGCTGTTTAAAAAATGGAAAATTACATATGCTGGAGATGATGTGGAGAAATAGGAACACTCACTCATTGCTGTCCAAGACAGTTTGGCAGTTCATCAGAAAATTAAGTATAGAATTACCATATGACCTAGCAATCCCACTACTAAATATATACCCAAAAGAATAGAAAGTAGGGTCTCGAACAGATATTTGCACACTAATATTCAATATAGTATTATTCACAATTGCCATAAAGTAGAAACAACCCCAGTTTCCATCAACTGAATGGATAAACAAAATGTGGTATATACACACAATGGAATATTATTCAGCTGTAAAAGAGAATGAAATCCTGATACATGTGACAATATGGATGAACCTTTCAGATATCATGTTGAGTGAAATAAGTCAGACACCAGAGGACAAATATTGTATGATCTCACTGACATGAAATAATTAGAATATGCAAAGTCACAGAGTCAGAAATTAGAATATAGGTTTCCAGGGGATAGGGTTGGGATAGGAATGAGAAGTTAAGGCTTAAAATATACAGGGTCCCTATTTGGAATGATGGAAATGTTTTTGTAATGGATGATGGTGATGGTAGCACATTAAGAATGTAACTTACGGCACAGAAACATATATCTGAATGTGGTTAAAAGCAGAAATGTTAGATTGTATATATGGCAACAGAATAAAATTTTTAAAAATTCCATGGAACTGCATGACACAGCGAACCCTAAGTTAAATCATGAATTATAGTTAGTAGTACAATAATTAAAATGTACTTTCATCAGTTATAACAAATGTTCCACACCAATGCAAGGTGTGTATACGGGAATTCTGTATTTTATGCACGATTGACTGTAAACCCACAACTTCTCTAATTAAAAAAAAAAAAGCAGATGCTGAGGTAGAGTTGGAGGATAGAGGTTTCTTGGGGGTAATTCCTGTGAAAGATAAAGGAGGGGGGAGCAGGATTAACTAGGTAAAGACTTCAGGCCCTGATGTAGATCTGACACCTGTAAGAAGGAGGGCTGGGGAAGCAGAATTGAGCAGGAGCTTCAGGCTGCAATGCAGATTTGACAGTCTTGGCCAACCTAAGGTGAAGCTGCAGTTAGTGGAATCCATGTTGGGTAGAAATGGTCAGGACTTAGCAACCCTACTATGCTTAGTAATTGCCTAGGACTTCCCCAGAAGACAGCAACTTTGGCATGAATGCTGCAGCATTTTAGTTTTGTGGTTTTAAAGAAAATATAGTTGCTTATTTCCTGAAAATTGATCTTCTCTTTCTCACAATTCATTGCACAGTAGAGGACAAAGCACAACTAAACCTAGTCCAATTTGGAGAAAATCTAGTCTGGTTCACTAAGTTGAACAGTCTATTTTAGGTCTAATTCAGTTGTTTTGGAACAGATGCTTTTCAGATTCCTCCATTTCTTACTCCTCCAGTTACTCCTTTAAGATGGACTGTGGGGATGTAAAAGGGGCTTCCTCTGTTCCCATGGCTGAGAAGGGGTTGATGGACGTATGTAGTTTCCTCTCATTCCTTTGGGCTCTGGAATGATAACATTTGTCTGCTTAGTTGCTTTTATCCTTCTGGTAACTCTGGCTTAAAGTTGGGGCCAATATATTTATGGCTGGTTTTCTCTCAGCTTTGCCAGTGCCCTTGTAATCTGTAGCTGACTGGGCTTTGCCTCACCCAGAGGGTTTCCCAAATTCCCCATCCAGTTGCTAGGATCATTCCCTCTGGTGATTTCCATCATCCTCCTTCCCCTGCCAGGGACCTGTGGGAATTCTGGTTCCACTCACACCACACAGGAATTCTATCTGCTGCTCACTCAAACTGTGCCGCCGAGTGTTTCTGGTGTGAAAGTGCCTGGTTTGGGGTGCCTGCCTGTGAGACAGTCTCCTACCAGGGTCCCCAGGAATGGCCCTGTCCAGCACTCCCTGTGATCAGCACCCGCCTGACTCCCTCCCTTCCTTCCCTTTCTCTTTGCAAAGAGAAATCCTGAGAGCATCATGTTGGGCAACTTGAAAAGGAACAGAAATAAGACTCTCTTCCTCAACACAAATGGAGAATTATGAGAAAAGTTTTCATCAAAGAATTGGGTGTCAAGTTGTGACCTTATGCAAAAACAACATGAACATGCTCAGATAAGGGAGGACATAGAAAATGTACCTTCTCAGATAACCTTAAGAGAAATATGCCTGTGCATCCTGAAGTTGTCTGTAAGTAAAAAATAGCAAAGACAGATTATGTAAGAGGTGAGCACTGAAATGGATTAAATACATAATGTAAATTACAAATAGCTGTTGTAAACACACCACACAATAGAATGTGAAAGTCTATCGTTTAAAAAAAGATGCATTTTTTATAATAACGTGATGGATCTATAATCCCAGATAAAATTTGAAAAGCGTGTGTAATAGTATGATGAATCTACAATCCCAGATGAAATTTATAAGGCTTGAGAAGGGGTGGCAGTGGGGGAGATGAGTCAATTTGCCTCATAACCTATGAGAAAAGATTTATTTCTGTGGAAAAAAATTTAGGCAGCCTTTACAGCAATGGATTCTCAAAGAAGAAATCAGATGAAGAGAACTAAATCTGAAAAGAATAGTTAAAGGTTTTGAAAACACTAAGAGAGGAGGCAAAGGCAAACAGAAACACTAGTTTAAATTCTGTTTATTGATTTAACCAACACAATGATATGTCTGTAGCAGGAGAATGAAGACAAGGAGTAGAAGCAGAGCATGATATAACCTAACTAAATCCTCAGCTATACTAGCTGTGAGTACCCAAATACAAAAGTAGTAGTGCTATTTATATTATTTTTATGTTAATATTATGTATACCTATTTAAATTACTTATATATTGAGGATATAACTTTATAGGTAATATTTATATTAATTAGAGATGTTAAAAATTAGCAGACAAAACAATTAAACCAGGGTTATCAAAATGGTTACTGGTAAGGAGAGGGACAAGGGGGTGGTAGTTAGGGGAACGGGTCAGCGGGTTTTGTTTTCCTTTTCAGTCCTATTTGTTTAATGTTACTATGAGCATGGTTTAAAGCTTTAAAAATTTTGAATAAACTAAAATCTTAAGGAAAATTATGTGCTGATTATACAAGTATTATAGATTTTTGAGAAAATAAGAATACTACATGTAAATTAATGTAAGTGACCAAAGTTGATAAAAGTAAATTAATATTCTTAAATTCTTTCATCATTAAACAAGAAAATAATGGAATGGATGGATAGTGAATGCAATCCAATGTCTAAGAAGTTCCAAATGTCTGAAAAATCATCCCCAGGGAAAGTAGAAGGAAGGATAGGAAAAATAGCATAGAATAAATGGATTAGAAAGAAATATTTAAATAATAAATAAATCAAATTAATTGTTCTATGAGTAAGCCAATAATACTGCAAACTTCTGACAGATACAATTGTTAAAAATGGAGAAATAAGTCAAAGAAATAGAAATGAGTATGAGATTGTAACAAATAATAACTTTGTCTAAATTACCAAAGACTAATTGTTCAATTGAAAATATTGATTAATGGTCATTTTTAAAGAACTATGTAATGATTCAAAATAATTATCAGCTGGACCAATAATCATGAAGGAAATTGAAAATTTTCTAAAAAAACTTTCACCTAAAGATTTCAGATCCAAATGACTGCTCAGCTTAGTCTGTCACATTTTCCAGGGAATATGTAATTCCTTAATTGTATGATGTATTTCAGAAAAAGAAAATTTATTTTATATATCTAGAATTTCCCTGACAATAAAAATTGATCAGGATGGGGTGGGTGCACATGTGTACTTACACACATATACACACACACACACGCACACATACACACTTCTTTTTTAAAAGATTTTAAACAGACAATATAAAGTCCAATACCCTCCTTGATTTTAAAATCTTGTTGTAGGTTGATGTCATCAACATGGTGACGTGAACAGCTAAGGAAAACTCCTCTCCAGAGATTCAGTGGGAAAAAAAAAGGATAATTCTGAATTGTTTCAAACACTGGAAGAGGATATAGACTGGAAAAGGATCCTGCAAATGCCAAATTGAAGAAAGAGAAGAAATGTCAGGTAGGAATCTTCCATCCTGGACCAGCCAGTCCTCTCCCCTCCCATTCACTCAATCCAGTGTGGGAAAGGCACAGAATCAGTAGATGGGATCCCTCTCACCAGGGACACAGTTTTTAAAAATTTCTCACAGCAGTGTGACATACTTCTACCATTTGAAGGCCTGGGGGAGGACATTTAAAGGATCAGTGAGGGACAAAGAGATTGAGAAAACGTGGATAGAGACAGTGTTTCCAACCCTGTGTCTGAAAGCCCTTCCCCCACCCTTGAGGGAAGCAGCAGCCAGTGGCCATTTCCTTGCCTTGGGGACAGCCAGAGTGCTGGCTCAGCTGAGGGAGTATATTGCCAAATGTGGAGACCCACATCAAGCCAAATTTTGGTCAGCAAAGTGAAAGCATAGGAATCCTGCAGTTTCAGCTCACTTGTGTAGATGCAGCCTGTGCTCGGAGGCAAAGCAGCTTCTGAGGATGATTAAGTTACTGAACAGTGCCATCTGCTGGACAGTCCAGAAGGTGCAAGGGAGTTGAAACATTTTAAAAAGATGCTCCAGACCCTTTGTTAGGACCACAGGAGCTAGTCTACATACCTTATACAAAAACTTGGTCCTGTTTTGGCTGACAAATATGGAAGACCCAACTGTTAAAGCAGATCTCTAAAACGAACCCAGATCTTGCTGGCCAGTGGAAAACAGAGAACCACTGGAAGCCAGCAGATTCATATTATCACACACCGTGAACTTGCTGGGGTGCCCAGTGACTACCTCCCATCCCTGTGCCAGGCCACGGTGGGTGACTGATTTTGGGGGAAGTATGGGGGTCAGAGCCAATCTGATAAATGGCAGTGAGAGAAACAAAGAATAGATAGAGATCAAAGACAATCAACAAGAAAACCCTAGGCAAAAGAGAAAACAACTTCCAGAATAAATGAATAAAAAAAATCAGATGTTTAGAGCCACACCAGGAAACATCAAGATATGGCCCAGTCAAAGGAACAAACTAACATCTCAACTGAGATTCAGGAGTTGAATTACACATATTCAAACAAATCTTCAAAATCAAATCAACAAGTTGAAATAAAATGTTACAAAAGAGATAAAGTATATGAAGAAGACATTGGGTGACAATAAGGAAGAATTTGTAAGCTTTAAAAAACAAATAGCAGAACTTATGGGAATGAAAGGCACAATAGAAGAGATGTAAAACATAATGGAGACATACAATGGCAGACTTAGAGAGGCAGAAGAAAGGATAAGTGAACTAGATGAAGGACATCTGAAATCCTACACAGAAAAGAACAGATAGGAAAAAGAATGGAAAAAATATAAGCAAGGTCTCAGGGAACTGAATGACAACACGAAGTGCATGAATACATGTGTTATAAGTGTCCCAGAAGAAGAAAAGGGAAAAGGGGAAGAAAAAAATAATAGAGGAAATAATCCATGAAAATTTCCCAACTCTTATGAAAGACATAAAATTACAGGTCCAAGAAGTACAGCGTATCCCAAAGAGAAACGATCAAAATAGACCTACTACAAGACACTTACTAATCAGATTTTCAAAGGTCAAGGACAAAGAGAGAATTCTGAAAGCAGCAAGAGAAAAGCAATCCATCACATACAAAGGAACCTTGATAAGACTAAGAGCAATCTCTCAGCAGAAACCATGGAGGCAAGAACATAGTGGTATGATATATTCAATATACTGAA
This sequence comes from Choloepus didactylus, assembly GCF_015220235.1. Taxonomy (NCBI): domain Eukaryota; kingdom Metazoa; phylum Chordata; class Mammalia; order Pilosa; family Megalonychidae; genus Choloepus; species Choloepus didactylus. The sequence continues at coordinate 21,336,078 of NC_051320.1, forward strand.
AGAGAAAAACTACCAACCAAGAATCCTATATCCAGCAAAACTGTCATTCAAAAATAAGAGAGAGTTTAAAATATTTACAGATAAACAGACACTGAGAGAGTTTGTGAACAGGAGATCTCCTCTACAAGAAATACTAAAGGGAGTGCTATGACAGATAGGAAAAGACAGGAGAGAGAGGTTTCGAGAACAGTGTATAAATGAAGATATTGGGCATTTGATGCTAAAGGAGTAGAGAATATTCAAGAGGATTGATTATATTGATCCAGAAAAGGATAACACAATACTGTGTGATGGTAGCACAATACTGTAAATACACTGAACAATGATAACTATCAGTACAGTTGAAAGAGGAAGGTTAGGGGTATTTATGACAACAGAAGGAAAAATAGAAGATAAAGACTGTATAGCTTTGTGAAACCTAGAGCGGTCAATGATTGTGATTAAACATACCAATATAAGAATGTTTTTACAGGAGGGAGAACAAATGAATGTCAACTTTGCATGCTGTTGAAAATGGGATAGCATTGGGGAAAAAATAAAATCAATGCAAACTAGTCTGTAGTTAATAGTAACTCTGTAATATGCTTCCATTAATTGTAACAAAGGCAATATACCAAAGCTAAATGTTTATAAGAGGGGGATATAAGGGAAGGGTATGGGATTCTTGGCATTGCTATTGTTGTCTCATCTTTCAACTGTATTTTATTTTATTTTAATTTTCTCTTTATTTTTTTTAGCTGTCATTTTATTATTTTCTCTTTTTTCTACTCTTCCTCTTTCTTTGTGGAAGAAATGGAAATGTCCTCATATAGATTGTGGTATAAATGCACAATTATGTGATTTTACCAGAAACCTTTGATTGTTTACCTAGGAGGGAATATATGGTGTGTGAATAAAACTGTTTAAAAAATAAACAGAGGGATACAAGTGCTGGAGAAAATGTGGAGAGAGGGATATACCTAATCACTGTTGGAGAAGTAGAATGGTGCAGCCCATCTGGAGGGCAGTGTGGTCGTTCCACAGGAAGCTAAGTATGGGGTTGCCATATGGTCCTGCAACCCTGTTGTTGGGTACATACTTGGAAGAGCTGAGAACAAGGTCAAAAGTGGACATTTGTATAGTGGGTTTTGAGGTGGCAGTATTTACAATTCACAGTGGATGGAGGTGGCCTAAGGGTACATTGACTGATGAACAGAATGGTGAACTGTGGTGTATATGTACAACAAAACACTGAGCAACTACAAGAAGAAATGAAGTTATGAGGTATGCAACTAGGTGAATGGACCTTAAGGACAGTATGTTAAGTGAAATGGACCAGAAATGAAAAGACAAACATCATAATGCCTCACTAATATGGACTAACTATAATGTACAAGCTCTGAGAATTGAGTCTGAGAGCATAGGTTATCAGGGGAAGGCTTATGGTAAAGTTTCCTAGATTGTAAGCTCTTACAGTGTTACATCGATTCCTGAGTTTTAATGGTTATTTCTAAATTCTGAGATGCTGAGCTGTTTGTGTATAACCTGGTTGGTCCCTGGAACTTCAGATATCTGTGTGACTTGACACTTGAGACTCAGAGCCAGAGTTCAGCAGCTATGAATGTCAGCATTGCCCCATACAGCAAGTGTTAAAGAGGTTGAAAAAGAGATCAGACTTCAATTAGAGATATGGACTTGATTAGGACTAAGGTAAATCGGACTAAAAGTAAAGGACAATATTGATGCTGTTTTAAAACTTCAACTTCTTTGTGAGACCAAAGGAAGAGTTGTTTATTTGGTGCAAAAATCTATATTTTCTGAAGCATACTACATAATTTAACTTGTATGGTCAATTTATTCAAACACCATAATTACATGGAACTTTGAATAGTGAGTGAGATCTGGTTGGTTTGTACAGGTTAGTGTGAAGCCCTGATACATCCCAGAGTAATTTGGGCATAGAATAAAAATTTATTTGCAAAGCCCCCTTGAGGGATTGGGGTAAAATGTGGAAATATTAAACTTCTCCACCTGGGGAATTACTGATATTCTTACAAGCATTGGGGAGTACCAATTTAGAAGGCTGAGCCCTAGATTCTGGACCTTGCCCTTATGAAGCCTGTTACTGCAAAGAGAGGCTAAGCCTACTTACAATTGTGTCTGAGAGTCACCCCCAGAGAACCTCTTTTGTTGCTCAGATGTGGCTCTCTCTCTAAGCCAACTCTATGGGTGAACTCAATGCCCTTCCCCCTGTGTGGGACATGATTCCCAGGGGTGTAAATCTCCCTGGCATTGTGGGACATGACTCTCAGGGATGTGACATTGAGGGATTGAGACAGCCTTGTTGACCAAAAGGGGGAAGAGAAATGAAACAACACAAGTTGCAGTGGCTGAGAGATTTCAAATGGAGTTGAGAGGACATTCTGGAGATTACTCTTATGCTTTATTTAGATATCCCTTTTTAGTTTTTAGTGTATTGGAATAGATAGAAGGAAATACCTGAAAATGTTGATCTGCAACCCAGTAGCTTTGATTATATGACTATATAGCTTACACTGTGTGATTGTGAAAACCTTGTGGCTCACACTCCCTTCATCCAGTGTATGGACAGATGAGTAGGAAAATCAGGACAAAAAGTAAATGAAGAATAGGGAGGGAGGAGGGGGATGGGATGTTTTGGGTATTCTTTTTTACTTAGTTTTTATTCTTATTCTTATGTTTTGTGTGTGTGGTAACAAAAATGTTCAAAAATTGATTTTGATGAATGCACAACTACATAATGGTATTGTGAACAACTAATTGTACACTTTGGATGACTGTATGGTATATATATATATCTCAATAAAATTGAATTTAAAAAATCTGTTGTAAAGTAAAAATAAAAGAATGCTTATTTAATGTACTAAGGGATATCTATTTGAAGCACATCACCAATACTTTATACAAGCAGTAAAAGGTGACAGGCATTCCTAATTAGGTCAAGAAGGACACATATATATAGTTGTCACCACTCTTATTTAACATTTTTTTAATGTTCTAGAGTCTAGATGATGCAAATACAAAGAAGAAAGAATGTGTTTCCTTTTGGGAAACAGGAAACAAAATTAATATTTTCAGAAAAATATATTTGTCTAACTAGAAAATCGTAAGAATCGAACATTTTATTCAATAATTAAATACTGAGCCTGCTCCATTAGCTATTGTGAGTGCTCGGAATACAATGCTTAATAAAACACTTTCTCTGAATTTAGGGAGATTAAACTATAACGGAAGTGCTTATGGCTTACTTTCTCCTTTAAAGTGCCCCTAAAAAACAGACAAGAGGGAATGTGTAATAACTCTTGAGAATCTCAGGGCATAATGATAACTGGCATACTAAAATGTGAGTTCAGATACATAATATATCCATGCTTATCTCAGCTAAACAAAACAATTCCTAGTATTCAGTAAAACTGATACTCCAAGAAGTGCTTTATTTATCCCATAGCATTGTATGACTCCTGGGAAGATGTCACATATTCCTGGGGTTAAGTAAGATCCAGTCTGTGAATTGTGGGCCTGGTAAAATTAAGGCAATAATGATTATAGAAAATGAAAAAAATAATGAAATGTCCAATAGGGTGTTCCAATACAAAATAAAATTAGACATCCCAATAGCTTTCTTATATGCCATTAATAATCAATTAAAATAAAACAAAAAAACTAGGTATCTCACAAAAGCGCAGAGATATATAAAACATCAATAAAGAAATTTAACAAAAAAAAAATTGAGTCCTACATGAAGAAAAGCTTGCATCAATGAAAAGAATGCTAAGTTAGTACTTATGGGGCACAATATTATACATATATTCATGCTTTCTAAATTAATTTTTAGATTTAATATAACTGCAATGAAAGTGCCTCACTTCTTTTTGAAAGAAATCATACTAAATGATCTAATGACCAAATGATACTAAATGCCAATTAAATGAAAAGGCAGAAAAGGTTTTTCTAAGGAAAGTAATAGGACAAACTTGCGGCATTCAATATAAAATCATTTTTTACATAGCTAGATTAAACAAAACAGCATTGTAATCATGCAAGAATTGACAACTGGAGTCTCACAGGTAGTCAGAATTAAGGAATAGGTTTTTGTCAAAGGACTAGGAGGCCGATCTCAGTAACTGAATTGAAAAGACAATTCTGGAAGTATTACTTTAAGGGAGCTCTGTGCCGGTCAGTTACAGACTCTGAGAAAAGCAGAGTATTGATTTCATAGAGTTTTGGGGAAGCATGGAGTTCAGGAATTGGTGGAGTTTCAGAAGTATAAGCGATTGGCATCATATGTAAAAGCTCAGCTTAGATGGTTGTTGATTGGTTGGTATACAAATGCATATTTATCGGAGAGAGTCCATCCCTGATCGACTAACTTTCAGAATCAAAGCACTTGCAAAAACAGGCTTGCAAAACCTGTTCACTGAAGTGAATTGGTATTGATTGATTGAATAGATTTACAATCTGGTTTCAGTGCCTACTTGTTACCCATAGCTATAGAACAATCAGCCTTTTCCTAAGTTTGTGGGAACTGTTTTACGCTGTTCTCCCTTTGGTTCTCATTCAGCCAAAGCTACAGGAGATACTACCAAGGACTGTTCAGATCTTCAACACAGTTGTCGATTCTCCCTGAAGATGAGGCTTTGTTTATAGAAATCTGATTTTCCAGTTTGGGCAACAGACAATGAACAACAGTGAGACAAGCAAGAATAAAGAAAAGTTTTATATTTAAAAAGAGGGGTGGGAAACAAGTTTCACTGAGTTCCTGTGTCTATGTTAAATAGATAGTGTTTTCTCTAACTTCAGTATAGATTGTTTATTCTTGTGTGTAACATTAATTCAAGTTCAACATGAAGTGGTAGCAATGGTGCAGATTCTTCTCTGGTTGGCCAAAAGAAAATCTGTGGCTATTTTTATTATGCATAACTACTTTAGTTAAGGAATTTAAACTCATCTGTTATCCCTCCAAAACTTGAGCTGTACTATTACCAGATCAGCAAATATGGGAGGACAAATTTTTAATGACCACCTCAAATTGTCTAATTCCTACATATGAGGTCACTATCATCAGGAATCTTTTAAGGGTTGATAAGCTGTAGCCTGTGGGTTGGGCCAAATTTAGATCACAAGCTAAGAATTTTTTAAAATATTTTTAAATGTAAAAAATGAACAAAAAAGAATATATGGCAGAGACTGTCTCACAAAGCCTAAAATATTTATTGCCTTGTCTTTACAGAAAATGTTTGCCAGCTTCTAGCCTAACTAATACCTATATTAATTCAGACATTTTCCTTCAAGTGTTACTATAAGGGTAAGTGGGTCGACTAAATTAGAAGCGCAATAACTTAAGCCAGTAAAGTAGTATGACCAAAATGATAATAAAAAAGAGCATGCAATGAAAGGAACAGAAGAATGTCATTCAACGATCTTCACAGAAGCATGAATTACCTGTTTCACTTGATGTGTCCCGTTGAACTGGCTAGAATGTCAAGTAGGAAACACAAAGTTTAATAATACTTCAGCTATTGGGAGTACCATGGTTTCTCAACAGGGAAATGATTCAATTAATCCAGAAAAATAAATATACTATCATTAGTACAGATTTCGAAGTCACAGACAGAGGAAACTGCATGAAATCTATTTGGAAGGTCCTTTAAAGTCCTTTAAGGCCATGGACAGTCTATGCCTTACCTCTGTAGCTTTGCCAGTAATTCAGTTACAGATATAGCATGATTATATCCTGCAGTATTTAATATTGTGGCTACTTTGTCTCTATTGTGATGTTTTGTTTCTCAGAATATCTTTTCAAATGTCCATTTGAGATTCTGTCTGATATTACCAAGGTGGCTACTCAGGTTTTGCCAGATCTTATCCCCCACAAATCATACAACCAGATCATTCCAGAGTTTCTTTTCAGAAGTTGGCAGGCCATTTTCTATGTATTTACGATGGAATCCTTAAACTTCTTCATGAATATATTTTTGTTGTTGTTTTATATGAAGCCCTTGTGTAAGAACCTTAATCAGAAATATATGTTCATCATGATGATCTTTACATTATTTCTATAGTATTTTAAAGCATTTTAATAATATTTTCAATGTATTTTATAAGATTTAGAGTACAATAGAGTATGGTACCTTTCTTCTGTGAGTCTCTACTATTTTAACACCCTGACTAAAGTATAATTTTCATAACACAAAATTTGACCATTTTAACTGAACAATTCAATGGCTTTAAGATTTGTAGAGTTATGGAACCATCATCATTGCAATCTGTTTCAAATCTTTTCTGATATACCAAGAGTTTCTACTTTTTGACAATTATTTTAAGGCAGCATCAACACATCAATTCATTGAAGTATTTGTTGTTTATTATTTATTAAGTACCTAAGAAAATTTTTCAAAACTATTTTTCTATATCATTTTAAATAAGGAAATAAGTTGAAAGGAATTCTAGTTATTAGTTTTATGTTTATTATTTTATTTTATTCATTTCAAATGCCCTGGGGAAGCCCACATCGTTTGGTCATTTGAATAACTGGCTTCTGTTAAGGATTAGATTTTACAAGATAAATTGAACTACTTCTTATTAATCAAGCCTGGTATTGTCCGTTTTTATTATAAATGTAAGACCCATCAGTAAAAATATTAAGTCAGCATTTGGTGTTGGAGTGCTCCAAAATTCTATTCTGGGCATGGACACTTCTTGAATTATAGAAATATAATGATGGATTATCTTTCTTGGATTAAGGGTTATGGAGTTGGTGGGTTAAGAGTGTTACACCAGTGGATGGTAATTGAAGGATAGGGTAACAATAAATCAAAATTAATCAACTAGTATAAAAATGTTAGATGGTTTCCAGTAGCATTAAGGATTTACTACATGTGGTTAATTAGATTTAAAAGACCAGTATAAATTCTGAAGGTGATATTATTAATTTAATTGATGCCTGTAATTGCTATTGGCTACTGAATTAAGAGATAGGCTTTCACAGACAAGGGTTTTTCAATGTGTACCATGTTACTGAGTTAATTGCCCAAGAGCGTGGCTTAACCTTTTCATATTTTCACAGAAAGAAAGGTTTATATATTCCAAGAAGTATCAATCTGAATTCTTATGAACTCTGAAAAAATTAATTTGCCTTTGTCTGGAGTCTTTTGCCCCTAGAAATTCTGAGACCATAGCTATTTCTTTGGTAATTTCTTCAACCATATATAGTGGAAGTATATACTAATATTCATATTCTATCATTTTATCATGCATAGAAGCTTCAGAAAATTTTGTCTGGAAGCAGATCCTACCTATTAAATTTGTAGGTGTTATATCACAGAGAATAAATAAATATTCCTTTGATAATGATTCAATATTTCACTTTCAGAAGAGATCACAGAATTGTGAGAGATTTTCACTATTTGAGATTGCTAATAAACCATGATATATTAAAGTTTATTTTCCCATAAGCCTTCCACAATTTACCATACACTCTCAAATTTGCTTTTTATTATCTTTTTCACCATTTGACACAACCAGTAATTTTTACCTTAAATAATTTTCTCTTAAAATTTTTTTATACATTACAAATCAGTTTGCTTTTTTTTTTTGAGATGACTTTAACTTTTTACTCTGAAGGACGTTCTATAGCAGTAGGCTTAATGGTAGATATTGTGACATTCATATTTAAAAAAAAAAACTGTATTAGTGTAAAAATAAATACAATTCCCCTTAGAAGTTTCAGGGAAGATGGAAATGTTCCATTGAGGGGCATCTATGAAGAGATTTCAGATCCTTTTAATTATTAGCTAATATGGGACATCAGCTCCTCCAGTGGCCCTTCTGTTTATAATATCTGCAGGTATTCTTGTCCATAGGTTCCCAAATCTTAGAAGCTACGTCATTTTGGTTGTTTTACCTGAAGAGCCAGGAACTGAATTTATTTACAGCTTGTTTATTTTTAATACTATGTAGAAATTCCTAGCCACTTATTGGATATTTTCTAAGTTGGCAATTTCACATTTTAATTTATTTTTTTCTTTTTAAATTCCCTAATTCTTTGAGACCATTTACAAAATTAGAGGATAAGACTCCCTTTATTTCAGCAGTAGGGTCTACCCCAGAAAACAGCTTGAACATTTTCTTAAGTCTATTTTTCTTTATCTATTTTGAAATTTTCAGTATTAATTAATTAAAGGAAAGATTTATGGAATTTCCTGTTTTATTTTCTATTTTTATTTTGTAAAATTTACATAATTGGATTCTTTAAATCTTCCGTTTTCTAACCAGCTGCACTTACATATTTTCTTTTTCCTATTTGAAGGACTAACAGATAATTGATTAATTGGTAAAGATCTTTATTTCAGGAAAATAAATATCCATAAAGTCCTGAATTATGCAGGAAATGTTGCCTGTCTTCTTGAAGTTTAGGAAACTCCTTAATTACAACTCTTTACTTGACTCTAGATGGTGGTCTTCATTCAAATAAAATAGACAGCACTCTGATCAAGGAAGTTTACAGTGTAAGCGTTCTTTTCCTGGAAAAAGTACAGTGTAAAAAAACATAACCCAGCAGAGGACGGCAAGATGGCGGCATGGAGAGGAGTGGAAGTTAGTTAGTCCCCTGGAACAACTAACGAACAACCAGGAACAATCAGCAAAAAATCTGGAATAAAAGCTGGGGAAAAACTGTGACTATCCACACATCATACACCAACCTGGATTGGGAGGAATGTCTGAGATTGCAGCATAAAATCTGTAAGTAAAAACTGCAGACCCAAGAAGGGAGAAACCTCTCCCCATGGCAGGCCAAATGGCAAAACCTCACTGTGGTAGAAAGTAGCACTCTCTGAACAAGTGAATATACCTCAGTCCAGCTCCAACTGGGGTCCTAATTAACAAATGTGGACTGCTGAATACAAGCTACAACCCAACAAGCAGACAGATGCTTTTATGATGATTGACCTTAAAGAACCAGAAGACTCATCTGTTCCAGGAAGGGGAGCCCAGAAGACCAGGTGTCACCACTGGCCAATGAGTGAAATTGGGGGTCCATGGACTGGCTCTGAAAGGGGGCTCTCTGTCCCTTTTTCTCTCTTTCAACCTGAGTGGCTCAGTGGAGAAAACCTCAGATGATACAACTACTCTTGAATTCCTGGAATAAACTCTAGCTACTTGTGGTGCATTATTCTTTTTATAGAATGCTGGATTTCATTTGCTAACATTTTATCAGAGGATTTTATCTATGTTTATGAAGGATATTTATTTTCTTGTGATGCCTTCATCTAGCTTTGGTATCAAGGTTATTATGGACACATAAAATGAATGAGAATGCATGCTTTTCTCCTTTCATTTTGGGGAAAAATGTACAATGGATTTTACTTATTTTTTAATTCTTAATAGAATTCAGTAGTGAATACTTAGGAGAATTTGATTTTCTTTATGATAATATTTTTAATTACAACTTCAATGTATTTACTTTATATAGACCTATTCCAAATTTCTATTTCTTTTTGTGTCAGTTTTGGCAATTTATGTCTTTCAAGGAATTTGTCAATTTTATATGCTGTCAAAATTTTTGCATAAATTTGGTCATAATATTTCTTATTTTCCTGTAATGTCTTTAGGATCTGCAGTGAAGCCCTATCTTTTATTCCTCATATTGATAATTTGTGGAATTTTTATTCTCCTTTCCTTCATCACTATGGCTAAATATTTATCAATTTTATTTATCTTTCTAAGAACAAGCTCCATTTTTGTCAACTTTATGTTCACCTTGTTTCCACTCTTACCCTTATTATTTTTCTTCTACTTAAATTAAATTTAATTTCTCTTTTCTTCTAACTTCTTAAGAACACTGATTTAGAACTTTTTATCTTAAAACAACCATTTAAAGGTGTCAATTTACATGTAGATACTAATTGGTTATACCCAATCATTTTGATGTGATGCTTTCATTTTCATTCAATACAAGATATTTTCTATTTTTCCTTATGACTCCTTATTTTATCTGTGGGTTATTTAAAAGTGTGTTCTTTAGAGAGGTGGCAAGATGGTGGCATAGAGAGGAGTGGAAGTTAGTTAGTCCCCCGGAACAACTAATACACAACCAGGAACAACTAGTAGATAATCTGGAATAACTGCTGGGGGACAACCGTGACTGTCCACACGTCGTACACCAACCTGGATTGGGAGGAATGCCTGAGATCACAGCATATCTGTAAGTAAAAGCTGTGGAAATGCGCCGGGAGGCCCCTCCCCCCATGGCAGGCCAAATAGCAAAACCTCGCTGTGTTGGAAAGCAGCACTCTCTGAATAAGCAAATATGCCTCAGTCCAGCTCCAACTGGGGTTTTAATTGGCAAATGTGGACTGCTCAATGCAAGCTACAAATCCCCAACAAGCAGACAGAGGTTTTTAGTGAAGAATGACCTTGAAGAGCCTGGGGACTTCTCTGTCATGGGGTTGGGGAGTGGGGGGAGCCCAGAGGACTGGGTGCTATCTCTGGCCAAGGGGTGAAACGGGGCTGTGGACAGGCCCTGAAAGGGGGCTTTCTGTTCCCTTTTCTCTCTCTCAACCTGAGCGGCTCAGTGGAGAAAGCCTCAGCAATTTTCAGTTTGCAGCACTCTGCAGTGGAGAAAGCCTCAGTCATTTTCAGTTCACAGTGCCCTAACTCAGACAAAGGTGGAGACAGAGTCAGAGAGACAAAGAACTTATTTAAATTAAATAACTCCCTAGGGGGTGCGTCTTCCCTAAGAGGAAGGAGGTGGTGCCCAGCTCTACTACCCACCTTCCATTCAGAAAAAGACCCCAGAGCCTGGGGGAAAACAGCCAAAAAAGAAAATAAGGAGGCCACACCTCCTTATACCAGTCAGGAGCTACAGGCTAACAGGCACCATCTGCCGAGGAGGTTAGGAAAAGTACAGTGGCTGGAGGCCTCACAGGGTGTGTCAATCTTCTAAGACACAACTCAGGGAAACCTGATACTGAATACTGCCCTTCTGAGACCTGAGCCCATTCTGGTCTGGGAAAACCTGATTGGGGTAACTAAAAAAACCAGATGCCTAGACAACAGAAAACTACAAGCTACACTAAGAAAAATGAAGATATGGCCCAGTCAAAGGAACAAACTTACACTTCAACTGAGATACAGGAATTGAAACAATTAATGGTAGATCAATTCCACAAGTTTAGGGAAGATATGGCAAAAGAGATGAAGGGTATAATGAAACACTGGACAAACATAAAGAAGAAAGAAAAAGTTTGAAAAAACAACTGGCAGAATCTATGGAAATGAAAGGTGCAACACAAGAGAGGAAAGACACAATGGAGAAATACAACAGCAGATCTCAAGAGGCAGAAGAAAACATGCAGGCACTGGAGAACAAGATACCTGAAATACTACATACAAAAGAACAGATAGGGAAAAGAATGGGAAAATATGAGCAGTCTCAGGGAACTGAATGACAGCATGAAATGCATGAATGTGCATGTCATGGGTATCCCAGAAGGAGAAGAGAAGGGAAAAGGTGCAGAAGCAATAATAGAGGAAATAATCAATGAAAATTTCCCATCTCTTATGAAAGACATAAAATTACAGATCCAAGAAGTGCAGCATACCACAAACAGAATAGTTCTGAATAGGCCAACACCAAGACACTTAATAATCAGATTATCAAACATCCAAGACAAAGAGAGAATCCTGAAAGCAGCAAGAGAAAAGTGATCCATCACATACAAAGGAAGCTTGATAAGACTATGTGCGATTTCTCACTGGAAACCATGGACGCAAGAAGGAAGTGGTGTGATATATTTAAGATACTGAAAGAGAAAAACCGCCAACCAAGAAACCTATATCTGGCAAAACTGTCCTTCAAATATGAGGGAGAGTTTAAAATATTCTCTAACAAACAGACAATGACAGAGTTTGTGAACAAGATACCTGCTCTACAGGAAATACTAAAGGGAGCACTATAGACCGATATGAAAAGACAGGAGTAAGAGGTTTGGAACCAATTTTGGGTGATGGTAGCACAGCAATGTAAATACACTGAACAAATATGACTATGAATATGGTTGAAAGAGGAACATTAGGAGCATGTGGGACACCAGAAGGAAAGAGGAAAGAAAAAGACGGACTGTATAACTCAGTGAAACCTAGAGTGCTCAACAATTGTGATAAAATGTACAGATATGTTTTTAAATGAGGGAGAACAAATGAATGTCAACCCTGTAAGGTGTTAAAAATAGGGTGGTATTGGGGGAAAAATACAATCAATGCAAACTAGAGACTATAATCAACAGAAACATTCTATTACGCTTCCTTTAATGTAACAAAGGCAATATACCAAAGCTAAATGAATACAAGAGGGGGACATAAGGGAGGGGTACGGGACTGTTGGCATTTGTGATGTGGTCTGTCTTTATTCTACTTTAGTGTTATTCTATCTTTCCTTTTGTTGCTTCCTAGATGTCATGTTTTTTTTTCCTTTCTTTTTTCTTTTCTTTCATCTCTCTACCTTCTTTGACTCTTCCTCCTTCTTTGTGGAAGAAATGGAGATGTCCTTATATAGATAGTGGTGATGGTGATGAATGCATAAACATGTGACTATACAGGGAACCATCGACTGTTTACTTAGGAAGGAATGTATGGTGTGTGAACAAAACCATCTTAAAAAAAAAAGGGTTGATGAAGAAACCTTGAGGGCACTATATGGAGTGAAATAAGTCAGACACATAAGGACAAATACTGCAGAGTCTTACTGATATGATATGAACTAATTATAATATGTAAACTCATAGACATGAAAAATAAGTTACCAGGATATAGAATGAGGCTAAAGAATGGGGAGCAGTGGCTTATTATGAGTAGAATGTTCAACTAGGTTGAACTTAAGTGTTCGGAAATGGACAGAGGTGACAGTATCACATTGTAAGAATAACTAACAGTGCTGAATGGTGTGTGAATGTGGTGGAAAGGGAAGCTCAGAGTCACGTATGTCACCAGAAGGAAAGTTGGAGGTTAAAAGATGGGAATGTTTAAAACAGTGAATCTTGTGGTGAGCAATGTCCGTGATTATCTGTACAAATATTAGAAATCTCTTTCATGAACTAGAGCAAATGTATGACACTATAACCAGAAGTCAATAATAGAGGAGCATACAGGAAAAAAATATACCTATTGCAAACTATATACTACAGTTAGTAGTATTTTAACATTCTTTCATCAACAGTAACAAATGTACTATACCAATACTATGAGTCAATAATGGAGGGCGGTGGTTAGGGTATGGGAGGATTTGAGTTTCCTTTTTTTGTCTTTATTTCTTTTCTGGAGTGATGAAAATGTTCTAAAAAATGAAAAAAAAATAATTGTGGTGATTGATGCACAGCTGTATGATGGTGCCGTGGGCAATTGATTGTACACTTTGGATCCTTGGATAATTGTATGTTATATGAGCAAATTCAATAAAATTAAATTAAAAAAAACATAAAGCATAAAGACAGTCAGGTAAAAAAGGAGAGAGACAGAAGGAGAATAAGTTTCAGAAGTTTCAAAGTCTTTAAGAAAGGCCATCTTTGGAGTTAGAATTTTATTAAAGAATCTGACTGTTGACTATTTAGTGTTTAGAACTCCTCTTCAGCATATTAATTTACTGACTTTGACATTTCAAACATTAAATGTTATTCTGACATTATTTTATATCCTTTTGGGTTTTTTTTTTTTTTTTTTTTTTTTTGCAATTTACCAAGGAAAGTGCAACAGTTAGAATTATAGTGCAGCAAAATATAGGAAGTTAGAAGGTTTCCCAGTGAGAAGTCTCCACTTTTACATAAGACAAACCCATGATAAACTAGAAAGAGGAACCACTACATTTGGTCAACAGTATGTGCTTTTGAATGATAACTCAGGTTTGATGACCAAGTAGACATGACAAAGGGGTTGTATGATCAATCAATCAAGGAAAACAAACTAAAGAAACTGACTTTCTTTCACAAATTGGCAAGACAAGGAGTACACCTGTGACAATTTTTAGGAGACCTATAAAGTCTGACCAATATCTTTTTCACAAGTGTTGTCTCTAACCCCAGGATCTACTTAGAATCTATTGGAAACTTATCAGATTTATATCTCCATCTATTCCCTATGAAACACTCCCTTATGCATACATTCAATAGAAACAAGACAATCCAGGGCAAAACAAAAATGCTTAAAAAAAAAGACTTTGTACATACAGACAAACAAAAACTAAAGCAAGGCAAGAAGCAGGTTAATATAGTCATCAAATTGTGTACCTCCAAAACAAAAGTCTAGTAACCTTATACAAAGATGTAGGCTTGACTTTAAGTGATGCATTTTCAAATCAAAGGTCTAATTACTGAATTAGAAAAACTAGGCTTAATTACCTTATATGAAGACCTAAATACTAGGATAATAAAATTAATTCAGAGCTCAGATCATTGTTGTACTTCCTGGCAGAAGCTCTGAAGGATAAATGGAGTTTGAACATGAGGGTTTGGTGAGTATACCTGATGATCTGAGGATCCCCTGATATGTTACCATACAAGGGTCTTCAAAATTATGTTGATGATACCTCCAAAATTGTCAGAAAATGATGAGACTATCATACAATATTGGAAATAAAAAGACTATATATAAAACATAAAAATATGTATAATAATATGTATTAAAATATGTATAATGTATAATAAAATATAAAAAATAAAATAAAAATATAATAAAAAGACTACAATGAGGGAAAACAATGTTGGTCATTTAGTTTGTTTCATAGCTCTGTATTTTGGCAGATTACTCGATCACTCGAAGTCCCAAGAAAAATGAAATAACCATGTCTGCCTTGTAGACATGGCTTAGAAAGTTTAAAAAAAATAAATGGAAAGCACCTTGTCACTGTCAAGAAATAATGAATTTCACTGCAAAATCTAAGATATATAAAAATAGAAACATAATACTGTAGATTGCTTACTATGTGCCAGGTATTTTTCTAAGGCCTTTACATACATTACTCTACTCATTTCAACCTATCAGCCACCCTCTGATATAAGTCCTACTGTTATTATCTCCCCCTGTTTACCATATAAAAAAATAGGGACACAGTGCCATTAAGTAAAATTACCAATGTCACATAGTGAGTGACAGAGCTGGGTTTTGAGCCTAGGCAATCTGGTTGCAGACATTTTTGTGGTTAAACACAAGATCAAATTGCTAATCTAAGGCACAAGAAAATATGTGATAAATTTATATGATGATATAAATTACATTTAAGATAAATAAATTACAAAGGAACAATAAGGAAGGATCCAATTCTCTAATAAATGGTATTGGGAAAAGTGACTGGTGATTTTAACAAAAATCAATTAGAAAATTTTCTTCTTCCATTAATGGGGGATTAGGTAATTTGAACCAATCCTTCCACTGGAAAAAAAAAAATGGGACAAAATGTAAAGACAAATCTGCTTGTATGTGTGGACAACTTTAAAAACTAATGTAGAACCACTGGGTAAATATCCAAGATAAGACTGAAATTTGGAGGGGCATTTGCTGATAAGAAAAAGATGATACTAAAAGGCTGAGCAGTCCTTTTGACAGTACTGGGCCAACTAAAGACGAGGGCCTGGGAATCCCCCACCCATTAGGTTGAGGACCCAAAGGGCTGCACTGAGAGTAAGGGTGAACCAGAAGCAAACCAAACCCCTGACAGACTCCATCCAACCTATGTATCATCCAAAATCCCTCAAATTGGATTAAAATCATTGAGGATTTCTAGTACCCCAATCCACCTGGAATAAACCAGTGAAAATCCTCTTGGAGAGATACACCATCTTAGGTATCAAATCATTAAATTTTTCAAATACAATATTTGGATATAAAAATAACCAGGCTCATAAGGAGATAAGACAAAATGAACATGCTATTCTTTACCATATACTAGGATGTCTGTGTAATATTCAAGAATGAAAATTTCCACAGAGAACTAGAAATTAGGAAAAGTGACTTTTCAGATAGAAAAACACTATTCAAAATAGACATTCTACAATAAAGGGAAGGCTGAAATTAAGAAATCAGTGAATGAAAGATTAAACACAGTTTATGGGATACAGACCCAAATAAATTATTCAGAATGAAACTCTGGGAGAAAAAAGAATGAAAAATAAAGACGAGAAGTAAGAGACATGAAGTATACAAGGAGGAGGTTCAACATGCATGTGATTGGAGTCCCAGAAAGAGAGAGAGAGAGTGAATGATACAGAAACAGTGTTCAAAGAGAGGGGCTAAGAATTTTCCAAAACTAAAAAAGATTGCAACCCACATATTCAAGGATCCCATCATGCAAAGCTAGATAATAAGAAAAGTATGGTCGGATGCATCAGTTCCAAAAATAACCAGGAAATGTAGCAAGAGAAAAATAAAAGATAATATTTTCAGAAAAGCAAAAATTAGACAATTGACTTCTGAAAAGAAACAATAATGTCAGAGACAATGGAAAGACAGCTGCAACCTAGAATTACATGCCAACTGAAATAGTCTCCTAGAATGAGTTCGCAACACTCATACCTGACAAAGGGCTTGTATCCAGAAGATAAAGAGAACTCCTAAAATTCAACAAAAATAAATTGAAATAAACTTAAAATACGAAATAGATTTTAGACTTTTTTTTCCACAAAAAAATGAATACCCAAATAACCATGAATCTTATTAATATCCAAAGAAGTACAAATTAAAACCATAATGAGTTTATCACTACATAGCCACAGAAGAGAAGAAACCAAAAATGACTGACAATAGCAAATGTTGGCTAGAATAGAGAAAAGTTGGAATTTCTACTGCTGATGGGATTGCAATGGGTACAACCATTTTGTTAAAGAATTTGGCACTATCCACTGAAGTCGAAGATACTTCTTCTCTATGAGGTAGTATTTCCACCCTGGTTATTAAACAAGTGAAATGCATATATATGGAAACCAAGAGACATGCTCAAGGATATGCACAGC
Organism: Choloepus didactylus; assembly: GCF_015220235.1. Taxonomy (NCBI): domain Eukaryota; kingdom Metazoa; phylum Chordata; class Mammalia; order Pilosa; family Megalonychidae; genus Choloepus; species Choloepus didactylus. The sequence goes on from NC_051320.1 coordinate 21,353,093, forward strand.
AGAACTATTTGCAATAGCCACAGATTGGAGTAAAACAACCCCAAAGCACATAAACACAACATGAATAGTCACACAATGGGATATGGTACAGCAAATACAAGGAAAGTACTACAATTATTTGCAACAAAATGGATGACTGGAAAAAGTGAGTGGAAGAAGTCACATATAAGATAATATGAACAGTATGATTTCAATTATATTAAGTTCAAAATCAGAAAATTAAACCACAGTATTTGGGGGTGCACACATAGGTGTTAAAGGTATTTAAGAAAGTCAGAAATTAATTACGATATAATTTGGGACAGTGGATATATATATAGGGGAGAAATAGAAATAGACATAAATGACAACAATAGGAGAATGCTCTAATAAATTAAGATACATCCATAGAAAAATATTTGTAGCCATTACATCTATGTTTTCAATAACATGGTTAAATGCCCAAATGATAAACTAAAGTTTAAGAATGAGAAGACTATAAAAGACTTTAAAGATATAGTTATGCATTATTTAGGTGTGTGAGCATGAACCACATACAACACATATCTGGCTTAGAGAAAAGACTGGAGAAGTATTTTAAAATGTTTTATTTTATTTTATTTTATTTTTTTACTTTTTCTCTTACAGGTAAACCATTTCTCCACTATTTGTCATTTTGTAAAGTGTACAAAATAAATTATTGATAAAAAAATTATGTAGTTCATTTCACCATCTTCAAATAGATATCCCAAATAGATGAAAACAACCTATGGTTATACAATTCTATATGAGAGAATTCATCGTTCTTAGTAATTTATACCGAAGAGTACCAATTTAATCTTACTGAAACCTCAAATTCCTCAAATCTTTCTTAGTTCGTGCATACTTAACATATACCCTACATAGTAATTAATCTATTTATGCTTAGGTCAAACAATCATTTGGGCATGAGTGAGTTTTTCTCTGTTAATATTAATACATTTCAATATTAAAGAAAGTGATGAGATTCTGCTTACTGTAAGTACCATTCTGCTATTTATGCGGGAAGGTTCTGTAATTTATCTCAGATGTATTATTGTTGCAGCCTGGAAAGCAAATAGATTGGAAGCAGGTGGTCTTTATTTGTTTAGACCCATGGGAAGAGAAAGCATTTTATTAAGTGTAGTAACCACTCTAGTCTGATGAGCAGAAAAAAAGTACTGCAAATTCATTTAGAGCTTAGAATACAATTTCCCATTTTAAAGACAGATTTTGTGAAACAGTTCAAAGAAATTCTTTAAGATTAAATTGTGACATTTAAACTGCAACTTTGGGTGAATATAATTACAAATCCAAATAAATTATATAATCTGAATTTTACAATGAAAAATTGTTCATGGGTAGCTTTTTTCATCTGTGTCAATTAAACTCTTTTCACAGTGTAAACTGCATTCAAGGGAATCTAAGAAATCACTTTATATCCTACTTATGGATATGCTAAAAGGATATAATGTGCTCCTACTTCAGAAGTATTAACAAAATCCAGCTACCTTTAAAGCTAAGAAATCAGTTTAGCCAAAATCAGTGAAAGATGGAACCTAATCATGACACTTGAATGGATAATTCACTGTCCAAAAAATTGCTTCTATAGAAAAAATATCAGTAGAAAAATATAGAAGAATGTAATTAAGAGAAGGGGAAAATTAGATATATTCTCCTTTTCCAAACTATACTCTGGGTTTATTTTTCCTTCTCCTAAATTGAAAAAGAATTAGGATATAGGAATGTGTCACTTCATTAAAGGAGAGTCATTCAACAATTTTTTTTTTTTTTTTTAACTAGGAGATGTAATTCCACTCCCAGAGTTTTCTGGTGAAACTTAAAAATAATTTCCCTTGGCTCTTCTCCCTTAAAAAACGTCAAGTAAATAATGATATAAGATTTTTAAAGTGCTGTCATGTGGAAGAAAACTTAGAGAGGATTTAAGAGGTAAGACCTCACCCACCCTGGGAAGTTGCAGAGGACACACCTTTCACCATGACTGTGAGAAATAAATTTGTGAGGGGAACTCTGTGGTTGTTCTTCTCTGTAGGTCATAAATTACAGTAACTGCTACCATTATACTGGGATTCATAAATTGAATAGGGATAATGGGATCCTGGGTGGCAGGGACCAAGTGATGGAATTTAAGCACCGAAGTCAAGCTGGCATGGTTACTGTGCTGGTTTGAATGTATTATGTCCCCCAAAATGCCATTATGTTTGATGTAATTTTGTGTGGGCAGACGTATCAGTGTTGATTAGATTGTAATTCTTTGAGTGTTTCCATGGAGATATGCCCCACCCAACTGTGGGTGATGACTCTCATTGGATAGCTTCCATGGAGCTGTGGCCCCACCCATTCAGCATGGACCTTGATTAATTCATAGAGCACTATATAAGCTCAGACAGAAGGAGCGAGCTTGCTACAGCCAAGAGGGACACTTCGAAGAACACACAGGAGCTGAGAGAGGAGCTGCAGCTTACAGAGACATTTTGGAGACTGTCATTAAAGGCACACTTTTGCTCCAGAGAATGTAAGAGAGGACAAATGCCCCAAGAGCAACTAAGAGTGACATTTTTGAGGAGCTGAAGCCTAGGGAGGAATGTCCTGGGAGAAAGCCATTTTGAAACCAGAACTCCAGAGCAGACACAAGCCACATGCCTTCCCAGCTAACAGAGGTTTTCCGGATACCATTGGCCATCCTCCAGCGAAGGTATCTGACTGTTGATGTGTTACCTTGGACACTTTATGGCCTTAAGACTGTAACTGTGTAACCAAATAAACCCCTTTTTATAAAAGCCAATCCATTTCTGCTGTTTTGCATTCCAGCAGCAGTAGCAAACCATAACAGTTACCAAAATGGACAGTGAATACAAGCAATATCCACAATAGTCTGACTTGCAGAGACTTATCATATTGGCTAATTGGTCAAGGAGACCCTAGAAAAGATATAGGTTGGAAGTCTACCATATTCTTACATCACCTGTGTAAGCAGAGTAGTTCTAGGTCTAGTGAACAGAAGTCTAACCTGAGTTACTGCTCCTCAATCATTTTCTAAACTTTTGCCAATTTATAGACCCAGAACTGCTTGAATGAATGGGTGGTCAGGTCCCCTTGAGAAAGGGCCATGCTAAAATGCCAAAACTTTATACTGTTAATCTTTCTCCCAGCCTTCCCCAAAGGGACCCATGGCCATTTACCATAGTGACTGTGCACTGGGGATAGGGAAATAATCAGACTTTGAAGGGGGACTACTGGACATTAGCTCTGAACTGACACAATTCCCAGAGACCCAAAAAAATCACTATGGTACACTAATCTCAGTATGGGCTTATGGAGATCAGGCAATCAATGGAGTTTCAGCTCAGGTCCATCTCACAGTGGGTCCAATAGGTCTCCAAACCCACTCTGTGTTTATTTCCACAATCCCAGAATATGTAATTGAAATAAACACATTCAGCAACTTGTAGAATTCCCACATTGTTCCCTCACCTGTGGAGTGAGGGCAATTATGGAGGAAAAGCCACTAGAAGTGTCACTAGCTAGGAAAATAGTAAGCCAACAGCAATACCACATTACTGGAGGGATTGCAGAAATTAGTGACACCAAATATTTGAAGGATGCAGGGGTGGTGATTCCCATAACATCCCCATTCAACTCACCAATGTGGCAAGTGCAGAAAATAGATGCACCTTGAAGAGTGACAGTTGCGATGGTTTGAAGCTATATGTACCCCAAAAGATCATGTTCTTATAGGAATGCATTCCTGTGGGTATATACCTATTATGGGTGGGGTCTCTGATTAGGTTATTTCAGTTGAGGTCTGCCCCAGGTAGGTCTTAATCCTCTTACTGCAGTCTTTTACTAGAGAATTTGAGAGAGAAACACACAAAAGACAGAGAGAGTAAAGCCAGAGAAGCTAAGAAAGAAGGAGACACAGAAGCAGAGAGAAAACACAGAAACAGAGGGGAGGAAGCCACTGAAGCCAGAAGCTGGAAGCAAGGAAACCTGGGAGAGAAGAGAGAGACCAGCAGGCATTGCCATGTGCCTTGAGGATTGCCAATAGCCAGTCTTCAGGGGGAAAGCATCACCTGTTGATGCCTTGATTTGGACATTTTCACAGCCTAGGAACTATAAACTTGTAAGTTAATAAATCCCCATTTTAAATGCCAACTCATTTCTGGTGTATTTCATTTGGCAACTTTAGCAAACTAAAACAACAGTGGATTATCATAAGATTAAGCAGCTGATGACTCTAATTGCAGCTGCTGTTCCAGGCATGGTTTCATTGCTTCAACAAATTAACACATCTTGTGGTATGCAGCTCAATTGACCTGGCAAATGCTTTTTTCTTGATACCTGTTAGCAAAGACCATCAGAAGCAATTTGCCAGCAATACACATTCACTGCTATGCCTCAGGAGTGTATCAACTCCCCAGCCTTATATTAATTTAGTCTGCAGAGACCTTGTTTTTCCCTTCCATAAGCCATCACATTGGTCCACTGCATTGATAGCTTTATGCTGATTGGACCTAGTGAGAAGGAAGTAGCAACTATTCAGTACATACTGGTAAAATATTTGTGTCAGAGGGTGGGAAATAAAGACAACAAAAATTCAGGGGCCATGCAATTAACATCACTGAAATATCTATCTAAGTACAGATAAAAGGAGAAATGTTAGGATATATATATATATATATATATATATATATATATATATATATATATCTGGTAATAGAATAAAAATTTTTAAAAAATCCATGAAACTGCACTACACAAATGATGAACCCTAAGTTAAACCATCAACTACAGGTAATAGTACAATTACAAAAATGTGCTTTCATCAGTTGTAAAACACATTTATTCAAGGTGTTAGTAATGGGGGGGTATATGGGAATCCTGTATTGTATGCATGATTGTTCTATAAACTCACAACTTCTCTAATAATTTTTTTTTTAATTCAGGGGCCTTCCACCTCAGGGAGATTTCTAGGAGTCCAGTGATATAAGGCATGTTGAGATAGTCCTTCTAAAGTGAAGGATAAGATGTTGTGTTTGGCCCCTTTTATTACCAAAAATGAGGAACAATACCTAGTGGCCTCTTTGGAGCTTGGTGGCAACATGTTCCTTATTTGGGTGTGCTACTACAGCCCATTTACTGAATGATCCCCAAAACTGATAGTGTTGAGTGGGACCCAGAGAAAGAGAAGGTTCTCCAACAGGTCCAGGCAATAGCTGTTCTGCCACATAGGCCATATGGCCCAACAGTTCCATTATGAGTGAATTGTTATTTGTAAGTAGAGATGCTGTTGGAAGCTATGGCAGACCCCTGTAAGTGACTCACAGGACAGACCCTTAGAATTTTGGACCAATGCCCTGCTATCCTCTGCAGATAACTATTCACCTTTTAAAAAACAACTTTTGCTTACTATTGGGCTAAACCCACCAAGTTACCATGTGACCTGAGCTGTCCATCATGAACCAGATATTGTAGGACCCATCAAGTCATAAAGGTGGTTATGCACAGCAGAACTTCATTAAAAGTGGATGTGGTGATGGAAGAAGATGGCAGCATAGAAAGGAGTAGAAGTTAGTTAGTCCCCCCAGCGCAACTAATAAACAACCAGGAACAACTAGTAAATGATCTGGAATAATTGCTGGGGGACAACCATGACTGTCCATACATTGTGCAACAACCTGGATTGGGAGGAATGCCTGAGATCGCAGCATGGAATCTGTGAGTAGAAACTGCAGACCCGAGCCCTCCCCCATGGCAGCCAGAACTGCAAAGTCTGACTGTGATAGAGAGCAGCACTCTCTGAACAAGCAAATACAGCTGAGTCCAGCTCCAATTGGGATTTTAATTAACAAATGTGGACTGCTCAATGCAAGCTGCAAATCCCGAACAAGCAGACAGAGGCCTTTAGTGATGATTGACCTTGAAGCACCAGGAGACTTCTCTTTCCCAGGAGGGGGAGCCCGGAGAACTGGGTACTATCTTTGGCTGATGGGTGAAACTGGGAGTCATGAACTAACCCTGAAAAGGAGCTTTCTGTCCCTTTTTTCTCTCTCAACCCGAGCAGCTCAGTGGAGAAAGCCTCAGCCATTTTCAGTTTGCAGTGCTCTGCAGTGGAGAAAACCTCAGCCATTTTCAATTTACCATGCTCAGACCCAGACAAGGGTGGAGATAGCAGAGTCAGAAAGACAAAGAACCTACATAGATGCAGAAGAAAACTCCCTGGGGGGTGTATCTTCCCTAAGAGGAAAGAGATGGTGCCCAGCTCTACTACCAGCCTTCCATTCGGAACCAAACCCCAGAGCCTGGGGGAAAGCAATCAAACCAGAAACAACTTAAGCTGAGAATTAAAGGGGCCACACCTCCTTACATCAGCTGGGAGTGACAGGCTGACAGGCGCCACCTGCTGGGCAGGTTAGGAAAAGCACAGAGACTTGAGGCATCACAGGTTGTGTCAATTTTCTAAGATACTCCCTCAGGGAAACCTGTTGCTGAATATTTCCTCCTTCTGGGACCTGAGCCAGTTCTGGTCTGGGAAAACCTGTTTGGGGTAACCAAGGAAACCAGATGCCTAGACAACAGAAAACTACAACCTACACTAAGAAAAACAAAGGTATGGCCCAGTCAAAGGAAACTTACACTTCAACTGAGATACAGGAATTGAAACAACTAATGCTAGATCAATTTAAAAAGTTTAGGGAAGATATGGCAAAAGAGATGAAGCATAGAATGAAAACACTGGGCGTACATAAGGTAGAAATCAAAAGTTTGAAAAAACAATCAGCAGAATCTATGGAAATGAAAGGCACAACACAAGAGATGAAAGACACAATGGAGACATACAACATCAGATTTCAAGAGGCAGAAGAAAACACTCAGGCACTGGAGAACAAGATACCTGAAATCCTACATACAAAAGAACAGACAGGGAAAAGAATGGAAAAATATGAGCAGTGACTCAGGGAAATGAATGTTAACATGAAACGCATGAATGCACATGTCACAGGTATCCCAGAAGGAGAAGAGAAGGGAAAAGGGGCAGAAGCAATAATAGAGGAAATAATCAATGAAAATTTCCCATCTCTTATGAAAGACATAAAATTACAGATCCAGGAAGTGCAGTGTACCCCAAACAAAATAGATCTGAATAGGCCTATGCCAAGACACTTAATCAGATTATCAAACATCAAAGACAAAGAGAGAATCCTGAAAGCAGCAAGAGAAAAGTGATCCATCACATACAAAAGAAGCTGGATAAGACTATGTGCGGATTTCTCAGCAGAAACCATGGAGGCAAGAAGGAAGTGGTGTAATATATTTAAGAGAATGAAAGAGAAAAACCACCAACCAAGAATCCTATATCTGACAAAACTGTCCTTCAAATATGAGGGAGAGTTTAAAATATTCTCTAACAAACAATGACAGAGTTTGTGAACAAGATACCTGCTCTACAGGAAATACTAAAGGGAACACTACAGACAGATAGGAAAAGACAGCAGTGAGAGGTTTGGGACACAATTTTGGGTGATGGTAGCACAGCAATGGAAGTACACTGAACAAAGATGACTGTGAGTATCATTGAAAGAGGAAGATTAGGAGCATGTGGGACACCAGATGGGAAGGGGAAAGATAAAGACTGGGACTGTATAACTCAGTGAAACCTAGAGTGCTCAACAATTGTAATAAAATGTACAAACATTTTTTTTTTAATGAGGGAGAACAAATGAATGTCAACCTTGCAAGGTGTTAAAAATAGGGAGGTATTGGGGGAAAATACAATCAATGCAAATAGAGACTATAATCAACAGAAACATTATATTATGCTTCCTTTAATGTAGCAAAGGCAATATATCAAAGCTAAATGCATATAAGAGGGGCACATAAGGGTGGGGTATGGGACTCTTGGCATTGGTGATGTTGTCTGACTCTTTTATTTTAGTTTAGTTTAATGCCATCTTTCCTTTTGTTGCTTCCCAGCTGTCATGGTTTTTTTTTTCTCTTTCTTTTTTCATTTTCTCTTTTCTCTCTACCTTCTTGTTTCTTCCTCTTGCTTTTTGGAAGAAATGGAGATGTCCTTATATAGATAGTGGTGATGGTGGTGAATACATAAATATATGAGTATACAGGGAACCATCAATTATTGACTTAGGAATGAATGTATGGTGTGTGAACAAAACTGTCTTAAAAAAAATGGGTTGATGAAGAATACTTAAGGGCACTATATTGAGTGAAATAAGTCAGACACATAAGGACAAATGTTATATGGTCTCACTGATAGGAACTGTTTATAATATGTAAACTCATAGACATGAAATGTAAGTTATCAGGATATAGAATGAGACTAAAGAATGGGGAGCGGTTGCTTATTATGAGCAGAATGTTCAAATAGGTTGAACTTAAATGTTTAGAAATGGACAGATATGACAGTAGCACGTTGTGAGAATAACTACCAGTGCTGAATGGTGCATGAAAGTGGTGGCAACGGGAAGCTCAGAGTCATGTATGTCACCAGAAGGAAAGTTGGAGGTTAAAAGATAGGAATGTATAAAACAGTGAACCTTGTGATGGGCAATGTCCAAACACTAAAAATCTCTTTCATGAACCAGAACAAATGTATGACACTATAATTAGAAGTTAATAATAGAGGAGCATATAGGGAAAAAATATATACCTATTGCACACTATATACCACAGTTAGTAGTATCTTAATGTTCTTTCATCCACAGTAACAAATGTACTATACCAATCCCATGAGTCAACAATGGAGAAGGGGGGATGGTTAAGGGTATGGGAGGATTTGAGTTTCCTCTTTTTTGTCTTTATTTCTTTTCTGGAGTAATGAAAATGTTCTAAAAAATGAAAAAAAATGTGTTGATGGATGCACAGCTGTATGATGGTACCATGTGCAATTGATTGTACACTTTGGATCTTTGTATAATTGTACGGTATGTGAACAATCTCAATAAAAAAAAAACACCACTAGCAGCCAAACACACAAAAAAAGTGGAAGTGGTATATAAGAGATTATAGAAGGAATCAAGGGTTGAAAATGGGCGTGGCACCACTCACTATTACCCCTAGTGATCCACTAACCGAATTTTTGCTCCCTGTCCCTGTAATCTTATACTGCTGGTGTATAAGTCTTAGTTCTGAAAGAAGAGATGCTTCCACCAGGAAATACAATGATTTCCTTTCAATTGGAAGTTAAGACTGCCTCCCACCCACTTTGGGGTCCTCATTCCTTTGAATCGACAGCAAACAAGGCAGCTTCTGCACTGATTGGGTGACTGATCTTTATTACCAAGAGGAAATTAGACTTCTACTATCAATGGAGGTAAGGATGAGTATGTTTGGAATACAGAAGATCTTTTAAGGCATTTCTCAGTACTACAGGCCCTGTAATTAAAGTTAATGGAAAACTAAAACAACCCAACTCAGGTTACTAATGGCCCAGACTTTAATAATGAAGGTTTGGATCACCCTACCAGGCAAAGAACCATGGTCAGCTGAGGTGCTTGCTGAGGGCAAAGGGTATATGGGATGAGTAGTGGGAATAGGTAGCAATAAAGATTGGCTACAACCATGTGACAAGTTGCAGAAATGAGGACTATAATAGTTATGAGGATTTCTTCCTTATTTTGGTATACATATCTTTGTGTGTGTATCTCAAATCTTTTTGTTTTCTTCAACTCTTACCCTTTATCATCTAATTTAAGATGTATTAATTCTAGTTAACTTTGTGTCACTGTGTTTAAGCTACAATATATAAAAGGAGAAAAATTAACATCACCCAAGGACTTGACTTTGCATCTTCTTTTGGGTAAAGGATTACAGAAGTTTTGTATGTCCACAGGATAGTTGTATCATGTTATGTGGAAGTATGACTTTGTTATTGTACTTATTTGTAGATTAAGTATGGTTTAAGGAGATGTATACAGGTGCCAAGTTGACAATGGATAGAATGTTTTATATGTCACCTTGGCTAGGCAACAGTATCCAGTTATTCAATCAAATAGTAACGTAGGTGCTGCCATGAAGGTATACCACAGATGTGATGGAAGTCCACCATCAGTTCCTTTAAGTAAGGGAGAGGACGGGCCCGATTCAATCAGTTTAAAGACCTTAGGAGCAGAGCCGACACTTCCCTGAAGAAGAAGAAATTCTACCTGTGGACAACAGCTTCACTCCATGTCCAAGAGTTCCAGCCTGCCCAATCTAATGGCCTTCCCTTTGGTCTCAGACTCCCCTAGCCAGCTCCCACCACTGCACAAGCCAATTCCTTATAATCGATCTCTTAATATATCTCCTACTGTTCTACTGCTCTGGTTAAATCCTGGCTATACACCTACCTCATTTTCTGTATCAGAGTACTGAGCCTAAGACCAGACATATATAAAAAGCCATCAAAAGCTACTTTATTTAAATAGCTCTATTTAATATTTAAGTAAAGTAGTTCAATAAAATTCCTTTAATTATTTTATCTTTTTAACCTGCTGCCTAATGCAATGCTTGATGATGTAATAAGTATTTATTAAATTTTTATTAAATATTTGCATGAGTGGATTAATTAATAAGTGATTGCAGTTGAAGATATTTACAAAAAGTATATCATGGCAGATAATTTTTACAAATTACAATATTTTGTACATTTGAACAATTAAACAGCTGCTAACATTTAGTAAAGGGCAATTTCACTTTGTTTCTCTCACAAATGATGCTCTCAAGAACTATAATAAAATGACTTGGGAATGAGAATAATCTGTTCCTTAATAAACATCTCTGTGGAAGTGTTGATTACTATATTACCTTGTTTTTAAGTTTACACACCTCCTCATGTCTCTTGAATCATAGGGCTAGGAAAGTTCTGGAGTTGTTCATCAGTCCAGCCCATTAGTTTCCCTTATATTTGCCTGGTTTCAACCTAATAAATGATGGAAATCATGAGAAGAACTCACTGCTGGAATTTGGCCCAGGCATTAGGTGGCATGCATTTCAACAGTGATGGAAGGTTTGTGATGTGGAAGGATTTTTTGCTTTTTGGTTTACAATAAGGGGAGCAAGACAAGGAAAAAGGAAGACATAAGGAGAAGAGAAAGGGACAAGAGAGATGCTTCAGGCATTTAAAAGTAAATTGGGGGATATTGATGATGATGCTGTCAATGAATACATATCTAAGATAATAAAAAGGAAGAAACGAAAGGGGAAAGGAGAACAGAAAGAAGGTTAACATTCTAGTAACTATTTTCTTAAGATAAATACTATCACTAGTATGCCCTTAATGCTATGATCATTAGAAAATAGATAAGTGGAATACAACTAGGTGGGAAAACAATCAGAGTGGAAGCTATCAAACTTCATTTGCTCAAATCAGATGGAATTTTGCAAATTGATGAAAAAAATGAAATGAACTCAGTGCATTTGAGCTTGAATTCAGGACTGTGAGATCAGCCACCTCTAAAGGTTATAGACTTGGAGCCCTGTTTCCAGAGCAACTATACAATGGCTCCAGTGTTTCTATCTGGGTGAGAGAAGAAATGCCCTGGATATCTGGAGCCCAAGCTCCCATGTTTCCAAAAGGAAGTTTTAAAAAATGGTTATAATTTCTTTGACACGCTTACCATCAAGAGGTAGGGTTTATGTCTCATTCCCTTGAATCTGGGCAGAGTTGTGACTGCTTTGACCAACAGAATATGACAGAATTAATGTTATATAACATTTGAGGCTAGGTTGTAAAAGACCACGCAGCTCCAGCCTGGCTCTTTTGTAATGTTTGCTCTCCAGACACTCTCCCCACCCTCCCCAGGATGCTAGCTTGCAGAGCCCTGTGGCCTTGCTGTGAGAAGCTGTGCCGGTTTGAATGTATTATGTCCCCCAAATGCCATTACCTTTGATGTAATCTTGTGTGGGCAGATGTTATCAGTGTTGATTAGATTGTAATTCTTTGAGTGTTTCTGTGGAGATGCGCCCCACCCAGCTGTGGGCAATGACTCAGATTGGATAATTTCCATGGAGGTGTTGCTCTGCCCATTCAGGGTGGTTCTAAGTTGATCACTGGAGCCATATAAAGGAGCTGACAAACAGAAGGAACTCAGTGCAGCTGTGAGTGACATTTTGAAGAGGTGCTACAGCCAAGGGGGACACTTTGAAGAAAGCACAGGAGCTGCAGATGAGAGACAGTTTGAAGGTGGCCGTTGACAGCAGACTCTTGCTCCGGAGAAGCTAAGAGAGGACAAATATCCCAAGTGCTACTGAGAGTGACATTTTTGAAGAACTGTAGCCTAGAGAGGAAAGTCCTGGGAGAAAGCCATTTTGAAACCAGAACTTTGGAGCAGACACCAGCCATGTGCTTTCCCAGCTAACAGAAGTTTTCCGGACACCATCGGTCATCCTCCAGTGAAGGTACCCGATTGCTGATCCATTACTTTGGACACTTTATGGCCTTAAGACTGTAACTGTGTAACCAAATAAACCCCCTTTTATAAAAGCCAGTCCATTTCTGGTGTTTTGCATTCCGGCAGCATTAGCAAACTAGAACAGAAGCCCAAGGCACAGGAAGGGACCATGTGTATGTAGGTGCTCCGGGCAACCCTCCCAGCTGAAACCAGCCCGACAGTCATCCCAGCAGAGATACAGACCTGAGAAGTGAGGCTGAAGATGTCTCCAGATGGCTCTACCTCCAGCCATTTGATTTCCCAGAGCTGAAGCCTCAGATATCATAAAGCAGACAGAAGTCATCCCCTGACCAACAGAATCTGGGAACCTAATAAAATAGTTATGTTTTATACCACTAAGCTTGGGGTGGTTTGTTATACAGCATAGATAACTGAAACACTGAAAAACATGCTCAACCCACTGATCTCATGTCTCTTTTTCTGCTAGGAACCCCACCAGTTTTGCAGGAATATGTTTCCAACCTTTGGAAGTTTTAGAAATAAATAGTTGATGAAGTAAATCAGTCCATAGAGTTAAGATCCAGTTTTAAATCCAGTATTTAACATATTTGATAACATTCTTGTATATTGACACTGACAAATTTGTCTTATAATTCCATTTTAAAATAGGTAATTGAATAAGTGATTTTAAATATGTAATTCTAAAGCAAAAGGCTCACAAACAGTTTCAGTGTTTCTGGGAATTTAAGTAACCAAGTTGTCAAACTCTTTTTAAGGGCATTTAATGTCATCACCTTTTGAAAATTATTCATTGACTTTTGATCAGAGAAAGAGTGTAGGCGACTGTTTTCAGTTTATTTATTAAGACATAAAATTTAATAATATCTGAATATTAATTTAAAATGAAAGCAATTCTAAACAGTCTTTTCCATGCACCAAAAAAAAAAAAAAAGTGTCTTTCTTATGGACATTAAAAATCTCATGTTGATAAAGATATTGGGGAAAAATGGAGTTTAAAAGAATAAGGGCAGAGGCCTAACAATTTTCTCCACAGAACAAACACCAGCATTCAAGCAGAAAAGACCAGGGTTTTACAACTCAAGAGGTCATAGCAGCTTGTGGAGGATGTGCTGAACTGCTTACACCGATCCCTAACGAAAAGATGATAGTCCTACTCTGTTATTTAACAAAAACAACTGTTGGTAATTCCACATTATGTAAACCCAAAATATTTCAGGCTGGGGTTCAGGGAAATTTACTCTTATTTATTTATGAGAATAAACTAAAAACATCTGGGGATCAGCATTTTCTAGATATAAAGATATTTGAGCCACCATTCATTCATTTATTTATTTATGCTCTCATACTTTGTATCCAAGACAACTTATGACATTGGATACTTAGTCTTACATAAATAAGGATGAAGGGACAAGAATTTGAAAAAGGGGAGACTGTTAGAATGGTAGTAATACAAGAATTCTGAGAAGAATTCTTCCAAATTTAGATGAATTTCTTCAGAGTAAAGATCAAAATGTAAGGCACAAGGGATTAAACAGATCTTTTAGCATGTTTTGACATAAATGACCTTACCTCATATAATTTCTCAATATAGTTCTTACTCTTGCCCCATAATAGTATTTATTGTTTTTCTGGATTTTTTAAATTTCTCCAAATTTATCTCAAGTTGTAGATCCCCAAAATGAATATTGCTGAGCAATCAGGAAAGTTTTGAATTTCCATATAAAAGTCAAATTAGGAAAAGTTCCCTAGTTCCCTACTCAGTAAAAGAAGAAACAGGACAAATTGACATGCAAACAAAATATTTCATTGTGGAATAAAAACGGTTTATACAACCCAAATACTTACTGAGGGAAAAAAGAAATCAGAACAATAGTAGAAGTCTTTAGAAGTTACAAAAAAAAATTTAAACACAATTTTAAGATGTTTTCCTTTGTAGAGATAATACAAACTAATTACTTAAAAATGAAACTAGAATCAATCCCTCCCTACATTGCAAGCCCGCCTTATGCTCTCATACCCATTAGCATGTTGAGCCCTTATGACCAGCTTATTCAGCCCTCACCCCCACCACCCCCACCCCGAGCTCTGAACTTGCCACCATTCAGAGCAGCTCCTGAATCCATTCAGAGAGCCTCCTGAATTCAGGGCAATGTGATTTGACTTCCCCACACTGTAGGTAAGCCCCATAATAAAAGCTCATTTCTCAAAAACAAAACAAAGACAAAAACAAAAACTAATTCTGAAAAGCACAATGGAGTAAGATGTCCCTAATGCTATCATATTATTTCAATAGAAATTTAAAATAAATAAGTACATTTATGTGTTTTACATACAAGGGAGCATGCACCTACAATGCTGAGGTTAACTTCAGAAGAGCAGATGGATTAATTCAGAGAGGAGAGAATAATGATGCTGATGATGGAGGAGTGAGTTATGAGATATGATTAAAGATAAAGATTATGTCTGGTATTGCTAAGTAATGGCTGAGGGGGGACTAATAATTGACTACAAAAATCTGACAGGAGAAATACTGAAGGGCAGGAAGAATTGTTTGATCAGGTTTAGGACAGAATAGCTAGAAGAGTATAAGTGAGGAAAGAAAAATTTACCCTGA
Organism: Choloepus didactylus; assembly: GCF_015220235.1. Taxonomy (NCBI): domain Eukaryota; kingdom Metazoa; phylum Chordata; class Mammalia; order Pilosa; family Megalonychidae; genus Choloepus; species Choloepus didactylus. The sequence continues at coordinate 21,368,135 of NC_051320.1, forward strand.
ATGTGAGAGAAAACTTTCTGACAGTAGAAATTATTATACATGAAAAATCTTCCAGGAAAAGTGTTGAAAGCCCATCCCCAGGGATATTTAAAATAAGGCTGGATAGAAACCAAGAGAGTATATATGACAGAGAACCAAAGTGCGTTGATTCAGTGCTAGCTTCCATTTCCGATTTTATAACAGCCTTGGGAAAAAAAATAGGTCACTCAGTCATGGTGGATGATTAAAATGTTGCTCAGGCAATTGTGTGTTTGAGCAGTTCTAAGGTGGCCTGCGTCAATGCTAGGCACAAAGCTAACACGAGACCAAACTATGTGCCTCTGCTAGGTAGATGCTAACTCTGCAAGGTCAGAGCTACCACATATGTAATGGGGGTGGGGGTGAGGTGGGCTCCAACAGATTACCTGCTGTGGAACCAGAATTTGGATATTGGTCAATCAGCTTCTGAATCACAGAACACTACATTCAAAGGGAAATGATCTGGCCATTTGCTTTGAAGATCATATTTGTCTCTCTTATTGGGCATGTGCATATACCAAACACTGTATTAAATGTTTTCCTATGCAATCGCATTCAATTCTAACAATTTTTGAAGGGTAGCTATTATTATATTATTTTAAAAATGAGGAAGCTGAAGTGCAAAGAGATTAAATACTATCCAAAGATTATATGATTAGTAAGAGGTGGAATCAGGATTCCAATCCAGGTATCTGAAATTCTCAAGCCTTCTGTCTCAAGAGACAAAGGGATGGGGGTGACTCAGTCAAAATTAGACAGTCAAATTTCAGAACAAAGACTAGAAATTGGAATCCTTAATTTTCTTTTTTCCCTTAAACAATGAGAATTTATTAGCTCACAGTTTGAGGCCAAGAAAATGCACAAATCGAGGCATTATCAAGGCGATGCTTTCTTCCCAAAGACTGGCTGCAGCGATCCTTGGCTCCTCTGCCACATGGTAAGGCACATGGTGGCATCTGCAGGTCTCTCCCTTCTCTTCCATGTTTCACTGACTTCAGCTTCTTGTTTCTCACACTCTCTGTATTCATTCCATTTATAAAGGACTCCAGTAATAGGATTAAGTCCCATCCTGATTAAGGTGGATCACACCTTGACTGAAGTAGCCTCAAAAAAAGATCTTACTTACAATGGGTTCACACCCACAGGAATGGATTAGATTTAAAAACATGTTTTTCTGCGGTACACACAGCTTCAAACCACCACACATGTGCAACTAAATTAGAAGGTATTGATTCTTAGATTCATATTTCTCATTTAAAGAAAGCTCCCAGCCCTGTTTGAAAATCCATTCCTATGGAGGACTTAAAGCTCAAAACTACCAAGGACCAGAAGTAGGGAGCATATGATGTAGACAGCTAATCCAGGCCTGTACAATTAATATTTACTGGTGATCTGAGCCTTAAGTCACCCAGAAGTAGATAGCATCTGATACAGACAGCTAACTCAAGAACCAGGACTAGACCTGATTTTCATCAGATTGAAATGAACTCAGTAATTCTTGCTATAATCTTCATTATTATCCTATTAGCTCTCTTATTATTTTTTTTATTCTTCCCATACCCCTTTTTTCACCCCAGCCTATCTCTGTTACTTCCATAATGAATCCTACCCCTTTAAAATTTCTCATTCTCACTTTCACCCTCTCTTCCTTGTGCTTTGCAACTCATCATCTTTTTTTTGAGCCATACAAAGGGCTGCTGACCTAGGCAATCTATCAGATTGTTAGTTCTGTGCTAATTTAGGTTCCATGGAAAGGCCCGCTATTGGCTGTACCCATAGGCATTCAACCCTGTATAAACATTAAAGACATCAAAGAGAAAAATTCAAATATTACATGAACCAGAGAACCCTGAAGCTTGAGACTTATTTAGTTGACTAAATCTTGGATCTTGGGGGACTGGATTTGTAACCTATTTCAAATCTTGCTAATCCTTTCCCTTATTATAGTCACTACAATGTCTATTATTTGTTGTTTCATCTACAGAATAACAGCCACAACTACCTCCCAAGTAATGCTAATTGATCTTGAAGCCCTTGATCTTGAAGCTTTCACTTATGAAACTTATTTCTTAATGACTGAACTAGCCTAATTATAATTAATGCCTGAGTCACCCCCTGAAAACCTCTTGGTTGCTCAAATGTGGCCCCCCTCTCTATGCTAAACTCTACAAATAAACTTATTATCTTCCCCACTATATGGGACATGACTCCCATGAATGAGCCTCACCAGTGCTGAGGGATTAATACCAAATATTTATCAGTGATGCTTTTGGAGAAACATCTTGATCAAAAGGGGGAAATGTCAAAAGAAATAGGATAAAATAGAGTTACTATGGCTATAAGATTTAAAATGGAGTCTGGAGGTCATTCTGGAGATTACTCTTATGCACATCTCAGCAAGATACCACAAACTGCCAAAGTATGCAAGCCTCAAGCAACAGTGTTCCTCAAAACCCTAAGGACATCCAGACAGGAGACACAAATCACAAGATAAGGAACTCACTAAATCTCTAACCTGAAGGACATCTGAGGTGCCCCAAAGAGCAACTAATTACAAACAACTTATTTAATTTTCTTTTCCTTTAAAAATCCTTGCCTGCAAGTGCCAAGAAGGGACACAACTTGGGTTGCTACTGAATCTGTGCTCCATAAATTGCAATTCTAAGACCCCAAATACACACTTTTGTTGCTCTGAAGCTTAGTTTGTTCTTTCTCAGTCAACACTGTTTTTCTTGTACGAGCCAGTGTCAGGGGTAGTCACTGAGGGACCTAACAACAGGGTCTAACATGACAATGTGGAAGTCCCTTATGTTACCATTGACCTGGGAGATGCTGAGGCAGGATGAAAGTGTGAAAAAATCCCTGTTTTATTTTAATTCAATACAGGTGTAAATCAAATTTCAAACTTTTAATAGACACCACTAAATTATCCTACAAATAAGTTATCCTGATTTACACTCCTTCAAGTGTATGAAAGTTGTTTTCTACCTTTATTATGTGTATTGTACATTTATCTAATTGCCGGCTGAGATTATCCTAAAGGGCTTGATGGCAACTCAAACATGCTGTATTGTTACTTAAAAGAAATCTTTGCCATTTTGATAGAAGAAAGATATCTCATTGTTGGACGGTGCATTCCTTTTGAGTGAGGTTGAGTACCTTTTAAAAAGCCCTTGAAAATTCTTTTCTGTAAATTACTTCCTCAAGGCACTCTTCTTCTTACTGATTTGAAATAGCTCCTTATATATTAAGTAAATTAGCCCTTTGATGGTCATATGTCTTGCAAATGTATTTTTCCAGTTCTTAATTTTTCTTTTGAACTTGTTCATGGTATCTTATTGTTTTACAGTTTATTTTGTCAGATTTATTAACATTTTCTTTCTATAGATTCTAGATTTTATGGCCAGGGATCTTTTTATGAATCAACAAATCCAATGATCACTCCTCCTCAAACCCCATACAGTATTTTGCAGAGATCATCATTCCTTCCTTGTGAGTCCCTTCTTCTTTCCTGTTTCTCTTCCTAACTCTTTTACTACTTCCTACTTCTTTTCTACATTTTATTTCTTTATTTCTTTTTTTAAAGCAGTTTTATTGAGATTACTCACAGAGTTGCACATTCATCACCACAATCAACTGCAGGACTTCTTCATTACTCCAAAAGAAAAATCCTATACCCCTTATGCCCACTTATTATTGACACAGCACTGGCATGGTATCTTTGTTAAGACCAATGAAAGAACATTAAAATATTCCTGTTAACTATAGTCCACAGGTTGAATTAGGTGTATTTTTCCCATATATAATCCTATTGTTAACATCTTGTAATAGTGGCATATATTTGTTTTAGTTCATGAAAGAATATTCTTATATTTTTACTATTAATCACAATCATCAGCCACAACAGGGTTCACTATGTTATACAGTCCCATATATTATCCTCTAGCTTTCTTCTAGTGACATACATGACCCTAAACTCCTCCCTTTCAACCACATTCATGCATATACTTCAGTGTTGTTAATTATACTCAAAATAATGTGCTACCACCTCACCATCTATTTCCAAACATACAATCAACCAAATTAAAAATTCTGCACAAATTAAGCTCCCCATTCTCTACCCTCATTCTATGTTCTGGTAACCTATATTCTGAATTTTAACTCAATGAGTTTTCTTATTGTAATTAGATAATATTAGTGATATCTTACCATATTTGTCTTTTGTGTCTGTCTTATTTCACTTAACATAATGTCTATAAGGTTCCTTCATGTTGTTGCATGCATCAGGACTTCATTCCTCCAGTAGGTGAATAATATTCCATTGTATTATACACCACACTTTGTTTTTCCATTTGTTGGGAGATGGACACGTGGGTTGCTTCCATCTTTTGGTACTTGTGAATAGCAACACTATGAACATTGATGTGCAAATGTCTGCTTGAATCCCTGTTTTCAGTTCTTCTAGGTATACACCTAGTAGCAGGAATGCCGAATAATACGGCAATTCTAAACTTAGCATCCTAAAGAACTGCCAAACTATTTTCCACAGCAGCTGCACCATTTTACATTCCCACCAGCAGTGAATGTGTGTTCCTATTTCTCCACATTCCCTCCAATACTTAGTTGTAGTTTTCTGTTGTTTTTTTTTAACATGGCCATTTTGGTAGGTGTGAAATGATATCTCATTGTGGTTTTAATTTGCGTTTCCTTAATAGCTAGTGATGTTGAGCATCTTTTCATGTGCAATTTAGCCATTTGCATTTCCTCTTTAAAAAAATGTCTATTCAAGTCTTTTGCCCATTTTCAAAATAGGTTATTTGTTTTTTTATTGATGAGTTGTAGGATTTCTTTATATAGTCTGGATATTAAACCTTTATTGCATATGTGGTTCCCAAATATTTTCTCCCATTGAGTAGCATGCCTTTTCACTTTCTTGACAAAGTCTGTTGAAGCACAGAAGTACTTAATTTTGAGGAAACCCCATTTCTCTAGTGATTCTTTCATTACTTGTGCCTTGGTTGTAAAGTCTAAGAAAACATTGTCTACCACAAGGTCTTGAAGATGTTTCCCTAGATTTTCTCCTAGGAGTTTTATGGTCTGAGTGCTCCTGTTTAGGTCTTTGATCCATTTTTATTTAATTTTTGTAAATTTTGTGAAATAGGGGTCCTCTTTTATTTTTGGATATGGATATCCAGTTCTCCCAGCACCATCTGTTGAAGAGACTGTTCTGTTCCAGGTGAGTGGACTTGGCAGCCTTGTCAACAATCAATTGACCATTGATGTAAGGGTCTATTTCTGAACACTCAATTCAATTCCATTGGTAAGTTTATCTATCTTTATGCCAGTACCACGCTATTTTGACCACTGTAACTGCAATATGATTTAAAGTCAAGAAGTGTGAGTCCTCCAACTTTGTTCTTCTTTTTCAAGATGTTTTTGGCTATTTGGGGCCCCTTACACTTCTAAATAAATTTGATAATTGGCTTTTCCAATTTTGCAAAGTAGGCTGTTGAAATTTTGATTGGGATTGCATTCAGTCTGTAAATCAATTTGGGTAGAATTGACATCTTAACAATATTTAGTCTTCCAATTCATGAACATGGAATGTCCTTCCACTTTATTTAGGTCTTCTTTGATTTAGTTTAGCAATGTGTTGTAGTTTTGTGTGTACAGGTCTTTTACATCCCTGGTTCAATTTATTCCTAGATATTTGATTCTTTTAGTTGCTACTTTAAATAGAATTTTTTTCTTGATTTCTTCCTCACATTGCTCATTACTACTGTAAAGAAACACTACTGATTTTTGCATATTGATCTTATATCCCACCACTTTACAGACTCATTTATTAGTTCTAGTAGATTTACTGTAGATTTTTTGGATCTTCCTATATATAGGATCATGTCATCTGCAAATAGTGAAACTTTTACTTCTTCCTTTCCAATTTGGATGCCTTTTATTTCTTTTTCTTGCATAATTGCTCTGGTTAGAACTTCCAATAAAATGTTTAATAACAGTGGTGACCGTGGCTTCGTTATTTTGTCCCAGATCTTAGGGGGAAAGTTTTCAGTCTTTCACCACTGAGTATGATGTTAGCAGTGGGTTTTTCATATATGCCCTTTATCATGTTGATGAAGTTCCCTTCTATTCCTAACTCTTGAATTGTTTTTAGCAAGACAGGATGCTGATTTTTTTCACATGCCTTTTCTGCATCAGTCAAGACGATCATGTGGTTTTTCCCTTTCAATTTGTTAATGTGGTGCAATATATTAACAAAATTAAAAGCTGTGATTTGGGGTCACACTTGGGGCCAAGTTTATCATCAACACAAATGTGAATGCAATCACACAGGAGGTGGTAATCCAGACAATACTGAATTGGTTTTCTGGTGTTGAACCATGCTTGCATACCTGGGATAAAGCCCACTTGATCATGGCATATAATTCTTTTAATGTGCTGAGAGATTCTATTTGCAAATATTTTGTTGAGAATATTTGTATCTCTATTCACTAGAGAAATTGGTCTGTAGGTTTCCTGTTTTGTCATATCTCTATCTGGCTTTGATATTAGGGTGATGTTGACGTCATAGAATGAGTTAGGTCATGTTTCCTCCTCTTCAATTTTTTGGAAAAATTTGACCATGACTATTATTAAATCTTCTTGGAGTGACTGGTAGAATTCACTTTGAAGATACCTGGTCATGGGCTCTTCTTTTTTGGGAGGTTTTTGATGACTGATTCAATCTCTATTTGTAATTGGTCTGTTGCAGTCTTCTATTTCTTCTAGAGTCAGTGTAGGTTGTTCTAAGAATTTGTCCATTTCATCTAAATTGTCTAATTTGTTGACATAAGTTGTTCATAGTATCCTTTTATGATCCTTTTCATTTCTGTGGGATCAGCAGTAATGTCCCCCTCTCATTTCTTATTTTATTTATTTGCATCTTTTCTCTTTTTCTCCTTTGTCAGTCTAGCTAGAGGTTTGTCAATTTTATTGATCTTCTCAAAGAACCAACTTTTGGTTTTGTTGATTCTATTCTTTTTTTTTAATTCTCCATTTCATTTATTTCTGCTCTAATCATTATTATTTCTATCCTTCTGCTTGCTTTGGGATTAGTTGTTCTTTATCTAGTTCCTCCAGGTATGCAGTTAAGTGTTTGATTTTAGCTCTTTCTTGTTTTTTAAGTAGGTGTTTAGAGCTGTAAATTTCCCTCTCAGCACTGCCTTTCCGGCACCTGATAGGTTTTGATATGTTGTGTTCTCATTTTCATTAGTCTCCAGATATTTACTGATTTCTCTTGCAATTTCTTCTTTGGCCCACTGATTGTTTAAGAGTGTATTGTTTAACCTCCATATATTTATGAATTTTCCACTTCTCCAATTGTTTTTTATTTCCAGCTTCATTCCACTATTGTCACAGAGAGTGATTTGAGTAATTTCAATCTTTTTAAATTCATTTAGGCTTGTTTTGTGACCCAACATTTGGTCTATCCTGGAGAATGACCCAAGAGCACTTGAGAAGACTGTATATCCTGCTGTTTTGGGATGCAATGTTCTAGATATGTTCATTAGGTCTAGTTCATTAATCATATTATTCAAGTTTTCTGTTTCCTTAATGATCCTCTTTCTAGATGTTCTATCTATTGATGAGAATGGTGTATTAAAGTCTCCAACTCTTATTGTAGAGACATCTATTTCTCCCTTCAATTTTTCCAGTGTTTGCCCCATGTATCTTAGGGCAGAATGATTAGGTCCATAAATGTTTATGATTAATGTTTCTTCTTGATGGATTGCCCCTTTTATTGATATATAGTGTCCTTATTTGTCTCCTAGAACAGTTTTGCATTTGAAGTCTTTTTGGCCCATTATTAGTATGCTTACCCAAGCTCTTTTTATGGTTTTGTTTGTGTGGAGTATCTTTTTCCAACTTTTCACTTTCAACCTATTTGTGTCCTTGAGTGTAAGGTGAGTCTCTTGTAGACAGCATATAAATGGATCATACCTTCTTATCCGTTCTGCCAATCTGTGTCTTTTGATAGGGGAGTTGAATCTATTCACATTCAATGGTATTATTATATAGGCAATACTTACTTCAACAACTTTTTCCCCTTGGTTTTTGTCAGTCATACTGTATCTTACTTTTGTCTCTATTTTACCCTTCTAGTTACCCCTACTGATAATCTTCATTTATATATCATCTTCTGAATCCCTCTCTCATGACTTTTCCTTTCAGTATGCAGAACTCTCTTTAGTTAATTTCTTTTGGACAAATTCTCTCAGGTTCTGTTTTTCTGTGAAAATTTCAAACTCTCTTTTTTTGGTGGACAGTTTTTGTGGATAAATAATTTTGGCTAGCAGTTTTCTCTTTCAATACCTTAAATATATACCACTGCCTTCTTGCCTCCATGGTTTCTGAAGAGAAATCATCATATAGCCTTACTGTGTTTCACTTCTATGTTATTAATTGCTTTTCTCTTACTGCTTTCAGGATTCTCTCTTCATCTTCGGCATTTTACGTTTGGACTAATTATGTTTCTCACAGTAGGTATATTAGGATTTATTCTGTTTGAAGTGTTTTGCACATCTTGAACATGGATATTTATGTCTTTCATAGGCATTGAGAAAATTTAGGCTATTATTCTCTAAATATTCTTCCTGCCCCTTTTCCCTTCTCGTCTCCTTTAGGACACCCATGATGTGTATGTTGGTGTGTGTTGTGCTGTCATTCAAATCCCTGAGACACTGCTCAATTTTTCCTATTCTTTTCTCTATCTGTTCTTTTGCCTGTAAGATTTCAACTGTTCTGTCTTCTAGCTTGCTGATTCTTCTGGCTATTCAAATCTTCTGTTATATGCCCCTTTAAAAAAAGAGATTTTTAATCTCTTCTATTTTGTCTTTCATTACCATCATTTCTCTTATGTTTTTTTACATTTTAAATTTCTTCCTTGTGCTCACACAGTATCTTGCTAATAATGTTTATCTCTTTAGCCATATTTTACTTCATCTCACTGAATTGATTTAGGATATTTGCTTGAACATGTTTGATTAGTTGTCAGAAATTCTACAACGACTTTGAAGTTTTAATTTGTTCCTTTGACTGGGCCGGATCTTCCTGTTATGGCTTGTGATTTTTTGCTGGTGTCCAGGCATCTGATTATCTTGATGAGTTTACTCTGGAGGCCAGTTTCTCTCTCTTGCCTAGGGATTTCCTGTTGATTTGCTTTGTGCTAAGGGACTTCTTTGAAACTTAGTTCAACTTATTATAGACCTTCAGAATTGCTCATGTTTAACTGATCAGATTTTTTCAGTTCTTTCTCCTCTGATTCTTGCCCTGAATATACGTTGCAATTTTTGAGATTGCACTATTTGTGTAATCGTTTCACCCCAGAAGAAAGCTTCCTTTCCCCTGTTCCTTCTTTGAATATTGATTTGTTTTATTTGTTTTTGATTTGCTACTATAGTTTTTTTTTTTTTTTTTAATCACTTCATTTGTTATCTCTAGCTACTTTCGCCTAGAGGCCAAGTTCTGGGTTGAGGGTCACCCTTGAGAGTACTTTCCCAAGTCAGAATTTCCCAGTCATAATGGGGCCAGAGACCCCAGAATGGGGTCATGGGGAGGAAACCAGAAGGACATCAAACTTCTCTTTGACAGCCCCCCAAATCTTTGCTTTCTTTGCTTGCCCAGCAGATGTTGCTCTTTAGCTAAATGTCCTCCATAGTTCTAAGATCATGCTGTGCCTTCAAGTATCAACCAACTCCATCCCTGTTGGAGGCAGGGATGACACAGAATCTTCCAGCTGATTTTGTCTGGGGTGGGTTGAAACCTTAGCACTGAGCCAGGGCCCAGAGATCTAAATTTGCCAATCAAAAGTGGCAAGCAGCTGGGTCGAGCCCTTCCCTTTTCTTGAGGAAGAGCCTCCCTTCAGCAAGATGTCCCCTGGGGCCCTGAGAAGGCAGTATGTCTGTAAATATCCCCCACTTCCACCCCTGTCAGGGGCAGGGCTGAATCAGAAACTGTCTGCTACTTTCTATCCTAGGCGGGTTGAAACCATGGCTGCCCTTAGAGCCAGGACCCAGTGTTCTGAATTCGCTAATCAAAAGCCACGATCAGTGCTCAACCATGTCCTCTCTCCTTCCCCCCTGTTTTTGGGGAAGAGACTTCAATTTCTGTCAGGGACTGGATCCTGGGGTGGCTTGCCACAAGTTTGGGCCTCTGCAGCATGGAGAGTTTTATTCACAGCCATTCACTGCAGTTGTCAGTCTCCTTGTTCTGCTTTTCCCTGGAGGGTGTACAGTGTTCCTCCAGTCTCTGGAGCCCCCAAATTGTTGTTTCAGACAGTTTGTGGCTGTTTACTAACTGTCATGGAGGATGAACTGAGTCTTGAAGTTCACTACTCCACCATCTTACCTGGAATGGAATCCTCAATCTTCATCTGCGTCCTTAAGCAAAATTTCCCTGTGCTTCCTCTTGAGTCCATGCTTCAACCCACTTACCCTCTTCTTGTCATAACAGGCAGGGGAAGAAAGAAAAGTATATTTTTGATGTTACAAACTCGAAATAGGAGAAAAGAATGTGCACATGCAAATTTAGACTTTTGATTCTTTCAGTTATTTTATTCAATTCCAAAATTCACTGGGCTATTGAACTGGTTAATTCTATTTTCCATTTTTTAAAAATGGAAACAGAAAAGTAGTTTAGCATATTTATAATAAAGTAAGACTCATCGTCTGTGTAGCTTGGATGTTTATTTTGTAGTCTATTAATCTAAAATAAGTTTAATAATTTGTCTGTGGCATCACATTTCCTTACTTATGTTTACTTATGTAATATTGCTTCATTATTGCTTGCAAGACAAAAAATCTGTTAAGAATATTAAATTTGTAGCAATGCACTAAAAGTGATGAATTTAATAATGCCATTAGTTTGTTTAAATTTTTCTCTTAATAGATAGCATTCTTTCTGCTGCACATTCCTCAATTGAATTATTAGTTACTGAAGAAGCATCCTTAAATGAATACATTCAGTAATTTTTAGCAACCAGAAGCTAACTAAATAGCAGTAAGGCTCTAGAAGTTTTCTATCATGTAGAAAGTTTCAGACTATCCTCAACTGACTAAAACCTCTCACCAAATATATTCCTATCTTTCATTTTTGCATCATCTTCCTATAAATGCAACTAATTATGTCTGGAAGAGAAATCTATATGCTTATGGACTTCAAGCATCCATTCTTCCAAGTTCTAATAAACCAAAAGAGTAAAGCTAAGTCTTGTGAAATGAATTAGTTTCCAGTAGTATTTAATGTTAAAGTATTCAGTGTTTGAAGAGGAAATGGAAAACGGACTAGGGCTGGGGAAAATGGAGGTTAGAGTAATATTGTTTTTACTCTTTTTATGGTGCTGTATTGCTGGGTTCACCAGTGGACACAAACTGAAACGGCCATCTGGATGATGTGTACACAAAAGCATGGTCTGCTAGAGAAAACACCTCCTACTGTACAAAGGGTGTGTGTTCTCTGCCATGCTGTGATCGAAGTAGCCAAGACTCAAGGGCCCCCACCTGCACTGGCCACTGGAAGAAACCAGGTTGGGAAGGGCTACAGTTGTGGCTTATCCAGTAGAAATGCATATGATACAGATCTAAATGTTTAAAATTAGAATCAGATAAGAACAGAGTTGGGTTTTTTTGTTTTGTTTTTCTGGCATCCTTTTATAGCTTTTTAATGTTTACCCAGAAATGGACACAGAGAGCAAGAACCTCCACATGAAAAATATTTGTGGACCAGGAAACCTGGAAGCTCTTCCTTCAAGCTCTGGGTCTGATAGGAAGGGAATACCACACAGAGAAATCCTTTCTAAAAACTAAGTCTGAGTTGTTGAACCTTAAGACTTGAAGACTTCTTTTCCAGTTCTGTGCATGTTCTCACTTTTCTCTTTATTTGTAAACTAGCCAGGAAGTTTACCTTCTCTTTGATGAGACAAAAATAAAAAGCAAGTAATTTCTTCAGGAAATCCACAACTTGTCATTATTCTGTTAATCTACAGTCCAAAGTAAAACCCAATGATCAACTGAGATATACAGTCAAAAATATTACATGTCCATATTTTTAAGCCTAAGAACATAAGATTTGCATAATTCTCTCTATATAGCTAGGGTTTTCCACAAAGATAAGGATCTGCTGCCCATATAGCATATTTTCTGATAATGAAGTCCAGTAACAATTGTGGATTTATAATCTTTTGATAAAATGCTTATTGGCTATAGTTTTGTTTCATTATAGCAATCAGAGTAAACAAAGTTTAAGTTGTATCTTGAAACTTTTAGTAGTCAGTGAAATAGGATCCAGATCAGCCATTTTTTGCAATTATTGCTGAATTTAAGAAACACAAACAAATGTGAAATACCAGTAGAGGAATCAAAACACAGGTCTCACACTGCCTAATTCTGCCCTTAAATGTTCCTTTATATTTTTCAGAATTTTCAAATCATTCATCTGTATGAGAGCTTCTTACTAATTGCTTAAGATTTGAATTGTCAGAATAACGTGAAATGTAAAATGTGCCCAATCTACTGCCCACATACAAATCCATTATTTCAGTGGTCTTGTGGGATAGTGATACTCTAGGTTAAATAACATTCCCAAATTTCAAGATAGAAATAATAGAGAAGTGGGAAAAGAATTTCAAACTTGCATTTCTAGGTCCTTGAAGTTACAAAATAGTGAACAGTTCTTATAGCTGGTAAGGAAACTGAGGACTGCAGAGGAATTATTTGTTCAGAAATTGACTAGACAATGTTCTGGAGATGCATTGTCTTCATTTTCTGTCTAGTGATATTTTAAAACCATACAGTGCTGCTTTTAGTATTCAAATAGATAAGGATACCTAAAAATTTATATGTATTTTTCACTATTTCCTCAAAATCCATTAATTAATTTGAACTGATTTGCAGTTTTTCTATTGCCCCTTGTTGCTGGCCAAGTCTAGATAAAATTGCCAAATGCCAGGCAGTGGGAGAAAGCACAGGAGACTGTTAAATTAACATCAAAGGTCTCCAAATCCTGGATATTCAAAGATTGACTGCATTCACCATGTAAACATCATTAAACAAAGGGTTTACTCCAAATGTTACTAAGGGTTGCATCTAAGATTTTGTAAAAAAAAAAAAAAAAAAAAAAAAAAAAAATCTAACTTAACCACATTCTATTTTTTCCAATTTTCATCTAAGTTAAAACAGAAGCATATGGGCACATCCAGAGTTAAAACTTGCTTGAGCACTTCCACTCTGGCCTTGATCTGGTGATTCTCACAGCACTTGTTAGTTGCAGGTAAGGATAAAGTTCAGAGAGATAGGCCTGAGGCAGATGAACCCAGGTTGGCTCCTGTAAGTACAAGTTACATCTCTTTAGTTTTGTGAAACAATGGAGTCCCTCTTTCTAAAGGTTGTTTGCTTGAAAGTGATGAACTGTGAAAATGTCTGATACAGCTCAGTTTTCCCCTTCTGATAGCTGAATGCTCTAGGAAAAGCCTGAAAAATACTCTGTAACCAGATAAACAGAACATGACCACTATGAAGTACTATGAATGACTGCTTTAGAACAAATAATTCTAGTAACAAATAGTTGGTCCATCTATGTTTACATATCAGTAATTTTTTGCCTATTGCATCTTGCCCCCTTACATTATTAAAGAAACAAAAAGGATAAATTGACACTGACCAAACCAATACTGTGGAATAAATTATAAGTTATGTGTTAAACCTTTAATATGAGAATACACATGAAGAAATAATAAATAATAATAGCTAGTATTTAGTTAAACTTTATTATGTGCCAGCCACTGTGCTAAGCACTTTTCATGCATTATTTCACTTAATCGTCACCAAGCCCACAAGGTCAATAGGTGCTAGAATTACCTCCAATTTATACATAAAGAAGCTGAAGCTTAGGCAGAATGGGTAAGTTAAAGAAGGCGACTTGGCTTGCAAGCAGCAAAGGCAAGACTGGAACACAACTAAAACCCATGCTTTTAGGGACTAAATCATGTGACCACAGATTGATTCTTATATTAATTCTTTTTATTCCTTACTAGGACATAAGAATTAATAAAACCCTTAGCCAAGAGGCACTGAGCCTGAAAAATGTGTCTTAAGAATTTTTTAAGTGTTGTCACAGAGAAGAAAGGAAAGCCAGGTATTACTGGCTATAAGAACCCCAACACAAGCAGTATGCCCTAAAACCTGCTGAATATGTCTCAGATATTGTACTTTGTATGAAGGTTAAATTATTTTATGGCCAAATAAAGCATTGGTTATAGTGGATTGTTCACCAAAGAGGGTTCATAGAAATTGAATCCATAGCTCACTCATTAGGAGAAAGGGGGAGTCTTGTGGCAAACAGGAAATATTTGCTTACACCCAGCCTAGTGAAGATTAAAATGAGTGTCAAGTAATCAGTAGAATAAAACCATGATATTTTCTGTAAAACGTTTATTGACCTTTCTAAGCAAGACATCATGCTATAACAGAAATATTTTGCTGAAAGGATTTTTCAAGAAGTCATAAATCTGGCTATGAAAAATCATGAAAGCTGAACTGAAACACGCCAGCAGCTTGGGAAGCATTTGATGTGCTGTGAGGCATCCTCACTCACCATCAGGTTTCCTCTCAGATGTGTATGGACAGACAAAATGCAGCTATCGAGAGGTCGAGCGGGAATCTGACCAAAAATGCCATGGCTTCCAACTACCCGGTTTAGAGTTGGTGTGTGCTCAGACGGTGACATCATGTACATACAAGCTGTATTCCGTGTCTTTGTTCCATAATCAGTGGAGCTCTGTTTCAGCTGTTTTACAGGTAGTGATGAAAGTGTGTGGTGAGCCATTTACCACCCTCATTTGTTAAAAGACAACATGCTCATCTTGAAGGAGACAGTCAAAAAACCTGGTGGATAGAAACCTTGGGAAATTAACATTAATTTACAATTGTTTATGGCATAGCTATTTCAGGCTAGTGCAATGCTTTGGAGACATGAGTTTTCAGTAAGATTGCACACAGTGAGTGTGTTTTAAAATCTCTGTGTAACCTCTTCTTTCAGGGTTGTATCTGTCTTTTCAGAAGAAAGAAAAGGCATTCTTCAAGATTCAAACTTACTTAGTCCATCTTGGATCTACTGTCCTTATTGCCAACATGCCAGCTCCTGTGACTGCTTCTTTGTGAATTTCAGGAACCAGTGGAACCAGGTCTAATGAAGATCTCAACACATCTTCCCCTGCCCCCAAACCCTCCCTCCCTCCCCAGTCATATGTACACACACACACACACACACACACACACACACACACACACAGAAAGTGCCTACATGCAGCTGACATAAGTTTTGCATTATTGTAAATTTCTCTAGGCAATTTATTGTTTAGGAATGAAAGGATATAAAGGAGAGCAATGAGATACGGCTACACAACTTGTCTATGTATGCTGCAGAAGGGCTAGAATATAATGATCCCAACTTAGGCTAAGCTCTGATTACCAGCTTTCATGCTAGTTGTATGTCTCAGGACATGCATGTTCCAGTGGAAACTACCTTAATCAGGTGGACCCTGTTCAGTTTCCCCCATAGGATCTTTTCCCTTAAGGAAAGGGTTAGCCTTGGGTGACATTCTGAAGCGTTATTCCTTGTGGCAACTGGAGTCTGAAAGCAGCAACTGCTGCTGAGAGACAACAACGACCTGTCCTGCCACCCCTCCCTGTGGCGGTGTTGATGAACAAGTCTATTAGGCAGCCTGTCATTCTAGGGAGCCCAAGGCCAGGATGGAGAGTGCAAACAGTGTCTCCAATGTGGCCGGGCAGCTCCCCCGCCAGCACACAAGTTTGGGTCCTGGTGTTACCCAACAGCTGATATGGATAGAGATGCATAGCCCTGCTCACCAGAGAGCCAGACAGAAGGAAGAAGGGGTGCAGAACACAGTGCCCGTAAAATGCCAGCCTATACCTACTTTCTTTACAAAGATTTATTTCTCAGCTCCTAGCAGAGCCTGCACATAGTAGATATGCCCTCCTGAGTAAATCTAGACCTCTGTTCCTAGAAGACCACACTTAACTGATATACAACAAGCCTTATATGCCCTGTGAGAAGACAGTCCCTGCAGAAAGATCTTGTAATTCCTATCACTCAGAATGCAACCCCTTTTTCAGAGTCTCTTATTTTGTGTACACATATTAGGGATGAAGTCCTCTTAGCTGTTTGTAAATCTCTAGACTAGAACATTAACATTCAGAAGGCATGCATGAGAGGAATGAAGACTTTATGAGGATCCAGGACCCAACAATAAAATATTTCTCAGCTGTCAAACAAATAATTTACAACTTGGAAGGTGGGGACAGGGGCAGGAACAGGATTTGGGTTTTAAATAAGGCAAATATGCAAAACCAGGAGATTAAAGTTCCAAACAGGAAAATCAATGGGAGTTGGAGTTTTAAGGTTTCTTTGCAGGTTCATAATATTAGGAAAAATTTAAAAAAGGAATTCAATAGCAGACATTGGATATCTGAGGAGCCACAGGGTTGGAAAAGTCGACTTTTGCTCTGAATCTACATTTCCTGGCGCTTGGGAGGAAGAACAACAGTGGAACTCTGCCAAGGGAGGAGGAGAGAGAAGGACGGGGAGAGATTTCTTTCATTAAGATCCATCATCTTTGACCTGAAATCAGTGCCTTCACCTCTCAAAAAACAGTAGTATATTTTTATCCCACTACAGGTGACTTTTATTAATTCCCCTCTAGATTTATGAATAGTCGGAGCTTTTGAAAAATCATCAACTGGGGGGTGTGTGTGTGCAAAAAAATGAAGATTTGTCTAAACTTGTAGGATGGGGACAGGAGCAAGAATAGGAAGTGGATTTTAAATGAGGCAAGAGTACAAATTCCTACAAACTCCATGTAGTTTGCTTAGAACACAATAAAATATGTGTATTTCATCGACCTTACGACCAAAGCTGCAAGTCTACAGCAAGCCATGTGCAATAAATATACATAGAAATGGAAACATATATCAGTTCTATCATCAAGGTAATAGCCTACTGTTAAAAATACATAGTAGGGTCAACATGGAGCGTTCATTTCCTCTTTTCGTGCCTGCCTTCCTTCTCTCCTTCCTTCCTTCTATTTTCAACCATTTATTTATTCTATGAACATTTCCTGGACACCCAGCACCCTTTACATAATCACTGCCAGCCAATCTATTAGGACCAGGCACACATTTGCATTTTATTTTTCTATCCAAAAATCTGCCTAAAGCTGGGCGAACTCAGGCTCAAGACGTGGGGTCCATTCTCTGTGCCTGGGTGTCCCAACACCTGCCAGCTGTGCGTCCCTTGAATTGAGGACATCGTGTTTTCAATTTTCTTCAATAAAGCAATGAATCTGGCAATTTGCTGGCCTGCTTCAGCTAAACAGAAAGGACAATTTGAGAAAGATCATAGTTCAGGCTCAGTCAGACGGAAACGATTGAAAACAGAGCTGGCCGCTCTGCTTCCCCAGTGCGGCTTGCTGTCGCCGTTTGACTGACAAACTGACTTTTTTGAGGTGCTCATGCCCATTTCAGTCAGAGCTTATTGAAGGTGATTTTGATCTTCTCCATGAGGCCACAGCAGTGGCCATGCCATCTGTCACCTTGATTGCATCGTGGATTCTCTGGAGAGAGCACGATGGCTCCTGATCATTTACAGATTGTGCTGCTTTCGCCTCCATAAGGACCACATGCCCAGAGCCAGATGGTGAACATACACGCTTATTATAAGTCTTTATCTCCGTGCAGGAAGGAGAGGAACCATTAGGTCTCCCTCAGGAGCTCTGCTCCTCTCTACCATCACGCTGCTCCTCAGCAAATACAGTCTTCTTCAGCTGTCATCGGCCTACCTCGGAAAATTAAAAAAATAAACAATAATTCCATCGGCCAAGGCCCGGAAACCAAGGTGAGGCAGCGGGGCAATCCCCTCGCCTCACTCCCCTTTCTTCTCTCCAAGCTCCCACTTGCCTGACTGTCAGCTCCAGGCAGAAACAAGTTTGTTTGCAAATGCATCATTAATGTGTTGATTTTTTTGAGGAGATTAGGAGGGGCAGCTCTTGGAAATAAAGCGGCATGATCCTGTTTCTTTTTGTGATCGGGACTGTGGCTTCCATTGTAAGGGCCTCATTCTTTTCCACGGAAGGCATTCTTGGTTCATTTTACATATTTTTAAATATAGTTTTTTTTTTTTTCTGGAAAAATCCCAAGGTGGGACCGCCTGTGTGTCAAAGCATAAGTGTCCAGGGAGGGATTTAGATGCTGGTGGCTGGAAGCAAGAAAGGAAACCCCAGGTACCGTGGAACTATAAAAAGAATCCCTTTTAGTAAACTGTCCACAAAGAAGGAGACACACTGGGTGGGGAGGCCGGGAATAGGTCTGTAGAGCTGAGCAAGCAGGGGACTGCAGGTGAAAATGCAATTTTTTTCTCTCAAACCCACCACTGTCGCTCACTATTAAAGGATTCCTAAAGGGGTCTGAAAAAGTCCTAAGTGGAACTGTAATGTGCAAAAATAAACACATTCAAAGACCCACTAAGAAGCCTACTCCCTCTGCCTCCACTGCACTAAACTCCAAAAGAAACAATACACCCAAACTCAGAAGTCTCTTCTCTCCATCTCTCTCTCTCTGACACACACACACACACACACACACACACACACACACACACACACACACACGGGAGGGAGACTAAGCCTGTGCCACCAAGAGACCCTGGCTATGTGGGAAAGCCTCCATCAGTGAGCAGCTGAATGCAGAAACCCGGCAAGGCTTCCAGGGATCTATAATCTTGGAGTCTCACCTTTTTGGGTCGTTCATTTAGAATAACTGCCAAGTTATCCCAATGGCTACAATTCCCCAAGTTAAGTATCTTTGCTCAGATACTAAATATGAGTGACCCAGAGCCTGCTAAGACAGCCACACAACTCCTCATGGTTTAGAATTCAAATAGCATGGGGTTTCCCTGCCCGTGAAATGCCAAAGTTGCAACCTTGTACATACTATTTGAGAAGCATCAGCCTTTGTTGGGAGAGAAGGATAAGCTACAACAGAGAGGTTATGAAAAAATGACTATGAGAAATCCACTGAGTGCACACACACACAAACAAGCTCCTATATATGCATGTTTCCTCAAAAAGTACAACAGGCCAAGTCACTTCCTAAACACAAGGCCAAAATCATTGTACCCGTGTAGTTTACGTATTCGGGACCTTTCCAATGGCATTTGAATAGAAACCAACTACATTTTGAATAGACTGACTTCATCTGTTTAATAAACCTCATTTAACTCATCAACATCTGGGACAGTACTGCTTTGTTCGAAATTTCCATGAAATAAAAGACAGTTCTTAGCAGAATGAAAGTCACTACCAATTAGTTTTAGAGGAAGGAATTTAGTGGGGTTCTAATCCACCACAAATGTGTTTTTTCAGAGGAGAGGTTTATGGTAAGCTCCTGATTTTGAAATAGCTCTTTTTTTACTTTAAAGGCATTAGGGAATGTGTCCCTGACTCTGTGTGAGGGTGGGGGTACATACAGGAAACACACACAGTTGATAGGCTTGTGTGCTGACTGTACTTGAGATGTTTTGCAAATGATATTTAAAAATGCAAACAAGAAAAAATAGTCCTGCCTATCTAAAATAATTCCTAGTCCCTGAACATTAGCCTAAAATGGATTCTGTCTAAGCACACAGGATTTCTAAAATATCAGCATTCTCCCCAATGTATATTATTTTTCTACACAGCACAGATAGGAATCAGTTTGGGATTAGCTTTACCTAGTTAAACAGATAATCCTGACCTTTATAACATCACACTGTTCTGCTCTTTTAGAGCAAAAGCCATTTATAAGGATGCACAATGAAAATCAAATCACCAAATACGGCTCACCCTCTCCAAAAGGATGAAAGGTAATCAGAAATAATATGGTATATTTGATTAACAATGAAATGTGACCTCATAGAGCGAAAAAGATTGCTGAGGCCCAAGGAAAGGAAAGGGAAAGTGGGTTTGATCAACTTAGTGTTAATGAAACTAAATGCTCAGGTACATGAAGGCTCCCTGGCCCCATCATGGGGCGGGGGGAAGACAATTCTGCAAATCTGAAATGGTAAGCATGGTTTTCTCCTCTTAGGTTCGTTTCCTCTAGTGAGGCTGGGCTCAGCTCAGCGTAGCACCCTCTGGCCACGACCATGGTGTCAAAGCCCACGGACGGGGCCTGGAGAGGGCTGGGTTGAAACACAGCATTTCAACTTGACCCTGCACTTGGTCAGGTCACTTACTTTCTCCCAGTCTCATATTTTCTATCTGCCCCATGAGCCAAACAAGGCCAGTCCCCCAAATTTGTTGTGGGAGTTACCTGGGGTAAATGTGGAAACATCTTACATACATCTGGCATGTACTAAATTCTTAAAATGTGTTCAAAATGAAGTTAAACCAGAAAAAAGTCACCTTTTATGCTAAAAGATAATGCTGCAAATGCATATAAAATGTACTCATTAAGATTGTTAGGTTTAAGTGTAAGAAACCATATTTTGTAAAGCAGCCAGAATTTTAAATTCATATTTTATGGTAGGGAAGTTGGCATAGTAATTAAGAAACAGAGACCCTGCCATCAACTCTAGGCTCCGTCATTTGCTGTGACCTTATACATGTTACTTAATTTCTCTGGGTTTTGGTTTCTTTGCCTGAAAAATGGGGTGATAATAAGGAACCTCCCTCACAGGATTGTTGTCGAGATTAGATGAGATAATACAGGGATAATGGTGGCAAATTATAAGCTCTATAAGAGTTAGCTAGCATTCAGAGTACTCCAAAGGCTGTGAAATAGCTGCTCATGATTTCATCCTTTACTAACTTTTGGCTGTAGTGTAGCAATAAAATCTTAGTGAAGCTCAAAAGCCCAGGAAACTGACCAGAATTCATTGTTCACATTTATGTTCAATTTTATTTGCTGTTTTTGATTTTCGGTGTTAGCTAAGTTGGAACTATTGTTTATTTTATTTCATTGCTGCAAACCTATAAACTTACTAAGCTGTATCACATCAAATGCATACATACACACACATACCCCATTTGTTGTGAAGGGGGGATGTGGCAGGATCTATGCAAACCCACAATTATAACTGGGAAAACACCTCATAATACAAGAGGAAGTAGGGTGGAATTATTTTGGACTAAGAGTTAAAGGACTTGGATGTTTGTCCTAATCCTGTTACTTAACCTAGGTAAAACATTTATTCTCTCTGCATTTGTTTTTTCATCTGTAAAACAGGTATTGTAATGCTTTTTTATTTCAGAGGGGTGCTTTACAGAGTAAACCTGTGAAATAATTCTGAAAAATATAAAGAGTACACAAGTTTAAACCTGAAGTATTACTGGTATTATATATTAAAGGCAACAGTATCACAAGACAGACATTAATGAATATTATAAACAGATGAATGAAGATTCTACGTGTGAGATTTTCAGAAATAAAACAGATTCTAATTGAAAAGCAAGAGCATCAAAATCCATTGAGTTCTGAATGACAAGGCCAATGAGGAGATATTTCTAAATTCTGCTGCAGGGGATTTCAGGAGTTCCCGGATCAAATTATTCTGATTAATGGAGTGGAGGAATAAGGGCTCACATTTTAATTTTGCTTCTTCCTATCTTTGAGAATATTTTCAATATTACAATGCCTATTCCCCCAAATAGCATAAGACCCAAATAAAAGTAAATCCAACAAAATCTGCTTAACTAGGGCTGCTTTAAAATAAGAGTTGAGACAATGGGACAGTTGGTCTCAATCCTGGTTTAATATTTATGCACTACAAAGGATCTTTGCTGCCTCCTGTATCTGTAGAAAAATGAGCTTATTAGAATAAATACAGAATTTAAGCTCTGAATAGAAATGGAAAAGCAATAGGTGATAAAATAGTTGATACAATTCTTGCACTGTAATTTAATGTAGCAATATTCTAATCTCAAGAGTTACCTCATAAGAATGTAAAAATGGAAATAATTATTTACCCTTTATAATTTCAGAGATTCTTCTAAGTAATGGTAGAACAACAAAAAGGCAGTTACAAAAAAAAAAAAAAATCCAAATATCCTACAATGAACAAATCTGAACACCATTAGGCAACCTATTGTCATATAGTCACATAGCTTTTTCCCCATCTCTGCCATTAGATAAAGCAAGCATTAGGAGCTAATTGGCTACGATTTAAAAATAAATATCTTTAAATAATAATATCACAGTTTGTAAAAAAAAAATCTGTACATGTGTGTGTGTGCATGTGTGTGTCTGCCCAAGCAGAATTCAACTAGCAGGCGGTGATCATACATTTCATCTTGTGAATGGCATTAGATATCTTGTTCAAAATCTCTGATTAATCTGATTAAGCTAGTGAGTGAATAATCCTTTAATCCTCTTAAGAATTCAGTTTATGTCTGCTGAGTGTCAAATTTAAGACTGGTAAGCTGTAAATACTGAAATTTAAGTGAAAGGAAGGAGAAAAAGGCAAACACCCAAAGTCAAACTGTGCTGTCTCTTTCCCAGACTCTGTCTTTTGTGGGTGACCTTCTCAGCTGAAACAGGAATGAGAAACATTAGGAAAAATAATAAATCATCCTCCGAGATGGCTCCGTGGCAGCGAGCATATCAGTCACTGAGGACCAATCTGCTAGCATGTGGCTTCCCTTTTCCCAACCAGTTTAATTATAAATTAATGGACACTGCCTTTTGCTTCTCATTTCATTCTGGAGCAGACATGTTTAAAACCAGATATTATTTTGTGACTGGAAAACCATCTCAGAAGCTAACAATTGCTAAATATTTTGCAGAACCACAAAAGCAAGAAAATGATCATACTTTCATTAAAATCTCCATCCAAGAGCTGCACTTTAGAAACTGTCCTTGCATACACTGTACCAGGAAGCTTTGGACAGGCTAAATGAATTGAGATGCCTTGATGCTGCGCTATCATTACGTACCAAATTTAAATAATAATCATGAAATAAGGTAGTGTGGGGGTGAGGCGGGATGGGAAAGATATCATTAGTTTGTTGCCCAAGGAAAATAAAAATTAAAAAAAAATTTCCTAATCAACTAGCTTGTTTGTTTGGGGGCATTTGACTGCCTTCCTACTTTTAACTGAACCATAGGCATATCAACAGCAACTGATAATGTCTATAGTCTAAAATGTTTTGTGAATTTGTTTGCTTGAAATACCTTTCAGGTTAGTTGCTTTGAGAATTATCCCTTCCCCTAAAAATCTCAACTAAGTATCTTCTAGAAGAGTAAAACTCCTAGAAGAGATTAATTTACCACTCAACTGCTTTTTCATTTATTAATTTAGCATGAGTCAGGGGGATCTGGTCTAATTAAAGTACTGGTCCAACCCTTAAAAGTAAGAAGTCTATTTTTCCCACTAATTCCTCACCATGTGAAAGAACAAGGCAGAGAGAGAACATCCCTCCCCAGCATGAGTATAGCTCCAGACCAGGGCCTCATCTCAGTCTGGAAAAAAGAGACAGAGACCAATAGTCAGATCACTCTGCTTTTTCTGTTGAGGTTGTAGAAAAACCTATACTCTTTGGACTTTCCCAGTGGACCCTGGAGAAACTGTACCCTCAGTATGTAGACAATGGAAGGAAGCTCACAGAGAACGCTCTCTCTGGGCTCCCTCCATTTTTGCCTGGATGGAGGTGCTACACTGCTGGGTTTGTCCATACAGCCCAATCCCATATGGGATAGATAAGAAAAGAAGCAAGAGAAGTTTCTGGCTCTGGAACAACTAGCCACATGCTTAGCCGACTGGATCTCTCCACCTGAGTGGTCCAGTCTCCATGGGTAAAGCTTTCCTAGTGTTAACTTCAGCATTTTTCTCTAATAGTCACACATTTGGCAGGATCTGGTATTTTTGATCCTTTATTTTTAATCAGGTCGGCAAATGTTTCACATTTCTGGTCCATGTGTATGGCTCCCAGCTATTTTCTTCCATCCACACAGTGGTAATGGCTTATGTAATTATGACTTGGTGCATGATCTGTGCTCCCTGTAGATAGTCAGACTCTGATTATCTTTAACCCCATCTCCTTTGTCAGTGAACTTGGACCCAGCATCCTCAGCTGGGGATCTGCTGATGCCTGATGTTCAAGGGCACAGCTGCTCAGGACCCTGAGGACCACAGACCATGAGCCCCTCGTCACAGCTTCTGGACTGAGAAGGGCTCAAAGCCAGGAGGGTGGGAGAGTTTCCTGCAGACTTTCTTCTAAGGCTTTATAGAACCGAACTGGGAAACTGGCAATAGCTTGTAGTTACCTCCATGAATGGGCTGTGAGGTGAAGAGGCGAGTACTCCATGGAGGTGAATCCCATACTAGTATCAAAATATGAAATGACCTCCTTTTACTTTTGCTTAAGGACTAAGGCTCTTAAAAACCCAAAAAGCAGTTCTGACCAATCCAGAGTGGTGAGATCATTTCTGAAACTAGTTTCAGTTAACCTAATTATGCATAAATATCTAAGAGAATGTGTCTAAATTGTGCCACCTGTAATACTGTTTCTCTTATAGCATGTATCCTTGAATTTATTGTCTTAAAAGCCTGTTTTTATCCTCTCATAATCACTATTACTTATATGACAGAATGGCAGTCACAGCCTTTTGCCTTTAAATGGCATATAAGTCAGTATCCCTCTTTTTTTGACATTCATCTACTCATTCAGTTATTCAACAAGTGTTTACTGAAAGTTTTTAAAAGCATGGACATAAAGACACTATTATTTAAAGTGCTGCAGGATCCCCTTTATAAATTCCATGTAGAATCCATGAAACAGCCCACAGGATCACAGATGGTATAGATGCTAAAGCTTGGCCAGAGAGCAATGTGAAGTCCTAGATCTCTGTCTAGCTCACTCCTTGTGATTCAAGATGTTACAAAAATGTACACAGTGAGGACAATGTGTTAGGGTCAGAGCCACCCCACTCTCTTCTTCTTATGGTAGTTCCTGCTCACCTGGTTTTAAGTTCACCTCTTCATTTTTAGAGTCTCTTAAGTTTCTACTAATAAAAAAAGGCTCACCTCTGCTGATATAATATAGATTCCTTGGAGAGACAAGGGGAGATCTTAAGGCATGAGAGACAGCAGAAGTGCACAACTGACCTTTAGGAGATCTTAAGACCTTGAAATCTATTTCCAGTGATTTTCAAAGTCAAATTAGGAATCCATATTATGGGGTGTTGGGGCTTACTTTTACACTGGGTCCAGAACTTCGAATCTTGATCAGTCTCTACCTTCTCCAGCCCCTTGGCTCTAGGCAGTGGGAGTTTAGACCAGCAGGTTCAGCTCCATCTGAGCTCTGAGCTGCCCCAAGAGAGGCTTGTATCACTGGGCCCAGCTCTACCAGTCAGTGATGTCTATTTTGATCAAGTCTTTGTGTTCCTAACTCTGGGATCTGGGGTGGACCCTAAGTCATCAAATGGCCTTTGGGTCACAGATCTTCTCTAAGATCATCTGCATTTGTGCAAAGCAAGTAACCAAGACTGGCCTTCCACAATTCCAGCATTCCAATGTGCTGAGCCCTAGTACAATTGACCAGGTCCCCAAACTCTGCCTAGCTCTTGTCAGCCTTTTCTTAGATGGTCCTGAACCCTATTTTCTATACTTCTGGTCAACGATTAGGTCTTCCTTCAAAACACAAAGATTATCCAAGAGACTACCAGTCACATGACTTCTGGAAAAGGCCACTACCAGGGGATTCCTACCCTGCTTCTGCCACCAGAACAGACCATCTGAACATCACCAGTGCCCTGTTTCACACTGTTGTGTGAGTACTGACCATCCTTCCACTGCTTGAGAGACAGCTTAATATTCTGGTCAGTTCCCCTAGTCCATCTGGTTTCAGCATCCTACTTCTTCCCTTTGATTCATGTTACCAGTATCTTCATGGACAACATTTCCTGAGCTGTGCTACTAGGATCTGTTGAGCCAGATTCTAAAGAACATAAGAAAGCACAAGTTAATTCTAGGCATTTTATTGGTTTTGAGATGCCTCTAGAATGGCCGACTACCGGAGAGCCCCTAGATTCCCAAGGCCAGCCCAGACCGAAAACAGATTTCCTGGGACTATCACATAAAGAATGTGTTCCTCCAGCTTCTATACTAAGTCATAGAAATGGCCAGTGGCTGTGACTCATCCTAACTAGATTTACTTGTATCAGGATATTTTACTCTCTGGCCTGCTATTCTTTGGGCAGTCACCAGCCCTTCTTCTGGATACTTCTGACAGAAAGATGATGCTGGTGACATTATTGCCTCTGGTATTGAAACAACCAGCTTGTGGTCAGAAGTTATAAAAAGGAATAGAATGAAAACTAGACTTAATCATCTAGTTGTTTTTTTTCACAATTATATGCATGAACCATGCACTTTGACACAGCAGTATAAAAAATTTCAAGAAATCCATCAGATTGATTAAAATTAGAATGCTGGATAATGCAAATATTGTTGCACATATGGGGATATAGAAATCTTCATGTACCTGTCAATCGAAGCATAGATCAGTGCAGACATTCTGGAAACAATTTGGTAGAACTTAGTTGAATGAAATATTACATATGACACAGAAATTCTGTTCCTTCATTCTCAAAAAAATTCTCACATGTTGGGGGACACCCTTCATGATGTTAATCACAGTATCATTTGTGGTGGTGAGAATTGTGAGGCAATCTTGGTGTCCATCACTAGTGGACAGGTAAAAGACGTAGATGGTAACTGCAACATATTCTTCATCAATTAGAAACAAAGGGCTGGATGTGCACACATCTACATGTATTAATCTTAGAAACAATAGGACAGAATGATAAAAATAAATAAGATGAGCTATATGAGCATAATGATAATTTGTGTAAATTAAAATACATGAGCCACTGCTTTACAAGAACACATGAGAACAGAAGGATATCATCAAACATTAAAATGGCAATAAGTAAAGGTGATGAAATATGGTTTCTCCAGATAGTAGATAGATGATAGACAGACAGACAGACAGATAGATAGATGAGCCAGCCAGTTAAGAGAGAAGCTGTGCAGATATGATATGGTGTCATGAACTAAAAGTATCATTAACTACTTTCTGCTCTTGATATACAAAAATAAAATAAAACTGCCCCCCAAACCTGCTAAGTTTCTGGAGCAATAACACATTTTGATGTGGCACACTCTAGACTGAAGTAAAAATCAAAATATAGAGTTTTGGTATTGTTCAACATTCATTCTACCTGTGAGATTTGTATTTACTATGGACATCACATCTGGATCCTAGAATGGAACCAGTTCATGGCTCCGCATCTTTGACAGAGGAGGCATAAGAAGCTGCTGGATGGCAAGCCAAAGTGGGACAGGCATGAAGAAAGGCAGGGAAAAATTTTATAGACATTTTAAAGTACTGTTTTAGTTTTCTGGGCAGCTCAAGCAAATGCCATTAAAATGGGTTGGGTTAAATAATGAGAACTTATTTGCTCATGGTTTTGAGGCTAAAAGAAAGTCCAAATCAAGGCTTCATCAAGGCCATGCTTTCTTTCTGAAGTCTAGACAGCTCGGGCTGGCTGCTAGTTCATACTTGGTCTTTGGCTCCTCTGTTATATGGTAATATACATGGCAGCTTCTCCTGGCCTCTCCGTTTTCTTCCAGATTCTGTTGAATTTCAGCTTCTGGCTGCTACCTGTGGCTTTCTCTCTGCCTGTCTGAATTTCACTCTACTTATAAAGCACTCCAGTAATAGGATTAAGACCCATCCTGACTGAGGGGGACCTTACCTGAAATAACCTCATCACAAGGTCCTACTTAAAATGAGTTCACAAACACAGGAAGGGATAAGATTTAAGAACATGTTTTTCTGGGGTACATACAGCTTCAAACCACCACATTTTCCCTCTGGACCCCCAAAAGACTTGTCCTTTCCATATGCAAAATATTCATCCCATCACAATATCCCAAAAGCCTGAAGTCATTTCAGAAACAATGCTTAATACAAAGTCTCATCAAAACAGGTTATGGGTGTGGCTTATCCTGGAGCACAATTCCCCTCTGTCTGTGGGCCTGTGAAAACTAGAGAACAAGTTATCTGTTTCTGATATACAATGGACAGACAGGCATAGGACAAATGTTCCCATTCCCATAGGGAGAAACTGGAAGGAAAATGGGATTCAGAGGTCCCAAATCATTGTGAAATCCAGCAGAGCATACTCCATTAGATTTCAAGGTCTGAGAGTCATCTATGGAATGATGTTTCATGCTCCAGCCCTGATGAAGCGACAGCCCCATCCTTTCCAAGTGCTCACACAGCAGCCATGGTCTCCTGGACCACTGGGGTGAAGGCACCAGGATGGGGGCCAGACTCTCTGCAATCCCCAGGGCACAGGCCTCACCTGCCCTGAGCACTGGGGTGGGAGCACTCTTCCCGAACAGTGGGGCGGACAGCCTGCCCTCTCCAATCGCTGGGGCAGACTCATCCTTCCCATACATATGGGTAGTCCTGCTCTCTTGACCCAAGAATATGTCTTCAGTCCAGACCTCAGCTCCCAGGATTCTGCCCTTGAAGTGATTTTTTCTTTCAACCTGTCCCTTCTCTGTCCTTTTTAGCCCAGACTGGCGGTGGTTCCTTTCATACAAATTATGTGAAACACTTGAGGTTTTGCATGTAGTTCACAGAAGTCCAAACAATCAGATAAAGAACTTTTCCACAGAAATTGCTGCCTGGTTCCATGTTCAGTTAGACCCTCACATGGAGCACTATTGTCTGGGGACTTGTTTTCTGGAAACTCAGAATTTTCCAAAACATCAATTTCTGATTTCTTTGTGCCCAGGAGTTCAGTTCTCAGTGTATCCCTTTCCTCTCGCATTTTACTATAAAGCTGCAAGGAGAAAGCAGGCTGCACTTTCCACACTTAGCTTCAAAATCTCCTCAGCTAAATATCCAAGTTCATTGCTTTAAAGTACTGCCTTTCATCTAACATCAGAAGGCAATTTTGCTAAGTTCTCTGCCACTTTAAAACAAGGATCACCTTTCCTCCAGTTTCCAATTACACATTCATCATTTCCTTCTAAGGCCTCATCAGAAATACCTACAGCATCCACATTTCTACCAACACTCTCTTCAAAGCAATCTAATCCTTTTCTATCAAACACCTTACAACTCTCCCAGCCTCCACTCATTACCCAATTCTAAAGCTGTTTCCACATGTTTTTGGTATTTGCAATAGCAACACCCCACTCTCCTGGTACCAAAATCTGTTTTAGTTTCCCGGGCTACTCAAGCAAATACCATGAAATGGGTTGGGTTATTTAATGGGAATTTATTCACTCACAATTTGAGGCCACAAGAAAGTCCAAATCAAGGCATCATCAAAGCCATGCTTTCTTCCTGAGACGGAGTCCTAGTGTTGGCTGCCAGTGACATTTGGTCCTTGGCTCCTCTGTCACATGGCAATGCACATGGCACCCTCTCCTGGCATCTCCGTTCTCTTCTGAGTTCCACTGAATTTCCATTTCTGGCTACTCCCTGTGGCTTTCTCTCTGTTTAAATTTTATTTTGCAGTAATAGGATTGAGACCCATTCTGACTGAGGTGGGCCACACCTTATCTGAAGTAACCTTATCAAAATTCCTACTTACAAGGGGTCCATGACCACAGGAATGGATTAAAGAACATGTTTTTATGGGGTACATACAGCTTCAAACCACCACAAGTACCATGCAATAGTAGAGAAGAGCCATGTAACATTGCAAACTGCTGTATGTGACAGCCTAGCCTGGTAAACTCAGCGACTGGACATGTGACCACTCCAGAAAAGCTCACTCTGCAGCCTGAGCAGAACGAAGGGCAGCGTTCATAGGCATCAGTGGTGAGCAGACTTCCCCATTCCCACTCCTGTTTCTAGCCATTTACTCATGGACACTGGCAGCTTCCACCTTAAGACCAGAATGGAAATGACAAGTTTTATTGCCTTTGAAAGTCATACTTCAGAAGACATCCTCTTAGGGAGCTCATATGTGGATGGAGATTAATAGTCCAGGGCCATGTTGTCCAATATGACAGCCACCAGCCACATGTGGCTACTGGGTCCTTGAAATGTGACTAATTCAAGCCTAGATGTGAAGATCTAATATGAAAAAAAAAATCAAATATCCCATTAATAATTTTTATTATATCAGTTACATATTGTAATGATATTTTGGAAATACTGGGTTAAATAAAATATGTTATTAAATTATTTTCACCTGTCTCTTGTTACTTTTTTTAAAGTATCTACTAGATAATTTACAATTTTACATCTGTGACTTATCTTCTCTTTCTATTGGACAGTGCTGCCCTGGGGGCTTATATATTGATTTTCGAGCATCTCTTTTAGTTCGTAGTATGAAAATGATGCCTAGTTTCCTGCAAAGGTGGAAAATGTTCTTTCCTAGATATGCCTGTGCAGCAGATGACTCAAAACCATGTTCAGTTCTCTATTTCTTGTCAGTGGTGATTTCCACTAGAAGCTTCTGGACTTTTCTATGTTCTCAATTCCAAATTTTGTCTAAACAGAACATGACCAAACTGCAATACACCAAGAGGTCCATGGGTGTTGAGGACAACCTGCAAATACCCCAACAATTATCTCAATTTCATTAGGGTTGTTGAAGTCTCTTGTGCTAAGACATCTTGTAGCTTTCAGAAGGTCACTTTTGGACTTCCACTTCCAATCTTTGTCTGAAATCTCAGTTATAATCTCAGATAGAAAAGAAATGAAAATAATTCATACCCAAATATATCACTTTCTACTCTTAAAGGAAATCAGAAACGGAAGAAATGGAATACTAATTCTCCACTTACTCCCAGGAGCCAAAGTGAATTCAAGATTTAAAAACAATAATATACTCCTCTAAGGTTAGCAAAATAAATAAATAAACAAATAAATAAAAATAAAAAAATAAAATTTAAAAGCTTGTATAAATTGAATACTGAAAATGTCACGGAAGAACTTCATTAACCTGGGGATAGGGTAGAATTTCTAATTTGATTATTACCACACAATACATACCACTGCTCTTTTTTTACCCCCATTCATTTGAGCTTGCTCTCTGGAGTCAAACTCTAATTGTCAGGGGACTTGTTCTAAGTAATGGTCATTTGTGTTTCATAATTATCTTGAATCAACACAATTAGTTCCACATTCTGCTGTTTTCTTCCTAAGTCATCTGTAAACATTGTTACACAATAATTAAAAATTTTTAATTAGAAACAAAAAGGTAAAATAATCCAGGATGGCCAAATTAAATGTGCTTTAGAGACAACTCTGAGAGGATAAGAAAATATTCTTCACAATGCCAACCAAGAGATTTCCTCTTTCAATTATCAACCACAGTTCCACAATTTAGAATGTCTTTTAGTCACAGTTTTAATGTGGTTAAATCCACATAAAGCCTTAAGGACGTTTAATAAAATAGGATGCACTTCTCTGATGTAATGATTCAGTCTATTCCCTTGAATTATTTTTATTCATTCCACAAAAATCATTTGAAAACACCAGCTACGTACAGGACATTAGATGTGGTGATCTCAAATTTTCACGAGTATCAGAATCACCTAGATTCTACCCTAACTACTCCAATTCAGTAAGTGAAAATTAGACCACAGAAATGTGTACTTAGAATGATTACCCAGATAGTTCTGCAATAACTGGACCTCAAAGCCCCATTTTTGAGTTTCAGATTCTGACTCAGTATTGAGAGAGACGTGGAATATCAATTTTCCCTCCTTAAAATATGAGGTTGTAACAAGTGCCGGTAAAGTTAAAATGACCCAAATGCAATGGTCCTTACCAACCTGCTTTTAGAAAAGCATGTTTAAGAAGGGGGTAAAAAGTTGGGTGTCATTTCTAGAAAGTCTATTTTGCATTTCAACATTTCTATGAAAGCTTTAAGAATTGCTCCTAATACAGTATTTTTTAATAGATTGTTCAGAGATAGGCAAATCCTTTAATGGGTGGTCAAATCTGCAGACAGGAACCAAGCATGGGAATGCATTCTTTTTAGGGCCCTTGAATGGTGTGGCCACCAAGGTAGTTACTCTGGATCCACTGACTTAGTGCTGTGCTTTCCACCAAGCCCTGAAACCTGTCCTGGAAGCCATATTCAAATATGTGGTTTCTTTTGTCTTGTCTTGTGCTGTTTTTCCCTAGGGCATGGCCTGACAAATTTTGAACACTAAGATGACAAGCCGACAACAAAGGTTTTCTGGTGTTCTGAGGCCTGGAGGCAGAGGTGGGGCTGCCTGTCCACCTCTTACAGACCTAAGGAAGGAGAGAACCAGGCATTCTCCACATTTTTTCACAAACACGAGGGCAAAGGGCTATGGCATCGAGGCCAGTCCTAGTGACATTACATTTTGGACTGGGAGTCCTTCTCTGCTGTCAGCCCTAGTTCTGTGGGATTCTAATCAGAGAGAGATGAAAATCTCAGGGTGTGTCAGTGAGGCTTGAAAAACTAAGAGAGGGTTGTCCCATGAAGACAGCACCATTTCCACCTCAGGAACAGAAATCCACAATCTCAGTCTTATCTGAACCCATTTCCCCACAAAGCTCCAGCGTCCTGTTTAAACATTATTTTTTCCTTTGGTTTCTCTCAACTCAATTTTCAATAATAAAAGATGATTTTCCTACCCCCATTTGGCAATTGTGAGGACATTTAGCCATTTTAAAATTAGGTGGTGGCACTGTAAGTAAAAGACATGAGGTAGTTAAAAATTTGGAGAATATGTCAATTGGTAAAATTAGATAGAAAGTTATGCTGTGTTCTGCCCTACATTTGGGCTATCGCAAGTGAGGCAAACTTTTCTAGGCAAACTGCTGAGGACTGCCAATTTAACAAGCTGTTCCATGCTGCAAGGGACATATTTATGGACATACTTTCAACAAGACGTACCTAGTGCTACCAAGCTGTGCTGTACTAAAGAGCAGAAAGAATCAAAAAGATAGATTTAAAAAAATAATAAAGCATTTCACACATGGGTCCTATTAAAATCGGATCAAATATTCTGCAATTTACAGGCAAAAATATTTAAAATAATGACAGGGTTGTTGCACGATCTAAGGAGAAAACACCCGGGAAATGTAAAAGAGGAGATTGACACAGCATGTTTAGCTCAGGCTGTTGTACAACAAGGCTCTTGAAGGGAGAGAGGAAAAGCCAAAAGACATCGTGAATTTTCTAATTTTTAATCAGTTGGGTCAACACGACTCTAATGCTATTTAAAATGTAGCCTTATCTCATGAATTTTCTTTCAATATGAAGATTACCACTCAAAGATTTATTTTAAAGATTGAAATTAAGGTCTTTTAATCTTTCAATTGTCCAAAAATCACCCAAAGTCACTGATAGTGCTATTACTTATTTATCATGAGAAGCCATTGGGTGTGCCCTACAATAATGCTTCTTAGCCTTTGGAGTGTTTTGTAGAATACTGGTGAGTCAGAACTGTTTCTATTTAAAATTTCCCATGTATTTCTATTTGGGAGAGTGGAGAAGACATCAAGTCAACTTGGAACTCATCTTCTTTGTCCTGGGGGGGGGGGAACACATTGCTCTGGGGAAAGAGTATAAAAATATGTGATATATTTTTGGTTTGATAAGAACCTGGAGTGTAGCTGCCTTTGACGGTTGGACTTAGTTGATGCTCCTCACATGTGCACTAATTTATATCCATCAACTTATTAGATTAGGGAACTTTTCAGGAGGATTAGGAAATGGACCAAGAATATCTTATTTTGCTCATCAATGTCACTATAGCATTTCTGATGGTCACAGGTGTCAGCAAACTGTTTCTGCAAAGGTCCAGAGTAAATACTGCAGACTTTGTGGGCCACAGGGGTCTCTGCTACTGCTACTCAACTCTGCTTCACCAAAACAGCTACAGATGATATGCAAACAAATTTCATGTCTGTGTTCCAGCAAAACTTTATTATAAGAGGTGGTAGGCTGGATATGGCCCTTGGGCTGTAGTTGATGATCCCTGGGCTAGCATGAATCCAAGAGGGGCTGCCTGCAAGAGAGAAAAAAGGAACCCCTAGATGGAAAGTCACTATGTGGAAAGGACAGTCCAGAATTGGTGGCACAACTCCAGCATGCGGTGGTTGGAGAGGAGGACTGGCCTAAGGCCCTGAATTTGCTGAGACTCAATTCCAAACTTGCGGCTCTGGAAGTACTGCATGCCTAGGGCACGGCTACAGGTAAAAGAACTGAAAGAGATGCTCACCTGTGGCTCTACTCTGCAGGCTGAGACCTCCTTGAGTATGGAGCACCCACAGATAAGACGTCCTCTTCTCTTCCCCAACCAACCTGCTAAGAACCCACCCCTAACCCCATGACAGCCCTGACACAGCAGTCTTTCAACAGACAGAGCCTCGGCTGCTGAACTTCTGGATTTTGTATCAGTGGTAGCAACAGCAACAGAGAAAGGGGCTCTTCAGGAATCTGAGCAGATGTTCTAGTTTCTTCCTCTGTAAAGTGATATAATCTATGAGGGCTGCTCTTTGGACTGAGCAAGTTCCTGAGGATCTTGGTTTTATCATACAACATCACAGGGAAGGTGGAAATTAGATTAAAATTCAGTCATTATAATTTGAGCATAAAAAAAATATGTGACCTCATTCTATGACCTACCCTGGTAATGTGGGCATACTGACTATAGATATTAAATTAATGCCACCATTGAGAAAAAGTCTCTCGTTTGTTTTCGGACCAAGTGTGTTAAGCTGATGAGACCCATGGGTTCAGATCCTCTCATAACACTAGTATTACTCAGGTGGAGATGCAGGAAAGTCAGTGGATTGAAAAACCAAGATGGGTTAGAAGAATGTTGGTCCCTAGAAGCTCTAGTCTGGGTTCAGGTTGTGCCTGTTCTAGAAACAAATTATTTCCACTAGTCACTCTAGCCAATGAAGTAAATCCAGATTTTATTTAACATTAGACAGTTTTAGTTCTTTGGTGATTCATATATACACCCTTTAGAGTTTCCAAACTGCATGTTCACTCATGGCCTTATTTTATCCTCAGAACAATGTGTGACGTAGGTGGAAAAAGTGTTTATATCATGCCCTTTGTTTTTTCAGAGATGATAACTAAGACCGAAAAGTTTCAATGATTTGCTCAAGGTTCTGGAGAAGCAAGTCTCCATTCCTACACTAGGGCTCTGCACCAAGGTTACTTATTCCAAATCCTCTGTTTTACCCACATCCCAACTGCCCAGCACCTTTACTCCTGTGGCTTCTTGGCCACATCACTCCTTATCAAGGGACACTAGAAATATGCTGCAACATGGCACTGTAAGTACTCACTGCCTTGGCCTCCATGCCGAGGTGAGCTGCTGGGTGCTGTGAGCACCTCTTAACTACATATCTAATTCAGGCTGATTCTTACTCAGTCTGAACAAGATGGAAGTCACAGAAAGGAATCTAAAACTTGGAGAAGTTAAATGATGTGTCCCATGACAGCAGTCAGCAAACAGTGAGGCTGAGATTCAGTCCAGGTTTCCAGATGCCAAAGGCAGTGACCAATTAATTACTCCACATACTCCTTTCCCCCCCAAAAAGGAGCTCTCTCTTCTCTGAAACAATATAGTACTTTGCACATATTGTTTTCATAGGAATACAATTCTATTTGAATTACAATTTGTGGGTACATATCATAGTTTATCTGCTGGTTTACAGGCTTCAGAAAAATACAGACTAGGCTTTGCGCATCTGTGAACATACCCTAGTAGCCAGCCGGCAGCCAGCAGTGAAGGACAAGCAGGAAGACACAAAACCTCAGCTGAGAATGAGTCTGAGAATCCCAACCCTACAGGAATATTGAGAGGTTCGATTCAGAGAACAAAATTTAAGTTACTTAGAAAATGACACAGAGTATTACCAAGTGTGAGATATGGAGATACAATTTAGGTTGGTTAAACTGTACTGAAATCAGAGTGATCTGTAGGGTAAGTTGTTCCCAATCAAGAAAAAGAGATAGAATAAATAAGGGTATGAGCATGGCAAGGAGAAAAGCCTGGACTAACTGCTGAATTTCCCTGTAAAGTGGAATTTTAAGGAGAGTAACTAGCAAATAAATAATAGAGAATAAAGAAGAAAACATGCAAAAGAAAGATAAAAAAGTGAAGAGGCAGGTGATTGCAGTCCTAGTACTTGAAATCCTAACTAGGACAGCAGATTAGCCATTTACTCCCAGCCTCCCCGTACCCATCTGTGCACTGGCTCACAGATCTTTCCATCCAACCCACCTGCCTGGGTAACATGGGATCCAGTTTGGTGATTTATGTGGACGGGCTTATAAACTATGATGTGCTGTACAGATGTGGTGTTTGTTTTATGATTCTTGTTCCAGAGATGCTCAGTGGCACCCTTGGTATGAAAGCTCAGGTTAAACCTATTCACCAAGCCTTCCAGGAAACCAGGGACATTCACAATTTACCCCGAGCCTTCTCTGTGGCATGTGGAGGCTCTAGAAATGACTCCAGGTGAGTTCTCCTGCAAGGAACTAACTGTATTCATCAATTCTTAATACAATTTTTACCAGGCTCACCAAGGGAGCCTTAAATGGGGAGAACAGCTTGTTTCCTTGACAGCAAATCGACAAGTTTTTTTTTTTAATCCTTTGTTGTCTGTCAAGAATTCCATAGAACAAATAAATGCCTAAAAACACAAGGAAAAGTGCATTTTTATTCACTGTAGGAATTTGCCTACAAGAAGACTGACACCAGGGAGGAGAAGGGTTTCTGAAATGTGGGCAATGGATGCAGGATGAGTGAATGGGGACAAGTTCCAGCTCAAACCCCTTTCTTCAAGAGCCAAGGGAGTCATTGCAGCCTTAGGACCAGCAGGTGTTCAGGAAGCAAGAAGGAGACATTGCAAAACAAAGCAAACAAATGAAACACTGTAGATAGGGACAAATCCATTTGCAAAGCCAATTCAAGCCTAGGGGGAGATGTCCAAGACCAAGCAATGGCCCCACCAACCCCGAGGCATCTGGCCAAGGGGCTTCCTCCATTCTGGGATTTCTAAAGAGGGGCAGGGGTCCACAGCTGCCACAACCCCCAGAGCTGCCCAGCCCAGCGAATATCAATGAGCCATCCTTACAAAAAGATGTGCCAAGGATGCACGGATGACTGCGATTGACTTGTTTACTCAATAGAGAGGAAGAAGAGGATGGAGGGAGGTGCTGGGGACCAAGGGAAAAATGCAGCTTTCATGTTCCAGAGACGTATTTTGCATGAGAAAACACAGTGGGCTTCAGGATCGAGCCCTCCTCCCATCTTTGCTATGTGCTCAGCAAAAAGGCAGGAATAAAACCATCAGCCTCTGGGACGCCTTAAAAACCCCTTTCTTCGCTCCGTCCTTATGTACAAGGGTAAAGACCGGCTTTCTACATCCAAGTTGCCAGAGCTGAATGGAGGGCAAGCCATGGGGCGCCCAGCCGGAGACTCTGTCCTCTGCCTGTTCCCGAGTCCATGGCCCGAGGCAATGGTTTGCATTTTTAGAACAACAGCCGGCTATCAGCAAGCAGGAGACCTCTCGTCAGGCTTCATTACAGCACACAAAATGACACGGGTGAGCCTGTGGTCACAGTCGTGCTTATGGTACGCTGTGGAGCCATCGCATCTCCCTGCAAACCCAGCCCCCCTTGCCCAGCTGATCCACCCACCACAGACTGCCCCAAATCTGAGCTTTGCTTTTGTGTGCCCCCCTGGAAATGAGGCTTCACTGCCTGGAATGCTGTTTTGTTTATAAATTTCTGGAGAAACCTAGGGAAGAGCTGTATTTACCAACTGAATAATGTTGCTAACAAACTTCCAAAGAACCCTTTCTCTTCTTTCCCCTCCAAGAGGTTTCCAAAGGCAGGGCCACCATTGCCCCATCTCCTAATCTAGACATGATGATTTATATGGCATTGGGAGCATAGATAGTTGGAGATTCAGGACCCACTCCTTGCAAGGCCATTTAAATCTTTATAATCACCTCCCAAATTGCAGTAGTCTCATGCATCTGGACTAAATCAAAACTACCTTCTTAAAAAGAAATCCCATAGTTCTAGGTATCATCATCAAATCCAATCTACTAAGAACTGATTCCCACTCAATGCACCTTTACAAACAAGGATGAATTTGTTTGCACCAGCCAGGAAAGGTTCAATGCTGGTACGCTGAGCACTTTAATTCAATATTTCAGAATAAACATATGTAAATACAAGATATCTAAACAAACATATTTTGGAGAAATTTTTCAGTGGAAACCATTTAAGCGAAGTCAGCCAGGTAGATTGAACATGACCCTGAAACTCCAATAAACTTTTCCGAAGATCTGGGACTCAAATATGCAGAAGACTGTCACATGAATCCAACATCTGGATCTTTAATGAGATCCACCAGGAGAGATGCGACGTTGGAGACATAAAAGCGAACCATAGACCCCTGGGTGACAGTGCATCACTAGGTGGTGGGGTGAAGTGTGGGAAAGGAGAACAACATATTTCACAGCAACCACTTATTACCTGTTCCATTATTAGGGTATGGGCTCAATTGCTATAACAAAAAGACCCCAAATATGGATACTTAATTAACATAGAAGTTTAGTTTTCTCTTGCTTAGCAGTTCTGAGGTGAGTGGTCCACATTGGCAAAGCAGTTCTGCTCCACAAAGTTATTAAGGTTTCTGTTTCTTCTGCCTCACTGATCTCAGCAACCTCTGTTGCAGCAGTTCTCAAACCTTAATGAAGAGGTTGGCAAATGTTACCAGTAAAGGGCCATATAGTAAATATGTCAGTCTTTGCAGACCATATATAGTACCTACTGTTTATTTTTCTTTGGTTTTGTTGTTGTTGAAATCATTTAAAAATGTGAAAGCCATTTCTAGCTCATGGGCTGTACAAAAAACAGGCCACCCAGTGGATTTGGTCTTCTGAATATAGTTTGCTGATCCCTAGTATGGTGCATCAGAATTACCTGGTTTCTGATTCAGTAAGTCTGGGGCAAGACCCAAGAATTGGCATTTCTGATAAGTTCTCATGTGATCTTGATGTTGCTGGTCTGTTGACCACACTTTGAGTACCACTGCCCTACAGTGTGGCCTTTGTCTTTGTGTTCAAAGGTGAGTCTCCTCCACATCCAGCACACAAGAAAAGGAAAAAAAGAGTAGCAAGAAAGCCTCGTTAAGTAGATGAACAAGAAAGTACACATATCACTTTCACTCATATCCCTCTGGCCTGATCTTTAGCACATGGCCATGACTGGCTGCAGAGGAGGCTGGGAAAATGTGGACTGCAAATGGACATTCATGAACCCACTTGCAACTCCAAGAGCTTTATTCTTAAAAGGCAAAGGTGGACAATGCACTGTGTGGAAAAGTTAGCAGATTCTGTCACACTGGGAAAAAAGTAGGCCAGTAAAAGTCTTCACATTTGGTCAGATTGACCTCAGAGTGACTAGCCTAGGGTAGACTGCACTACCTCTCTGCTTCATTCACAGACAAAAAATAAATGCACGGCATACCATAGGAAGGGCTTTAGCAGGTATGCATAGCAGACAGCTACCTACATGGGAAAAGCTAAGCTACCAATTACCAAATATCTGTTCAATCTTCCTCTCATCGGACTCGACAAGTTCCAATTCTTTCCTCCAGGTGGTTCTTGTCTTAATAAATTCCTAGAACATGACCAGCCATTTGTGGTAAAAACAATAATGAAAATAAATCTCTGCTTAATATCATATACCAAATAAATATCAGACACATTAAATGTAAATGTAAAACAAACCATAAAATTACTTTATAAAGTGTTTTTGAAATAGTTATGTAATCCCAGGGCAGAAAAACACTCCACATGGTGGCAAAGTGAATACTAGTAAGGTAAAAATTGTCCAATTTGACTACAATAAAATCAAATAAGCTGTACATCAATATTAAATATTCCTCAAATGAAATGAAGATGAACTGTCAAATGAGGGAAAAACAGTTGCAACAAAAAAAGTTAATACTTTAATAACCCACCCAAAGGACACGAGAGGCAATTACCAGAGAAAAGCCTACAAATGACCATGAAGCATAAGGATATATTTAATTTTCAATAGTGAACATTCGAATTCAGTGTATCCTTTTCTTCCTATCAAATCAGCAATTTTTTTAAAAAAATCATGATATGCATTTTTGTAAAGGATGTAGGGAAAAGAAAATGCTGATTCAGAGCTAATAGAAGTATGTATTAGTCAGGGTTCTTGAGCATTTACAACGGGCCAGGAGCATGCTAAGTGTTTGGAGTAGATTCTTCCATTTAATCGGTAGAAAGGGTTAAATTCATCCCCTGCATTAAAGAGGAGCGCCTCCTGTACTCCCGTTCTTCTACGATGGCTCCCTTTCACCTCTTGCTGTAAAGCGGGTAATAAGTGGGACACATGAGCAAGGAGCAAGGCGATCACATGCCACCCAGGACCAGGATCGACTCCCTGAAACGTGGCTCTGGTCACTGGTCTCACATCCATCCATAGTTGTATGCTTGCATAGCACTGCTCAAAACCTTGCAGTTAGGGCTCCAAGGAGCCACCCTCAGGCTTCCCAGAGAGACTTTATTTGTTGTGGAGTCTACCACAAAAATAAAAGAGGCACTTACCGCACACTTTCCCCTTGAATGACTGAAAACAACAGTTGCTCTTACAGATGCATGGAAAGAAGGAAGATATTTCAGTAGGCCTGAGGACAAGCTAAAAATTACCAGCGCCTCATAGTAATGACTCATTCTGCTAGAGAATAATTGAAGGTTAACTCTTCCCCCAATCTGGCTCTCTTTGCAAATCTAGGTTACTCTTAGTTAAAGGGCCTCGGCAAGTCGTGTAATATCTTGGACCTCAGTTGTCCCCTCTGTAAAATGGGTTTCTTTTATCTTCCCTAATTAGAGGCAAGTCAGGGTGCAAGTGAGCTATAAAGATGAGAGTATGTGATTCTGAAACAGGGTCACTCATCCTGGTGTGTTGTTAGTCAAAACCTTTTAAAAGGAAATCTGGAGAACATATCTCTAACACTAAATCAAAGAATGAGGAAGAGAGTAATATAGAAGATTAATATAGAAATATTGGGCTTACAAAAATTCCTCTAGATTTCTTTTAATTAACTCTACATGCTTCTAGTGTCCTCAACTGACCTTCCAGTAGAGTTCATGCTCCTGTGACATAAGGCAGTTTGGCTGCCAAAGCACCAACACCTGCCCTGTGATAAATTGACCACAGAGAATCACTTCTTGGAAGGTCATTTTTATTGCTTAAAAGTCAGCCTAAAGATTTTCCATCTGACAAAGTATGGCAATGACATCTGTTAATTCTTCAAAGTAGACCAGCTCTTTATCCAGGATTTTTCAATATTTAAACAAACAGCCAAAACAAAGCTGTGCTTCGGTGGTAACCTTGTGAACTTAAAAGCCTGCACCTGTACAATTACTAATTAACATGTTCAGTAACAAAGCTGGTAGGTAACGGGTAACATTCACACCTCTTAATTGGTGCGATTAGCAGTCCTTTTGTTGTCACCCATTAGCAATTCTTTGCAAGTGTAAAATGCCACAGGTAAAGGGACATTGGCAATGGGTGGAGTGGAGGCACGCAAGAGGTGGGAGTGAACAAAAGTTTATAAAGCAGATTAGGCTGATTGAAAGGAAAGAAAAATGTGGTTACTTGGAGAACCTGACAAAAAACCGTGGAATGAGTAGGAGCATCAGTGATTACATGTCCTTTTATTCTTTATTGCTAATGTAAATCTCAAAGTTTTTTTTTAAATTGATTCTTTCCTCCCCTACACTGCAATAAGAGAGCACCCCACTTCCAGCAAAAGTAATTCTGATTGTGAAAATCCAAATCAATGTAAAATAAAAGGTGGGGGCAGGTATGTCTGCAGAGCTTTTGCTTTCTTAAAACATACCATAAGATTTAAGTTGTGATTATTGACAACAAATATCCTATAGTTTGAAAATAGAGTGCAATTATATAGGACTTTTCATGAATACATGAAGGGATACACACTTCTGTATTTCTTTTCTTATCCTCCATTCTCTTTTTCAGAAAAGAACTAGTGGGCTCCCTTCCAGCTCCTTAAATAACTTCCTTATGGATCCAGTGTTACAATATCATCAATTGCCAACAAACCATTTTCCCGGAAGGCGTGGCCCTCTACTAGCATTGTTCCATTTTTCAGATTTTAGCTTTCAGACTTGGCTTTTCTATATTTTCCTGATACATATGTGTCTTCTTTTCCTAAAG
This sequence comes from Choloepus didactylus, assembly GCF_015220235.1. NCBI lineage: Eukaryota > Metazoa > Chordata > Mammalia > Pilosa > Megalonychidae > Choloepus > Choloepus didactylus. The sequence goes on from NC_051320.1 coordinate 21,410,527, forward strand.
ACATGGCTTTATATTGGTCATACAGAAATGTTGCTATTCCCCTGAAAATTAGAGGTTCCAATATTTCAACCAGTTGTCTTTCTAGGAAAAAAATATAAATATATTTGTGAGCTTACAGGACAAGAATCCTATCCCCTCCATCTATAGATTGCCAACCTCTAACCCACACAGAAGCTTAATAATTAGTTCTTACACATGGAATTTGACTATGCCCCCACCCCATTTTACATTATACTATTTTTGTTTTGATGCAATTATTCTATGATGATTATAAGCAGATTGTTTGCACTGCAATTGGAGTTTCCTGTTTCCTGAGATTCTTGTTCAGCTTTTGAGGATGTCCCTCTTTATGTTAACCTACTTTTCTCTCTGGCAGGCTTTTTTTTTTTTTTTTTCATTCATTGAAATTCAGCTTCACACTAATGACTTTTATAGCTTCCCAGATCATTTAAATCCTTCAACCTTCCTCTTGCGTTACCTTCTAACCACATTTCTCTGTATTGTATTCTGTCTTTAAAATACTTTTAAAGTTACCCACCCCAAACTTCAGGTACTTAATGCACCTGTTTGAATTTGAGGAGAGCCCAGCTGGCTGGGTCATGTCTGTTCCACATGGCTGCAGGTGGGCTGGGTGGGCGCCAAGATGCATTTCCAAAATGGCTTCGTCACTCATGGTTTTTCCCCCTCTCTTACTCCAGGGCCTGCCTCTGCACATGACTTGGGCTTCTCATAGCATGTTTGTATAGGGTTCTCCAGAGGAACAGAGCTGACAGAAGGCCTTCTTCCGGTACCCATTTCATATTCCCTTTACCTCAGTACGCAGCTCAGCTGGCCATGGTTCTTTGCCAAATGAGTGACTCAAACTTTCATTCCTGAATGGTCTGGGCTATTAGTAGTCCTGCCTGGATTTGGTGATTGCATTTTTACATTAATTTTAATAACAGGGCATGGTAGTACTCAGAGGTGCCCCAAGGGATCTCCTTTTTACAAGAAAACTCTTCTTTACCTTCATTGTGTGGTAGCAATCCTATTTCCCTTTGATAATCAGAATCAATCACCCCATCCACTGTAGTAATTCCCTTCCTTGCTTATTGATTCAGAGGCATGAGGAGCCTAAAGTGGCCAAGTGGCAGTCTTCACTTCCAGATCATCAGAATCATTGTTGTGTCTCCTGGTAGAAGCACTCCTCCTTTTGACACTATGAGCTATGAGCTATAGACCAGCAGAGCTTAAGGTCACAGGGACAGGAAGCAACAATTATTCTAGTAGATCACTAGATCAATAGTGAGAGGTGCCACTCCCATTTCTATCCTCAATTCCTAGACCCACGAACCCTGACTATGGGAGAAATAGCAACATAGAGAGTGGACGCTGATTTAGAACATATACAGCCTCATGGAGAACGCTGCCCCAGCCCTGCAATGTATTGCCACCCAGTTGTTGCTGTAATTGAGTCTTCAAAAGGCCATTTCACAAATCAATCAATCTAGCTGCTCTGGGATATGGGGAACAGGGTAATACCAGTGAATCCCATTAGCATATTCCCATTCCCTTACTTCATTTACTGTGAAGTAGGTTCTTCTATCAACCCTCTTGCTGTGTTGAATACCATGACAGTAGTTAAAGCCTTCTGTAAGTCCATGGATGGTAGTTTTGGCAGAACCATTGCATGTAGGGAAGGCAAATCCATATCTGGAATTACATGTCTATTCTAGTAGGAATGGTTCAATGTAATCAACCTTCCAACAAGTAGTAGGCTGATCACTTTGGGGAATGGTGCCAACATATGAGTGTTGGTCTCTGGTGTTGGCAGACAGGGCACCCAAAAGTGGCTGTATCCAGATCAGTCTTTTTAAGTGGAATTCCATGTTGCTGAGCCCATGCATAACCTCCATCCATACCACCATGGCCACTTTGCTCATGAATCCATTGTACAATGACAGGATGGCCAAGGAAATGGGCTGAATAGTGTCTACAGAACAGATCATTCCATCCACTTGATTATTAAAATCCCGCTTTACTGAGGTCACTCTTTGGTGAGCATTCACATGGGATACAAATATCTTCATATTTTTTTTGCCCATTCAGAAAGATCTATCCATATACCTCTCCCCTCAGACTTCCTTGTCATCAATTTTCCAACCATGTTCCTTCCAAGTCCCTGACTATCTAGCCAAGCCATTGGCCACAGCCCATGAGTCAGTATACAAACACACTGCCAGCCATTTCTTCTTCCAAGCAAAATTAACAGCCAGGTGCACTGCTCAAAATTCTGCCCACGGAGAATTTTCCTTCACCACTGCCCTTTAAGGATGTCCCAGAAAGAGGCTGTAGTATTTAAGCTGTCTACTTTAGGGTGGAGCCTGCATATCATGCAGAACCATCTGTAAACCAGGCCCAAGTTTTCTCTTCGTCAGTCAAGTGATCATAGGGAAACTGCCATGAAGTCATAGCTGTAGGCTGGGAAAAAGGAGGTAATGTGGCAGAAGTGGTACCTTGGGCTTCAGGGCCACTATCCTGTGTAATTTACTTGTGCTTTCAGGGCCTGCTTGATCCTGATCTGGTATATACCATTTCCATTTTATAATGGAATGCTGCTGTGAAAGCCCCATTTTATGGCTTGGTAAGTCAGACAATATCCAGTCCATGATGAGCAACTCAGGTGGCCCATGGCTCAGTCTCTACTAAGGCCCAGTAGCAGGCTAAAAGCTGTTTCTCAAAAGGAGAGTAGTTATCTGCAGAGGATGGCAGCGGTTTGCTCCAACCCTAAGGATCTCTGTCGTGATTCTTTACTATAGGGAACTCCTATAGTAACTATAGTAACTCAGAGGCTCCAAGCAGTATCTCTATTTGCCACTGAAACTTCTACCACCTTTGGGTCTACTGGATCACATGGCAGAGCAGCTTGTATGGCAGCCTGGAGTCTTCTCTTTTTCTGTTCCCTACTCAAAACTAGCAGCTTTTCAAGTCACTCAGTGAATGGGCTAGAGTAGCGCACCCAAATGAGGAATATGTTACCTATAAAATCTAGAGTCTAACTAGGTGTTGTGCTTCTTTTTTGGTTGTAGGAGGGACTAAATGCAACAACTTATCCTTTGCCTTAGATTGGATATCTTAATATGCCCCATACCACCTAGGAATTTCACTGATGTGGAAGGCCCTGAATTCTTATTGGATTTATCTCCCCCCTTCCAATACACCAATGGCTTACCAATGAATCTAGAGTATTTGCTACTTCTTGCTCACCAGGTCCAATTGGCATAATGTCATCAATGTAATGGACAAGTGTGATGTCTTCTGGAAGGGAAAGGTAATAAAGGTCCTATGGGCTACATTATGGGCTAGAGTTGATATACCCCTGAGGTAGGCCCATGAAGGTGTCTGTTGGACCGGCCAGCTGAAAGCAAAAATTTCTGATGGTCTTTACCAACAGGTATTGAGAAAAAGGATTTCCCAGGTCAACTGCTATATACCAGGTGTCAGGAGATGTATTGATTTGCTCAAGCAATGAAACCACATCTGGAGCAGCAGCTGTAATTGGGTTTGCCACCTAAGTTTACAAAAATCTTCTGTAATCCCCTAAAATTCACCTGTTTTATTGCACTAGTCAAAGAGGAGAGTTGAATGGGGATATAGTATGAATCATCTCCCCTGCATTCTTCAAGTCCTTGATGGTGGCAAGAATATCTGCAATCCCTCCAGGAATGTGGTATTGCTTTAATTTACTATATTGCTGGGTAGAGGCAGTTCTAGTGGCTTCCACTTGGTTTTTCCTACCTTAATGGCCCTCACTCTACAAGTTGGGGAGCTAATGTGAAGATTCTGTCAGTTGCTGAGTATGTCTATTTGAATTATACATTTTGAAACTAGGAGACATAACCACAGAATGGATTTGAGGACCCACTAGATCCATTGTGAGATGAACTTCAGCTAAAACTCAGTTGATCACCTGACCTCCATAAGCCCCTACTTTGACTGGCAGACCACAGTGATCACTGGGGTCTGCTGGAATTAACGCTAGTTCAGAGCCAGTATATAATAATCCCCTAAATGTCTGATCATTTCTTTTTCCTCAATGTACGATCACCCTGGTAAAAGGCCATAGGTCCATTTGGGGAAGGCTGGAAGTTTAACAGTGCAAATTTTTTGCAGGATACCAGGGTCATTTCCCAAGAGGACTTGGCCTTCCCTTCATGCAAGGGGCTCTAGGTCTGTAAACTTGTCTCAAGTCTGGGAATTGATTAAGGGGCCATGACTCTCTATTTTCTTATGATTCAAGTTATACTTTTGTTCACTTGACTGAGAACTCTTCTGCTTACACAGATTAAGAAAGAATTTAGTAGATTGCCCATCTATTTTATATCTAGGTACCCCATGATCTACTAGCAAAAGCTATAGGTCTGTGTTTGTCATACTATTCTGATTTCTGCTTTGACTCTGCCATCCATTACAGTAGCCACATCCTCCTTGTCTTTGATGATTAAGTGCTGCCACATGTCTCCAGCCAACTTGGGCTCCAATCATGCCCTTTGTGCTTAAGGATCTAAGCTCAGTGGCAGCAGTTACCATAGTAATATCTGACCTACAGAGAAGTGTGACAACAGATATCTTCAGTAATGATAGAGTCAGTCTCCCAAATTTATGTCTCACAGTCCTGGTGAAAGGTGAATGAGCAGTTCTTATATGATAATCTTATATTCTAATCTCTCTGAGCCCTTGGATCCTCTCATCTGCATTACAACCATGAAGTTCTGGTATTTGGTCTTTAGCTAACATAGAAACTGCTTCAGTCAACCACCCAAACAAACTGCTCGAGCCCTTTTGAACCCCTCATGCGTCAACATGGAATCCAGAATCTCTGTTTAATGGGCCTACACCAATAAATTCAGCCTGGTCCAACTTTATATTTCTTCAACCATTATCCCACACCCTATTATCCATATTCCCCTGATTTCTGTCATTATAAATTGGAAAATTTACACAGTTGTTTGGAGTGTAACTCCTCATGGGTTGCACTTTGTACCTCACCTTTCGGGGCCTGTTGGGGCATCAGTCTAGTTATGGGTATGGAAGGAAAGAGGGGTGGTGGGGTGGGTCATGAGAAGAATGAGAAGTGTCTTCCAAGCCAACTACCTCAGCGCATTGCAGTTTCATCTGGTGAAACAGGATTAATCTCTTCAGACATAGTTGGAAGGGCTGTTTCCTCAGGTGAAGTGGTTACAGGTTTCTCAGGCAAAGCAGAGTTAATCTCTTCAGGTAGAGGTTGGATGTCTCATTACCCAGGGCAGGCTGGAGGTCTGGTGACTGGTTCCTCAGGACAGATTGGAGATTAGGTGGCTGACTCCTCAGCACAGACCATTACACACTTATCTGGCAAAAAAGACTCAGAAGAATCTAGGGTTTCAATATACCCACATCCTCATTATTAGCCCACATGTCCCCATTCCAATTTTCAGGATCCCATTTCTTCCCAATTAATGCCCTCACTTTGACAGCAGACATGCTGCAAGTTTGGAAATTCAATTTGCACTGTAATTTAGCTACTCACACAACAAGTCTCTGGGACTGGTTTTCAGAAATCTAAAGTCTGCATCTATAGAAATGAGGGTTTCTTTCAGGGGGGCAAACATAGAAGTATTCATGTCCTTCATATGGCTGACATTAAGCTGGCAATCTGAAGCCTTGAGTTCATCCCTTTCTTTAACAACTATTTTCAGTGTATTTAGGAACAACTAGCCAATATAATTATACTTTTTAACTCCATAAAACTCTGTTAAGGTGTCAAATAAAATGTCATGCAGAGCCTTGTCTCTTATAAGCATTTGAGTAATAGTATCCAACAGTGATATTCTGCATCTTGCTATTGCCAATTCACATTATGGACCATCAGTGTCTACTTCTGTACTCTTAATTCAATTCCATTGGTCAATATATCTATCTTTAGATCAGTACCATGCTGTTTTAACTACTGTAGCTTTGTAATATGTTTAAAGTAAGGAAGTATGATTTCTTCAACTTCTTTCTTCTTCCCCTAGATGTTTTTGGTCATTCATGGCCCCTTATTCTACCAAATAAATTTGACAATTGGCTTTCCCAATTCTGCAAAGTAGGCTCTTAGAATTTTGATTGAGGCTGCATTGAATCTGTGAATCAATTTGGGTAGAATTGATATCTTAATGATATTTAGTCTTCCAATCCAAGAACACAGAATGTCCTTCCATTTAATTAGGTCTCCTTTGATTTATTTTAGCAATGTTTTGCAGTTTTCTGTGAACAGATCCTTAACATCCTTAGTTAAATTTACTCCCAGATATTTGATTCTTTCAGTTGCTATTGTAAATGGAATTTTTTCTTGATTACCTCCCCAGTTTGCTCATTACTAGTGTTTAGAAACTCTACTGATTTTTGTTGTTGTATCCAGTATCTTACCACTTTGCTGAACTCATTTATTACCTCTAGTAGCTTTGTTGTAGATTTTTGAGACTTTGTATATATAGGATCATGCCATTTGCAAATACTGAATATTTTATTTCTTTCTTTCCAATGTGGATGCATTTTATTGCTTATTATTGACTAATTGCTCTGGTTAGAACTTTCAGTAAAATGTTGAATAACAGTTGTGACAGTGGGCTTCCTTGTTTTGTTTCAGAACTAAGAAGGAAAGCTCTCAGTCTTTCACCATTGAGTACAATGTTAGCTATGGGTTTTTCATGTATGCCATTTATCATGTTGAGGAAATTTCATTCTATTCCTATCTTATCAAGAAAGGATGCTGGTTTTTCCACTTCGATTTGTTAATGTTGTGTATTACATAAATTGATTTTCTTGTGTTGAAACACTCTTGCGTGACTGGGATAAAGCACACTTGATTAGGGTGTATAATTCTTTTAGTGTGCTGTTGGATTTGATTTGCAATATTTTATTGAGAATTTTTGCATCTATGTTCATTAAGAAATTGGTCTGTAATTTTCTTTTCTTGTAGTATCTTTATCTGAATTTGGTATTAGGGTGATGTTGGCTTCATAGAATGAGTTAGGTAGCATTCCCTAATAATTTTTATTCCCCAATAATTTTTTGCAAGAGTTTGAGTATGACTGGTATTAATTCTTGTTGGAATGATTGGTAGAATTCACCTGTGAAGCCATCTGGTCTGGGTTTTTTTTCCCTTGGGATGTTTTTGATGACTGATTCAATCTCTTTACTTGTAATTGTTCTGTTGTGGTCTTTTATTTCTTCTAGGATCAGTATAAGTTGTTCTAAGAATTTGTCCATTTCATCTAAGTTGTCTAATTTGTTGACACAGTTGTTCATAGTATACTTTTATGATCCTTTTTATTTCTGTGGAGTCAGTAGTGATATTCTCCTCTCACTTCTGATACTGCTTATTTGCATCTTTTCTCTCTTTTTCTGTTGTCATTCTAGCTAGAGGTTTGCAATTTTATTGATCTTCTTGCAATTTCGTTTTTGACCCACTGATTAAGAGTGTGTGTTTAACTTCCAAATATTTGTGAGTTTTCCAGTTCTCTGCTTGTTCTTCATTTCCAGCTTAATTCCATTATTGTCACAGAGAGTGCTTTGTGTAATTTCAATCTTTTAAAATTTATTTAGACTTGTTTTGTGACCCAATATTTGGTCTATCCTGGAGAATGATCCATGAACACTTGAGAAGAATGTATAACCTACTGTTTTGGGAAGCAATGTTTTGAATATGTCTGTTAGGTGCAGTTCATTAATCATATTATTCAAATTTTCTGTTTCCTTATTGATCCTCTTTCTAGATGTTCTATCTATTGATGAGAATGGTGTATTGAAGTTTCCAACCCTTACTGTAGAAATGTCTATTTCTCCCTTCAATTTTGCTGTGTTTGCCTCATGTATTTTGGGGCACCCTGGCTAGAAGCATAAATATTTATGATTGTTACTTCTTCTTGATGGATTGCCCCTTTTATTAACATATAGTGTCCTTCTTTGTCTCTTATAATAGGATTGAATTTAAAGTCTGTTTTTTCCACTATTAGTATAGCTACTCCAACTCTCTTTTAGTTATTGTTTGCATGGAATATCTTTTTCACTTTCAATGTATTTGTGTTCTTGCATGTAAGTTGAGTCTCTCGTAGACAGCACATAGAGGGATCATACTTTTTTATCCATTCTGCCAATCGGTGTCTTTTTATGGGGAGTTTAATCCATTAACATTCATGATATTATTGTATAGGCAGTATTTACTTCAACCATTTTATCCTTTGTTTTTTTTATGTCATATCTTATTCTTGTCTCTCTTTTTACCCTTTCAGTTACCCTTACTGATAATTTCATTTTTATACTCTCCTCCAAACTCCTCTCTCATGTCTCTTCCTTTTAGCCTGCAGAACTCCATTAGTATTTCTTGTAAGGCTTTTTGACAAACACTCTCAGTTTCTGTTTGTAAATATTTAAAACTATCCCTCATTTTTGAAGGACAGTTTTGCTGGATAAAGGATTCTTGGCTAACAGATTTTCTCTTTCAGTACCTTAAATGCATCATACCACTGCCTCTTGCCTCCATGGTTTCTGAGGAAAAACTGGAACACAGCCTTATTTCTTTTCCCTTGTATATGATGAATCACTTTTCTCCTGTTGTTTTCAGGATTCTCTCCTTATCTTTGGCATTTGACATTCTGATTAGTATGTCTGTTGGGATAGGCTTATTATGATTTATTCTGTTTGGAGTACTCTGTGCTCCTTGAATGGTATATTTATGTTCTTCATAAGAGTTGGAAATTTTCAGCTATTATTTGCTCAAATATTCTTTCTGCCCCTTTTCCCTTCTCTTCTCCTTTTAGGATGCCTATGATGCATACATTTCTGCACTTTGTTGTACCACTCAAGCTCCTGAGACCCTGCCCAATTTTTCTTCTTTTCTCTATATGTTCTTTTATCTGCAAAATTTCAACTGCCCTGTATTTTAGTTTGTAGATTCTTCTTGTTGTTCAAATCTGCTATTATATGTCTCTACTATATTTTAATTTCTTCTATTGTGTCTTTCATTCCCATAATTTGGTACATTTTCTTTTTCTTTCATTCCCATAATTTCTGTTGCATTTCCTTTTTCTTATGTTTTCAAATTCTTCTTTGTTCTCACACAGTGTCTTCTTAATATCGTTTATCTCTTTAGCTGTATTTTCCTTCATCTCTTTGAATTGATTTAGGAGGTTTGTTTCAACATAGTTGATTAGTTGTTCCAAACTCTGTGTCTCCTCTGAAATTTTAATTTGTTCCTGTGGCTGGGCCATATCTTCCTGTTTCTTCATATGGCTATAATTTTTTATTAGTGTCTAAGCATATGATTATATTGATGAGTGTACTCTGGAGTTCAGTTTATCTCTCTTGCCTAGGGTTTTCTTGCTGATTGGCTTTGACTAAGGCACATCTTTCACACTTGGTTCAACTTATTAGAGACCTTTAGAATAGCTTTTGTTTAACTGATCAGATTTTTTCAGCTTTTTTCCATATCCTTCTTGCCCTGTATATACTGTACAATTTTTGAGATTGCACTATTCGTGCAATTGTTTCACCCCAGGAAAGAGTTTCCTTTCCTTTGTTCCTTCCCCAGGAATATTTTCCTGTTCTCTTTGTTTTTAATTTGTCTCTACAGCTTTTTATCACTCCATTTGTCTCTAGCTGCTTTTGCCTGGAGAGCAAATTCTAGGAGGAGGATCACCCTGGAGAGGACTTTCCCAAGTCTGTATGTCCCAGTCAAAACAGGGCCAGGGATCCATGGAGGTGGTATTGATTGGTTCCAATGTGCCCTTGGGAAGAGACCCAGAAGGACACCAAACTTCTCTTTGACAAAGCCGTGAACCTGTGCTTTCCTGGCCTGCTTCAGCCAACTGTTCCCTGCAGTCCTAAGGTGCTACTGTGCCTTTAAGTCTCAACCAACTCTGCCCCTGCTGGAGGTGGGGTTGAAACAGATGCTGCCTGCTCCTTTTTTTCAAGGGAAGGTTGAAACCCTAGCACAGAGCTGGGACCCAGTGATCTGAATTCACTAATCAAAAGCCACAGTGTTGGGCTGTGCTTTACAAGCTCTTTACTTGGAGGAAGAGCTGCCCTTCTGCAAACTGTTCCCCGTAGACTTAAGAACTCTGTCTCCAAATTGCCCCAGCTTCCAACCCTGTCAGGCACAGGGCTGAAACAGAGACTGCTGGCTGCTTTCTGTCCTGGGCTGGGTGGAAGTGTAGCTGCCCTCAGAACTGGGACACAGCATTCCAGGTTTGCTAATCAAAAGCCTTGGTCAGTGCTTGTCCATGTCTTTCCCTGTTTTGGGGGAAGATGACTTTTATTCCAGCCAGGGACTGGATCCTGGGGCAGCCTGCTGCAAGGCTGGGAGATGGGCACCAGCCTCCATAGTGTGGAGAGTTCTACTCAAGTACTTCACTGCAGCTCATCAGTCTCTTCCTTCCACTCTTCCCTGGATGCTGTATAGTGTTCTTCTGGTCTCTGGAGCACCCAAATAGTTGCTTCAGAGAGTTTCTGGCTGTTTACTTGGTACTCTGGAAGACAAACTGAGTCCTGGAATTCCCTACTCCACCATCGTACCCAGAACCCCCCCCCCCCGAAGAATGATTTTAATCCATAAAACACTTTCCCTGTAACAATGAGGACAGTGCATGCTTGATGAAACCCGTGGACACAATAACCTAGCCAACTGACACATGTATTTTTGGTGGACTCAGGATGGTTGCACGTTTTACAGAGAAGCAGATTTGCCCCTAGTGAGCCTTCCAAAAGCAAGCATTCCAAAAGGGTGGGTAGGGGGCCATAAGGCTCTATATTCATGGGTCAAGCAAGTCAATAAGGCCACCCCAGATTCAAGAGGGAGGGGAGGAAGAGATGGCAGCCTTCTTGAGACACACTGCCACGGGTAACATTCTCATTTTAATGTTTTCCTTCTTCCCTATTTTAAATTTCTTGTTGTTTCCTACCTAATATATGGATTGTTAATACACATATAGGCCTGTGCGTACCTGGCCTGTATTCATGCAGAATAAGTGCCTCTCACCCCCACCTCATCCCCACGTGGAACTATTTAAAGGCCAGTATGAGGCCTGGACACTCCAAAGTCATCTCCCTCAACCAGCCTTCCATGTCTCTAATTGGAGTTGTAACATATTTCTGGTGGCACAAGGCTATTGTTTGCCAACTCACATGTGACTGGGGAGAGAGGCATGACAAATCAAACATGAGTACTTCTTAATACAGAACAGCAAATTGATTTGTTAAGGGAAGTTTTTCATTTTTCCCTGGGGGCAAATGGTGTTGGAGCAGCGGCTGCTTCCTGGAGTGGACAGAGTTGGGTGAGGCAGGATGCCTGGGATAGTGGAAGGGCAAGATGTTCATAAGTCTGGGAGAAGGAGGAGGGTTATGGAGGGGAGGGTTGGAGGGTGAGTGTTCTGGGAGGGGATGTGGTTTATATAATAATACAAAATAAGTATCAGCTTAATGCCAAAAGAATATATATATACACATATATATACACTATATACACATACACATATACATATATATATATACATATACATACATATATATAACTTACACATACATACATATACATATACATACATATACCCTATAATCTCTTTCTCCCCAAAGGACACAAATAATCTAAGAGCTTTCCATCTATATAGAGAGAGAGGAAAGGTGTTGATGGAAGCCATCTTAGAGATAAACGACACTTCCTTTCTCATGTTCAAGTTTTTTAAAAAAATGAGCATATATTTATTTATATATGTATATATGTGTGTGTATGTGTGTGTGTGTATATATATATATATGATTCAATGAGATAAGAAAAGTGGAGTAACAAACCATTCAGTTTCCACTCTCCCAGTTGATGTTTCCCCTAGGCATCTGTAAAAACTACTAAGAACTCTCTTTTTAAAATTGTGGAATTGGTCACTAAATGGTCATTTAGCCTACTAAAGCAACTAATTTTGAACCCAGTATAATTACCACACTTTGTTCTGTTCCTCCTTCTATCAAGAGACTGCTAGTTATCTTTTAATAAACATTTGGCTCTTCTTCCTTATAGTCCCTTCAAATATTAGCCAGAATAATATCACCTGATATAATGACTATATTTTTCAGCCTACCTTGCTGCCTTATGAATATATTCTGTTTAATTATATGTAAGCAGAAGTGTCATGTATGAATTCTGAGGACTCCTTAAAGGGATAGAGGAGCATTGTCTGCATCTGTTCCTCTTTCCTACTGACTTGAATAAGGACATGATGCTGGAGCTCTAGCAGCCATTTTGGATCATGAGGTAGAAGTCCTGGGCTGAGGATGGCAGGGCAATAAAATAGAAGGAGACTCAGTTCTCCACAACTTCATAAAGTTGCTCTACCTATTCCCAGCTCTGCACTACATATTTTTATCAAGGAGATAAACTCTCTTTTATTTAGACATTGTTATTGAGATTTTCTGCCATTTGTAGCCAACCCTAGTTCTCATACACCTTTCTCCTGGTAAGGTTGGTGAATTTAGTCAACTTAGTTTAAACCATCCTTCCCAGCACACACACTACATAAACTTGCAAAGGCTAATTAAATTTCACTAGGGCAGATCTTTATAAAAAGAAGTAACATATGTAAATATCACATATGAATTTAAATACAGTATTTAACTGCCCTAGATTTTGCAATGTATTCATAGCCTTGAGAGGGGAAAGAATCCACTCTATAGTCTGTTGAATCCTTGTAAATTCTGTTTAAATGTGCTTTTAAAATGTGATGCTTTTTATGCTACTAATGATGATGGTGAGGAGCTCTGCATTACTGTCAAATATTCCTCAGTATTCTGAAGAATGAACCAAGACTCAGTCAGCAACCTGGTAGCCCACCTCCCACACCCTGCCTGGGGGTAGAGTATGGCGGTTTGGGAAAGGAAACTGAGTTATAAAAGCCAATGGATTCTTTCTGTGAACTGTCTGCCAAATGCCACTGCCTTAGTTCAGTCTCCATTATCTCTTGATGCTCTCTCTCTGTCTTTTCCTTCCACCAAGCCTCATGCACCCACTCCATTCCTTCCCAACATCTGGCAGAATTAACTCTTCAAAAATAGTATTTAATCATGCCATTTCTCTGTGTGGAAACTCCTGTTGCCTTTAGCTTGGCATAACATGGCCTTTACTTTTTGGTCTTATCTGTCTTGGAGTTTCCCCAGGCTTTTTTGCACAGTCTCCCCAACTTGCTTTCCCCTTTACACATGATTAATTTTTCACCTTTTTCCAAATAAGTTATGCTTTTCACACCTCTGCATTTGGAACGGGCTATTCTTTCTGCATGACATGTTCTCCCAACCTTCTCTATCTAATGAACATCTCTTTACTCTTTCGAAATGCAGGATGCACCCCAAGGGTCACTGGTACTCAAAAGTCTTTGGATAAGAAGTTAATCACTTCTTTCTTTGTGCCCGTTTTGTACTTGGCTCTAACCTCTGTCACAGCATTTATCAGCTTGTATTATAGTTGATTTGTCTTTAAGATTGAGGCCTTGTAATGTGTGACACTGGAAGTCTCCCTGGTACCCCGGAGTACTCCCAATGGAGTGGGAATTCACTGCATCTTGCAGGATGGGTGCCTAAAACAGACTGAGACAGGGTCATGCCTGTGTGATCCACAAGGTCTTCACAATCACACTGTCACCCCTTGTAATCTACATTATTATATAATTGTCTTCAGGAGTCCAAACTGCTGGATTGGAGTTTGGTAGTTTCAGGTATTTACTTCTAGCTATTCCAACACATTAAAACCTAAGAGGTGTTATCTATATAGTGCATAAGAATGTCCACCAGAGTGACCTCTCGACTCCATTTGAAATCTCTCAGCCACTGAAACTATTTCGTCTCATTTTGCATCCCCCTTTTGGTCAAGAAGATACTCTCAGTCCCACGATGCCGGCTCCACATTCATCCCCGGGAGTCATATTCTGCACTGCCAGGGAGATTTACAACCCTGGGAGTCGGGTCCCACGTAGCGGGGAGGGCAGCAAGTTCACCTGTCGAGATGGCTCAGTCAGAGAGAGAGAGGGCCACATCTGAGCAACAAAGAGGTACTCAGGGGGAGACTCTTAGGCACAACTACATGCAAGTTTAGACTCTCCTTTGCGGTAACGAGCTTCATAAGGGCAAGTCCCATGATCGAGGGCTCAGCACATCAAACCGCCAGTCCCAATGTTTGTGAAAACATCAACACCAGTCTAGGTGAGGATGTCCAACACATCCACACCTTCCCCCAGATCCTCGGGTCTGGGGAGGGGGAGGCTATAAATATATTTTTTATTATCTGCCCAAATTACTCTGGGATGTGTCACTATTTCACTCAAGCCTATACTAACCTACCATATCTCACTTCCTATTCAAAGTTCCATGCAATTGTGGTGTTTGAACAAATCGACTGTAGAGTTGTACTGTTTAGAAAATTTAGATCCTGTACCAAATAGATATCTATTCCCTTGGTCTCACACGGAAGTTGAAGTTTTAAAACACAATCAGTTTCAACCTTTACCCTTTGACTTGGCTTGCCCTGGTCTTAACCAGACCTGCTTCATTCATATCCCTAATTGAAGTCTGGGCTCTTTTTCAGCTTTTTTTTTTTTTTTTTTTTTGACAGTGGCTGTATGCACTAATACTGACACTCATATCTGCCAAGCTCTAGCTCTGAGTTTCAGGTGTCTCAGATATGCATTGTTCCAGAGACCAATCAGGTTATACGCTAGGGGATCAGCATCTCAAAGTTTAGAGACAGGCCTTACAATTCAGGGATAGAGTTAACTGCTGTAAGAGCTTACAATCTAGGGACTATTACAGTTATTATGTCCATGTTAGGCTATGTTCTAAGATTCAATTCTGAGTTTACACATTGTAGTTAGTCCATATTGGTGAGGCATCATCCCTCTCACCATGTTTTCTCCAACACTTTTACTCCTATATATATATTTTCCTACAATTTTATAGTTATATTCACATACCATACATTTATCCACAGTGTACAATCAGTTGTTCATGGTATCATCATAAAGTTGTACATTCATCACCACAATCAGCACTTGAACATATTGATTACTACAAGAAAATTTTTTTTTTTTTTAGCAATAAGAAAAAAATGATAAAAAGAAAAATAACATGTCATACAATACAATATACTAGTAAGGACAGCAAATAACACCACTACCAAGAATCCCATATTCCTCCCCTATATCCCCCTCATATACATTTAGCATTGGCATATTGCCTTTGTTACATTTAATGGAAGTATATTACAATGTTACTGTTGACCATAGACTCCAGTTTGCTTTGATTATGTTTTTTCCTGAATACCATCCCCTTTTCAGCTCTCTACATGGTTGACATTCATTTGCTTTCCCACATGCAAAAACATTTTTATATTTGTATATTTAGTAACAGTCATTGGCCACTCCAGTTTTTGCCAAGTTATACAGTCCCAGTCTTTATCATCTATCTTTACGTCTGGTGTCATACATTCTCCTATCCCACCTCTTTCAGCTTCTGTGTAAATTTAGATTTTAGAGTTTGTAATGATAAGGGGTGGGGGGGATTAGGCAAATTACAGGACTTAAATAGGTACTTTCAGCTCCTTGAAAAGACACTCATTGGGATATACAGAAACATGCCTAGATATCATATGTAGCTATAATATCTTTCATCCAACCTTGAAGAGTAATTCAGTATTCCTTAGAGCTGAATTTTCCTTGAATTAGAATTATGATATCTAAGACTTGTAGAGCTAAAAGGGACTTTAAAGATGATTGAATCCAACCTCACAACTCATAAATGAGAAAACAAAGGCCCAGAGAGATTAAAAAATTCATCAAAGGACACCCAGCTGGTTAATGTCAGTCAGACCTAAAATCCTGCTGCCCTGACTCCAGCACTCTTCAAATATCTGAGTCATATGTCCCTGGTTAGGGGCAGCCAGCAGCTGTGAGACAAATGAACTTTAATTTCAAGTTAAACCAGAGCTAAAGCATGGATAAACCCAAGGGTTTCAACTACAAACTGAACATGTGAGAGAAGATAAACCAGATTATATGATGAAAATTTTTAAATCATAGAGTTAAAAAACTCCCTTTTATAACATCCAGTCCAAGCTCCTAGTTTTTAGAAATGAAAATAACAAGGCCCAAAGAAGTGAAATGACTTCCTCACCTGAGTCATAAAGCCAGAGACTTCAGAACTTTGAATACAACTGTGAAATGGACTCCAAAAAAGCCTGTGGATGAAATGGGATACTACATGTAGCAGCGGCCCTCTCATCTGAAGCAATGGGGGCCCATAATTGGTAAAATAATAAAAAATCCAGTCAATGGGAGATCACAAAAATGATACATGCATACTATAATGATTTTATTTTAGTTTTAAACCAATAAATGTGTATTTATTCTCCACTATTGATGTGTGGCTAGACAAAGCTTTTCTTTAAATATGTGTATTAGTTTCTTATTGCTGCTATAACAAATTACCACAAAATTAGTGACAAAATAATACACATTTATCTTGCAATTCTGGATGTCAGAAGTCCCAAATGGGTCTCACTAAGTTAAAATCAAGGTGTTGGCAGGCTGCATTCCTTCTGGAGGCTCCAGGGAAGAAACTGCTTCCCTGCCTTTCCCAGATTCTATAAGCCACACAGATTCCTTGGTTTGTGGCCCCCTTCCATCTTCAAAGCCAGCAACAGCATCACTCCAACCTGTGCTTCCTCTCCTTCTCTGACTTCTCTGCCTCTCTCTTTCACTCCTAAGAACCCCTGGGACTACTCTGGGCCCACTGGATAATTCAGGATAATCTTCCCATCTCAAGATCCTATTTGTCATCTGTGATGTAAACCAACATATTCACAGGTTCTGGGGATGAGGCTGGGGGCATCTTTGGGGGCCATTATTCCACCCACCACAGCACAGCTCCGTAGATTAGCACTGAGTTTTCTTTCCTGCATTAGTCATACACAAATTGTACTGCCTATGATTTCAAGTTTGTTCCTTTAAAATAAAATAATCACTTAAAGAAATTTGGAAAGCAAACTGTATAGAATCCTTTCAGATTGGTGTTCCAATTTTTCTTAAGGATGTCTGCTGCACTATCAATTTGAAATTAAATTTTGTTGTGATTTGCCTGTTTTGGTCCTTCCGAAGTATTCATGTTAGGTTTTATAGATGCAAGTTTCCTTCCTGTTGCACTGCTACATCACCAGTTTGTATAACATTTATTGAAATTACACAATTACAATAACAAGTACACTTCACCTAAACAATTTTGAGGACAAACACATTTGATAGAAATTGCTCATCTGGTGACCACAACGGTGAGCAGGTGGCTGGTGAGAGGCCTACTAGCCCTTGTCCTTGGCATGCTGTGGAATCAATGAAAAGTTTTCTTCATCTGGTATATTGTGTAGGTAGAAGTGGTTTAGGAGAACCTTGCTCTATAAAAGTGCCTCCTGCACTCTAAAGCATTATACAGGTATAAGGTGTTGCTATTATTTCTGCTTTTAGTTCAGAGACTTGTGCTAGGAATTATGCAATTAGATATTTATAATTGGATAAAGGAGTGACATAACAGTTAGAAACAAAAAGCAACCTAGAAATGAGCCTGAAGACTAGGGAAAGTCAGGAAAATATATTGAAAAAAAATTCCACTCAAGCCTGGATAAAAAATAGAATTATATTAAGTTAGTGAATAACGTAAGTTCTGACCAATAAGTTTTGATTTATAGTTAACGGTTTGTTTTCTTTATTAATCTGCTTTTATGTCCAACCACTGCCTCTCTGAGAATTTAGGGTTAACTGTCCAATTACAGAGCTATTTTTTAAAAATATTTAATTGGTTAGAAAAAGTACATTGAACCTTTCTTTCAAATGACATATCTTTGGGAAACTGGGCTACTTGGCTCATTCCACTAAAAATTGTATCATGACCTCCTGACGAAAGCATATTTTAACTCAGGCTGAGTAAAGTAGAGTAAAGAGAGAGACACTACTATCTTGAGATTATAAACACAGATATGTAAAACATGGCAATCCATGCAACAAAACAGTACTACATTTACAGCTGAAGGCTTTCCTCATAGATGTGTTCTTTTGTCCTTGAATTCTACTGTTTTTGTCAACTGAAAGAAGAACTGTCTCAGAGTACTAGCTTTTTGAGGGAGTGCAAGAGGGATTCTAAATGACCAGAGCTGATCAACTTGTAAGCAATGGGCACACTTGCCAGCCAAAGGTATGAGGTTCTTTGTCCTCACCAAGAGTGCAAGCAAACGCAAACCTTCTCTAGAGGAAGACATCTCCGTCTTATACCTCACACTAATTCTCCAAATAATTTTTCAATTCTGATAACCAGAACATAGCCAAAATTAACCAGACACTTAATAGTAATAGAAAAAAAAATACATCATGGTGAGTGACAGCAGAAACAACAAGAAACAAATTAATAAAAATAGGTGAAGTTTGTAATTAGCTATGATTAGGGGCAAAACTACCAGTAAGAGAACTGTCATATGTAACTGTGCCAGTTTGAATATATTGTGTCCCCCAAATGCCATTATCTTTGATGTAATCTTGTGTGGGCAGACATTATCAGTGTTAATTAGATTGCAATTATTTCAGTATTTCATTGGAACGCACCCCACCCAGCTGTGGGTGATGACTCTGATTGGAAAATTTCCATAGAGGTGTTGCTCCGCCCATTTGGGGTGGGTCTAAGTTGAGTCACTGGAGCCATATAAATGAGCTGATGGGCAGAGGGAACTCAGTGCAGGTGTGAGTGATATTTTGAAGAGGAGCTACAGCCAGGAGGGACACTTTGAAGAAAGCACAGGAGCTGCGGATGAGAGACATTTTGAAGAAGGCTGTTGAAAGCAGACTCTTGCTCTGGAGAAGCTGAGAGAGGACAAATATCCCAAGTGCAACTAAGAGTGACATTTTTGAGGAACTGCAGCCTAGAGAGGAACGTCCTGGGAGAAAGCCATTTTGAAACCAGAACTTTAGAGCAGATGCCAGCCACGTGCCTTCCCAGCTAACAGAGGTTTTCTGGACACCATTGGCCATCCTCCAGTGAAGGCACCCTTTGTTGATGGACATTGTATGGCCTTAAGACTGTAACTTTGTAACCAAATAAACCCCCTTTTATAAAAGCCAATCCATTTCTGGTGTTTTGCATTCTGGCAGCATTAGCAAACTAGAACAGTAACTGAAAATAGGAAGAGATGAAAAGCAGAGAAAAGATGATAAAGCAGAGGGGAACAGCTCTAGCAGAAGGAGCAAGTGCAGTCGCCTGTGGGTAAACCTGTGTATAATGTGAGAAGTAATGTGTCCAAAGAGTAGGACCTGGGTTACACAGCAGCTCTCTACTATATCACAAACATCAGCTCCCTTTACCATATCTTTGGTGCTACGGATGAACCAAATGGATTCTCTACGGTGTTGATGGTTTTGAGGTGATGTTTGGTATGGAAAGCAAGGTCCGTTTATTCAGTGAGGCAAAAAGCACCAAGTATGTCTCTCTTACAGTTAGCATTTAAACAAAATACAAGTACAAACTTTCATTCTGACACAGGTGGCAGGAAACAAACATTGAACTAAAATGTTGAATGCATTTTCCCCATTTGTCTTAAAAAGTTCCTTCTTACACAATCCTTCTTACACATCAACTTCTTTTTTCTTGCTTAAGAATCATTAACACTTACCATCTGTGCCAGTTTGAATGTATTATGTCCCCCAAACACCATTATCTTTGATGTAATCTTGTATGGGCAGACCTATCAGTGTTAATTAGATTGTAATTCTTTGAGTGTTTCCATGGAGATGCACCCCACCCAACTATAGTTGATGACTCTAATTGGATAATTTCCATGGAGGTGTTGGCCCATCCATTCAGGGTGAGTCTGAATTAAATTATGGAGCACTGTATAAGCTCAGACAGAAAGAGCAAGCTGCTACAGCCAAGAGGGACACTTTGAAGAAAGCACAGGAGCTGCAGATGAGAGACATTTTGAAGATGGCCATTGAAAGCAGACTCTTGCTCCGGAGAAGCTAAGAGAGGACAAATATCCCAAGTACAACTAAGAGTGACATTTTTGAGGAAATGCAGCCTAGAGAGGAATGTCCTGGGAGAAAGCCATTTTGAAACCAGAACTTTGGAGCAGACACCAGCCACTTGCCTTCCCAGCTAACAGAGGTTTCCTGGACACCATTGGCCATCCTCCAGTGAAGGTACCCGATTGCTGATGTGTTACCTTGGACACTTGATGGCCTTAAGACTGTAACTGTGTAACCAAATAAACCCCCTTTTATAAAAGCCAATCCATTTCTGGTGTTTTGCATTCTAGCAGCATTAGCAAACTAGAACACCATCTTTCCACAAAGTCTCAGTTATCCAGTTATCAATTGATAATTTTATGGATAGTTTAAGTGCCCAAAGTTTTTACTTTCCTTTTGTATAGCACCATTCCCCAGATGTATAATATACAAATACAGATATTAGTAAATAGAACTTACTGAATTTAGGTCATCTGTGTTATGTAAGCAGATGGTTCAGGACATCAGATTAGCTCTGTATTAAACACTGGGACGCAGCCATACTAAATCTTAGAGTGAATTCTGTTAATTTGTCTTTTTCTTATAACAGAGTTTGTATGATGTGCTTCTGGCCTTCCATGCCATGTAACTTGATGTTGTTTGTTTTTTTGTTTGTTTGTTTGTTTAACAAACACACCTATTCAAGGCATAAAAACTTTACCTTAGTGTGTTATTTTACCTTCAATAAAATTCTCAGGTCTAACCTACTTTCAGCTCACTAACTTTAAATTTATAAGGAATATTATCATCTTATCAAGTTTATACTATTGTCACTAAAGATCATGAATGTGTAGCAACAGTATGTTACATTTTCATATTCATAACCACAAATAGAATTTTGCATTGTTTTGTGGTTTTGGTTTGGTGTTGTCTTTTTTTGTTTTTTGTTTTTTGACAACATCTGACACATTAGTCAGGACTTTTGTTTGCAATTGACAAACCAAATACATACAAAGTAACTTAGGGGAGAAAAAGAAATTTATTGACTTATAAATTTGGAAATTCCAAGGTTGGATTTAGCACAGCTGCATCTAGGAATTCAAAAGATGTCATTAGGTCTTTCTATCTCCTGGTTCTGCTTATGTCGCCTTAGTGCTCACTAGTTTTATTCTCTCTATCCTTAGACACAGAGCACACCACACAGACCCTCCAAGATGCCCAGAACTTATAATAAGATAATAATTTGTCTTTGTTTTTTATTTTTTCTCAAGTGGTTTTTCTCTAAGAATTACATCTCATTATGTTGGTACAGTAGCTTCTAAGCCAAGCATTAAACAAGATTGTTAGACAGTTGCCAATAAGTATACTGATTATAGTCATTCTACACTGTGTAACAAGAAAGAGAAACTATTCTCATTTGCTTAGAAAAAGAAATTTTCTATGTCTATATCTTTATGATGCAAAATATCTGGAAGAAAAAAACAGAAAAATAAACAAAAAGCAATAGTCTCTATTTTCAAATGCCTAGAAATTTGGGTTATGAAAACAAAATAATGATTTGCTGAATGAGTTTTTAGTTTTTCCTGCAGATATTTGTTTCTTGTGAGCAAAACTCAAAATGCACTTATGAAAACCAAACAATTAATTGTGTAAAAGCCAGAGTTGGCTTAACAGAGATTTGCATTCTACTACAAAAAATCAAAGTCAACTAGGTAACACTATTATTGTAATAAACAATATCTCAAGGTCTTTTTCTCAGATGCTAGGAAATTATGGCAATATCATTGATCAGTGTAGTTCAGTCTCAAAGCAGCATTTTATAAATTAGCCAATTTAAAAAAAAAAAACCTATGTTTAATAGTATATTATATTACATAATGAACTATTTTAGGGGAAAACAAGTTGATTTACAACATGGAGTAATGCAATCTTTAAATCTTGGATGTTTGTGAGACGAGGATATTTCCCTATTAGACTATCAACCCAAAATAAAAACACTATAGATGTTTACCTATGTGTTAGAAAGAATTATGTGGTAATTTTTAGGACATTGCCTTAGAACATTCTTGCTAGAAAATACTTTAATCTCAACTTAGTAGAATCAATAGATTCCTAGTTTCTATACCAATTTGCGAACTGAAGGTATATTCAGAAAGACAAAATCTTTATTATTTGAATTAAAAAAGCTCAGAAATTTGGTTTTTACAATGAAAATTTGTGACATATCCTAACCATAACTCTCATCTACAAAAGAAGCATTATAATAGCACTATTTCACAAACTATTGAGTCATCACACCAAAATGGGAATAAGGTGGAAAGTCATCTATTCGTGTGAATACAAGTCACAAAACATTTTCTGTTTTGATCTTCTGTGATGTTAGAATGTTACGTGGGAGAAACCACAAGTGAAAGTTTGATATTTTTGACTAAATTGCAATAGCCTGCAAGGCCTGTTCCAAACACACAGAATCAACATTCATATGTACACATGCGAGCTTGACATTTGCCATTTTAAATGAAGATAGTAAAATCAACAATCCCTTAGATTTAGGAATTTGGTCTTTGTCATCAGGAAGTAGCTTCTGCTCTCAGTTTCAATACCCATTAGGGAGATGTGTAAAAGATAAAGACCAGTGATGGGGATGTGTCTCCAAATCTCTTTCCAAGGTGGTCTTGACTTTACACTACCTAGGGCAGTTTGCCTTTTCTGCCAGGTGGCCTCTCTCAGACTTGTGCTAAAGTTGTCACCTACTATAGAGGTTCAATTGCATCACCTAGTTGGAGAGATAAATGATTAGGATGTTAGGGAGCTGCTGCTGATATAGGTCTCTGTTAACCACTCTCTTTCAGCATCCTATACTTCTCCTTCACAGCAAGTATCATAGTTGTAATCAGATGTTTATGTGTTTCTTATTACTTGTATTCCCTATCACACAATAAATTCCATGAATTCAGGGGCTAGATTCTAGAACAGGATAAATGTAAAATAAATATTTGTTGACTGAATGTATGCGGTGAGTCTGAGTAGCATCCTCCTTGTTCTGCAATAAACTCAAGTGCCTTTTACAGTGGACATGTGGGAGAAGAGAGTATGTTGGTGTTTCCCCAATTTGTCTGTTCTTGAAATACAGATTATCAAGCCCTTCTCCTGGTGATACTGCTTCAGAAGTTTTAGAGTGGACCCTAGCATCCCTGTTTGAAACAAGATCTGCAGGTAATACTTAAATTGGAGGGAGTTTGGGAGCCACCACATTAAAGATTTATATCACCTTAGAGCAGTGACTTTTTAATGTCCTACTCCACTCAGTGGCCCAAGGACCTCTAGAATACTCACAATTCCCATGCTTGTTAAAAGAAATGTTATTTACATTCTTCTGTTCTGCCCACTTGGCATCCCCCCTGATGTAACATGTATAATTTTGACTATCGATGAGGTAATCCAAAGATCCCTGGGTAGCACTTTGACTCAGGTGTGAAATTTAATCCCATGAACTTTGTGTCTGGTATTTGAAAAAGAAACTTTCAGCTAATGTGTAAGGCCAGCTGACCACACAATACCTACAGATCGACATGATTTGACTGTTTCCACATTGCATGATGTTTTATGACAGGAAATTGGGTTTTCATGGTATGCACAAACACAGAGGCTTATGGTTGACATGTGTTGTTTTATTCGTCCCAGCATCCCTCTGCTCTTCTGGTAACAGATCCCAAATTTTGCTTTGTGGAAACCATTTTTAATCACTTGGTGTGGCATGGATGACTGCCTCCCCCCACCGCACCAACCCCCAAATTGAAAGTGGGACCTGATTGGTTTAAGCCACTCTTGAATCCCACCCCACTGCTACATGCTGATCTGATTGAGGACAAGGCACAGAACCTAATCAAAGCCAGTGAAGCAGAGGAAACATTTGCTGGGGCTTCTGGGAATGAAAATCTTCTTGCTTCCATGGAAGCTGCTAGAAGAAAACTTCCTTCTTTTCTCTGGCCAGTGAGATGTGAAAATCCACTGTCTAGAGCTACTGAGGCCATTTTCAGAAGATGAAGACAACTGAGAGCTATCAGGAGCCCTGTGTGGAGTTTAAGAATGACGTTAACTTCATCAGAGAGAAAACCAGTCCTTGATGACATCATGTGAGTTTCCAAGTTAAGGCTCAATTGTAGCCAGCCCTGACTGCTCTTTTCAAGAAGGTGATCCAATAAATCTTCTCGGTCGTTTATGTAAGTTTGAGTTGGGATCTCTATCACTCACAACCAAAAGATTCCTAATAGTTGTAAGATCCATGACATTTATTATATGTAACCCTCAGTAGTCCCAAGGATCTGGGAAGTCATCAATGGAGCTGAAGGTGTATATAGAGGTTAGCACACCTTCCTGAAATATTGTGGATTCCAGGAAAATAAGTAAAAATAGAACCCCTTTAAAAGGAACACTATGTCTCACCCAGTAACCACATTTTCCAAATCAGAAATCCATAAACATAATCTAGTAAAATATTATTTTTTCTGATTTGCCAATTCATTGTATGAAATCTCACAATAAAAAACTGAAATCGCATTTCATTATGTATTTTGCTAATTGCCTTTATTGGAATAAAAATAAAATTACATAAAATCAGGATTATCCTAGAAAATTCAGGGCATATGGTGGCTATAGCTAGGGAACATCCACCTTGTTTTATTGGAATAAATTATTGTTAAAATGAACACAGCTAGAAATGCTGTTACCAGAATGCAGGTCATAAAGATAAAAAGAGCTAAACCAAACTCTCAGTGCCGAATTGGCAAGTGAAAAGATGCGTTCTGCACACAATAGGTATGCAGTGAATATATCTGACTGACAAGAACCCTGCTAGGACTAGCAGTGAGCTGTTTCAGCCCTGCTGTTTCTTGTTGACTTTGCCAGCCTTGGCGGCAGAGTGAGGATCCTGTAGTCATTAACGAAAGCCTCAAGCTACAGCTTCTCTTCCTCCATGTCAAACTTTCCTAAGCTCCCATCAGTGGCTGATAGGTGCACATGGTCTGGAGAAAACATTTCTGTACTGTATTGTTTGTTGAGGATAATAATTTCACTGTGCCTTTATCAACAATCTTGTTATTATGGAATTTGTAAATGTATTCATTAAACTGTAAAATGATAATCTTGTGTTGAAACTGACCTGCTTTTAACCTATGTGTTTTAGGCATCTGGCAGCTAAAAATTCTGCTGTACAATACAAATCAAAGTAGATGAAACCAGTTAACTGAAAATAAAAATGAGGGCTGTAATGTCTTTCAATTTCCGGAAGAGATGAAGAGAAATATAGTAAAGATCACCTTTGAAAATCAAATTCCAAAGGTTTCTGAAAATATTAAAAAGGCATATATATATATATATATATATATACATATACTATGTTCATACACACATATATATCAAACTGATCACAAACTTAATCAACACTAGGTAGCAAAGAGTTTAATTTTCATGATAAACCAGTTCAATTGGGACATGGTAGCAAATATATTTCTAGAAATGGACTCATGTGCTGAGATTTTATAAGTATCTCAGAAGAACCAGTGGCAGGTGTAATCCTTATGTTTAAGCTTCACCATCATTTCATAACAAAATATGATCATATTTTCTCAAGTGACCATATGTAACAACTCATGCCCTACTTACAAATGAGAGAATTTAGCGTCCCATCTACTACAAACTGTTTATTTCTCAGCAACCCCCATTTTACTCCCCATGAAGCTTATTCTCATTTGTCCTAAAACTTCCCCTCCAGACTTCTGACAGTAATAAGGGTAACTATCATTTGTTGCACATGTATTATGTACCAGGCACTGTTCTAGGTGATTTATATATGCTTTCTCATTTTAGCCTAACAATAATATAGGGGTTATTTTTAGCCATTTTACAAATAGAGAAACTGAGGCTTGAGTTCATAAGCTAAAAAACGTTCATGTCAGAATTCTAGCTAAATTTTAACACAGGCTGTCTGATTCCAAAGCTTGTGCTCTTAATTATTATATAATTAATAATTAGACATTATCTTTGGATTTCATAAGGAATTAAAAAATTCCCTCAATAATTGCAAGGTCATATATCCCAGCTCTACAATCTGTTTCTGATATATTTATACTGAAATACTTCTGATAAATCACCCAAGTTTAAAGAAAAAAGGTAAAATGTAACAATATTTGTGTGACTTACGGCTTTTAGAATGGATCAATTATAGTTAGACAAAATCTGGTGGATCAGACGTGGAAAGAACATACTGAACTTGTACTTCCCCAGTTTTAGTAATGATTCACAAGCCTTTCTATTTGATTCCATCTGAACCTCATCAGAACTCTACCAGGACATTCCTTTTTATCATTTGCCAATTTTATTCGATGTTCCCATTTTGTGCTTTTCTCCTGTAAAAATACTAATGATTTTGGGAGACAGGGACTGTGATGGGAGTCTTCTGAATATTAGTATAACAGAATTACTTCAGATTGTTCTCCCCTTCTTCTCTATACATATCTTGGTTGGGTTTTTTTTTTCTCCCTTTTTTCCTTTCTCTTCCTCTTCCTTTTTCTTCTCTCCTTCTTCCTCTTCTCCCATTCTCATTATGGGCCTGGGTTCATTTTTTCTACTTGCTCTTACGGTTAGACACATGGCCAAGGTGTGGGAAAGATGTAGGTATCACACTTTGACCAATGTGGGACAAAGATTATAGCATATACATATATCCACATATATAAAATATATACACACACATATATAAAACTTTTCATTAATTTTAAGACATATTTTCACATTTCAGCATTCATGAGATTGAGGATGACACAATGGTTGGTGCCTTTGATTTGATGAAGTACAGTAAATATAATCATTTTCATTGTAGTGGTATCTTTTCTAGTGATTCACACACATCTTTTAAAAAAAACTCTCTCTCCCTTTTTCAATCCCAAACACAAACACACAGACTTAAAGTCTACTTTTAAAATTCTCAGCTACCTTTCCCTGTTTTCCCTTTTCTTGTTCCAGGCAAAAAGATTTGAGATCCAAGAAGCTCTTTCTCCCATGTTCAAAATCAATAATTTTTAAGAAAGCTATACCAACCCTCCTTTTCAAATCAAACAGCAAAATGTGATGCTGATTTTTTTTTCAGACATTTTCAAATATGCTCATCTCCCTCCTCCTTCCCCCTCTCCGTTCTCCCTCTGCTGCGTGACAAGGTGCTATAGACTCGAAGTCTAGGTTGCTGGAGTGACACTAGTGGGCTCTAGCACTGGCATGTGCACTAGATGTACATATTTTATTATTACCTTTCCTCCACAGCCAAGACTGTCAGAGGAAACATGGCTTTTTTTGCAGCTTTCTGCTAAGTGTCAGGCTTTGCACTTCAGAAATATTTGATAAGTGGAGCATAAGTTTCAGGAGCACATCCACGCGAAAGGCTGATGCACAATATAACTTTAACTCTCCTATTAACTTCTTCATTTCCCTACAGAAGTTGTTTCTGCCCATATTTTTACTTCAGCTGGGCTGAGTGGGAGAAAGAACTCAAAGGGAGGTCGAAGCAGATGGTTGTCACAAACTGCATACGGCAATTGAGAATTAGTGTGCAAGCATATGCAACCTGGTACAGTATGAAACATTCCAGCATATGAGTGCCGAAATAAATCAAGCCTGGAGAAGATGGGGATGATAAAAAGATGAGCTCTTCTTTCCCTGTTACATATATATTTTGGGCCTTCTGAATTCATTAGGATATGTTCTCTGTTTTCAGGGGAAGTTAACACCTAAACTGAGCAGATTTGGGTAGATTCTGTTATCTCTCCTTTTTCGGTCATCCACAATGTGCTTTCTGAAAAGAAATATTTCTGAAGAGATATGTATCTTTTCATATAAAAAGACTTGGGGATTATGACACCAACTTGCATGGCCAAATCTAATTATCATAATAATCACTAATAAGATATGGCAATTTACAGTTATTCTCCCAATTTACTAATAACTACTAGACACACACAGTTTACATAAGACCATTCTATGCATTTTTTGGATGTTCATGACCCTATTTGTGGCCAGTCTGTCAAAAGCCATTCATTCACAAACATATGCACTTTACAGTGTTTTTCCAGCAAGAATGGTGATAGAGAGAGGCATATATCAATACGTTGGCAGCAAGTATTGCCAAATTCACAGCTTGGAAGTCCTTACAGTAGTAGTAAGGAGATATAGCTCTGCCATGTGGTCTTTTATATTTTAAATACTTCATAATCCTCACTACGCTGCTTATGAATCCCAGGAAGGGAGGTAAACCTAGTCACCACCCACATTTTACAAATGGAGAAACAGAGGAGGAGAGTTTGTCAGTCAGCCATCTTTTCTGCAGTCAGGCTTGGTCCCCCTGGGTGGGTGTGCAGCTCTGCCCTGGTGGGGGGAGGTTGGGGGAAGCTGGGCTCTTGGGCATGGGCATGGACTCTGGTTGCTGCAACCCAAGGCTGGGGCTGGTATGGAGACCAGGAGCTGCTCGTTGTTCTTGCTGTCAGTGACTTTCCCACCCTGTCCCTAAACTCATGACCCCAAAAGGGTTTTAAAGAAGCGCCGGTTGCTTTCAACAAGGCTTATCCTGCCATTGTGTTTCTGCTTTATTCACCTTCCCATCTGTCCTTCTTCATAAAAATGAAAGAAATAGGAAGATACAAGAGAAAGTGGAAAAGGGGAAGGTGCTAGATATTGGCTCAAGAATAAATGTTGAATTACATACTGGTAGACCAAAACACAAATCAACTCCAAACTACAGGAGTCCACCAACATACACATAAATCATTTATAACGATAATCCAAGACTAGGTCCAAATCTCATTAAAGTATATGAATCCTTAATCTATTTTGGCAAAAAAGCAGCAATACACATTTTTTCTTTTTATCATAAATTACAGTTCTGTGGCACTGTGCAAATATTACCAAGCTGTAAGACAGCTGTGCTCCATTAAAATGTGTAATGGTCGCTGATTTCTTACAGCACATGGTCATCAGGCTGAATCTACAGCCAGTAATTAGGAAGATGAAATGTTTAATTGTGCCTTAATTTTGATAAAATTTATCTGTCACACATCCCGCAGCCAAGCATTATGCTCACAAATCAATGTCATCAGGCCGAGCAGGAATGCAAGCACCAGATCTTTATTCCTGACAGAGTCATTTGAATATCTAACTGCTCGTGATAAGCAACCAGGCTAAGGAAGAAAGTGAAAACGTTCCTCTTGACACAGTTCTGGGGAGGTTATGTCCTGTCAGTGTCTTTATGGAATAGTAAGGAGGTTCAAAGATAATTCCACTCTTACCTCTTAATGGTTGTGTCTACCTCAAGCTCTGCTTATGTAAAGAGATAAAGACAACTCCTCAGGGTCTACTTATTAATCTTAAAGTCAACTAATGTGGGGAGAAGAGGTAGGTGAAAGGAGGTAAGAGAGGAAAAGGAGAAGAAAGATGGAGAAGATAATTTAGTATTGCCTATAGAGCCCCTTATCTTCACATCCCTATTTAAGAATAGATCAGTGTGGTAGGCAGGGCTCAGAATCAACAGTTTTAACCGGGTAGCTAAACATTCACAGAGTCACAGAATGTTAGAATGGTAGAACTGAAACTCATCTTCTTTTATAGATATGGAAATGGCAGAGAGACCACTCAAGGACTTGAACACAGTCCCAAAGAGTTCAGATAATTACTGTGTATCTTACAGAAAATGTTACAATCCATATAAGCTATATTTATGAATCATAATGTTGAACTCATTTTTCAAATGGCAAGAAATATTTTTAAGCACAGGGAAGTGTAAGTACAAATACCTGCCAATACTGAAAATTAATTTATGTCATGTTTTCCCTACAAAGTAAATCAGTGATCACTCTTTCTCACCCACGTTAACTGAGTCTCATTATCCAAAAAAACTTAGAGAACATATGTAGAAATATACTTCACAATTTTATCATACATAGCTGAGGAAATAAAAATAATTGCGGGCAGTCATGACAAAGATTGTGGGGAAGGGTGTGGAAGGCAGGTGAGAAGACAGGGCAGCAACTCCAGACCAAGATAGATTATCACAGAGAACACAAAACAGCCCTAAGCCACTGGAAAATGGTGAGTGTCCAAAAGAAGGGTGACTTTTCTTGGCCAGCAAGTTGGATTCTGAATGGGGATAATTTAAAAATGTTTTTAATAGGCCAAAATTTTGCCAAAGGATGCCAGTAAGTTTTTGAAGGCAACTGATTCCTCACCAGGAAAGATTAATGAACCAGCTGAAGACTCAGAATATGCCAGCTTACTTTAAAATAAACTAAGTCTCAAGTTGAGGAATAATTTTAGAAGAGTCTTCAGGGACAGCCAAATGGCATTAAGCTATAGCCTGCTAACAAGACTCATTATAATTCTTCTTCTAAAGTTAGCCATGGAAATAAGTCCAAGCTAAAGATATCACACTCCCCATTCCCTTGTGTATTATTTTTATGGGCAGATACATTCAGGGATTGGATACAAGGGTGATATTCTGGTAAGACTGTTGTATTTCATTCTACTGGCACACCACACAGGCTAAATAGAACTCAGAATAACTACGAGGGGACAAAATGGCATGGAGAATAATACTAAATGACTGGCATTTGTGTATCTCTTTGCGGCAATCTGCTTTCATATCTATTGGGATATTTTCATATCTATTTGGGATTCAGAGAGTATAAAATTGTCCCAAAATCATATGCTCACCTAAGAAGGATTAAAATCAGGGTGTTGAATATTGGGGATTGGCTCATGCAGTGGCCATTCCAATCACTTCTAATGGGCCTCTCTCCCATGCTACAAAACACCATGTTCCAGACTCCTCCTAAGAGGAGGTTCTGCACAGAATTTAGGTACTGCCATTTGGGTGCTCTTGTGTGGGACTTTCATTCAGGTTGAAGTAGTGTGGAGAGAGAGGCAAGGTACAGGCCTTCCATTTGGGGGGCACTGGGCAGTGACAGAGGCAGAATGATTTTGGAGCCTGCAGTCGGGGTGGCAACTTCCTGATTTGTCAAGCAGTTTTCTGATTCAGCATCTTCCTGTTCATGACAGAGGTGATTTCCTGATTCAGCAGCCTCCTCCGCATGGCCAGGTCTCTTAGTGGTGCAGCTCTCCAATATTTCAGGGACTTGCTCCCTTTCTGTTTCAGTTAGCAAGAGTGAATTCCATGGGCTGCAACGACCTGGATCAATATACCCAAGTTGCATGATCCCAATCTACTGGTCTGTTCACATCTCACCACAAGGGGGAGAACAATGTAAATTACAATGGTTTAGAATTTTGGAAGGTCTAATAATGTTTTTTTTTTTAATTTATATTTTTATTGTGGTAAATGTGGTATATCCAAACAATGTAATATTATTCTGCCATAAAAAGGAATGAAGTTCTGATACATCAACAACATGGATGAATCTTGAAATTATTATGCTTTGTGAAATAAGTCAGGCACAAAAGGACAAATATGGTATGAGTCCACATATGAAATATCTAGAATAAGGCCACAAATTTTTGAAACTACTTTCAAGTTACTTTATTATGGTGGAATAGAGACAGTATTAGATTAAATAGGCAAAAGGACTGGCTTCCAGCCCCAGGTGTGACTTGATCCCTATGACTATAACAAGTCAGTACTTCTAGTGGCATAAGTGTCCTCATCTTAAAAATAACACATATAGAGTCAAATCAATGATTTCTATGGTCCCTCACAGTTGCAATTTTCTATAAGGGTCATTTAAAGTACATTTATAGGTTTAGCTACTGTTCTAGTTTGCTAATGCTGCCTTTTTGCAGAACACCAGAAATGGATTGGCTTTTATAAAAGGGATTTATTTGGTTACAAAGTTACAGCCTTAAGGCCATAAAGCGTCCAAGGTAAATCATCAACAATCGGGTACCTTCACTGGAGGATGGCCAATGGTGTCTGGAAAACCTCTGTTAGCTGGGAAGGCACGTGACTGGCGTCTGTTCCAAGTTCTGGTTTCAAAATGGCATTCTCCCAGGATGTTCCTCTCTAGGCTGCAGCTCCTCTTCAAAATGTCACTCTTAGTTGCTCTTGGGGCATTTCTCCTCTCTTAGCTTCTCCAGAGCAAAAGTCTGCTTTCAAAGGCCATCTCCAAAATGTCTCTGTAAACTGCAGTTCTCTCTTAGCTCCTGTGTGTTCTTCAAAGTGTCCCTCTTGGCTGTAGCAAGCTTGCTCCTTCTGTCTGAGCTTATATAGTGCTCCAGTAAACTCACCAAGGCCCATGCTGAATGGGCGGGGCCACACCGCCATACAAATTATCCAATCAGAGTTATCACCCACAGTTGGGTGGGGCATATTTCCATGGAAACAAACTAATCCAAACGTTTCAACTTAATCTCCACTAATATGTCTGCCCCACAAGATTGCATCAAAGAACATGGCTTTTTCTGGGGGACGTAATATATACAATCTGGTACAGTTACCAAAACATTAAATGGGAAGCATTTTTACTGCAAGTATAATTTTATTTAGTATGTGTGATAATATGTAACTGTGGTACCTGTATGTAAAAACAAGTGCCTCTTCCTAAATCTGCTTATAATTGTGCCTAAGAGTCTCCCCATGAGTACCCCTTTGTTGCTTAGATGTGGCCCTCTCTCTCTCTAGCTAAGCCAGCTCGGCAGGTGAACTCACTGACCTTCTGCCTATGTAGGACCTGACTCCCAGGGGTGTAAATCTCCCTGGCAATGCAGGATATGACTCCCAGGGATGAATCTGGAGCCAGATCGCGGGATTGAGAATATCTTCTTGACCGAAAGGGGGATGCAAAGTGAAACAAAATAAAATTTCACTGGCTGAGAGATTTCAAACGGAGTCGAGAGGTCACTCTGGTGGACATTCTTAGGTTTTAATGTATTGGAATAGCCAGAAGTAAATACCTGAAACTATCAAACTCCAATCCAGTAGCCTTGACTCTTGAAGACAATTGTATAACAATGTAGCTTACAAAGGGTTACAGTGTCATTGTGAAAATCTTGTGGATTGCACTTCCTTTATCCAGTGTATGGATGGATGAGTAGAAAAATGGGGACAAAAACTAAAGGAAAAATAGGGTGGGATGGGGGGGGATGATTTGGGTGTTCTTTTTTACTTTTATTTTTTATTCTTATTCTGATTCTTTCTGGTGTAAGGAAAATGTTCAAAAATAGATTGGGATGATGAATGCATAACTATATGATGGTACTGTGAACAGTCGATTGTACACCATGGATGACTGTATGGTATGTGAATATATCTCAATAAAACTGAATTAAAAAAAAAAAAAAGACTGCCTTTTCAAAGCTCCTATGTAGAACCTGTATGATATACTGCCACTGTACCTTGAGAGGGATATTGACAGATACTCAGTCCATCTTGACTGGCCCATTTGACCCAAACCACAAATTAACATCTTATGAATGACCTGATCTATAGGATCCCACTTTCCAAATACTAAAAAAAGTTAATATTTATATTTTTATAATATCAACATTGATAAATGGAAAAATTTTCTCGTTTTCTTACTACCCTTCACACTCTATGTGTGTGTGCAATGGTGTGAAGGTGAGTGAAATTAGTAAGTTCATTTGTAAAGCAATCTGCATTCATTCATCCAGCACCCAGTTACTGAATGAACCTTTATTAGACACACAGCTTCCCTGAAAACCTATTCTGTGTCAGGCAGAACGTGAGCTGTTATAATAAAAAGAGCATATGTCCCTCCCTTAGGAAGAACACTACCTAGAGGGGGAGGGCAAAAAATAAGTAATTACAGCACTCCAGAATAATGAGTCCTAGGGTGGCTACCGAGCTGGGTGTGGAAGGCCTGTGGGAAAGGCTCACAGAGGCTTTCAGGGACATCATGTTGAGTAAAAAAAAGCCAGCAAAAGGACAAATATTGTATGATCTAACTGATTTGAAACAATTAGAATAAGAAAACCCATAGAGTTAGAATCAAGACTATAGGTTACTAGGGAATGGGGTAGGGATTGGGAATGGGAAGTTAAGGCTTAAAATGTACAGCATTCCTATTTAGAATGATAGAAATATTTCAGTAATAGATGGTAGTGATCATAGCACAGCATTGTGAATGCAATTAACAACACCAAAATATATATCTGAATATAATTAAAAGGGAAAATGTTAGATTGTATATAGGGTAACAATAAAAATTTTTTAAATATCCATGGAACTACACTACCCAAGCAGTGAACCCTAAGTTAAATCGTGAAGGATAATTAATAGTACAATTATAAAACTGTGCTATTATCAACTGTAACAAATGTTCCACACCAACACAAGGGTGTTGGTGGTAGGGTGGTATATTGGAATCCTTTATTTGATTATGATTGTTCTGTAAACCTACAACTTCTCTGATAATAAAAAAAGGCATAGAAGAATCTCCTACTGCCCTTGCTGACCCCTTCCCTGCACACTCTACAATGCAGGGTGGAGCCAGCTTGGACTCTCATGGGTTGTCCTGTTCCAGAAGGAGCAGAGCAGAACCTGTGTGCATGTAATTAAAAAAATAAAATAAATGTTTTAATATATATTTTAAAACTTTTTAATTGCAAAAGCATCATTAACAATATTAATTAAATAGAGAGATTAAATTGATAAAAGAGAAGAACATGGTAGGCTGAACAATGGCCCCCAACAATATCCAGGTCCTCACCTCTGGAACCTGTGAGTGTTACCTTACATGGCAAAATATATTCTGTAGATGTGATCAACTAATGTGTCTTGAGTTGGGGAGATTGTCCTGTATTATTTGGGTGGGTCTTAAAAATAATCACTAGTGTTATGATAAGAGAGTGGCAGAGTGACATCATCAACATGGCAATTGAAAACATCTCTTGGAAAAGTCTCCTCTCAGAAATCAACTATTAAAAGGACAAATGCCACTTGTTTGGATCTCTGAGTATGGGACAGACTGCAGAATGACTCCCAAAATCCTGAATCAAAGAAAGAGAAAAATAAACAGCAAAATTACTGGTCATCCCAGACCCACCAGGCCAGTCTCAGGCCCCTCACTCAGTCCAGAGCAGCTAGGGAGTCGTACAGAGGCAGCATGACGAGCATCCCTGCTGCTGAGGGTGAAGCCCATACAGTCACTCATAGCAGGAAGTTAGAACCCCACACATATCCAGACACAGGGACCCAAGCTCTGCAGAGACCCAGGGGAGCACGGCTGGCTGAGAACTGACACATACAAAGTGCCCCCAGGGAACAAAGAGACTGTGGAAGAACTGCTGATAAGAGGTGAATTCAATCAATCCAGTCTCTGTTTGCTGGACCCCACCTGGCCCTCTAGGAAGGGATGCACTAACAGGGAAGAATCCAGAGGCAGAAAATCCTAATAGAAAACAAAAAAAAAAGGAGGTGGGGGGTGGGAACTGGTCTGCTTTAAAGGGGCAAAGGCAGAAGAGCCTGGGTCCCAGAACAGAAAAGTGTAATAAAAAGGGAACACTGAGTGAAGGAGAGAATTTATAAAAATCATAGGAGTGGGTGAGAAAATTCTGCACAAAAGTAAACAGAACACATCAAGATTCCTGGAGAAGGAACAGAGGAAAGGAAGCTTTCTCCTGGAGATGAAATAATTGCAAGCAAAGAGGGCAATCCTAAAAATTGTGCCACATATCCACAGCAAGAATATGGTGCAGAAGAGCTGAGAAAAGCTGAACAGTTACATATGGGTTACACTAACTGTGTGCAATAAAACATCAAAAAAGAGCTGTACCGGTTTGTATATATTATGTCTCCTAGAAAAAGCCATGTTCTTCGATGCAATCTTGTGGGGGCAGACATATTAGTGGGGATTAAGTTGGAACGTTTGGATTAGGTTGTTTCCATGGAAATGTGCCCCACCCAACTGTGGGTGATAACTCTGATTGGATACTTTCCATGGAGGTGTGGCCCTGCCCATTCAGCATGGGCCTTGATGAATTTACTGGAGCACTATATAAGATCAGACAGAAGGAGTGAACTTGTTACAGCCAAGAGGGACACTTCAAAGAATGCACAGGAACTGAGAGAGGAGCTGCAGATGAGAGACAGTTTGAAGACAGCTGTTGAAAGTAGATTTTTGCTCCAGAGAAGCTAAGAGAGGAAAAACACCCCAAGGGCAAGTGAGAGTGACATTTTTGAGGAACTGCAGAGAGGAATGTCCTGGGAGAAAGCCATTTTCAACCCAGAACTTTAGAGCAGACGCCAGCTACGTGCCTTCCCAGCTAACAGATTGCTGATGTGTTACCTTGGACACTTTATGGCCTTAAGATTAACTTTGTAACCAAATAAACCCCCTTTATAAAAGCCGATCCCTTTCTGGTGTTCTGCATTTCAGCAGCGTTAGCAAACTAGAACAAAGTTGTGAGTTGTATTAGTTAGGATTCTCTAGGGAAACAGAATCAATGAGAGATATCTATGAATATAAGATTTATAAAAGTGTCTCACACAACTGTGGGCATGCTTGAGTTCAAATTCTGTAGGGCAGGCAGCAAACTAGCAACTCCAATGAAGATGTTCAATGAACTTCTCAAGAAATGAACTGGCAACTTCGACAAACTCCTCAGGAAACGCTCCTCTGGGCAGCCGAAGAAGTAAAGGTCCTCTATCTGTCTTGCTTAAAAGTCTTCAACTGATTGATTGGATTAAATCTAGCCAACTGCATTCTCTCATTGTGGAAGACACACACTTCGTTGACGTCATCAGTCACAGCTGCAGCCAAATTGGTTTATTAACCAGCCACAAACATCCTTGCAGCAACAGTTAGGCCAGTGCTTGCTTGACCAGACAGCTGGGTACTATCACCTGGCCAAGTCGACGCATGAGCCTAACCATCACAAGAGCCTTAACACAAAGCTAATCAACAAGAAGACCCTAGGCAAAAGGGAGAAACTGACCTTCAGAGTCAAAACATTAAAATAATCAGATGCTTAGACATCAGCAAAAAATTATAAGAAACAGGAATATATGGCTCAGTCAAGGAACAAATCACAATTACAGAGGAGACACGGAATTTGGAACAACTAGTCAAACAAGTTCAAACAAATCTGCAAAATTAATTTAAGGAGATGACAGAAAATATGGCTAAAGAGATAAGAATATTAAGATGACACCATGGGAGCACAAAAAAGAAATTAAAAATACAAAAAGAAACATAACAGAAATGATGGGAATGAAAGACACAAAAGAGATTAAAAATTCTCTCGAGGCATACAATATAAGATTTGAAAGACTCTGTGAACAAAAAGACAGGATATTTGAAATTTTATCGACAGAAGAACAGATAGAGAAAGGAATGGAAAAAATTAAGCAAGGCCTAAGGGATTTGAGTGACAGCACAAAGCATACAAACATATGCATAATGAGTGTCCCAGGAGAAGAAGAGAAGGGAAAAGGGCCAGAAAGATATCTGAGGAAATAATGGCCAAAAAATTCCTAAATCTTGTGAAAGACAGACATGTCCATGAGTGCAAGGTACTCAAAACAGAATAAACCCTAAAAGACCTACTCCAAGACACATATTAATCAGAATGTCAAATGCAAAAATTAAAGAGAAAATTACGAAAGCAGCAAGAGAAAAACAATTCACCACATACAAGGGATCCTCAATAAGACTAAGTGCCATTTTTTCAACAGAAATCATGGAGGGAAGAAGGCAGTGGTTTGAAATATTAAATGTACTGAAAGAGAAAACTGCCAGCCCCAAATTCTTTTTTTTTGGTAAAACTGCCCTTCAAAAATGAGGGAGAGTCAGAGGAGCTAAGACGGCGGCATAGAGAGGAGTAGAAGACTGTTAGCCCCCCCAGAACAATCCATAAATGAACAAAAAACTAGTAAATAATCTGGAATAACTGTGGGGAGGCAAACGTGACTGTCCACTCATCATCCACCAACCTGAATTGGGAGGAATGCCCGAGATTGCAGCATAAAATCTGTAAGTAAAACTGCGGACCCGCACTGAGAGCCGAGATCCGGGAGCCCCTCCCTCACAAAAGCCTCGCAGTGCTAGAGAACAGCACTCTCTCAGCCCAGCTCCAACTGGGGTTTTAATGTTAACCGCTCAATACAGACAGTGAATCCTCAACAAGCAGACAGAGGCTTTTGGTGACAACTGACCTTGGGAGAGTCAGGGGACATATCTGTCTCAAGACAGGGAGAACAGAGGATCAGGTGCTATCTCTGGCTGACTGGTGAACCTGGGAGCTTTTCTGTCCCTTTCTCTCTCTGTGGAGAAAACCTCAGCCATTTTCAGCCTGCCGCACTTTGCAGTAAAGACAGCCTCAGCCATTTTAAAATCAAAACACTCTGAACAGCAGAGTCAGAGAAACAAAGAACTTATTGATACGCAAATTACCTCTCTGGAGGGGGCATAGCTTCCCAAGAGGAAAGGAAGGGGCCCAGCTCTACTGCCTGCCTTTCCGGAACCAGACTCCACAACCTGGGGGAGGAGAGCCACAGGCCACACCCTCTTACACAGGCGGTGACAGGCTGACAGGTGCACCTGCCAGGCAGAAAAGCACAGGGTGTGTCAATCCTCCAAAAAGAACCATCAGGGAAACCAGATACTGAATATTTCCTCCTTCTGTGACCTGAGCCTGTTCTCACCTGGGAAAACCTGATTGGAGTGGCCTAGGAGGTCAGATGCCTAGACAACAGAAAACTACAACCTACACTAAGAAAAATGAAGCTATGGCCCAGTCAAAGGAACAAACGTACACTTCAACTGAGACACAGGAATTTAAACAACTAATGCTAAATCAATTCAAAAAGTTTAGAGAATATTTCACAAAAGAGACAGAGGCTGTAAAGAAAACACTGGGCATACATAAGGCAGAAATCGAAAGTTCAAAAAAACAACTAGTGGAATCTATGGAAATGAAAGGTACAACACAAGAGACGAAAGACACAATGGAAACATACAACAGCAGATCTCAAGAGGCAGAAGAAAACACTCAAGAACTGGAGAACAAAACACCTGGAAGCCTACACGCGAAGGAGCAGATGGAGAAAAGAATGAAAAAATATGAGCAATGTCTCTGGGAACTTAAGGATGAAACAAAGTACAAGAATGTATGTATCACTGGTGTCCCAGAAGGAGAAGGGAAGGGAAAAGGAGCAGAGGCAATAATAGAGGAAATAATTAATGAAAATTTCCCATCTCTTTTGAAAGAAATAAAATTACAGATCCAAGAAGCGCAGCGTACTCCAAACAGAATAGATCTGAATAGGCCTACGTCAAGACACTTAATAATCAGATTATCAAATGTCAAAGACAAAGAGAGAATCCTGAAAGCAGCAAGAGAAAAGCAATCCATCACATACAAAGGAAGCTTAATAAGACTATGTGCAGATCTCTCAGCAGAAACCATGGAGGCAAGAAGGAAGTGGTGTGATATATTTAAGATACTGTAAGAGGAAAAAAGCCAACCAAGAGTCCTATATCCAGCAAAGCTGACCTTCAAATATGAGGGAGAGCTCAAAATATTTTCTGACAAACAGACAATGAGAGATTTTGTGAACAAGACACCCGCCCTACAGGAAATACTAAAGGGAGCACTACAGAGTGATAGGAGAAGACAGGAGTGCATGGTTTGGAACACAATTTTGGGAGATGGTAGCACAGCAATGTAAGTACACTGAACAAAGATAACTATGAATACAGTTGAGAGAAGAAGATTGGGAGCATGTGAGACACCAGGAGGAAAGATAAAGAATGGGACTGTGTAAGTTGGTGAAATCTAGATTGTTCAACAATTGTGATAAAATGTACAAATATGTTCTTTTACGAGGGAGAACAAGCAAATGTCAGCCTTGCAAGGTGTTAAAAATGGGGAGGCATTGGGGGAGGGATGCAATCAACGTAAACTAGAGACTAACTAACAGAATCATTGTATTATGCTTCCTTTAATGTAATGCAGATGGGGGGGATAGGGAAGGCATGTTAGATACTTGACATTGGTGATGTTGTCTGACTCTTTACTCTACTTTGATTTAAGGTTACTTTTCCTTTTGCTACTTCCTAGCTGTCATTTTTTTTCCTCTTTCTTTCGCCTCTCTACCTTCTTTGACTCTCCCTCCTGCCTTGGGGAAGAAATGTAGATGCCCTTACATAGATAGTGGTGAAGATGGTGAACACATAAATATGTGACCATACAGAGAACCATCAATTGTTTACTTAGGATGGAATGTATGGTGTATGAACAAAACCATCTTAAAAAAAAATGGGTTGATGACAAAACCTCAAGGGCAATATACTGAGTGAAATAAGTGAGAGACATAAGGACAAATATTGCAGGGTCTCACTGATAAGAACTAGTTATAATATGTAAACTCATAGACATGAAATATAAGGTATCAAAGTATAGGACAAGGCTTAAGAATGGGGAGCACTTGCTTAGTATGAGCAGAATGTTCAACTAGGATGAACTTAAATGTTTGCAAATGAACAAAGGTGTCAGTAGCAAGATGTGAGAATAACTATCAGTACCGAATGGTGTGTGAATGAGGTGGAAAGGGGAAGCTCAGAGTCATATGTCACCAGAAGGAAAGTTGGAGGTCAAAAGATGGGAATGTATAAAACTGAATCCTATGGTGGGCAATGTCCATGATTAACTGTACAAATATTAGAAAACTCTTCCATGAACCAGAACAAATGTATGACAATACAACTAAAAGTTAATAATAGAGGGGCATATAGGGAAGAAATATATACCTATTGCAAACTATATATTACAGTTAGTAGTATTTCAATATTCTTTCATAAACAGTGACAAATGTACTATACCAACACTATGAGTCAACAATTGAGGGGGGTTGATTAGGAATATGGTAGGATTCGAATTTCATTTTCTTTTTTTTTTTTTTTTCCTT
Organism: Choloepus didactylus; assembly: GCF_015220235.1. NCBI lineage: Eukaryota > Metazoa > Chordata > Mammalia > Pilosa > Megalonychidae > Choloepus > Choloepus didactylus. The sequence continues at coordinate 21,451,516 of NC_051320.1, forward strand.
TTTTCTTTTTTCATCTTTCACTTTATTTCTTGTCTGGAGTAATGAAAAGTTTCAAAAAATTGAACAAAAATTAAGTGCGGTGATGGATGCGCAGCTATATGAGGGTAACCAGGGGCAGCTGACTGTACACCTTGGATCTTTGGATAATTGTATGGTATCTGAACAATCCCAATAAAAATTAAAAAGAAAAAAAAATGAGGGAGAATTTAAAATATTCACAGATAAATAAAAACCAAGAGAGTTCATCAACAAAAGACCAGCCCTACACGAAATACCAAAGGGAGTTCTTCAGGTTGAAAGGAAAAGATAAGAGAGAGTGGCTTGAAATAGTGTGAAGAAGTGAAGATCTTCAGTAAAGGTAATGAAAAGGGTAAATGCAAAACCCAATAGTACTGTATCCTAAATGTATAACTGTACTTTTAAATTCTTATAAGAATCAGAATACAATTGAAGAGGAAAGTCATACTTCCTAATAAAGAGTACAGAAAATACAAAGAGGTAAAGTGGGACAAAAACAATATACAGAAGGGAAATGGAGGGATGTGGGAGCAGAGAAAATGTATGCTATTGAAGTTAAATTGGTGTCTTTTCAAATTAGTAGGTTATAGACACAGGTTATATAATACAGACCCCAGGTTAACCACAAAGAAAGTATTAGAATCTATATACAGAAAAAGAAATGAGAAAGGGATCAGACAGATACATACATCACAAAAGACCAACTATACAGAAAAGAGAGAGATATATACATCACAGAAGATCAACTATTTAGAAAAGGAAGCTGCAATAAAGGAAAAGAGAGACAAAAAAGATACGACATAAGAATTAAAGGAAAAATGGCTGAAGTACTGCCTTACAGTAATAACACTGAATGTTAATGGAGTAGACTTCAAAATCAAAAGACACAGATTGGGAGAATGGATTTAAAAGAATGATCCAATTATATGTTGTTTACAAGAGACTCACTGTAGATCCAAAGACACAAATAGGTTGAAAGTCAAAGGATGGAAATAAGATAATCAATGCAAACAGTAACCAAAATAGAGCTGGGGCAGCTATACTAACATCAGACAAAATAGACTTTATGACAAAGACTGTTACAAGAGACAAGGATACACTATATATTAAAACAGTCAATCCACCAAAGAGAAAAAACAATTATAAATATTTATGCACTTAACCACCATGACCCAAAATACATGAGGCAAACACTGGCAAAACTGAAGGGAGAAATAGACACCCCTACAATAATAGTTTGAGACTTCAATACACAACTCATCAATACATTGAACATCTAGACAGAAGATCAGTAGGAAACAGAGAACTTGAATAATATGATAAATGAACTAGACCTAACAGACATATAGAGAATGTTGCACTCCAAAACAGCAGGATACACATTCTTCTCAAATGTACGTGGATTGTTTTCCAGGAAGGACTACATGTTGGGTCACAAAACAAGACCACATAAATTTTTAAAGACTGAAATTATGCAAAGCATCATTTCTGGCCACAACGGAATGAAGCTTGAAATCAAAAGCAGGTGGAGAACTGAAAAATCAACAAATACATGGAAGTTAAATGACACACTCTTAAACAATCAATGGGTCAAAGAAGAAATTACAAAGGAAATCAGTAAATATCTTGAGACAAACAAAAATGAGACCACAATATATCAAAACTTATGGGATGCATCAAAGGCAGGGCTGAGAGGGAAGTTTATAGCCCTAAACACCTAAATTAAAAAGAAGAAAGATGAGGCAGGGTAAGATGGCGGCATAGAGAGGTGTGGAATTTAGTTAATCCTCTAGAGAAACTAGTAAATAGCCAGGAACAACTAGTAAATGGTCTGGAACAACTGCTGGGGGACAACTGTGACTGTCCATACATCTTATACCAGCCTGGAATGGGTGGAATGGCTGAGATTGCAGCATAGAAGCTGTGAGTAAAAACTGTGGAACCATGCTAGGAGCCCGCTCCACCCATGGCAGGCTGAGCTGCAAAACCTTGCTGTGGGAGAAAGCAGTATTCCCTGCTGAGAACCCGTGAATATAGCTCAATCTAGCTCCAACTGGGGTTTTAATTAACAAATGGGAAATGGTGAATACAAGCAACAAACACAGACAAACCCCTAACTAGTAGCAAAGTTCTCTGAAGCCGCTCCCAGTGGAGACGAGGTGGGACTAACAGAAAAAAAAAAATACATTTTTGGAGACAGCCAACCTTAGAACACTGGAAAACTCCTGGGTCCCAAGAAAAGGAACACAGAAGACTGGGTACTATCTCTTGCTGACAGGAAAAACTGGGGGACCATGGACTGGCTTTGAAAAGGGGCTTTCTTTCCCCTTTTTTTTTCTCTCAATCTGAGTGGCTCAGTGAAGAAAGCCTCCACCACTTTCAGTTCTCAGCACTCTGACCCAGGCAGGGGTGGCGTTATCAGAGTCAGAGAGACAAAGGAATAATTCAAGTACAGAAGATAATTCTGAAGGGGGTGTATCTTCCCTAAGAGGAGGGAGGTAGCCCAACTATATGATGATACTGTGAACAACTGTACACTTCGGATGATTGTATGGTATATGAATATATTTCAATAAAATTGCATTTAAAAAAAAAAGAAAAAAGAAGTAAAATCCTCCTAACAGAGAGAAGCCCAGGACCAGATGGCTTCACAGGTGAATTCGACAAAGCATTCCAAGACGAATTAATACCAGTCCTGCTCAAATTCTTCCAAATAATTGAACAAGAAGGAACACCAACTAAGTTGTTCTATGAGAACCACAGAAGCCAAAATCACCCTAATACCAAAGTCAGATAAGAAAATTACAGACCAATTTCTCTTATGAATATAGATGCAAAAATACTCAACAAATTCTAGAAAATCGAATCCAGCAGTACATTAAAAGAATCATATACCATGATCAAGTGTGCTTATCACAGGTATGCAAGGGTGGTTCAACACAAGAAAATCAACTGATGTATTACACTACATTAACAAAATGAAGGGGAAAAAAACACATAATCATCTCAATTGATGCAGAAAAGGCATTTGTCAAAGTCCCACAACCTTTCTTGATAAAGATACTTAGGGAAATCAAAATAGAAGGAAACTTTCTCAACATGATAAAGGGCATATATGAAAACCCCACTGTTAAAGTCCTACTCAATAATGAAAGACTGAAAGCTTTTCCTCTATATCTGGAATAAGACAAGGATGCCCACTGTCACCACTGTTATTCAACATATTATTGGAAGTTCTAGCCAGAGCAATTAGGCAAGAAAAAGAAATAAAAGAAAACCAAATTGAAAAGGAAGAAGTAAAACTTTCACTGTTTTTACATGACATGATCCTATATCAAGAAATTCCTGAAAAATGGAAAACAAAATTACTAGAGCTAATAAATGAATTCAACAAAGAAGCAGGATACAAGATAAATTAGCAGTGTTTCTATACAATAGTAATAAGCAAGCTGAGGGGAAAATCAAGAAAAAAAAATTCCATTTACAATAGCAATTAAAAGAATCAAATATCTAGGAATAAACTAAAAACTCTGCCAAAAGAAATCAAAGATCTAAATAATTGGAAGGACATTTCATGCTTATGGATTGGAATACTAAATATGGTCAAGATACCAAGTCTACCCAAAATAATTTACAGATTCAATACAATCCCAATCAAAATTCCAACAGCCTGCTTTGCACAAAGGGAACAGCCAATCATCAAATTTATCTGGAAGGGTAAGGGGCCCTGAATAACCAAAACTATCTTGAAAAAGAAGAACATAGTTGGAGGACTCACAGTTTCTGACTTTAAAACTTATTACAAATCTACAGTGGTCAAAAGAGCATGGTACTGACCAAGGATGGACAAACAAACCAAAGCAAATGAATTGAGAGTTAAAAAATCAACCCTCACATCTATGACAAATTGAATGTGACAAGGCCACCAAATCCACTCAATTGGAAAAGTATAGTCTCTTTAACAAATGGTGCTGGGAAAACTGGATATCCATATTCAAAAGAATGAAGGTGGACCCCTATCTCACACTGTTCTAGTTTGCTAATGCTCCCAGAATGCAAAACACCAGAAATGGATTGGCTTTTATAAAAGGGGGGTTATTTGGTTACAAAGTTACAGCCTTAAGGCCATAAAGTGTCCATCAACAAAGGGTACTTTCATTGGAGAAAGGCTATTGGCATCTGGAAAACCTCTGTTAGCTGGGAAGGCATGTGGCTCCCAGGTTGTGTTTCAAAATGGTTTTCTCCAAAATGTCTGCATCAGCTTCCAAGGGCTGTCTTCAAAATGTCTGTCTCAGCTCCAGCTCACTGTGAGCTCCTTATGTCTGAGCCTATATAGTGCTTCAATAAACTAAACAAGGCCCACGCTGAACGGGCAGGGGCACGCCTTCATGGAAATTATCCAATCAGAGTTATCACCTATAGTTGGGTGGGTCACATCTCCATGGACACTGAACCAATAGGTTCCAACCCAATCCACACTAATACGTCTGCCCCCACAAGAATGCATTAAAGAATATGGCTTTTTCTGGGGGACATAATATATACAAACCAGCACACACATCATACACAAAAATTAAGTCAAAGTGGATCAAAGATCTAATATAAGAGCCAGGACTATAAAACTCCTAGAAGAAAATGTAGGGAGGCAACTTCAGGATACTTTGTTAGGCAATGGCTTCTTAGAGAAGCAATTAAATAAAAAGTAGATAAATGGGACCTCTTCAAAATTAAAAACTTTTGTGCATCAAAGGACTTTGTCACAAAAGTGAAAAGGCAACCTACTCAATGGGAGAAAGTGTTTGGAAACCACATATCCAATAAGATTGTAATATCCAGAATATATAAAGAAATCCTACAACTCAACAATAAAAAGAGAAACAACCCATTTTAAAATGGGCAAAAGACTTCACTAGGCATTTTTCCCAAGAGGATACACAAATGGCTAAAAAGCACATGGAAAGATACTCAACATCATTAGCTATTAGGGAAATGCAAACCAAAACCACAAGATACCTTTTCACATCCTCTAGAATGGCTACTATTTAAAACAACAACAATAACAACAAAAAAAAAAAAAACAAAAAAAATCCCGAAAATTATAAGTGTTGGATAGGATGTGGAAAAGTAGGAACATCCATTCATTGATGGTAGGAATATAAAATGGGTTAAGCCGCTTTGGAATACAGTTTGGCAGTTCCTCAGAAAACTAACTATAGAATTACCATAAGACCCAGCAATCCCACTACTAGGTATATACCCCGAAGAATTGAAAGAAGGGACTTGAACAGATATTTGCATACCGATGTTCATAGCAGCATTATTCACAATCGCCAAAAGATGGAAACAACCCATGTGTCCACCAACCAATGAATGGATAAACAAAATGTGGTATATACATACAATGGAATATTATTCAGCATTATAAAGGAATGAATTTCTGATTCACGCAACAACACAGATAAACCTTGAAGACATTATGCTGAGTGAAATATGCCATACAGAAAAGGACAAATACTGTGTGATCTCAACTGATATGAAATAATTAGAACAAGCAAATTCATAGTGTCAGAATCTAGAATATAGGTTACCAAGGTTGGGTTGTGGGAAGGGAATGGGGGAGTTAATGCTTAAATTGTACAGAATTTCTATTGGGGTAGACTATAAAGTTTTGGTAATGGATGGTGGTGATGACAGCTCAACATTGTGAATGCAATTAAGAGCACTGAATGTGAAAGTGGTTGAAAGGGGAAATTTTAGGTTGTATATATGTTAGTGGAATAAAAATTAAAAGAAAAAACATAGGACTATACAACACAGTGGAGCTTTTTTTAAACAATGGACTGTAGTTCATAGTACATTTATTAAAATGTTCTTCTATGAATTATAACAAATGTACCTTAATAATGCAAGGTGCTAATAATAGGGTGGTATATGGGAACTCTTAATTTTATATATTTTATGCATGATAACTCTATAAACCTACATCTTCTCTAAGAAAAAAAAATATTAATTTTAAAAAAGAGAGAGAAAGGCAGAGGGAGATTTGACTACAGAAGAAGTAGGCAAAGTGACCACAGAAGACCTGAAGCAAGATGGTTCACAGTTGGTTTTGAAGAAGAGGAAAGAGCTATGAGCCAAGGAATGTAGCCTCCAGAAGCCAGAAGAGGCAAAGAATGGATTCTGGATTACAGAATCCAGAAGGAAACAGCCCTCCTGACAACTTGACTTTAGCCTTAAACTAATTTCTGACTTCTGACCTCCAGAATTGTAAGAAAATAAATTTGCATTGTGTTAAGCCCCTAAGTTTGAAGTAATTTGTTAAAGTGGTGTTTTAGTTTCCTGAGCTGCTCAAGCAAATACAATGAAATGGGTTGGGTTAAGCAACAGGAATTTATTTGCTCAGTTTTGACGCAGGAAAAATATTCAAATCAAGGTATCATCAAAGTGATGCTTTCTCCTCGAAGACTGTTTCCAACCAATCAGTGGGTGCCAGGGGCTAGCTGAGCTGGTGGCTGTGACATTGGACCTAGGACCCAGCAGCTGGCAAGTGCAAGACTGTCCTTTGTGAGGCACCAAACTGAACTTCACCAAAAGAAAAGGCAGGACCAGAGGACTCCCTGAGCCTCCTGCATTTCTCTACCTCAACATTTAAGTTTATTTTTATTTTTTGACATGTATGTTCAAGGTTTGAAAGAGAACTTTCCAAAGGACTGAATTCTGCAACAGGAAAGAAAAGTTGTTCTCATAATTAAAATCTAATAGTTCTCACTGCTATATGACTGAAAACAAAATCCAATTGCCATGACAACTGAAGACTCAGAAGAGTCAAGTATAAATAATATTCTAATAGAAATCTTGAAGGGTCATGAGTTTCATACAAAGAAGCCACTTGAGATTAGTAACCAATACTATAGATTTATGCATGAGACTATGGAAAATACTATTCAGTTTTAAACTAGGATCTAGCTATTACCTAATAAAATTAACAAAAAAGATAGAACATCTCAGAGGTGGTGCTGTATGGATGGAAGTGATTCAGCAGAAAGAGAAGAAGATAGAGTTGAGAAATGAAACATCAGATGGTAGGCATGGGAGGTAAGTGAAGTCTTTTCAAAGGATATGAAGGTCTAGGCTTCACAGTCCAACTGGAGAGGGGGACAGGCACAAGCAGTCCACCTTCAAAAGGAGCCAAGACTTTTCATTAACCATAATAGGAAGGAAGGCAGTGTGTGAAGAAAGAGTAGAAAGTTCTTATATGATTGCTTTAATCTTTTCAAACTAACAGCCAATCCTATACCTAAGATGGAATACTAAAATGAGATCAAGAGATAGATATTTCTTATCATTGTTATTTTACCTATGGTTTTTGATCCTCTGGCCAATTCAATAAGAAAAGAAAACACAGAAGAGGAGTAAATGTTAGAAAGACAAAATTACTCTTTGCATGCATATTTAATTTATTACTATATATAATATATGTGTCTATATAACTGTATACCTAGAAGAATCAAATGAATTCAAACACACCTATCAGAATAATAACATATTTCATTAGACTTTTTTGGATTCAGGATAAAAATTTAAAAATCAAATATGTCTGAATGATCTAGCAGAAAAATATAGATGCTCTACATGAAGTAAATCATAAAAATTTATTAAGAGAGATGCAAAGTAGTAAATAGAGAGAAATTATAATTCTGGAAAACTAGCTGTAGTTATGATAATCATTCCCAAATTAATTTATAGGTTTCATTTGATCCTAATAAAATTATAAATGCAGGTTTTCTTGAAATGTGACAAAATTATCATATTTTATCAGGAAAAAAACAGACACAAACATCAAATAATAATCTTAAAAAGAAAATTAATTACAAGGCTTATAGCCATACTAGATATTAACACAGTGACTGAAACTGAGTTACAGCTTATGGGCACAGCTAGGATAAAAATTAATAGCACAATGGTTATTCCATGAGCTAATATTTTTTATTTCTTTAGATTGACTCAAAAAGTAGAGGAAAAATGTAGACTGTTGGGTTATTTCATACCTTATTTGGGTTCCATGTTCTGGAGAGATGATCCTGAGAAGATTGCTATGGAAAAAACCCAAAGGATTCATCTGATGTGGAAGAACATGCAAAAAAGAGAAAATGTGAGGAGGAGAAATCCCTAATGGAATAGAGATTCCAAGAAATTTCTAGAATAACAATAGCTGACACTTATTATGTACTGTTTTTGAGCCAGACACTAATCTCATTTAGTTCTATGGAAAAGGTTGACTAACTTTGTCCAAAATCACATGATTAAAAAGTGGTCGAGTTGGGATATGAATCCAGACAGTCTGCTTTAAGAAGCTATATTCTTAACCAAAGCTCAGCAAACTTTTCTGTAAAGGGCCAGAAAACAAACATTTTAGGTTTTGTGGGTCATGTGGTCTCTGCTACAAATACTCAACTCTGTGGCCGTAGAACAAAATGCGTACACAAATGAGCATGGCTGCTTTCCAATAAAACTTTATTTACAAACCAGAGTGTGAGCCTGATTTAGCCTGCAGATGGTAGTTTGCCAAACCCTACTTTTTAACAACTATACTACTTGATAGTGATAAAAGAAGCAGAGAAGAAGCCATAGACCTGACTATACTTCAATGAAGATGGAGAAGTGGTGATTGGAATATTTATTGGAATTCCAGAGAAAAACCTTAGTTTAGTCAATTAGTGGGTAGGTCAAAAGGCAGAACTGAGAAGTGGAGTTAAAACAATGAGTTTGATAGAAGATATTGTAATGATGAATTATTACAGTTGTACTCTATTCCCTCACACACATACCCAGAACATGGTAAATCAGAGTGCTGGATTCTAATCAAATAGAACAAAGCAGCTGGAAAAAACTCAGGGCTTTCATTTTGGTGCCTCATTGTTCTGGCTTTTAGGGAACCCTCAGCTTGACAAATGGCTCCCACCCACTCACCCTGAAATGAAGCCTAATAGACAACACGTCTGTTCTACTTGGAGCTCCAAGTCAGAATTCCCACTTAGCGTCCACACTGGAGGACATGGCACACACAGGTTTACTACATAATAACAGAGGGAATCTACATCAGTATTTCTTCTTATGTCTTAAATATGGAGGACAACCAAGGATGACCAAACACATGACAGAAACAAGCAGAATAAAAGAAAAACACCAAAATTTAAACAAATAGGAAAAAAAAAATTAGACTGTAGAGGAAATAGAGGTAAATCAGGGAAGGGAAGTATTACATCTATAAAACAAAGATAAAGAAATAGACAACAAGGAAAATAAGATTACTGAAATAAAAATTTACTATATGTGTTAGAAGAAAATGTCAAAAATATTCCCATAATACAAGGTATAAAAGAAGAAAATATGAGAAAAAGAATGAATCATAGGAGCTCAAAACAGGAGTTCCAGTATTGACAAATTCAGTATCAGAAAATCTGGAAACAGAGAGAAGAGCAGAGGTGAGGAAATTATTATTAAATTATGGAAAGATGTTATAAAACTGAAGAACACACATTTTCAGAATGCATAAAAGTACTGCTAAGTTCTAAGTACAATAAATGAAAAAAGTCCATGTATCCTCATAAAATTTGAAATACTAAAATATAAAGAATATCAATAATTGTTTCAGCTAACATTTATTGAGTTTTGGCTATAGGTCGGATATTCTTCTGAGCACTTCACATGTTTTAATTCATTTACTCCTCATCACAGCCCTTTCAATTAAATAGTATCACCCATTTTACAGATGATAAAAATGAAGAAAAAGAAGTTAAATACCTTGCCCAAGACCATACTGATGGTTGGTGGTGGAGCTGGGATTCAGACCGAAAACAGTGTGGCTCTGGAGCCCAAACTCTTGGCTATTATGTCAAAACAACAACAACAACAACAATTCTTTTTCTCTCTCAAAGGAAAAAAAATCATGCTTGCTTTAAATCTGTCATTGTCACTGTCTTTTAAAATAAATTGGTGATGGGATTATGATTTAAAAGTTCTAAGGGAAAATTATTTTTAATCATCAAAATCTATATCTATATCCAGCTACATTATGACCATGTGTGATAGCAGAATAATGGCACTGTCATATATAAAAGGACATAGACTTTCTCTTCCCAGGCACACTCTCTAAGGATGTTACTTCAGGCTGTTCTCTAGCAAAAATCACAAAAAGACAAGAAATGGAATTGAGGAAAGAGTGAAAATCCAAACCAGGATTTAACACAACGTGACAATTTTACAACAGGTCAACAGAACAACCAGTCCATACTGGAATCAGATAATTGATGGTTTTGAGAGGCAAGTAGCTAGAAAAAAATGGTACATGATTCAATGGATCCATAATTGAGAGGATGAAAAAAACATGAAAATATTATGAAGGTATATTAGTAAAACAAATATTAGAAAGTCTAGAAAAAAGTATATTTCAAAGTCATGGCCCAAATGTGATAAAATCAGAATGTGAAATAATTTAAAGCATATAGTAAAAGCAAATAAGAAAAGTCTATCCATTTTACCTTGATGATAGACCTTTCTCCTTAAAGTGTACGTTGGACCCATGGAGTAAGGAAATATATCTCTAATATACTACTTGACTTATCAGTATGAACAGTATTTTAAAAAGCATAATAACATAAATGAGCATTATTAGTTTTCAGCTTTGAGTTAATCAAAATCCAGAACAGAATATTTGACTCCAGCTCTAGGAGAGATTACAGATGCATAAAACCTTGACGGTGTAAAAACCATAAGGATAGATACCTGACAGAAGATAGGAAGAGGGAACACGGTGAAAAAAATTAGAGGGAAGAATAGATAGTCAATAGCTTCAAGTTACATGGGGAAAAGTTGATGTAGTGATCAAAGCTAATAAAAATGAAATTGGGGGTATTATTCAAATTTTCAAAGATAATCAACTGAAGACATAAAAATAATAAAATAATTATCCAAACTTGGAAAACCTAAGATAAAAGTGAGGGTGAAAAGAGAAGAGTCTACCATAGACAACAACAAATAGGTATTTTCTAAAAGCAAGTAATCAAGGAAAAGATATTTAAGTATTGGAATTATGGAAGCAACCTTTAGAGGTTATGGTAAGTAAAAGTGATAGTTGGGACTGGGGAACAATTTACTCTTCCCTCCTATATTGTGGAGGGACCTAATTAGTGCAGCACTCGTGCCTCTCTCTCTGGGCTGGTGGGTTTGGGGTAAAAACTGGGCACTAGCAGAGCTCCGTTCATCTTCTCCCTCTTTCTCTTGGCAGGAACATCACCCACAGAGAGTTTGCAATATTCTTCATTCCTTCCTGATCTACCTTTTACAAGGGCAGGCTCTGTTCCTGGGGAAGAGACATTTGATGGTTCAGTCCGCTGATGACTGGTTGTTTGTCTATTCTGGGGAGCAGATTCAGGAAGCTCATTTGCCCACGAATATAAGCCACATCCTCCTCTCCATGCTTTGTCAGTTATGAAGGTGCTATTTTGTTATTTGCCTTGCTCATTTGACATATTTCTCAGTTGCTTGAGAATTCAGTCAAGGATAAGGGTGTTATTTATTTCCTACTTATCTTGAAAGCCAACACTGTGATTACCTCTGGGTGATGGGATTTAGATGTCGGACTATGTACATCATCAGTGTAATATATTCTAAGGACATACAGAGCTGCAAAGAAATCTTAAACTTCATTTAGTAGTCATGTCATTAGTGGTAAGATCGGCATCGTTATATTGAAAAAAAGTTTAATTAGCAGATAATGCAAATAAGCAATTATGCTAATGTTAGGAACCAAAGATATTTAATAAGTGAAAAAAGAGACGTGTATAAGACAAGATATTAAGTAAAACCCATGTTATATTAAATTTGGTTTGAAAATACTGACAAGAATTCATTTTATTTTTTTGAAAAATTTCTATTTTGAATTTCTTGTTTCTATCTACTGAAAAGCTCCAAGGTAATGACAAATCCAATAATAATGATTACACCAGCACCTGGATGGTAGCTGATAATACCATTCCCCACTAAAAGAAACTACAAATTCTCAGGGTAATAACTCTTCCAAGACTGGGAAAGATGAGGCTAGTGCTTCTGGTTGCTTAAGAAATCAAGGAAGCTATCAAACACTAATGGGTCAAGCCCAAAGGACATAGGATAAGGTTTCCCTTGGTCAAAGATGGGACAATGTAAGCACCAAAGTGATTTTTTAAATTCCCAATGATGGAAATACATTGAATATTTTAAAGTCTGTAAGTTCATAATATCACCCTAAAAAGAAGACAAAGGAAAGGGAGGAAGAAAAATTCAAATGCAACTTATTAAACACCGTTTGCACCATGTGAAGCAAAGTGAACTAAAAAGCACTATGTCCTGTTCTTGCAAAAAAGTTGAACTTTAACAAATTTTTAAAGCTAAATTCCAGTTTATAGGAACTATAAGAAATAGAGGAACAGTTAAATGATACTACAAAAAAGCAAAGAGACAGATTAAGAATGTGAGACTTTCCACAGGGAAACTGACATGGTTCCTTCAAAGAGCGAACGAAACAAAATGAAAATATTTTAAAACGGAGAGAGGAACTGCTCTAAATTTAAAAAGATTTCTGAAAGAAAACAACTAAATGTCAGCTATGGACTTTGCTTGGAATCTAATTTAATAAGCCAACTATAAAGATAAATTTCCAAACTAATGAAGGTATTTGACTATTTACTGAGTATAAGATAATATTGATGAATTAATTTAATATTATTAAATTTGTAATCATTGAAAATGGCATTAGGGTTATATAAGAAAATGAAATGTGTAAGGATGAAAGGGCATGCTGTCCAACATTTGCTTTAAAATATTTCAGCATAGGTAAGAGGGAAAGAAGTAGAGATTAAGAACATACGGCAAAATCTTAATAATTGCTACATCTAGGTAATGGGTATATGAGGCTTTATTACAGTATTCTTTTCAAAGAACCCAGTTTTTTATTTCATTAACTTTTCTATTGTTTTCCTGTTTTCAGTTTCATTGATTTCTGCTCTTAATTTTATTTATTTTCTTCTGTTTGCTTTAGGCTTAATTTGCTATTTTCTCTAGCTCCCAAGGTGAATGCTCAGAATATTGATTTTATATCCTTTTTTTAATATATAAATCTAATGTTATAAATTTCCCTCCACGTGCTGCTTTTGCTGCATCGCACAGATTTTGATAAATTCTTTTCATTTTCATTTAATTGAAAATATTTTAAATTTCTCTTGAGACTCCATCTTTGACCTGTGTGTTATTTAGAATTGTGTTATTTATTCTCCAAATACTTGGGGATTTTACAACTATCTTTCTGCTATTGATTTCTAATTTAAATTCATTGTGGTCTGAGAATGAATTTTGTATGGTTTTGATTTTTCTTCTCAAATTAGTTATAGTGTGTTTTATTGTCCAGAATGTGATGTTTTGGTGACTGTTCTATGAAAGCTTGAGAAAATGTGTATTTTTCTGTTAATGAATGAAATATCCTATACATGTCAATTAGATCAGGTTGACAGTGCTATTCTATACCCTTACTGATTTTTTACCAGCTTCATCTATCAATTACTGACAGAGGGGTGTTAAAATCTACAACTATAACAGTGGATTTGTCTATTTCTCCTTTCAAATTTATCAGTTTGGCCTCATGCATTTTGATGCTCTGTTTTTAAGTGCATATACATTTAGGAATGTTATGTCTTCTTGGAGAATGACCAGTTTATCATTATGTAATGTTCCTCTTTATTGCTGATAATCCTCTTAGTTCTAAAGTCTGTTTTGCCTGAAATTAATGTAGCTGCTCCAGCTTTCTTTTCATTACAGTTAGCGTGGTACATCTTTCTCCATCCTTTTACTTTTAACCCATCTGTGTCTTTATGTGTGAGTTTCTTGTAGAAAAAATACAGTTAAGTCATTTTTTTCATCCACCCTAACAATCTCTATCTTTTAATTGGTGTATTAAGACCATTTATATTTAAAGTGATTATTGACATAATTGGACTAGTATCTACCACGTAACTCTTTTCTATGTGTTGCATTTGTTCTTTGTTTCTTTTTTCCCTCTCATTTTCTGCCTCACTGGTTTTAACTGAGCATTTTATATGATTCCATTTTATCTCCTCTCTTAGTTTCTCAATTATACTTGTTTTTAGGATATTTGTAGTGGTTTCTCTAGAATTTACAATATATACTTTTAACTAATCTAAGTCCATTTTCAAATAATATCATACCACAAGGGTAGTGCAGGTGTTTTATAAAAGAGCAGTCTCAATTCCTCCCGCGCTTCCCTTTTGACTTATCTTGTCATTCGATTTATACACACACACACACACACAATCACGCATTACTCAGTTACTATTAGTTCTTTACACGAATAGTTGCCTTTTCAATCAATCATATAAATAGATTTATTTTACTTTTATTTATTCCTTCCGCAATGTTCTTTTCATTATGTAAATCAAAGTTTTTGACCTATATTATTCTCATTCTGCCTGAATGTCTTCTTTTAACATTTCTTGCAGGGCAGGTCTTCTGGTAATGTACTACCTCTGTTTTTTCTTTTTCTAATATAGAAATCTAGTTTGTAGATTTTTTTCTTTCAACATCTTAAATATTTCAATCCACTCCCTTCTTGCTTGCAAGAAGATAAATCTCTAATTCTTAATCTTATTCCTTTATATATAAGATTTTGTTCCTTTGGCTTCTTTTGAAATTTTCTTTTTGTCTTTGGTTTTCTGCAGTTTGAATATGATATGCCTCTGTGTGTGTGTGTGGTTGTTTTAGTATTTATCTGGCTTGTTATTCTCTGAGCTCCCTGGATCTATGGTTTGGTATATGCGATTAGTTTTGAAAAGTTCTTGGTCATTTTTACTGCAAATATTTTTTCTGCTCTGTTTTGTCTTTCTCCTCCTTCTGGTATTCCAGTTACACATACATCTTTTTATATTGTCCCACAGTTCTTCGACATTCTGGGTCTTTTTTTTCCCTTTGCTTTTCTCTCTTTGCATTTCAGTTTGGGAAATTTCTAGTGACTTATCTTGAAACCCATTGATTCTTTCCTCAGTCTTGTCAATTCTACCAATGAGCCAACCAAAGGCATTCTTCATTTCTGTTATGGTGTTTTTAATTATTAGTATTTCCTTTTGCTTCTTTCTTAAAAGTTTCCATTTCTCTGCTTGTATTACCCACATATACGTGCTTACTGTCTACTTTTTCCAGCAGAAGCTTTAATATTAATCATAATTAGAATCCCTGTCTAATTCAAACTTCCATCTGTATTACATCTAAGTCTGGTTCTGACAATTGCTTTGCCTCTTCAGACTGTGTTTTTTCTTGCCTTTTGTAATGCCTTGCAATTTTTTATTGAAAACAAGACAGGCTGAATTGGGAAATAGGAACTGAGATAAAGAGGCTTTAGTGTGAGATTTTATGCTAATCTGGCTAGAAGTTGAGCTGTGTTTAATGTTTCTTATAGCTATAGGTGTCAGGGGCTTCAAATTCTTTTAGCATCCTTAATTTTGTCCCCTCTTGGCTTTGGCTTCCCTAAATACTCCTCCTCAGAGACAGTCTATGCCTTTGTTTAGCAGAATCTACTTATTTAAGTGGTGTCCTGCTGGTGTGGTTGTAAGGTATAGGGGGAGAGAGCATTCTATAATATTTCTATTAAATCTCAGTCATTTTGTGGGCCTGTCTCGGGACTTCGACCTTCACAAGTGTTTCTCCAGTAGGATAGCTTTGTCCCCCCAGCACCCTACTGTGTTCTCTGGTTGCAGTGTTGCCAATTTATTTCCTTGAATCCCTGACCCCAGTTTACTATGTTTTTTCTCCCCTTTGGGTGACAAGTAATGCTAGAGGGGGTGGAGGAGGCTGGAATGGGACAGATTGCCTTCCAGCAGCTGGGACAATGTTGTGGCTAAATCTTTTTCTTGGATAGTAGCTCTTTATTATGGAGAACCTCTGGGCTTATTTTACATTAATTGGTCTTTGGCCCCTGCCAGAGCCTGGAGAGGAAGGAATCGTTCTCAGATCTTCAACTTGAGGATCTGGTGGGGTTACTGAACATAAAGCCCATAAAATGTGGGACCCTTCTCTATTTCAATGACTTCCAGGAGTTTTTCACTCTCAAGGAATTCCAAACTCAGGCTTCAGAAATTTGACATTACCATTTAAGTGCTCTTACCAGTTAATGACTCCTGTGGCTTCTGCTGCGGGAAAGCAGATTTCAGCCATGTCTCTCTAGATGCCCGTCTCTCTAGACTTCAGGGAAGCAATTTGTCCTGGCACCCCAGTTCTCTGATAGGCCCAGCAAATTCACTGATTTGCTGTCTGTCCAGCTTTTTCTTGTTGTAAGGATAGTAATGATGGCTTCCAAGCTCTTTACATGTTTGAAATTTCCCATAATAAAAATTAACAAGAGAATAATTGATGGAGAGAATGTAATAATTTTTATGAAAATAATCCCAGTACCTTGGAGGCACTATAGCAATATGGTACATTTGAATGTTACAGTACATTCAAAACACAAGCATAATGAGTCAAGAGATACTGCTTATTGTAAAAAATAAGTATAAAGAAAGATATTCAAGTACTTATATACTACAACTATGCCTGTGTAGGCATGTATGAACTATGTATTCACATGGAAAACAGCTGAAAATAAGATGCAAAACTGATGTGGATATGCCTCTGTATGAGGTGTGGGTCTCTCCATTTTGGAATTATTACTTAGTTGGCCACTGTTAGTTATGGCAGTGCCTCATATCCCTTACCTATGCTTTATTGAAAAAATTTTTTAGAAATGCCGGTTTAGAGCCACTGCTTTTTCCTTTAGTGTGTGAATGAAATTTCCATGGTGTTGTCACCACTTTTGGCTGCATTCTTCTGGAACACAGATTCATACATTTCTTTCAGCAGCACAAATTGGTATAGTCACCCTTTTTTCTCTAATAAATTTACCCTAAACCTGGGGCTATAATTAGATTTATTACTGAAGAACTCATTAAGTCTGTTGTTCTTGATTTTTTAAGACCTTCCAGCATTTCAAATCAATTCCTTTTGCTTCAGTTCAATTGAGCATATATTTGTATCACTACCAAATGCCAGGCTTAATGATGGATTCTGGGTGGAATGAGAAGATTTAATAGAAATATTATAGAATGCTCTGTCCCCCTACACTTTACCACCATACCAACAGGGCACCAATATAAATACTGCTGAGTTGCAAGACATAGAAACAGTGCCTGTTAACAAAGACTTTAAAATTTTAAAGGACAGGAGGGTGGATTAGGCAAATAATTATCAAGCAAGGTTAAATAAGATTGTAATGAGGAAGAGGTCACATCTAGAGACCTGTAAAGTATTTGAGAAAGGCAGTGGTATTTCCCATGGGTCTTTCCCAACAGACAGAATTTGGGCATTGAAAAGACATGGAAAAGTATGTTTTCTAAGTGGAGAGAGCCCTGAACAAAGATACAGAGTCAGGAAGCCTTGACCCTGCCTTGGAAAGTTAAAGTTATTATCCTTTTTATTGATCAAATTTAATGACTGAGGTATTATATCTCAGAATCCCAAAAGAGCCATTTGAAGAAGGTTTAATTTAGCCACTTTGAAATAAACTCCATCTTGAGCTGCAAATTGAATATATTTCTCAACTCAATGCTGAGATGGAGCCATACAAATTTGGTCTGTGGTGTATTATAGGAGCAAATAAGAAACCTTTAGATTGCAGTTACCAAATCCTGCTGCTTAATCCTTGATTTAAATGACACCCACAATTTTGAACAATATGTTACCTAGTGCACTGGATCATGGTACCACACACCAACAGTTTTCCTTGCTTAGAAAATGGAGTGTGAACATCAATTGGAATCTGCCAAATCCAAGAGAGGTCTAGGAACCAGCATCAGTGCGGATATGGGATAATAGGAGAAAGGCCGGCTTGGGTAGGAAATATGTTGTCACAGTTTCCATACTTCAATGGCTAATAAAAACTTGGTAATTATGGCAGAAGTCTTTCTGGAAACACTTAAGGTATTGGTAATGACCCATACTGGGGAGATAAATCCACTATGTAGCCATGCTTAAGTAAAAGAAATTCTTATGACCTCATTTGTCTACTAATAAGTGTGTCTTTGGAGGGTCCTTTAAATATTATTGATATGGTGAGTGATGAAGGAGGACTGTTATTGCCTGAAAACACTGAATAACTTACATTCATTATAGCATATCCACTGGAGATTTCCCAGTTTGCATGAAAGGTAGAGTCAGGGCTCAAGAAATTCTGTTCTTATTATAAAGAAGAAAAACCATGGCGCTGATCATTTTTTAAAATTATGTATTACAAATGATTTTACCTGTCTTTTGTGTAGTTGTGATGTCATCTTCAAAAGCTAATTTAATACAGTCTGTATCTTTGACTACCCTTTTCTTTGACTTTGAAAGATGACCTTTGATCTAGAACGTATTCATTATTTATTATATATTTGTGAAATCCTCATATAAGCCATGCAGTGTGCTGGACGCTGGAGCTTCATCTGGGAACAATGCAAACAAGAGCCCCACCCTCATGCAGAGTTTGCATTCTAGCACTACCAGAACAACTAGTCTCTCCCCCTCTGAAACTGTAGGCCACTGGAGCACAGGGATTGCATCTTTCTCATCTTCAGCAATCTGCTGGTGTTTAGCACAGGGCCTTGAATATAGGTACTTGCTAAATATTGGATGAGAAGAATTTTAACTTTCATTTTCCATCTCATTTTATAGTTGCTTGTAGTCTAGTATTCCTCCTCACTTAGTGACCGGGGAGAGACAATGGGACAGAGAAGATCTACTATGCCATACAGCTAGATAGCATTTCCCAGCCTTCCTTGCAGTTGTGACCACATGCTTAAGTTCTAACTGACAGCATGCAAGTAGAAGTGACTCCACTGGGAGTGCACCCTTCCAAGCCTGGTCATAAAAATCTTCCATATGATCTCCTCCATGCTATTGGATCTTGATACCCACAGGGACATGGGAAGCCAGCAGAACCCATGTCAGACAACGCCATGGAATTACTGTGTGGAGCCGAGCTCCTCTCCTCATCTGGAACTACCTTGGACTGTTTAGGTAAATGAAAAATAAACCTCTATTGTATGTATGCCATTAGGTATTCTTTGGTCTATTTGTTATAGCAGGAGCTTATCCAAATTAATAAATATCTTTGCACCTTTTACATAGGAAACAAGGATGAAAAGGGAAAATAATCAATGTTAGGAAAAGAAGTATCTTCCCTTTTGTGTCATAAATGACCCCTATCTGGAGTCACTAGACTACTGCTTTCACTGGAAAATATCAAAGATTAAGAAATCACAGATATCACTCTCATTTAGATGTTGTGAAGCCAAGTAGATGTTAGCAAATGTAAATGATCACTTACATGAAGTAATTTGTTTTTCTTTTTATTCAGGAATTCAAACTTGGGGGGAAATTGAATACATTTAACTTTCCCAACCCTGAAAGAATCATTGTTGAGGTTGAAGTATGTCTAGTCTATACCAGGATATTTAACATTTATCAAAAAACCTATTTTATTTCCCCTTTTTTACCTACAGTTCTTCCTTTCACCTTCTAATCTACTTCAAAACACAGGGAAGACACCTTTTAAAGTCCCTTTCACTCCATTTCTAAAAATTGATTAAATACATTTTGACAAGAGTAAAGATAAAACTGAGTATCATATTACAGCCCCATGCTAGCCCACTAAAAAATGACCCAAGTTACCTTCTAAATAGAGAAAAACATTCATCTCAGAGAAGAGTCTGCATTTTTTTTAAATCATTTCGTGATTTCATAGGAAGTGGATATGGTTTAGCTAGAGTCCTTGGACCAGAAAATAAATGACTCCTGCGCATCCTCTGCGTGCCAACTACGTTCAAGCATGAGGGGCTGCTGGCCCGCAGTGCCAACATACAGCACCTTCACAGGGAGGCCAAGGCCCTCATGCTCCAGCAGTACCAGACGGCATGCCGATAAGGCGGGCTGCTTCTGGCAGGTGGCAGCACAGGAGGTAGTAAGTGAAAGCAGCTCAGCATAAATAGTTCCAGCGAAATACAAGAATAATATTCTGGCGTCCCCAACTCATTTTCTCTCATTGATGACTCACAATAAACACATATTCTGATGGGCAAATGGCTAAACTATCCCCAAAGAGATAAAGATTCATCTCCAACCTCTAATGGAAACTCTCACTGAACTGGAAACCTTACCCCCTCAAGTTAAACAAAGTTTGAACAGATACCATTTTCTCCTCATCGACCTTGGAAATCTGTCCCCGGCTGTTGGCCATTCTGGTCAGTTCTTCTGGACCAGCTGCTATCTTCATATCAAGGGGGATTTGGAGCATTCCATGGGTCAGAAGAAGGCAATGTGTTCTGGGTCACTTCTAATCCATGGAAAGCCCAGGTTTTAAGACTGTACCAGCCAACAAGAGAGAGAAAGACAGGAAGACACAGAGAAGCATAGACAAAGATGGTATTTGACTCCAGAAAAAAATAAACTAAGATCTTAACCCATCCATAGACAACTAGCAAATTGAAAGTGTAAACTCTCTAAGAATTAAGGAATTTAGTTTTGTGATTGAAAATGTAATTTCCAGATTCTACTTTGGAGATAGAGATGAAAACTTACAGAGGCTCTTTTGACTTCTGAAATATATCTTGTTGAGACTTGGTGATGGATAAATAAGAGTTTACTATACTACTCTCTCTAATTTTGTATATGTTTAAAAATTCCCACTTGAAGATTACAAAAATAAAACATACCTAAATAAGCAATCAACATTAAAATTAACAAATATTTCTCATCCACTTACAATGTTTTAACTCTATTTCTATTAAATTTCACTCTTCAGAAAAGTCCCTATCTATAAATAGAATTACTACGAGATTATATAACAACAAAATCCCTTTGTAAATGGAAGGAAAAGAAAATTAAAAACTTAGAAGAAAGAAATGAAAAGTTGCTGGGAATTCAAATCATGGGCTATAGGAATTGCTGAGAGTGGAGTTTTTTCATTTAGAGCTTCAAGAACTTATCAAGATTTCATAATTAGCCACTTTATGACACACTGTGACAGAAAGCTGTGTATTAACACTGAAACCAATCGCATGGAATGAAGACTCGGCTTTTTAAGCCTATTCCAGGTAGATCATGCGAATCTTTATCTCTTTGGAGATAGTTTAGCCGTTTGCCCATCAGAATATGTGTTTATTGTGAGTCATGAACAAGAGAAAATGAGTTAGGGATGTACCAGGGCTGCTCAGGTACACAGGTTTTAAACCTATTCTAGTTTAACAAGTCTGAATCTCGAGTCTGATTTAATTTTTTTTTTTTTTTTTTTTTAATCATCATTTTATTGAGATATATTCACATACCACGCAGTCATACAAAACAAATTGTACTTTCGATTGTTTACAGTACCATTACATAGTTGTACATTCATCACCTAAATCAATCCCTGACACCTTCATTAGCACACACACAAAAATAACAAGAATAATAATTAGAGTGAAAAAGAGCAATTGAAGTAAAAAAGAACACTGGGTACCTTTGTCTGTTTGTTTCCTTCCCCTACTTTTCTACACATCCATCCATAAACTAGACAAAGTGGTGTTTGGTCCTTATGGCTTTCCCAATCCCATTGTCACCCCTCATAAGCTACATTTTTATACAACTGTCTTCGAGATTCATGGGTTCTGGGTTGTAGTTTGATAGTTTCAGGTATCCACCACCAGCTACCCCAATTCTTTAGAACCTAAAAAGGGTTGTCTAAAGTGTGCATAAGAGTGCCCACCAGAGTGACCTCTCGGCTCCTTTTGGAATCTCTCTGCCACTGAAGCTTATTTCATTTCCTTTCACATCCCCCTTTTGGTCAAGAAGATGTTCTCCGTCCCACGGTGCCAGGTCTACATTCCTCCCTGGGAGTCATATTCCACGTTGCCAGGGAGATTCACTTCCCTGGGTGTCTGATCCCACGTAGGGGGGAGGGCAGTGATTTCACCTTTCAAGTTGGCTTAGCCAGAGAGAGAGGGCCACATCTGAGCAACAAAGAGGCATTCAGGAGGAGACTCTTAGGCACAAATACAGGGAGGCCTAGCCTCTCCTTTGCAGCAACCGTCTTCCCAAGGGTAAAACTTATGGTAGAGGGCTCAACCCATCAAACCACCAGTCCCCTATGTCTGTGGTCATGTTAGCAACCATGGAGGTGGGGTAGGCGAATACCCCTGCATTCTCCACAGGCTCCTCAAGGGGGCACTACATCTTTTTTTTTTTTTTTTTTTCCCCTTGTTTGTCTTTTTTCTTTTTTTTTTTTTTTTTTTTTTTTTTTTTTTTTTTTTTTTTAACTTTCCCTTCTTTTTTCAAATCACCTGTATGAAAAAAAAAGTTAAAAAGAAAACAAACATACAATAAAAGAGCATTTCAAAGAGACCATAGCAAGGGAGTAAGAAAAAGACAACTAACCTAAGATAACTGCTTAACTTCCAACATGTTCCTACTTTACCCCAAGAAAGTTACATAATATAGCAACATTTCAGTGAACTTGTTCCTACTACAACCATCAGAAATTAACAGACCATAGACATTTCTGGGCATCCCCAGAACGTTAAATAGCTTATCTGTTCTTCCTGGATTATTGTTCCCCCTTCCTTAATTGCTCTCTACTGCTAGTTCCCCTACATTCTACATTATAAACCATTTGTTTTACATTTTTCAAAGTTCACATTAGTGGTAGCATATAATATTTCTCTTTTTGTGCCTGGCTTATTTCGCTCAGCATTATGTCTTCAAGGTTCATCCATGTTGTCATATGTTTCACCAGATCGTTCCTTCTTACTGCCGCGTAGTATTCCATCGTGTGTATATACCACATTTTATTTATCCACTCATCTGTTGAAGGACATTTGGGTTGTTTCCATCTCTTGGCAATTGTGAATAATGCTGCTATGAACATTGGCGTGCAGATATCTGTTCGTGTCACTGCTTTCCGATCTTCCGGGTATATACCGAGAAGTGCAATCGCTGGATCGAATGGTAGCTCTATATCTAGTTTTCTAAGGAACTGCCAGACTGACTTCCAGAGTGGCTGAACCATTATACAGTCCCACCAACAATGAATAAGAGTTCCAATTTCTCCACATCCCCTCCAGCATTTGTAGTTTCCTGTTTGTTTAATGGCAGCCATTCTAACCGGTGTTAGATGGTATCTCATTGTGGTCTTAATTTGCATCTCTCTAATAGCTAGTGAAGCTGAACATTTTTTCATGTGTTTCTTGGTCATTTGTATTTCCTCTTCAGAGAACTGTCTTTTCATATCTTTTGCCCATTTTATAATTGGGCTGTCTGTACTATTGTCATTGAGTTGTAGGATTTCTTTGTATATGCAAGATATC
This sequence comes from Choloepus didactylus, assembly GCF_015220235.1. Classification (NCBI taxonomy): domain Eukaryota; kingdom Metazoa; phylum Chordata; class Mammalia; order Pilosa; family Megalonychidae; genus Choloepus; species Choloepus didactylus. The sequence goes on from NC_051320.1 coordinate 21,474,990, forward strand.
AGTCTTTTGTCAGATACATGGTTTCCAAAAATTTTTTCCCATTGAGTTGGCTGCCTCTTTACCTTTTTGAGAAATTCCTTTGAGGTGCAGAAACTTCTAAGCTTGAGGAGTTCCCATTTATCTATTTTCTCTTTTGTTGCTTGTGCTTTGGGTGTAAAGTCTAGGAAGTAGCCTCCTAATACAAGGTCTTGAAGATGTTTTCCTACATTATCTTCTAGGAGTTTTATGGTACTTTCTTTTATATTGAGATCTTTGGTCCATTTTGAGTTAATTTTTGTGTAGGGGGTGAGGTAGGGGTCCTCTTTCATTCTTTTGGATATGGATATCCAACTCTCCCAGCCCCATTTGTTGAAAAGACCATTATGGCTCAGTTCGGTGACTTTGGGGGCCTTATCAAAGATCAGTCGGCCATAGATCTGAGGGTCTATCTCTGAATTCTCAATTCGATTCCATTGATCTATATGTCTATCTTTGTGCCAGTACCATGCTGTCTTGGCAACTGTGGCTTTATAATAAGCTTCAAAGTCAGGGAGTGTAAGTCCTCCCACTTCGTTTTTCTTTTTTAGAGTGTCTTTAGCAATTCGAGGCATCTTCCCTTTCCAAATAAATTTGATAACTAGCTTTTCCAAGTCTGCAAAGTAGGTTGTTGGAATTTTGATTGGGATTGCATTGAATCTGTAGATGAGTTTGGGTAGAATTGACATCTTAATGACATTTAGCCTTCCTATCCATGAACATGGAATATTTTTCCATCTTTTAAGGTCCCCTTCTATTTCTTTTAGTAGAGTTATGTAGTTTTCTTTGTATAGGTCTTTTACATCTTTGGTTAAGTTGATTCCTAGGTACTTGATTTTTTTAGTTGCTATTGAAAATGGTATCTTTTTCTTGAGTGTCTCTTCAGTTTGTTCATTTCTAGCATATAGAAACATTACTGACTTATGTGCATTAATCTTGTATCCCGCTACTTTGCTAAATTTGTTTATTAGCTCTAGTAGGTGTATCGTTGATTTCTCAGGGTTTTCTAGGTATAAGATCATATCATCTGCAAACAATGACAGTTTTACTTCTTCTTTTCCAATTTGGATGCCTTTTATTTCTTTGTCTTGCCGGATTGCCCTGGCTAGCACTTCCAGCACAATGTTGAATAACAGTGGTGACAGCGGGCATCCTTGTCTTGTTCCTGATCTTAGAGGGAAGGCTTTCAGTCTCTCACCATTGAGTACTATGCTGGCTGTGGGTTTTTCATATATGCTCTTTATCATGTTGAGGAAGTTTCCTTCAATTCCTACCTTTTGAAGTGTTTTTATCAAAAAGGGATGTTGGATTTTGTCAAATGCTTTTTCAGCATCTATTGAGATGATCAATTGATTTTTCCCTTTCGAGTTTTTAATGTGTTGTAATACATTGATTGTTTTTCTGATGTTGAACCATCCTTGCATGCCTGGAATGAACCCCACTTGGTCATGGTGTATGATTTTTTTAATGTGTCTTTGGATTCGATTTGCAAGTATTTTGTTGAGGATTTTTGCATCTATATTCATTAGGGAGATTGGCCGGTAGTTTTCCTTTTTTGTAGCATCTTTGCCTGGTTTTGGTATTAGATTGATGTTAGCTTCATAAAATGAGTTAGGTAGTGTTCCATTTTCTTCAATGTTTTGAAAGAGTTTGAGTAAGATTGGTGTCAGTTCTTTCTGGAAAGTTTGGTAGAATTCCCCTGTGAAGCCATCTGGCCCTGGGCATTTATTTGTGGGAAGATTTTTGATGACTGATTGGATCTCTTTGCTTGTGATGGGTTGGTTGAGGTCTTCTATTTCTTCTCTGGTCAGTCTAGGTTGTTCATATGTTTCCAGGAAATTGTCCATTTCTTCTACATTATCCAGTTTGTTGCCATACAGTTGTTCATAATATCCTCTTATAATTTTTTTAATTTCTTCAGGATCTGCAGTTATGTCACCTTTTTCATTCATTATTTTGTTTATATGGGTCTTCTCTCTTTTTGATTTTGTCAGTCTAGCTAGGGGCTTGTCAATCTTGTTGATCTTCTCAAAGAACCAACTTTTGGTGATATTTATCCTTTCTATTGTTTTTTTGTTCTCTATGTCATTTATTTCTGCTTTAATCCTTGTTATTTCTTTTCTTCTACTTGGTTTAGGATTGGTTTGCTGTTCATTTTCTAGCTTCTTCAGTTGATCCATTAGTTCTTTGATTTTGGCTCTTTCTTCCTTTTTAATATATGCGTTTAGTGCTATAAATTTCCCCCTTAGCACTGCTTTTGCTGCATCCCATAGGTTTTGGTATGTTGTGTTCTCATTGTCATTCGTCTCTATATATTTAGCAATTTCTCTTGCTATTTCTTCTTTAGCCCACTGATTGTTTAGGAGTGTGTTGTTTAACCTCCAGGTATTTGTGAATTTTCTAAGTCTCTGATGGTTATTGACTTCTAATTGTATTCCATTGTGGTCAGAGAATGTGCTTTGAATAATTTCAATCTTTTTAAATTTATTGAGGCTTGTTTTATGTCCCAGCATGTGATCTATTCTGGAGAAAGTTCCGTGAGCACTAGAAAAGTATGTGTATCCTGGTGATTTGGGATGTAATGTCCTGTAGATGTCTGTTAAATCTAATTCATTTATCAGATTGTTTAGGTTTTCAATTTCCTTATTGGTCTTCTGTCTGGTTGATCTATCTATAGGAGAGAGTGATGTGTTGAAGTCTCCCACAATTATTGTGGAAACATCAATTGCTTCCTTTAGTTTTGCCAGTGTTTCTCTCATGTATTTTGTGGCACCTTGATTGGGTGCATAGACATTTACGATTGTTATTTCTTCTTGCTGAATTGCCCCTTTTATTAGTATGTAGTGGCCTTCTTTGTCTCTCAAAACATCCCTGCATTTGAAGTCTATTTTATCTGAGATTAATATTGCTACACCTGCTTTCTTTTGGCTGTAGCTTGCATGAAATATTTTTTTCCATCCTTTCACTTTCAATTTCTTTGTGTCCCTGTGTCTAAGATGAGTCTCTTGTATGCAACATATTGATGGTTCATTTTTTTTGATCCATTCTGCGAATCTATATCTTTTAATTGGGGAGTTTAATCCATTTACATTCAACGTTAAAACCGTGAAGGCATTTCTTGAATCGGCCATCTTATCCTTTGGATTATGTTTGCCATATTTTTCCCTCTCTCTATTAATATCCTTTATTGTACCCATACCGAATCTCTTTAGTACTGAACCTTTCTCCAAGTCTCTCTGTCCTGTCTTTGTTTCTCTGTGTGTAGGGCTCCCTTTAGTATCTCCAGTAGGGCAGGTCTCTTGTTAGCAAATTCTCTCAGCATTTCTTTGTCTGTGAAAAATTTAAGCTCTCCCTCAAATTTGAAGGAGAGCTTTGCTGGATAAAGTATTCTTGGCTGGAAATTCCTCTCTCTCAGAATTTTAAATATATCGTGCCATTGCCTTCTCGCCTCCATGGTGGCTGCTGAGTAGTCACTACTTAGTCTTATGCTGTTTCCTTTGTATGTGGTGAATTGCTTTTCTCTTGCTGCTTTCAGAACTTGCTCCTTCTCTTCTATGTTTGACAGTGTGATCAGTATATGTCTCGGAGTGGGTTTTTTTGGATTTATTCTATTTGGAGTTCGCTGAGCATTTATGATTTGTGTATTTATGTTGTTTAGAAGATTTGGGAAGTTTTCCCCAACAATTTCTTTGAATACTCTTCCTAGACCTTTACCCTTTTCTTCCCCTTCTGGGACACCAATGAGTCTTATATTCGGACGCTTCATATTATCTATCATATCCCTGAGGTCCATTTCGAGTTTTTCAATTTTTTTCCCCATTCTTTCTTTTATGCTTTCATTTTCCATTCTGTCATCTTCCAGGTCACTGATTCGTTGTTCAACTTCCTCTAGTCTTGTACTATGAGTGTCCAGAATCTTTTTAATTTGGTCAACAGTTTCTTTAATTTCCATAAGATCATCCATTTTTTTATTTAGTCTTGCAATGTCTTCTTTATGCTCTTCTAGGGTCTTCTTGATTTCCTTCATATCCCGTACTAGGGTCTCATTGTTCATCTTTAGTTCTTTGAGTAGCTGCTCTAGGTGTGTCTCTTCTGGTCTTTTGATTTGGGTGCTTGGGCTTGGGTTATCCATATCGTCTGGTTTTTTCATATGCTTTATAATTTTCTGTTGTTTTTGGCCTCGTGGCATTTGCTGTCCTTGATAGGGTTCTTTTAGGGTTTGTAGACCAGTTGAAGTCCTTATCTCTAATTTATCAGATCTACAGCTTCGTGGAGTACACTTTCTCTAACTAACCAGCAGGTGGCGTCCACGAGCCACCTGTTCTCCACAAGCCAGATCTCCCCTGCTTAGCCTTTTTGGTGAGTGGGGGAGTGAGTCTTGTGGGGCCCAATTGGTGTCCCAAGCTTGCGTGTGTAGTTGGTGTTGCCTGCCCTGTATGTGGGGCGTGTTTCTGGGCAGTCGGGGAGGGGGGGTGGCCCTAACAATCAAATCTCCCTGATGATCCTAGAGTTTTAAAGCTACTGCAATAGTCTAATCCTTCAGTTCAGTCCTGCCACAGTTTGTCTCTGCCACTGACCCACAAGTCTTTGGTATTGGCGTATGGCTCCTGAGACTTGCAAGTGGGCCCCTCTTCCAGGCTGTGCACCCCGGGTCCTCTGTTGAGGGATGACTGTGCTATGTCACAGGTGAGTGCCGTCCCCCCAGGGCAGTTCTGGGCTGCTGGGCTGTGTTGGGAGGCTCCCAGTCTGCTCAAATGATGGCTGAATGGGGCTCTGTTAATTCACACTGCTCCCCCTTCCCAGCTCTGGGACATTCAGCTGAGGTTGCAGGGAAGGCTAATGTCCACGCCCAGTTTTGTGGTGTGTGCCTGTTATTTGAAGCACTTCCGTCACACTGGGTTGTCTGGGGCAGCTCTGGGCTATGGGGCTGGCGATGGGCAGGAGTGTTTCCTGTCCACCAGGATGGTGGCTGTGAGCGGACACCCCCCTTTTCTTGGGAAGTTGTGTTGTTTAGTGAATTTTCTCAGCCACTGGATTATTGCCTTTTGTCTCAGAGCTCTCTTATTTCTGCTCTTGACTTGACGTGCCCAAATTTCAATTCTTTGAAGCTTTCTGTATTGAGCTTCTTAGAGTAATTGTTTTAGAAAAAGCAAAAAGGATTAAAAAAAAAAAAAAAAAAAAAAAAAAAAAACGGCCCTCCTCAGAGATCTAATGGGTTATTGAAATGCTAATAGACAAAGCAACCAGGGCCATTAAGGAAAGGTGCCCTGGGCAGAGAGATCAGCCTTGCTTCGGGATTTGCATATGCGCCTCAAGGCCTGATCTCCGCCCTTCCCCTTTCTGTGTTCACCAGAACTCCAAAAATCCTCTGCTTTTACTTTGGAGCTTCTCGTGTTGTTTTCCTTCTATGCCCGTCTCCTCTCTGCTGGGCTGGCTGCTCTCAGAGTCTCTGGTGTCTGGCCTCAGTCTATCTATGGTTGGAGTTTGAATCAGTAGAATGAGTTTCCGATGAGAGCAGCCACTGCAATTCTCCCTTCTCCTTCCTGGAGCTGACAGCCCCTCCTCCCCCGGGACTGAGCCTGGCAGGGAGGGGCGCGGGTCCCCTGGCCGCAAAAACTTACAGATTTCGCTGATCTCAGCAGTTCCACGTTTTCATGAGTGTTGTATGAAGTATGCCCAAAGACAGATTGCTCTGTGGTGTCCAGTCCACGCAGTTCCTGGCTTTTTACCTACTTTCCTGGAGGAGTAACTAAAACATACAGCTCACCAGTCTGCCATCTTGCCCCGCCTCCCGAGTCTGATTTAATTTTGCACTCCCCTGTTACCTGATTTCTTTTCAGCCTAGCCTAATTACATTCAGGACCCTGCTAATTGGGATGATGAGCAAAGACTATTTGTCATGTGGCTCATTTTTCTTAATATTTTCAATATTTGTTGTTAAATGATTATAAAGCTATAGTAAATAAGATTAGTATGCACAAAAAAATCCACATGCAGTTCCCATATTTTAGCATTTCAAGGCCATCAGTGACCCTCCCATCATCAAAAAGTCATTTGAGATTATGTTACTCAATTCTGTATGCAGTTATAACTTGGCCATAGAAAAGTTTTCCTCCATAGGGATTCCTGGTAAATTGCTCTTTCTTGGCATTCTTTTACCCATGAAATGAGGAAAGCTAAAGTAATTCTTCTTTTAAATTGGGATGCTCCTCGAGGTGGCAAAATCTTAATAATATGGGCACAGTGAGTGTTTAAAAAAAAAAAAAGATCAATAAGAGACTGCAGCCTGAGGCATGTGGTAAACATATTTCTACACTAGCCTACAGTTAAAATCAGAACTGAAACTTCCCAAGTGACGCCATCTTCATGCCCCTCAAGCACAGGGTGATGCTGCCACCATCAGTCACTCTCAACTAAGCATCACCAGTATCCCAGGGACCCAGAACCCAGGACCCAAAGCCTAAAATTGAGTGACATTTATGCCACCAACTCTTTGATAGTCCTCCTGGAAACACAGGTAATTGATAAGTGAATGAACTACATAGACAATTAATAAAATACTCACACACACTGAACACTGATAGAGTAGACTGCTTGACTGCTGAGGCATCACTCTATGCCTCGTAATTCACATACAGGATCTCATTTAATCCTGACAGCACTGTAAAGCAAGTGTTCATATCTCCATTTCACAAATGAGGAACTGGGCTGCAGAGACATTAACCAGCTTGTCCAAAGTCCCAAGTGGCAGAGCCAGGGTTCAAACTTAGATGTAGTGGATGCTGTTGGTGCCCACCAATATCCTCTTTACCTCACCCCTACTCCCCAATTTCCAACTTCCAATCTTCAACTTCCAGCACCTGCATGCCTTTACCTGATGCCTTCTCCTACCCTGCTGTCTGCTTTGCAAGCTCTTAAGGCAGGCTGGAATGCCTGGGAATTAACACCTGTCTGTAGCAGCTCCAATGGATGGGAACTGGTATATAAATATTTCAACTCTCATCATGCAGGGGAATAATATTGGTTACTTGATAACACACCCGTCACTGGCTGCCTTTCCTACTCTTACCTTCCCACTCCTCCATCAGGTTTCTTGGGATCACCTTGCAAATAAACTACTTGTTGAAGGGTCTGCTTCAGAGGTAACCCAATTGAAAACACTGTCTGTCTGATTATAAATGCTCATGATCCCTTCACTCTTGTACACTGGGAATATGGCAGTTCAGGAGGGAGAGAAATACCCAGGACCTGACATTTTGTTGAAAATGAAGAAAATTATGTGTTTAATATGCATCCGTATTATGCAGCAGCTTCACCTGTTACTCCTTTACATCCCCGGTTTCTTGAGTGTCACTATGGGACCTCCAGTATTTAACACTCTTTTAATGCTCAAGGTTATCAGACACACCTGTGTGGAAAAAATGGGCATCCTGCTTCCTCCTTGGTCACTTTAGGCTATTCACTGTGGATGCTGCATACTTTGTCAGAGAGGCCAATCTCTCCATGGTTTAGAAGACTGTCCCCACTTCATTCTGGGAGTGTGAATAGTTAGGCTTCCCTGCTAGAATCCCTAGAGTAAAAACCCAATAAGTATTTGTTAGAGTTGAATTTAAAGTAGAAGCTGAGATTAATCCAAGAGAGACAACTGGGGGCAGGAGAAAGTTATTGGAACTGTAGTAGCCTTACAGAGCAGACATGGACAGTTCTGTGCCCAGACAAGAGAATCTAATTCAGAAGTCATCTTGAAGCTAAACTTCATGAATTCAATTGTTCTTTTACTTTGTGCTTCCTGTTGCATTCAGCCTTGGAGATCTGGAGCTGATCACAGTCTCCAGAGCCCACATTACATTTACAGAGACTGAAGATAAACCAACACTGATGATAGATCATGAGAAGTACAAGAATAGTGAGGTGTTCCAAGTGGGTGGCAGAGGATGGGAAGCAGTCTGTGTGGGATTTTAGGGGTACTGTAAGTGTCTGGGATACTTCACAGAGAAGGTGATAATTCAGTTGGATTTTGGAGGACTGAAAAAGAATTTAGGAGCAAAGATGGAAGAGTACAAGTGGTCTGGAGGAGAGCAGTTTTAACCCAGCATTTTGTTTCAAGAAGGGGAAGAATTATTTCCCCTTAACAGGTAGATGTTTAGAGAAATAGTTATAGCCTTTGGATGTTGAAGGAAAAAAATCAGCTAACATTTGCATGTTTTTTTTACATATAATAACATTTGCTTTTCTTACAAATACTTATGAAGTATTACAATTATCCCATTACAGATGGAGATATTAAGGCACAAAGAGGTTAAGTAAATCACCCAAGGTCACATAGTGAGTAAGTGAAGCCAGGTAATATAGCTTTAGAATCTGTGCACTTAATTACTATACTATACAGTAAAGAAAGAAGTAAAGATAAGCTCTGTGGGCAGGTATTGGTCAACTGACGATTAAGGAGTACAGACCGTTCAATAAGGTTCATTATAAAGGTTCCTAGATTGTAAGCTCTTACAGCAGTAACATTTATTCCTGAGTTTTAACTGTTATTTCTGAATTCTGAGATGCTGAGCTCTTTGTGTATAACCTGGTAGTTCCCTGGAACTTCAGGTGTCCGTGTGATACCTGAGACTCAGAGTTAGAGTTCTGCAGCTTTGAAAGTTACTATTACTCCATACAGCAACTATTAAAGAAGCTAAAAAAATATATCAGACTTCACTTAGAGAAATGAATGAAGCAGATCTGGTTAGAACTCAGGTAAATCAGAATACAGGGAAAAGGATGATATTTTGTCTGTATTTTAAAATTCCAGTTTCTGTGTGAGACCAAAGAAAGAGATGTTAATTTTGTCCAAAATTTAAATTTTCTGTAACACACTATCTAATTTAACCTCTCTGGTCAGTGTATTTAAACAACCTAATTACATGGAACCTCGAATAGGGAATGAGACCTTGTTACTCTGTATAGGTTTATGTAATACCCTGATATATCTCTGAGTATTTGGGGCAGAAAATGAAAAAGTATTTGCAAAGTCCCCTTGAGAAAAAAATGTGGAACTATTAAACTTCCTGATATTCTCTCAAGCATTAGGGACTCCCAATTTAATAAGCCAAGCCCTCAACCTTCAGGCTTGCCCTTATGAAACTTATTTCTGCAATGGCGAAACTAAGCCTACTTATGATTATGCCTAAGAGTCACCCCCAGAGAATCTCTTTTGTTCCTCAGATGTAGCCTCTCTCTCTAAGTCAATTCAGCAAATAAATTCACTTTCCTCCCCTCTAGGTGGGACATGACTCCCACGGGTGTAAGTCTCCCAGGGATGAGCCTGGCACTGGCATCATGAGACTGAGAATGCCTTCCTGACCAAAAGGGGTAAAGAAATGAAACAAAATAAAGTTTCAGTGGTGAGGAGATTTCAAATAGTCAAGAGATCATTCTGGAGATTATTCTTATGCAAGCTTCAGCCAGATTTTGCAAATTGCCACAGTATGCCAAGCCCCAACCAACAGTATTCCTGAAAACTTTAAAAAATACCCTGGGCTCTATCTAAGACTATAAATGTTTCATTTAGAGGGTTTATTTTTTCAGAAACCTAAGGCCTTCATATTGTTCCTATGCCAGATAAGCCCTGAAACCCAGAGGTCCCAGTCTCTCCAAGAACATTAACCAGTTTCACCCCTCTACACTGAAAGTTTGACACCCCATTCCAGCATGAAGAAGCTAAAATGGTCATTGGAGGAGGTGTAACAGAAATTAGGATTTAACAAATGATTATGACTACTGACTCATTATATAGATATTTCTTTTTAGTTTCTAGTGTATCAGAATACCCAGAAGGAAACACCTGAAATTGCTGAACTGTAATCCATCAGCCTTGATCTTGGATAATGACTGTGTAACTACATAGCTTTTGTCATGTGACCATATGATTGTAAAAACCATGTGACTGACACTCCTTTTATCCAGTGTATCGGTAGATGAATAATAAAATAAAGGTATGCACGATAAAAAAATAGGTCAGGAATATGGGGTTAAAATAGCCCTAGGTAAGCTATGGACAATATGTATAGTATTACTTTAACAATCTTTCATCGATTGTAACAAATGTAACTACTGTTAAAAAAATAGAATTACAAAAAAAGTGTTACCATCAATTGTAACAAATTTTCCACACCAATGCAAGTGCTGGTGGTGGGGTAGTGTATGAGAATACTGTATTTTAAGCATAATTGTTCTGTAAATCCACTACTCCTCTAATAAAAATTTTTTATTAAAAAAAGATAAATTCTGGAGTAACTGTTAGAAATAACTATGGAAACCTAAATAAGGTAAGAACCGAAGTGAGTGGCATTTTTACGTAAAATTTCTCACCCACATATGGTTTACACCCTTATACGAACTCAGTTGCTCAAAGGCAGTAAAACGTATGGTAAAGAATCAGAGTCCTGGTATCTAGCAAATGAAGGCTTGAATCCCTGGCAGCTCTGCCTCTTCCAACCGCACAGACCCAGGGCCTCTTCCTTAACTTCTGGGGCTTCCACTTCCTCATCTGTCAAATAAGGATATTAAGGATGTTTTGAGAATTAAATGTGATCATAATATGTGCTGGCTTTAGCACAGTTCTTGCACATAGTAAGTAATCAATAAATGTTAGCTATTTCATAATTTACTATTATAATGATATTGTTCAATTTTTTTACAAAGCTGGTGAAATAAGTTATGCAAGAGTTAAGCTAGAATAAGAAGAGAATGGAAGGGAAGTAATGAGCTCTGTGTTGGAGACTTGAAGCCCCTTCTCCCAGAGAGTAGCAGCAGCAACAATTTGTCCAAGTGGTACCATGACATTTTGTCCTTTGAGTCAGCAAGGCACAGGCCTCAGAACTTATCAATAGTCAAGGAACCTGGTGCCTACAAACCATAGTGATCAGGACCAGCGAGCCGAATCCCTTGTTGGGTAGCACAGCAGACTAGACAGTCTTCTTTATAGAAGGGCTGTTGGTTGGGATGATTATTGATGCAGAGTCATTTCTTTCTCTTTCTAAACAAGGTCCTTACAATAAATATTGACAGCTCAAGTAATACGATCAAGTTAAGAAATACTTATGAAAATACTCCATCAGAAAAATTGTAGAAAATGAGGTACTGTTTTAAGGCTAGATTAAAAGCAGAACTATGAAGCTTTTAAGAAATGGAATCTTTCTTTATGAAAAGAACTTACTGATTACTTTATACTTGGAGCTGGAGTTGGCTACTGACCTTTACAGACATTCATTTGCACAGGTGGACAGGTCCTACCTCCACCCTCCAGTTTTCATTTAACTAAACCGCTAAATAAATGTGACTTTGTCCACAGAATACTGATGCAGCAGGACTTCCTTGTTTGCCTTTTCTCCACTTGATTCCAACTTTCTTAAGTTCTGCAGGAAGATGCCTGATGGATGGCATGCCAATCAATTTTCATAAATGCTTCCATCCAATAATTCACTACTCTGTACCCAGCTCTGTGCAAGATAGTCAAAGACAGTGAAGATAGCAAGACAGTGAAAAATAGTTTGGCCTCAGAAGTTTTCTGAAGCTCTATCGGCCAGCTCTCTGTTCTGCAAATCATTTGTCTCTTTATATAAAATGAGGAGGTTGGACCAGGTGACATTATTGGGATTACAAAAGTCCTGCTCAATTCCAAATGCTATTGATTCCTTGAGTCAGCCTGAATTTCCTGGGGACTCTTGCAGCCCCTCTTCTTCCCTTGTGTTTGCCAACTCTCTTGTGAGTCTTCCCTCAGCTCCCTCTCCTGCCTCCTCCCAGTTCCATAAATCTGCATACGAAAGGACCAGACAGCTGTAGCTCTCAACAGCTTTGGTTTTCCTCACTGCCTGTGTCATCCTGTCTGCTGAAGCTGCTTTTTAAAGGGGCCAAGCCTCCTTTAAACAATTCTAAATATTTTTGAAGAGACAAACCAGAACATAACAAGCTTACGAATGGATAAAACGGTAGTGTTCTCACACAGGCGGTTAAACTAACAAGGGGACTTCTGTTTGGTGGCGAGCCTGTGATCCCTGGCATCGAGGGGACCAGAGTGCCATCAGACAACCCAGGATCAGGTTAGGCCTTGAGAGAAGCACCAGGGAGAATGGGGTGAATGGCAGCCAGCAGGACACAGGGAAGGAAACCTGACCTTCAAAGGGAGCCTCCCTCCACACTCTGCTAAGCAGGCTCTCTACATTGGGCTAAGTTTCATAAAGAATGATACGGGAAGGGAAAAGGCATTATTGCTAGAGCAGCAAAGCCTACTTCCGGTTTTGCTAAACATAGGTCAAAGACAGAGAAATGAACTTTCACACACACCTTGCTCTCCCTGTTTTAACCCTTTTCTCCCAGCCTTATACCCACGTCCCTTCTTACAAAAAGTCCTTGATTTAGATTTGTTCAGTGGTAGCTTAGATATGTGGACAACACTAGATCTTTTTTTAAAAAAAAGAACACCAACAGAACAGAAACAGTTATCAGAATTTAGCAGTATGCAGTATGGTCATTTAGTATGAGATCTCTATTTCAAGGTCCAAAAAACCAGGCCAAAGTGAGCATTATCTTTGGCATGACCTTGAGAAACCAGAGTCACAGACCCATCCATTGCAACCTTTATGCCTCCGCCCCCTCCAATTGCTTGGAATAAATGGAATAAATGGCATTTCCCTTTCAGAAACTTAGTGAATGGTGAAGTCAAAACACCTCTAAATGCAGGCACTTTATTTCACTGACCCAGATGGATCGTGATGTCTGACCCCTTGTTGATATCTGATTATCACTTTTAGCCCTTTGGGTTTCATTTTGTAATTCTCATTGACCTGTTTCCTGAAAGAGAGGGGTCATGGCTGAAGACATGGTGCCCTTAGATAAGAAAAGGAAGAGGTGTAGAACTTTATTAAAAGTGCAGCATTTAGAACTTTCAAGAATGACCAAATTCAGACTTTGTTTGCAGTAAAATAAAAAAAGCAGTCAGTTAATTATATGCTTCATTTGTATGACTACAGACCTCCAGATATTTAGACTCATGGAGGTTCCAGCCTGCATTTTCCTGTCATCATTTCATTGATTGATGTTCTGTGGAACAGGAGTGCCATGGGACAGTAGAAAAAGGATAGTCTCTGGAATGTAGAGGGGTGGGTTTTAGTACCACTCCTCCATTTAAAATCTATGTAGTGTCAGGCAAATGAATTGACCCATATGAGCTTCAGGTTCATTTATCTGTTTAAAAAGAAGGAGAAGAATACTTCTCTAGAAGAATACTTCTCCATTCCACTAGAATACTTCATACAGCTTCGCCTTAATACAGAATCTCCACCCCAGGGCAACTACAGCTTGCTCTCGTTGAGTGGCAGTGTAGGTCTGGATTTCCTCGGCATTCCGCTCAATGCCACAAAGAATGCATCTTTTTCATTAGTGCTTTTCACACATTAGAGATTTCTAGGTTTAACTTTCTACTGGATATGTTTTTTCTTCCAGGCTGAAGTCTTGCACATGTTACAAGGCTAGCCATCAGGCTGTACAGTAAGTATAGTCCTGTTGACAACAGCCCCTTAACCAAAATAGTACTTGGTGGGTGTGTAGTGATTGTCTCACTGAGCATTGGAGCTGTTAGTTCTGGTTTGGTGTTCGGTAAGGAGAACATGCATCAGAACATGGAGCCTCGCAATAAAGAGGAACTAATGGAGGTAATTAGAAAAGAACACCTGTCGGTGAGAAATTGCAACCTCTACATTGACCACAGCCAGCATTCGTTCCCAATTGTTAGTAACAACAGTGGAGAATGGCTGGACATGAATGCAAGCAATGACGGACAGCAATAAAATTCACAAATGCATTTTCACATTGTCTAATAAAATTCTATTACTTTGTCAGTCTGTGTTGACACAGACCTACACAGGACTAGACAATAAAATGTTGTAATGGTAGGCTAATGGTTTCCTTGGGTTTACACATTTGTCTTTTATTTCTTTGGTTCTAGATGCAAATTCTGGCTTTCTCATAAGTGGCAGTGAGGATAGTAGTCAGTTCTGAGTCCCTAGCAGTCAAACATCCTTATTACCTAAATCATTTCAAGTCACACAGGGCCAGAAACGCACAGCAAACTGAAAGCACCATCACATGGGTCTGAACTTAGGGTGTGTCGAGTCAGGGCTGCCTCAAACCTAGCTTAGAACTTTAAATTTTAAGTAAGCTTATAAATAAAAGATGGAGACAGTCACATATTCTAGATTGGGGATTGCTATTTTTTTATTTTTAAATCTGTACTAAAAGTCCATCTAGAAAAAAGAATAAGAAAGAATGCATTTTATCAGAAGGTATAATCTTAAAAGGGTACATTCAATAAAAAAAAAATAGCTGCTGAAGGTAACTTGGGAAAGGGAAGTAGAGAGCAGAGGGTGGAAACTCAATTAAAAATGGAAAAAAAGTCTGAGGCTTATTATAGGAATGCCTCATGTTTATTTGAATTTACAGGCTTGACTTTGCTGGACATATAAATAATTGTGGAAGGAAGAGATGGAGGGAGGAAGGAAACTGGATTGTAGATACACATGAGCTCAATGTGAGCAAAACTTTGTTTAGTTTACTACTCCATTTCCATTGCCTAGAACAGGGCAGGCATAAAATAAATGTTTAATAAATATTTTTTGAATAAACAAATAAAAACAGCATATCAAATTTTGTCCTACTGATCAAACAAGCTATTAATATCAATGTAGCCTCAAAAGCTGTAGACTCTACAACTCTCTCTATAATGGCCTGCTCTACCTATTTGGTAACTTGAACTTTCAGTTTAAATATCTATCCATTGAAAAATCCTATAAGCAGGGGTACATAAACACAGTGCAGCTACCTAGTCTTTTTTACTACTAATGGTGAGAGAACATTATTTATTGGAACAATTACTTAATAATATCTGCTTGCTGGATAAGGCCTTTCTTGGAAAAATCCTTTATTGATCTTTGCTCCATTTCTCTGAAATATCAATTAAGGATTAAACTTGCTTCTTGCTTGTACCAATAAGGGCTATTGAATTAAAGATGGTAGCATATTTTGGAATGTTGGAAATAGATTAACATTATAATTGTTTTAGAAATAAAAATTGAAAAAAAATGAGAAAAAATCACACTCTAGAACATTATGGCATCTGAGAATCAGATTTCACAGGGACTTAAATCTCATTAGCATCAGTTTGCAAAGCATTTCAACCAATGGAACCATAGTTCACAAATAAATATAAATCAAGAGTGGAAGCCAAAATTCCAATCTCATATTCTCCCTTTGTGCCAAAATGTATTCAAAATCCAAGTATAAATTTCCAGGATAGTTATCTTTCCTGACTACTACACAGACCCCAAGTTCTTAAGTAAACTAAATATGTTGTAGGACAGAAGGATATTTTGTGTAGGATTTTCACAGAAGATTTTTTAAAAACATTTGACAATTAAGAAACCAAAAAGCATATGACAAATTATCTTAAATAAAAATAAATATGATAATGCTATACCAAGACATGCATGCATATGAGATAATCATTTGCATTGTGATTAGAATTTACAAAAGTTAAAATTTAGGAAATTTATACTCAGACTCTCATTAAGGGAGGTTAAGTGATGATAGGTTCTTGGAAAGAAAGAACTGGTGGAGATTTCCAGTCCAGCCCCCTTCCAAATTATAACACAATGACTTGCCCCCTGAACTGGAGGAAAAGTTAAGTCTCTTGTCTTAGATCAGACCATTTAGACAAAACTTTCAATCCTTCTGAGGACCTCTCTTTTTGGCTTCCTTTCCAATTTCTCTAGAAAGGCAGATGAGCACTCAGTTATACAGAAAGGAAGACTTACATTTAATGTGTTGGCCTAGAAGGCAGTTGGTATATGGTTGCTGACAGAAGAGCAGTCAGGAATGTAAAAAAGTGCCCAACCAGGACAAGCTGGTGAATCAGACCAAAATTGCCCAGGGTGGAAATCTAAGAAGACTTACCTGGTCTCTACTCTTTGGCAGCACTGTCTATGAAATACAATACTCAGTTGAAGATGAGGTAGTTCTTTATTCCCAGCCAGTGTGAATCCAAAATGGCAGCAATACTCAAACCACGCTTCCCAACCTCACAACTGCTGGAACACCCTTCCCACCTAAGGCCTTCATCATTACTCATTTCCTCCCTGCCCAGCTCAATAACGCCTCTGCATCCTGGGTTTCTACAGCACTTTGCACATCTCTAGTCTATCAGAATTCTATTAAAATTCACTAACTTATTTGTGGGTTAACATAACGTCTCTATTACAAACTTCTATGACCTTGGGTAAGTTGTTTTACTTCTCTTGGTTTCAGTTGTTTTACTTCTCTTGGTCTCAGATCTATAAAATTAGGGCACAGAATAGTAAACTACAGTTTGTGTGTGTGTGTGTGTGTGTGTGTGTGTGTATTTAAGAAAAATCCAGGAGGCAATTAATCAAGCATTCTTATCTTTAATTAGCCACAAAGAGCTCTCCATTCATGTCACCTAAGATCATTTCACCCACTGCTCTGTTTGGCTGCCTGTTTCTTTTCTCTCTCTTCAACAATTGTGGGTGGATACCTTTTCCTCAGGGAAGTGAAATCCATGGTTTACTGCCTTTGCTAATAATGAAAATGCTGGAAAACCAGGTGGCAAAACTGTTGCCATTGGCGTCTTTCACAAGAACCACAACAGAAAAGCCAGGATGTCTCTCTGTTGGTAATCACACTGATTCTTCCCAGGTTAGCACCTCTAGTCACCACACACAAGTTACCAGTTATCAAGCTGTATGAAATTGGTAATCTTGCCTGTCTCCAAATCAATTCACCCTGATGAGCAAATCAGGGCAGCGGATGGTGTGAGCCTCATGAGTCACCAGATGAGGGATTCCTTTTGTGCCTACAGAGAGCTTCCTCACTTTGCACAACTTGTACCTGGGCTTCTCAGGTGCAATACAATGAACAGCAAAAGGACCCCTGGTATCATAGATCAGATGGAAATTCTCTCTGGTCTTGTCAATGCTAATGTCATCCATAACACCAGCAGGATAGGTTATATCAATTTGGACCTTGCCATCAATTTTTATGAACCACTGCATATAGATCTTCTTTACTTCATTTCCTCTTCATCATCTTTACTTCTTCTCCATACTTAAGTCTGTTCCTTGAGAAAATGGTAAGGGGGAGACATTCTCTCAGCTTGTAGGGACCAGTGGATGAAAAAGCAGCAAACACACCAGTCTGTCCAGCATCCAATGTTCTGGAGCTGCTACATGCTTCGAATGCTTCTTGGGACCACAAGCCATGGCTGTGCTAGGGACAAGAAGAGGCAGCCACAGCTATATTTTGAATGCGCTGTACTCGGCCCTGTTTTAGACTTTGAGAATACAATGGGGAACAAGACAAGAGTCCTGCCCTCCTCACCTTATATCCAAGTGCGGGTCAGAGGAAGACAACCAATAAACATTCAAACAAAAGCTAATTTCAGAAACTACCAGGAAGTGCCATGACAAAAATAAAAGATGGTGATGCCATAGAGAGGAATTGGGAGGGCATGTTAGGTGATGTGGACTGGGAAGGCATCTCTGAGGAAGGGAAATTCCAGCTGAGAACAGAACTGGAAAAGGATGCATCCCTTTGTATATACATTCCAAGTCTAAGAAACAGCAAAGGCACTGAAGCAAGAATGATCTTCGTGTGCTCCAGAAGTAAGAAAACATCAGGAGTAACTGAGGCAGACTGAACAAGAAGGAGAGAGCAAGAAGATGAAGTCAGAGATAAGGGAAGGGACCAGTTTATGTGGGACCTTGAAAGAGTCTGAGTTTTACTGGAGAAGTTTAAGCAGTTGATACAATTTGCTTTGTACTTCAGAAAGACCCATCTGGTTTGGAGGATGGGTTTTACAGGTGGCAAAGGTAGAAGCAGAAAAGCCATTCAGGAATTTATTTCTACAGTACAGGTGAGTGATGCAATGGCTTGGGCAGTATTGTAGCAGTGAAACAATGAAAGCACTGGAGTTAGGGTATATATATTTGGGAGGGAGAGTCAAAATGAATGATTGCTAAGTTTTGGGCCTGAGCAATTAGACAAACACTGAAATGGGGAAAGCTTGGGCAAGGGGAGCAGATTTGACAGTATAGGAGGAAATTGACAGGTCTGGTTTGGTTTATTGAGATTGAGGCATCATTGGACATCCAAATGAAAATCTGCGGAAGCACAAATTTGAGAAGCATCAATGTGTCAGTGGTATTTAAAGCAATGAGGTTAAATTAATTTGCCTTGAAAAAGAGTGAAAGTAGTGAAAATAAAAGAGCTGAAGAAAAAGTACTAGAGTATGCCAGTATGCTGGTCAAGAAGAAAGCAGCAACAAAGGATGTGGAGAAAATGGGAGAAGGAGTTAGGTAGGGGGTAAAATAGCAGGCAAATGTGTTGTCATAGCAGCCTGGGTAAGAATGTGTTTTAAGAGAGAGCCAACTTCTGTTGAGCTAGTAAGAGAGGAGAATTGAACATGGTCTTTAACAAGATGTAGGTCATTGCTTTATTGTTGTTAGGAAGTGGATTGTCTGACAATTCCCAGTGCCTAGCTGGTATCTGCGGTCTTAAATTGAGGTGATTTCAGCTATTCTGAACGTGGAATTTTTTCATCAACGCTCAGCTCCCCAGTCCAGGCATAGAGCAGACAGTTGAGTTTAACCAGGATTATGAGCTTGCTTGACAGGAAGTCAGAATAAGTTATTCTAAGTTTCTCCCAATCTCTAAAAGTTTATAAAACAAATAGTTTTCCTATTTTCAATCTAAAATTTCAAACTACTTCTTTAAACTGACTCTTTAAATTCAGATTATTTGTGATCGTGTGCCAAAACCTGACAATGAGTCAATGGGGAGAGAGATCTTGAGCAAATTTGCAAGTTATATAAATCACAACTGTTGAACTAGGAATATGAATCAATCCAAAACAAATGTCATGGGTTATTCATCCAATATGTTTCACTTATATTTTGTTTTCCTTCCTGTTCCAGTTTCGAACTTTGGGAAGTTTAAAAGAATGGACTATGCTGAGTCTGATGTCTTGTCAGGTGTGGCCAAGAGATATCCAAGGTCAAAGTTAGAGTGGCCAACAAATTCTTTTAAAATAAAACAAAAGTCAAGGAATTCAAGTACTAATAGAAATTATTTACCTCAGTGAATAATTCAAAGATTAACTATTCCCCCAAACTCTGACATCTTATAGAAGGCAGCATTTGTCTTTTTTGTTTCATTTCAGGAAAATCTAAAATTAAAACCTACTTTAAATTCTAAAAATAAGTGGTTTAACTCCTGAAAATTTATTCAATCACATTTTAAACTCCAGCATATATATTTCTAGACTTGTAAACATATTTGCATTCTTTTAAATTTAAATAGAAATAGATTTGTTAAATTCCAGTTCTCTGAAATATTCAGGGAAGTATCATTTAGCTTGATTTTTATAAGTGATATGTAATGTTTTTAACAAAGTACTTTAGAATATATGCTACTTTTGAATAGGAATTAATTATTTAACTCTAATTCTTAGGGCATTAATTTTTCTACAGCGTCCATTCAGTATACATAGGAGTTGACATTCTCAGGACGAAGCGGTGCTTCGTTCTCTTTAAATTCATTCTGTCATAATAAAACCAACTTGAGTTCAAAACATTACAACTGACAAAACATTTTATAGAGCATTCATTTGTACATAGACTGCACCTGAGATACTCTGCTTTAATCTAAATGAAAAAACCAAAGTGAAGTCAAAAGTTATTTACTGTTGCTTCTCCCTTGACATTTCTTAACAGGACATCATAAGGTAGTAATAAGGAAGGTTGGACAGACAAGCCTTGGCATGCTGTGTCTTCAGCCAGCCCCTGTAGTGCCAATCACACAGTGCTGCTAAACACCAGCACCTCAACAAGCAAAACAAGGCCTTGCATTCAGATAATGCGTTCTAGTTTGTAAAGTGCTTTTCATATTGAGTTCGTTTCTTTTTAATGAGAGGAAAAGTTCTATAGAGGATTTTATTCCCTTAAAAGGCAGGAGACTTTTGGCAAGATTTTGAATCTTTCCTCTGTGGCCAATTAGTGACAATTCCACTTTTGCAAGACAGCCGTCTCCCTGTCCAATTTGACAAGGCAAAGCAAGAAGACTGGCACTGAATTCGGTGCCAACATTAGTTCAAAATCTTACCACCATCAAAACCAGAATACTGATGCAAAATTCCAGGGCTTGCTCAGTCCACTCCAGCCATCATGGAGGCTGAACTGTAATCAGAGTTAGCTTGTTAGAGGAGCGGGGTTGTTGACAGTGTAGATTGATATAACATTTCTGGTGGAGGAGTCTGGCAACATACTTATGATAAAGGCAAAGGTGCATAATTGTCCATTCATGTATGTACCAATACATTTATCTCAGCCTGGCTTAATAGTAGGAAAATACTAGAAGCAATAGTACTAATCAATAGGCTGTTGTTTAAATAAAGTCTGGCACAACTATCAACTGGAATACTATGTAACCAATAATTAAAATGCATTGTAATAACAGGTGGGATTGGGGAAGGTAGGCCAAATAATTTAGGACTTTGTAGGTCATAAGAACACAGGATTTGGCCTTTTTCTCGGCATGAATAAGGTACCCATTGGAGAGATTCGAGCATAGGAATGGCATGATTTAACTTACATTTTTAAAGAACCCCCCTGATGTAGCATTGAGAAAAGACTATGCAGGGCCGTGCAAGGAAGCAATGATGATAATTCACAGAGTGACAATAATGGCTCAGTGGAAGTGGTAAAAAGTGCTGTATGTCTATATATTTCAAAGGTCAAGAAAGCAGGATATTTTGATATGTAGGATATAAGATATGAGAGAAAGTAAGGAGTCAAGTAAGACTCACAGCTTTTGATAAATGTGTATGTGAGAGCGTGCATGTGTCTATGTATAAGTATACCAAAGTGTAAAAGATTCCACCTCCTCCCCCCAAAACATAACAGTAGTAGTTAGTCCTGAGATTACAGTAATGAGTGTTGGGAGACAGGAGATCTTTATTTTCGTCTTTATATTTTATTTGGGATTATGCAACGAGCATGTGTTACTTCCTTAATTTAAAAGTTATTTTTTAAAAAAGAAAACTAAAGGCAATGGACATGAGATATAATTTACCCCGCTGTAAATTTTTTTTGGTCAGCCACCTCTTGTTATATGACAACCAAACCTCGCAAAACACCAAGCAACAGCTCTGAAATGAGAAGTGATATCTGACCCCCAACCTGCCCACTTTTAGGATTCATAGCAAGTTGCATCTCTTTATCTGGGTCTTTTCTAACTGAAGGGAAGAATTCACTAGGGCCTCCTACACAGTGAACCTGAAGATTAACACCATGGAGTCAGCACACCTGCCAACCAAACCACAGAAGCAAACCTCCATCTGTGTAGTGAAATGACTAATTCTTATTCTCATTAACCCTCATAGTTAGCATATTTGAGTCTACCTCCTTTTCAAAATTTTTATTTTCTGTTTATATTTTCGTAGGTCTTATGGTAATCATACCTTTTTTGGTAAGCCACCTCAAACCTTTCTTGTAAACATGTGGGGTAAAATAAATACATGCATAAATACATGGATTTTTTTCCTCCACTGCCCCTCCCCCCACCTTGATATCAGGTTTATGTGCCTTATTTATGTCTTATTCATAGTCACGCTATTCATTCCCCTAATTGCTCTCCCCCTCACTGGGCAGTTATCAGAAAGTCAAGAGGAGAACCATACAGCTGAGAAAAACAGTCATGTAAACGGTCTTTATGCAGCAACCAGGCTGTATGGAGAAAAGGTCTAAACCAATCTAATAAATAAATAATAACTCTGGGCCCAGGGAGCTACGAATGGGCAGATGTCCCCTTGGCAAACACACTGCAGCAAGAGCAGGTATACGTCTGCATACGAAGCCTTTCATTCCTCAGAGGGGATTAATAAAATGTGGTCATAGCACACAACTGACACGGTGCGCTGCCAGATGAACAGAACGGCTTCCGTAGCAGTGGTAGACCACCGAGCATTTTACAGAGAAGACTTCTGATATCTTGTATAAAATCACATACCCTCTATTTCATCAAGCCTCCCTTCAACAATGCAGCTACAGTGTTCACTTTTTGTTCTTCAGCATGTGCACGCCTGGAATCCAATGCATTAGTGGTGATTCCAAGTCATTCAACTCCCCAAGATACTTACAATGGGATTTTTGCATTTATAGCTCTTCTCATGGCAAATATTCCAACACTTGGAAGTTAGGCGCACAGTCTGTGCATGTACTAAGCATGTGGCTTTCTGCATATGTCTACACATCATTTTTCAGGAAACTCTATTTCACACTACACCAGCTTGATGAGTAGCTGTTGTTCACACCCACTGAGAAATAACTCCATGTGAGAATAATACCTTTACAACTTTGAAATGTCCTCAGACAGACTTCTCATCTCCAGGCCATCAACCTGCTGTGAACTCTCATCCTGACTTTTCACACTTACAGGCAGCAGTCATGCAACATACTGTCAAACAATATGAAGGTTCAGGAAGACATGGAGGAGTGCAAAATTAAATCTCACCCTGAAAGTCTTTCTAATTCGGTGAAAATTTTATAATAATAATAATGAAACTATTACACATACAAGCATATCTGTATTTGGCATCCATTTAAAACCTCTGCTCTGCATCTTTGAAGCATGTTTAGATTTTTGATCCTCAGTGACGTCCTCATCATTAAAGAATGGAGTATAAATTCAACATCTACAGTCCCTGTCCTCAAGACACTTCCTACTTACATCTCTTAAAATCAGTATTTCTGGTCAAAAATCTTAGTCTTTAAACCACAATTGTTATAATATGAAGACATTTGAGTGGTCAGAATGGATATTGTTTCAATTAATTGAATTTTCTCTTGGAGAATTAGCCAGAAATAATTTTATCAATCCCATTTGTTGAAAATACAACACAAAATATAGGCATTCAATAGAGATCTGTTTTAAGAATAAATAAAATAAACCAACTGTTCCTTTTTTGGATGTTACAGACACGAAGGTGAGTCTGACATGGTTCTGAGTCTAATGGCAGCTCATTCAGGGTCAGCAAGAGTTGACATATTAGTGATCCCACCCTAATTTGGCAGGAACATTTCTCAGCAAGGTCTGAAATACATACAACAACCATCTCTTGTTAATTTTTAGTTGACTAGAAATTCAGTAAATTAGAAACTAACCCACCCTCAGTGCACAATTCTTTCAGTTAGTGTTCAACTAGCTCAATACCTGGAACTCAGTTCAAACAGGAATTCAGAGTAATAAGTGGAACAATATAAGAATATAACAAGATTAGAAGCAACCCAGGCTGGGAACTGATCACTTATGTTAGGGAAAGGGGAAGGACAAAGGAGAGTTCATGGAATAGCTTTTCTTCTCTACCACAGATGCATAGTCAGAAGATGTAGGACATCTTCTAGAAGTTATTTTTAAATTCTCCAGGATTCTCAATTTGTTTCGATTTCTTCCTCTCTTAAAAGGTCAATAGAGAGAAAACTGATAAAACGTAGCTTCCGAACAGTTTTATTTTAGTTAGTAAAGGTGGTCATGAATATATATTTTTAGACATGAATTTTACAATATGTTTTTGATGTAAATCATACTGTGGACCGAAACTAAAAGAACTGTATATGTGTGCTTGTGTGTGTGGGTGTGTGTAAATATATACATGTATACATATATAATATAAATGCATATAATATATACTATATTAGGGATCTATACATTATAAATATACATATTAAAGTATATAAATATATATTAAATATATATACACAGATAATATTAATATACTTGCCTATATATTTGTTTTCAAACTTTTAAAGTTATTCATACCCAATAGAAATGAGAACAGGTTGTACTTTTTTTAATATATATATTTACTTTAGAATTTGTATAAAAGTTCAAGAATAACATATGGGGAATTTGTGGCTGACCAGTGAAAATAATACACCTCTTAGCACAACCAATACAGATAGCTTACTTGCTTCTAGCAGGTTTTCTTCCAGATTTCTCAAAAGGTGTGGTAGATATTTTTTTCAAACTCAGCTTGGGAAAATGTTTTAAATACTATATGATACATGAGTAGATATATGTCTTAAGACAACAAAACTGCAGTTACCATGATTTATGAGTTTAAGAAAGTCATGTAAGATAAAGGAAACCAAATTTCCCCTTAAATAAAAGGAAAACAAACTTTATGACAGCAAAGACCTTGGGACATTGCATGAAATAGTCATAATCTAGTTTGCAATGTTTAAAATCCTTGCAAAAACCCAGCATGTGAACCATTTCATTTGTGAAAGATTTCCAGATATACTCTGAACATCAGGATGGAATGCAAATGATACCACTGTCCTGTTTCTTCTTGGGTAGCATAGCTGCCCTCTACACAGACAGTTGTCTGAGATGTGTCTACCAACTGGCTATAAACTCTTTGACGGTCACCAGTAGTTGTTTCCTCTGACAAACAACAAAATGCACACATAAAATTTCCTATTAGAAACAGCAGAAGAAAGAGTATTTCATAAAAGTTATTCTACCAAACAGATTCTCCTCCTGACACATCAAACTGTTGACCCCTAGGAAATGAAGAAAATAATGATCAGAAACGAATCCTCTTAAAATCATCAGTGCTTCCTGTATTCCTTTGGTAAGAATAAACCATCAGTTTTTCCTCCAAGAAGCCAGAAAGAAGGATTTCTAGTGGAAAGTTTTTGAGGCCTCTGAGCAGGTCAGGCAGAACTAGAGGGTTGTGTCTAATGGTTTTGGTTTCTGAATTGGTGTTTTATAATTGAGAGTTGTGATAAAGTTTGTCCATCAGACTAGGAAATAAGCATGACCATATTTTAAAATTTATAACCATGGCTGCATCATACTGATTTAACAGACACATCTCAGATTAATATATGTTTTCTGGTCTATGTCCTGTGTCTTCAGCTAGACAGAGGCTCTCTGAAGGCAGGCATCTGAGGAACTAATCACCTTTATATACAGCATCACCCACAGCCCAGGTTCAAACGAATGTAAGGGAGTTAGAGCTGAAAAGTGGCCAAGAGATTAATCAAAACCTTCTTTTACAAGCAATGGAATGTTTTCTAAATACTAACACTATAAAGACCCTGTGGTGGTTCTGAATGCCCAGCTGCCCTGTTGGACCCTTGCTGAGAGCAGGCTCCAGATCTGAACTGCTTGGTACTGTTTCCCTCCACCCCACTCAGTGCACAGCAAGAGAAAGTTCGCAACAAAGATCGATTGGCTACAATTTTTGGATCTTCTCAAAATTGTTTAAAGCAAAATCTGCAATCTTTCTTTGCAAAAAGCTGAATATACATTTTAAAAATTGGATACCAATAGTAATTAGGAAAATTAGAAATTCCTTCTCTCTCCACAATCTTATCATCTCTGCCTGTCCTTCCTTTTATTCCAACTGATTACAAAATCTGCCTCTATGTTATAGGAATATAAGTTACTTATGTGCCAAGCAAATATATCAAATCACTCCTCATAAATGCTCCCTGTATCTGTAGGATTGTTCTCCATATCCATTTCCATGAATCATTTCGATGTTCCTCAGATTTTCCACAATTATTCATTCATTCTATCATTCATTCATTCATTCACTCATTTAGCTCATCAAGGACAAAATTACAACCAACACTAAGCACCTCCCACAGTTGGAAGTATATCATACCGGAGTTCAAAGCAGTTGCAGGATGGTAACTTGAGTTTTGGAGACATCTTTTATCATAACTGAAGAAATTAGCTGACAAATGATACTTTTAATCAATAGAAGCAGAACTTTGTAACCTCTGCATTTCACATTGGCTGAACTCTCCTCCCACCTTAAAGTTGACAATTAACGTGAATCTACAGATTCAAATGAGAGACAGACGACACTGAGGAAGTTGTGAACCCAAGAATGGACCACAAAGAATCCTCAGGACCATTAATATGCATTGTATTTTTACCTCAAAGGGAAGCATTATTTGTTCCTCTGTATGTGTTTTGCCACCTCCAAGCCTATTTCTGAATATTAGATCAGAATGACGTATTCAGGGATGGCATCTGTCTTCTAGTAGTGCATGGATCTTCAAAGACTTTACTGAAGTGCTGCCTTATCACTTACCTGAAACACTGGATACGGAGATCTGGATTGAAGCACATGTACTATTCTTTGAATGATTGCATTGCAGAGCTACTTAAAGATTAAAACAGCTTTTCAAAATGTGGCTTAAGTGTTTAACAACAGATAATCTGGGAGTTTTGCAAATGGAACTCTTGCAAAATCTTAAGAAATATCTTTTGCTGGAAAGCCAAGTTCCATTCTCAAAATTCAATGAGCAACTTCTCAAACCACATAGGCTTCTGGAGTATACAGAAAGATGTGAATATTTTTAAGGAATATCTTTTATTGAAAGAATCAAACTTCTTTATTTGATGGAATAAGAAGTATTTTGTGCATTCTGGAATTATAAAGACCACAAATGTATATGTACATATACATGATTTATAAAGGTTTCTGTTTTAATATCTGTGATATCACTTACCGATATAACACATATCAACTTTAATATAATAACAGCTCTGTGTCTGGCCTGTTTCCTTGTAATAACTCATAATGTTCATGTGCCATTACCCATTAGTAATTCCTTTTCCAGTTCATCTTACATTTCCATTTCTATTGGAAACAAAGTAATAATTTCATATTCAAAACAACTAGGAGGGTTAACCATTAGGCAAGGTTTCACAAACATTTTTCACAAGACAGGGAAATGACATATATGGAGGTATTTCACAGCACCATTTCTTTGGGTAGACCCAGAGTATTCATTGTTTTTAAAGCCAAATTAAATAAATAAATAAATATTTAAATATTTAAAGAAAAGAAAGATGAAAAAGTGAACTTACTGTCTCTATATTTGTTCTAGTAGGAAACAATAGGTCAACATAAGTTGTCACTTTCCTAAAGAGAACCCCACCTTAGCAAAGTTAATTACAATATTCCACTGAGTCTGACATGTAGAGGGGTAACGGAAACACTTTGCTTCTAGAGAATTACAGTACAATATACAGTTCTCACAAACAGAGTGAATAATTGAAATCCAGAGCTTTTATGCTTATGCAAAAAAAAACCAGTATTTCATGGCACATAAATTTATTCAGCTTATTTGCATTAAGGTTGAGTGATCATAGCACTATCAACCAGAAAATAGTGATGGTACCTTGATTTAAGTGTGATAAGCATTCATAAATATTCTTAGGAAGCAAGATGTACCTACATTTAATCAGTACTTATTAAAATTTTATTCCCTATAGTTATTCAACAGGATCTGTGGTATAAAAACATAATTACAAAAATCAGATTTGAGCTCATTTGACAACAGAAGGGTTTTATGGTGACCTATCTCCAAATGTTCCTATTTGTAATTAAATGCAGCGATCAGCAGTAAGGATTTTGAAGCTGTTTTAGTAGTTCCGCTATTCTGCTTAACATGTGGCACCCGTAATAATTAAAATGATACTAACACATGCACAATTTTATGGCCCTTATGGTGCAACCCATTATGCCAAATAAGGGCCTCTGTTTTCACAGCATACTGCACATGGTCTCATTACACCCACTTTTCTTTTCCTGTCTTCACACTAACAACTGTTAAAGTGAATCAACACACGAAACGTACTATAACAGCTTAGTGTTTATGATATGTGTGCTGTTAGTCAGTGAACAGGAAAATCTAAACATTTACTGTTTATGTAAAGAATAGCGTTAGTGTTAGCGAATTGCTCGGGTCTGCTTACTTTATTATCTAGATCACAAACGTAATGATGGGTTTCAGTGGCATCTATATTTTCACTTTGTTTTGTTTTTCAATGAAGATGTCTATAAAAATCAGAAGAATTTAGCATTTACATATCTTAGGATATTTCTTCTGTACCAGAAAATAATTTAGGGATCACTTTAAAAAGAACAGATAAATCAGTATGATTTTTAAAAAAAAAAGAAGAAGAAGAACGAGTGAAAGGCATTTCGAGGTGATTTCCCCCACAATATTCCTTGGCTAGATCTAGTTTTTTTAAAGTGTTAAAAATCTGTAAACCATTTTTATGTTGCTACGCCAATAAAATTTGTAAGAAACTGGGAATTCGAGATAAGTGCCATTATATCAGGAATAATTTTGTGATTGAGAAGCTCCTCAAAGACCACCTACACCCATTTTACAGTCATCAGCTCTGAATGGCTCTCAGTCTTTTTGTTCTGGGACACGGTCCAAAGTAGTTCCCATCGGCGAAACACCAACGGATTGGGCAAGACCGTGCGTCTGCATTTTACATAACCATTTTTCTGAATATTAGTTGAAACTTCAGATAAAGAGCAACAACCTTCTTTCATCTTATTCTTCTTGAATCAAACTCAATCCTGTCCATTTAGGAATTTTGCCATATTGGCGCCTAGACTAAGATGAGCTGAGTAGGCCTTGAATGTTAACAGCTTAATAGCTCAATTGATTGCAAAGATACAAAAGAAAAATGCTCACAGATTGCAGCCTTCACATGGTTTGGCTCCGAGATCTCATAAACAGTGTGACGTCAAGCAGCAGAGAACCGTGTGGATGCTGTATGAGGACCATGCGCTCGTTACGGAACTGTGAAAATATGTGGGATCGCAAAATGAAAATTACCAGCCAGGAAAAAAAAAAGAAAAAAAAAAGCAAGATGAGGGAAGTCATAAAGGGAAAGTAGCTTGACAAAGACCAAACACTTTCTTCCATACGAGCTTCTTAAAAAGTCTAGGAATCTTGACTATTATGTAAATATCAAAATATCACCCCAGCGTTGACAAATCTGCAAGAACCCTAGCTAACCCTGGCTCAGAGAATCACATATGGAGAGCCCATGTGTAGAGGATTTCATCCCTGTTTGGTGCATTCTCCAACATTGCTGTTTACAAAACCAAAACCCAAACCAAACCCACCCTGTTCCACAATTAAAGAAGGAATAAAGCTTTCCATCTGAATTTGAAGAAAGTGGAGTTCCACGATTCCTATTCTTTGATTAAAATAAGCGTTTGTGATCAGCATTAGTATTTACTACCCTATGATCAAAAACAAATAACCCACTTTGTTTGTTTCTTACTGCAAATGAATTAAATTAGAAGCCATTAAGAGGACTTGCTGTTTATATCCTTGTTTCAGCAGTGGTAGTATTTGAAGTTTCCTGCGGTAAGTTCATTACTCGTATTTTGTCCAGAATTAGTGAAGCGTGCTGAAAATTGCTAATGACAGATGTTTCTCCACTCTGTCACACTTCTTGTATCATTTGATTTGGAAAGCAACATACGGTGTTCTGCTCTATCAGTATGTCACAGACTGTCTGTAAACAGCTGGTCATAACTCAGTTCAGTGAAAACCATTACTTTCCAATGAAGGGCTGGACATCCTCCAAATTGCATTTTGGCATGGCCTCGGCTGCATAATGCACAAAGTTCCTCGGTTCTGAGGTTACCTAAAGAAGATTTCTCACTTTCTCTACTTGTTTTTTATGTTTCAGAAAATAAGAGTGTTTTCTTAGCAATAGATTAAAGGAATACAAAAAAATATTTTAATGATTATATCAAGCACTCAGAAAATCTGTGAATGATACTTGCAAAAGACAACACAAACCCATCCAAACTGCATATCTTGCCATTCCTAGTCATGTCTCTGGTTGAAGGGGCCATGCTTTAGTAGGGTCAGGACACACAAGATGACATATTTAAATGTCTTCTATAAAGTAGCCATGGCATATGAGCATGACCATGTGGCACTTCTACCACTTCGAATCACAGTGAGCAACACTAAAATTATTCCCCTGACATTTTTTGTGATGGTGAAATTCAGAGAAATGTGTCTTGCTTTTTTTTCTGAAACTCATTAAACCAAAAAACAAGGTAAAATCATGGGGATAAGTACAAGGTCATACACACTTTTTTAACAGACATTTTAAGACATGCTAACAATTACATTTTCAATGCCCAGTTATTTGAATAGTCACTATTTACTGAATACCAAGAAATCATTAGTAATACCCTTCAGAAGCTTTGGAGTTTTGTTCCTTTGTGGAAATATAATCTCACAGAAAAATTGTGGGCAGAGAGACGGATAGAGATAACCAACACCTTTAAAGCCACTTGACACTTCCAGAACGACAGAGTGCTTCTGATACTTATGAAGGACCTAAACAAAAGGAATTGAACCTAGTTGAGGGACTGAATGATAGAGGGCATCTCAGCTTAGCTGTTGTTCAAGCAAATACCTTTCAACAAATACCAAGTCCTTACACGTACCTGTCCTTCAATATTTTTCTAGAGCCACATTCACTGGACTCTTCTCTATACATAATAGCAGAAACTTATAGACAACAAACTCTAAACATGTGCTCCTTCCCACCTGGAAAACCACACTTCCTTCTAGGTTAGACTCGCATGCATGCAAGCTCTCTGAAGTGGCCCCTCATTCCCCCAGGCACAGCTAGCCCCCATCAGGCCTTCTGCACACATTCTTAATTTCGCAGTATTACGGCCAAAGGGCAGCTGGAGCCCAGGAGGGACAGCAATTGATTCCGTGACAGAATCAGGGGAGACTCAGAGGAGGTGACATTTTGGCTGGGCCTTAAAGCGTGACTCAAGTGTGCAATGTAGAGAACATTTCGGAACATCCTGATTAAGAGATAGGTCGTCAACTAGTGAAAACCTGTGACACTCTTTACAGATTACACGCCGTGAGACTAGAAGTCAAATGTAAGGATAAAATTCCAATAAATGGAAGCGATATACACCAAGAAGAATCTCTTTAAAACAATATATTTTATAAAAATCTAATTTTTTCTTATCTCCCTCCAGCCCAGGGGTTTAGAAAATAGTTAGGAATCCTTTTCTCTCCGAGATGAAGGGAACAGATTCTGTGTGTGAAAAGGAGACCATGATGGATGAAGAAGTCAACAATTGGCCAAAGAGAATTTTTAAGTGAAAACACATAATTTAAAAGGTATGTTCCTCATTACACCATTGGGTATAACTGGTCTCCCAAAACATTAATATTTTAAGACAATACTTAAATAAAAGGTATTTTCAGATGATTCTTAATGTGAGCCCATTCTTGAAAATTACCTAATACTGGTCTTGTTTTTATCATTAAAAAAAGACTCTCTGCCTTCCTGTGGAATTCACTGCTCTTTGCAATTCTGTATCTTTCGCTTCTTGGCTTAGTGTTTACTTGCTCAGTTGAACTAGGCTGAGTCACAAAGGAGTCTTATCATCTATAAATGCAGTGGCAAAAGGGTTTTAAGGAGGCATTCCTTTCTGCTGGTTGCAGAGGGTTTTAATTTTTTTTAGGAATGCAGCCAACTAAGAAAACATGTGATTGATTTCCTTAGAAGCTCAAAACTAATAAAAGAAAATTGAAGAGAGAGATGGAGACAGAGAGAGAGACAGAGATGTTTTCATTGATCTTTTTCCTATCCTTCCATGTTCTCTTTCCCTCCCTGAATTTTTACCTCTATGGTGAATCACCCTCTGTAGCTTAACTCTCCCTTCTTTGCCTCTGTTTAAGTACTTAGTGAAAGGCTACTGCTTTTCTACCACAGAGAAATACTCTCACATATCATTAAAAGTAAGTGCATTTTCATTTTTTCAGAAGGCACTATAGGAATCTCTATGGATTAATTATGCCAGGTGGTGATAATATACAATTAGAACTTTTGCAAGAGTAGTGCAAAGTGATTTGACTTCGTTGTTGATGTTCTTGCTGTTATTTAGGCGATGTTCTTTCATTCTTCTATTTGTACTTCCGCTGATGGTCTTTTTCCCCTCAGTGTAAGTAATGCTACTTCTAAATATGAGCTATGGCTCCTAGAGCAGATGGGTGAGAAGAGATACAATTTCCACCCTATCATTTGTTAGAAGAGTTCAGTGGCTTGCCAGTTGGCCAGGAGTTCCAGTACTCAAATACAAACTACACAGATTCTCAAAGATTGGTCCTCCATGCAGTTCTTATTTGAGTCTCTTTAAAATCTTAATAAGGCCAAAAAATTATTCATTGAATTTTTGACTAATGAAAATTGCAAGTTATGGCCAACAACACATTGGTAGTCTCCTGTTGTCCTTCTGATCAAAGCCATGGCAAGAAAAATGATTCCCGTACCATTCAAAATATCCAAAAATATCACGGACACTTGTGGACATTTTGTCTCAAAGAACAGAATTTTTTTCACCATTTAGGGAAGAAATTCTTTGTAACAATGCACAAATAGAGTTTAAAAAAAAACAGCAAAGCATGGATAAGGAAGCACCAAAAAATTAATATACTCAGCCAAATCTGCAAAATTTATGGTAACACATTGACTCCTCCCAGTCTGCGAGTCAGAAAATAAACCAACACAGTGTATCCCTGATGGGACAACTTAATGATTTAATTTCATTTTATTCAATTCCATTCAACACATATTTATTGAATGTCTTCTAAGAGTGAAACCCTTCACAAGACACTGAGATAAAATAAAGAAGAATAGAGTCTCAACCATCAAAGAGTTTTCCAGGGGAGATCAAGGGAAATAACTGTAAAAATAATTAAAATGCAAAGCATTAGTATGAAAATATCTATAAATATATATTTCAAAAATTGTTAATGCATTTTATCATTTCCAATTTAGGTAGCTTAACCCCCATCTTCCATCAAAATATTGCAAAAAACCTAATGTCATGAAATAAGATTATAAATAGCTTTTGATTATCCAGGGCCTGATTAATAGAGTGCTATATAATTTATCACTCAAACAAAGACACTTTGAGAGTGAAAAGTGGTGCTACAAATAATTAGACAAAGTCAATAGGAATAAAGTGGGACTGCCCTAGGCAAATGGGGACATATGGTCACTCTATTGATTATCTAATTTCAGTACTATCCAAACAATAATGTTCCCCTTTTTCTGCTTCTTCTTGCTACCTGCCTTTAACCCTTGTATTCCTTATTAAATACTATTGCATGAGACACTAACCAGGATAAAAAATGAGACTTTAGCCCTCAGATCAATCAACTTTATAACAAAATAAAGACAAAATTGACTGGACAGGAGATTGTTTAATAAACACTATTGGATCAGATACTGAGCCAGGTGCCACTGATTCAAGGATATGAACAAGTAAATGCCTGTCCATATTCTGCTCCCACAAAATTGGAAGATCTTAAAAATAAAAATTTATAAAATTTAAAAATATTTTAGATTAAAGTATTTTTAAATATTTTTATTTTATTTAATTACTGTTTTAAAATATTTAAAAATTACTATGAAATATTTTTATTTTTATAAATAAAAATAGTTTTTAAATACATTGAGGTACATATGGTAAGATGAGGGAAGGGAGTGATGAGATGATTCTCCTGCAAATGACTTTTATTAAATTTTCCTACTGAAGAGTGAGGATAAATTACTTTCTGCATCTTTTCCCCTTCTCCTTTTACTCTTCCTCTCCAAGTCCAATGTAGAGGATTATGGAGGGAAGAAGGAATGTAAGCTATTCAATCAAAATTAGAAGATGCAGTAAATGTTTGTGGGAGAGAAAGCAGTCCAACATCTTCATGTCCCTTCTCAACTCTTGGTTAAAATGGCAAATATATGTATTGAGCTAAGTCAAACTGAAGAGAAACACAAAAGACCAGTTCCTTAGGAGTTCCCTAAAAGAAAGGCAGCACTCTAGAGAGGCAACAAGTCAAGGCATGTGTTTTAGTTTCCTGGCTGGTAAAACAAATACCATAGGATGCGTTGGTTTAAAAAATGGAAACATATTCAGGCTAGGATTAGTCCAAAATGGAGGCATCAGCAAGGTGATGCTGTCTCTAAGAAGACTGTAGCAATCTGGGGCTGGCTGCTGGTGATCTTTGGGGATCCTTGAGGTTCCTTGGCTTTTCCATCACATAGCAATGTCCTCTTCTTTCTCTTCCAGGTTCCACTGACTTCTGGCTTCTAGTTTCTCTATGTCTACATTTCATTCTGTTTATAAAGGACTCTAGTAGTCTGGATTAAAGCCCAATCTGATTCACTTGGGCCACACCTCAACTGAAGTAACATCTTCAAGAGATGCTGTTTACAATGTGTTCACACCCATCACAATATAGACCTAGACCCAGAATATGTACAAACTGGGATACATGATTCAATCTACCGCAGCAGGTGTGGTAGGGCTGTGGGGAGGGGATATATATGTAAAACAAAGCATGGAAGACAAACTCAAATACCTCCAGGGTCTGGGCAGGCGATGTGAATGAGTGAAGAGATGCTGGCACAAGATGATCAGGGGTGGATGATATGGAATGGTGCCAACTGTGGCAAATTGCAGAGTTGTGCTTTAGCTAAAGGTGGCGGCAGCTAATCAGCAGTAGCTGATTATCATCATGCCAAACGGTAGATCCAGGATAGCCATTTTTTCCAACTTTTAAGAGAAACTAGCAAACCAAAACTTTTTAAAAATCTCTTTATAATTCAATGTTGGCAATGAAATCAAATGGAAAAGTCTTTGAGGCAAACCTAGTGCACAGGGCTGTGAGTGTGGGACTTCTGCAAGAAAATATTTTACTGACATGCGGCTGCAGACAAACACAGGGCCCCTCCCTACCCCATATCTAAGCATATTTGCTTTTGCCTTACGTCTGATCCTCTCAATTGGAAACCTTTTGATCAGAGTGTTTCTGTGAATGTGTGATATGCAGGCTTTCAAATATTTTAACCATATGAATTAATAAGTGTTTATCATGTTTTTTCTAAAATGTGTGCTATGGCTTAAATGTAGGAAAACTATATTAACAATTAAAATCAAACGGAATGGTACTTAAAAGTGAAGTTCACCTCAAGGATTCAACTGTTCTCCGAATTTTTCTCCACTCTATAGTAACAAAGTTCATTTCCTATTCATTCATTCACTCATTCATTCAATAAACATTATGGTGTACCCTATATGCCAGACTCTGTTCTACATGATGGGGATACATCAGCAAAGAAGACAGACAAACTCCCTGCCTTCATGGAGTTTACATTCTCATGGGGAAGGAAACAATAATTAAACTTGAAAAGTAAATTACGTAGTATGCATAGGAAAAGGATATAGGAAAAACTGGTTTGTGGGTGCAGTTCAGGTTCAGAAGTTTTGGTTCAAAAGTGAAGAATGTCTAAAACTAAAAGATGAACTGACTGGTGTTTTGAGACATCTTCAAATGTCAAATGGTGAAAAGGAAATCATATGAAGAGCAATCATCAAGCCTAGCAAAGCACTAAGTCATTCATCATTTGCTTCTACTTACGAAGCAACCTAAAATGTTTAGATCACTAGAAGATAAATAAGGAAACGAGTTATTAAGTGTGTGATACAGGAGCAAGAGTGCCAGGGCTTACTACAATCATTATATGATTATTGTTGTTATATTGTGATACATATTTGTTTTTTTAAGTTTGATACAATATTGTTTTTTAAATTCAAGCAGTAGAGAAAAGTATTCTAAAAAACCTCCCAGAAATAACATTGTTAATATTAGATGAATTTCATAACATGGAAGTGTGGATAAAAAGATTGACTTTTAATAATTGGGATAAAACTTCATGTGCACCGTGGTTAGAACATGCCTGGGTTTAAATCCTGCCTCTGCCCCTTTTTAGTAAGTGTGTAGGTGACTTAACCACACTGTCTCAGATTCCTTGCTTAATAGTGAAGACACTAATTGCTCATAGTTTTGTTATGGGGATTAAAGGAAGTAATCCAAATACACAGATAAAGCCATGTGTGGAACACACTAAATGCTCAAGAAATGTTAGCTACTATTGTTATCTGTTTAATATGCCCATTAATGAGGTTAGTATGAACCTGAAATTATTTCATTAGTTCTGCTGTCTCCCTTTCCTTCTCATTTTGCCATTTCATCATAATTTTGAACTATTTAGAATGCATTTGATGGTCGTTTCTTCTGTTCCCCCTTCCCCTCACACCCTTCCTCTTCCTTCCTCATGACACCGTTGCCTGGTTGTCTTGCTGTTCCCTTCACTTTGCTCATGTTTGGGCTGCTCATCTATATTCTGTTTACTCTGATATTTACCCTTTGACCTCTCTTCTGTACCATATGTGTGGTCTGTTCCTTTTCCTCAAAACAGTATCTGTAATGCTGAGTGTTCCCCAGTGGGAGGAGGGGACAGTTGAGTGAGGTTCTGTGTAGCCTTGGCTGGACTCTTTGGTCTCTCTCATCCTACACGTTCGAGAAATGCTCTACAGCACTTGGGGTCACTCTACTAAGTGGCATCAAAGGGAGGATCCCATTCCTAAGGGAATGCTCTTTTGCTTCAAATTACTTCCCATTCCGTGTGGAGCCTGGGGTCTTCACCACCGTGAGACTCTGCCCCCCTTTCTCACTCTCTCATTTTTCAAGGCCTGAAGAGTAGTTGTTTATCCTACCTCCTACCACCACCCCTGTAAGAAATGAGAAAAAGAAAAAATAAGCATTCCCTTTGCTTCTCCCCAGATTTAAAGCTACTAGCGAAAAATCTTGGGCTTTCGTCAACCCACCACTAGGCTTCAGGTTGACTGGAGGGAGGGGGATGCTTAGATATTGCTTAATGTCAGAACCTTCTTTCTCTTGGCTGGTCTCCCGCTCTTTGAATTCAGTGGCACTACCTTATGACCTTTCTTATTCTCTCTTATTTTGGGTACAGTTTTGTTAGGTCCTGGAGAGCCTGTGGTCTTGCTTCATGCTTCCATCTTTATCTGGAACTCCTGCCTCATGGTATTTTCATCAACATCCTAGCATCTGGCGGAGTGAGCTCCTACTGAGGAGGCATGGCAGGGTTTTTCTTGTCCAAACTGTGCCTCCTCTGATACATAATGGCATCTGAGTGAATTAGTGAATGAATGAATGAATGAAAAACCTAATAACTATTTTCTATTTTACTTCCTTATCTTCAGGACACTTGGGTCCAAACCTTCAAGAATACCTAGAAGAAACATTAACTCAGATAATCTTTAGAGTAAAATAATCTATGTTGGCCAGAGAATCTCAGCTCACTAAGCACTATTCCTGAAAGATTCTAAATTATATCTTAACTGGTCAAGGTGACCTTCACTTGCTTTTGTAAAAAACAGTGCCATTTTCTGCAGAAACTAGTCATGCAAGAAAAAGGATAGTTTGCCTCACTTCTCCGTGAGTGGAAAACAAATTTAGAAACAAACCAAATGCCCACTGACAGGGAATAGTTAACAAGGTATGGAACATCTTCTCAGTAGAATATATGAAACTATTCAGAATTATATTTATAACAAATCCATGATATCAACTATGTAAAAAGTATGTTTATTTATTTATTTATTCATAATATGGAAAAACATAGCATGATGTTTTTTAATATGATCTTTAGATTGGGGGATTATACAGGAATTTGTATAATTTTTAAATAAATTTCTTTATAAAATTCTCTATATGTTCAAAGAAATTAAAATTAAAATTAATTAAAATTAAATAAAATTTTCTAAATTTTCTATATTTTTTAAGTTTCTGGATTATATTGCTGATTCAATCAGTAAACAGAATCTGTAAGACTTTATCAGAAAAAAAAATTTTGTCTAATGCAGCATGTCCAAGTATAAAGTGAGAAAGAAATATGCAGTTAGAAAAGAACAACCTTCCCACATCAAGGCTGAATCTTATTTATTTTTCTTACAACAAAGATTCAGACATTTATGCTTTACTAACATAGGCATTATGACCTACCAAATATGAATAAGAAAAACCTTTTGTGTGAACAAGTCAATTTTGCGAAATTGTCTGATGATAACTTCAGTAAGGACTAATAGATCTGCCAATATAACCTCTTCTCCATTTGTCATTCAACTAGCTATTTGTTCTTTCAGAGGATGTTTTTACCGTAAGTGCCAATTTCATTTAAAAAAAGAAGAAGAAAATATATAGATGAGTTTTATGATTTTCCTGCCTTTTTCTACCTCCTAAAAATCAAGCAAATCCATTGTCAATGCTTCTACTTTTTAGGTGCCAGGAGGGGGTAGATGCAGATTTCCCCACAAAAATGAAAGTCTTAGAATCAGTGTGGTCATGAAGAAAGCTCCTGCTTGTCCAAAGACAGGCATGAAATCGGGGGTTGACAGAGAATCTCATTCAGGAAAGAATTGTCACCATTTTTTTGCTGTGCTCCAGCCAGAACAACATATGGCAGCCCAGCTGACAAATATAATTTTTTCCTCTTTTTTCCAATTTCACATGCACATTTCATTTGTGGAATATTAAAACCTCACACAAAGTGCCTGTTAACCCCTTGGCACCACAGCATCACTTGTCTGGGGTGTGCTATTTACCAAAACCCTCATGTCCAGCTGTGAGAGGGTTAAGGCCAGTAGTGATAGGACCAGTGGTCAGAGCCCATCTGACCCTCTCCTGCCTCCTTAGGAAGAAGCAATGCTCAGCACTGTCAGGCAGAGTCGTCTTTATGTTCCCGGCATCAGTAGAAACCGGCTTGTTACCCTGCGTCCCAGAGCCTTTCGGTTTCCCAAATCAGAGGTATTTTCAGAGGCAGCTGTCCTCACATTCTGTTGTCCATCGGGACCCCAAGGCAAGCCTGCTCTCCACTCCACAAGCACTCTGCTGGCCTCCGTCCCGAGGAAGGAGACACAAGATTTAAGTAGAAAAAATTCTCCTCCTCCCTTCCTAGACGTAACCACCGGGTAAGGGCTGAGATGTCTCTGCTGTCAGAGACAAGGTCCAGGGCCTGCGCAAACCCCTGCTGTGTGACAGTGATAAGTCCCATGGTGAGCCCAGGAAGCCCAAACACACTTCCAAGGATGCCTTGTCTGTGTGTGTGTGTGTGTGTGTGTGTGTGTGTGTGTGTGTAGATATATGATTTCTTGACATCCTTTCCTTATGCTCCTTTTAACTTTGTTTCTAATTCAGGAAAATTGCCTGGGATAGATAAGGCAACATAGATTTGTTGAATTAATTTCAAATATGTAAAAAAGCAGAATATAACGCATGACACACACCTACAGACTCACCATTGAGATTAAGCAGTTGTATCATTTTGCCATATTTGAATCAAATGTCTCTTTCTCTCTTTTTAATAAAATGAGAAACAAAAGGTTTCAGGCTCTTGTGACCACCCCCCACCCCACATTCCACTTCCCACCACAATCCTGAAATTGGTGCACATCATTCCCTTGCAAGTATCCGTACTACACATACATACATCCATAAAAATATAAAATATATGCTATTGTGTTGCTCCTTAAAATCTTCCATGGGGGCTTCCATGTTCTAAGTAACATTTACACATTTTTACACATAATATTATGTTGCTTTTTGCAATGTGTTCGTGCTGACATCTTCAGATCTAGGCCTCAAATTTTAATTGCTATATCTTTTGCCATTATTTAAATAAACAAAATTTTGCACATTCTCCCAATAAGTGACAATTAGGTTGTTCTACATTTTCGCTATAATAAACAGTCCTGCCTTGGACATCCTTGATCGTGTCTCCTTATGTACAAAGGCCAGAGGTTCTCTAAGGTGGACACCAGTAACTAATACTGCTGGGTCCTAAACTCATAGCATCTTCAGTTTTACTAGATTGACATTCTGTTATGACAAGTGATTATATTATTTCTTGTTTTCACCATCAATGTGTAAAAATTCCTGTTTCCCTACATCCTTGCCAACATTTGGGGCAATCAAGCCCTAATTTTTGCCAAACTGATGTGTAGGTGGTGTCCTATTGCTGATTTAGTTTGGAGTTCCGTAATCAATGAAGCAGCTCTTCTTAGGCTTATTAGAAATTTGTTTTATCTTTTTTGTAACTTGCCTTTGCCCATTTTTCCTTTGGATTGTTTTTCTTTTTAAAATTGATTAGTAGAAATTCTTTAAATATATATAATATCAATAGATAATAATCTTCTCCAAGTCAGTCAATAACCTAGCTTTTTATTTTGTTTTTGGTGTTATTTTTGCTATACGTAGAGTTTTTTATTATTATTATTTAATGGAGCCAAATTTATTCATGTTTGGCTAGTATTGCTTCTATCTTACTTAGAAACTTTAGTCCCGTAACACAATGCCAAATTAAAAATACACATTTCTATATATTCTTATATAGTCAGTTATGCTATAAACTTGTTTTAAAAATGCAAGTTTGTGCCAACACTATTGATATAATAAGGAAAAATTTGAGCATAACTCAAATTTCTCATTTGCTCATGGCAAGGGCAAGAAATAGTAGGTGAATGCTGAGAAGTGCACGCAGTGTAACCAGTCCACACACGGATACACAAAGCACACACATATGCACCTTGAACACTGCCCAGCTGCCCCAGTTCACAGGTGCGCTGAGCCACACCCACCCACATCTGGTTTGAGGACACACCAACAAATTTCAGATAACCTTTCTGCTACTTCACCACGACCCAAAAGTGGAAACCCTCCTGTTATCTACTTGCACAGGAAAACTTTAAGTTTTTCTCAGTATAAAGTACCATAGTTATTAGAGTATTTATGTATTTCTTCACCATTAACATGGGAAAAACGGCTTCCACTTTTTTCTTAGGTTCCTATATTTTTCTTTTTTTTGTGTGTCGCTGACAAAAATCTTTGAGTGTTATGTCCCTAACCTTATTTCTCCCATAAGTTCTGTGGCTTTCACAGTGAGCCTTTGCATAATACAGTGATGTTTAGGAACACATACACTGTGTTTCAGGGAAGCTGGCTGTACAAGGTTTATAGTCTCGCACTTTGCATTTAGGTCTTTAATTCCATCAGCAATTTACTTTCTTTTTTTTTTTTTTTTTAGGGTCTTTTTTTTTTTTAATCTTCATTTTATTCAGATACATTCACATACCACGCAGTCATACAAAACAAATCGTACATTCGATTGTTCACAGTACCATTACATGTACATTCATCACCTAAATCAATCCCTGACACCTTCATTAGCACACACACAAAAATAACAAGAATAATAATTAAAGTGAAAAAGAGCAATTGAAGTAAGAAAGAACACTGGGTACCTTGGTCTGTTTGTTTGTTTGTTTCCTTCCCCTATTTTTCTACTCATCCATCCATAAACTAGACAAAGTGGAGTGTGGTCCCTATGGCTTTCCCAATCCCATTGTCACCACTCATAAGCTACATTTTTATACAATTGTCTTCGAGATTCATGGGTTCTGGGCTGTAGTTTGATAGTTTCAGGTATCCACCACCAGCTACCCCAATTCTTTAGAACCTAAAAAGGGTTGTCTAAAGTGTGCGTAAGAGTGCCCACCAGAGTGACCTCTCGCTCCTTTTGGAATCTCTCTACCACTGAAGCTTATTTCATTTCCTTTCACATCCTCCTTTTGGTCAAGAAGATGTTCTCCGTCCCACGATGCCAGGTCTACATTCCTCCCCGGGAGTCATATTCCACATTGCCAGGGAGATTCACTCCCCTGGGTGTCTGATCCCACGTAGTGGGGAGGGCAGTGATTTCACCTTTCAAGTTGGCTTAGCCAGAGAGAGAGGGCCACATCTGAGCAACAAAGAGGCATTCGGGAGGAGGCTCTTAGGCACAACCATAGGGAGGCCTAGCCTCTCCTTTGCACCAACCGTCTTCCCAAGGGTAAAACCTATGGTAGAGGGCTCAACCCATCAAACCACCAGTCCCCTATGTCTGTGGTCATGTTAGCAACCATCGAGGTGGGGTAGGCCAATACCCCTGCATTCTCCACAGGCTCCTCAAGGGGGCACTACATATTTTTTTCCTTGTTTTTCTTTTTTTTTTTCAACCTTCCTTTCTTTATAAATCAACTGTATGAAAAAAAAATTAAAAAGAAAAAAAAAAAACATACAATCAAAGAACATTTCAAAGAGACCATAACAAGGGAGTAAAAAAAAGACAACTAACCTAAGATAACTGCTTTACTTCCAACCTGTTCCTACTTTACCCGAAGAAAGTTACCTAATATAGCAACATTTCTGTGAACTTGCTACTACTATATCCATCAGAAATTAATAGACCATAGTCATTCCTGGGCATCCACAGAACGTTAAATAGCTTATCTGTTCTTCTTGGATTATTGTTCCCCCTTCCTTAATTGCTCTCTATTGCTAGTTCCCCTACATACTACATTATAAACCATTTGTTTTACATTTTTCAAAGTTTACATTAGTGGTAGCATATACTATTTCTCTTTTTGTGCCTGGCTTATTTCGCTCAGCATTATGTCTTCAAGGTTCATCCATGTTGTCATATGTTTCACGAGATCGTTCCTTCTTACTGCCGTGTAGTATTCCATCATGTGTATATACCACATTTTATTTATCCACTCATCTGTTGAAGGACATTTGGGTTGTTTCCATCTCTTGGCAATTGTGAATAATGCTGCTATGAACATTGGCGTGCAGATACCTGTTCGTGTCACCGCTTTCCGATCTTCCAGGTATATAGCTAGAAGTGCAGTCGCTGGATCGAATGGTAAATCTATATATAGTTTTCTAAGGAACTGCCAGACTGACTTCCAGAGTGGCTGCACCATTATACAGTCCCACCAACAATGAATCAGAGTTCCAATTTCTCCACATCCCCTCCAGCATTTGTAGTTTCCTGTTTGTTTAATGGCAGCCATTCTAATCGGTGTTAGATGGTATCTCATTGTGGTCTTAATTTGCATCTCTCTAATAGCTAGTGAAGCTGAACATTTTTTCATGTGTTTCTTGGCCATTTGTATTTCCTCTTCAGAGAACTGTCTTTTCATATCTTTTCCCCATTCTATAATTGGGCTGTCTGTACTATTGTCATTGAGTTGTAGGATTTCTTTATATATGCAAGATATCAGTCTTTTGTCAGATACATGGTTTCCAAAATTTTTTTCCCATTGAGTTGGCTGCCTCTTTACCTTTTTGAGAAATTTCTTTGAGGTGCAGAAACTTCTAAGCTTGAGGAGTTCCCATTTATCTATTTTTTCTTTTGTTGCTTGTGCTTTGGGTGTAAAGTCTAGGAAGTGGCCACCTAATACAAGGTCTTGAAGATGTTTTCCCACATTATCTTCTAGGAGTTTAATGGTACTTTCTTTTATATTGAGATCTTTGGTCCATTTTGAGTTAATTTTTGTGTAGGGTGTGAGGTAGGGGTCCTCTTTCATTCTTTTGGATATGGATATCCAACTCTCCCAGCCCCATTTGTTGAAAAGACCATTATGACTCAGTTCAGTGACTTTGGGGGCCTTATCAAAGATCAGTCGGCCACAGATCTGAGGGTCTATCTCTGAATTCTCAATTCGATTCCATTGATCTATATGTCTATCTTTGTGCCAGTACCATGCTGTTTTGACAACTGTGGCTTTATAATAAACTTCAAAGTCAGGGAGTGTAAGTCTTCCCACTTTGTTTTTCTTTTTTAGAGTGTCTTTAGCAATTCGAGGCATCTTCCCTTTCCAAATAAATTTGATAACTAGCTTTTCCAGGTCTGCAAAGTAGGTTGTTGGAAATTTGATTGGGATTGCATTGAATCTGTAGATGAGTTTGGGTAGAATTGACATCTTAATGAAATTTAGCCTTCCTATCCATGAACATGGAATATTTTTCCATCTTTAAGGTCCCCTTCTATTTCTTTTAGAAGAGTTATGTAGTTTTCTTTGTATAGGTCTTTTACGTCTTTGGTTAAGTTTATACCTAGGTACTTGATTTTTTAGTTGCTATTGAAAATGGTATCTTTTTCTTGAGTGTCTCTTCAGTTTGTTCATTTCTAGCATATAGAAACATTACTGACTTATGTGCATTAATCTTGTATCCCGCTACTTTGCTAAATTTGTTTATTAGCTCTAGTAGGTGTATCGTCGATTTCTCAGGGTTTTCTAGATATAAGATCATATCATCTGCAAACAATGACAGTTTTACTTCTTCTTTTCCAATTTGGATGCCTTTTATTTCTATGTCTTGCCGGATTGCCCTGGATAGCACTTCCAGCACAATGTTGAATAACAGTGGTGACAGCGGGCATCCTTGTCTTGTTCCTGATCTTAGAGGGAAGGCTTTCAGTCTCTCACCATTGAGTACTATGCTAGCTGTGGGTTTTTCATATATGCTCTTTATCATATTGAGGAAGTTTCCTTCAATTCCTACCTTTTGAAGTGTTTTTATCAAAAACGGATGTTGGATTTTGTCAAATGCTTTTTCAGCATCTATTGAGATGATCATTTGATTTTTCCCTTTCGAATTGTTAATGTATTGTAATACACTGACTGATTTTCTTATGTTGAACCATCCTTGCATGCCTGGAATGAACCCCACTTGGTCATGGTGTATGATTTTTTTAATGTGTCTTTGGATTCGATGTGCAAGTATTTTGTTGAGGATTTTTGCATCTATATTCATTAGGGAGATCGGCCGGTAGTTTTCCTTTTTTGTAGCATCTTTGCCTGGTTTTGGTATTAGATTGATGTTAGCTTCATAAAATGAGTTAGGCAGTGTTCCATTTTCTTCAATGTTTTGAAAGAGTTTGAGTAGATTGGTGTCAGTTCTTTCTGGAAAGCTTGGTAGAATTCCCCTGTGAAGCCATCTGGCCCTGGGCATTTATTTGTGGGAAGATTTTTGATGACTG
Source organism: Choloepus didactylus (assembly GCF_015220235.1). Taxonomy (NCBI): domain Eukaryota; kingdom Metazoa; phylum Chordata; class Mammalia; order Pilosa; family Megalonychidae; genus Choloepus; species Choloepus didactylus. The sequence goes on from NC_051320.1 coordinate 21,519,738, forward strand.
ATTGGATCTCTTTGCTTGTGATGGGTTGGTTGAGGTCTTCTATTTCTTCTCTGGTCAGTCTAGGTTGTTCATATGTTTCCAGGAAATTGTCCATTTCCTCTACATTATCCAGTTTGTTGCCATACAGTTGGTCATAGTATCCTCTTACAATTTTTTAAATTTCTTCAGTATCTGCAGTTATGTCACCTTTTTCATTCATTATTTTGTTTATATGGGTCTTCTCTCTTTTTGATTTTGTCAGTCTAGCTAGGGGCTTGTCAATCTTGTTGATCTTCTCAAAGAACCAACTTTTGGTGATATTTATCCTCTCTATTGTTTTTTTGTTCTCTATGTCATTTATTTCAGGTTTAATCCTTGTTATTTCTTTTCTTCTACTTGGTTTAGGATTGGTTTGCTGTTCATTTTCTAGCTTCTTCAGTTGATCCATTAGTTCTCTGATTTTGGCTCTTTCTTCCTTTTTAATATATGCGTTTAGTGCTATAAATTTCCCCCTTAGCACTGCTTTTGCTGCATCCCATAGGTTTTGGTATGTTGTGTTCTCATTTTCATTCGTCTCTGTATATTTAGCAATTTCTCTTGCTATTTCTTCGTTAACCCACTGATTGTTTAGGAGTGCGTTGTTCAACCTCCAGGTATTTGTGAATTTTCTAAGTCTCTGATGGTTATTGACTTCTAATTGTATTCCATTGTGGTCAGAGAATGTGCTTTGAATAATTTCAATCTTTTTAAATTTATTGAGGCTTGTTTTATGTCCCAGCATATGATCTATTCTGGACAAAGTTCCGTGAGCACTAGAGAAGTATGTGTATCCTGGTGATTTGGGATGTAATGTCCTGTATATGTCTGTTAAATCTAATTCATTTATCAGATTGTTTAGGTTTTCAATGTCCTTATTGGTCTTCTGTCTGGTTGATCTATCTATAGGAGAGAGTGATGTGTTGAAGTCTCCCACAATTATTGTGGAAACATCCATTGCTTACTTTAGTTTTGCCAGTGTTTCTCTCATGTATTTTGTGGCACCTTGATTGGGTGCATAGACACTTACGATTGGTATTTCTTCTTGTTGAATTGCCCCTTTTATTAGTATGTAGTGGCCTTCTTTGTCTCTCAAAACATCCCTGCATTTGAAGTCTATTTTATCTGAGATTAATATTGCTACACCTGCTTTCTTTTGGCTGTAGCTTGCATGAAATATTTTTTTCCATCTTTTCACTTTCAGTTTCTTTGTGTCCCTGTGTCTAAGATGAGTCTCTTGGATGCAACATATTGATGGTTCATTTTTTTTGATCCATTCTGCGAATCTATATCTTTTAATTGGGGAGTTTAATCCATTTACATTCAACATTATAACCATGAAGGCATTTCTTGAATCTGCCATCTTATCCTTTGGTTTATGTTTGTCATATTTTTCCCCTCTCTCTATTAATATCCTTTATTGTACCCATACCGAATCTCTTTAGTACTGAACCTTTCTCCAAGTCTCTCTGTCCTTTCTTTGTTTCTCTGTCTGTAGGGCTCTCTTTAGTATCTCCAGTAGGGCAGGTCTCTTGTTAGCAAATTCTCTCAGCATTTGCTTGTCTGTGAAAAATTTAAGCTCTCCCTCAAATTTGAAGGAGAGCTTTGCTGGATAAAGTATTCTTGGTTGGAAATTTTTCTCACTCAGAATTTTAAATATATCATGCCACTTCCTTCTCGCCTCAATGGTGGCTGCTGAGTAGTCACTACTTAGTCTTATGCTGTTTCCTTTGTATGTGGTGAATTGCTTTTCTCTTGCTGCTTTCAGAACTTGCTCCTTCTCTTCTGTGTTTGATAGTGTGATCAGAATATGTCTCGGAGTGGGTTTATTTGGATTTATTCTATTTGGAGTTCGCTGAGCATTTATGATTTGTGTATTTATGTTGTTTAGAAGATTTGAGAAGTTTTCCCCAACAATTTCTTTGAATACTCTTCCTAGACCTTTACCCTTTTCTTCCCCTTCTGGGACACCAATGAGTCTTATATTCAGACGTTTTATTTTATCTATCATATCCCTGAGGTCCGTTTCGATTTTTTCGATTTTTTTCCCCATTCTTTCTTTTATGCTTTCATTTTCCATTCTGTCATCTTCCAGGTCACTGATTCGTTGTTCAACTTCCTCTAGTCTTCTACTATGAGTGTCCAGAATCTTTTTAGTTTGGTCAACAGTTTCTTTAATTTCCATAAGATCATCTATTTTTCTATTTAGTCTTGCAATGTCTTCTTTATGCTCTTCTAGGGTCTTCTTGATATCCTTTGTATCCCGTACTATGGTCTCATTGTTCATCTTTAGTTCTTTGAGTAGCTGCTCCAGGTGCTGTGTCTCTTCTGATCTTTTGATTTGGGTGCCTGGGCTTGGGTTATCCATATCGTCTGTTTTTTTCATATGCTTTATAATTTTCTGTTGTTTTTGGCCTCTTGGCATTTGCTGAACTTGATAGGGTTCTTTTAGGATTTGTAGACCAATTGAAGTTCTTATCTCTAATTTATCAGATCTATAGCTTTGTGGCGTACACTTTCTCTAACTAACAGGCAGGTGGCGTCCACAAGCCACCTGTTCTCCACAAGCCAGTTCTCCCTGCTTAGCCTTTTTGGTGAGTGGGGGAGTGAGTCTTGTGGGGTCCAATTGGTGTACCAAGCTTGCGTGTGTAGTTGGTGTTGCCAGCCCTGTATATGGGGTGTGTTTCTGGGCAGTCAGGGAGGGGGGGTGGCTCTAACAATCAAATCTCCCTGGTGATCCTGGAGTTTTAAAGCTGCTGCAATAGTCTAATCCTTCAGTTCAGTCCTGCCACAGTTTGTCTCTGCCACTGACCCACAAGTCCTTGGTATTGGCGTATGGCTCCTGAGACTTGCAAGTGGGCCCCTCTTCCAGGCTGTGCACCCCCTGGTCCTCTGTTGAGGGATGACTGTGCTATGTCACAGGTGAGTACCATCCCCCCAGGGCGGTTCTGGGCTGCTGGGCTGTGTAGGGAGGCTCCCAGTCTGCTGAAATGATGGCTGAATGTGGCTTTGTTAATTCACACTGCTCCACCTTCCCAACTCTGGGACAATCAGCTGAGGTTGCAGGGAAGGCTAATGTCCACGCCCAGTTTTGTGGTGTGTGCCTGTTATTTGAAGCACTTCCGTCACACTGGGTTGTCTGGGGCAGCTCTGGGCTATGGCGCTGGCGATGGGCAGGAGTGTTTCCTGTCCACCAGGATGATGCCTGTGAGCGGACACCCCCCTTTTCTTGGGAATTTGTGGTGTTTAGTGAATTTTCTCAGCCACTGGATTATTGCCTTTTGTCTCAGAGCTCTCTTAGTTCTGCTCTTGTCTTGACCTGCCCAAATTGCAAGCCTTTGAAGCTTTCTGTATTGGGCTTCTTAGAGTAATTGTTTTAGAAAAAGAAAAAAAGGATTAAAAAAAAAAGGGGGGGCCCTCCTGAGAGATCTAATGGGTTATTGAAATGCTAAGAGACAAAGCAATTAGGGCCATTAAGGAAAGGTCCACAGGGCAGAGAGATCAGCTTTTCTTCGGGATTTGCATATGAGCCTCAGGGCCTGAGCTCTGCCCTTCCCCTTTCTATGTTCACCAGAACTCCAAAAATCCTCCGCTTTTATTTTGGAGTTTTTCGTGTTGCTTTTTCTATGCCTGTTTCCTCTCTGCTGGGCTGGCTGCTCTCAGATTCTCTGGTGTCTGGTCTCAGTCTATCTATGGTTGGAGTTTGGATCAGTAGAATGAGTTTCCGATAAGGGCTGCCACTGCAGTTCTCCCTTCTCCTTCCCGGAGCTGACAGCCCCTCCTCCCACGGGACTGAGCCTGGCAGGGAGGGGTGCGGGTCCCCTGGCCGCAAAAACTTACAGATTTCGCTGATCTCAGCAGTTCGACGTTTTCATGAGTGTTGTATGAAGTATGCCCAAAGTCTGATTGCTCTGTGGTGTCCAGTCCACGCAGTTCCTGGCTTTCTACCTACTTTCCTGGAGGAGTAACTAAAACATACAGCTCACCAGTCTGCCATCTTGCCCCGCCTCCAGCAATTTACCTTTTTCTTTTTCTTTTTTTTTTTATCATCATTTTATTGAGATATATTCACATACCACGCAGTCATACAAAACAAATTGTACTTTCGATTGTTTACAGTACCATTACATAGTTGTACATTCATCACCTAAATCAATCCCTGACACCTTCATTAGCACACACACAAAAATAACAAGAATAATAATTAGAGTGAAAAAGAGCAATTGAAGTAAAAAAGAACACTGGGTACCTTTGTCTGTTTGTTTCCTTCCCCTACTTTTCTACACATCCATCCATAAACTAGACAAAGTGGAGTTTGGTCCTTATGGCATTCCCAATCCCATTGTCACCCCTCATAAGCTACATTTTTATACAATTGTCTTCGAGATTCATGGGTTCTGGGTTGTAGTTTAATAGTTTCAGGTATCCACCACCAGCTACCCCAATTCTTTAGAACCTAAAAAAGGTTGTCTAAAGTGTGCGTAAGAGTGCCCACCAGAGTGATCTCTCGGCTCGTTTTGGAATCTCTCTGCCACTGAAGCTTATTTCATTTCCTTTCACATCCCCCTTTTGGTCAAGAAGATGTTCTCCATCCCACGATGCCGGGTCTACATTCCTCTCCGGGAGTCATATTCCACGTTGCCAGGGAGATTCACTCCCCTGGGTGTCTGGTCCCACGTAGGGGGGAGGGCAGTGATTTCACCTTTCAAGTTGGCTTAGCCAGACTTGAAATATCTTCTCTTTATTTTTTTGGAATAAGGAGAACAACTTGGACTTCATCATAATTTTGTGTTTCTTCAGCTTTTCTTATCTTTTTTGACTAGCTGAGGCCTATAGTAAAAGTTCAATTAAAGCAGAGATCATTGCTATCCTTTACTTGTTTGTGAATTTGAAAGCTTCTCAAATTTCTTGATTTAATACATTTGCTGTAAGTTTTTGGCAGACAGTTTTCTTCAAGATGAGGAAACTCCCTTTTATTCACAGTTTACTAAACAAAATTATCATGAGTAATTATTGAATTTTATCAGAAAATATTTCTTATCACTTGAGGATATTACATGGTTTTCTCCTTTGATTTCTTAATCCAGTGAGTTAAAATAATAGATTTGTTTAATGTGAAACTATTCTTGTTTCTTGGGATAAACCTAAATTAACTATGAAATATAGATAGATAGATAGAGATATTCTATAGTTTATATCAGTATAATTTACATAAAATAAAATTCATTCATTTTAACTATACAGTTTAATGAGTGTGGGCAGATGTATATGGTCATGTGACCACCAAAACAATAAAATATTCCATAACCCCCAAACCAAAAATTTCCCTGAAGTTCCTTTGCAGTCACTACTTACCTATAAACCAAACCCTAGGGAACCACTGATCTTTTTGTTACTGTTGTTTTACCTTTTCTAGAAATTCATACATTTGGTATCATATAGGAAGTATTTTTTTTCTGTTTTGTGTTTGCCTTCTTTTACTTGGCACATTTCTGAGTTTCATCCATGTTGTTGTGTTTACTAGTACTTTGCTCCTTTTCTATTGTTTGATGTTAGTCCTGTACATGAACATACCTCATTTTATATGCATATCCACCAGTTGATTTCCCCCATTTTACTGATTTTCTCCATTTTCTTTGGCTCTTGTGATTAATGCTTACTCTTAGTTAAATATATGTTTTCATCTCTCTTGGGTAGATACTTAGGAACAGAATTGCTGAGTCATGTGGTAGGCATGTCCTTCATGGGAAACTACTAAAGTCTTTTCTAAAATGATCATACAATAATACAGTCTAATCAGCAAAATATGAGAGTTCCAATTATTCCATATCCTAACCAGCACTTGATAATGTCAGCCTTTATGATTTTAGTCAATCTAGCATATATGTAGTGGTATCTCACTGTAATTTTAATTTGCATTTTCCTATGGAAATACATGTGATTATTGGCCATTTGTATATTTTTTGTATACCTTCTTATCAAATCTTTTGCTTGCTTTTTAATTGACGTTTTTGTCTTCTTATTGAGTTGTAAGTGTTCTTTATATGTTCTGGATGCAAGTTCTTTGTTTGATTGTGTTTTGCAAATGCTTTCTCCTAATCCTTGGCTGGTCTTTTCATTTTATTAGTGGTTGATTTTGATGAGTAAAAGTTTTAAATTTTGATCAATTTCCATTTATCCATATTTTTTATCCTAACAAATTTTTGCTTAGCTCTAAGTCACAAAGATTCTTCTTTCCTTTTAATCTACAAGGTTTTGGGTTTAAATCTTACATGTAGGTCCATTTTGAATGAATTCTTAAATAGCATGCGGTTCATATTTTTCCATATGGTATCCAGTTATTTTAACACTAATTGTTGAAAAGACAATACTGTCATACTCAAGTGCTTTGGCATTTTTGTCCAAATTAAATTAAACATGTAACTGTGGGACTACTTCTATATTCTTAATTTTATTCCATTAATTCATATATCTATTCTTATTCTAATACCATCCTGCTTTCATTATTTTTAGTTATATACTACATCTTCATGTCAGGCAGTATAAATCTTTCAATTTTGTTCTTTTTGAGAATCATTTTGGCTATTCTAGGAACCTTGAATTCAATATAAATTTTTCAATTAACTTGTCAATTTCTACCTAAAACAGCCTACTATAATTTTTATTGCAATTTTATCAGATCTCCAGATCAATTTGGGAAGAACTGACATCATAGAAATAGTATCTTTCAATCCATGAATATGGTATATCTCTCCATTTATTTAGGTCTTTTTCAATTTCTCTCAGCAATGTTTAGTCTGCAGGTCTTGCATATCTTTTGTTAAATTTATTTCTAAGCATGTTACATTGTTCTAAATGGAATAGTTTTCCATTCCATTTTCTAATTGTTTGCTGGAGCATAGAGAGCTACAACAGATACTTGCATATTTACCTTGTATCTGGTGTCTTTGATAAAACCATTGTATTAGCTTTCTATTGTTGGGTAACAAATTATCACAGACCCAATGGCTTAAATCAACACAATCTATTAATTCATGATTTCTGTGGGTCAGTACTCCAGGCAATGATAAACTGAACTCTTTGCCCAAAGTCTCACAAGATTGCAATTGAGGTGCTGGCCAAGCTGAGTCTTCATCTGAAGGATTCACTAGGGCCAAATGATGAAGGGCACTGGCTTCTTACTGAATGTCAGCTGGAGGTCACTCTTACATGCTAGAGCCTGCCCCCCCCCCCAATCTCTGCCACATCGCCCTCTCACAACACAAAAGCATACTTCTAAAGAACTTCAGGAGAATCTCTCCCATGTCTGATGAGATGGAATCTTATAATATAACATCACATCACATAACATAACCAAGAAAGTGACATGTCACCACCTTTGCTGCATTCTATTTGTTATTGTAAAAATAAGTCACAGGTTCCTCCCACAGTCAAAGGGAAAAAACAACACAAGGACTTGACTCACAGAGGCTCATCCTAGGATGAGTTTGCCACATTCACTTCTTAGTTGTAGTAACATTTTTTAGAGTTCTTAGGCTTCTCTATGTATATGACCATGTCATCTGTGAAAATAAAGTGTCCTTTCCAATCTGCATGCCTTTCATTTCTTTTTTTCCCTTTTGCACTAGCTAGGAATTCCAGTACAATGATGAATAGAAATAATGGGACTGAACATATGTGTCTGCTTCCTGACCTTTGGTAGAAAGCATTCAGTCTTTAACCATTAACTAAAATATTAGCTTTAGGTTTTTCTTAGATATCCTTAATTGGGTTGAGGAAACTTAATCTTAGGATTTTTTTTTAGGTGTTTTTATTATAAATGGTTATTTAATTTTGGCAAATTTTTTGTGTTGAGATGATCATATTATTTTTCCCATTTATTCAATGAACTTGTTGTGGTAAATTGATTGGTTTTCAGATGATACAACTACTCTTGAATTCCTAGAATAAACTCTAGCTACTTGTGGTGCATTATTCTTTTTATAGAATGCTGGATTTCATTTGCTAACATTTTATCAGAGGATTTTATCTATGTTTATGAAGGATATTTATTTTCTTGTGATGTCTTCATCTAGCTTTGGTATCAAGATTACTATGGACACATAAAATGAATGAGAATGCATGCTTTTCTCCTTTCATTTTGGGGAAAAATGTACGATGGGTTTTATTTATTTTTTAATTCTTAATAGAATTCAGTACTGAATACTTACAAGAATTTGATTTTTTTTATGATAATATTTTTAATTACAACTTCAATGTATTTACTTTATATAGATCTATTCCAAATTTCTATTTCTTTTTGTGTCAGTTTTGGCAATTTATGTCTTTCAAGGAATTTGTCAATTTTATATGCTGTCAAAATTTTTGCATAAATTTGTTCATAATATTTCTTATTTTCCTGTAATGTCCTTAGGATCTGTAGTGAGGCCCTATCTTTTATTCCTCATATTGATAATTTGTGGAGTTTTATTCTCCTTTCCTTCATCACTATGGCTAAATATTTATCAATTTTATTTATCTTTCTAAGAACAAGCTTTTTGATCAATTTCTCCATTTTTATCAACTTTATGTTCACTTTGTTTCCACTGTTACCCTTATTATTTTTCTTCTACTTAAATTAAATTTAATTTCTCTTTTCTTCTAACTTCTTAAGAACACTGATTTAGAGCTTTTTATCTTAAAACAGCCATTTAAAGGTGTCAATTTACATGTAGGTACTAATTGGTTGCACCCAATCATTTTGATATGATGCTTTCATTTTCATTCAATACAAGATATTTTCTATTTTTCCTTATGATTCCTTATTTGATCGGTGGGTTATTTATAAGTGTGTTCTTTAGAGAGGTGGCAAGATGGTAGCATAGAGAGGAGTAGAAGTTAGTTAGTCCCCCTGGAACAACTAATACACAACCAGGAACAACTAGTAAATAATCTGGAATAACTGCTGAGGGACAACCGTGACTGTCCACACATCATACACCAACCTGGATTAGGAGGAATGCCTGAGATCACAGCATAGTATCCACAAGTAAAAGCTGTGGAAATGCACCAGGTGCCCCCTCCCCCCATGGCAGGCCAAATAGCAAAACCTCGCTGTGGTAGAAAGCAGCACTCTCTGAATAAGCAAATATGCCTCAGTCCAGCTCCAACTAGGGCTTTAATTAACAAATTTGGACTGCTGAATACAAGCTACAAATCCCCAAAAAGTAGACAGAGGGTTTTAGTGATGACTGACCTTAAAGAACCAGAAGACTCCGCAGTCCCAGGAAGGGGAGCCCAAAAGACCAGGTGTTACCTCTGGTCAACGAGTGAAACTGGGGGCCCGTGGACTGGCTCTGAAAGGGGGCTTTCTGTTCCTTTTTCTGTCTCTCAATCTGAATGGCTCAGTGGAGAAAACCTCAGCCATTTTCAGTTCACAGCACTCTGACCCAGACAAGGGTGGAGACAGCGGAGTCAGAGAGACAAACAACCTATTTAAATGCTGATGATAACTCCCTAGGGGGTGTATCTTCCCTAAGAGGAAGGAGGTGGTACCCAGTTCTACTACCGGCCTTCCACTTAGAACCAGACCTCAGAGCCTGAGGGAAAACAGCCAAACAGAAACCACACCTCTTTACACCAGTCAGGACCAACACCTGACAGGCACCACCTGCTGAGCAGGTTAGGAAAAGCATAGGGGCTAGAGGCCTCACAGGGTGTGTCAATCTTCTAAGACACACCCTCAGGGAAACCTGATACTGAATATTGCCCCCTTCTGAGACTTGAGCCCATTCTGGTCTGGGGAAAATCTGATTGGGGTAACCAAGGAAACGAGATGCCTAGAAAACAGAAAACTACAACCTACACTAAGAAAAACGAAGATATGACCCAGTCAAAGGAACAAACTTACACTTCAACTGAGATACAGAAATTGAAACAACTAATGCTAAATCAGTTCAACAAGTTTAGGGAAGATATGGCAAAAGAGATGAAGGGTATAATGAAAACAATGGGCAAACATAAGGTAGAAACAGAAAGTTTGAAAAAATAACTGGAAATGAAAGGCACAACACAAGAGATGAAAGACACAATGGAGACATACAACAGCAGATCTCAAGAGGCAGAAGAAAACACTCAGGAACTGGAGAACAAGAAACCTGAAATCCTATACACAAAAGAACAGATAGGGAAAAGAATGGAAAAATAGGAGCAACATCTGAGGTAACTGAATGACAACATGAAACACATAAGTGTACGTGTCATGGGTGTCCCAGAAGGAGAAGAGAAGGGAAAAGGGGCAGAAGCAACTATAGAGGAAATAATCAATGAAAATTTCCCATCTCTTATGAAAGACATAAAATTATAGATCCAAGCAGCACAGTGTACCCCAAACAGAATAGACCTGAATAGGCCTATGCCAAGACACTTAATAATCAGATTATCAAACATCAAAGACAAAGAGAGAATCCTGAAAGCAGCAACAGAAAAGCAATCCATCACACACAAAGGAAGCTTGATAAGACTATATGCAGATTTATCAGCAGAAACCATGGAGGCAAGAAGGAAGTAGTTTGATATACTTAAGATACTGAAAGAGAAAAACCACCAACCAAGAATCCTACGTCTGGCAAAACTGCCCTTCAAATATGAGGGAGAGTTTAAAATATTCTCTGACACACAGACAATGACAGAATTTATGAACAAGATAGCTGCTCTACAGAAAATACTAAAGGGAGCACTACAGACAGATATGAAAAGACAGGAGTGAGAGGTCTGGAAAACAATTTTGGGTGATGGTAGCACAGCAATGAGAGTACATAAACAAAGATGACTGTGAGTATGGTTGAAAGAGGAAGTTTAGAAGCATGTGGGACACCAGAAGGAAAGAGGAGAGACAAAGATGGACTGTATAACTCAGTGAAACCTAGAGTGCTCAACAATTGTGACAAAACGTACAAATATGTTTTTACATGAGGGAGAACAAATGAATGTCAACCCTGCAATGTGTTAAAAATAGGGTGGTATTGCAGGAAAAATACAATCAATGCAAACTAGAGACCATAGTTAACAGAAACATTGTATTATGCTTCCTTTAATGTAACAAAGGTAATATACCAAAGCTAAATGCATAGAAGAGGGGGACATAAGGGAGGAGTGTGAGACTCTTGGCATTGGTGATGTTGCCTGACTCTTTATTCTACTTGAGTTTAATGCTGTCTTTCCTTTTGTTGCTTCCTAGATGTTGTTTTTTTTCTTTCTCTTTCTTTTTTCTTTTTCTTTTGCCTCTCTATGTTCTTCGACTCTTCCTCCTTCTTTGTGGAAGAAATGGAGATGTCCTTATATAGATAGTAATGATAGTGGTGAATACATAAATACATGACTATACAGGGAACCATCAATTCTTTACTTAGGATGGAATGTATGGTGTGTGAACAAGACCGTCTTAAAAAAAAACGGGTTGATGAAGAAAACTTGAGGGCACTATATTGAGTGAAATAAGTCAGACACATAAGGACAAATATTGTAGGGTCTCACTGATATGAACTAATTATAACACGTAAACTTAGAGACATAAAATATAACTTACCAGGATATAGAACAAGGCTAAAGAATGGGGAGCGGTTGCTTATTATGAGCAGAATGTTCAACTAGGTTGAACTTAAGTGTTTGGAAATGGACAGAGGTGACAGTAGCATGTTGTAAGAATAACTATCAGTGCTGAATGGTGTGTGAATGTGATGGAAAGGGGAAGCTCGGAGTCACGTATGTCACCAGAAGGAAAGTTGGAGGTTACGAGATGGGAATGTATAAAACAGTGAACCTTGTGGTGGGCAATGTCTGTGATTAACTGTACAAATATTAGAAATCTCTTTCATGAACTAGAACAAATGTATGACACTATAACAAGAAGTCAATAATAGAGGGGCATATAGGAAAAAATATATACCTATTGCAAACTATATACTAGTTAGTAGTATTTTAACATTCTTTCATCAACAATAACAAATGTACTATACCAATACTATGAGTCAATAATGGAGGGGGAGTGGTTAGGGGTATGGGAGGATTTGAGTTTCCTTTTTTTGTCTTTACTTCTTTTCTGGAGTAATGAAAATGTTCAAAAAATTGAAAAAAATTAATTGTAGTGATGGATGCACAGCTGTATGATGGTACCGTGGGCAATTGATTGTACACTTTGAATCTTTGGGTAATTGTATGGTATGTGAACAATTTCAATATAAAAAAGTGTGTTGTTTAATTTCTAGATATTTATGATTTCCCAGATTTCTTATGGTTATTTTTAATTTAATACCATTGTGATTGGAAAACATACTCTCTATGACTTCAAAAATTTTATGTTTGTCGCAACTTGTTCATAGCCCAATATATAGTCTGTCTTGGTGAATGTTCCATACGTATTTGAAAAATATGTGTATCCTGTTCTTATCATACGGAGTGTTCCATAAATGTCAGTTAGGTCACTTGGTTGATAGTGTTGTCAAGTGTGCTAAATCCTTACCAATCTTCTGTCTGTGGTTCTGTCAGTTACTAAAAAGGATTACTGCCCTTTCCCATTATAAATGCTGATTTGTCTCTCCATTCAAATCTCAGTTTTTGCTTTGTATATTTGAGAATTATGCGTGTTTACATTTTACGTGTTATGTTTTCTTGCTGAGTTGATCCTTTTGTTACTGTGAAATGTCACTCTTTCCTCTGGTAATACTTCTTGTCTTTAAGTTCATCATGTTTACTATTAATACAGTAATTACAGCTTTCTTATGCTTTCTATTTGCATGGTATATCTTTTTTATTGACTTAAACTTCAGCTTATTTTTTTAATTTGAATGCAGAGTTTGTTTCTTACAGATAGCATACAAATGGACATTACTTTTTACCCAGTTGGACAGTCTCTACCTTTTGAGTGGAGTGTATATTTAAGGTAGTTTCTAATATAGTTGGATTTAAGTCCCTCATTTTGCTATGTTTTCAGTTCATGTCCTCTTTTCTTCCTTTCTTCCTTCTTCTGTGTAAAACAAATACTTTTGAGTGTAACATGTTAAAACTTCCATCAACACTTTAGCTATATTTCTATGCATTGTTTTTAATGATTGCTGCAGGGATTGCAATATAAAATATGTTGCCAATTTAACTAAAACTAATACTGAACTACATCTGCACCAATGTATTTACTTCCCTCCCTTTCCTTTGTACTACTGCTATATGTAATCACCTTAAATCCAACAATACAGTGTTATGTATTTTTATTTAAACAGTAATATGTCTTTTAAAGAAAGTTAGGGAGGACTACGTCGGACCCAACTCCCAGGGGAATAAATCTCCCTGGCAATGCAGGATATGACTCCCGGGGATGAATCTGGACCCAGCATCATGGGATTGAGAATATCTTCTTGAACAAAAGGGGGATGCAAAATGAGACGAAATAGTTTCAGTGGCTGAGAGATTTCAAATGAAGTCGAGAGATCACTCTGGTGGACATTCTTATGCACTGTATAGATAACACCTCCTATGTTTTAATGTATTGGAATAGCCAGAAGTAAATACCTGAAACTATCAAACTCCAACCCAGTAGTCTGGACTCCTGAAGATGATTGTGTAACAATGTAGATTACAAGGGGTGACAGTGTGATTGTGAAAACCTTGTGGATCACACTCCCTTTATCTAGGGTATGGATGGATGAGTAGAAAAATGGGGATAAAAGCTAAATGAAAAATAGGGTTGGATGGGGGGTATGATTTGGGTGTTCTTTTTCACTTTTATTTTTTATTCTTATTCTACTTCTTTCTGATGTAAGGAAAATGTTCAGAAGTACATTGTGGTGATGAATGCATAACTGTATGATTGTACTGTGAACAGGTGATTGTACACCATGGATGATTGTATGGTATGTGAGTATATTTCAATAAAACTGAATTTAATTTAAAAAAAAAAGTTAGGGAGGAAAGAGAAAGAACATACACATATGTCATTTTTGGAGTAATTTCACATCATCCTGAAGGACCTCTTTTAGTTATTTTTGTAGTGCAAGTCTGAATACAATAAACTATCTGTTATTGCTTATCTGAAAAAAATTTAATCACATTTTTGAATGATAGTTTTGTTGAACATAAAAATTTTGGTTGGCAATACTATTTTTTCTTTCAGCATTTTGAACATGTCATTCAAATGTTTTCTAGTCGTCATTATTTCTGATAGTCAGTCATTAACCATATAATTTTTCTCCCAAATGCAATGACATTTTTCTCTTCCTGCTTTCAGCGTATTATCTTTACTTTCTCCCTTCAATTTTACAATGATTTGTCTAGCTGTGGGTTGTTTTTTTTTGGGGGGGGGAGGTTCCAGTATGGGCTTCATTGAGCTTCTAGGAGCTATAACTTAATGTCTTTCACCAAATTTGGGAATTTTTGAGCCTTCACTTCATCAACTAATTTTTGGAACCATTTTCTTCTCCCAGAGTTTTTTCTTCATTTTTTTCTCCTCTGGGATTCCAGTAAAATATACATTGGACTAGTTAATATCACCACATGGATCTCCAAAGCTCTGTTCATTTTTATTCAATTATTTTTCTCTTTGTCTTTTGGATTGGTAATTTATATTAAATTACCTCCAGGTTCACTGATTCTTCCCTGTGATATCTCAAATATGTTTCTGAGTCCATCTGGTGAATTTTTCATTTCAATGATTACAGTTTACAGCTCTAAAATGTCCATTTGCTTCTTTTTATAGTTTCTATTTTCCTACTGAGATTCACTGTCAGTTCTCTGATTTTCACCATGCTTGATTTAATAAATTGAACACATTTTAATCTAATTCTTTACAAGTATTTATAAGACATGCTTTGAAATTTTCATCCTCTGAATCCAATAACTTGGCCCACTCACAGTAAGTTTCTATTGACTGCAATTTTCCCCTGGTTAAGTGTCAAATTTTCCCGTTTTTTTTTTTTTTTTTTTCTTTTTTTTTTTTGGATGTCTATTAACTTTGGTTAAGACTTGAAATTGTGGATAATATCTTGGGATGACTCTCCAATATGTTTTGTCTCCTAAGAATTGACAATTAACCTTATTGGATTCAAATTGCAGAATCTGAAGGCCATGATTGATAATATGGCCACTGATGTTTCTGCTCAGGATTTTACTCCCCAAGTCTGGCTGTTAGCCTGGCCTCTTAGCAGTCTCCCCTACTCAGAGTAATTTAATGATGAGCCAAGGATTTGGAAAGAAATATACTCAGCCTGAGGCGTACTTTTGGGGAATTCAACCTGTCAAAGTCTCTGCAAACTCACAATCCTTACCAGGAACAGTTCTGCGTTCAAGGATAGACCTCTATTTTTGCCTGCCTTTTTTTCCAGGCTCCTGAGGACCTCCCATTTACATACATAATATACCAGTAAACTAGAGATTTGGGCATAGGTTTTCTTTAGGATTTGGAGCTCTGCCTTTTCAAAAATATGTTTATTTTACCCTCAATATTGACTTTTAGTTTAGCTATGTGTTATATTCTAAGTTGACATTTTTTCCCCAGTATTTTGAAGATGACATTCTGTTGTCTTCTACATTCATTTGTAACTAATTAGAAATCTGCTGTTAGTCAAAGTTTTTCTTCCTTTTCAGGAAATCTGTCTGGTCCTTCTGGCTACTTTTTAAATCTTTTCTTTGTCTCAGGGGTTTTGCAGATTCACTATGACATATTTGTGTGAATGTCTTTCTCTTTATTTCTTCTGGAATGTTGTTTTTCAGTTGGTAAGTTCATATGGCCCCTTCTCTGACTGTCTCTACCCTCCTATTAAATGTATATTGACCTTTCTAATTCTATCATCCATAGTTTTGAAAATTCCTTTCAAATTTGTATGTAATTTTATCTCAAGACCACAATTGGGTAACTCTATTTCTTAGTTTTCTTGTTCAGTTACATCTTTTAGTTTATTAATTCTTTCATCAAGTTTGTCTAGTTAATATAAAAACTTATCAACTGACTTAACTGGTTACTTTGGTTTTCCCAGTGATTTGAAACTTGCCCTTTTCCCCCACTACTCTGTAGGAGTACTGGGTCTCATAATTATGTCTCCATTACACAGCACAGAGCTACTCATTTGTAGATGAGTTTTTAACAGGAGGTAATTCTGATTTCTGGAAACTCTATTTCATCATTTTCTTATCTGCTTGTCTGTTTCTCATAGTATTTTGTTCTTAAGTTTTTTATTTCTTCTTTTCTGTCATTAATTAGAATAAGTATATGGTCTCTATCAGATTGTTCTACTATCTAAGGCTTTAATCTTCATGCTTATGTGTGACTGTGTGTGCATGTCTGTTGACTGACTTTTATTTACGATGGATTATTTTCTTATATGTTTTATCATTTGGCATTATGAGCTCATCTACACTGAGGCTTTATCCATGGAAATTTTATGTCATATGGGTTAAGGAAATGTCCTTCAAGAGAATTTAATGTTTGATGCATCCTGGCACAAAATTTCATGTTGATTTCTTGGTTTGAGTTCCTCAGTAGTGTTAACAGTAAAACTGTAAAACTCAAACCCTACTGAAGTTCAGTCCTGGGGTTTTACATTCTCATGGACACATTTTTCTATTACTTTTACTATGATTGTCATTATTATTATTATTTCACTTAAAGCCCAAGCATGTCAAATAAACTTTTTTTTGTCTCTTTGTTAATAACAGATTTTTTTCCAGTTTGCAGTCTGAGTTTTATGCAGATACTTTAGCTCCAACTCCCATCTTGTGTAGTCTTAAGACCTCATCTTCTTTCCTACATAGTTATTAAAACCCAAGCTCCTAGATGATTAAAAAGGACAACACATCCCAGGACAGACAAATCATCAACTCAAATGCTTACTGCTTTATTTTCATTCCCATATGAATTTCCAGCACTTGGAAATTTGCATTTATTTATTGAAAGCTCAGTCATGCATGCAAATAAATGTTGTTGTAGTCTATCCAGCATATATAAATTTGTTAAGCAGAATTTTCAGGTTATTTTGGTCTGTCATCTTACTAGAACTAGAATTCCTATTTATTCTTCAACTCACTCCAAAGGTGTTTTGTATCATGCACTGAAACTATTCTTGCTAAGGCTACTAACAATGTTCATGTTGCCAAATCCAGTGGACAGTTTTCTGTCCTCACACTCAGTTTTTCAGGATTACTTTAAAAACTACTCCCTCATTTCAAAATACTTTCTTGTCTTGTCTCCTGTGACTTAAAAAAAAAATTAAAAAAAATTCTGATTTTCTATTTTTAATCAGTTATTATTCTCTGCCTCCTTTCCACTCTCTTCTCCGCTGTCTGGTTTAGTCCAAGGTAGTCTTCTCTTATATTTCCAAATTTTCTCCCTGGGTGATCCCACAGTTTTAAGCAGCATGCATATGTAAATGACGCCCATATATAAAGCTCTAGCCCAAATCTCTCCTCTGAACTCCATTCTCATATGTCTAAAGCTTAAGGAGTAAACAAAGCAAACATGTCCAAAACTGAAATCTTGATCTTCACCCTAACCAAATTAATTTCTCCCCATCTTTTCCATTTTCATAAATGGCCATTCCCTCCACACCTTATCACCAAATTGCCACAGAGAGTCATCCGTGATTCTTAATTCTCCCTTACCATTTCTTCACATCAAATCCATCATCAACTCTGGTCAATTCTCAATTCCATACATTTTTTTTCTTTCTCCAGTGTCACCACCCTAGTTCAAACAACCATCTCCTCTCTGAACAACTGCAATAATCTTCTTTCTTTATTCTGCTTCCACTCTTTCCCTCACCAATTCATTCTCTATACAACAACTAGAGTACTCATTAAAATTTTAAATTAAATTATGATGCATCCCTGATTAAAATTCTTTGGTAACTGTGTTTTAAATAACATGTAAATACCATCCATGGACCCTACCCTGTGAAATTTGGCCCCTGATGACCTTCTCCACTCTTCTCATATCATTTTCTACCGTGCTTACTCATTATGCTGCAGCAGTTTAAGCTCCTTGAATCACCAGGCTCTTTTCCAATTTTCAACATGATGTTGCTATGCCCAAAACACTTTTACTCCTGCTCTCATAGCAGTTTCCTTTTCATACTTTAGGTCTTGTGCTGGTTTGGATGTATTATGTCCCCCAAAACACCATGTTCTTCAATGCAATCTTGTGGGGGCAGATGCATTAGTGTTGACTGGGTTGGAATCCTTTGATTGAGTGTTTCCATGGAGATGTGACTCAATCAACTGTGGACAAGATCTTTTATTAGATAATTTCCATGGAGGTATAAACCCACCCATTCAGGGTGGGTCTTAATTAAATCACTGGGGTCCTATAAAAGAGTTCACAGACAGAAGGAGCAGCTACAGCTTAGAGAGACATTTTGAAGAATGCCATTTTGAAATGCAACTAGGAGCAAGCAGACGCCAGCCACATGCCTTCCCAGCTAACAGAGGGATGCCTTTGGTGTTCTTCAGTGAAGCTACCCTACTGTTGATGCCTTTGGACATTTGTGTGGCCGTAAGACTGTAACCCGTAACCAAACAAACCGCCTTTATAAAAGCCAATCCATTTCTGGCATTTTGCATAATGGCAGCATTAGCAAACTGGAACAGGTCTCAACCAAAATATCACCTCTTTCAGAGTTTAAATGTGACCTCCAAGAAGAGGGCTTCTCTGTCACCTTATCTAAATGGGGTCTTTCTATATTATTTATTACAGTATCATGTTCTTTTTTTTCTTTATAATTTCCACACCTCACAATTACGTATCTCTTTATTTTTTCCTCTTTGATTTTATACTTTCCCACTTAACTCTTACTTCCATGAAGATAGGATACTGTTTTGTTTACCCAATAATTATCACAGTGATTGACATACAGTGGTCTTCAATAAAGACTTGTTGAGTGAAGACTTTTAGTGAAAACAAAAAAGAAAGAAAGAAAAGCACTTGTAGTATAGTGGTGTTAAATTCATAGAACATAAAAACTACCTGAAAGCATTAGCTCTGAATGTCTGTTTGCAACGGTACTTGATGAATGAAGGAAAATAGCATTTGTTGAGTGCCAGGTTCTTTCATATATGTTATTTCATTTAATCAGCACACAGTTATTCGAGGCAGATATTATTATACCCAATTAATAGACATCAGTATCTTGAACAAGAACTAGAAAGCTACAAAGGGAAAGATATGGACTTGAAACCAGTTCTCTCAGTTCTCCTGATTCCAAATCTATAACTCTTTCTACCAAAGAAAAAAAAAAATGTTGAATTGGAAGATGTGTATGCTTCACAGCATCTCAAAATTGGAAGCACATGGATGACTATCACTAACAGTCTTTACTGCACCCACAGTCTCTAGTGAAGTTCATCAGCACAACACATTAGCTGTGCTTAGGCATGAAGTACAGCACTGAAATAAACTTTTGAAAGAAAAGTTGTCTAACAGCTCAATATTTCTTGGTTAACTGAACTGCCCATTCATTTTTAACTTGCATGTATTTTCCAAGAATTTAATGTTATTCATTTTGCAGATGCCTAGATTGTAGAAATAACTAAGTATTTATAAGATTTTTCATGAAGGAGGTTGCAGAATTTTAATGTTGTATGAAACAAAGCCTTTGGGGTAAGACCTAGATTGGAAAAGTAAGAAAGCATACTGTGTTAGTCGGGATTCTCCAGAGAAACAGAATCAATAGATTCATTATGACAATGAGTTGGCTCATGCAATTGTGGGGATTGGCTAGTCTGAATTCCTTAATGCAGGTTGGAGGCTGGAAATTTGAGGAGGAATGATACTGAAGTATAAGTCTGAGCCAGTAGGGAGAACAGGGAGGATGGAAGGTTATAGTTTCTGAGTCTTGAAACCCGAGTTCTAGTTTTTAAGACCTCCAACTGATTGAATGAGGCCCATCCACGTTGCTGAGGGCAATCTCCCTTACTTAAAGTCAACTGATTGTAAATGCTAATCCCATCTACAAAATACCAACACAGCAACATCTACGCCAGTGTTTGACCAAACAACTGGACACCATAACCTAGCCAAGTTGACACACAGAATTAACCATCACACATATTGTATGTCTAACTTTTTGAAGTCTAACCGTATTGCATGTTAGAAAACTAACACATTAAAAAAAAACATGAGTTTAAAAATAGGGTCTTTTTTCAGCAAATTGGGCAGTGCTTTCCTTTGAATTTATTTGAACTTTACCATTGTGCTGTTTTTATATGCAGGAGGGAAAAAAAGGAAAGAAAAACTTAGTTCAAAACCAACGGTTATAATGATCACAAATTTGCTCTAGCGTCTTTATGGTCAAATCAGCATCTCCCATCAATAGATTTATCCTCCAAAATCTGTATTAACAAAATCACATTAAATGGTCCTGTTTGCCCATTAAACATCTTGGGAATGTTTGGACCTCTTGGATAAATCGAAGGCTATAAAGGAGCTAGTCCTGCATCATCCTCAACACACATCTCTCTCCAACTCAGAAAAATTGTGGGTCCATATACACAGGGTCAACAAGTCTCTGTCTGCCTCCAGCAGTCACAGTTTAGACCTATCTTCCTGGTATAATTATTAAAAAGGTTCCCCTTTCACACTCAAAAGTATTACAGTTTGGATAACAATTTGTTTGGAAGCCCACACATACCTTCTTAGAAATTATGATCTAGCATCATGGTGGTAAGGAAAAAACTTAACATTGTCTGGGAAAGAAGCTACCAGTGAATTCTAGGCTGGCATGGAAGCAGAAAATACTTGGGCCAATCATCTTTAATTATCTGTACAGATGAATGGCTTCTCTTGGTTACATACATATGAAGTATGAAGTTACCCATACCCCAGAGGAAAGGTATAACAGGACACTTTGTAACTTGTCAAAGACTGCCCTTCATGCTTAGTAGACAGTGTTGACTACCAAAGTGGCAGGTAAATTTATATAAAGGTGTAGGGTCCTCCTAGGAAGAAAAGGATTAAAATCCTGACTCCTTCTGCTTTTAGGTCAAACAGAATTAGTACTTCTCTGATGGGTTAGAATGCTTCTAGGTATTGTTTGCTGCCAAGAAAAGAAACTGAGAGCCCCAAAGAGGAGCATTTCATAAAGGAGAAAGGACTCTAGATTGGTGACCTAGAATCAAACCAAGACCTAGAGGTTTATGAGTGAAGAGGTAGCTGCTATATTGTGGTGTGATACTAGTAATTTCAGAATGACAGCAGAGTCATTCTGAAATTAAGATCTTTAACCATGAGAATCTGAAAGGGCAATAGGTAAGGGCAGACTAAATGGCACAAAATCAGCTTTTAGATGCCTAAAAATGAAAGCCATCTAGAACTGGATCCTGGCAGACTGATGAGAATTTCCATTTTTCCTCATTGCATAGTATTTGGAAGCAAAAGTCACTTCTTTATACTAAGCCAACACTTATGACTCTTGGACAATTAAGAGCAAGGAAGGCCACTGAGGTTGAAAATGGACTTCCTGCTAATATGAGCAAATGAAGGGGATTACATGATTAATTGGGAAAATAAAATAAATATGATTGTATTTGTTCCCAGGGAAAAAAAATAGAACTCCATACTATGATTATTCACTGTGAGATAGTCAGGTTATTTTAAAATGTTTAAAGAAAACCAGTTAGTTGTGAGGAACTGAAGAAGCCTCTTCTACATGGTATCTGGAACAAAAGGCCATTGCTCTAACCAGCCTCCTTAAGACCCAGTTCTTCCATGGATAATCTGACTTTGAGGCAGCCATATGGAGAGAGAAAGGCAGTGACAGAGTCATTTTCAATTCTGACAAGAAGAATGTTTCGTGGAAGAAGATAAGCAGGGAAGGACTAATTAGTAAATGTAACTTGACTCCTTAATTAAAATCTCCCTTTAGATTCAGTCCAATCCGTGGAATGACATTTAACAATACTGAGTTAGAGTTATGGATGAATTTGCCCAAATGTTTTTATCAGTGATTAAGATAAGCATTGCCCATAGAGACACAATCTTCCCAAATTATCTGTTAATGGAGCTATAGGAAATCTTTTTTTTTTTTTTATTTTGGAGCTCAGTGGCCAACTCAAGGTGTCCATCAGTATGTCATGCACTTCAACAATAGGAATATACATACATAATACATACACATTTATGTAGTAATTTCAGAATGACAGCAGAGTCATTCTGAAATTAAGATCTTTAACCATGAGAATCTGAAATGGCAGTAGGTAAGGGCAGACTAAATGGCACAAAATCAGCTTTCAGCTGCCTAAAAATGAAAGCCATCTAGAACTGGATCCTGGCAGACTGATGAGAATATATATGTGTGTGTGTGTGTGTGTGTGTGTGTGTGTGTGTGTGTAAATATATATATATATATGACAAAAGATCTCCCTCCTTTTAAAGAGCTGTAAGAGAATGAGGAAGAGTAAGTTCTTATTGTACCTTTGAGGTTACACTGCCATTTTCCCATGACATTTCTTTCTGAAACCATGAAGGCCAATCTGCCCTTCCTTTGACTAAAGACACTTTGTTGAGGGTGATAAAAGAGCAAAGGGAGGAGAGAAGTAGTAACAAAGCTTTGGATTAATAGGATTGCCTTTTTCCGGAATTGGTGCCAGTTTGAATGTATTGTGCCCCCCAAAACACCATTATCTTTGATGCAATCTTGTATGGGCAGACGTATTAGTGTTGATTAGATTGTAATTCTTTGATTGAGTGTTTCCATGGAGATGTGACCCACCCAACAGTAGGTGATAACTCTGATTACATAATTTCCATGGAGGTGTTGCCTCATCCATTCAGCATGGGTCTTGATTAGTTCACTGGAGCCCTATAAAAGCTCAGACAGGAGAGGGCTTGCTACAGCCAAGAGGGACACTTTGAAGAACGCACAGGAGCTGAAAGAGGAAACGCAGATGAGAGACAGTTTGAAGACGGCCATTGAAAGCAGACTCTTGCTCCAGAGAAGCTAAGAGAGGACAAACGCCCCAAGAGCAACTGAGAGTGACATTTTGAAGAGGAGCTGTGGCCTAGAGAGGAATGTCCTGGGAGAAAGCCATTTTGAAACCAGAACTGGGAGCAGACACCAGCCATGTGCCTTTCCAGCTAACAGAGGTTTTCTGGACACCATTGGCAATCCTCCAGTGAAGGTACCCAATTGTTGATGTGTTACCTTGGACACTTTATGGCCTTAAGACTGTAACTGTGTAACCAAATAAACCCCGTTAATAAAAGTCGATCCATTTCTGGTGTTTTATAATCTGGTAGCATTGGCAAACTGGAACAGCTGCTTTTAACAAATAATATTAACGCCCACAGGAAGGCTAACAGGTCCAGATCTTTATCTACATCTCTATTCCACTTCACTTCAAGAAAGAAGAAAATACTATTAACCATGGTTGGCCACTTCCCAAAGGAACCACGGATCCTCTGGGACAACAGTTATTTGCTCTCTGAAGTATGGGATCCAATGGTAATGCACCTGATGATTTTGACATATTCAAGAAGGGTAAGACTTCATTCATTTGGGCCAAAATAGGGCATCAAGGATGATTTTTTATGGGATTATAGTTAGGTGTGAATGTATCTAGTTAATGAAATATCTAGGATCAAGAACCATGCTTTATAATTATTGAATCTAAAAATAAACATCTGTAGAACTGAAACTGGACTGTTACCATGGTCTTCTAACTAGATATCAGTTGCAAGTGATAGAAGATCTAACCCAAAATAGCTCATATAAAGGGAAAATTTATTGGTTCACAAAACTGAAAAGCCTGAATTAGGGAGCTCAAACAGTGTTACCAGAACTTGCTCCCTTAGCTTAGTTCTATTATCCTCCGTGTGTTGGGCATAATGCTCAAGCAAGTTCTATTCTCTTGACTGACCCTTTAGTCTCCTGCCCTCCCAGGTTCAAACACAGCAAAATAGAGGATGCACTTTTTTCTAGTTGTGCCATGAAAAGCCTAGAGGCTTATTCTAACAGGTTAAGCTTAGAACTAGTGTTCATCCCTGAATTATTCACTGCAGCCAGAGACGACTATGTCTACTGCTGGAATCCAGGCAATACCCTACACATGTGTCAGATTATCTGTCAGCAACTTGGCACCATTTCCCTCTTCTATGTCCTCCCCTTTATCACAGGTTTGGGAGCTACACTGCCTGCAGGGTTCAGGTTAGATTCTGCTAGTGAGAGAACTAGCATGAAACTTGGAAGTCAGAGGAAATGCAGAGGCCATCATTGCCCCTAGGGCAGTAGCAGGCAGGTGTGTGGGCATTGGCAGGGGGTGGATGTGAGGTTTGATGGAAGCACCCAGGGATCCTCTTGCAAATCACAAAATGTTAGTGCGCCAAGCACCTGAGACTCCTAGAAGAAGTTCTGTGATTGCAGCACTTTTGGTTTCCTGTCTACTAGTGACAATTTCTCTGACATTCATTCCCACTATCCTTCCAAGGTTGCATAAGATTCTAATTCCTGTATCAAATCCTTCCTGCTTGAAATTCCTAGAGTGGTTTCTGGTTTCCTGAGCAAATCCTTACTGATACCTCAGATCATATGAGCTAAGAGTGGAGGATAGGCACAGCCAGAAACCAAAATCCTGGTTCTTGCAAATAGATAGGAAAATTATATGTGAAGAGGAATAAAACAAATGTTCACCCTACCCTAACTCTGATGTAATCATCTCAATCTATTCTCCATGTTATAAGAATTGATCTTTCAAAATATCTCACTTGCACAGATTAAAACTCTAGTGTTTTCCATTGTTCACCAAACTAGGAAGAGATATATCAGCCTGTCATTTCTGGCCCTTCATAATCAGGTTACACTTATTTTTCCAGCCCTATCTTTAACCATCCCTCTACATGCCCTATGGAAGAAATTAGAGATTATATTCTATTATTGGAACATAACTTAAACTTTCCTCCTTCCATGCCATTCTTCCTACCTATCAATTCTGGTTTCAGAAAACCCAAACCACCCTTTCAAATCCTCCTTCTCCTCTTTTTCCTTCTCCTTCAATTCCTCAATAGAACAGCTAACATTTAAAAAGCACTTAGCAGGTACCAAAGAGAACTAGCTCTTTACATGCAATACCTCAGTTAATCCTTCCAATACTCCAGGCAGTATGAGCCATCATTAGCCCCAATCTACAAAGGAAGAACCTGAAGCTTGGAGAGGTTGAATCCTTTCTTCAATTTCCCAAGTGGCAAAGGCACCACTCAAATCCAGGTCTCTGACTCCTAGTCAAAAGAATTTCCATCTTCCCTAAAGGGTCTTTTGGCACTTATATTCCATCTTTTTTTTTTTAATTTTTTAATGCAATTTTATTGAGATATAATCACATAACATACAATCATTCAAAATGTACAATCAGTTGTTAACAGTATTGTCATATAGTTGTGTGTTTATCACCACAAAGTTTGAACATTTTCATTATCCAAAAAATAAAATAAAGATTAAAATTAAAAAAAAATCCCAAACATCCCATTCCCTTTCTCCCCTCCATTGTTCATTTACTTTTTTTTTTGGCCAATTTACTTTTGAAAAGACTGCAAAGTCCACTCAATTGGGAAAGAATAATCTCTTCAATACAAGGTACTAGGATAACTGGACATTCATATGCCAAAAAAAAAAAAAAAATGAACGAGGACTCCTCTCTCACACCATACACAAAAATTAACTCAAAATGGATCAAAAGACCTAAATATAAAAACCAGAACTATCAAACTCCAGAAAAAATATATAGGGAAACATCTTCAGGATCTTTTGTTAAACAATGGTTTTGTAGACTTTACACTTAAATCACAAGCACCAAAGGAAAAAAATAGTTAAATGGGACCGCATCAAAATTAAAAACTTTCATGCATCAAAGGGTTTATCATGAAAGTGAAAAAAGAACCTACTCAATGGGAGAAAATATTTGGAAACTACATATCCAATAAGGGTTTAATATCCAGCATATATAAAGAAATCCTACAACTCAACAATAAAAAGATAACTCAATTAAAAAATGAGCAACTAGACATTTCTCCAAAGGGGATACACAAATGGCCAAAAACCAAATGAAAAGATGCTCAATATCATTAGCTGCTAGGGACATGCAAATCAGAACCACAATGAGATACCATCTCACATCGATGAGAATGGCTAGTACTTAAAAACAATAACATTGTAAGTGTTGGGGAGGATGTAGAGAGATATGAACACTCAATCATTGCCAGTGGATATGTAAAATGATGCAGCTGCTGTGGAAGACAGTTTGACAGTTCCTCAGAAAGCCAGGCATAGAATTACCATGTGACCCGGCAGGGACTCAAACAGATATTTATGCACTGATGTTCATAATGGCATCATTCACATTGCCAAAAAATGGAAGCAACCCAAGTGTCCATCAGCTGATGAATGGGTATACAAAATGTGGTATATACATATAATGGAACACTACTCAGCATTAAAAAAGAATAAAGTTCTGATGCATGCAAGAACATGGATGAACATTGAAGATGTCAGGTTGCGTGAAATAAGCCAGTCACAAAAGTACAAATACTTTATGATCTCACTGATATGAAATAATTAGAATAAGCAAACTCATAGAATCAGAATCTAGAATACAGGTTACCAGGGGCTAGGTTGGAGGTAGGGAATGGAGAGTTAATGCTTAAATTGTACAAAGTTTCTCTTTGGGTCTATTGTAAAATTTTGGTAATAGGTGGTAGCGATGGTAACACAAAATTGCAAATGTAATTAATAGTACTGAATTGTATATGTAAAAGGGTGGAATTTTAGGCCATATATATATGTTACTTGAATAAAAATTAAAAGAAAAAATCATCTAGGACCACGTTAACCACAGGGCAATAAAATTACAGTCTAACAAATAATAATAACAATAATAATAATAATAATGGTTTAAAATCTATGCCCGTGGAAATAAGGAAGGTGGAGCACTGCACTTTTAATCTGGTTAAGGAGAAATCAATTAAAACAGAAATTACAAACCATTGCAAAATGAAAAGCAATAAGAGCTCTACATATCAAAACCAGTGGGGTGTAGCCAAAATGAAAAACAATAAGAGCTCTACATATCAAAACCAGTGGGGTGTAGCCAAACTAGTACTCAGATGAAAATGCATGGCCTTAAATGCCTTTATTAGAAATCAAAGTCAAAAACAAAGAAACCAAGCTTTCAAGAATCTAGGTGAAAGCACACAAAATAAGCTCCAATAAAAGTAAAAGGAAGTAATTAATAAACTCAGAAATCAATGAAAGAAAACACAAAAAATAGAATTGAGCAATACACAAAAAACTGCTTCTTTGCAATGACCAACAAATTAGACAAATGTTCTTTCTGATAAAGAAAAAGAGAGGGGAGACATAAATAATGATAAGAATAAGCTTCAGCTCCAGATTAGATTTTTTAACAAATAAATTTTCAAAACAGAAACATAATTATTTGGTAGGCAATCATAAATTACCAAAATTGTGTAAGAAAAGGTATAGGACTAGTATGGACCAATAGCCATAGAAGATAGTGGAAGAGTAGTCAAAGATCTACCTTCAAAATTTGTTGCAGAAAGCCTCTAAAATGGCCATAATAGCACCTACTGGTGTTCACATCCTTGTGTAATCTCCTCCCTTTGAGGTGGCTGGACTAGCAACTCGCTTCTTTTAGCCAACAGGCTGCAGCAAAAGTGATGGGATATTACTTTCAAGGTTAGGTTACAAAACAGACAGTCACTCCTGTTTTGCTACATGACTCTCTCCCTTAGTGAAGCCAGTTGCCAAGTTGTGAGCTGCCCTGGGGAGAGTTCCATGTGTCAAGGAACTGAAGGGGCCTCGGCCAACAGCCCATGAAGAACTGAGGTCTTGAGTCAGACAACCTATAGCAAACTGCATCTTGCCAACAGTGAGTGAGGTTGGAGATGCATCCTCCCCCTAGATAGCCCTAAGATGACTGAAATCCCAGCCAACACCTTGATTGCAGCATGTGAGAGATCCATGCTTAGTTTCTTGATCTACAGAAATTATGAGGTAATAAATGTTTGTTGTTTTAAACCATTAAGTTTTGGGGGTAATTTGTTACACAGCAATATATGACTAACACAAAAATAGATCCCAGGCCCAGCTGATTTTCTATATTATGTAAACACTTCCTGAGCACAGAAAAAGATGGATGGCTATTCACCTCACTTTTGGAAGTTAGCCAAACCCTGATACCAAAGATGGACAAGAACAGGATATATAAAGAAGATGATAGCTAATCACTTCACAAACACCAAAGAAAAAGTCATAAACAAACATTTAACAAGTGAAATCTAACAACATGGTAATTGAATACTGAACTGTAACCATGTAGAATTTACTTCCAAGAAAGCAATACTTTAAAAAATATATATTTAGTACTTATGTACTAGGCTCTGTCATAGGTGCTTTAGATGTATTTAGAGGTTTAATCTGCATAAAAACCTAATGGGGTAGCACCTATTGTTTAAACCCAATTACATATTTGATGAGACTGAAGGGGAGAAGTTAAACAAGTCCCAGAATTACCCTGATGATAAAACCAGACAAAGACATTACAAGAACGGAAAACTACAAACTAATATCTCTTATGAATATAGATGCTAAAATTCTCAACAAAATATTAGCAAATCAAATCCAACAATATATGACTGAACCTTTCTCCATCTCTCTCTCTCCTTTCTTTGTTTCTCTGTTGGTAGGTGTCCTAGTTTGCTAATGCTGCAGAATGCAAAACACCAGAGATGGATTGGCTTTTATAAAACGGGGATTTATTTCGCTACACAGTTACAGTCTTAAGGCCACAAAGCATCCAAGGCAACACATCAGCAATCGGGTACCCTCACCGGAGGATGGCCAATGGCCTCCGGAAAACCTCTGTTAGCTAGGAAGGCAGCTGGCATCTGCTCCAAAGCTCCGGCCTCAAAACGGCTTTCTCCCAGGACGTTCCTCTCCAGCAAGCTTGCTTCTCTTCAAAACATCACTCCCAGCTGCACTCTCCTTCCTCTTTGAGTCAGCTCATTTATATAGCTCCACCGATCAAGGCCCACCCCAAATGGGTGGGGCCACGCCTCCATGGGAACATCTCATCAAAATTATCACCGACAGCTGGGTGGGGCACACTCCAAGCAAATCTAACCAACACCAAAACTTCTGCCCCACACAAGACCACAAAGATAATGGCATTTGGGGGACACAATACACTCAAACCGGCACATTCCACCCCCTGGAACCCAAAATGGCATTATCTTTCCAAATACAAAATACATTCATTTATCACAAAAACTTAAATCATTTCAGTAACAAAAGTTAAGTACAAAATCCCATCAAAATAAGTTTAGGCTTGGTCAGTTCTAAGGCATAATTCCCCTCTAGCTGTGGATCTGTGAACCTAGAACAAGTTATGTGCTTCCAATATATAAAGGAGAGACATTCATAGGATAAACATTTCCATTGCCATAAGGAGAAACAGTAAGGAAAACAGGGTTAACAGGAGCAAAACAGTTCCTAAAACCCACAGGACAAAGTCCATTAGATTTCAAAGTCTGAGAGTCATTTACAGAACAATGTTGCATCCTTGGGGCTTGAGAGAGTGGGAGCCTAACCCTTCCCAAGGGCCTTTTCTGCAGCCCGTTCCTCTCCAAACGCTTAGGTGAGTGCTCCAACATTTCCACACATTGGGGAGACCACCTTCTCGGCCCCACCCTCCTCAAACATCGGGGCAGCTCCCGG
Organism: Choloepus didactylus; assembly: GCF_015220235.1. Classification (NCBI taxonomy): domain Eukaryota; kingdom Metazoa; phylum Chordata; class Mammalia; order Pilosa; family Megalonychidae; genus Choloepus; species Choloepus didactylus. Next base: position 21,549,491 of record NC_051320.1, read on the forward strand.
ATTCCCTTCCATCTCCGGGTCACACGCTCAACCCCTTCAGAACAGTGTGGTGGCAGCCAGGCTCTCCCCAATTCCCTGGAAATGTGCTCCACCCTCTTTGGGACCTGAGGTGGCAAAACTCTTCCAGAGCATCGAGGCGGAAAGCCCGCCCTCGACCTCCAGGGCAAACTCACCCTTTCCATGCATGTGGGCTGCTCTGCTCTCCCAGCCCTAAACCTCTTGACTCCAGACCTCAACCTCCATGGCTCTGTCTTTGAAGAGATTTTTCCTTTAATTTTTTCCTTGTCTGTCTCCTCCAGTCCAGACCGGCAATGGCTCCGTCTATAAAGATCTCGCAAAAATTCTGTTGGCTTTGCATGAAGCATGCAGGGGTCAAAGCCATCAGACAATAGGAGTTTCCACAAATCCTTTCTGCTTAACTCCTTATCCAATCTTGGCTTGTCCTCAGGTTGGGCTGTAGCTTCTGGGATTCTACCCACTGGAAGCCCGTAATTTTCCAAGCCATCAACTTCTTGTTTCTTTGAACCCAAGAGTTCAGTTCTAAGTTTCTCTCTCTCTGCTCGCATTTTACTATAAGCTGCAAGGAGAAGCCAGGATACGTCCTCCACACGTAGTCTGGAGATCTCCTCAGCTAAGTATTCCAAGTTGTTGCTTCCAGATTCTTCCTTCCATCTGACACCAGGACTCAATTTTGCCAAATTCTCTGCCACTTTAAAACAAGGATCGCCTTTCTTCCAGTTTACAACACATTCATCATTTCTGTTCAAGTCCTCATCAGAAGTATCTTTAGAGTCCATATTTCCACAAACAGTCTCTTTAAAGCAGTTTTGGCCTTTTCTATCAAGCTCCTCACAACTCTTCCAGAAATTCCCCCTTATCCATTTAAAAAGCCGTTCCAACATGTTTCGTATTTGCAAACTCAGCAGCAAAAGCACCCCACTTCTCTGGTACCAAAATCTGTCCTAGTTTGCTAATGCTGCAGAATGCAAAACACCAGAGATGGATTGGCTTTTATAAAACGGGGATTTATTTCGCTACACAGTTACAGTCTTAAGGCCACAAAGCGTCCAAGGCAACACATCAGCAATCGGGTACCCTCACCGGAGGATGGCCAATGGCCTCCGGAAAACCTCTGTTAGCTAGGAAGGCAGCTGGCATCTGCTCCAAAGCTCCGGCCTCAAAACGGCTTTCTCCCAGGACGTTCCTCTCCAGCAAGCTTGCTTCTCTTCAAAACATCACTCCCAGCTGCACTCTCCTTCCTCTTTGAGTCAGCTCATTTATATAGCTCCACCGATCAAGGCCCACCCCGAATGGGTGGGGCCACGCCTCCATGGGAACATCTCATCAAAATTATCACCGACAGCTGGGTGGGGCACACTCCAAGCAAATCTAACCAACACCAAAACTTCTGCCCCACACAAGACCACAAAGATAATGGCATTTGGGGGACACAATACACTCAAACCGGCACAGTAGGGCTCCCTTTAGTATCTGAAGTAGGGCAGGTCTTTTATTAGCAAAATTTCTCAGCATTTGTTTGTGAAAAATTTAAGCTCTCCCTCAAATTTGAAGGAGAGCTTTGCTGGATAAAGAATTCTTGGTTGGAAATTTTCCTCTCAGAATTTTAAATATGTCATGCCACTGCCTTCTCACCTCCATGGTGGCCCACTGAGTAATCACTACTTAGTCTTATATTGTTCCCTTTGTATGTGGTGAATTGCTTTTCTGTTGCTGCTTTCAGAACTTGCGCCTTCTCTTCAGTATTTGACAGTCTGATCAGAATATATCTTGGAGTGGGTTTATTTGGATTTATTCTATTTGGAGTTTGCTGGGCATTTATGCTTTGTGTATTTATATTGTGTGGAAGGTTTGGGAAGTTTTACCCAACAATTCCTTTGAATACTCTTTCTAGACCTTTATCCTTCTCTTCCGCTTCTGGGACACCAATGAGTCTTACATTGGGATGTTCTATTTTATCTATTATATCCCTGAGGTCCATTTCTATTTTTTTTTTTATTTTTTTCACCATTCTTTCTTTTGTTCTTCCATTTTCCACTTTGTCTTCCTCCAGGTAACTGATTCATTGTTCAGCTTCCTCTAGTCTTGTACTATGAGTATCCAGAATCTTTTTAATTTAGTCAACAGTTTCTTTTATTTCCATAAGGTCACCTATTTTTTTATTTATTTTTGCAATTTCTTCTTTATGCTCTTCTAGGGTCTTCTTCAGGTCCTTTATATCCTGTGCCATGCTCTTGATGTTTGTCTTCAGTTCTTTGATTAATTGCTCCAAGTACTGCATCTCCTCTGATCTTCTGATTTGGGTGTTTGGGTTTGGGTAATCCATATCGTCTGGTTTTTTCATACGCTTTAAAATTTTCTGTTGTTTTTGGCCTTTTGGCATTTGCTTAACTTGATAGGGTTCTTTTAAGATATGTTGGCTAATTCAAAGACTAATCTCTAATTTGTCAGATCTACAGCTTGGTGGCATACACTTTCTCCAACTAACCATCAAGTGGCATCTGTGAGCCACCTATTCCCCTCAAACCAGTTCTCCCCAACTTTGTCTTTGTGGTATGTGGTGGTCTGATTCATGTGGGGTTCCAATTGGTGCACCAAGTCTGGGTGTGTTGTTGGTGCTGTCCGCCCTGAATGTGGGGTGTGTGTCTGAGCAGATAGGGAGGGAGGGCAGCTTTAATAATCAAACCTCCCAGGTGTTCCTGGAGATTTAAGGCTGTTACAAGAGTCTAAACCTTCAGTTCAGTCTCACCACAGATTGTCTCTGGTGCTGACCCACAAGTCCTTGGTATTGGCATATGGTCCCTGGGATTTCCAAGTGGGTCCTTCTTCCAAGATGTACCCTCCTAGGGTCTCTGCTGAGGGAAGGCTGTGCTACATCAAAGGTGAGAGCTGTCACCCAAGGGAAGTTCTGGGCTACCAGCCGTGTAGGGGCGTTCCCAACCCGCTGTAAGGATGGCTGTATGGGGCATGTTAATTTTCCCCTTTTCACACAGCTCTGCTTCCCTAGCTCCGGGACAATTAGCTGTGGGTGCACGAAAGGCTATTGTTCATGCCCAATATTGTGGTGTGTGTGTGTTGCTGGAAACACTTCCTGTCACACTGGGTTTTTTGGCATGGCTCTGAGCTGTGCCGCCGGCGCTGGGCAGGAGTGTTCCCAGCCCACCGGGAAGATGGCTGCAAGAGGCATGGTTATTTTCCCCTTTTGGCTCACCTCTGCCTGCCTTGTTCCAAGACAATTAACAGCAGTGCGCAAAAGGCTATCATCCCCACCAGATATTGAGGCATTGGCACAGCCCATTCCTGCCATGCTTCACTGTGCGGTTCTCGCTGCCGTATCCACAGCCACTTTTGGGTTTTTTAAAAAAAGAACTAGTTTGACTCCAAACGCCAACCCATGGTTTCGCCATACCACAGTGTGGCTGACAGATATTCAGCAGGCTTATTCACTCATTTCAGAATGTAGACTCCTGGTTTCACCAAGTGCACAGTCCCTGTGGATTTAGCAGACCTTGTGCAGCTGGTGCATTGCTGGAACTGGTGTTCTGAGTGACTTTCTGGCTTTTATCTAGTATTTTTCATGGAGGTGTTTTTTTTGCCCTGTTTCTCCTAGCCACCATCTTCTGGAAGTCCTATATTCCATCTTAACTATTAACTTAATAAGAATTAACTATTTACTGGTCCCCTATGAACAGACAGAGGGTATTGGCACTAGTTGATACTGGGGCCAAATGTACCTTAATCTATGGAATTGTAGCCTGATTTAATGGACCCATGCTGGCAACAGACAGCTATAGGGGAAAGATGATCAGAGCCAAATGGCATAATTTGCTATTACAAATTGGGAGATTGCCTCCTCTAACCCAGGAATATACTGTATATTTTTCTCCTATACCCAAATATATATTAGGAACTGATCGTGTCTTAAATTCATATTATAAACCACCATAGGAGATTCTGCCTCTGGTATAGGGTAGTGAACTGGTCTAAAATGGACAGGTGAAGTGGTCCCCTATAAAAGTACCACAGTCTCAGAGGATTGTAGTCACTAAACAATATAAGCTCCTGGGGGGACATTAAGATATTTCTGTAACTGTTAAGGAACTAGAAAGAGTGGGAATATTAATACCAACCCATAGCCCTTTTAATAGTCCTGTGTGGCCAGTATGGAAACCTGATGGAACCTGGTGCATGACAGTGGATTACATGAATTAAATAAAGTAACACTTCCTTTGTATGCAGTGGTTCCAAACATTGCCTCTTTACAAGAAACTAACACTCATTTATGTCATTATCATTTTATTTTAGATTTAGCTAATGCTTTCTTCAGTACTTCCTTAGATATAGCAAGCCAACCTGCTTTCACCTTCACCTGGGAAAGATGACAGAAGACTTTCACATGTTCCCACAAGGCTATTAACACAGCCTAAACATTTGCCACAGCCTAGTGTCAAAAGACTTGGACAATTGGGAGAAATCCAAATTTGTGTCTTTATTTCATTATACTGACAATATTATGTTAACAAATAAGTCTCTTTCCGAATTAAAAAAGTGTCAGAAATGTTAATATCCCATCTCAAGAGCTAGGGATGGGCAGTCAGTTGCGAAAAGCTACAAGGCCCTGGTTGCTCTGTCAAATTCTTGGGTGTTGTATGGTCAGATAAAATAAAAATTATTCCTTGTGCCATAATTGATAAGGTACAATGTTTTCCTACACGGCATATACCAAAGCAATTAACAGCCTTTCTAGGACTAGTAGGATATTGGAGACCTTTTATTCCCCATTTAGCTCAAATATCAAAACCACTGTATATGCTAATATAAAAGTCGTACTTGGGAATGGGATAACTCCCAGCAGGCTGTTTTTGAAAAAGAAGAAAGAGCAATAATGCAGGCACAAGCACTGATGGGGTAGATCTTCATTTACCCTGTGAACTGGATGTGGCCAGCACCAACATTGACTTTGGGTGGGGTTTGTGGCAGAGGCAACATTGTGAACGAATACCCCTAGGGTTCTGGTCACAATTATGGAAAGAGGCAAAGTTAAGATATAGCCCCTTAGAAAAGCAACTGTGTGCTGCATATAATGCCCTATTGCAAGTGGAAGTTCTGATGGAGAAATGTCCTATCACCTTGAGTACCACCCTCCCTATACAGGAATGGATTATAGACATGGCCAATAAGCCACACTCTGGCAGTGCACAATTAAGCACCTTAATGATGTGGAAAGCTTACCTGTTGCAACACAGTGTTTTCAATTACCAGCCCTCTTAGTGTCAAGATGCATGAAATTTTAGGACCAGTGTCATATGCAGAAAATTCAACAACTACCATTTCTGCACCTGAAAAAGCTATTGAAATACCCACTATAGAGGGCACAGGAACAATTGCTGAGTCTGCTTGGTATACTGATGGATTCACAAGCAGGCAGCCTCCCACATGAACAGCCATGGTGGTACAACCCAGTACTGACACTATATGGTGGGAGACTGACGCTATGCAAAGCACTCAGCGGAATTAAGAGCTGTATGGATAACAGTGCATGAACCAGGAGATGTGCTAACTATCTGTACCAACAGCTGGGCTATTTACAAAGGCTCACAACCTGGATGGCAACCTGGAAACAAGAACAATGGACAGTCATAGGTTGTCCCCTATGAGGATGAGAGTTGTGTCAAGACATATGAGATGCCTGCCAACAACAAAAGGTGACTGTCTATCATGCCCTTGCCCACACTGCCAATATGCTACCTGGGAACAATGAGGCACATGCCCTCATTTGAGTCTGGAGCTATAGTACTGAACTCCAAGAAAGAGCAGACACTGAGGGTATTATGGCATCCAGACCAGCAGTGCCAGCTACCCATCATGTGCCAACAAATTATAGACATCACACGGGAGTGCCTGTCATGCTCCCTACAATGACAATGCCAAATTACATCACAAGATGGGACATATCAGCCAATCACAGGCTCCAGTGACCTGGTAGCATTGGCCCCCTTCTACTCTTGGAAGGGGCAAGGCATGCATTCACCATGGTAGATACTGCCATGGGACTTCTGTTAGCTTTTCCAGGGGGGAAGCTAATCAGCCAGCCACCATATGCTGTCTAGAAAGGGTAAGTGCCCTCTACAAGATACCTGTGAAAATAAACAGTGATCAGGGAACCCCTTTCACTGGATAAATGACCCAAGCATGGACTATGGACTATGATGTAATGTGGACTTTTCATCTACCCCATAAACCCACACATGCAGGTCTCATAGAAAGAATGAATGGCCTCTTAAAAAAACAGTTGAAAGATAAGAAATCCCTACAACAATGGACTAAAAGGCTTTATCAGGCCCTAACTGGCCTAAATACTACACCTCAAGCTGCAGACTCAGCTCCTACTGAAATGGTAATGGAAGGACCAGTGCAAGCACTAAGGATACAAATTAAAAGGGCCACAACCTAAAAGGGGAAAGATAATAATAATTTATTGTTGCCTATTCCTCAGATCATACAAATGGGGGAAAATGAGGTCCTTTGGCCTTGGTGCTGTCCTATGCAGCCACACCGGTTGGGAATCTTAAGCCCATGGGAATAAGAGTCTCGCAAAACATTGCAATATGGCCGCTATTTATACAAAAAATGCCTGTTAAAATTTTTATCACCAATCCAGGGCCTCTTATTCCCATGGGAACTTTATGTATAACTATGTGGACCCTTTTTATGCCTAGACTAATGATTGATGCCATGGTGGAGGACTCTCAAGATTTAAAGGGGGAGAATATCTGGTATTTAAAATCTCCCCACAATGTCCCTCTGCCTGGTACTTTACTATCTACAGTGGAATTATTGCATGTGTATTATTAAATCAACAAGATTTACCCCTTATTCTTCCCCATAAATACCTTTCTTTTCTCCCATAGCATCCTAGCAAACACCTTTTTACAGTGAGATTCAACAGTAACTCATGCCCACAATTGAATCCAATATTGGATTTGCACAGACTAGTCATTTTCGAGTGCTACTGGCCTTTCCTGGATCATAGCCCCTGCTAATTAGACTACATGGAATGCCCTGTTGATGTGGCAGAATTTGACACACACAAATCTGGAGTGAGACTGTCTCTTTTAAGACTGAAATCTAACTTCCATCTTGTAATGAGAATCAGGCTTATATCTCTTCCCTTGTGAGGGAACAAGTAAATAAGCCCTGGACTATATTAGGGTATGCCATACATGATGGAATGGATGGCTGACAGTGGAAGCAGTAACCTCAGATTGCATTGTCCCTGTCTTCATGGAACATCTTAATGGGAACAGAGATATGGGGTGGTTACCCTCAGAAGTGTGTAATTTTACCACTGAGCTACAAAATGACAGCCTATTCCAATGGCAAAGTTGCCTCCAACAGACACGGAGCATATCTCTCCCCTGTGGAGTGGCTATGGACCTGTGGGCAATATGGATAGCCCTACTTACCTTTCAATTGGACAGGATACTATACGTGGGGGCAGTCAAATATCCCTGCCACCTTATATGATTCTTTACCACACATTCCTAGTAATTGGGAAATGGTTAAATCTAGATATTGAGTGAAGTAGACCCTATGGTGGTTTTATCCTTTAGCTATTCTTGCCCCATGGGGGGCCACAATTGTTACCAAAAAGCATATAACAGCCTTAGCCAACCACACAGCTCACATGCCTAATGAATCTAAATTAGCAATATCATTTTTAATGATGAAACCACCCAATTACAGAAAGTAGTCTTACACAATAGAATGGCTTTAGACATTTTAACTGCAGCACAAGGTGGAACCTATGCTCTCAGAAACATACAATGCTGTGTATATATTCCTGATCACTCACATAATATTTCACAAGCTTTAAATCATATGCAAGAGCACATACACAGTATTGATCAATTATCTACTGACCCTCTTTCTACTTGGTTTAATTCTCTTACTCAGCCTTTGCAGCATTTCTTTATAAGATTATCTGCCCTAAGTGTTGGATTAATACTATTCTGTTGTCTTTTATATTGTTATTGTGGTATATGGATGAAATGCCTGTCCTGTGGTCAATGCAATCTGTTATGTGGGGGTGGACTGTGGTGGCCCAGAGCCCCGGCCCCCTCCTAAATGGGAATGAAACCCCAAGCACGTAACAGTCTGTTTGACCAGCACAAAGGTCAAGAAAGTAAACAACCTCTCTGGAGGGGGAAGAATGTAACCAGAAATATAAAAATGGCATTGATTGTATGTTAGTCTTAAACACTAATCATAGTAAATCATCAGGTTTTAGGCCCCTTTAATGACTATACTAGAGACCCAATATCTTCATACTATATGGAATGTCTTTGCTCTAAAATCACATATTACACCCCCCCACCCTGTACCCCTATTCCGTGAGAAGCACTAAGCCTCTGGATTGGCCGCCACCAGAGAACCTCTCCTGTATGTTAAGTCCCAATAAATCTAAGTCTTCTCTGTGCCTGGAGTGTTTTTTGGTCTTGCAGTAGCACCAGCCTGGGCTCTGCATGAACTTGGCCTGGGCCCGAACAATGATTCAACAAGTTTTCCCGGGTCTTTCCCCATAGAGATTTGTGAAAGCCCCCACAAGCTGCAAGGCTGGAATGCTTAGTCACCTGTACTCATGCCACCTGATTTTCCCCTTCTGTGATTTTTTTCTGTCTGCTTTGCATCTCTGAGGCATCTCTTTCCTCCCACCTGTGTCTCTTCTCCCTCCATATCCATCATCCTGACATCTGATAATACTTTCTTCAGTTAACCTCACGTGTGCTGACCCATGAAACTGTATGGAATAGCACACTAACTGTGTGATAGACAGCATATATAATCTAAACAATGCCCAATAAACTCACTATTTTGAAACTTGGTCAAGGACTTATTTTCAGGATAATTATCAAGTCAGACATTTGGCAGAGGCTTCTTCAGATTCAAAAATCCTAAGCAATTTCTGATAATGGATTGGCACTCCATTATTAAGGCAGTTGTCATTCTCACTATTGTGTTGCTACTAGCGTTACTGTTGTTATTGCTACCTTGCAGTTTTAAATAAATGACATCACTAAGTACAGTTACTACAATGCCCTGTTGTCCCTACATAGGGCTACAGAGACTTTTTGATCACAGTGGGAGACTGAGTACCCCAGCAAAAGACAGGTTCTTAAACTTATCTGCCTTCCTGTGAGTGTGACCTCATTTATAAAATAGGGCCTTTGAAGATGGATTATCAAAGTGTGGCCTCATTTATGAATAGGATCATCTAAAATCCTATTTAGACATGGACAAACTGAATCAGGTGGGCCTCAATCCTTACAATGGAAGCCTTTTAAAGAGAAGGCCACAGGAGTAAGCTGGAAGTCAGTGGAAACTTGGAGAGCAGATACAAGAGAGAGAGATGGCCATGTACCAGTAGGCAGAGATGCAGGCCAAGGAACCCAAGGATCATGGCAAGTCAGTCCAAGGATGCTACCAACTTCAGGGAGAAAGCATGGCCTTGCCAACACCTTGATTTTAGAGATATAGCCTCCAAAACCATGAGCTAATAAATCCTTGCTGTTTAAGCCAATCCACTGTGTGATTACTTCTCACAGAATCTTTAGCAAACGAAGACAACCACCCAAATTCGTTAGACACTTCTGCCTGGACACATGAATCCCCACTAGAAATACATCACCAAGCTCTGCTCTTTGGTAAATTATAGGTCAGTGGAAGTGAAATGGGGAACGTCTATATCACTTTCTTAAAAAGGGATCCTTTAGCTCCAATTTGTTTTTTTTAACCCTTTCTGTAAGTTGGAATAGAGATCTGCCTGCAACCTGGGGTGGAGCAAACTACTTGCAAACCAGGACAGCAGACTTTGGGGGCATTTATATGGTCTTATAAGACAGAAAAATAAACCTTTATTTTCTTTTAAGTCTTTGTAATTTGGATCCTCATGGTTAAAGCAGATTAGGCATCACCCAAACTAATAATACACATGGACTTCAAACAACAAAGAAAAGACTTGTGCTGCCTTAAATTAAAACCCCATATACTATCACATCAGGAAATGGCTTTTTTTCTCTTAAGAGTTACATTTTTGTGTTTTTAAATCAAGCCCTGACTGTGAGAACTTTCCTTGCTGCCCTGTTTTGTTTATTTGATTTTGGCATTCTTAACCTCTTTCTCCAATATGTTCCATAATAACTAAGTTCTAAATTGCATCTAAATAGCAATTTCCTAACTATAGACTAATCATAGTTGTTTTTTTTTTTTTTTTTCTTTTTTTTCCTGGTTCTGAAGCCTAATTATTCAGTATATGGATTTTTCCCAAGTGACCCTCTGTCAGGATGTTTAAGGATACAAATGATGTTAGCTAAAAGGAAAGGCATTCCTGGAGATCAAACCCCAGTCTCCTGGCAGTGTTAACTGTAAGGGATAGAAGGGGCAGGAATCTTTAGAAAAGTAAGTTTCTAGAGGACAAGAACCTTCACAATGAGCATCGACCCTACACACCTAACACAGAATGGGGGTTTATAAAAAATGTTAATTTACAGTGTGACTTCAGCATGCTGCAACAATGCCTGCACGATGCCAAAAACATCCAGATGGAAACTGGGAACTCAGTTGTCACCAAATGCTTCATCTGCACTGCTGTCTTTCAGAGACAGCCAGCACGGATCTCTGGGGCCTGTAAGAGGTACTAGGCACTAAGCCAGAAGGGAGAAATATTGCCAATACATGTTTAAATTAAATTAATTAACATTTATATAGCTCTCTACACTGAAAGAGGAATGTCTTTCAAATATATTGTCTCATTTAATTTGAAAAAACACCCAATAAATTAGGTATTATTATTTGCCCCATTTTACAGATGAGGCATTTAAGGCTCAAAAAAATTTACGTCACACAGCTAGTAAAAAGTGGATCTGGTTGATCCAAATAGTGGCGTAGATACTCCAGGGTCCTGTTCCCCTACAGAATCTGAACAACTAGCAAAAACTGGCAGAGCTATTTTCCTCTAAACTCTGGAAGTAGTTAAAGGGTTATAGAAACTGAGTGAGGGCTGTTTCAAGAAAATGCAGCTTTAAGCATGGTAGTAGAAGCTTGTGGCATCTCTGCTGGTCTCTCCTCTAACCCTCCTCAGCACTGTGTGGAGCCAAGCTGTGCTACCATTGTGGTTTCCTGCACTGTTCTGCAGGGAGCAGGCTAACATCAATGCATATACAGGGGTTTCTGTATGCCACTACCAATCTACTGGACAGTAGCATGAAAGACTGAATCAGGAAAACTTGTCTCTGGCTCACCCTCCCAGAACTTGCTCTGCAGACCGAAGCAGCTTGTGGATAACTAAAGCAGTGTAAGAAGCAATTAAGTCAAAGCAACCTGGGGGAAAGGATTACCTGCTGTAAGTCATACAATAGAGCACCTCAGGAGTGGGGAGAGCCTATTTCATATGGAGTAGAGGAGGCATTTGAATACCTGTAAATGGGGTAATTTCTAAGGCCACGAGTAAGCACAAGCCCAGGAAAGACACAGGTTCAGAAAAGATGGAGAGGACCCTGTATTTCACAGTCACACATAGCCTGACCTTCTTGATAGAAGGGCTAAACTCTGAAGGAGAGTACCAGCCAATGCTGAATCAATATGCAAAGAGTATGAAAGGAATGTTTGTGGCACAATAGGAAATAACCTGCCATATCATTAACTGGATACGAACTTAAGGAATAGATAGCAAACAGACTAACTCCCAAAGTTAACACTTTAAAATACTAAAATGTACAGTGGCAACAAAGGATTACAAGACAAAGAAACAAGAAATGATGACCCATCCAAAGTGCAAGATAAAAATCCAGAAACCTTCAACGAAGATGATTGTATATAACAGTAAAAGATTTTTAAAAAATAATCCTTAATATGCTCAAGGAGATAAAAGAAAAATACAGAGAAAGAACTAAATGATATCAAGAAAATAATGAATACATAATATGAGGATCTCAATAAAGTGACAGAAATTTTAAAAAGGAACTAAACAGAAATACCGCAGTTTAAGACCACAATAACACTCAATGCAGAGCCCCAAAATATATGAAGCAAATATTGACAGATTTGAAGGGAGAAAGAGATGGTTCTACATTAATAGTAGGCAACTTCAATAAACCACTTTCAATAATAGATAGAACATCTAGACAGATGTAAATAAGGAAATAGAAGACAAAAGATACTATAAACCAACTAGACCTAATAGATATATATAGAACATTTCACTCAATAGCAGCAGGATACACATTAAACATTCTCCAGGAGAAACCATATGTTAGGTCACAAAACAAGCCTCAATAAATTAACAACGTATGCCATCATACAATGAATCTTCACAGATCACAATGGAATGAAGCTTGAAATCAATAACAGAGGTAGAACTGGAAAATTCACCAACATGTAGTAGTTAAATAACACATCTTAAAAACCAAATGGGTCAAAGAAGAAATCACAAGAGAGACTCAGAAATATCTTGAAATGAATAAAAATGAAAGCACAACTTACCAACACTTATGGATTGCAGTGAATGCAGTACTGAGGGGAAAATTTATAGCTCTAAATGCTTACATTAAATTAAAAAGGAAGAAAGATCTCCAATCATAGACCTAACTTCACAACTGGAGGATACTGAAAAAGAAGAACAAACTAAACCCAAAGGAAGCAGAAGGAAGGAAACAAAAAAAGACAAGAGTTGAGACAAGTGAAATAGAGAAAAAATTACAGAAAATTAATGACATCAAAAGTTGTTTTTTTAAAAAAATCAATAAAATTGACAAACTTTCATCTAGACTGACAAAGAAAAATGAGAGAGGATATAAGTAACTAAAACCAGAAATGAAAGTGAGGACATTAGTACTGACTCCACAGAAATTAAAAGGATTGTAAGAACTATGATGAACAACTGTATACCAACAAATTAGATAATGTAGATGAAATGGACAAATTACTAGAACATACAAACTACCTATACTGACTAAAGAACAAACAGATCTCAACAAACCAATAACTAGTATAGAGATTGAATGAGTGACCAAAAACCTTCCAACAAAGAAAAGCTAGGATTAGATGCCTTCACTGGTGAATTTTAACAAACATTTCCAGAAGAATTAACACCCATCCTGCTCAAATGCTTCCAAATCACTAAAAAAGAGGGAACACTCCCTGACTCATTCTATGAGGCCAATATTGCCCTACTGCCAGAGCTAGATAAAAATATCACCAGAAAAGAAAACAACAGCCCAACTTTCTTTATGAGTATACATATAAAAATCCTCAACAAAATGCTAGCAAATCTAATCCAACAGCACATTAAAAGAATTACAGACCAGGATCAACTGGGATTTAAGCCAGATATGCAAAAGTGGTTCAACATAAGAAAATCAATTAATGTAAGACACCAGATTAATAAAATGAAGGGAAAAACCACATGATCATCTCAATTGACACAGAAAAGGCATTTGACAAAATCTAGCAGCCCTTCCTGATAAAAACACTTAGAACACTAGGAACTGAAGAAACTTCCTCAACATGATAAAGGGCCTATATGAAAAGCCCACAGCTAACATCATACTCGGTGGTGGAAGACCGAAAGTATTCCTGTAAAATCAAGAAGAAAACAAGGATGCCCACTGTCATGATGGTTATTAAACATTTTACTAGAAGTTCTAGCTAGAACTGTAAGCAAGAAAAATTAATAAAAGACCTCCAAATTGGAAAGGAAGAAGTAAATTTTCCCTATTTGCAGATGATATGATCCTATATAGAGAAAATCCTGAAAAATTCACAACAATGCCACTAGAGCTAATAAACAAATTTAGCAAAGAGGCAAGGAAAAAAAGAGTTTCTTTGAACAATGATGTTAGGAAAAATGGATATCCACATGCAAAAGAGTGAAGGTGGATCTTCACTCACACCATACACACAAATTAACCGAAGACAGATCAAAGACCTAAATATAAGAACCAACACTCTAAAATTCCTAGAAGCAAAACTAGGGAAGCATCTTCACAGCCTGGTTAGTCAACAATTTCTTAGACTTTACACCAAAGCATGAGCAGCTTTAGAAAAAATAAATGAGACTTCATCAAAATTAAAAACTTTGTGCATCAAAAGATTTCATCATGAAAAATAAAAAGTAGAAAGACAACCTCCAGAATGGGAGAAAATATTTGGAAGCCACACATCCAATAAGGATTTAATATTCAGAATATGTAAAGAAATCATACAACTCAACAACTTTAAAAAGACAACCCAATTTTAAAAATGGGCCAAAGACTTGAATAGACATTTCTCCAAAGAATGTTACACCATTTCACACTGCTAGAATGCCTACTATAAAAAACAGAAAACTAGAAATGTTGGAGAGGATGTGGAGAAATAAGGACACATTCAGTGTTGGTAGGAATGTAAAATGGTGCAGCCATTATGGAAAACAGTTGAGCGGTTCTTCAGAAAGTTAAGTATAGAATTACCACATGATCCCACAATCCCAGTTCTAGGTATAGACACAAAAGAATTGAAAACAGGGACTGAAACAGATTTGCATATCGATGTTCAGAGCAGCATTATTCACAATTGTCAAAAGATGGAAGCAATCTGTGTGCAACAGATAAACAAAATATGGTATATAAATACAAATGGAATATTATTCAGCATTAAAAAGTAATGAAGTTCTGATACATGCCAAAGCGTAGATGAACCATGAAGATATCATGTTGAGTGAAATAAGCCAGTCACAAAGGGACAAATAGTGTATTATCTCACTGATATGAAATAATTAGAATAAGCAAAATCCAAGAGTCAGAAATTAAAATACAGGTTACCAGACGCAGGGGGTAGGAGTAGAGAACAGGTAGTTAATGTGTAATTGGCAAAGAATTTCTGTTTGGGGTCATGGAAAAGTTTTAGTAATACATAGTGATGATGGTAGCATAACATTAAGAATGTTATGAACATGACTAAATTATATATTTGAAAGAGGTTAAAAGGGGAAATTTCAGGTTGTATATATGTTACTAGAAAAAATTTAAAAAAAACAAAAACAAACTAACCACAGGAATATACAATGCAAACAGTGAGCCTTACTGTAAACTATGGGCTATAGTTAACAGTACAAATATAACAATATTCTTTCATCAATTCTAATAAAGGTACCACATTAATGCAAGTGTTAATGACAGAAGGGTATATGGGAATTCTACATTTTCTGCATGATTTTTGTGTAAACCTACAACTTTTCTAATTAAAAAAATTTTTAAAAAGCTGCTCTAGGACTCAAACCTGGGTCTCCTCAGGCAATCAACAATAATGATTAAGGGCTATCTATAGGCCAAGAACTTCTGGCTCCAACAAAACCACATCCTTGTACCGTAATTAATGTCCTCAATTAATTAATAACATTTCTTATCATGGAGATAGGAGATATAGCATTATAATATTCTTTGAGATATATATAAATATATATATTTTCAATTTTCTATGTTCCTATATAGTGCTAGAAGCAAAGAAGAAAAGCAATCAAAGTGGAGTAGCAAATTGCAACTATTTCAAGTTCAGTGGATTTTGTTCGGCAGGGCCCTAATACTGGAAACATGGGCCCAGACAGGTTTTACATACCTTCCTGGACTATCCACACCTAACAAGGCATATGCTTCAGCAAAGACAGACAATAAGAATCCAATATGTTTCCAAGCTTTGCAAGTTGACAACATGGGGCGAGTTGCCAATTACACATTCCTGAAAATTATTTTAAGTAAGAGGCCTAGTTTAGTGGTATTATGCCCTAGAATGACCGTTCTGGGTTTATTCTTGTTTCTAGAACAATCCAGATCAACTCAATTCTGTTTTTACTTTCTTTGCTCAATATATATTTATTCACCTCTCAGGCCCTCATCTTGGTTATAACTGTCCTACAGAGTGGCGTGATATTTAAGGGGCAAAGAGACGTGCATAGAAAAAAACATGGTGCTGACCCTGGGATCAGTAGTTTCTGTGGATTGAAAGGAGGAGACCCAAGTTCCCTTCAGGGGATAGAGAAAAGTGCTACCAGATGAGAGGCAGCACCACAGCCACATGCGGCTCGAGTCTGAAGTTTCATGGGAAATATGAGACAAAAATGGGTGGATGAATGAAAGGTATATGTGGAGAAAATGTAATTTCCTGAAGCCCAGGCTACAAAGACAAAAGTCTTCAGGGCAGACAGATTCTTCTAGAACTTCAGTCACCCCTTCCACAAGTTATACTTCTTCCCACTGTAAGATGATTTTTGATGTCAATGAATACTGCAGATGTCTATATACGCCCTCTCCCTACCTATCTCCCCAGCCTGGACTTCTAAATTCCACCTATTCAACAGGTTCAGAAAAAACAAGATAGAAAGCTATATCCAAATAGTTATATTTGGGATTGGTTATGCATAACCCAATACATACGCTTCAAGAACTTCTAGTCCATTGAAACAATATCCTTGTACTGTAATATAAACTGAAATATGTATAATCAAATTAGAACTTACAATTCATGTCCTATTTTGAGTATCCAATGTAATAGGAATTACATGTATGTTAGAATTTCATAATTTTACATACTCATGCACATGAAATGGGTACCCTATACCTTTCATAGAATATCTAAAAAAAGGTTTCCATGGTAAACACAATCATAATCTTTTCATGGTTTAAAAACACCATGTTTTAAATCTGGGGTCAGCAAACAATGGTCAGTGGGCCAAATATAGCCTACAGCCTGTTTTTCTGTGGCCCATTACCTAAGAATGGTTTGTATAGTTATAAAGAATTGCAAACAAAAACAAAAACAAAGAAGAATATGCAACAGAGACTAAAATATTTACTACCTGGCCCTTTACAGAAATTGTTTGGTGACCTGTTTTAAACGATACATTGCAAATAAAATTATATAGTTTGTTCTATTTGATGAAGGTGTAACACAATACCATATACCCGAGCATTAGGGATGGACACTTATATCTCTTGTGATTAGCAGAGGCTGCCTGAGCACAATGTAGAGGACTCAGAACACACTCAAGCTCAGGGAAAAACAGCCAATATTGACTGGTGATGCCTTCATAGATGTTGGAGGAGGCAGTGGGGGTGCAAGCATCACATATTAACCTCTCTGACTTATCTCTGTAGGTGATGATTTTTGAAGTTTATTTATATTTATGTATGCAATTAAATATGCATGGGTAAGAAACAAGCATGCATATTTAAGTTAAGGATGCAAGATTACATTAGAAAAAAGGCCAGCCCAGCCTGGAATGTATCATACCATGTGTTCACTGGGTGAAGAAAATTAGCTTTATAAAGCCATATTAGTTTCCTAGGGATGCCACAACAAATTATCACAAACTAGGTAGCTTAAAGCAATGAAAATTTATTTTCTCACTAGTTGTGGAGGTTAGAAGTCCAAAGTCAAAGTGTCATCAGGGCCATGTTCCCTCTGAAACCTGTAGGGGAAAATCCTTCTTGTCTCTTCTTGCTTATGGTGTTTGCCAGCGATCCTTGGCCTTCCTTGGTTTATAGATGCATTGCTCCAATCTTTGCTTCTGTCTTCAAATGTCCTTCTCCCCTGGTCTGTCTGTCTCAATTTCCAAATTTCCTTCTTCTTATAAGGACACTAGTTGTATTGGATTAGGGCCCACAGAATCCCACAGACTCTGTACTAGAGACTGACAATCAAGCAGTTAGGCATTTTGGCAAATGTTCATAACATTGGAGGAGTATTACAATGACCAAGGATGGCCCACTGGCTGCTTCCTTACAGCAGATCACATAGTCTCATGTGGTCAATTCTTTTCCCTCAACTATGAAAGAAAAGAAAACAATCTCCAGAATGGAAGGCCACTTCTAAGGTCTCTGCTTATAGGACAAGATTGGCTAATCCATTCCTTTTAGCTCTAATGAAGACATGAGCCAGAATCACAACCTCCCTTTCTTACTTCAGTTTCAAAAGCACAGCATGGTATATTTCTATGGCATTGCTTCAAAATGTATTACCTCATCAATTCATCTCTAAAAAAGTCAAAATAGTGGAGGCAGTCTATTTTGCCAACATTTTGAATCAAAGCTGTTTTGAGTTCTTCAGGCACCAGAAAGCAGCATTACTTAATGAGCTGCATTCTCTCCCAGCATTGGTACAGCTTCTGGGTTCAGAACTGAACGCATTTTCATTCACTTAGTCACTCATTCAACAAATACCAATCACATGTGTACTAGCTGTCAGGCACCCTGCTCAGCTCTGGAGACACAAGTGTGATCAAAACCCAGTCCCTGAGGGGAGCTTCTGGGTAAGATGGTGAAGTAGAGAACTTCAGGATGTAGTTAGTCCCCCAGGGCAGCTAGTAAACAGTGAGGATCTGTCAGAAACAACTGCTCAGGGGGCTCCAAAGACCAGAATAACTCTGTGCAGCACACAGGGAAGAGTGGAAGGAAGAGACTGACAACCTGTGGTGAAGAGCTCTGAGTAAAACTCTCCACACTGTGGAGGCGGGTACCCATCCACCACCCTTGCAGAAGGCCACCTTGGGATCCAGTCTCTGACTGGAAATAAAAGTCCTCTTCCCCAAGAAGGGGGTGGAGGAGGGCATGGCAGAACACTAATCCCAGCTTTTGATTAGCAAATTTGGAACACCGGGTCCCCAGATCTGAGGTTTGCTACAGTTTCAACCAGCCCAGAACAAAAGCACCCAGCCGCCTCTAATTCAACCCCAATCCCAAAAGGGGTGGAAGTGGGAGCACTTTAAAGCCACAGTGCCTTCTTAGGGCTGCAGGAACAGTTTGCTGAATGGAGGGTCTTCCCTAAGAAAGGAGAGGGGGAGCATAGCCCAGTAATGTATGCAGCTGTTGGTTAGCGAATTCAGATCACCTGGTCCCAGCTCTGTGCTAGGGTTTCAACCTGCCCTGGACAAAAGCATCTGGCAACCTGTGTTTCAACTCTGCGAGCAAAAGTGGTGGGACCAGAGGAAACTTAAAGGCACAGTACCACCTTAGGACTGCATGGATCACTTTGTTGAAGAGTGTTATCTGTTGGGCAGGCCAGGAAATTATAGATTCGGGGAGCCATCAGAGAGGTTTGGTGTCTTTCTGGGTCTCCTCACCAGGGCACACTGGAACCAATCTATACCACCTTCAAGGGTTCCTGGCCCTGTTTTGGCTGAGAAATACTGACTTGGGAAAGGTCTTTGCAGGGTAACCCTCCTCCAAGAATTTGCACTCCATGCAAAAGCAGCTAGAGACAATGAAAGAAGTGTTTAAAAAAAAAAAAAAACTATAGATGCAAATAAAAAACAAATAGAAGAGATCAACATTTCCAGAGAAAGAACAGGAGAAAGGAAGCCTTCTCCCAGGAGTTTGCACAAATAGTGCAATCTCAAAAATTGTACCATATATCCAGGGCAAGAAGAAGAGAAAGAAGAGCTGAAAAAATCTGAATTAAAAATGAACTACTCTAAAGGCCTAAAATAAGTTGAACCAAGTATCAAATGGCTTCACACAAAGCCATTCAACAAGAAAACCCTAGGCAAGAGAGAGAAACTGACCTGCAGAGTAAACTCTTCAAGGTGACCAGATGCCTAGGAACCATAAAAAATTACAAGCCATACTAAGAAACAGGAAGATATGGCCAAGTTGAAGGAACAAATTAAAACTTCAGAGCAGACACAGAATTTGGAACAACTAACCACAGATGTTGAAACAAAGCTCCTAATTCAATTCAAGGAGATGAAGGAAAATATGGCTAAGGAGTTAAAAGCTATTAAGAAGACACTATGTGAGCACAAAGAAGAATCTGAAAACATGAAAAGAAACATATAAGAAAAGATGGGAGTGAAAGACAATAGAAATGATTAAAATACACTAGAAGCATACAAAAGCAGATTTGAACAGGAAGAAGGAAGAATCAGTAAGCTAAGAGACAGGACAGCTGAAATTTTACAGACAGAAAAACTGAGAAAAGAATGGGAAAATTTGAGCAAGATCTCAGGCAACTGAATGACAGCACAAAGTGCACAAACATACACATCATGGGTGTCCCAGAAGGAGAAGAGGAAGGAAACAGGAAGAAAGAATATTTGAGGAAATGAGAGCTGAAAAATTTTCTAACTTTTTGAAGGACATAAATACACATATTCAAGAAGCACAGCATACTCCAAAGAGAATAAGTCCTAATATACCTACTCTAAGACACATACTAATCAGAATGTCAAACACAACAGATAAGGAGAGAATCCTGAAAGCAGCAAGAGACTAGCAATTTGACACACACAAGGGAAATGCAATAAGACTAAGTCACATTTTTTCATCAAAAACCATGGAGGCAAGAGGCCAGTGGTATGATATGTTTAAAGTATCAAAAGAGAAAAAGTCTAGCCAAGAATTTTTATCTGGCAAAACTGTCCTTCAAAAATGAGGGGAAGTATGAAATATTCATAGATAAACAGAAACTGAGAGCTTGTTAACAAGAGACTTACCCTACAATAAATACAAAAGGGAGTGCTACAGGATGATAGGAAAAGACAAGAGAGAGAGGTTTGGAGGAGAGTGTGGAAATAAAGAATACCAGTAAGGGTAAGTAAAAGAGAGAAAAAATAAGAAATCACATATAAAAGTCAAAGTAAAGATGGTTGAAGAAAATACTGCCTTCACAGTAAAAACATTGAATGTTGATGGATTAACTTCCCAATCAAAAGACACAGACTAGCAGAATGGATTAAAAAAAAATGATTCATCTATATTCTCTCCACAAGAGACTCACTTTAGACCCAAGGACATAAATAGGATGAAAGTGAAAGGTTGGGAAAAAATATCCCATGCAAATAGTAACCAGAAAAGAGCTGGGGTAGCTATACTAATATCAGACAAAATAGACTTTAGATGAAAAACTTTTATAAGAGACAAAGAAGGACACTACATATTAATAAAAGGGCAAATACGCCAAGAAGAAACAACATAAATATCTGTGTACCTAACCAGGGTGTCCCTAATACATGAGGCAAACATGGGCAATAACAAAGAGAGAAATAGATATCTCTACAATAATAGTTGGAGACTTCACTATGCCACTTTCATCAACAGAACATCTAGACAAAGGATCAATGAGACAGAGAACTTGAATATGATAAATGAGCTAGACCTAACAGACATATAGAGAACTTTGCACCCCAAAACAGAGGCATACACATCCTTTGCAAGAGCTCATGGATCAGTCTCCAGAAGAGACCACATGTTGGGCCACAAAACAAATCTCAATAACTTTAAAAAGACTGAAGTTATACAAAGCACTGTATGGGACCATAACGGAATGAAGCTGGAAATCAATAATAGGTGGAGAACTGGAAAATTGATGAATATAGGGAGATTAAACAACACATTCTTAAACAATCAGTGGGTCAAAGGAGAAATCAGTAAATATCTGCAGATGAATGAAAATGAGAACACAACATATCAAAACTTATGGGATGCAGTGAAGGCAGTGCTGAGATGGAAATTTACAGCCCTAAATGCCTACATTAAAAGAAGAAAGAGCTAAAATCAAAGACCTAACTGCACACCTGCAAGAACTAGATACAGAACAGCAAACTAATCCCATAGCAAGCAGAAAGAAGGAAATAATAAAGATTAGAGCAGAAATAAATAAAATTGAGAATAAAAAGATAATAGAGAGAATCAACAAAACCAAAAAAAAAAATGGTTCTTTATTAATAAAAATGAAAAAAATCCCTTAGCTATACTGACAAAGAAAAGAGAAGATGCAAATAAATAAAATCAGAAATGAGAGGGGGGACATTACTACTGACCCACAGAAATAAAAAGGATCATAAGAGGATGCTATGAACAACTGTATGCCACTAATTAGAAAACTAGATTAAATGGACAAATTCCTAGAAACACATGAACAACCTAAACTGACTTTAGAAGAAACAAAAGACCTCAACAGACCACTTACAAGTAAAGAGACTGAATCAGTCATCAAAAATCCTCCCAAAAAAGAAAATCCCAGGACCAGATGGCTTCACAGGTGAATTCTACCAAACATTCCCAGAAGAGTTAGTACCAATCCTGCTCAAACTCTTTCAAAAAGTTGAAAAGGAAGGAACACCAACTAACTTGTTCTATGAGGGCAACATCAACCCAACACCAAAGCCAGATAAAGATTCTACAAGAAAAGAAAATTACAAACCAATTCTATAAAAAATACAGATGCAAAAATCATCAAAAAATATTTTTTGCAAATTGAATTCAACAGCACATTAAAAGAATTATACACCATGATCAAGTGGGTTATATCTCAGATTTGCAAAGGTTGTCCAACACAAGAAAATCAATTAATGTAATACATCACATTTACAAATCGAAGGTGAAAAACCACATGATCATATCAATTGATGCAGAAAAGGCATCTGACAAAATCCAGCATCCTCCCTTGATAAAATCATGACAAAGGACATAAAGGAAAAACCCAGAGTTAACATCACACTCAGTGGTGAAAAAGACTGAAAACTTTCCCTCTAACATCTGGAACAAGAAAAGGTGCCCATTGTCAACACTGTTATTCAACATTATGCTAGAAGTTCTAGCTAGAGAATTGAATAAAGAAAATGAAACAAAAGCCATCCAAATTGAAAAGGAAGAAATAAAACTTTCTCTGTTTACAGAGGACATGATCCTATATATATAAAAAAGTCCCCAAAAAATCTAAAGCAAAGCTACTAAAGCCATGAGTTTAGCAAAGTGTGTGATACAATATCAACATGCAAAAATCAGTAGTGTTTCTATACACTAGTAATGAGCAATCTGAGGAGGAAATTTTAAAAATCTATTTACAATAGCAACTAAAAGAATCAAATATCTTGGAATATATTTAACCAAGGATGTAAGAGCCTGTAAATAGAAAACTACAAAACATTGCTAAAAGAAATGAAAGACCTAAATAAATGGAATGACACTGCATGTTCATACGATGTCAATTTACCCAAACTGATTTACAGATTCAACGCCATCCCAATCAAAATTCCAACAGCCTACACTGCAGAAATGGAAATGTCAATCATCAAATTTATTTGGAAGGTTAATTTGACACAGAATAGCCAAAAACATCTTGAAAAAGAAGAATGAAGTTGGAGGACTCACACTTTCCAACTTTAAATCATATTACAAAGCTATAGTGTTGGCAAAGATAGACATATCAACCAATGGAATAGAATTGAGAGTTCATAAATAGACCCTCACATCTATGTCAATCATTTTTTGACAAGGCTGCCAAGTCCATTCAACTGGGACAATACATTCTCTTCAACAAATGGTGCTGGGAAAACTGGATATCCATATCCAAAAGAATGAAAGAGGACCCCTATCTCACACCTTATACAAAAATTAATTCAAAATGGATCGAAGACCTAAATATAAGAGTCAGGACCAGAAAACCCCTAGAAGAAATTGTAGGAAAGCATCTTCAAGACTTTGTGGTGGGCAACGTTTTCTTAGACTTTACACCCAAAGTTCAAGCAATGAAAGAAAAAATAGATAAATAGGACCTCCTCAAAATTAAAAACTTTTTGTGTTTCAAAGGACTTTGTCAAGGAAATGAAAAGGTACCCTATTCAAAGAAAGAAAGAATTTGGAAACTACATATCTGGTAAGGGTTTAATATTTAAAATATATAAAGAAACCTACAATTAAACATTGAATTAAAAAGACAACCCAATTTCAAAATGGGCATAAGACTTTAA
This sequence comes from Choloepus didactylus, assembly GCF_015220235.1. Classification (NCBI taxonomy): domain Eukaryota; kingdom Metazoa; phylum Chordata; class Mammalia; order Pilosa; family Megalonychidae; genus Choloepus; species Choloepus didactylus. Next base: position 21,573,288 of record NC_051320.1, read on the forward strand.
TAGACATTTTTCCAAAGAGGAAATACGAATGACTAAAAAGCACAACTAAAGATTATCAACAATAATCACTAGCTATTAGGGAAATGCAATGCTAAACAACAATGAGATATTCTTTCTCACCTATTAGAGTGGCCAATATTTAAATAAACAGAAAATTACAAGCCTTGGAGAGAATGTGGAGAAACAGGAACACCCATTCATTACTGGTGGGAATGTCAGTTGGAAGATAATTTGGCAATTCCTCGGGACGTTAAGTATAGAATTACCATATAACCCAGCAATATCGTTACTAGGTATGTACCCAGAAGAACTGAAAGCAGGGATGCAAACAGACATCTGTACACCAGTGTTCATAGGGGCATTACTTACAATTGCCAAAAGATGAATGCAACCCAAGTATCCATCAACTGATGAATGGTTAAACAAAATGCAGTACATACATACAATGGAATATTACTCAGCGGTAAGATGGAATGAGGTCCTGATGCATGCAACAATATGTACGAACCTTGAGGACATTATATTGAGTGAAATGAGCCAGACACGGAAGAAAAAATATTGAATGATGTCAGTAATACGAACTAATTACAGTAAGCAAACTCATAGAGTTAGAATCTAGAATATAGGTTACCAGGAGATAGAATGAGGATTGAGAATGGGGAGCTGATGCTTACTTTGTGTAGAATTTTCAATGAGGTTGATTGTAAATGTATGGAAATGAATAGAAGTGATTGTACCACATTACTATGAGTGTAACTAACAGCACTGAGGTATGGGTATGATTGTGGTTGAAAGGATAAGTTTCAGGTCATGTATATCACTAGAAGGAAAGCAAGAGGATAAAACATGGACTGTATAACATGGTGAACCCTGCTGTGGATGATGACTGTGATTAACAGTGCAAATGTAAGAATGCTCTTTCATGATCTAGAACAAATGTGTATCAATCACTATTACAAGGTGTTAACAAATAGGGTGGTATATGGGAAAAAATACACCTAATGCAAACTACCAACTATAGTTAACAGTAGTGTTTTAATTTTCTTTCATTGGTTGTAACAAAGGTAACTCACCAATGTTAAGTATCAATAATAGGGAGTTATAAGGGGTATGGGGTTTTTCTTTTTGCAGCAATGAAAATGTTCTAAAATTGATTGTGGTGATGAATACACAACTTGAGCCATGCATTGTACACTTTGGATGGACTGTATCATGTGTGAATATATCTTAATAAAACTGTTTAAAAAAAAAACAGTCCCTGGACTCAAACTCTAAGGGAAGAGAGAAATGAGTAAGCAAGCAATGTAGGGGCAGCATTTTACATGTTATGAAAGGAAAAGCTTAAGGTGCTGTGAGGGCGTAGAGAGGGGGCACTTAACCCAGACATACAGGGGCAGGAAGTCAGGATGGGCTTTCTGGACCTGCCTCAGCCTAAGGTGGACCCTGAAGTATGAAAACTGGACAATATACATTGACCTGCCCCAGTGCTAGCATGCTCAGGACAAATATTGGACAGGACACTCTGGATCTCTAGAGGGGACCAAGGAATTCCAAAAGGGCACACAAAACATGAGGAGGCTCAGGGTGGGACTGCAGACAGCCCTGGAACTGTCTGGAACAGCCCTGCCCTGTTATTTAGTGCCGATAAATCGAATAGATCACCTGCATATCCTCCCTCAACAGACCTATGTTTTAGAGCTAGGACATAAAGACTATAATGTGAGCCTGATTCTGGGGAGAGGTATTCTGTCCTCCGTGTCCTCCAAGAACTCCCTCCTAGAAGACAGAGTGAATGAACTTCCTTCCCGCTTCTCTCAACACGGAGCAGCAGTGATTGCCATGTGAGGACAGCTACACGATGGGCGGGGACAGGGGTGCTTTCCAGGGCCAGCCCTCAGAGCCAGGCCTTCAAAGGGCCAGGGCAGTGGCACAGACAGGGGGCAACGGGAAGAAGCTGAGCATCCTGACAAGCACCTCCCCATTTCAGTTTCAGGTCCCTAAGTAGTCATTTTGTACATCTTGGCATTTTCCCTGTCCTAGTTACTAGGCCACAGCACAAAACAAGGAACAAGGCCCCCTGGGGGCGAAGAGACTCCTGATGTGCCTTGCATCCTGCAAAGGGGGTCAAGCAGATCGGCTTGCCCATGCAAAGTGAGCTCTTTCCTGCTGTTAGTTCAGGAGATATAAAGCTGGACCCTGGAAACAGAATCTCTCAGCTACAGTAAGGATGGGAAAGGAGGGCAGGGTTGGGGTGGGGGGTCCCTGGCAGTGTCCTATTTGAGAGGCTGGAGCTCACTCTGAATGTTATTTTAGAATTTAGTATGTCGTGCCAGTGTGGTATCACCAGCCTCCAGGCACCCTCCTACCAGGAGGGAACTAGGCTAATTACGTCTCCGGGCAGGTATTCCCCTAGTTAGGTTCTATAGTAAGAAAGCTGCTGTGGGAAGTAAGCCATGGGCCACCCATAGGATGGCGTGTGAACGCTTCAAAGGTCTGGCCTCCCCAGATGGCTCTGCATTCACATTTCAGAATGAACTACTAGAAGCAGGACAGAGGTGCCCCAGAATGGGGTCAATCAGGAGGCTCACACACTGCAAGCACTAGGGCAGGAAGGAATCTCAGAAAGTTCATCTAGACCAACCCTCTTTATTTTATAGATGAGGAAACTGAGGATTCATGGCACAAAGATACTTGCCTAAGGTCACCTAGTGGGAGAACAAAGATAAACAACCCCATCACCAAACTTTCCATTCAAAGCTCTTTTAGCAATGTCATTCTGCCTCCAAGTGCTTGCTGTCCCCACAGCCTGTTTTAAGGAGTTCCTTCCCCATACTTGCTTCACTGGGGCCACAGCTGCCACCACTCTGCCGAGAGCTGATTGGACAAAGCAGACTGGATAGGGACGGAGTGAATGAGCTCTCAGGATGGGGTCTCCTGGCAGGTCAGCCTTCTTGAGGTAGTTCACTGTGAAAGCTCTGCCCAGTACAAATGTGGACTGAACCAATATGGGCTCTTTCTGGAGCATTTTAAACTCCAGATGTTCCAGTTTTTAAAAGCTGCCAACTATGCAAAATACCAGAAATGGATTGGCTTTTATAAAGGGGATTTATTAGGTTACAAATTTGCAGTTCTAAGGCCCTAAAAGTGTCCAAACTAAGGCTTCAATAAGAGGATACCTTCACTGCAGGAAGGCCGATGACTTCTGGAACACCTCTCCATCAGCTGGGAAGGCATGTAGATGGTGTCTGCTCATCCTTTGCTCCCAGGTTCTGGTTTCAAAATGGCTTTCTCCAAAATGTCTCTGGGATTCTGTCTGTCTTAGCTTCTCTCTCTCAGCTCCTGTGCATCCTTGCTTGTTCTCCTAGGGTGTTTCTTTCTAAGAGTCTGGGGGTCCTCTCTTAGCTTTTCCAGGGCAAACTCCGGGCTTCATCTCTTAGATTAGCATCTCCAAACATCTTCCTATCTGCATCTCCAAGTGTCTGGGTCAGTGTCAGCCCCTGAACTCTCTTAAGGATTCCAATAAACTAATCAAGACCCACCTTGAATGTGTGGGGTCACACCTCCATGGAAATAATCTAATCAAAGGTCTCACCCACAGATGGGTGGGTCACATCTCCATGGAAACAACCTAACCAAAAGACCCCACCCACAATAAGTCTGAACCCACAAGGTGGAATTAAAAGAATATAGCTTTTATGGGGGACTTAATAGATTCAAAACAGTACACCGGACATGAAGACAGCACTTAGTTCGAAGCAGGTCTCGGTGAGAAGCAAAACGAACAGAGGCAAGGAGGAGCTAAGTCTACATAATGGTGAGCTCTGGGTAGAACCAGCAGACACCTGCTGTGGAGGAAAGGAGGATGAAATCTGGACATTGAGCTGCACTGTGCTCTAGACAGAGTTCCAAGAGCCGAAATGTGTAGCCTTTGGGAGACCAGGCTTTAGAGCTGGGCCTGGGTTCCAAAGCAGCCAAGTATATGACCTCCCTTAGTTCCAGGAATAGCTTTATTTTAAAAACCAACCACCATGGACCCCTACCTCATACCATATACAAAAATTAACTCTAAATAGATCAAAGACCTAAACACATAGCTAAACCAACAAAGGTCTTAGAAGAAAACATAGGAGGAAATCCTGGATTTTGTAGCGATTTCTTCAATATGACACCAAAAGCATGAGCAACAAAAGAAAAACAGATAAAATGGACTTCATCAAAATTTAAAACTTTGTTATGTCAAAGGACACTATCAAGAAAGTGAAAAGACAGCCTACAGAAAGGGAGAAAATAATGGCTAACTACATAGCTGATAAGTGTTCAATATCCAGATTATATGAAGAACTACAATTCAATGACAAAAAGGCAAATAACTCAATTTAAAAATGGGCAAAGGACTTGATAGACACATCTCCAAAGAAGATATACAAATGGCCAAATAGCACAGGAAAAGATGCTCAATATTATTGATCATCGGGAAATGCAAATCAAAACCACAATGAGATCCAAGTTCATACCCACTAGTATGGCTATTATTTAAAAAACAGGAAGTAACAAGTGTGGGAACGGATGTGGAGAAATTGGAACCCTTATACATTGTTGGCACTATAAATGGTGCAGCCACTGTGGTGATTTCTCAGAAAGTTGAACACAGAATTACCATATGACCTGGCAATCCCATTTATTGGTGCTTACCCAAAAGAATTGACAGCAAGGACTCAAACAGATATTTGTATACTGATGTTCACAGGGCATTACTGACAATAGCCAAAAGGTGGAAGCAACACAAGTGTCCTTCAACAGTTGAATGGATAAACAAATGTGGTACATACACAAAATGGAATATCATTCAGCCATAAGAGAATTGCTACATGGCTACAACATGGATATCATGTTAAGTGAAATAAGCTGGACACAAAGAGACAAATATTATATGATCTTGCTTATATGAAATGCCTAGAATAAGCAAATTCATAGAGACAGATAGTAAATCACAGGCTACCAGGGATGGTAGAGGGGAATTATTGCTTAAAGTGTGCAGAGTTTCTGTTTGAGGTGATTAAAAAAAAAAAGGAGGGATATATTTTAGGTTCCTAGGCTGCTCTCTCTCTATTTATTCCATTTATAAAGGACTCTAGTGATAGGATTAAGTCCCATACTGATGAAGTGAGCCACACCTCAACTAAAGCAACCTCATCAAAAGTTCCTACTCAGAATAGGTTTACACCCACAGGAATGGATTAGATTTAAGAACATGTTTTTCTGGGGTACATACAGCTTCAAACCACCAAAGGGTAGTGGATGATGGTGATGGTAGCACAATATTGTGAATGTAATTAATACTACTGAATTATATACTTGAAAGTGGTTAAAGTGGGTAATTGTGAGTTTTATATATGTTACAATAAAAACTTTTTAAAAAAATCAATGAAACCAAAACCCAAAGTATCATGGTAAACCAAAAGTACCCCACTCTAGATTATTCTTTTTTCCTCATTCTCTAGGAAATTCATGTTTCCTGGGGCAAAGAAAAAATGGAAATGTTTACTTTATCTTTTCTCTGCAACTTGTGAAATTTATGAAGGGCTGGCTTTGCCCTGCTGCTCCCTAAAACAGGGATAAACAGGAAGCAAGAGACTGTAGAAATAGTCTACAAAAACCAAACAGTAGCCAACTGCATTCTTTGTATTTGCTTCCCAAGTTGTGTATGAAATATATCTGATTTCAAATGTAGTGGAAACAATGAACAATGGTGACTCATTCAACAAATCTGTGTCTGCCCCCTACCCCGTTGTACTCCTCACTTCCCTTTTGAGAACATTGCAAAACAGAGAAGTTCAACAGTCTCAATCATTTAGCTCATCACTTCTAGCTCACCCCTTTACATGGGAGTTAATTACCAATCCGCCCTTTTCATGGTTGTACCTTTAGGTTTTTAAAGTGGTTCAAGTCCATCCATTGTCAATTCATTCAAAGGAATTCCACCCTAGACTTACTTCAATTTGTCTTTATCGAATAGCCACTATCTTAGTCTGCCAGGGCTGCTATGGCCAGTGCCACACAGTGGGTTGCCTTAAACGATCAGCATGTATTATCTCATGATTTTGAAGGCTAGAAGTCCAAAATCGAGCTGTCTGCAAGACCATGCTTTGTCCAGGGTTGGGAGCGTTCTGGAGATGGCCAGCCTTCCTCACCTGGTCATCTCTCTCCTGGGTCTCCTCCTGTGGCTTTCTCTGACTTCTGGCTTTCTCTGCCTTCTGGCTTCCCCGTCTGAAATTTTCTCTCTTTATAAAGCCTCCAGGACTAAGGAGGAAGACCCACCCTGATTCAATTGGCCACACCTTAAATCATAATCATCAATTTTTTGAAAGGTCCTATTTACAAATTGGTTCACATCTACATGAACGGGGATTAAGAACATGTCTTTTGTGGGATATATGATTCAATCCCCAACAACCACAGTCCCCAAATAACTGTAGGATCTGATGGTTATCAGTTCAACTCCTCTGGGGTAGGAATCAGGCCCTGAATCTGGCCATATTTCCCCACCTTGCTTAGGGAAGCGCCCCTCACCGAGGGTGGAGAAACAATGTTTCCTGACACCATGCAGAAATTGCATCCTCATTCCTCTAGTTTGTTTGGGGAAGGACGGCATTGTTCCCCCAGGCAGTGGGGCGTTGACATATCTCACATGGAACATTCAGATGCTGGCTCCTCCTGTTACCTCCTCAACAATGGCTAGTTACATCACTGTCATTTGCAATATCTTCCCTTGTTGACTTGAAGCCACATGGAGAATACCAATTTACTTCACAGACCTGAGTCTTTCCATGAACTCTAGAAAAATCCAAACATGTAACATAAACTCCTATCCAACCCTGAATTTGCTAAATTGACAATAAAGGTATATGAAATTGCTTTCAGAGAAATATCTTATCCTTGGCACTAATTCCCCTCAGTGACTCAGAGATCTCTAGACCAAGCCTTATTTTTTAGAATTAATTTCTTGCCAAGTGATACCCCAAATTCCCTGACAATCGTTGATGAGGATCCTGCAGGGTTAACTGAGCAAATACATGTTGAAACTCCTGAGGGGAAGGGAGGGGGAGAGAGGTAGGAGAAGCCTGTGCAGAGGGGGAAAAAAAAGGTGACTGTTTTCTAATCATGCCTAAGTATCCCTTTTTTGTCAAACAGTTGAGCTGTTAAGCTCTATGCTAAGGCACGTATGCACTTTGGAAAGGTAATTTGAAAGCGAGTTGAGCCATGACAAATAGGGACAGCTGGCCTAATTGAATCATTTGATCTAAGACAGCTCAACTTGGTTATCCTCTCTGCAGCCCACACTGATATTAGCGAGTGAATCATTAGCCATGAAATCACCTCGCTTTCCCGACGGCAGCATTCCTGACATGACAGCTATTGCAGTCTGCCTTTCATTACAGCACCAATGAGTTCTTTAGTCTTGCTCCTAAACAACAGGAAAACAACAGGGCATCTTAGAAAACTTTTAGGCTCAGCCTCCGAAAGTGATTTATCCTAACATGCCACATAGAGCATTTCAAAGAAAGGCAGGGCATGTGTTAGCTCCAGAAGAAAGCAAGTTTGCCCAGACTAGGTGTGTGTTCAAGCCCCTCCAGCATCCACGAGAGCAGTTAAAATGCCAGAGTAGCTTTATTTTGTAATAGCAGTTTATGGTCACTCGGGAAAGTTGGATAAAATAGGGTAATGACAAATCCTTTTAACACTTGACCCATACCCATCCCTGATGGGAGTTTCCACATATGCAGGACTTCCCTGTCATATTTAATTTAATTTTTGCAAAAACGATGGAAGGAGCAAGTTCCTCTTCTCACTTGGTTTGCCAAAGGCAGTGAGGCATTTAAGAGCTCAAGTGGAGTGGTCCAGATAACACTAAAGTTTTAGAAAAACTTGCTACATCCTTAACTTATTCCCTAACACGTAGAATCCTTTAGGTCTGCATCTCAAAACTGTATCTGAGATGGAATCTGCCTTAATTCCCCTGAAAGAAGAGCCTGGGACAAAGCCTTGCTAAGGGGCCAGGGGAGTGAAACAAGGAAGGATAGAAAGCTAATGCCAAATGCAAGGCCCCTGCTTCAAGCCCTGGGTTCTTGATCTCCCAGGAATTTCTTGGGGGGGTCTTATGCAAAGCAGCTCAGAACTGTCCACCGGGGGGAAGAAAGGAGGAAGCACTTACTTGGTTGCTTCTGCTCCCCACTGAGCAGGGATGGATCCACAGGTGCTAACACTTTGCAGTTCTAGGTTACACAAGTGTGAGTGATGAGCTAGCTCCCTCTGCCATCCCATGTCAAGCATCAGCAAAGCCAAGGGCAGACAGGCCCAAGGCAAGGCACTTTCTGGCGCTGCCACACAAAGCTGACCAAAGTCTGCCTACAAATTGGCCCTTACTGTAAGAGATGGGCCAGTAAGATTTTGAAGAAATCTCAATGATAAGACCTATCAGAAATAGACAGTGCAGTGTGGATGCCATTCATGGCAGGTAAGCACAGACAAATTCAAACATTTAAAGATCTGATAGAAGTCACAGTAAACAACATTTGTGGATTATTTTCATACTGAAAATATCATCAAATTTAGATGGAATTAATCCAAGACTGAGAAACATGAACTGATATGGCTCACATTTGCAGCCATTTAAACAGTAGGTGAATCTCAAAAGCAGAGACAGAATTTTTTTTTAATGAACGTTGAGTTGGAAAGCCCCTCAATGCTCAGTGTGTGTATGCCTGTGTGGGTCCAACAGTTTGAATCACAAAATTTCAGAGCTGGAAAACAACTTGGAAACCATCTCTTCTAAACTCTGTATTATTACAGAGGAAAAAATCAAGCAATGTCAGATTCCACTGCTAGGTGCTAAGCAGATTCCTGAACCCAGACCCCTGCTGTCAAGCTTTGCTTACAGGTAAATGTCAACCACAGGAACAGTTTCACCATTTCATGGGAGCGGTAACATACTGAGCATTTGACATCCAGAGTGAGTCATTTTGTAACACTCCACTCCTCTATACAATAATAATATTTTCATAGTAGCCATACTATGAAACAAATAACCAGTAAAGAACTACAATGAAAAATTTTAATGAACTGCATATATATAATTATGCCACTAAAAGCATTTAAAAAATTAAAACAGTATTACAATACAAATTTTAAAATGCACAAATATTTATTCAACTGTTTTTAAATATACCCAACAGTTCAAAGTTTGATCCTTTGGTTACAGTCAGATATAATAACATTTTGTGTAAATCACTGCCTGGCAGTTAATTTGTAAATTTTAATAAAATCAAAATGTCTGCAAATGGTACAATTTAGGCAATTATCAAATAGTGCTGCTAATGGAATTTTTTGTTTTCCTGATTTTTAAAGCAATATTTAAGCAATTAACAATTCTAAGAATAAATTTTAATTTTAAATGTTATTCAAATTCAATAAAATATTTCACACATGAAATAAAATTTGTTCTTACCAATAAAAATATTATACTCACCATTTGCACTGTTTTGCTATTTTAAATTGTAAATACAAATAAAAACACCAAGTAGTCACATAGAACAAGAGAATTGAAAAAACCTCAAGTTCTGTTTCTTCATCTTGACAATCACTATGCTTTTGTTTACATTGGATCTATTCTGTAAAGTCAGAAATATGTCAGGGGATTGACACGCAAACTACATCCAAAGCAAGTTGGGACAGTTCATAATCATTAGGAACTTTCTTCTGAAATGAACATGTAGCAGAGCCCAACTGTGTCAGGGGCCAGCTGCATAACTGGGAATTCTTTAAATTAACTTCCATGTAGAATACCATGTTTATTAAACAATAAGGAATAAAAAATATGCTTTTAGTTATTTAAACTCAACAGCAGCTAGTGGTGAAAGGGTGTGCCCTATGCAGGTGACCTCTGGTTTCTGGGCCCATTTTCTCCTCTCCTAAATGAGAAACAGTTCTAATGGCATGGAGAAATTTTTACACACCCCAGAACTCCCCATTCAGGGAGTCCTGTATTAAAAAGAAATACCTTGATAAGCATGGGCATACCCCAATAATAAAAGATGCTCCTTTAACTGCTATGTGTAAAATAAGAAGAGGAGATTATATTCTTTTTGAGAGGAAGGGGATTGGTGAGGAGAAGAGGAAAACAGGAGGAAGAGGAGAGTTAAAATAAATGATAGAATGTGGTATATGGTACAATGGGACTCCAGTGACCTCCCAAACATTCACTGATGCAAACCAAAAAAATCACAAAATGCTTAGTGGGACAAGATTTCTTATGGAAACTGCTAAGGGATGGAGTTCTGTAACCCAGGTGGTCGAAACAGGTAGGAACAGATGTGGCACCAAGGATATGGGAGTCAACCGATTTCTACATTACACTGTGTAAGGGGCCCATATGTCCACAGACACTCTGTATGTGCTGTACTATGAGAAACTCAAAGCAGTTATTTACTAATTGGGTAATTAGTTGATATGATCACAAAGGCATTCCATTTTATTCTGATGTTTGCACATGAAAACCTTTGGCTACTCTTCCCTGGCCCAGGGTGATGGGCCTACAGAGGGCAGAGTCAACGGACCCGTAGAGCTTCCCCCATTCCAACAGAATTTCAAAGAAAGAATTAGCTTTACGTTGATGGTTTCCAGGGAAGATTTGTCTGTTAACAGGTACACAACACACAGGCCAACGGTGCCTGGCCTGGCCTTGGAACTTCCCTACATCACTCTCTGGGCACATAATGTACATGATGGCTTTGTCGCTCCAATTCACTTCTGTCCTTTCTCTCTCCCACATCCACATGGTGTAGGTGTGTGGACCCTACATACAGTCAGTACTTTCTTCTTATACTGCAAAATCTCTCTCTCTCTCTCTCTCTCTCTTACACACACACACACATACACAACTCAGTTATTTGATTCTGAACAAATGACAAAGTTGATCAGCCTTGATTGTCCACTCACAGATATATAATAGAGGGGTGGATGATTTTCCTCAGTTTTAATTGTTAGCCTAACCAAGACCTTTCATAGAACTCCAAATTTAATATATTGTCCGGTGACTTTTGGTCATATGCCTTTCTGCTTGACCTTAACACTCTTCCAATTTCCCTCTTTTGACATTTGGGAGAGTGGATGAGTCTTAAATTGCTTGTCTCTTCTCCCACCACCCCACCACCCCAGCTACTCCTATTACTGATATTCTTTGTTGATCCACTAATCTTGCCGACTTCCATTTAAACCAGCCTGGAGCACTCTTAAAAATCCCTTTGTTTACCGTTTATTTTAGAAGTGCTCTCCTAACTTCCTGTTTCAGCCTATGCTATCACCCTTATCACATATGAACACTCTATCTCATATTATCAACACCTTGAGGTCAGAAGCCACCGCTTGTTCTTTTCTGCATGCTTTGGAAACATGTAGTACACTGTCTCACATGTGGTAGTTGTTCAAAAAATATGAATATAAATTAATTGAATTATAGAGACTTATCTTCTGCCTCTTTGGGGCCTGAGTTCCCCTGAATAACAAACGCTAAAGGTGGTGAAGTTCACAAACAGTTGCACATTTTATTTTAGACCTATTCAAATGTACAAAATACAGCATGTTATTCATCTCTAAAGAACGGAATATGCCTACTGGGATAGCACAATTCTTCCAGGATAAGGAAATGGGCCAAAATTGTGCTAAAGATGGGAATGAGAGAAATAACTCAGCATTGTTTCCACTGTGAGAATGTCAGGATTGACAAAGGAAATCCACTTCAATGCCAGTTGAGTGGAGACTAAGCTCCATTCAAAGCAAGACACAAAACTGTTGCTCTTTCAGTGAAATTGGAAAAATCCTGCCACCTGGCTGATCTCTTTCGTATTTAAAAGAGGACTAGTATGCTCACCCTGCCTTCTCTGGGCTTCTCTGCCTTCTCTGGCTGGCTTCCTCCTGCACTGTAAAAGATGCTGAAAAAGCAAATTCTTGAATCAAGATGAGCAATGAGGCCTCCACTGACACCCCTTTAAATGGCATGCCACTAACTGAAAGTTAGGAACGACAGAAACTTTGGCAACGGGATCAGTTGCTTTTAAATTTGGGATTTTGTTTCCATTTTTCACAATGCAAATAACTCGCTGAATTTTCAGGGTTGATTAAACAATCTGGAAGAGAAAATGCACACCTTTTCAAGGATCTCCAATATTTTCCCCAAATTTTCCCATTCTTTATTCTTCCCTAATCTGCATGTCATTTCTCCTGAACGACAGTATTGTACGTGCCAACTGGACCTGGGCCACAGAAGATTTCCTTCCAAAGAAGGTTCACATCCAGAGCACTGATAAAAGATCAAGAAAATATGACCAGAAGGTTTCCAGGAATAGTAGAAAGAAAACAATCCAAATCAGGATTGTCATTGTTTAATAGGGGAAAATGGAAAAACTTTAAAAGCAAGATGTCACAGACACTCAGGAGGTTAAAAAGAAATGGGGAAGGGGCAAATACATTCAAATAACCTGCCTTTTAAATGGATGACAGAAAAGACAAGTGAAAGGCAGTTTCAGGCAAGAATTCCTATTCCCTCACTTATTCAGCAAACCTTTCCTGGCTTTCGACTGTGCGACAGGCACTATCCAGGATTCTGGGAATAAAATGGTAAGCAAGACACAGCTTCTTGCCCTCATAACAATTTACTATAAGTGGCAGATTTGTGGAAGACACATACTAGCCTGGATATGACAGAGAGGGCCTCCCAGAAAAGATGATTCTTGGGCTCCTTCTGGAAAAATGAGTAGCCATTAGCCAAATGAAGAAAAGAGGCAAATTCTGAGACTATGTTCCATCCCTCTTGATCTGCTCTTTGTGCTCTCACTTCCTGCTCTCAGATGACCAACTCCATCCCCAGCTTTCAGTTCCTGCCTGTAAAGGCCCCATTTGGGCCTAGTGTGGACTTTGACAAATAAAGATTTGGCTACCTGGCCCATTTTTCTTCTATCCCTTTTCTTCTACTAATTTCATCTCCTTTCTTTAGAGGATGACTCAGCCTCCACAGAGTCCTGCTTAGGCAGCTAGCTTTGGGTATATCTTCCACTCCAAGTTCACCTGTAGGCCCATGACCAGGCCTGGCCAATCAGAATATCTCACACCAATGAGTACAGTGATTGGTGCAGGGCTGGGCACATGACCCAATGTCGGCCAATCGGAATTTTTCCTGATAATTTTATGTTAGAACAGTTTGCAGAGGTATTTTCTTGCTTTTTGGGTCTTAATGTATTAACACAAGAAAAAATAAATGGATTGATGAAAACTCATAAATAACCCCAAGAACATTTGGTCATTTGCTATATAACAACAACATTCATTTTAAATAATGCATGTGTATTAAATCATTTAGTCTTCACAACAAATCCATGAAACGAGTACAATTACTGCTCCCACTTTGCAGCTGGGGAAGCTGAGATGCCCAAAGTTGAAATTCCCTACTCAAGAGCAAATAATTAGTAAGAGGCAAACCCAGAGTTCAAACTCAGGCACTCTGGCCCAAGATCTCAACCACATGGCTACATGGCCTCAGTTGAGATATTACAAAGCAATGGAGAATGGTTAGTATAAAAAAATGATGTAAAGAAAATTAGTTTTCCATATGGAAAATATTAAATTATTAGAATATACCTCACACCATCCAATTTTTTAAAATCTAAATAAAGAAATAAATGAGAAACAGTATTAGAAGTTAGGATAATATCTTTATGATTTGAAGGCAACAAAAGAACAAGTGTGAAGGTGCTTAATATCATCTTTTCCAGAAACAAGTAGAAAATATGTCTGCAGTGAGAGACAAAGAAGGAAGCAGAGAGGGAATAAGAAGGCAAGGAGGGAGAAGGAAGAGGGGAATAAGGAAAGCAAGAGTGGAGAAGGGTTGGGGGCACACCTGAAAACATCATTTGAGCCCCTGGATCTAGCCATGTCTGAGGTTAATCTCACTTCTGGACTTCCCATTTACCAAAAAATGGAACCAAAGAGAGAACAAAAGAGAGCTATATACCTCTCTCCCAATTCAGATATTCCTCTACAACTGGTCCATCTGTTGCTTGAATGCCTTAAGGAAAACATAACATTGGAAATCCTTAATTTCCAGAAAGTTCTTTTGCTGAAGAACAGTTTGCTGCCCTGTGTCTTCCATTGCTCCAATTTCTGTCCTTTGGAGTTATGCAAGAGAAGGCCACTTCCACAAAGAAGCTCTTCAAATAATTGAACATAGTATGAGGTCTCTCCTTACCCTTCTATTCCCAAAAGAAACACCAAAAATATTCCCAACTATATGAGCTGGTTCCACAGGCCCTTACCAACCTGTCCACCCTCCTCCAGAGGTGCTCAATTTGTCAGTACCTCTCTTAAAATAAAATAAGGTTATCAGGACTGGACACAATAATCCAGATGTGGTCTGGTCCAGGCTTGAGGCAGTAGAGCTGTTACTGCTTTCAATCTCAACAATGTAGTATATTAATCTCCCCCCCCCTAATTGACAGTCACAGTTTTAGGAGCAGTGTAACAGTGTTGACTAACATTAAACTCAAAACTTTCACTCACACTCCTGTTCCCAGGTAACTGACATTTTTACCTAAGTGCATTTTTTTCTGTTAAATTTCATCAAATTGATTTGACTCAAGCTTTTCTATGGACAAAATTATCATCTTGAATCATAACTCCAACATATATTAATTTCACAATCTCAAATAATTGGAGTACTATGCCAGTTTATATATATTATGCCCCCCAGAAAAAGCCATATTCTTTAAAGCAATCTTCTGGAGGTAGATTGATTAACCTTTTTGATCAGGGTGTGACCTCTTGATTAAATTATTTCCATGGAGATATGGACCCTGCCCATTCAGGGTGGGTCTTAATTAAATCACTGGAGTCCTGTAAGAGCTCATAGACAAAAAAGCTCAGGGGAGTTGAGAGACATTTTGGAGATGGCTGTTGAAAACAGATGCTTGCTGATGCTTTGAGATGCTAGCCCAGAGTTTGCCCCAGAGAAGCTAAGAGAGGACCCCCAGATGCTAAGAGAGAAATGCCCTGGGAGAAAGAAGCAAGGATACATAGGAACTGGGACAGAGGAGCTGAAACACAACCTGAGACCAGCAGACGCCAGTCACGTGCCTTCCCAGCTGGCAGAGGTGTTCCGGATGCCATTGGCCAGTGAAGGTTATCTTCTTATTGATGTCTTCGTTTGGACACTTTTATGGCCTTAGGACTGTAACTTTGTAACCGAATAAACCCTCTTTATAAAAGCCAATCCATTTCTGGTATTTTGCATAACAGCTGCATTAGCAAACCAGAACAAGTACTATCCCTTCTGAATGTGTATATATTATCAATGTGAATATATTACTAAATAGGACAGAGCCAAGAATGATGTCTATGTGAGAAGTCCCTTCAGGTTCACATTGTTTCACAATACAATTGACTTATTAATCAACACTTTTGGATTATGGTTCTTGAATCACCTGAAAATTCCAACTATACTGTCATTATCCAACATATCTCAATCTTGTCCACATATCCTGAGACTTTGCAAATCCTTAGTGAAACCAAAATACCCTGTCTATAGCATTTTATTTTCCAGTCTAGTTAGTATTCCCATGCCTCCACGTCCTTGCTCACTACCACCCACCAAAAAAGAAAAAAAGGAAAGAAAAGAAGGAAAGAGAAAGAAATGAGTTAATTTGCAACAATTTGTTCTTTGTAAGACCAAGTAGTCCAATTATGAGCCCCCAATCTTCATAGCATGTTATAAACATCACTAATGGCTTTGTGGTTAATAATGTAAGAATTTACCTCAATCAACAACACAAACTACTCAAAGCATTGTCAACCAGTCACTTTTATTATGTGCTATCAGCTCCTATCAAAAGTCCTGCTGTTAAAATTATATAAACAAGCAAATGAAAAAAATCATCTGAAGGTTATGTGGCACATCTCATCTTATTCTATCCTTCAGTCTTCCTGAACTACATTATTTAAGTTCTTCAAAGACTTATTCTCCCTGAGCTGTAGTTTTGCAATAAGAGAAAGCTAAGGAAATCTGTCACAGTGTCTTGTTAAAACAGTGATGAAGCGGAGGATGTTGCCCTCTGTCCTACACAGTCTCATGTAAGTGATTTGCTTTAGAATTCAAAGCAAAGAAAAGCCTTTCTTCAATCTGGGAAGGTGTATTGACTACCTTCTTTAAGAAGTGAGAACTGAATAATGTATTTCCCCCTTTTGATCTTGACCAATTTGAACACCAAGTAATTACGGCAGGCCCATATGGGCTGTATCTTTTGTATATTTTGGCTGCCCTTGATTTTCCAATTATCTATATATTCATTAGTATTATTTTGTATATGTATCTGTAAACTCTTCCAATATTTTGTAGAATGAAGGCTGCTGGGAATAAAGATATGCAATAAATAAAGGGAGAGGGAGCAAAGTAAAAAGAAGGGAAAGACGAAGGGTGGGGGGGTGAGAAGAGAAAGAGACCATCATCCAACACACCTACAATGGCTTCATTTCCAAAATATTCACAAATCATGTTTATTAATCTATTTGAGCAGATTGCTGAGAACTACCATATTTTTGAAGCAGAGGCTCCTGGTTTCTAAGAAGTAGTTGTATCTTCACTGGATATAGAAAAGTCCTCAAAGCAGCAACTGATGTATCGTCCATCTCTCCTGGTCCCTAAACCCTTCCCAGCTCCCATCACAGCAAATGTTGTGCTGGCTGATCGAGCAGGCCCTTACCTATGAGCAGCCCATGATAGGAGAATCCTCACCCACCACTCTCAACTCTCCACGTCAGGCAGATGGGCCCCTCATGACTACAGAAAATAATTCCTAGACCCTCTTGGAGGCCCCTCCTTGTGTACTCCTAGTGCCTGGAACCTCCCCTTCCACAGGACTGTTTACCAGTATGACTCTCCCACTAGCCTGTAAGCGCGGTGCAGGCAGGAATCATGTCCATCTTGTTCATCCTAACATCCCAGAACCTAGCACAGAGAGAGCACTTAGCAAAGATTCCATCAGTGAACAACTGAAAGAATGAAATACATGCTAGCAACACAATTTGCAAAAAAACAGGGCAAAGATTAATAAGTCACAGAAAAAAAAAAAGAGGTTTCTCTTTTAGCTTAGAAATAAGAAATACAAGATAGAAATCCTAACCTGTGGCATTTTAATACAGTTAAGCTGCCAGTGTGTCCTGTAATTGCCCAGGCCCTACACTGCCACAGCCACCTGCGTTGAAATACTGGATCAAATCGCAATTTACTTCCCAAAAGTTAAACTTCATTAAATATTAGTTTAATTTAATGTTTTCCAGATATTTAAGATTAATATATTCAGGCATTTGCACAGCCCAAGCAGTATCTCTCATTTCTGTCATTTCTATCATCTCACAGACAGCAGAAAAGGGAAAATGTATGGTTAATAATCACTATGATAGAATAAGTAGGGAAAGATTTAATTAAACTATTACATTGCTTTTCCTCAGACATGAAAAAAGAAACATAAATTTGACAGTGGGGAGAGCTGTGTACTTTTCAGGAAGCTTGATAAACAAAACTTTGCAGGTATGAAAAGTTGTGCTTATAAAATGACTGGAGCTGAAAATCAGATTCTATACTTAACTCCACATTTTCTTCTGAAGTCTAATAATGTGTACTTATGCCAAAAAGTAATATTTTATCCCTTGTTAACAGAATTTGTTCTCAAAGAGAATGAAAATAAATGTGACTGCCTAGTCACATTCAGTGAGACTCACAGGAATTTGGAGTTCGGAAGAACGCGGGGGATCAAATCCCTTGGAATTCATACCCTTTAGCACTGCATTCAGAGGAAACCCTGGCTTAAAACAGGTTAAAAGCACAGGTGTTCTGGTGGAATTGGGGGTGGGGAATCTGAACCTCCTCACAAACCCCTTCATTCCCAAAAACAGCCACCCAACTACTTCCTCATCGACCCCAGAATTTTGCAGACCACAGTTTGAAATTCACTACTTTAATCTAATCTCCTCATTTTCAGATGAAAAAAACTGAGGCAGGCAGGGCCAAGAGATTAGTCAAGTTGCACCAATAAACGGTAGCTAAAACAGACTTAGACTGCCCTTCTCTCCTGTTTTGGGTTGCTAAAGCTGCCGACATGCAATATACCAGAAATGGGTTGGCTTTTACCACGGGGATTTATTAAGTTACAATTTACAATTCTTAGGCCATGAAAATGTCCAACTCAAGGTATCAACAGGATGATACCTGGATTCTGAAGGCAGTCTACCAGAATCTGGGGCTCCTCTGTGACATGGCCAGGCATATGGTGACGTCTGCTGGTCTTTCTCTCCCGGTATTGTTGCTTTCTGCTTCTGGCTTCAGTGGCTCCCTCTCTCAGCTTCTCTGGTGCTTTCTCTGTGAGCTTCTCTTAATTTCATCTCTTTTTACTTCTGAATGTATTTTATCCTCTTATAAAGGACTCCTTATAGAATTCATTTTACATTGTCAAAGTGTTGAACATTGTTTCTGCAATTATAACTACATCTGCCATGCTTTGTTGATTTGCATTCATTTTCAGGGAATTGTTTTGTTTTGCTTCTTTTTTTCTCTCCTCTCTGGAAGCACTCAGGATGTTCTCTGTACTATTAATGTCCTCAAATTTCATCAGTTATATTTAGTGATGGGACGTTCATTTCTATATTTTTATTTGTATATTTTTCTGAGTCCTGCTCAGAACTCAATGTTACTTTTAATCAGTAGACTTATGTTTCCCTTTGGTTTAATGAAATTGTCTTCTTTTGAGATCCTATTATTGTTATCATTTTCCTTCCATTCTTTCTGTTTTTGCTTTTGGAACTCTCATTAATGGGATGCTGGATCTCCTAGGTCAATCTTTTATGCCTCTTGCCTTTTCCTTATATTTTTCATAAATGTTGTCTTTTTTTGTTCTACATCCTGGGAGATTTCCTTGATTTTGTCCTCCAGATTAAGATGTAGATTTTTACCCTGACCTTTTTAATATTCAATCATCCACAGAAGTTATTTCCTCAATCGCTTCTCTCTCTAAATATTTCTGTTTCATAATAGACTGTTCTTTTCTATGTATGCACATCTTCTCAAATCCCTAAGCATCCTCAATTTTTACAATGTTTTTCTCACCTTGAATTATCTCCTTTCCCCAGGTCATGGTTTCTCTGTTATTCATCATGATCCTCTTTGATGGCAGTGGTTTTAGAGAAAATCATGATGACCCTCAGTCACCATTTCATATTATGGTATCAAGGTGGTTGAGATGTATTAGTTAAGGGAATTGATTCTGATTCCCTCTGCAAACTTGTAGGTCAGTTTTCCTGCAGGCCTCATCTCTGAATGAAGGGTGAGTGGTAAGCCCTGTAAGTGGATGGGCTGTGTCATCAGGGAAGCTTCCCTGAGGGGTGTGAGTGGGTTGGCTGACTGGAGATCCCCACAGGCATTAAAATAAGGAGAGTTTACTCTGTGGATGGAGCAGTTTAGTATATTTCACTTTTAGGTGAAGCTGCTCTTTCTTTTTGATTTTTCTAATGTCAGGCATGCCTGTCCAAACTCTGTTCTACTTCTTTCTCAGAACCACTCATAGATCCTTCTCAGGCAGATCATCCAGTGTATTCTTGGCCTTTTAGTCTGGTGCTAAAGCCCCCACCCTATTTGCTCAATAAATGTCAAATTTCAAAGAGTGGCCCTACAGGCTGGGCTTCTTGGGATGTGACTCCATCAAGTCCCCTGGTGACTAACCCTGATTCATTCCTGCTCTAACTTCTGATAATTGCTCTTCCCTGGAATTCTCTCATCAAGTACAGCTCTCAGCTCTAGCAAGCAGATTTTCCCTATTATTCTCTCTTGATCTGATCCTACCTGTTTTTCATCTTCCAGTATTTCCTCAAACATTCTGGTCTGCTATTGGCTCCATTTCCTTGGTTTCCAATATTGTTACAGATTTATTTATTTATATTTATTGTATCTAAATGTCTATGCTCAAAGAAATAATGTCTATGCTCAGTTGTCCATCTTGGACCCTGTTCCAGTATACTGAAATCCTCAATTGGACCACACAGTTCAATGTAAAATAATAAGGCGGATCCAGGTGACTTGTTCAGGCCAATGGACTTTGAGTCCATTTTGAATGTGTCACTTCCAGGCTGAAGAGAAGAAAAGCCCACAGAAAGCTCTTCTCCACATGGGTACTGAGGCCCCAGGCTTAGAGAGGGTCCACTGCCACGTAGCCTGGTGTCTCAGTGACTGTATGGAGCACAACCTCCTGCCAACCCATGTGGGACATGTAGCATGAGCCAGAAATAAACATCTGCTCAGTTAAGACACCAAAGTTTTTGGTACCAGAGCATAATCTGGCCTATTCTAACAAGAGGAACTAGTTAAAGAAACTAAGAAGGAAAAGTCAGAGAGATGATGTGCCTGTTTGAATGTATTGTGTCCCCCAGAACGCCATTATCTTTGATGTAGCCTTGTGTGGGCAGATGTATCAGTGTTGATTAGATTGTAATTCTTTGAGTATGTCCATTGAGATGCGCCCCACCCAACTGTGGATGATGACTCTAGTCAGATAATTTCCACAGAGGTGTTACCCTGCCCATTCAGGATGGGTCTAAATTAAATCACTGGAGCCATATAAATGAGCTGACAAACAGAAGCAATTCAGTGCAGCTGACAGTGACATTTTGAAGAGGAGCTACAGCCAAAAGAGACACTTTGAAGAACACACAGGAACTGAGAGGGGAGCTTCGGCTTACAGAGATATTTTGGAGATGGCCTTTGAAAGCAGACTTCGCTCCAGAGAAGCTAAGAGAGGACAAACGCCCCAAGAGCAACTAAGAGTAACATTTTTGAAGAGGAGCTGCAGCCTAGAAAGGAACGTCCTGGGAGAAAGTCATTTTGAAACCAGAACTTGTAGCAGAGGCCAGCCATGTGCCTTTCCAGCTAACAGAGGTTTTCCGGATGCCATTGGCCATCCTCCAGTGAAGATACCTGATTGTTGATGTGTTACCTTGGACACTTTATGGCCTTAATACAATAACTGTGTAACCAAATAGACCCCCTTTATAAAAGCCAATCCATTTCTGGTGTTTTGCATTCTGGCAGCATTAGCAAACTAGAATAGATGAGAAGATAGCAAGACAAAAGGATATCATATGGTCATGGAAGTCAAAGAAGCAGGAGGTAACTTGTTAATACAACAAGAAATGTTTGCTAGGATTTTGGTCCTCATTGACAATAATTTCATCAATGCTTTGTTCTTAATGCAGCTTCTGTCTGCTTTGGTAATTTTCTTGGATCGCAAAAGCTCATACAAAAATACCTCATCACAAAAGTATAAACCAGAAATGCAAAAATCAAATGCATATTACAACCAGACCAAATATTTACATGATGTAAACATTAAATAAATAAACTGTTAGAATAGTCCTACTGAATTGAGCAAGTGGGATCCAATAGAACAGCTGATAATATTATCTTCCTCCATAAAGAGAAACCTCAATGACTCATTTAGGGCTTCATAAATTGTCTGCCTTTTCCCTGCTTGGCATAAATAGGGTTTTTCTATGCAGCCTGTTATCTAGCATATACTGCTAGACTTCATAGCCATATTATTAACAGAGTAAGATCCTGTTTGCTCATTCTTGAAACTCTCCTTCCACTCAAGCACTATGCACCACACCCAAGCAAATCCACTAGAACAGGGCTGAAGAAAATCCAAATATGTTAATGGTAATCAACCTACTCCCTCCTATTTATTTTCTTCATGGGCCAATTCCAGGATAATATGCCATATATTTATATATACACAAACATATATACACACACATACACATATATACATACTTATTCATTAAAGAAAATCATAAGAAGGTTATTATTAAGAAAAAAAGCATTACTAATACAGTTGAAAGCTTTTGTGTATTCCTCTCCAATTTTACCCTTCTCCAATTCCTTCTTTATATTAGCTTTCTCTGCTAATCCCACTGTCTTGGTGACAATTCGGAACACTTTCTGGCCTGAATGGTTCGAACCCCTTATTAGTACTTCCCAAGAAATCTTAGGTGAGAGAGCTCTTGTTCTATCCCTAGAATTGTGATACTTTCACCAACCAGGCAAGAGGATCTGAGCACTGTCCTTCCCTTGATAGCATAGGGCATGCTGTAAAGGATGGAGACTTTCATTTTATTTTTCAAAAATATTTCTGAGTGTTTCACTCTGAAACTGTGCAGAAAGAAGAAAAAAGAAAAAGAGGAGGGCAAGTCTACAACACCCTCTTCAATAAAACTACCAGTAATTCTCAGTAACCAAGGGGTATATCATTCCATTTAGAGCATGTAGGTGGAATCCATATGTGTTTACAGTGTTTTCAGGAATTTAGAATGAGTTGAGAAGCCAAACCCACTGCCACAAAACTACTTCCTAGTTTGCTATAGAAATGGATTTTCACCAATGGACAAAGAAGCTGAAGACCAGAAAAATAAATGGAGGGTCAGATGTTAAAGTCCTGAAGCTGAACTTCCATAACTAGATTTTTAAAACTTTGAGTTCAATTCTTTCGCTCTAACCATCAACTGCCAAGACAGGACCAGGATTCTTCAAGAACCACTGATGAGATGAATGCATCCAAAATTGTGCCTCCTCTCATCTCCCATATTTTCTTGGAGATGCACATTCTAATCTAGTTAAAGTCAGTGAAACCACTCTTTCCCGTTTATCAAAGAATTTGATTAATTATCACAATGATCTCCAGCCAATCTTTCCTACAATACGGGCTATGTTTCTTATTCAATTCTCAGTGTAATAAAGCCGACATACAGAGATTAAAACTTTTGTCCAGATTTTCATTAGCAGGAGAAATACATGTTGCCCAGGAACACACACTGATCCACCACCCAGTGTCCCCTTACCTCAATTACGTGATACTTCAAGCAGTGCTTTGAAAACTGCAGAGGCCTGTGGTGTTTCCCTCTCTCCTCCTTCCCCCTTTTCTCCTCCTTGCTTCTCTTCTTCACTCTCCTCTTTCATAATTCCTTGCAGCCCATCATCTTGCTCAGGTTGAATTTTATAAAGCTGCAGAAGAGGTGAAGCAATAGAACATTAACAATATGAGACACCATCCATTTACAGCCTCTAAAGTGAGTGACTGTGGCTTGGAGGGTGAACCTCAAAGGCAAGGTCACAGGGATTACCCTGAATCTGTTGAAAGGGACTTCAAAGAGCACCCCACAAAAGCAACAAAGTGGACAAAACAAAAAGGCTTGGAATCGGAGGCTAGGCAGGTACTTGAAACCTAAACAAAAACAGTGCTTTCTAAACAAAACTGAGTCTTCTTTCTCTGATGTGGTGAATAAAGTTAAATAATAGAAACAACCTATTATAATGATAGCCCAGCTTCTCCAGGCCTGGCAAGGATGCAACTCTTACTGATTAGGGATTGAAACTGTTACTAGTGTCTGTGGAGTAATGTTTTATCTGTAGACCAATTAACAGTGCCTTTGCTACCAAAAAAAATAAAATTGCAGAGACCTCATTAGCTCTAAGTTATACTATCATCATCATAATATAACATCATAATAATTATTAATAATATACTCATCATAATTATTAATAATATACTCATCATTAACCTGCAACCTACTTGTGTATTATTTTTAAACCACTTGAGTATTGTTATTTCAGAAAGTCCCTACCTAACTCCATCCATAATAATATGTCTGTTTGTTGTCATTTTCCCAAAGAATGTCTTGAGAAGTCCTAGTCTGACAGTGGTTTCAGTTTGCCAGATGAGGAGGGGGAGAGCACAGGATACTATATCAGAAACTTTGAGCTATGGTCACAGAATTACTTTCCGTGTAAAACAGGACAAACCCTTCATTTTCCTCAGCCATAGTCCTCATCTCTGAAATTAAAATTATAAGCCCTGCCTACTTTAATTAGATGTTGGTATTAGGGTGTGAGGAAGAAATGGGGAGCCAGAGGCTGACGGATGCCTGGCTGACTGCCCGCACCACCTCTCGGAGGGCTCACAGATGTTGAGAGATATAAAGTCCACTGTTCATACCCAAGAGGTGTTTGGACTCTGAGGAACTGATTCATTTTAACCAAATTTATAACAACGTGCAGGATGAGAATTAGACTTATTAATTTAATATGAGAAATGTGACACTAAAGAGGACTGGGTACTGGTATTTATGCTTGGTTGTGCGCTGAGCATGGAATCAGTCAGAGGAATGTGTGGGCTACTGCATCCCACACTTCCATAGAAACGCCCTGGGGACAAGGACTAGCTACCATCTTCTATGAGTCTAGAAAGTATTTACCCTCGTCAAAACTGAAGACTCACTGCCAGACAGTGCCTTTTCTCATTAATTCATTTGAGAATCATTGTACCAGGCACTGTTCTAGTCACTGGATTATTTCTGTGAATAAGACAATTACATAACCCTGCCCCTTTATAACTTAGGGGGCAACTGAGAAGAGAGGCCTTTAACTAATCATAGTAGAGTGTGACTCTCTTTTTTTTTTTTTTTTTTTTTTTTTTTTTTTTTTTTAAATCATCATTTTATTGAGATATATTCACATACCACGCAGTCATACAAAACAAATTGTACTTTCGATTGTTTACAGTACCATTACATAGTTGTACATTCATCACCTAAATCAATCCCTGACACCTTCATTAGCACACACACAAAAATAACAAGAATAATAATTAGAGTGAAAAAGAGCAATTGAAGTAAAAAAGAACACTGGGTACCTTTGTCTGTTTGTTTCCTTCCCCTACTTTTCTACACATCCATCCATAAACTAGACAAAGTGGTGTTTGGTCCTTATGGCTTTCCCAATCCCATTGTCACCCCTCATAAGCTACATTTTTATACAACTGTCTTCGAGATTCATGGGTTCTGGGTTGTAGTTTGATAGTTTCAGGTATCCACCACCAGCTACCCCAATTCTTTAGAACCTAAAAAGGGTTGTCTAAAGTGTGCATAAGAGTGCCCACCAGAGTGACCTCTCGGCTCCTTTTGGAATCTCTCTGCCACTGAAGCTTATTTCATTTCCTTTCACATCCCCCTTTTGGTCAAGAAGATGTTCTCTGTCCCACGGTGCCAGGTCTACATTCCTCCCTGGGAGTCATATTCCACGTTGCCAGGGAGATTCACTTCCCTGGGTGTCTGATCCCACGTAGGGGGGAGGGCAGTGATTTCACCTTTCAAGTTGGCTTAGCCAGAGAGAGAGGTCCACATCTGAGCAACAAAGAGGCATTCAGGAGGAGACTCTTAGGCACAAATACAGGGAGGCCTAGCCTCTCCTTTGCAGCAACCGTCTTCCCAAGGGTAAAACTTATGGTAGAGGGCTCAACCCATCAAACCACCAGTCCCCTATGTCTGTGGTCATGTTAGCAACCATGGAGGTGGGGTAGGCGAATACCCCTGCATTCTCCACAGGCTCCTCAAGGGGGCACTACATCTTTTTTTTTTTTTTTTTTTTTTTCCCCTTGTTTGTCTTTTTTCTTTTTCTTTTTTTTTTTTTTTTAACTTTCCCTTCTTTTTTCAAATCACCTGTATGAAAAAAAAAAGTTAAAAAGAAAACAAACATACAATAAAAGAGCATTTCAAAGAGACCATAGCAAGGGAGTAAGAAAAAGACAACTAACCTAAGATAACTGCTTAACTTCCAACATGTTCCTACTTTACCCCAAGAAAGTTACATAATATAGCAACATTTCAGTGAACTTGTTCCTACTACAACCATCAGAAATTAACAGACCATAGTCATTTCTGGGCATCCCCAGAACGTTAAATAGCTTATCTGTTCTTCCTGGATTATTGTTCCCCCTTCCTTAATTGCTCTCTACTGCTAGTTCCCCTACATTCTACATTATAAACCATTTGTTTTACATTTTTCAAAGTTCACATTAGTGGTAGCATATAATATTTCTCTTTTTGTGCCTGGCTTATTTCGCTCAGCATTATGTCTTCAAGGTTCATCCATGTTGTCATATGTTTCACCAGATCGTTCCTTCTTACTGCCGCGTAGTATTCCATCGTGTGTATATACCACATTTTATTTATCCACTCATCTGTTGAAGGACATTTGGGTTGTTTCCATCTCTTGGCAGTTGTGAATAATGCTGCTATGAACATTGGCGTGCAGATATCTGTTCGTGTCACTGCTTTCCGATCTTCCGGGTATATACCGAGGAGTGCAATAGCTGGATCGAATGGTAGCTCTATATCTAATTTTCTAAGGAACTGCCAGACTGACTTCCAGAGTGGCTGAACCATTATACAGTCCCACCAACAATGAATAAGAGTTCCAATTTCTCCACATCCCCTCCAGCATTTGTAGTTTCCTGTTTGTTTAATGGCAGCCATTCTAACCGGTGTTAGATGGTATCTCATTGTGGTCTTAATTTGCATCTCTCTAATAGCTAGTGAAGCTGAACATTTTTTCATGTGTTTCTTGGTCATTTGTATTTCCTCTTCAGAGAACTGTCTTTTCATATCTTTTGCCCATTTTATAATTGGGCTGTCTGTACTATTGTCATTGAGTTGTAGGATTTCTTTGTATATGCAAGATATCAGTCTTTTGTCAGATACATGGTTTCCAAAAATTTTTTCCCATTGAGTTGGCTGCCTCTTTACCTTTTTGAGAAATTCCTTTGAGGTGCAGAAACTTCTAAGCTTGAGGAGTTCCCATTTATCTATTTTCTCTTTTGTTGCTTGTGCTTTGGGTGTAAAGTCTAGGAAGTGGCCTCCTAATACAAGGTCTTGAAGATGTTTTCCTACATTATCTTCTAGGAGTTTTATGGTACTTTCTTTTATATTGAGATCTTTGGTCCATTTTGAGTTAATTTTTGTGTAGGGGGTGAGGTAGGGGTCCTCTTTCATTCTTTTGGATATGGATATCCAACTCTCCCAGCCCCATTTGTTGAAAAGACCATTATGGCTCAGTTCGGTGACTTTGGGGGCCTTATCAAAGATCAGTCGGCCATAGATCTGAGGGTCTATCTCTGAATTCTCAATTCGATTCCATTGATCTATATGTCTATCTTTGTGCCAGTACCATGCTGTCTTGGCAACTGTGGCTTTATAATAAGCTTCAAAGTCAGGGAGTGTAAGTCCTCCCACTTCGTTTTTCTTTTTTAGAGTGTCTTTAGCAATTCGAGGCATCTTCCCTTTCCAAATAAATTTGATAACTAGCTTTTCCAAGTCTGCAAAGTAGGTTGTTGGAATTTTGATTGGGATTGCATTGAATCTGTAGATGAGTTTGGGTAGAATTGACATCTTAATGACATTTAGCCTTCCTATCCATGAGCATGGAATATTTTTCCATCTTTTAAGGTCCCCTTCTATTTCTTTTAGTAGAGTTATGTAGTTTTCTTTGTATAGGTCTTTTACATCTTTGGTTAAGTTGATTCCTAGGTACTTGATTTTTTTAGTTGCTATTGAAAATGGTATCTTTTTCTTGAGTGTCTCTTCAGTTTGTTCATTTCTAGCATATAGAAACATTACTGACTTATGTGCATTAATCTTGTATCCCGCTACTTTGCTAAATTTGTTTATTAGCTCTAGTAGGTGTATCGTTGATTTCTCAGGGTTTTCTAGATATAAGATCATATCATCTGCAAACAATGACAGTTTTACTTCTTCTTTTCCAATTTGGATGCCTTTTATTTCTTTGTCTTGCCGGATTGCCCTGGCTAGCACTTCCAGCACAATGTTGAATAACAG
The DNA here is from genome assembly GCF_015220235.1 of Choloepus didactylus. Classification (NCBI taxonomy): domain Eukaryota; kingdom Metazoa; phylum Chordata; class Mammalia; order Pilosa; family Megalonychidae; genus Choloepus; species Choloepus didactylus. The sequence goes on from NC_051320.1 coordinate 21,601,098, forward strand.
TGGTGACAGCGGGCATCCTTGTCTTGTTCCTGATCTTAGAGGGAAGGCTTTCAGTCTCTCACCATTGAGTACTATGCTGGCTGTGGGTTTTTCATATATGCTCTTTATCATGTTGAGGAAGTTTCCTTCAATTCCTACCTTTTGAAGTGTTTTTATCAAAAAGGGATGTTGGATTTTGTCAAATGCTTTTTCAGCATCTATTGAGATGATCAATTGATTTTTCCCTTTCGAGTTTTTAATGTGTTGTAATACATTGATTGTTTTTCTGATGTTGAACCATCCTTGCATGCCTGGAATGAACCCCACTTGGTCATGGTGTATGATTTTTTTAATGTGTCTTTGGATTCGATTTGCAAGTATTTTGTTGAGGATTTTTGCATCTATATTCATTAGGGAGATTGGCCGGTAGTTTTCCTTTTTTGTAGCATCTTTGCCTGGTTTTGGTATTAGATTGATGTTAGCTTCATAAAATGAGTTAGGTAGTGTTCCATTTTTTTCAATGTTTTGAAAGAGTTTGAGTAAGATTGGTGTCAGTTCTTTCTGGAAAGTTTGGTAGAATTCCCCTGTGAAGCCATCTGGCCCTGGGCATTTATTTGTGGGAAGATTTTTGATGACTGATTGGATCTCTTTGCTTGTGATGGGTTGGTTGAGGTCTTCTATTTCTTCTCTGGTCAGTCTAGGTTGTTCATATGTTTCCAGGAAATTGTCCATTTCTTCTACATTATCCAGTTTGTTGCCATACAGTTGTTCATAATATCCTCTTATAATTTTTTTAATTTCTTCAGGATCTGCAGTTATGTCACCTTTTTCGTGACTCTCTTTTATTCTCCATTCCTTGCCAATCCCCCTTTTCATCAGTACGTTTGTCTTTTAAATGAGCTAGTTCTTTCCATCAGGTTACAAGATTCGTTTCCTTGCTATAAAATTACTTCACAGCTAGTGACAATTAAGTTCTGTTCATTAGGCATTTGTTTCAGAGTTTAACTCACAGAGAGCAGTGCCATTACCCTATTTTCAAGACTCTTTTGGGTGACGGGATAGGAGCAAAAGAGTTCAGGGGCCATCCTGGTTGATCCTACGGATAAGCTACTGTTGGTCAGATGAAATGAGGTAATATGTGTAAAAATGATTTGAAAAGTATAAAGGGTTAGGTAAATTAAGATATTTACATTATCCCTCATGATCTATTTGAAACAAACATGTAAGCAACCAGTATCTAGGTCCACTTGAGACAAATATGTATTCAGAATTCAGGGGGTCATATTTGTTGCCACCAAACACCAACTCTTCCAAGCTTCCCTCAAGGGGGTAACCAGGCATCAGAAATGCCTGGGATCTAGCAAAACCAACCTCATATATTGAATAACATTGACTATTTAATTCAGAGGCTATATTCACATCCTTCAGAATATTCCTATGTATTTCTCCAAATGAGAGTTTCTCATCCTTAAATATTAGTAAGCAGGATAATGTTAGTTTTTGCCAAGTTGCTCTATACATTCAAAGTAATTCTAATAAAAATGCCAGTGGGGGTTTTCATGAAACTTGACAAGCTCATGATAAAATTCATGTAGAAGAGCAAAGGATCTTGAATATTCAAGACCTCCTGAAGAAGACAAGATATTAAGACTTACTACAATGCCATACTACTGAAGACGGTGTTTATTTATTCACAGATATACAAATAAACAAGTAGAGCAGAACGGAGAATCTGGAAGCAGATGCAGCACAGAGGAAAACCTGACACATGAAAAAACAGATATTGCAGATCAGTGAGGGAAATATTCAACATACACAACTGGGTTAGGAGAGGAAAATGAAACAGGAATCGTATCTTGTACTCTACTCAAAAATAACTTCCAGGTGGATTAACGACTTAATAGCTTAAAGGTGAAAAGCAAAACGTTAAGATTCTTAGAAGAATACCTCTATGACCTTGGGGTAGGGCAAGATTTTTCAAGTGAGGTACAAAAGTAAAAAAGAAAGGAAAATATTAAAAATATGAGCATAACAAAATTAAGTATTTCTATTTTTCAAAAGATACCAAAAAGAAGTTAAAAAAATAAGGCACAAGTAGGGAAAAGATATTTGTGAAACACTAGCCACAAAATGGAAGTATCCAGATTACATAAAAAACTTCTAAGAATTATTAGGAAATGGGCAACATAAATAAACCATAAACAGGATTTTTTTACAGAAGAAATCCAGAAGTCATTAAACATATGAAAAAATTTCCTATGTCATTAAAACCAAGGAAATGCAAATTAAGACTATAATCAGTTAATATTTTATACTCACCAAATGGGCAAACATAAAGATATCAAATACTACCAAGTGTTAGGGAAGAAATGAATCAAGAATCTCATATTTTGCTGATAGATAGGAATGTAAACTGATTCAATCACCTCAGAGTAAAACTGGCATTGCCTAATAAATTTGAACTTGCTTATACCCTACAACTCCATTCCCAGATATACGCCTATCATATGCCCTAAGTGTATACCCATAGCTTTGCACATGCCCTAAGAGATATGTACAAAAACTTTCATGGCAGCATTGTTTATAAGAGCAAAAACTTGAAACAACCAAAGTTCTCCAACAGGAAACTGTATACATTTTTGTAATATTCATACTTGGATTACAATACACATAAAAATGAATGAACCATAGTCATACATGTCAAAATGAATGGTTCTCAGAAACCTGCAAAAAAAAGGGCAAGTAAAAACACCATATATATATATATGTGTGTGTGTGTGTGTGTGTATATATATGTATATGTATATAACAGTGTAATTTGATTTATTTGAGTGGACTTAGAAGCATCTCTCTGGAAGTCCATAGCTTTATGATGAATGGCAAAGAAATTTCCAGTGTCAACCTCATCCAATATATTTCAAAATAAAAAGAAGTAACTATGTAGGCTTGACTACAACACAAAGGCAAGCTGGGAAATAAACCTTGGACACATTTTAACAGGATCTGTCAAATGTTTGTGCTAGTACGATGTCTGGCACATAGTAGGTGTGCAATACAGTTTAAGCAAAACAGTACCTGATGCATTCAAAACTATGCATATAATTTGGATAAATAGGATTTAAGACAAAAGACTCTGATTCTAAGTTTTAGGCGCAAGTTACAACATAGCCAATAGCCACGATTCCTTCCACTGGAGTGCTTCCAGGCAACAAAAGTAATAGATTTAAGGTACCCATGGCAAACCACAGCACCCTGAGCACCTGCTGAAAGAATGAATTTTCTAGTTACAAATGTAGTTTGAACATGCTGTCTAGAACAGAACTACTCTGCATGAAGCATGTAGCCAAAGTGAGAAAGGAATGGAACGGAATATTGAAATAGAAAAAAAGTAGGTGGGTGGCTACATATTGGTGTAAATGGAACATCATGTAGAGAAATGTGTTCTTTCTTTCTGAATTTACATTTTATATGCAAATCCTATAATTAATACTTGGCCATAAGCAAAACATCATGAAATGGCTTTGGGGACAGTTTGCTAAAGTGTGGCTATACACCCAGCCCCTCCCCATCAAATACTGGCCAAGCCTTAGAGCATCTGTAATAGCAAAAAGAACACAAAAGTTGATATTCTGGGTGAAAACCCGTCTCCTCATAAGCCCATTGGTCTCTGTTGATTCTCTTGGCTTTCATTCAAGAGAAGCTGGCATGGGCTGTTGCCTAGCAACAGCAGGCAGTGCACTTTTCTGCTAGCCCATAGAAATACTGTCTGTCTGGACCTCATGCCATCCAGCATCATGGTTTTGTAAATGATGGCAATCTCTTAAGAACTTTTCTTTCTTCCCTTTCAATAGGTGGGAGGAGGAAGAAGGCTCTTTTAATACTCACCCCTTCTTCATAAGCATTGCACTTGGCTTAAAAAAAAAAAGACCAGAGAAATAACAATGGAAGTCCATTGGCAATCCCACCCTCCTGATCTCTGACAGAAGAAGCAATGTGATCATACATCTTACTGAAAATTGTAATATATTTTCTTTGAACAAACTCAAGTTGTTTCATTGCCTTTCATTCGTGTAGTATTTGATTAATGCTTTCTATGTGCCGGACATAGTACTAAGGGTTTAAGTTACAGCATTTCAACAAGACAGACACTGTCCCTGTCCCCATGGACCATACTTCCCTGTTCTTTAACCTCTGTAGAGGCTAAATTTTCATCCATAAAAACACATGCTAGCAGAGGCGGGGCAAGATGGCGGACTGGTGAGCTGTATGTTTTAGTTACTCCTCCAGGAAAGTAGGTAGAAAGCCAGGAACTGCGTGGACTGGACACCATAGAGCAATCTGACTTTGGGCATACTTCATACAACACTCATGAAAACGTGGAACTGCTGAGATCAGCGAAATCTGTAAGTTTTTGCGGCCAGGGTACCCACGCCCCTCCCTGCCAGGCTCAGTCCCGTGGGAGGAGGGGCTGTCAGCTCCAGGAAGGAGAAGGGAGAACTGCAGTGGCAGCCCTTATCGGAAACTCATTCTACTGATCCAAACTCCAACCATAGATAGACTGAGACCACACACCAGAGAATCTGAGAGCAGCCAGCCCAGCAGAGAGGAGACAGGCATAGAAAAAAAACAAAACGAAAAACTCCAAAATAAAAGTGGAGGATTTTCGGAGTTCTGGTGAACATACAAAGGGGAAGGGCAGAGCTCAGGCTCTGAGGTGCATATGCAAATCCCGAAGAAAAGCTGATCTCTCTGCCCTGTGGACCTTTCCTTAATGGCCCTGGTTGCTTTGTCCCTTAGCATTTCAATAACCCATTAGATCTCTGAAGAGGGCCCTTTATTATTATTTTTTTTAATCCTTTTTTCTTTTTCTAAAACAATTACTCTAAGAAGCCCAATACAGAAAGCTTCAAAGACTTGCAATTTGGGCAGGTCAAGACAAGAGCAGAACTAAGAGAGCTCTGAGACAAAAGGCAATAATCCAGTGGCTGAGAAAATTCACTAAACACCACAACTTCCCAAGAAAAGGGGGGTGTCCGCTCACAGGCATCATCCTGGTGGACAGGAAATACTCCTGCCCATCGCCAGCCCCATAGCCCAGAGCTGCCCCAGACAACCCAGTGTGATGGAAGCGCTTCAAGTAACAGGCACACACCACAAAACTGAGCGTGGACATTAGCCTTCCCTGCAACCTCAGCTGATTGTCCCAGAGTTGGGAAGGTGGAGCAGTGTGAATTAACAAAGCCCCATTCAACCATCATTTCAGCAGACTGGGAGCCTCCCTACACAGCCCAGCAGCCCAGAACTGCCCTGGGAGGACGGCACTCACCTGTGACATAGCACAGTCATCCCTCAACAGAGGACCAGGGGGTGCACAGCCTGGAAGAGGGGCCCACTTGCAAGTCTCAGGAGCCATACGCCAATACCAAGGACTTGTGGGTCACTGGCAGAGACAAACTGTGGCAGGACTGAACTGAAGGATTAGACTATTGCAGCAGCATTAAAACTCTAGGATCACCAGGGAGATTTGATTGTTAGAGCCACCCCCCCTCCCTGACTGCCCAGAAACACGCCCCATATACAGGGCAGGCAACACCAACTACACACGCAAGCTTGGTACACCAATTGGACCCCACAAGACTCACTCCCCCACTCACCAAAAAGGCTAAGCAGGGGAGAACTGGCTTGTGGAGAACAGGTGGCTCGTGGACGCCACCTGCTGGTTAGTTAGAGAGAGTGTACTCCACAAAGCTGTAGATCTGATAAATTAGACATAAGGACTTCAATTGGTCTACAAATCCTAAAAGAGCCCTATCAAGTTCAGCAAATGCCACAAGGCCAAAAACAACAAAAAATTATAAAGCATATGAAAAAACCAGACGATATGGATAACCCAAGCCGAGGCACCCAAATCAAAACATCAGAAGAGACACAGCACCTAGAGCAGCTACTCAAAGAACTAAAGATGAACAATGAGACCATAGTATGGGATACAAAGGAAATCAAGAAGACCCTAGAAGAGCATAAAGAAGATATTGCAAGACTAAATAAAAAAATGGATGATCTTATGGAAATTAAAGAAACTGTTGACCAAATTAAAAAGATTCTGGACACTCATACTAGAAGACTAGAGGAAGTTGAAAAACGAATCAGTGACCTGGAAGATGACAGAATGGAAAATGAAAGCATAAAAGAAAGAATGGGGAAAAAAATGGAAAAAATCTAAACGGACCTCAGGGATATGATAGATAATATGAAACATCCGAACATAAGAATCATTGGTGTCCCAGAAGGGGAAGAAAAGGGTAAAGGTCTAGGAAGAGTATTCAAAGAAATTGTTGGGGAAAACTTCCCAAATCTTCTAAACAACATAAATACACAAATCATAAATTCTCAGTGAACTCCAAATAGAATAAATCCAAATAAACCCACTCTGAGACATATACTGATCACACTGTCAAACACAGAAGAGAAGGAGCAAGTTCTGAAAGCAGCAAGAGAAAAGCAATTCACCACATACAAAGGAAACAGCATAAGACTAAGTAGTGACTACTCAGCAGCCACCATGGAGGCGAGAAGGCAGTGGCACAATATATTTAAAATTCTGAGTGAGAAAAATTTCCAGCCAAGAATACTTTATCCAGCAAAGCTCTCCTTCAAATTTGAGGGAGAGCTTAAATTTTTCACAGACAAACAAATGCTGAGAGAATTTGCTAACAAGAGACCTGCCCTACTGGAGATACTGAAGGGAGCCCTACACACAGAGAAACAAAGACAGGACAGAGAGACTTGGAGAAAGGTTCAGTACTAAAGAGATTTGGTATGGGTACAATAAAGGATATTAATAGACAGAGGGGAAAAATATGACAAACATAAACCAAAGGATAAGATGGCTGATTCAAGAAATGCCTTCACGGTTATAACGTTGAATGTAAATGGATTAAACTCCCCAATTAAAAGTTATAGATTCGCAGAATGGATCAAAAAAAATGAACCATCAATATGCTGCATACAAGAGACTCATCTTAGACACAGGGACACAAAGAAACTGAAAGTGAAAGGATGGAAAAAAATATTTCATGCAAGCTACAGCCAAAAGACAGCAGGTGTAGCAATATTAATCTCAGATAAAATAGACTTCAAATGCAGGGATGTTTTGAGAGACAAAGAAGGCCACTACATACTGATAAAAGGGGCAATTCAACAAGAAGAAACAACAATCGTAAATGTCTACGCACCCAATCAAGGTGCCACAAAATACATGAGAGAAACACTGGCAAAACTAAAGGAAGCAATTGATGTTTCCACAATAATTGTGGGAGACTTCAACACATCACTCTCTCCTATAGATAGATCAACCAGACAGAAGACCAATAAGGAAATTGAAAACCTAAACAATCTGATAAATGAATTAGATTTAACAGACATATACAAGACATTACATCCCAAATCACCAAGATACACATACTTTTCTAGTGCTCACGGAACTTTCTCCAGAATAGATCATATGCTGGGACATAAAACAAGCCTCAATAAATTTAAAAAGATTGAAATTATTCAAAGCACATTCTCTGACCACAATGGAATACAATTAGAAGTCAATAACCATCAGAGACTTAGAAAATTCACAAATACCTGGAGGTTAAACAACACACTCCTAAACAATCAGTGGGTTAAAGAAGAAATAGCAAGAGAAATTGCTAAATATATAGAGACGAATGAAAATGAGAACACAACATACCAAAACCTATGGGATGCAGCAAAAGCAGTGCTAAGTGGGAAATTTATATCACTAAACGCATATATTAAAAAGGAAGAAAGAGCCAAAATCAAAGAACTAATGGATCAACTGAAGAAGCTAGAAAATGAACAGCAAACCAATCCTAAACCAAGTAGAAGAAAAGAAATAACAAGGATTAAAGCAGAAATAAATGACATAGAGAACAAAAAAACAATAGAGAGGATAAATATCACCAAAAGTTGGTTCTTTGAGAAGATCAACAAGATTGAAAAGTCCCTAGCTAGACTGACAAAATCAAAAAGAGAGAAGACCCATATAAACAAAATAATGAATGAAAAAGGTGACATAACTGCAGATCCTGAAGAAATTAAAAAAATTATAAGAGGATATTATGAACAACTGTATGGCAACAAACTGGATAATGTAGAAGAAATGGACAATTTCCTGGAAACATATGAACAACCTAGACTGACCAGAGAGGAAATAGAAGACCTCGACCAACCCATCACAAGCAAAGAGAACCAATCAGTCATCAAAAATCCTCCCACAAATAAATGCCCAGGGCCAGATGGCTTCACAGGGGAATTCTACCAAACTTCCCAGAAAGAACTGACACCAATCTTACTCAAACACTTTCAAAACATTGAAGAAAATGGAACACTACCTAACTCATTTTATGAAGCTAACATCAATCTAATACCAAAACCAGGCAAAGATGCTACAAAAAAGGAAAACTACCGGCCAATCTCCCTAATGAATATAGATGCAAAAATCCTCAACAAAATACTTGCAAATCAAATCCAAAGACACATTAAAAAAATCATACACCATGACCAAGTGGGGTTCATTCCAGGCATGCAAGGATGGTTCAACATAAGAAAATCAATCAATGTATTACAACACATTAACAAGTCAAAAGGGAAAAATCAATTGATCATCTCAATAGATGCTGAAAAAGCATTTGACAAAATCCAACATCCGTTTTTGATAAAAACACTTCAAAAGGAAGGAATTGAAGGAAACTTCCTCAACATGATAAAGAGCATATATGAAAAACCCACAGCCAGCATAGTACTCAATAGTGAGAGACTGAAAGCCTTCCCTCTAAGATCAGGAACACGACAAGGATGCCCGCTGTCACCACTGTTATTCAACATTGTGCTGGAAGTGCTAGCCAGGGCAATCCGGCAAGACAAAGAAATAAAAGGCATCCAAATTGGAAAAGAAGAAGTAAAACTGTCATTGTTTGCAGATGATATGATCTTATATCTGGAAAACCCTGAGAAATCGACAATACAGCTACTAGAGCTAATAAACAAATTTAGCAAAGTAGCGGGATACAAGATTAATGCACATAAGTCAGTCATGTTTCTATATGCTAGAAATGAACAAACTGAGGAGACACTCATGAAAAAGATACCATTTTCAATAGCAACTAAAAAAATCAAGTACCTAGGAATCAACTTAACCAAAGATGTAAAAGACCTATACAAAGAAAACTACATAACTCTACTAAAAGAAATAGAAGGGGACCTTAAAAGATGGAAAAATATTCCATGTTCATGGATAGGAAGGCTAAATGTCATTAAGATGTCAATTCTACCCAAACTCATCTACAGATTCAATGCAATCCCACTCAAAATTCCAACAACCTACTTTGCAGACTTGGAAAAGCTAGTTATCAAATTTATTTGGAAAGGGAAGATGCCTCCAATTGCTAAAGACACTCCAAAAAAGAAAAACGAAGTGGGAGGACTTACACTCCCTGACTTTGAAGCTTATTATAAAGCCACAGTTGCCAAAACAGCATGGTACTGGCACAAAGATAGACATATAGATCAATGGAATCGAATTGAGAATTCAGAGATAGACCCTCAGATCTATGGCCGACTGATCTTTGATAAGGCCCCCAAAGTCACTGAACTGAGTCATAATGGTCTTTTCAACAAATGGGGCTGGGAGAGTTGGATATCCATATCCAAAAGAATGAAAGAGGACCCCTACCTCACGCCCTACACAAAAATTAACTCAAAATGGACCAAAGATCTCAATATAAAAGAAGGTACCAAAAACTCCTAGAAGATAATGTAGGAAAACATCTTCAAGACCTTGTATTATGCGGCCACTTCCTAGACTTTACACCCAAAGCACAAGCAACAAAAGAGAAAATAGATAAATGGGAACTCCTCAAGCTTAGAAGTTTCTGCACCTCAAAGGAATTTCTCAAAAAGGTAAAGAGGCAGCCAACTCAATGGGAAAAAATTTTTGGAAACCATGTATCTGACAAAAGACTGATATCTTGCATATATAAAGAAATCCTACAACTCAATGACAATAGTACAGACAGCCCAATTATAAAATGGGCAAAAGATATGAAAAGACAGTTCTCTGAAGAGGAAATACAAATGGCCAAGAAACACATGAAAAAATGTTCAGCTTCACTAGCTATTAGACAGATGCAAATTAAGACCACAATGAGATACCATCTAATACCCGTTAGAATGGCTGCCATTAAACAAACAGGAAACTACAAATGCTGGAGGGGATGTGGAGAAATTGGAACTCTTATTCATTGTTGGTGGGACTGTATAATGGTTCAGTCACTCTGGAAGTCAGTGTGGCAGTTCCTTAGAAAACTAGATATAGAGTTACCATTCGATCCAGCAATTGCGCTTCTCGGTATATACCCGGAAGGTCGGAAAGCAGTGACACGAACAGATATCTGCACGCCCATTTTCATAGCAGCATTATTCACAATTGCCAAGAGATGGAAACAACTCAAATGTCCTTGAACAGATGAGTGGATAAATAAAATGTGGTATATACACACGATGGAATACTACGTGGCAGTAAGAAGGAATGATCTGGTGAAACATATGACAACATGGATGAACCTTGAAGACATAATGCTGAGCGAAATAAGCCAGGCACAAAAAGAGAAATATTATATGCTACCACTAATGTGAACTTTGAAAAATGTAAAACAAATGGTTTATAATGTAGAATGTAGGGGAACTAGCAATAGAGAGCAATTAAGGAAGGGGGAACAATAATCCAAGAAGAACAGATAAGCTATTTAACGTTCTGGGGATGCCCAGGAATGACTATGGTCTGTTAATTTCTGATGGGTATAGTAGGAACAAGTTCACAGAAATGTTGCTATATTATGTAACTTTCTTGGGGTAAAGTAGGAACATGTTGGAAGTTAAGCAGTTATCTTAGGTTAGGTGTCTTTTTCTTACTCCCTTGTTATGGTCTCTTTGAAATGTTCTTTTATTGTATGTTTGTTTTCTTTTTAACTTTTTTTTCATACAGTTGATTTAAAAAAGAAGGGAAAGTTAAAAAAAAAAAAAAGATGTAGTGCCCCCTTGAGGAGCCTGTGGAGAATACAGGGGTATTCGCCTACCCCACCTCGATGGTTGCTAACGTGACCACAGACATAGGGGACTGGTGGTTTGATGGGTTGAGCCATCTACCGTAAGTTTTACCCTTGGGAAGACGGTTGCTGCTAAGGAGAGGCTAGGCCTCCCTATGGTTGTGCCTAAGAGCCTCCTCCCGAATGCCTCTTTGTTGCTCAGATGTGGCCCTCTCTCTCTGGCTAAGCCAACTTGAAAGGTGAAATCACTGCCCTACCCCCTACGTGGGATCAGACACCCAGGGGAGTGAATCTCCCTGGCAACATGGAATATGACTCCCGGGGAGGAATGTAGACCCGGCATCGTGGGACGGAGAACATCTTCTTGACCAAAAGGGGGATGTGAAAGGAAATGAAATAAGCTTCAGTGGCAGAGAGATTCCAAAAGGAGCCGAGAGGTCACTCTGGTGGGCACTCTTACGCACACTTTAGACAACCCTTTTTAGGTTCCAAAAAATTGGGGTAGCTGGTGGTGGATACCTGAAACTATGAAACTACAACCCAGAACCCATGAATCTCGAAGTCAGTTGTATAAAAATGTAGCTTATGAGGGGTGACAATGGGATTGGGAAAGCCATAAGGACCACACTCCACTTTGTCTAGTTTATGGATGGATGAGTAGAAAAATAGGGGAAGGAAACAAACAGACAAAGGTACCCAGTGTTCTTTTTTACTTCAATTGCTCTTTTTCACTCTAAGTATTATTCTTGTTATTTTTGTGTGTGTGCTAATGAAGGTGTCAGGGATTGATTTAGGGGATGAATGTACAACTATATAATGGTACTGTAAACAATCGAAAGTACGATTTGTTCTGTATGACTGCGTGGTATGTGAATATATCTGAATAAAATGAAGATAAAAAAAAACAAACAAACAAACAAAAAAAAAACCACATGCTAAACCCTGGTATATGCCAGCTGAAAGGAGGCCCTTTTTTTAAAATCAATAAAAACTTTCAAGGCTAAACCAAGTGACTAAATCCTAGTTTATGAGGCCAAAGGAATCTAAATTAGGAAATCCAGAAAATCAAGTCAGATCACCAGGAATTCTATCTATACCTTATCCTTTATCCTTCACAGGAATCCCAGCCTTCACACCACAGAAATGGTAAAGGATCTCTGAGACTCAGTCATGGCAAATGATTAAAACAGTTGAATCAAAAACAAGGGATGAAGGTTTTCAAAGAAGTATCTCTCAAAGTGCACAAACTAACTCACCAACAGGCAGGAGAGAGTTAAAGGACTATGCCCAACATGGACTCAAGTTCAAGGACATCTAGGGAAAGTATTGGGTGCTTCATTCAAATATCCTCTAACCCATCTAGTGAGAAACTTATTCTAAAATCCTCAACAGAGGTAGAATCAAGAAGACAGGACATGTGTTTGAGAACCCAAAAGAACTCTGGCTACTTAAGTGTTTTGTAAAAAGCCAATCACTTAGGCAGAAAAACCATACAATTTGCAGAGGAGTAAAACAAAGCTATCAGTAAAGATTTAAGGGTGGAAGACAACAAAACCATTAAATAACTACAATTGTTAAACAAAAGCATGAGCTACCAAGACCTATAAAAAGGGCTAAACACTTAGTGATTGTTCTGTAAGTTTATATAATCTGACTTTCATTGGAAATATAAAGTCAGAGCCCCAAGAAAGTAGTATGGTTCCCAAGTTTATATAAATATGAACCAGCCACCATGTACATTTGTCACAAAATGAACCTAAATCCAAAGAGCTCACCTGCTCATGGCAACTTTTAAGGCAACTTTCAGAATCTGATAGACAAGAAAAATATTTAAAGAAAGTTTCAGGAACAAAAGAGGGAACAAGAGATAATTTCACCAGAAGATTCTAATATGAATAGATTTCTTTGGAAGCATTTTAGCCTGATCTTAATCCCAGCTGTATGCTTAGCTCAAAATATATTTGAATTTTTAAAAAGGGGCCAATACAAAGTTCTCTGAAAGATTTTCTCCTTCAGAAACAATACATTGTGGCAATGAAAAAATAAACCCATCCTTATACTTACATTTTGAGGAATTTTTCAAAACTAAAAGAGAAAAATAAAGGAAAATACCAGTTTTCATGACTCATATGTATCTAGTTTTATTCCCCTTCATGGCTTCCTTTGCTTAAGCCACTTCTATTGGATTAAAAACAACATGACACATACATTTATGATTTTTTGTTTTGACTTACTTCAAATAAACTCTCAGGAATATCACATGCCCATGTGCCAGGATAGTAATCCACTGCAGACGGAATTTGCTAAATTAAATGGGTCACCATTAGACTGAATACTCCGAATTTTCCCCCAAACCCTATGTTAAACTTACATGCTTAAACAAAATTCCACATTAGCCTTATCATAGCAGTCCCGGGTCCTATAAAGCCACCCGGCTCCAAAGCACAGGGCAGGCATAAATGCTTAAGTCCTCTCCCAGGCAGTCCTGAACCAGTTACATTTTTTTTGGATTGCAAGCAACAGAAACTAATTCAAGCTAGATTAAGAATAACAAGAAAAGAAATAGAATGTACTAGAAGGATATTGGACTATCTCACAGAATCAAAGGAAGAGTTAAACAACTAAACCACAGGAAAGGAGTAAGCCAGAAAACTCCTGGGTCCTCAGTGGTTGAGGACAACAATTCCAAAGTTTCAGTTTTCTCCATTCCATTGTCCGAATGCTAGACAGCATGGATCAGTTTACCAACAGTGGAGTGTTGTAAGTAATGCAGAATCCAAGAAAAGTCTACTAAAAGCCCCAAAGACAAAACCATAAAGTCATAATCTGAACTCTCTGAAATCAGAATATACAACTAAAACATTGAAGCTAAGGAAATGTTTTTAATGGAAACATTAGAAACTGCATTACACATTGAACAGATGACTAAGATACCCCTGGGTCTGAATCATGTCCCCCAGAAAAGACATGTTCAAGTCTTAAACCACATTTCTGTGGGTGTGAACTCATTTGTATTATTAGTTAAGGTGTGGAATCATTTGTGAATAGGAACTTCGAAGATCCTGTTTAGAAGAGGCCAAAGTGAATCAGGGTGGACTTTAACTCATATTGCTGATGTCCTTAAAAGGAGGGAAACTCCTAGTCTAGGAGACTGTAAACTTAGACAACAGCCAGTAGAAGCCAGAAGGCAGAGAAGCCATTGGAGGAGACCAAGGAGACAGATCACCACGTGACAGAGACAGAGATACAAGTCAAGGGACCTCAAGAATTGCATCAAGGCAGCCCCACAGTGCCCTATACTCCAGGAGAAAGCATGGCCTATCAAGATCTTGACTTTGGAATTCTAGCCTCCAAACCCTAAGACAATAAATGCCCATTGTTCAAGTCAACCCATTGGGTAGTATTTGTCATAACAGCCCTGGCAGACTAAAACAGATATTGTCAGGGATTTAAAAAAAAAATCTAAACAAAATTTTCCTTAGTGGTAGTTTTCTTTGGACAACCAATTACTATAGTTGTTTTATAGCTGAAAGCAAATAAGAATTAAATGGTATCTTGGTATTTGAGTTTAGAAATAGTTCCTCAATGTAGCAAGTGATTCTGCCCTATGCAACCTAAAGTTGGTATGGGGCCAGTGCACTCTGATACGTGAGTAGTGCTTCCAGAAAAAATATATTATGATCGGCTACAATGAGCCCAATTTAATTAAGTTCCATGTTCTTTGTTGACAGAAATTGTTTTAGTGGAATCTATACATTTACAGAACTATACAGATGTTAAATAGTAAAAATGATATAATAAAGACTATATGGCTCATTTTTTTTAAAAAAATGGTATTCACAGGCTACATAAACTCACACATATTTCAGTCATCTGAGTTCCATAAGTTTAAATCACTGGCTACTACCACAAAAAAATTCAGAATCTCCCCCCCCCAACATACTGTATACTTCTTGTTGATTTCAAATTGCATGATATGTAGGCAGAAATTTTCTCCTTTTCTAACAACTCTTGCAAGTTTATCTCCTGCAAGTTTATCTCCTGCATCCACTTTACTCAGAGAGCGGACGTCTATATGCTGGATAAAGGAAGGGGTTTGCCACTTCGCTGTAGCTTCTGTGTGAGATGAGTCAGCCAAATAGCCTTGCAGACTGAGGATAAGAAGTCTCTTCCCACAGGAGAAGAGCTGGATGTCTTTTAAAACTGCTTTAGCTCTGGACCCTCTTGCTGGGCTGTATGATGCAGCTAAGCCTGCAAGTGCTGTTCTTTCACTGGAATTATGAGGCTTTTCTAGCATAATTATAATGAAAATTGCATTTAAAAAAAATATTCCCCCCTAACGTGACCTTATGGATGAGCCATTTTCTTTCCCCAAGAGCCCACTGCCCAGAAGGCTATGCCATGAGGCTGGGGTGCTGAAGAAGGCTGTGACTCAAGAGAATTTACCTCCAGATAGAAGGACAAGAGGCTGCCCCACTCCTTCCAGCCTGGGACGGTCTAGGAAGGAAGAGAGACCAGAGGAGGTGTGATACAAGAGTGGCCTTGCTTTCCCCCATCCAGGTTAGTAAAGATGAAAACAAAAATCAGAGGGGATTTTTCCTATTTTCTGTTTAGGACTTTGAGAGGACACTGCCCACCAGGTGGCCTCACACCAGCACTGGGCAGCCAGATAGGTAGAAACTCGGGAAGGGCTTGTTTTAGCCCTCAGCTCCTGTGTGCCTATGGAGGGAGCCAGAATTGGCAGATGGTGCTGCCTGGTAAGCTTATTTGGGGGGAATAGGAGATGGGTAGGGAGTGATGAGAAAGATGAGAAGGCCAAGGGCTGATGCGGAGTCATGGGCAAACCTCAGGAGCATAGCAACAGAGATAGTGGGAAGAAGCCCCAGGGCCGACCCGCCAGGGGAACAGATCATGAGCTCAGTAGGTGGTGTCAGGGGGCAGGCAGGGGCAGATGCAAGAGGGCACCATTGCTGCTGAGGATGGGGGCAGGGTAACACATGTGCACACACAGAGGCCCTCCGATCTGATCTCTACTGCCTGGTTTCCAACCCCACTTACCAGCAGAGGCACATTATACAAACCACTTGCAGCTCCCTAAGGGTGACATTCTCATTCATGCTACCATGCCCATGCCCTGCAGTTGTGCCTTGAAGATCCCTTATCCTCTTGTCCACATGATAAACTCAATTCTACATGACTCTTCACCCTCTAGGAAGAATCCCCAGCCCCTTAGGCAAAGTCCATCACTCACTTCTCTCTATTTTCACTAATCTTGTATAACTAAGTCCATGATAGAACTCATCAGGTATTTGATTTTGTCTTTACCTTCCCCAACAAACTGAGAAAACATCTTATGCATGTCTGCATTTCCAGCTCAGAGCACCTGCTCAGTGTCTGGCTAACAGTGAGCACGCATTAGCTGTTTGTTAAATGAATTTCTGTAAACTGACAGAATAGAAATACTTTAACCTTTCTATTAGAAAGTGCAAAAGGTGCTTTTGTTAAGCATTTACTTTATGCCAGGTATTGTGCTATGCACTTTTACATAAACAGTCTCATTTGACCTTGACACAAGCCTGCAGGGCAAGTGTTCTCATTCTGTTGTATAAATGAGTGATCCAAGGCTCACATAAGATCACATATCTAGGGAGTAACAGGCCAGGGTTAGAATCCATGCTCTGACTCCAGTAGAAGACCTCCTGTCACTGAATCAGAGTTTCTAAAGAGAGTTTTTTCAACTTTAACATCTCTTTGTATGGTTACAATTAATAGCATCAACTCACATTGGTCACTT
The DNA here is from genome assembly GCF_015220235.1 of Choloepus didactylus. NCBI lineage: Eukaryota > Metazoa > Chordata > Mammalia > Pilosa > Megalonychidae > Choloepus > Choloepus didactylus. The sequence goes on from NC_051320.1 coordinate 21,617,985, forward strand.
CAAATTTTTACCCTAGAGGATAAATGATAGAGCAAGAGAGAGAGACTGAAAGACATGGTATCACTATCCCCTAACTTATCATTGGCAGCTTCATTATAGAATATCGGGTCACCAGGAGACTCATATTCAAAAGAAGAATGAATGTTGGAGTCAACTGTGAGGCAACAGCTGCATGGAATAAGGACTAGAGATGACTTTAGTAAAACCAAGTGACGTGTTTTAATGATGGATGCATTTTAAATAAGATGAGCTTTTCCCAGGCCCTACTTGGTCTTTCTTTGAGCTATCACAGGGTCATGGGGTTGACAAAACTTTCTACCACAACTCTGAGGCATTAGGAGGTTGTCAGACAGCTCATGCTTGTGGTGGAGATCTTTTTGAAGTTGTGCAGAATTACCAATTGATGAGTTCTTGTATTATTCTTTTAAAGCTGGATGCCTCTGGATGAGAATCAACCACAAAGGGACTCTGATTTGTAAATCATTGATTTTAACTTCCAGAGACATTTCTGGATCCATTGTCACCTCCTTTGTTTGACCTTGTATTCTGTAGAGCTGATCGTTTCAATTAATAGGCTGATTAGCAAAATTTTTGTCTTCTCAAATAGCATTTCTTATTACTACTGAGACATCAACTCTCCTAAGCAAAGCTATAAAGCATGTGGACTGTCTGTAACAGCTAGGCAAATGCCCACGTGCCAAGCCATGCACAGACATGGACTTGCGGAATGGATCACAAGTTCTGAAAATGATTCCACTGGTAGTAAACAAACCATCAAAAGAAGACAGTTGGTTAATATATAATACTCAAAGGGTCAACTTGATACCTGTCACATAATCAACCTCTACCATGACATCAATTGCAATATTCTTTAACATGCTGTCAACTTCCTACATGAGATTCATTCTAGAGAACAGATTTATTTTATTCAGAATAATTTGCCTAAAAGTGAAGAGTTTTATATCAAAAATAGCCATATTCCCACTTTTCATATTTCATCAATGTTTACCGTTTGTCACATTTAAGGTTTTTAATAAAAGAAACAATGATAGCTAACATTTACTGAGGGTTAAACATGTACAGGAAGTGTTCTGAGTGCTTTACATTCAAGTTGATTAAATCTTAGAAAAACCCTATGAGATAAGATTGTTATTTCAATTTTACAGAGAGGAAATGGAGGCATAGAGTTTTAAGAATGCCAAATCACACTGCATGAGGAAGCAAAGCTGGCATTCAGACCCAGGAAGGTGGGACCCCAAGCCAGCCAGGGTCAGTTCCTCGGTTAATGGTTTCTAAAACCCAGCATCCTTTGCATGCTTTCTAAAACCCAGTCTCTCAAGCCCCTGTTCATAGAGTTAACCACTACCATGAAGGTGATGTTTGTTTAGAGGTTCCCCTACATAACCTACATAACATGCATCCTGTGAAAATGGAACGGTTAATGACCATACTAACCATCTTGATTTGCTAAAACTTCCACTTTGTCCAGGGAACCAAGAAGAAGAGAAGGAGGCTAGCTGAGTTGACATACCAATGATCCTTTGTGATGGCAACAGAAACCTCTGCCCCTGTGAGAAAAATAAGTCAAGGCTGGCAATAGAGAGTCTGCTGACAGTCACCAGATGGCCAAGATTTTGAACTAACCTTCTGCTCTTGGGGCTTGCTGATTAACCAACCATTTGCCCAAAGACATTCTGCCTCAAATGACTCATACTTATCCCTCACCTCTTCTCTCCCCTGAGCCACCACATATGCCATCTCCAAACTGCAACTCTCTGAGCAGGCCTCCATTCTGAGGCTGCCCCACATGCATTTTGCTTTTGCTCAATAAAACCTCATTCTTGCCTTTACAAAAAGTCCCCTGGTTATTTCTTTATTCAACAATCCTTAATTTTATGGGTTTTTTTTTTCCTAACAAAGTATTAAGCTAAAAATAGCTCCACTCTTCCCCAAAAGTCAGCAACTTTTACCCTCTCTCCAAATGACACCACCCACTCACATCTTTTGTGACATGGGTATTTAGTATTTTAGCCATCATTTTAACCATTCCCAAATTAGTTAATATTGTCACTACTTATTAGCCAATATATATTTAGGTTTACCAGCATGTTTATTGACTTTTTTGGTCATGATTACTTCTTGTGTTTGGGCTCATTTTCTTTCTTGCTGAAGTGTCTGAGGAAGTATTTCTTCCAATACTAATGAGGGTCCAAAGGGAGGAAGGCACTTCATCTGTGAATATTTGGAAACGTCTTTATCACTTTTACATGATAGAATGTTAGGTTTAAGTTATTTTTCCTCAGCACTTTGGGGTGGGATTTCATTATTTTCTAGCCTCTATTTCTCATGACAACGCATCTCCTATAACTCTGATTGACATGTTTCCAAGTTTGTAAGTAATCTGTCTCCTCTACGGTGTCTTTAAAGGTTTCCCTTTTTTCCTTAAGTTCTACAGTTTTACAATTATGTGTCTAGAGGTGGATTTGTTTCTATTTACTCTATCAGGATACTTTTCTTTCTTCTATTCTGGAGAACTCTCAGTCATTACCTCTTCAAATGTTGCCTCTTCTGTATGCTGTCTCTTTTATCATTCTAGGTCTCCTATTAGGAAAAGTTGTAGCTCTTCATTCTGTCTTCTGTATCTTTTAGGTCTCTTACCTTCTCTTCATTTTCACCAACTCTTCAGGTCTCAGATTGGAGTTCCAGGTAATTTCCTCAAGTCAATCCTCTACTTTACTTCAGTATCTTTCTTTTTCCTGTGTCTAGGCTATATTTAGCCCTTACAGTGACAGTCTTTTTGTGTTGTTGTTTTAAGGACAATATTTTTCATTTGTAGAATTTCTGCTTTTTTCATATATGCATGATCTTTTTTCATAATCCCTTATCATTTTGAGCATTTTAAACATGCTTATTTTAAATTCCCTTTCATATTGTCCTGTCACCTGTAGACCCTTGAATGTGACCATCTGTTGCATTTTTAAACTATCTCTCATGGTATTAGCTTTTCCTGTGTGTTAAGATATTTTTTCTGTGAAGTCATCATATTCAGCAGGAATCATCTTCTAAAAGAGTTAAACATTTGTCTTGGATTGTGGATGCCATTTCTTGATTTTCTCTGCTGGGACTCGTATGTTCTCAAGTAGATTTTATATCAGTTTCTGGGTCAAGTCATGGATCAATTCTGGACCACACTCTAGTGTTACTGGGTGTAATGGTTAGGTTCATGTGTCACGTTGGCCAGGTGATAGTACCCAGCTGTCTGGTCAAGCAAGCACTGGCCTAACAATTGCTGTGAGGACGTTTGTGGCTGGTTAATAAACCAACAGGCTGGTTTATTAAATTATCAGTTAATTGGCTGCAGCTGTGACTCATGACTCACCAAAGGGCGTGTCTTCCACAATGAGAGAGAATGCAACTGGCTGTATTTAATCCAATTAATCAGTTGAAGACTTATAAGCGAGACAGATAGAGGACCTTCACTTCTTCTTTGGCTGTCCAGCAAAGCGTTTCCTGAGGAGTTCATCAGACATCTTCCTTGGAGTTGACAGTTTGCTGACTGCCCTACGGAATTTTGACTCGTGCATACCCACAGTTGCATGAGTCACTTTTACAAATTTTATAGTCGTAGATATCTCTCATTGATTCTGTTTCTCTAGAGAACCATAACTAATACACTGGGGTTCCGATATTTCAGGATTGGCTCAGTTTACCTACAGCCTGCATTAAGTGGACAGCTTCTGGCTTATTCTGGGGGCCATGTTCAAGTTCTAACATGGCACTCAGGGCTCTTAACCTTATTTTTCACTCCGCATTGGCATTCCAAGTGTATATCTGGTTAGACTTTTCCCATGGACAGACAACACAGCTCTAACTCCTTAACCTTATTGTGCCCCTCACTGTTTCTACCACCTAAAATATTGCTTTGGGTTTTGCTTTTATTATTGTTATTATTATACATAGAGTGAGAGGAGGGTTTCCCAAGTCAGCGTGTTCACCAACTTGTTGCCTAAAATCATCCAAATTATATTGTTAGAGAAAACACAAGTAAAGAGGTGTCATGTGACAAGGTTATGCAAGGTAGAACGTTGGAAGGAGAGAGATACCTTCAATCATATCTGTATACAATGAATGTCTGAAGAACACACCACATAAATGCATCTCTGACAGACCTGGAGCAATTAATGTCTGCTGCTAAAGTTTCCACTACAGATGGAAGAAAAAAAGATCCTCGCACTTTCTGTCTGATTGTGGCAGCCAACGTTGAATAGGGGAATACTAATGCTGCCATTTTGCAAAATACCAGAAATGAATTGGCTTTTATAAAGGGGGTTTATTTGGTTACAAATTTACAGTCTGAAGGCCATGAAAATGTCCAAATTAAGGCATCAACACAAGTATACCTTCAGTGAAGGAAGGCCAATGGGGTCCAGAAAACCTCTGTTAGCTGGGAAGGCATGTGGCTGGCATCTGCTGATCCCAGGTTGTGTTCCAGCTCCTCTCTCAGCTCCTGCGCATTCTTCAAAATGTTGCTCTTGGGGCGTTTTGTCCTCTTAGCTTCTCCAGAGCAAACTCTGGGCTAGTATCTCCAAAGCGTCAGCAAAAGTCTGCTTTCAACGGCCGTCTTCAAAATGTCTGTCTAACCTTCAGCTGCAAGCTCCTTCTTTCTGAGCTTTTCTATAGGACTCCAATGATTAAATCAAGACCCATGCTGAATAGGCAGGGCCACACCTCCATGGAAATAATCTAATCAAAGGTATTACCCACAGTTGGGTGGGTCACATCTCCATGGAAACAACCTAATCCAAAAATTCCAACCTAATCAACACTAATATGTCTGCCCCCACAAGACTGCATTAAAGAACATGACATTTTGGGGGACATAATACATCCAGACCAGCACACAGGGGGAAGAGAAAATAATCTTTGCAACTTCTAATAAACTTTAAGCAGCAAACAGCCAAAACAAACAAACAAACAAAAAAAAACCCCACACATACCACATGTGAAATTAGAATAATTTCATTTTATAAATGAAGCTCCATGATCACTCTACTCAAACATCACAGGGAAAACCTGGCTGAAAACATTAGTTCAGGCACAAAGTTATAAATTTACTGAAAACCATATAAATCAAACTAGGTTTTAACTACTGGAAAGCCAGCAAGTCAATAAAGTTGATCTGGTAACCCTGTTTAACCATAGCATAGTATTTTAGAAAGAACAGGACTTTGTGAAATTAGAATAAAAAAGGACATAAAACTGGTGATTTTCCTCCAAACCAAGACAATGAAAGTTTCATGTCTTCTACAATATGGCTATAAACACAAGAGAAATTATATTAAATTTTACATTGTTTTATTTTTTAGAAATAACATCATGGCACACTCAGAACACTCCCCAAGAAACCATTCTTTCAGCAAATATTTGTTGAGCTCTTCTGAGGTGCTCAGCATTGTATGAACCCTGGAGGCCTTGGGCACAAGACAAAATTCCTGACATGGCAGAGCTTACAGTCTACTGAGGTGACAAGACATATACACGCCATACCAAAATGACAATCCAACATCACGTATAATTAAATCCCAATATTATTCCTACTGATAAACTTGTGCCATGAGACTCTCTTGGAAGGAAAGCTTAATAACTATTCCCTTAAAGGGCCAAGAATTTGGAAGGGACCCTATTACCAGAAAACTCATAAACCCCCAAAGAGAAAGACAAGTGCTATACTCGCCAGCTGCCCCAGATTCCCTTCCTCTGCCACAAGTCTATAAAGCCTATTTCTAGAGAATAAAACAAACATTCCCTTTGCAGGTACACGTTCCTTCAAAAATCCTCACTTCCCAGAATCCTGTGATAAGTGAACATTCAATTCAAAAAGCTTAGTTCAAAAAGCCAACACTGTAGTAAAATGTTTTCCCTAGATGCAACAACAAAGTCCAAAACCTTATTCAAGTAGTCATTTTTAAAGTAGTTCATAGAGTCTCAATTTTATATATTGCATTCACTGAGAATCTCTACGAAGAATGGTGGTACAGTAAAGAAATGCGTTTTCACAAAATGGTAATGAAGCGCAGCCAAAATAGAGATAATTATTTTAATTAATGGTAATGATTTTAACGGTTGAACATTTTAACTAATTAATTACGATTGATTGCTTGTTACTAATCAAGGAATATGATTCAAAGTTGTAATTGAAAAACGGGGGGCAATAGTTTCTGCAGATAGCATCTCACAATCCTACTGAGATCAGTGGCATCATTTTTGCCTTGAATTTTGGAGATAAGGATCTCTGTTTAGGATTCTTTATCAGAAATGGGAAAAAAATATGAAATGTGAATAGATTTTAAGAAACATACACATTATTTTTATAGCCATAGCTTTTACTACTATATCATATATCTAAATAATTTTATACTTGTTAGTCTCAAATCTGAGGGGTTTTTTTTGATGCATAAAGACCCTGGATACATGAAGCTACTCAATTAGACTGCTCAGACAATGTGAAACATTTTTTATTTCAATAAGCACACTGACTGAGAATTCATTTTCCACCTAACTTCTATATATAACTTTAGACACTGTATTGTTAACCCTTTTAAAATCAGACCAACTAAAAATGTCACACAGAGAACTTCCAAGAGCAGTGAGATAAGGTTCTTTTTACTCTTCAGTCTGTTTTTCTAATGGTATTATCTAATTGAGGCAAGTCAGCTTCTCAACATAACCTGGGGTTTATATTGTGACTTGCTAGTAATTTATTCTGCATCAGTAAGGGCTACCTTACTAAGGTAAGGTGGTTATTTTCATTCTAATTAATTTTTTTTTACTATTAGCAAAAAGCCACATCATCCCGTTGCTATTTGGTAGATAGAGAAGGAGAGAGAAAGGGGCAGAAGAAACGGTGCATACCATAGCAAGGGGTGAAAAATAGGGCATGGCCAGTTCGGAAAAGAAGTCAATGCAGCTGTGGTATGGAGTGTGAGGAGAGGGGAATGGCAAGAAAGGAGACTGGAGTGGCAGGTAGAAGCCAATTGTAAAGCCTCTTGTTGTGATACTCATTAAAGAGTCCCGTGGACAAGGAAGAAATGCTGGAGCTCTCTAGAGAGGGAACAACATAATCAGATGTGTTTTTAGTGGGGCACACTAGTGGCCCTGTTGGAAGATGGATTGGAGTGAGGAAAGAAATCAGGAAGGTAGCTGTTGCTGTAGTCCAAGTGACGGATAATGAGACCCTGGGCTAAAGCAATGATGGGGACATCCCTGAAATAGGATTGCCTGGATTTGGTTAACAACTGTAGTGAATAAGGAGCAGGCTCAGGTTCAAGGGAGAAGACTGAGCTCAGTTTGGGATCTGTTAAATCAAGGGTTGAAGTCACTCTAGTTATCAGGTTGTATCCACTTCTTTCCATGCCCCCACCCAACAGGATGTCAAACCCATGGTACGTGGAGCCATGGTCTCCATATAATGTGTCTACCTTTCAGACAGGAGTTCACCCAATGACAGAGCCAGGGTTTGACCCCAGGGGAAGCAAATTTGGGAGCCAGGCCTGTACCACTGATGGCATCAGAGCAAACCAGAAGGAGGCGAAACTGGACTATTCATTCCACAGCTCATGTTCTGATCACTGATTTTTCAATCACTTAATTTATACTTCTTCCTCTGACATTATTTTAATCATAGTCTTTAAAAACACTGGCTGTGAGTCATTTTTGCAGAATGTCTTCAGGAAGAGTGGCTGATCTCCTTGCTTTTCTCTTAGCACATGTCAAAGTCTAATTACCTGCAGTTGAGTCTACCTCCTGTTGCCCAGCCCATTCTAAAAAATGAGACTTGTTTCGGATTCCAGACATCTCCCATTTTTCATGCCCTTCTGTGTGGCTTGATTATACTAAATGCCAGCCTGCTAAATCCCAGAGAACTGGGCTAGAGTCCCTGCAATTCTTTCTTCTACAGTCAAAATAGGTGTCAGAGCCTCCAAGTTCACGGAGTCATCAGTTAGGAGTCAAATGGTGCCAATGTGAAGAGATGAGTGAGAGTTGTAGAATGTGGAGACCAGGCAACTCCCCAAAATATTTTGGTACCAGTAGCATTTGCAAGCATTTCTCCTGTCCTAATCTTGTGCTGAAACTTGGGAAGCATAGGAATTGTATTCATTCCTGTCAGGTATTATCAAGGTTAAAGCATACTGTTTTGTATTTCAGCCAAGAAATTTATTTTCAAAATCAAGGGTGAAATGAACCCAGAGTTGAAGGGATAATAATATTCAGAGTATCAGCTCTTTTTTAACTTGTTGAAGATTGTCCACTCAGTAACTTACCCTTGGCCATTTTTAATCTCAGATCAGACTTCTTTCTGTCATTTGGCATTTTCCCAGGCATCATCCATTTCCATCAGTCAGTGTAAACATCAGCCAAGCATAAATAGGAAAGTAAATCTGCTACATAAGTTACCACGGATTCATTTAGATTTAGCTGATGTTAAGCAATAGATAGTGAGTGAATTTTCCCTTCCTGGAAATTCAAGAACAAACAACAGAAGTTTAATTAGCTAGACACATTTAAACTGTGTCTAAGTCAAACTTCTGCAGCTTGTTTTTCTGACCCCAATACTCTCACTTATGCTCTCATTTCAGTACTAAGAAGAGAGTCTTTAGGTAGAAAAAAAGAATGTGCACAGTGATTAAAGGTAAAAGTAGAAAAGGACAGCCACAGAAGCCACGGTGAATCACAAGACTATCAGACAACTTAAATATTCAGCTGCAAACAAAACTCACTAGTTATAATGGTTTGTAGATCTGACAGTCTGTTTGGCCAGAATGATCAACATTAGCAAGCAGCAACCTACTGTTCAGCTGTGGATTTAGGCTGGAGTCATAGAAGAGGATAATATGCTTACAAATAGCACCTCTCAGAGTGAGAAGTGCACCTCCTGGACTGGCAATCTAACCCTGGTTTTGGCAGGGGCCCAACCAAAGTGAAGAAAAGGGAAGGAAAATGAATGAATAATAGTTCCTCTTTTACTTAGGAATTGCCAAAACTAGGACCTGGCATTGAATACTCAGTGTGAAAACATTCCATCATAGTTCCTTTCATTTGCTGGATTGAAATTGGTTATGGTTTAGCAAAGTAGCAAAATGAGCACTGAATGCCCTATCCATATGGTAAAAGTGCACTGCCTGATAAGCTGAAGGTTCCCAGAAAGAGCAAATAGCAGTATTTGCTTATGTATTAAAACTTAACTTAAAAACATAAAAAGCAAGGAAAACTTATAGAGAACTTGGCAAAGTACAAAGTCCCAGGACTCACTCATCCTCCAAAAACAACTAGTGCACAGGCAGTAACTGTCTGAAACAACTGTTCTGGGGCTCTGGAGGGCAAAGAAGCACTGTACAGCATCCAGGGAAGAGCAGGACAAAGCTACTGTACCAGTTTGAATGTATTATGTCCCCAAAATGCCATTATCTTTGATGTAATCTTGTGTGGGCAGACGTATCAGTGTTAATTAGATTGTAATTCTTTGAGTGTTTCTGTGGAGATGTGCCCCACCCAACTGTGGGTGATGACTCTGATTAGGTAATTTCCATGGAGGTGTTACCCCACCCATTCAGGGTGGGTCCAAATTCAATCACTGGAGCCATATAAATGAGCTGACAAACAGAAGGAACTCAGTGCAGCTGAGAGTGACATTTTGAAGAGTAGCTACAGCCAAGAGGGACACTTTGAAGAAAGCACAGGAGCTGCAGATGAGAGACAGTTTGAGGATAGCTGTTGAAAGCAGACTCTTACTCCAGAGAAGCTGAGAGAGGACAAATATCCCAAGTGCAATTAAGAGTGATATTTTTGAGGAAATACAGCCTAGAGAGGAACGTCCTGGGAGAAAGCCATTTGGAAACCAGAACTTTGGAGCAGACACCAGTCACGTGCCTTCCCAGCTAACAGAGGTTTTCTGGACATCACAGGCCATCCTCCAGTGAAGGTACCCAATTGTTGATACATTACCTTGGACACTTTATGGCCTTAAGACTGTAACTGTGTAACCAAATAAACCCCCTTTTATAAAAGCCAATCCATTTCTGGTGTTTTGCATCCCGGCAGCATTAGCTAACTAGAACAGAGACTGAGAAACACTGGTAAAAAACTGTGGATAACTCACTCCATGGAGGCTGCCAGAGCCCATCCCCCACTCTTGAAACAAGCCATCTCGAGACTGGTCCCTGGCTGGCTTCTGCAGATGGAGAGGGACATGGAAGCATTCTTTCCTAAGAACAAAAGCAGTCAAGGCTGAGTTCTGAGCAACACTTTTGTTTCGTGAATTTAGATGGCTGGCTCCTGGCTCTAAGTGGCCATTTAGCCTACTCCAGACAACATCTGCACTGGTCATTGTTTCAACACTGCCACAGGCAGGGTGAAGAAGGTAGGGATTTAAAGATGCAGGGTCTCCTAAAGGCTGTGGAAAACAGTTTGCTAAAGAATGCCATCTGCTGGCCAGGTCAGGAAATATGTTCAGAGAGCCATCAAAAATGCTTTTTGGCATGTTTCATGATCCTCTCCCCAATGCTCCTTGGAACTAGTCTTCATCCTCTTCATGGGTCCCTGGCCCTGTTTTGATAGGGAAATACCGACTTAGGACAATCTTTTCCAGGGTGACCCTACTCCCAGAATTTGCCCTCCAAGCAAAAGCAACTAGAGGCAATGAAAAGAGAGTTAAAAAGAGAGAGAGAGAGGCCGAACAAAATCAAACAGAACAGATCAACATTCCTGGAGAAGGAAAAGGGGAAAGGATGCTTTCTATTGGGAGTGAAACAATCACAGAGAGAATGCAAACTTAAAACTCATACTGCCTACCCAGGGCAAGAATCAGATAAAGATCTGAAAAACTCTGATCAAATATGGGCAATTCTAAAGGTGTAGAATTAAGTTGAACCAAGTGTCAAAAAAGAGCCTTAACACAAATCCAATCAACAGTAAAACCCTATGCAAGAGAAAGAGAGACTGACCCTTAGAGAAAATTCATCAGGATAATGAGATGCCTAGACATCAGCAAAAATTACAAGCCATACTAAGAAATAGGAAGATATGGCCCAGTCAAAGGAACAAATTAAAATATCAGAAGGCCACAGAATTTGAAACAACTAATCAAAGGTGTTCAAACAAATCTCCTAAATCAATTCAAAGAGATGTAGCAAAATATGACTAAAAAGACACAGGATGTTAAGAAGCCACTGTGTGAGCATCAAGAAGAATTTGAAAGTATGAAAAGAAGCATAACAGCACTTATAGAAAGGAAAGGCACAATAGATGAGATTAAAAATACACTAGAGGTAAACAATAGCAGACTTGAACAGACTGAAGAAACAATCAGTGAGCTAGAACACAAGACAGTTGAAAACTTACAAGTGGAAGAACAGATGGAGAAAAGAATAGAAAAATGGCACAGGGTCTCAGGAATGTGAGTGAAAGCATGAGCACACAAATATACATGTCATAGGTGTCCCAGAAGGAGAAAAGAGGGGGAAAGGGGCAGAAAGAATATTTGAGGTGATGATTGCTGAAAATTTCCCAACTCTCACAAAAGACATACACATACATGTCCAAGAAGCACAACCTACTCCCAAAAAAATAAATCCTAATAGGCCTACTCTGAGACACATACTAATTAGAATGTCAAATGTGAAGATAAGGAGAGAATCCTTAAAACAGCAAGAGAAAAGCAATTCATCACATATAGGTTTCCGCACTAAGATTAAGTGCTGATTTCTCATCACAAACACCAAGGCAAGAAGGTAGTGGTATATATTTAAGGCACTGAAAGAGAAAAACTGCTAGCCAAGAATTATTTCTCCAGCAAAACCGTCCTTCATAAATGAGCGATAGTTTAAAATATACACAAATAAACAAAAATACAGAGAGTTCATCAAAAAGAGAACTGCTCCACAAGAAATATTAAATGGAATTTGACAGATTGAAGGGAAAAGACAGGAGGGAGAGGCTTGGAGGAGAGTGTAGAAAGGAAGATTATAAGTAAAGGTAAGTAAAAGGGTTAAAGAGAGACAAAAATAAAATGTGGCTTATAAAACCCAAAGGGTAAAAATGTTAAGATAAGTACTGCCTTTACAGAAATAATATTGAATGTTAATGGATTAAATTCCACAAAGGAAAGACACAAAATAGCAGAACAGATTAAAAACTACAATCTATATGCTGTCTACAAGAGACTCACCTTAGACTTAAGGATACAAATAGGTTAAAAGTGAAAGTTTGGGTGAACCTAAGATGGCAGCTAAGAGAGACAGGGCAAAAAAACACCTCCATGAAAAATACTAGATAAAAGCCAGAAAGCGACCCAGAACACCAGTTCCAGTGATGCACCAGCTGGACAAGGTCTGCTAAATCCACAGGGACTGTGCACTTGGTGAAACCAGGAGTCTGCGTTCTGAAATGAATGAGTAAGCCTGCTGAATGTCCAGCAGCCATGCTGCAGTGTGGGGAAACCATGGGTTGGCGTTTGGAGGCAGATTAGTGTTTTTTAAAAAGCCCAAAAGTGGCTGCAGATGCAGCAGCAAGAACCGCACAGTGAAGTGTGGCAGGAACGGGCTGTGTAAACACCTCAATATCTCGTGTGGAAGATAGCCTTTTGTGCACCCACTGCTAATTGTCTCCGAGCGAGGCAGGCAGAGGTGAGCCAAAAGGGGAAAATAACCATGCCCCTTGCAGCCATCTCCCCAGCGGGCCGGTAACGCTCCTGCCCAGCGCCAGAGCCACAGTCCAGAGCTGCGCCAAAAAAGCCAGTGTGACAGGAAGTGTTTCCAGCAACATACGCACACGCCACAATATCAGGCGTGGGCAATAGCCTTTTGTGCACCCACAGCTAATTGTCCCGAAGCTGGGAAGGCAGAGCTGTGCGAAAAGGGGGAAATTAACACGCCCCATACAGCCATCCTTACAGCAGGCTGGGAATGCACCTACAAGGCCCAGCGGCCCAGAACTTCCCTTGAGGGATGGTGTGCACTTGTGACACAGCATAGCCTTCCCTCAGCAGAGGCCCTAGAAGGGCATGGCTTGGAAGAGAGACCCACTCGGAAATCCCAGGGACCGTATGCCAATACCAAGGACTTGTGGGTCAGCGGCAAAGACAATCTGTGGCAAGATTGAAATGAAGGTTTAGACTCTTGCAACAGCTTTAAATGTCCAGGAACACCTGGGAGGTTTGATTATTAAAGGTGCCCTCCCTCCTTAACCGCTCAGACACACGCCCCACATTCAGGGTGGACAGCACCAACAACACACCCAAACTTGGTGCACCAAGTGGACCCCACAAGAATCAGACCCCACACACCACAAGGTTGGGGAGAACTGACTTGAGGGGAATAGGTGACTCGTGTCACTTAGAGAAAGTGTACTCCACCAAGCTGTAGATCTGACAAATTAGAGCTTAGGCTTTGAATAATCCTACATATCCTAAAAGAACCCTATCAAGTAAAGCAAATGCCAAGAGGCCAAAAACAACAGAAAATTTAAAAGCATATGAAAAAAAACAGACAATATGGATAACCCAAAACCAAACACCCAAATCAAAAGATCAGAGGACACAGTACTTGGAGCAATTAATCAGATAACTAAAGACAAACAACGAGAGCATGGCACAGGATATAAAGGACATCAAGAAGACCCTAGAAGAGGATAAAGAATTGCAAGAGTAAATAAAAAAATAGATGATCTTATGGAAATAAAAGAAACTGATGACCAAATTAAAAAGATTCTGGATACTCACAGTACAAGACTAGAGGAAGCTGAACAATGAATCAGCGACCTCAAGGGCCAGAGAACAGAAAATGAAAGAACAAAAAAAGAATGGGGAAAAAATTGAAAAAATACAAATGGACCTCAGGGATATGATAGATAAAATAAAACGTCCAAATATAAGACTCAGTGGTGTCCCAGAAGGGGAAGAGAAGGGTAAAGGTCTAGAAAGAGTATTCAAAGAAATTGTTGGGGAAAACTTCCCAAACCTTCTACACAATATAAATACACAAAGCATAAATGCTCAGCGAACTCCAAATAGAATAAATCCAAATAAACACACTTCAAGGCATATTCTGATCAGACTGTCAAATACGGAGGAGAAGGAGCAAGTTCTGAAAGCAGCAAGAGAAAACCAATTCACCACATACAAAGGAAACAACATAAGACTAAGTAGTGACTACTCAGTGGCCACCATGGAGGTGAGAAGGCAGTGGCATGATGTATTTAAAATTCTGAGAGAGAAAAATTTCCAACCAAGAATACTTTATCCAGCAAAGCTTTCCTTCAAATTTGAGGGAGAGCTTCAATTTTTCAGACAAACAATTGCTGAGAGATTTTGCTAATAAAAGACCTGCCCTACTTCAGACACTTAAAGGAGCCCTACCGACACAGAAACAAAGAAAGGAGAGATAGAGATGGAGAAAGGTTCAGTCCTGAAGAGATTCAATAATGGTTCACTAAAGAACAATAAGGGAGAGAGGGAAAAAAATATATTTGACAAACTTAAACCAAAGGATAGGATGGCTGATTCAAGAATTGCCTTCACAGTAATAACACTGAATGTAAATGGATTAAACTCTCCAATTAAAAGATATAGATTGACAGAATGGATAAAAAAAATGAACCATCAATATGTTGCATACAAGAGACTCATCTTAGACACAGGGACACAAAGAAATTGAAAGTGAAAGGATGGAAAAATATTTCATGCAAGCTACAGTCAAAAGAAAGCAGGAGCAGCAATATTAATCTCAGATAAAATAGACTTTAAATGCAAAGACGTTAGGAGACACAAAGAAGGCCACTACATACTAATAAAAGGGGCAATTCAACAAGAAGAAATAACAATCATAAATGTTTATGCACCCAATCATGGAGCCACAAAATACATGAGACAAACACTGGAAAAACTAAAGGAAGCAATGGATATTTCCACAATAATTGTGGGAGACTTCAACACATCACTCTCTATAGAGATAGATCAACAAGACAGAAGACCAATAAGAAAATTGAAAACCTAAACAATCAGATAAATGAATTTGATTTAACATACATATATAGAACATTACATCCCAAAATCAGCAGGATACACATTCTTCTCTAGTGATCACAGAACTTTCTCCAGAATAGACCATATGCTGAGACATAAAACAAGCCTCAATAAATTTTAAAAAATTGAAATTATTCAAAGCACATTCTCTGACCACAATGGAATACAATTAGAAGTCAATAACCATCAGAGACTTAGAAAATTCACAAACACCTGGAGGTTAACCAACACACACCTAAAATAAATGGTTTATAATGTAGAATGTAGGGGAACTAGAGATAGAGAGCAATTAATGAAGGAGGCATGATAACCCAATAAGAACAGATAAGCTATCATGGATAAATTTAACGTTTAATTTCTCATGGGTATGGTAGGAACAAGTTCACAGAAATGTTGCTATATTAGGTTACTTTCTTGGGGTAGAGTAGAAACATGTTGGACTCCCTTGTTATGGTTTGTTCGAAATGTTTTCTTATTGTATGTTTTTTTAAATTTTTCTTTATATAGTTGATTTTTAAAAAAAAGAGTTAATTTAAAAAAAAATGAAAATACATGCAGAGCCCCCTTGAGGAGCTAATGGAGAATGCAGGGGTGTTGGGCTTCCCCACCTCGATGGTTGCTGATGTGCTCACAGACATAGGAGACTGGTGGTTTGATGGGTTGAGCCCTCTACCACAGGACTTGTCCATGGGAAGACTGTTGCTGCAAAGGAGAGTCTAGGCCTCCCTATAATTGTGCCTATGAGCCTCCTCTCAAGTGCCTCTTTGTTGCTCAGATGTGGCCCTCTCTCTCTAGCTAAGCCAACTTGGCAGGTGAAATCACTGCCCTCCCCCCCAAGTGGGATCTGATACCCAGGGGAGTGAATCCCCCTGGCAATGTGGAATATGACTCCCAGGGAGAAATCTAGACCCGGCATTGTGGGATGGAGAACATCTTCTTGACCAAAAGGGGGATGTGAAAGGAAACTAAATAAGCTTCAGTGGCAGAGAGATTCCAAAAGGAGCCGAGAGGTCACTCTGGTGGGCACTCTTACGCACAATATAGACAACCCTTTTTAGGTTTGAATGAATTGGAATAGCTAGCAGTAAATACCTGAAACTTTCAAACTACAACCCAGAACCCATGAATCTTGAAGACGATTGTATAAAAATGTAGCTTATGAGGGGTGAAAATGTGATTGGGAAAGCCACATGGACCACATTCCCCTTTGTCTTGTTTATGGATGGATGAGTAGAAAAATGGGGGAAGGAAAAAAAAATGCACCCACTGTTCTTTTTTACTTTAATTGTTCTTTTTCACTTTAATTTTTATTCTTATTATTTTTGTGTGTGTGGTAATGAAAATGTCAAAAATTAATTTTGGTGATGAATGCACAACTATATAATGGTACTGTAAATAAGTGAATGTATGCTTTGTTTTGTATGACTGCATGATATGTAAATATATCTCAATAAATATGAATTTTTTTAAAAAGTGAAAGTTTGGAAAAAAATATTCCATGCAAAATGAGAGCTGAGGTAGCTGTACTAATATTCCAAGCAAAAGAGAGCTGAGGTAGCTGTACTAATAACAAACAAAATAGGCTTTAAATGGAAAACCATTATAAGAGACAAAGAAGGAAACTATATACTAATAAAGAGGTAATCCACCAAGAAGAAATAACAATCATAAATATGTATGTACCCAACCAGGATGCCCCAAAATACATGCGACAAACACTGGCAAAACTGAAGGGAGAAACACATCTCTATTATAATATTTGAAGACTTCAATATACCACTCTAATCAATAGATTAAACATCTAGATAGAGGATCACTAAGAAGAGAGAGAACTTAAATGATATGATAAATGAACTAGACCTGACAGAGATATACAAAACACTGCACCCCAAAAGAGCAGGATATACATCATTCTCAAGTGCCCTTGATTCACTTTCCGGGATAGACCACATTTTGGGCCACAAAACAAATGTCAATAAATTTAAAATGACTGGACTTATAGAAAGCACTCTTTCTGACCATAATGAAATGAAGTTGGATATCAATAACAGTTGGAGAGACAGTAAATTTACAAATACATGGAGGCAAAACAACACACTCAGTGGATCGAAAAAGGAATTGTAAAAGAAATTAATGAATATCTAAAAATGAATGAAAACAAGAACACAACATATCAAAACTTGTAAGATGCAGCGAAGGCAGTGCTAAGAGGGAGATTTATAGCCTGAAACAACTACATTGAAAAAGAAGAAAGGGATAAAATCAATAACCTAACTGCACAACTGGGAGAACTAGAAAAAGAACAGCAAATTAATTCCAAAGCAAGCAGAAGGAAAAAATGACAAAGATAAGACCAGAAAAAAAAATGAAATTTGGAGTAAAAAAATATGATAGAGAAAACAAAAACAAAAGTTGGTTCTTTGAGAAAATCAATCAAATTAACAAATTTTAAATTTGTCTATTTTTGTCTTTGACAAAGACAAAAATAGAGAAGACGCAAATAAATAAAATTAGAAACGAGAGGGGCATTACTAATGACCCCACAGAAACTAAAAAAGATAAAAAGAGGATACTATGAACAACTATATGCCCACCAATTAAGACAACTTAGATGAAATGGGCAAACTCCTAGAAACACAGAAACAACTTACTTTACAAACACTGACTTCAGAAAAAATAGAAGACCTCAACAGACCAATTACAAGTAAAGAGATTGCATCAGTCAACAAAAACTTCACCCCAAGAAAAGGTCAAGGTCTAGGTGGTTTCACAGGTGAATTTTACCAATAATTCTAAGAAGAATTAATGCCAATCCTGCTCAAATTCTTCCAAAAAATTGAAGAGAAAGGAACACAACCTAACTCATTCTATGAAGCCAACATCACCATAATACCAAACCCAGATAGAGATACTACAAGAAAAGAAAATCACAGACCAATTTCTCTAATGAATATAGATGTAAAAATCCTCAAGAAAAGACTTGCAAATCAAATCCAACAGAACATTAAAAGAATTATACACCATGATCAAGTGGGTTTTATCCCAGATGTGCCCACTGTTACCACTGGTATTCAACATTGTGATAGATGTTATAACTAGAGCAGTTAGGCAAGAAAATAACTAAATGGCATCTAAATTGGAAAGGAAGAAGTAAAACTCATTCTTCGCAGATAACATGATCATATGTACTGAAATTTCCAAAAATCTGCAACAAATAGAGCTATTAAGCAAGTTCAGCAAAGTGGTGGGATACAAGATCAACATGTAAAACTCAGTAAATTGTACAACAGCAACTATAAGAATAAAATATCTATACATTTAACCAAGAT
Organism: Choloepus didactylus; assembly: GCF_015220235.1. Taxonomy (NCBI): domain Eukaryota; kingdom Metazoa; phylum Chordata; class Mammalia; order Pilosa; family Megalonychidae; genus Choloepus; species Choloepus didactylus. The sequence continues at coordinate 21,636,390 of NC_051320.1, forward strand.
GTAAAGGACTTGTACTCAGAAAATTACAAAATACTGCTAAAGAAATCTAAGGTTTAAATAAATGGAAGAAAATTCCATTTTCATGGATTGGAAGAATAAATACTGCTAAGATGTCAATTCTACCCAAATTGATTTACAGATTCAATGCAATCCCAATCAAATTTCCAACAGCTAATTTACAGAAATGGAAAAGCCAATCATCAAATTTATTTGAAAGGGTAAAGGGACCTGGAATAGCCAAAAACATCTTGAAAAAGAAGATAAAGTTGGAGGACTCATGCTTCCCGACTTTAAAGGATATTATAAAACAGCACGGTTAAAAAAAAAAAAAAAAAAAAAAAAAAAAAAAAAAAAAAGCAGGATACTGGCATAAAGATAGACATATCAACCAATGGTAATGAATCAAGAGTTCAGAAACAGACCTTCACATCTATGGTCAATTGATTTTTGACAAGGCTGCCAAGTCCATTCAACTGGGACAGTACAGTCTCTTCAAGAAATGGTGCTGGGAGAACTGGATATCCATATCCAAAAGAATGAAAGAGGACCCCTATCTCACACCTTATACAAAAACCAACTCAAAATGGATCAAAGACCTAAAGAAGAGCCAGGACCTTAGTACTGCTAGAAGAAAATCTAGGAAAACATCTTTAAGAACTTGTGGTAGGCAATGGTTTCTTAGACTTTGCACAAAAAGCACAAGCAATGAGAGAAAAAATAGATAAATGGGACATCCTCAAAATTAAAAACTTGGCAGCTTCAAAGGACTTTAAGAAGGCAGCTACTCAAAGGGAGAAAATATTTGGAAACCACATATCAGATAAGGGTTTAATATCCATAATATATAAAGAAATCATACAACTCAACAATAAATAGACAACCCAATTTTTAAAATGGGCAAATGACTTGAATAGACATTTTTCCAAAGAGAAAATACACATGTCCAAAAAGCACATGAAAATATACTCAACATCAATAGCTATTAGGGAAATGCAAACGAAAACCACAATGAGATATAATTTCACACCTACTAGAAGGGCCACTATTTAAGAAAACAGAAAACTAAAGTAAGTGTTGAAGAGGATGTGGGGAAATAGGAACACTCACTCACTGCTGGTGGGAATGTAAAATGGTACAGCTGCTGTGGAAGGCAGTTTGGCGATTCCTTAGGAAACTAAGTATAGAATTGCCATATGATCCCACAATCCCAGTTCTAGGTGTATACCCAGAAGAACTGAAAGCAAGGACTTGAACAGATATTTGCACACTGATGTTCATAGTAGCATTATTCACAATTGCCAACCCAAGTGTCCATCAACCGATGAATGGATAAACAAAATGTGATATATACATACAATGGAATATTATTCAGCTGTAAGAAGAAATAAAGTCCTGATGCATTGGACAGCAAGGAAGAACCCTGAGGACATTATGTTGAATGAAATAAGCCAGACACGAAAGGACAAATATAGTGTGATCTCACTAATATGAGCTAATTATAATAAGCACACTCATAGAGTTAAAAATCTAGAATATGGGTTACCAAGAGACAGAATGAGGTTAGACAATGGTGAGCTGATGCTTAATTTGTGCTGAATTTTAATTAGATTGATTGTAAATGTTTGGAGATGGATAGAGGTAGTGGTAGTACATTATGGTGAGTGTAATCAACAGTGTTGAATTATAGATTTTAATATGGTTGCAAAAGGAAGTTTAGGGTCATGTATGTCACTATAAGGAAAGATACAGGATAAAACATGGGACTGTATAACACAGCGAACCCTGTTGTGGATGATGAGTGGGGTTAATACTACAAATACAAGAATGTTGTTTCATGAACTAGAACAAATGTACATCACTATTACTAGGTGTCAACAATAGGGTGGTATATGGGGAAAAATTCACCTAATGCAAACTTCGGACTATAGTTAACAATAATATTCAACACTCTTTCATCAATTTTAATAAGGGTACCACACCAATGCTAAGTGTCAAATAGGGAAGTATATGGTTTACGGGGTTTTTACTTTTGGAGAAATGAGAATGTTCTAAAATTGATTGTGGTGATGAATGTGCAACTCAGTGATTATACTGCAAGCCAGTGATTGTATACTTTGGATGGATTGTAAGGTGTCTGAATATATCTCAATAAAACTTCATTAAAAAAACATAAAAGAGATGTCCCATGTATATAGCTATACATACTCACTAACCTGGGTGAGGTTAGGCATCTCACAGGAAATAATCCTGCCAAAATGAAAGCCTTAATTTTCTCAGCCATGAATTCTAAAAATAATCCATCTGCCAATTACAAATGTGCCCAGTGTAAGCCACTATGATGCAACAAATCTATATCATACATCCAAAAATGATGTCATTGTTACATTCCATGACAGGGTTTTCTTTTTGGATTCTCTCTCCAGCAGTGGTAATAAGTTCACACACAGCTAATCGCATGCTTTCTTTTCTTGTCACTGGTGACAAGAACCTCCATTTGTTAGACAGTAAGAAATGGAGCCATCATAGCAAAATAGAGTAAAGCATATGGATCATTATTATTATCAATACTAATTTTTCTGCTATGACCCAAATTTTCAGAGCCTATATATTGAGGTTTTTGTAAATGTTGTAAGTGAAAGTACTACTCTACAGAACAAGGAAAGCATATTATTTATATTAAATCATGTATGTACATTACATCAGTTATTTTTACTGTAAGGGAGAATTCCTCACATCTGGGAGATAATTATATTGAGATATAAAGAGAAACAATGGACACTTTCTCTAAAAGTTTGCTGATACAGAAGAGGCCTAATGTTATTGCTTTTGACCAAAAACTAGTGCAAAACTTAGAAAACAAAGTATAGGTTCAAAGTAATGTTCAATTAAATTATAAGAAATATGTTAGACAAAATAAAGTTAGAGTGAATTACTCAGCATTCATTTTCCAAAAAAAATAATTAACTTAAACAACTATGTTCCCATATCCTTTGAACTCTAGGTTTCAAATAACTTTAGCTTAAGTGTTTGAAAGAAACCAGTAAAAATAGTGTCTCCAAAATGTAAATACTGTGTCACTGTCAGATAGTAACCTGCCTTCCTAACATTGTAACGCTTGAGAATAAATACTAATTAAAAATCAATTCAGGGTCTTATCCCATGGTTTTAGGTAAACAGGCAAATAAAAGATGACCAGGAAGTTTTCTTTGGGAGCTACAGACATAGGGTCACCCACTTAGGTAAAATTTAACTAATATGATATAAGGCCATGGGTTAGGGGAACTCACAAGGAATTTTCTTCAAGTCTGGTGAATATTTGAATAATCATTAGAAGAAAATCTAATATCCATTTAATTTTCCATTTTATTCCTCCCCTCCCCCACTGACATGGTATCTGCTTTGTAGCACCACGCTGTTATAAAAGAAAGCAAAAGATTTATAGTCAGAAAGCTCAGTTTCTTTATAATCATAATGGACAAAATAATGATCTTTGTCCTATCTACTTCACATTGTAAGTTTCAAGTGACATGAGAATATGAAAGCAGTTTGTAAAACTTAAAAGTCCTACATAAATGTTAAAGTTTCACAGTTATTGAGTTGTTTTTTCTAATTGTCATAATGATATATAGACACTAAATTAGACCTTATTGAGATGGATGAAATGCATTGCCTCAATAACCTTTAAGAATTAGGAATGATTTAGGAATGCAGTCTGTGACCTTGAAAGAGTTTGGAATCATTTAAAGCTAAGGGACCAAACACACATTCTCGAATTTATAAGAACTAGGCTCTGAGTCAGTGGTTTTCAACCTTGGCCGAACATTGAAATCACCGATACAACTTCTTAAAATATTGATAATATGAGTGCCCACCCATGATGGAATACCCGGTATCAGACTTAGTCTCTCTTGTAAACAACTACAAAAGTTGGACATAATATTTAGAACAACTGTGTGCTATAATCCTCTAGAGAAGAGAATTAGACCAGTTTACACCCACATTCTCCTTGTCTTCTCCCTGAGGTCATTTTCCACACCTGGCACAACGAATCAGGTGCCCAAGTGGACAGTAATAATCTTGCTGGACAAAGGAAACAGAGATTGGAGTTAACAGAGATTGGGGGCTAGGATAGGAGAGAAGATGGAGTTTCTCAAAAAGAGCCCCAAACATATGTATTAAAAATTCCACTCAGATCCTTGGCTAACTCCTAAGCTCTGTGTGAGCAAGGAAAAACTCCAGGAGACCTAGGAGAAAAAACCACCAGGATACCGGAGAGCTAGGCAGAGATCTCAGACTCCAAATGGGGCTAGAGATGTTGGGGTTCAGGTCCAGCTATAGGGGAGAAAACTTGGTGAATAAAGCTGGTTTTTAGATAAGACCCTAGAAGAGCCACTCCCTAGTAAGAGCTATGACCTAGGATTGAGGAAAAAACTGATCCAACTATGGTGGTTTGAAGCTGTATGTACCCTAGAAAAACATGTTCTTAAATTTAACCATTCCTGTGTACATATAAGAAAATGAAACAGCTTTATTGCTGCTATGGCTAAAGTTTTAGTGGTCTGGATAGAAGATCAAACCGGTCACAATATTCCCAAAAGCCAAAGCCTAATCCGGAGCAAGGCCCCAGTTTTCTTCAATTCAGTGAAGGTTGAGAGAGGTGAGGAAGCTGCAGAAGAGAGGTCTGAAGTTAGCAGAGGTTGGTTCATGAGGTTTAAGGAAAGAAGCCATCTCCATAACATCAAAGTGAAAGGTGAAGCAGCAAGTTCTGATGTAGAAGCTGCCTTGAGTTATCCAGAAAATTTAGGTAAGATAACTGATGAAGGTGGCTACAGTAAACAACAAATTTTCAGTGTAGACACAATAGCCTTCTATTGGAAGAAAAGGCCATCCAGGACTTTCATAGCTAGAGATGAGAAGTCAATGCCTGGCTTCCAAGCTTCAGAGGACAGGCCGACTCTCTTGTTAGGGGCTAATGCAGCTTGTGACTTTAAGTGGCAGCCAATGATCATTTGCCATTCCAAAAATCCTAGAGCTCTTAAGAATATGCTCAATCTACTCTGCCTGTGTTCTATAACTGGAAAAACAAAGCCTGGATGACAGCACATCTGTTTAAAACATGGTTTACTGAATATTTTAAGCCCATTGTTTAGACTTACTGCTCAGAAAAAAAGATTCCTTTCAAAATATTACTGCTCATTGACAATGCACCTGGTCACTCAAGAGCTGTGACGGAGATGTACAATGAGATGAATGTTGTTTTCATGTCTGCTAACACATCCTTTCTGCAGCCATGGATCAAGGAGACATTTTGACTTTCAAGTTGTATTAGTTAATACATTTTGTAAGGCTATACTTGCCATTGATAGTGATTCCTCTTATGGATCTTGGCACAGTAAATTGAAAACTTTCTGGAAAGGATTCCCCATCTTGGATGCCATGCAGAACATTTGTGCTTCATGGGAGAAGGTCAAAATATCAACATGAACAAGAGTTTGGAAAAGTTGATTCCAACCCTCATGGATGACTTTGAAGGGTTCAAGACTTCAGTGGAGGAAATAATTTCAGATGTGATGGAAATAGAAAGAGAACTAGAATTAGAAATGGAGCCTGAAGATGTGGTTGAATTGCTGCAATCTCATGATAAAACTTGAATGGTTGAAGAGTTGCTTCTTATGGAAAAACAAAGAAAGTGGTTTATTGAGATGGAATCTACTCTGGGTGAAGATGCTGTGAATATTGTTGAAATGACAACACAGGATTTAGAATACATCAACTTAGTTCAAAAAGCAGTGGCAGGATTTCAGAGGGTCGACTCCAATTTTGAAAGAAGTTCCAGTATGGGTAAAATGCTATCATACAGCATCAAATGCTACAGAGAAATCTTTCACGAAAGGAAGAGTTAATCAATATGGCAAACTCCTTTGTTGTCTTATTTTAAAAAATTGTTACAGCCACCCCAACCTTCAGCAACCACCACCCTGATCACTCATTCTCCATGAACAAAAAGATCATGACTCTGAAAGCTCAGATGGTGGTTAGCACTTTTTAGCAAAAAAGCATTTTTTAATTAAGGTATATAAATTGTTTTTAAGACATAATGCTATTGCACACTTAATAGACTACAGTATATTATAAACATAACTTTTATATGGACTGATAAACAAAAAAAAAATGTGTGATTTGCTTTATTGCAATACTTACTTTATTGTGATGGCCTGGAAATGAACCTGCAATATCGTTGAAGTATGCCTGTTTTCTGCATAGAACACCCTCTTCGTCGCATTTATTTTCTTGCAGGAAGTATGTGACATCTTCAAGGACCACCCTCCTTCCTCAAAAAATAGCAAGTTGTGAGCCAGGTGGGTCAGGGTAGCCCTGTGGGTGAGTGTTAATAGCACCACTGCTATCTGGACAACAAGATGTGGTTCCGTAATGAGATGGGACAGCTGAGACTGGGAGTCTAGTGCTAGCCAAAACCAAAAAGAAAGGATGAATGCAGAAATAAATCCTCTGTGGAAGAGAACTACTCTAATTTAGATCCACATGATTCCTATTGGTTAAAATTAAGCAGTGAGCTCACAATAACAAATCACGAAGCATCTAAGAAGACAAACCACCAAAAGTCAAAGTCAGAAGAAGTAAACAATAGAATTGGCTTCACAAGAAATTTCAGATATAGGAACAAGCACATGAAAACATGCATTAAATGTTCTTTTAAAAATGTTTAAAGAAAGTGTACAGTCATGAAGATGAGAAGATAACAAGATACCATCAGGAATGAACAATCAGATTTGAAAACCAGTGAAATTTTGAAAAGAAACTATATAATTTTTAAATTTTAAAAAGTTCAATGGACAGGATAAACAGCAAATCAAGCACTGTCTGCATGAAGTACACTCAAAATCTGCCAGAAATATGTATAAATTAGCACAGAGAGACAAGAAAATACAAAATATTCAGAAGATGAGAGATATCAAAGGCAAAGTGATGATACAACTAGTCAGAGACCCAAGAGGAGTTAACGGGGGAGGGAACAGGCAATGTTTGAAGAGGTAATAGCTGAAAGTTTTCCAGAACTAATAAAAATATTAATTCATGGATCTAGAAATCATACTGTACCCCAAGCAAAATAAACAAGAAGAAATCTTGCCAGAATAGCAAGAAGGTCTTTAAAGGAGATAGAAACAAAAGACGTATCACCTACAAAGAAAAGTAATTAGAATGACAGACTTCTCAACAGTGAGGTTGAAAGCCAGAAAAAAATAGAATGATTTTTTAAAAGGTGTTGAGTAAAAAAGCTATCAACCTTAAATTATTCACCCAAGAAAATTCTTTAATGAACTAGGGTAAAATAGTGGCATTTGAAGATAAAGAAAAACCAAGAGTTTACCACCAAGAAGACTGCACCAAAGGAACTACAGTATTTTTCAAGAAGGAAGAAAATGATTCCAAAAAGGCATTTTGAGATGCAAGGAGGATGTTAAATACAGTTAGAAATATGTATGTAAATCTAAAGAAACATTTGCGTAAAATAATACTAATAATATCTAAGGGGTAAGACTAAAAGATATAAGTAAAATTCAGAACAATAATTACATGTAAGTTGAGAGGGTCAAATTTAAAGTGTTCTAAAGCCTTGATACTAAAAGTAAGGTCTACACATCACCTTCTGTGATGCAAACTCTGTGAAATGTGAACTCAGGCCACTTTAACAAGATTCTTGGGTGATTACTGTACACAATAAAATTTGAGAAGAACTGCTATAAAGTTCTGGAATACTTCAGGAGAGAGTGTGGTCAAAACATTGTCCAAAATGTAGATTTATTTTAATTAAATATACATGGTAAAATTTCAAAGGTTATCAACCAAAGAATAAAAAGAAAATGTATAAATTTTTAAAATACTGAACCCAGGGTCCCATCCCCAGAAAATGAGATTTAATTGGTGAGATATATAGATACATAGAACTGACAACCATGATTTTTGAAAGCTTCTCCAGGTGATTGTAATGTCAGTGAAGGTCAAAACCTACTGCTCTAAATAACTGTGCTAACATATCAATATGTTCTTAGTATCTGAAACTTGGTAAGTGCTAAATATAAAGACTCCTGAATATGTCCTAAAGAAAAGAAGACATAACCAACTAGTTAAAAAACATATATGCTGAAGAAGGAATAGCTTTTCATGTTCTGAGAAATGTTTCAGTAATCTCTTGTCTTTTGACTATGAAATAGATGGGAAATATGAGGGAAGAGAGAAGAAGTTAGTATCATTACAGGACAGCAGAAAAAAATTTAGATATTTAGAGATGTGGTGTTATAGAGCTAAAAAAACTTTATGAATTACGTAATCTGACATTCATGTTTTATGAGTTAGGAAACTGAAATCCAGAAAGTTTAAGTGTCCTACCCATGGGGGCTCAGCAGGCCAATGGCATATCTGAAATTCAAACTGAAAGCCTCCTGCTTCTAGTCAAGTGATCCTGGTGCATTCTGTTCACTGCTGAACTATTCTTTGTACAACATAATACAATTAAATGATTGTTCATAATATTCTCTAGAGCACCATTATCCAACAGGATTTTCTGCAAAATGGCAATGTTGTATATCTGCACTGCCCATTATGGCATATACCAGCCAAATGTGGCTATGAAACACTTGAAATGTGGCTAGTACAACTGAGGAACTGAATTTTTAATTGTATTTAATTTTAATAAATGTAAATTTACATAGTACATGTGGCCAGCGGCTACAATATCAGTCAGCACAACTCTCAAGCCCTGCTACTCAGAGAGCAGTCTCAAAACCCAACAGTATCTGTATCACCAGGGAGGTTAACAGAAATGCAGAATCCTAGGCCCCACGCCTGCTGAATAAGAATCTCCATTTTAATAAGATCTCCCTGGTAATTCATATGCACATTAAAGTTTGATAAGCACTGGACCAAAGAATTTGCCTCTTAAATAAGGATTCATACATTGGCTTTTTGTTTGCTTGTTTTGTTTCCATGTTTTCTCATTCTGAAAGAATAAATGACATGACTGTCTAGGCCTGAATCCAAGAAGGGTGGGGCCTTAAACATATAATTTCTTGTGTCTCAGTTTCTTTAAATCTCATATATAAATCTCAGTTCCATAGCAAATTATGTCACAAGATTATGCATGGGAATTTTTTAAGCATTATACAGTTATAATGTATAATGCACAAGAGGAAATAATCATAATTTGAACAGCAGAACGTTATATTTGGAAGGACCCAGGCAAATAATACTTCATAACTAAAAACAATCAGGCCTACAAAAGTCATTTCCGATTCCTAGGAAAGGATTGTGGGAAGATGGTGGAGTATGAAACTCTAGAATTCAGTCTCTCCACCAGAATAAATACTACACAGGGAGAAACTGACTGAAACAACTACATTAAAACTCCAGGGGCTAGGGAAGGGCAAGAGGAAGAGGCTGGTAAACTACAGTAAAGACCGTAAATCACTCTTTCTGTGTGGTGGTTACTGATGACCATCCCCTAGAATCATGGCAGCCACCATAAGTGCCCCCCTGGCTAGCTCACTGATGACAGAAGGGACATAAAAATCCTCTCCCACAAGACAGAGGTGGGCACTGCTGATGGCTGATCATGGCTTTTGATTAGCAACTTCAGATTGCTGGGGGCCCAGCCTGATGGTGGCCAATGTTCCAGCCCACCCTGAACAAAGGCATTGGTGGAGGAGACTTAAAGACACTATGCTTCTTAGGGCTGGAGGGAAGGTTAGTTGAAGGACTACATTTGCTGGACAGGCCAAGGAAGCTCAGCTTGGGGAGCTGTGGAAGAAGTTCCTGATACTCTTTGTGATACCCACCTGGGGCACTTTGGAGCTGTTCTGTGCTCTCTTTGTGAGTCCCTGGCCCTATTTCAGCTGGGAAATACTGACTTGGGAAACCTTTCTCTGGTATGCCACCCCCCTCCGTGAATCTGTCCTACAGATGAAAGAGGCTTGAGACAACAAAAGGAGTATAAAATCTATATAGGCAGGCAGTCTGGGGCAAAGGCTTGCCTGCTTTATATACCTGGGAGAGGGAGGTCTGTCTTCTGGAAAATAGAGGGGGCACTGAAACTCCTGTTTTGGAGGAATTTCAAAATGACTAAAGAGCACAAGCCCAGGAAAAGACACAGGCCCAGAAAAGATGGGGAGGAACCTGAACACTGCATTCACCTCAGGCAGACCTTCCTTCCTGATGGGAGGGCCGACACTCAAGGAAATCTCTTGTCTTATCATCAGCTGGTTACAAAATCAGAAGCAGACATCTTAGGGAATAAGTCCCAGAGTTAACATTTCAAAATATTAAAATGTATACTGTGCAACAGAGTACAAGACAAAGAAACAGCAAATGATGACCCATCCAAAGAAAGATAAAAATCCAGAAAATACCAACAAAGAAGACAAAAATGTGAACATGCCAAAGACTTTTAAAAAATGATCATAAAATTACTCAAGGAAACAAAAGAAAATACAGAGAAAGAACTAAAGAATACCAGGGAAAAATAAATGAGAAATATGAGAATATTAGAAAAGAGATTGAAATTTCAAAAATAAACAGAACTACTGGAGTTGAAGACCATAATAACGTAAATAAAAAATTCCTAGGAAGGTTTCAACAGCAGATTGTAGCTAGCAGAAAAAAGAAACAGTGAACTAGAATACAAGATAATTGAAATGATTCAAACTGAGGAGCAGAAAGAAAAAAAATTATAAAAAGTGAAAATAACCTAAGACACCTGTGGGACACCATCAAGCATACCAATATATGCATTATGGAACTCCCAGATGGAGAAGAAAGAGAGAAAGGGGCAGAAGGAATATTCAAAAATAATGACAGAGAACTCCCCAAACTTAGCAAAAGATATGAGTATGCACATCCAAGAAGGGAACACCAAACAGGATGACCATGAAAAAAACAGACCCCATCATATATTGATCACATCAAATGCAAAGGACAAGGAAAAAGTTCCAGAAGCTTCAAGAGAAAAGCAATGTGTTACATGCAAGGGAGTCCCAATTAGATTGAGTCCTGATACTCATCAGAAACCATGGAGGCAAGAAGGCAGTGGGCTGAAATACTTAAAGTGCTAAAAGAAAACTGTCAGTCAAGAAGTTTCTATCTGGTGAGACTCTTTCAAAAGTGAGAGGGAGAATAAGACATTCTCAAATAACAAAAGCTGAGGGAGTTCATTATCACTATACCTGCCCTACAAGCAACTGAAAAGAAAAGAGACTAAACAGTGGAGAGAAGTAGCATAAAGAAATAAAGACCTATAGTAAAGGTAGCCATTAGGGTAATTATAAATGCCAGTATTATTGTATCATATTCTTTGATATGTAACTCCACTTCTTACTTTACTTCCTACAGTTGCTAAATTCAAATGCATAAAAAGTAATGATAAATCCATGGCTTTGGATACACAATTTACAAAGATTTAAGTGGTAACAAGTACAAAACAAGGCAGGAGGACGGAGGGTGTGCCAGTTTGGATGTATTATGCCCCCCAAAATGCCATGTTCTTTAATGCAGTCTTGTGAGGGCAGACATATTGGTGTTGATTAGGTTGGAATCTTTGGATTAGGTTGTTTCCATGGAGATGTGAACTACCCAACTGTGGGTAATACCTTTGATTAGATTATTTCCATGGAGCTGTGGCCCCAGCCATTCAGCGTGGGTCTTGATATAATCATTGGAGTCCTATATAAGAGCTCAGACCAAAGGAGCTCACTGCTGCAGCTAAGAGAGACATTTTGGAGACTGCCTTGACAGTAGACTTTTGCTAGTCCAGAGTTTGCCTGGGAGAAACTAAGAGAACACCCCCAGATGCCTAGAGAGAAACGTACTGGGAGAATGCCATTTTGAAATGCAACCTGGGAGCAAGCAGATGCCAGTCACGTATCTTCCAAGCTAAGAGAGGTTTTCCAGATGCCAATGGCCTTTCTTCAGTGAAGGTATACTCATGTTTATGCCTTGCTTTGGACACTTTTATGGCTATAGAACTCTAACTTTGTAACCAAATAAACCCCCTTTATAAAATCCAATCCATCTGGTATTGTGCATAATGGAAGCATTAGCAAACTGGAACAGAGGGATATAGAAAAAGTATACATGTATGCTATTGAAGACAAGTTGGTATCAAACCAAATATAATTGTTATATATTTATGATGCTAAATTTAACTCCAAGGAAAATATATGAAAATTATATCCAGATAGAAAAGAGAAGGCACTCAATATGGGACAATATAAAAAGATCATATATATAAAAGTAGGCATTAATGGAGGAATTGAGGGGCCAAAAAGGTTTAGGACTTACAAAGGCTAAAGAGCAAAATGGCAGAAGAAAGTCATGCATTATCAGTAGTGACTTCAAATGTAAATGGATTACAATCTCCAGTCAAAAGGCAGAGATTGAGAATGGATAAAAAAGTATGACCTGAATATATGCTGTCTACAAGAGACTTCTGTACATTCAAAGTAGGTTGAAAGGCAAAGGATGGGAAAATATATATCATGTAAGTAGTACACAAAAGAGAGCTGGGGTCTCCTTGGAGTCCTGTATAAGACTAACATTAATATCAGATAACACGGACTTTAAGAAAAAAAAAGTTATAAGCAACAAACACAGTTGCTATAAAACTGATAAAGGGAAAATTCAACAAGAAGATGAAACTATTATAAATATATATGCACCTAACAACAGAGCCCCAAAATATATGAAGCAAAGTATGGATATGGAGGGGAAAATTGATGGTTCTACATTAATAGAAGGAGAATTTAGTAAATCACTTTCAATAATGGATAGAATATCTAGTTAGAAGATCAATAAGGAAATAGAAGACTTGAATGATACTCTAAACCAACTAGATTTAACAGACTTCTATAGAACACTTCACCCAACTAAAACAGAATGTATTCTTCTCAATTGATCATTCTCCAGGATAGACCATATGTTAGATCAAAAAACAAGTCTCAATAAATTAGAAAATATTAAAAACATATAATGTATTTTCTCTAACCCCAATAGAATGAAGCTAGAAATCAATAACAGAGGGAGAAATTGAAAAATCACAAATATGTGGAAATTAACTTACTCAGCAATGGGTTAAAGAGGAAATAATAAGGGAAAGTAGGAAATACTTGAAGCAAATGAAATTGAAATTACAAAATATCAAAACTTATGAAATGCAGCAAAGGCAGTGCTAAGAGACAAATTTATAGCTCTAAAATTCTTACATTAAAAAAAAAATAAAGATTTTAAATCAGAGACCTAACCCTCAAACTGAAAGAACCAGAAAAAGAACAGCAAACTAAACCCAAATGAGCAGAGGGAAGGAAATAACAAAGATTAGAGTGAAGAAAAATGAAATGGAAAAAAAAATAGAGTATCAACAAAACCAAAAGTTGTTTCTTTGAAAAGATGAATAAAATTGCCAAACCTTTAGCCAGACAAATAAGAAAAGAGAGAAAATACAAATAACAAAAAATCAGAAATGAAAAGGGGAATATTACTACTGACCCTACTGAAATAAATAGTACTGTAAGAGGATATTATGAACTGTATGCCTATAAATTAGATAACCTAGATGAAATAGACAAGTTCTTAGAAACACACAAACTACCAATACTGACTCAAGAAGAAACAGATGTCAACAAATCAATAACTAATAAAGATATTGAATCAGTAATCAAAATCTCCCAACAAAGAAAAGCCCAGGACTAGATGGCCTAATAGCAGAATTTTACTGAACATTCCAAGAAGACTTAACTCCAATTCTGCTCAAACTCTTCCAAAAAATGAAGAGGAGGGAACAATCCCTAACTCATTCTACAAGGCCAATTATCACTCTCATACCAAACCAGATAAAGATACCACAAGAAAAGAAAATTATAAATCAATATCTCTTATGAATATAGAATCAAAAATTCTCTACAAAATACTAGCAAACCGAATCAAATAGCACATCCAAAAATTATACCAAGATCAAGTGGGATTTATCCCTGATATGCAAAGAGGTTTAGATATAAGAAAATCAATTAATATAAAACAACACATTAACACAACTATAATACCCATTGTCACCGCTGTTATTCAACATTGTACTGGAAGTTCTTGCTAGAGCAATTAGGCAAGAAAAAGAAATAAAAGTCATCCAAATCGGAAGGGAAAAAGTAAAACTTTCCCTATTTGTAGATGACATAATCCTATATTCAGAAAATACTGAAAATTCCACAATAAAGTTCCTAGAACTAATAAATGAATCAATACCCAAAAATCAGTAGGGTTTCTATTCACAAGCAATGAACAATTGGGAAAAGAAATAAAAAACAATGCCATTTATAATAGTGACTAAAGGAATAAAAAATCTAGGAATAAATCTAATGAAGGATGTAAAGGACTTGCACACAGAAAATGACAAAGCCTTGCTAAAACAAATTAAAGATCTAAATAAATGGAAAGACATTCCATGTTCATGGATTAGAAGACTAAATGTCAATCCTACCCAAAGCAAATTATAGATTCAACACAATCCAAATCAAAATTCCAACAACCTTTTTTACAGAAATGGAAACGCCAATATCCAATTTAAATTCAAGGATAAGGGGCTCCAAACAGCCAAAGCTATCTTGAAAAAGAAGAATGGAGTTGGAGGACTCAGACTTCCTGATCTTAAAACTTATTACAAAGCCAGAGTAATCAAAACAGCATGGTACTGGCACAAGGAAAGACACAGACCACTGCAATTGAATTGAGACCTCAGAAATCAACCCACCAATATGGCCAAGTGATTTTATACAAGGAGGAAAAGACCACTCAGTTGGGAAAAAAACTGTCTCTTCAACAAATGGGGCTGGAAAAGCTGGATCTCCATTTGTTTTTTTGTTCTTTTAAAAAAAAAAAAAAAAGAAGACGACTCCCTACCTCACACCTTACACAAAAATCAAAGCAAAATGGATCAAAGACCTAAATATAAGAGCCAGAACTATCAAATCCCTGGAACAAAATGCAGGGAAACATCTCCAGGACTTTGTGTTAAGCAATGGTTTCTTAGACTTTATACCCAAAGCACAAGCAATGAAAGAAAAAATAGATCAACGGGACCTCAAAGGACTTTATCATGAAAGTAAAATGACAACCTACACAATGAGATAAAATATTTGGAAACCACATATCCAGTAAAGAAGCTTAATATCCACACTATATAAAGATATCCTTCAACTTAACAACAAAAAGATAAACAACTCAATTTAAAAATGGACAAAAGACTTGACTAGGCATCTCTCCAAAATAGATATACAAATGGTCAGAAAGCAAATCAAAACCACAATGAGATACCATTTCATACCCATTAGAATGGCTGCTATTAAAAACAGCAAATTACAAGTGTTGGAAAGGATGCAGAGAAATAGGAACACTCATTCAATGCTGATGACAATGAAAATGGTTCAGCTGCTACGGAAGACAGTTTGGCAGTTTCTCAGAAAGTTAAGTATTGAATTACCATATGGTCCAGCAATACCACTACTAGGTATATACCTAAACAATTGAAAGCAGAGACTTGAACAGATATTTGTACACTGACGTTCAAAATGGCATTATTCACAATTGCCAAAAGATGGAAGCAACCCAAGCATCCACCAACTGATGAATGGATAAACAAAATGTGGTATATACATACAATGGAATAAAAGATGGCAAGCCCTGGTCCCTGCCCTTTGGGAGCTCTCATGGAAGTAGCAAACAGGATAGTCAACCAACTATAATGCAGTGTGGTGTATATGAAGGCAGGGAGGAGAGGACAGGCAGATGACAAAGGGTGTGCTGGCTTTATGTTCCCCAGAAAAGCCACGCTTTAATGCAATCTTGTAGGAGGCAGACTTAGTCTTTTGAATAGGGCGGAATCTTAAGATTGCGTGTTTACATGGAGATGTGACTCACCCAACTGTGGGTGAGACCCTTGGGTTATTTCCATGGAGGTGTGGACCCCGCCCATTTAGGGTGGATCTTGAGTACTTAAGAGAGCTCAGGAACCAAACACAGGCAATGACACTGGGAGATGCTTGGAGATGCAGACAGAGGAACATTTGGAGATGCTAAGTTAAGAGATGAAGCCCAGAGATTACCCTGGAGAAGCTAAAAGAGGACCCCCAGGTGCTTAGAGAGAAACACCCTGGGAAAAAGAAGCAATGATACACAGGAGCTGAGAGAGAGGAGCTAAAACAAAAGCCCAGAGACATTTTGGAGAAAGCCATTTTGAAACACAACCTAGGAGCAAAGGACCAGAAGATGCCAGCCATGTGCCTTCCAGCTGACAAAAGCCTTCCAGACATCATTGGCCGTTTCTCAGTGAAGTTATCTGCTTGTTGATGCCTTAGTTTGGACACTTTTATGGTCTTAGGACTATAAATTTGTAACCAAATAAACCTCCTTTATAAAAGCTGATCCATTTCTGGTATTTTGCATAATAGCAGCTTTAGCAAACCAGAACAAAGGGAAATCAGAGGAGACTTCTAGAAGGAAGTATAGACTGAATAATGGAGAAAGATACATCCAAAACCTGCAAGCTGTCCACTGTGATGAAATCGAAGACACATCTGGGGCAGTGATGGGAGATGAGCAGGAGATAGTTCACCAATGTCATATAAATGTGTGTCACAGTAAGGAGTCTGGAAGGTATCCCCAAGGCAACGGGAAGCCATTCAAGGACTTTAAGGAGGAGATGTGATCAAATTTCCTGTTTTAAAATATCACTCAGGAAGCAGATAGGGAAGAACCAAAACAGTAAGGTTGAAAATAATTTTTACCCCATTCACTAGGGGTGAAAGAAATCTATACAGTCATGTATAAAAGTACGTCAGAGGAACTTATATTAAGAACTAGTAAATGTGATCTCTCTCACATTTCATAGTCCAAATTTTGGAGAAATATAGAAAAGAAAATTGAAATCCTATAATTATATCAGACAGAAATAACCTGTTTCATTTGGGAACGCTTTGTGGTCATTGTATAGGGACAATCTGAAGGTGGGTTTTTTGGTTTTTTTCCCTCTCAAACAAGCTGTCAGGGGAATGTTCCAGGGGGATCTGGAAATTGGCACAGATCTCAAATTATTCTGGTACTCAAGAATACAAGATCTCTTTTCCCACACAATCATCTTTGCTTTCTTCCATCATACTACTGTCCTCTCCCATAAGCCAACTTTCATAGGCCCACTCAACTTCCTCCTTATATAGACTCCTAGAAAATTATATCACATTTTAAATCCAGCAAAAGATATTTCTATGTAAAGAAATCCTGCATTTTCAACAAAATGTTTTCTGAATATAAAAGTAATACATTTCATAGTCAAAATTTTGGAGAAATATAGAAAAGAAAACTGAAATCCCATAATAATATCAGACAGAAATAACCTGTGTTAATGTAAATTCCTTAGTCTCTTTTTTTTCTAAAAGAAGGAACATTTCTAAAATGGTCATTACGCTCTACGTACTTTTTGTTATCTCCTCTTTTGACTCAATATGTTAAGATAATTATTTGGCCTTTAAATAGTATTCTAAAACATTATTTTATAACAGCATAGAAGTCCATTGTATGAAAGCACCATAATTTACTTAGCCATAATTTATTATTCTCTTAGTACTGGTTCTTTTCTTTTTCCTTTTCATTTTAGAAACTATGATTAATATTATGATAAAAATCTTTTAAGCATCTTTGATTTTCTCAGAATAAGTGGCCCGCTTTTGAATTTTCTTTTTGCTTTCACATGCATACAGAATTTAATTTTTTAAAGTCTCATTAAATAAAGTATTACTGTGGCCAACTGTTTGATACTCCTCTCCCAAGAAAAACAAAGGAAAATAACACAGAAATACTGGCAGGGTTCTTTTTGGTGAAAGGACATCAGAACATGGGCAACGACTGAAGTCTGCAGGGGAGAAAATATTTGGGAATCAGGGGCCAACAGTACAGAGAGCAAACACAAATGTTTACCAAGCACCTCCCGAGGCACAGCCTTGTTGCTGAGCCCTGGGATGTAGTGGTTGAGGGATAAACAGCCCTACCCTCCTAGGGTTCACAGTCTAACCCAGAAAACCGCTTCTAAAAATAACACTGGTGAACCGATTCTGGAACCAATGCAAACATTGCACCTATGAATAGTTTTTTCAGGGCAACCTGTTTTTAAGCCTCCCTGTCTACTATAAATTCCTCATCCATCACAAGGATTAATCAAAGATACTCCATATCTATATTAGTTTCTTTCATCAGGTACTTTCACCCTTCATGTCAGAAAACTTTTGCCTTCGCTATGACTGTAATATCTCATCTTGAATCTTGAAAAATGGCTCCTTTCTCAGATAGAATGTCACACAGCATCTATTAGTCATAGCCATATCACTGGCACCTTTTTAGATCCTGTTTTGCAGGATGGGGTTTTGAGGAACATAGAACTGTCCATCTGGTTAGTCACCATCTTCCAGTTAACCATGTTATTTGTTATTTTTAAGGTTCCCAAATTCATGTTTCTTAACATAAAACACTATCACTAATAAACTGAATGATCTGCTTATCTTTTAAGACTTAAATACAACACTTTCCCTCCCTATTTTCACCAACCTAGGCACTTTTTAAATTAAAAAAAAAACTGCCATCTGAATGGAATATTGGCTCAACAAAGGGAAAAGGACAAATAGTGAGGGAGGTATAAACTTTTCCCAAAGACTGTGCTAAACTCTTTCACTATTTAATAAATAAGAATTAATGCTGCTGTTTCACTAGATCCTGTCTCTGAAATATCTAATTAAAACTGATGTGCTTATTTAGTTTCCAATTCATCACAGGTGGGCCCACATTAATGTGAAAATGAGAGTAAATTACCAGCATTTGGCAATCTCACCAAATGTCATTCACATTATTAGCTCAAACCTCAAAATGCATTTTAAAATGTGGTTCACAGTAGGGCACTGTCTCGCCACAGAAACAAAAACAGCCTCTAGTGGGCTTATGGAATTTTACTTTGGTGGGGAGGGGGAGCTCCCAATCACAAAAGTCCACTGACTCAATACACCTCCCAGATGCTCCAGTAGGTAAAGGTGGGAGGAAGCAAGGCTTTCTCTCTTCCCAGTCGTTAACATCTCCTGGGAACAACTGTTTGTCTTGGCCCAACTCTCTTCTAGCTTGTCAACCAGAACTTCATAAAAAATTCAGTTCATTTAACTTTGCAGAGGGACTCTTTTCTAGTAGTTCCCACATGGGACTAGAAAAGAAAAACAGCTTTGATTCCATCACAGCTGATGGCCACATCCCTCCGGCAAATGGGCCCTGAGCCCTTCGTTGTGTCTCTTCTCACATCTACAGAATGCAAACTCATCTTCCCCATGAAGCACCTCTGAAAGGCTCTTTACAGTAGTAGGCTGATGTATTAAGGAAGTACATAGGTCAGAATCTTCCCCACTTTGTGAACAGTCACTACTGTTCTCCACTTTTTCTAAAGCTTCCAAGTCCACGTGAAGATACTTCCTTTCACTGTTAAGTGCCTAATGCTACAGGCTAACTTACAAGCAGGGACAAGAAAGGGGGCCAAGACAGCTCCCACTTGAAACTAAACTGAGACATTCTGATACCCCCACCTCCACCTGCTTTTTGAATGCCTACAGTCCTAAATAGAAGTACATTCTTTTCATTTAAGATTTTGACCCCTTCAGATGGAAAATTCAGATTTCTTGGCAAAAAATATACATAACCTATAAATAGATGCTGTGGTGCTTGATCTCACTAGGAGTCTGGGAAATACAAATTAAAGCAACTGTGAGACACCCATATCCACCCACCACATTGATAAAGGCTTACAAAACAGTAACATGTGAGGCTGGCAAGGGAGTGGACAGACGTCTTCTCATGCGCTGGTGGTGGGAATGAGAATTGCTACACACTTGTCATAAACGTTTCAGTATCTATTATTACATACCCAACCCCTTTGGTCCAGCCCCACTTTTGAGAATCTAACCAATATGAATCAGTACACTTGTACATGGGATATATGTAAAAAAATTAATAGACTAATGGCAGCATTGTTTGTGATGGGGGGCAGGAAATAGCTGAATACATTGAGGTCTGTATCTGCTATGGAATATTAGGCAGTTATTTTTAAGATGAGCCATCTGTTATTTATTGACCTGGAGAAATGTCCATAATGCATGGTTAAATGAGAACAGCAAGTTGTAGAGTATTACCTATAAAAAGCAGAACACAGGGGTTCAGAGCATGGACTCTGGCGTTAGCCTATGTGGCTTTGTAGCCTATACGTTAAGCCACTTGACCTTGGGTAAGATACTTCATCTCGCTAAGTCGCAGTTTCCTCATCTACAAAACGGGAATGAATAAAAAGGGGATGATACACCATCCTTCCCACAGTGTCTGAGTAACTAGTAGCTCAAAAAGGATGTAAAAACTATACTGAAAGCCACAGAGCAGGCGTATGATTAATGTCAATTCCCTTCTCCCCGTGTCTCCAGAATGAATCCATTTCAGAGGCTTCTTGACAGCCCTACAAAGCAGAAAGCCTAAGGACCCTCAGCAATAGCTTGACTCACTAGAAATGAACACAGTCTTGAAGTTAGAAAGATGTGGTTCAAATCCCTGTTCTGCTACTTAGTGACTAGTTGATTGTCACTTAGTGACATGTGATTGCT
This sequence comes from Choloepus didactylus, assembly GCF_015220235.1. Lineage (NCBI taxonomy): Eukaryota > Metazoa > Chordata > Mammalia > Pilosa > Megalonychidae > Choloepus > Choloepus didactylus. Next base: position 21,657,116 of record NC_051320.1, read on the forward strand.
CTGAGCCTCACCCCCTTACCTCATAGAGGTGTTTGTGAGGATAAATGAGATGTAGGTGTGTGTACATAGTTATATGGGCATGTATGTGTGCACGTGTGTGTGTGTGTATGTGTGTGTGTGTGTGTCTGCCCTGCCCCAGAGGTGATATTCAAAATTTTAGCAACTGGTATTGCATAGGTACCAAAAAATTGGAATGGACACTGGCTGCTGGCATATAATAGGCATCCAATAAAATTTAGCATGTTTTAATTCCTTTCTTTCTTTCATTTAATAAACAATTATTTTTGAGCATTTAATATGAGTTTAACACTATTCTTTCTCTAATGGGAAAGGGTAATTCTGATGCTTGAGTAAGTCAATGGCAAAGAACTTTTATGCAAAGGCAGAAGAATAAATTTTTGCTGCTTACAATTTTTCTTAAGATCAGTGCTGTGTACCTGTCAGCAAACAGAAAAGTCAAAACAAAACAAAAACCCTCAAGTTCTTAACAGCAGTGTTGCTCTAGCTATACAGGACCTGTGATAAGATGTCCCAAAAACACTAAACAGGAGAATCCAGAGAGAAAGGAGTTTTCCATTGAAATTCACAATAAAAGGTGGGCAGCGTGGCCACTAAGCTGGGCACGTCTGCTTGCCATGGAGATGCCACTGGCAGGCCACAGGGAAGGAGAGGCCACACCATGTATCAAAGACAGTGAACGGACCAGGAGGTTGGGTCTCTGCACCCTTTCACTTCTCTGGGCCTCTTTTGCCTTACCAAGGGAATGGCTCCATCATCTGTAAGGACTTCCACCAAGCTTCTCTGAATTCCATTTAAATCTGTTTCAAGGCTTCTTCAAGAAAAGTTTTAAAAGGGTGAATAAGGGGACAAGAAATCCAGCTTGAAGTTGCAGAGAGAGAGTTTGAGGTCCCACACATGTGGATTTGAACCCGCAGTGCTGAAACTGTCTCTCTCCAAGGAACTGCAAGTTCATCAGCCAGGAGGGGCATGTCTTTCCTCCACACCAGCATAAGACTGAAGGAGAAGAGTAAAATAGGCTCCTGACCAAATTAACACTAACAGAATTTGTGGTAATTTGGTGCATCGGGAATTGAATTTAGTTACTGGGGGGAAAAAAAGGCAAGAAAAAAAGTTTATTTCACTAAATTGGGGATTTTTTTCTCACGTATTGAGAAGTCTAGGAAAGATACACTGGACCCAGACTCCTCTTATCCTTTACCCAGCCACACTTAACATGAGTTTGTCACCTCATGGTCAAACAATGGCTGCTAGAATGCCAATCATCACATCTATATTCTGCTGAGTTTTAAAACTGGAAGTCCCATGTCTCGGGAACTCCTATAACCCCAGGCAAACCAGGCCAGTTGGTCACCTCAAAAGGAGGCAAAAAAAAAAAAAAGAAAAAAGAAAAAAGAAAAAACTGTGGCTGGATCTGTCCCACCCTTTAAAAAAAAAAATTCAGTTTTATTGAGATATATTCACAACCCTACAATCATCCATGGTGTACAATCAGCTGTTCACAGTTCCATCATATAGTTGTTCACTCATCACCACAATAAATTTTTGAACATTTTTATAACTCCAAAAAGAATGAAAATTTAAAAAAAAAAAGTAAAAATGGAACTCCCAAATCATTCCATTCCCCCCCATCCCACCCTATTTCTCATTTAGTTATTGTCCCCATTTTTCTGCCATCTGTCATACCCTGGATAAAGGGAGTATGAGCCACAAGGTTTTCACAGTCACACCGTCACACCATGTAAGCTACATAATTATACAATCGTCTTCAAGAATCAAGGCTATTGGGCTGCAGTTTCAGAGTTTCAGGTATTTCCTTCTAGCTATTCCAATACACTAAAACATAAAAAGGGATGTCTATATAGCACACAAGAATGCCCTCCAGGATGACTTCCCAACTCCATTTGAGATCTCTCAGCCACTGAAACTTTATTTTGCTTCCCCCTTTTGGTCAAGAAGATGTTCTGAATCCCATGATGCCAGGTATAGGCTCATCCCCAGGAGTCATGTCCTGCATTTCAAAGGGGAGTTCACCTGCTGATGTCCCACCCTTTTAAGGATCTTTTAGAGAACTCATGGCCAAACAACTTCCGCTTACATCTTATCAGCCAGAACTTAGTACCATGGTGTTCATTTCTGAAGGAGGCTGAGAAATGCACATTGCCACCCAAACAAACTCTGTGTCCTGGTAGGAAAAGAGAAGAGAATGGATATTGAACAGGCAGTCTCTTTCACACTTAGTGAACCTGTAACAACACTGTCTGTGAAACCCGATAAAGTCCCTTGACCATGAAAACTTTGCTCTAAGCCTCTGCCCAAGAGCATTCTTAGTATCTGCCACTCGCAGAAGTGATAGGGGCTCAAGAATCTACAAATCAGAGCTGGGGTGGGCTGCCACTATGTAATTACCTCTATGGGCTCCAGATTCCTATGGGAGACTGAAAGGGTCTCACACAAAATGTCCCAGCTCAGGGTAGGGACTGGGTTTCCAATGACACCCTGCAGTGACTGCACATGTCTTTGGTAGATAAGCTCCAACAAGCAGAAGAAGGAAGAAAGATGCACACTACCACCAGCTCTGACAGGCCCTGATTAGGAACTAAGCTTCTCCAATCCCATCTCCACCCAACCACAGAGTGTCATTTTGAAGAATCATTTGCAGCAAATGAAGGGAAGGGAGCTACAAGGGCAAGAAATTGGTAGAAAATAACAGGAAAGAAGTGCTACCGTTTGATGAGGGTAATAACCTTTCTAAACTAGTGTCCTACTGCATTAGATTTTCCATGAAATTATTTAAAACAGCAGGGAATCAAACATCCCCACATTATTAACCTCTAGTGTGTGCTTACTGAAGAAAATCCAAAGGATATTTATGGGTCTCGTGCAGAGGTTGAACCTTAATGTCCCAGACTGAGGCAATGAAGCTATGGAATCCTGCCTGCATTGCCTTGTGTCGATAACAGGCAACACAGCTGTGTCTTGCCTGGTGAGCAAGCAAAGTCGTTCTTCAGCTACTGAGATAGGCAGAATGTCAGTCGTCACTTTCTAGTTTTCAGAAGCTTATTGCTTAAAATGATAGGGCCTATTTGCAGCTGGCCCTCACTTTTCAGGGAGTCTTGGTTATGAGAAACACTGAAAAGTTGATGCACAGAGCAGTGTGTTTTTCTGAGGTTTGTTCCTAGGAGAAAACAAAATAGTATGAAAGCTTTGCTACCATAACCTTGATATGTTTAGGATAAACCATTATACTCCATACACTCATGAAAACATCCAGCCGTAGCTCATCTCATTACTTCGGAGTAAATCTGTAACAATCCTAGTCACTCCAGAAGCGCTGTGGTTAAACATGCTGAATTATGGCCAGGTTTTAGAATTAATTATAATTTATGGTAACCACCATTTCATCATAAAAACTAGTTTCATTAATAAAATTTTTTCCTTTGTGCCAGGATTTGCAAACTTCCCAAATTGCAAAAAGTGTTTAAAAAATGTAAGTTTCTACAGATTTATTGTTTTTTAAAACAGTATTCAAATAAGTGATAATTAATATACAGGAAAGCTTGCTAAAACTAATTGAATTCCATACTCCCTATAAGTTAGAAGGACTTACTTTTTGCATTTTTTGAAACGTCATGCATGCATAAATTATAGGTAGTTGTGAATTCCAAAGCTACAAATATACTGGAGGACCAAACAGCTGTTTGCAGAGAATATGCCTCTTCAGTACCTGAGGAAGGCATGGACTATTGAAATATTGCCTAAATATTCAATTCTTTCAAAGAATAAATACCACTGATAACAAAAGGAAAATAGGAATGATGTCCCTGGCTTAGAATTTTGGTCTAAGTAAGCTATATCAAAAGACATTTCCATTCCTCCCCTCCCCTTCCCTTTCCTCCCAGAGCAATTTCACCCTAAGCTATTAGTTAGGGCTGACCAAGGTCAGTGTGCGCACTGAGGGCCCAGAGCAGGGTGTTAGAGCCCAAACGAGGGGAGAATGGCCCCCTGAGGAAGGGTGGCCCCGTATGGTATGTCAGAGCCCAAGGGGCATTAGAGGGTATCCAGGCAGGGGAGGGGAGGGTGGGCTGGTGTGGGGTGCTAGAGCCCGAGTCTACTTCTACTACATAGCCTCGTCTGCTGAGAGCCCCTACAAGCAGTAAGACCCCAACAGCAAAGAACATACCTGGTGCCCAGATCTGGGTTTCTAGACACTATTTTCTAATTAAAAGAGCCAGGGCTCCTTGATGAAATGGCTGATTCCAAAGTTAGGGCAGGGAAATTATAAAATGAGGCTAGAAAGCCAGAAAGGAAGTACTCAAAAACTGATGGGGACATGTAAAAGGACATAATGTGAGCTTGAAGGGGTTCCCACAAGCCAACTTAGAAAATTTAAGAATCAAAACAAATAACAATAGCAATGAATTGTCAACTCATTCAATAAAATAGGAATACATTAGCCTGTATTTTAATTAATTAATTGAATAATTGATTGATTATTAATCATTGGGGTGTTAGATAAGGACGACAATACTTACATAGTCTCAAAGTACCTTCCCACAAAACACCTATTTATTACAATGGGGGAAAGTAACTTCAAAGAAGAGATGTCTAGCAGATACCACCTTAATCAAGTGATCAAAATGAGCATCATAAGTAAAAAGACAAATAAAAAATCAGGCACCACCTGACAATGCCATGAGAACAGTGGAGCATCTCTTCTGTGATATTTCCGCCAAAGATGCAGAGCCCGAATCTAACCATGGGGAAACATCACACAAACCCAAAGTGAAAAACATAGCAAAATAACTGGCTTGTAATCTTCAAAAGTGACACAGTCCTAAAAGTCAAGGAAACACAGAGGAACTGTTCCAGAATGAAAGAGACTCAAGGGACGTGGTAACTAAATGCATGATTCTAGACTGGATCCCTTTGCTATAAAGAATATTAGAACAACTCATAAAACTGAATGGAGTCTGAGAATTAGATGACAGTAATACAGCAATGTAATTTCCCTAATTCTAATTTTCCAGATTTGGTCATGTAGTGGAATGTCCTAGTTCATAGGAAATTCCCTCTGAAGTATTTGGGTTAATGGGGGATCATGTCAGCAACTTACTCTCTGTATTTGCAATGTTTCTTTAAGTTTGAGATTGTTTCAAAAACATTTTAAATAAGAAGTACTTAACTCTAATGTTTTTCTTCACCATAGAGAATGACCTGTAAACTAATGAGTAGGGTGAAAATATGAATTGAACCCTAAGAGAGAAGAAAACATATTAAGATATGATTTAACCATGTTAAGAGTTTAGAAACTTCAGGCCTGACTGGATTGTATTCTAGAGCACCAAGAGAACATTCTATATGCAATCATAGAACCACAATGGGTAATTTTCAAAGAATTACAAAAAATGGGAAAGAGGCTAGAGAATTGCAAAAGGGAAGATACCCATTATCAAAAATAGGAAACTACTATCTCAGACCTTCTCCACTGAATTTATTAGTCACCAGTGGCAGCATGCCTAAAAGGACTGGTGACTGAATGATTTTTTAGAAAAGACAAAGGCATGCACTAAGATTTAGCACAAGTCCATGATGCACAAGTATGCCAAACTCAACTCAGTGAGCGAGACGGTAAAGCAGAAGATGTCTGAAGATGATAATGTATCCTTGTTTTTAGTAAGAATATTTCACAAACTCTATACTGTAATGGTTAAAAAGATAACAGCCAACATAATAAAGTTGACATGTACTGAGTTGACTATGTGACTGATGCTATGCCAAGTGTTCGATCCTCATAACAACTCCAGGAGATATTATTATTCCCTAAGCTACTTTTTAGATAAAGAAAATGAAAGCTTAAAGAAGTTAAGTAGCGTGCCCAAGATCACACAGCCACTAACAGTAAGAGTGGAGATTCCAAACTTGGAATCACATCCCAAACCTCATCCTCTTTCTTAACTCCTATACTGAACAACAGAGTTAAGTATAATCATAACTAGTTGAATAATATCCCCAAACAACCCAGATTAATTAATGTCAATTTGGAATGACGTCTTTAATTATGAGCCAATTATACCAGGTGAAAATTTGAGACCTTCTATTAAAGTTTTAAAATGTTTGTTAGCTGCCTCTACCGAGCAAGGTTAATAGAGTTGAGTCTAGATGAGAAATGATGAAAACCTGAACAAGAGTCAAGAAATAAAGGGTATGCAGGACAGACTAGGTACAAAGAGGAATAAGACATGGTCCCTGCCCTTCAGGGCATAAGAATAGCAGTTACAAAATCCAAACATATGTGGCAGAAGCAACGGACAAAGAGCAAGGGAAGTTCTAAAGAGGAAGACTGTCTAGTTAGGAACACCAGAAAATATCAGCGGAGAAGATGACTTCACAGGTGGGCTACCAGGAATGGGTGGTATTTTGTATATGCTCAGGAGAGAGACATCCAGATTAAGGAAAGAGTATGAGCAGGGGAAAATAGGAGCAATGTATGATGCCTGTTTGGGGAAGAGCCAGAAATCCAAATTCATGAAAGAATAAAATGCATCAAGTAGCACTGTAGCAGATATAGGTAGGAAAGTAGAAAATAGATCATGCTATAAATTTCAGTCTCAGGCATGTGCAATTTTGTTTAGGAACCACTATCAAAGTTGAATTGGGGGAAGATAAAGCATTATTTAAGTGCTCCTTGAATGAAAGACTGGCAGCAATTTGGAGGCAAGAGTAGGAAGGAGATAGAGTGGATGATGAGGAGAGGCAATTTGAAGTACAGCATGGGGTCTGTTAACATTCCTCATTCATCTATGAACTCAGATCTGTACATTGGGAGGGTTGCTATAAAGAGCCAATACAAACTGGTCTCATTACTGAAATTTCTGTGAACAATTCAGAAACCACAACAGGTTGTTTTTAACCCATATGATAGTTTTCATATGCTGTAAGTGGAAGTGGAGGGTACCTCCCAGGTGTAGCTGCTGTCGGAACGTGTAGGAGCACAGAACATACTTGGCAGCTGGAGCAAAGGAACCCACCAACCTCTATCTAGGTAAAAGATTTCAGAGAGAACACCAATCTTCAGGTCCTGCAGGGCAGCTCTACAGACAGCTGGGCAATTGCAGCAAAAGCAGCACAAATATGGAAGGACAGAACACCAGGGTAAGCCAGAGCAAGCCAGATTACAAGGCAGATGCCTGGCAGGAATCAAGATGAGTAGGTTTTGAACCAATTTGAGACACACTCTTGGAACTCCTTGAGCTGAGAGGAAATCGATTCCACTGCCTCTGAGGAGTCACCACAGCACTGGTATTCTGTCCCTTCATTTGTTCTGACTTCATCCATTACTTTTATACCCAGCTATTTGTAACACTTGCTATGAATAACACTTAGATGCAGCATAGTAGAAAATAGCTGTAGCTATAGACTCCCACAATCACCCTACCTGCTATGCATGGTTTTTATTCCTCTGAAGATTTAAGTGTTCATTAAAGATGCTGCCCACTCTTACATAATCCATGAGCTATCACAAATGTTTCTAATCTTTTTTTAAAGCTTTCCATTTTGAAATAATTATCAAGTAACAGAAAATTGCAAAAAATAATACAGAGAGGTCCTGTGTACCCTTCACTCAGTTTTCCCTCAATGGTTATATCTTATATAACTATAGTACTACACCAAAACCTGAAAATTTACAATCATTCAGGGTGTGTATAGTTCTATGACATTTTGTCACGTGCAAAATTGTGTAACCCCCATCGCTATCAGGGTACAGAACTATTCATCACCATAAAGATCTCCCTTGTGTTACCCCCAGCCCACATCCCAGCCCTCAGCCCTGCCAACCATTAATCTGTTCTCCTCTTTACAATTTCATAATTTTGAGGCTGTTACATAAATGGAATCATATAGTTATGCGATTGACTTTTTCACTGGGCATAATGCCCTTGAGATACATCCAAGATGTTACATGTACCAGTAACCTATTCCTTTTAATTGCTGAGTAGTAATCTATGGGTATGGATGTACACAATTTGTTTAACCATTCACCTACTGAGGGAAATTTTGGTTGTTTCCAGTTTTGACTATTACAAATAAAGCTGCCATGGGCATTCATGTGTGGAAGAAAGAAAAAGTACTCTCTGATGAACAAAAATTAGCTAGAAAGAACATTATTAGGTTGTATATAAGTGCGTACAATAAAAAGTTTTAAAAAAATAACACTATTAGGACAATTGACAACATTTGTATATGGACTATGGATTACATATTAGTATTGTATCAATGGGAAAGCTTCTAATTTTGTCATTTTACTGTGATTATGTAAAAGAATATTCTTATTTTTAGGAAAATCACACTGAAGTATTTAGGGAAGAGGGGGCATTTTAATCTTAGTTTCAAAGGGCTCTGGAAATATATACACACACAAACATACAAACAAAAGAGAGAGAAAGAGGGAGAAAGAATGATAAAGCAAATGAGGCAAAATATAAATAATTCATAAATCTGGGTAAAGGTATACAACAATTCTTTGTACTACCCTTATACCTTTGAAATTACATTAAAATTGAAAATTACAAAGAAAAGAACTGTCACTATCACAGTCTGCTTTGCATATTTTACGTAAAGATTCTTGAAAAGTTGGAAAAGATACTGAATATGTGTGCAAGCAGTGAGAACCTTTATCTATCCTAAATCTAAACAAGTAAAATGCAGCACTAGATTTACTTTTTCTGCTCCTCACTCTTTTGAGATAATGCTGTCCAGAAAAAGATCTAATCAAAGACATTTATATTAGGAATATAAGATTTGTACAGGCTCAGCCACTCTATCTCTAATAATGACATCCTTACAAATGCTGTATGGCATAGAAGCTGGGGGTCACAAGGCCTGGGTTTGAATCCTGGCTCTGCCATTTACTAGCTGTGTGACCTTTATGGATGCTGGTTAACCTATCTGTGACTCAGTTTCTCATCTATAAAATGAGGATAATAACACCTACTTCTAAGAGTTGCATGGGGATTAAAAGTGATTCTATCTAATATGCTCAAAAGAATGCCTGGCTTATAGTGAGTGCCATACAGAAGTTTGCTGTCATAAAATAACAGCATTAATAACAAGATGCTGGGTAGATGCAAGCGCTACAGGCTGCATTTTTTTCTAGGCACCTTTTTCTTTGCCTATACACCCCTTCAAATTTTTATCGAACTCCATCTTCTTTTAGGGTATTTTTATTTTCCTAGACTTTGACAAAATGTTTCTTAATCTTCAGCAGTAATATATCAATATGGAGTGACAGTTTGACAATATGGTTCTCACTTTTCATAGTATAAATTCAAAGACAAATTGTGAACGAGTCAAGTGAAACTTGTAATTCACAGCTGTGAGGTCACACTCGTGAATTATAAGCTTTTCATTATGTCAGAACTGTGAATTACAGAGTTTTTTTTTTCTACATTTCCTGTCAAATAATTTATTAACTACCCTTCTATCACAGGATTTTGCAACATGCCAGAACCAAGAAATACAGAGACTATACTGTGGCACTTCCTAATGGAACAATAAGAATTCAGACATATAGGAGTAATGTTAAAAAGAAATCAGTTGTGGGTTTAAACTGTACTCTTTCAAAGTTTAGGGTTATTCCTGATGAGCCATTAGTGTTCTCTAAATTAGAACCTTCACCATACAAACTTGAGGGAGGTTTTTTCAGTTGCCTCTTCCTTAGTTTCACCATCAACTACCACTTCTCCAAAGCCACTAAGGGTGTAATTCCACCCAATTTAAAAACTTAATAAGATATTATTGTTAAAATGAACATCACTATTATTATAATATTACAAAACTTTGGATAACTCTTTTAATTTGCATAGCACTTTCACATCTTATTTAGTATTCATATTGACCCAACGAGGCAAGTAGGGCATTCAGCTATAGAGGGTGTAGAAAGACTCAGAGAAATAACAGGGGCTTATCCAAAATCATGCCACTAGTAAGTTCAAAAGCAGGAATCATATCTTCTCATTCCAAATCCAGACATTATTTTCCACATTGTACTAAACCTCCTTCCCCATTTATAAGGATGTATATTTGGTGAAATCTTAATAAATCCTGGCACTCCATTCAGCGCCAACTGTATTGTGTCACATTCGAGGAAGTCCAGTATCCTAAAGTAATTTAAAAGACAATCCCAATCTGTACTTCCAAATCTTAAAAAACATTTACTCAGTTTCAATTTATACTCCATAGTCATATCAACTTCTCTCCTACCCTCAAAACGCTCCCTGCTAACAGTCAAGATGGCATTTTGCAATTTGTTCCCTTTCTCTTTTCCTTTGCTCTCTCCAATCCTGTCCCTTCCTAGGAAGGACCCCAATTGTGGACCACAGGAACTGAGGAATCAAGCATATACAACCAAACACTCCCTGGATTTCAAAGAGGTAGACAGGCAGCATAGGCAAAATTAAAATTATTTTTAGTAAATGGTGGTAGGATAGTGAAAACTTTTAACACATATATGAATAACTCTTATCTCCATTCCTATAGTTTGTCTTGCTAGCTTGAAGATTATACGGACAAGAAAATTGTTATGCATGCATTTAAGTGTGATGGGTAAGATTGGAACTTGGCCAGCATCCCTTTCACAATTCATACAGCTCAGCATTTGTGCAAGTCCCTGAATGTGTCATGCCCTTTCTAGCTTCTGGACCAGTGTTTCCCTATCTTCTTCACATCAAGATATACTGGGATAAACAACAGAAGTTGCTCCAAGGACTGGGGGCATCAGTGTCTTTGCACACCAATAACCTATTCAAGGTGCTCTACTGTATGGAGTTTAATTGATTGGAGTACTCAGTTCTGTATCTTTGAACACACTGCTTTTTCTATATAGAATAGTTTTCCTCCTCTCTCCCTCTTATTTGTCTAGTCAGCTACCCTCATCCTCCAGGAAACTATTTAGGTGCTCCTTCTACTAGAATGTCTCCTTACTGAACTCCATGGCTGGGAAAGGTGATACTCATATATATTTCCATAACATTTCTCTGATCATCCTTGCTTTAGTGTCCCATATTGTACTTTTCATTCAGTTGTCTCTCCCACGAGGCTATAAGCATCTGGACAGTTGGAACTGCATCCTATATATCTTAGTGTTTTAGCACTTACATAGTATACCATGTATTATGATAGCAACATTAACACTAAATCATGCTAGGTGCTTAGCATGCAGTGATAGGGCCACAGTCTCTTAGAAAGATCCCTTTTCTCAATTATCTGTTAGTAGTCTCCAAAGAAAGTTACAAATGTTCCTACAAATAGGTCCTGGACATGACTGGTTACCACTGGTCATTGTTTGTTAACATCTCTTTTCATGAGCAGTTCCTAAATGCTAAGCTCTAGCAGGACAGAGATTATGTATTTCTAGGAAGTTTAATGTATCTTTTTCTGTTGTCTAAGAGTTTCCCCTCAAGCACCAAAACTGAGAACACAGAAGATAAGCAATGCCAGATACCAAACAAGGTACCAAATGCATCCACATAGGACTTGCTAAAAGACAGCAAAACTGGTTGAGATACCAATACTCCATTCATAGATATATATACACACACACACACACACACACACACACACACACACACACACACACACAAAAGATAAGGGTTCTTTGGAGAAACTTGTGGTATCATTGTGTTGTGAGCTTAGTGGAAAATTCTATGGTGTATCTTCTCTCTTCTCCATGGGAAAGAGAATGAGGGTGTTTCTCCTTCCTTATGCTGAAACCAAGTATAGGACATTCTAAGAAAACCTGTCATGCCTGTAACAGATAAAAGAGTGCTTGCAAGAAGGGCACAGTGGTACCTATTCTCCAGCTGTGTAATTACTGAGACATGGAATCAAGGGTCCCAATGCTACTAAGTTATCTAAGTGAAGCAGGCTATGAGAAGCTTTGGATAAAATTGATATATGACCCCCAGAACTTAGGGGCACATATAAACCTAGAGACTGATGTCTGCTTCCTCCTGGAGAACTCTATGAAAGGGAATTTTGATGATAAGCAATTGGAAAGATGAGCCCAAGACAATAGAGAATGAAAGAGGCACAGTGAGGCAAGCCTACAATGCCAATGTTTAGGGTTAGTTGCAAGGATGTATATATTCCCCAAGGACCAAAGAAGATAGGTGGGCTTGAATCAGCTTGCTGGGACCCTGACAACCAGTAGGAGACCAGTCAGGATGGGAAGACCCCACTAGTAAGTGGCTGAAGGGTGGACCACAGGGGACAAGAGCTGCAGTGAGTTACAAGGAGTTATAAGAAGTCACCAGTAGAGTACTTTCAGGCAAGGATGCAATGAACTGAGCACCCTTGAAGTCTCTGAAGAAACCACAAATCTGCCCCACAAAAGCCAGCATTTTGAGCTACAAGTACTACAGACTAAGTAAGAATGTGTTTAATCCTTTTCTTCTATAGAAACCCCTCCCCCAACTGCATCCCAGAAGATGCAGAAGGAGGAAAGGGGCATCAAAGTGCCTGAGGTGGGGAAAAGGCAGAGCACAGCTCTTTTCCCTGAGCCACAGACCAATCCGGGCTGGAGAGAATCTTTGCACTAAATGTAAGACTGAGGTTTTAAATTGGACTGGACAAAGATTAATATCTGAGAGCGAACCAAAAGTTATGGGATCTGCTTGAAATGTCAACATGTGTAGACAAAAGCAGGAGAAGGAAGACTCAAAGGAAACATTTAGAAATCATGATTGGAGAAAGTTAAGCCATTTCCTGATCAAAACATCATTGGGTTCAGCTCAGTCATTAAAGTAGTCATAAATGTTAACAGCCACATCTTGCAAACTCAGTTGAAATCTTAAGATTTGTTCATAAAGTGACTGACATGCTTTTGAAAAAGATTGCAAAATAAATCTTAATTTATGATAAGGATATATATTTGTACCGAATTTGCCATGCCAATCCCCACTCCATGCCTCTTCCTCTTCCTTCCCTCAATCTATGTTACCATGAATCTATAAACAAATCTACAAATTGCTTTAGGTAGTACTGACATCTTAACAATGTTTATTCTTCCAATCCATGAACATGGATTGTCCTTCCATTTATTTAGGTCTTCTTTGATTTCTTTTAGCAATGCTTTGTAGTTTTCTGTGTACAGAACTTTATATCTTTGGTTTGATTTATTCCTAGATATTTGATTCTTTTAGTTGCTATTGTGAATGGAATCTTTCTCTTGATTTCTTCTTCTAATTGTCCATTGCTTGTGTATAAAAACACTACTGATTTTGGGTGTTGATCTTGTACCCTGCCACTTTGTTGAACTCAATCATTAGCTCTAGGAGCTTTGTTGTGGATTTTTCAGCATTTTCTGCATATAGGCTATACCATCTGCAAATAGGGAAAGTTTTACTCCTTTCTTTCCACTTTGGATGCCTTTTATTTCTTTTTCTTGCCTAATTACTCTGGCATGAATTTCCAGTTCAACGTTGAATAACAGCAGTGACAGTAGGCATCCTTGTCTTGTTCCTGATCTTAGGGGGAAAGATTTCAACCTTTCACTATTAAGTAGGATTTAGCTGTGGGCTTTTCATATATGCCCTTTATCATGTTGAGGAAGTTTCCTTCTTTTCCTAGTGTTCTAAGTGTTTTTATCAAGAAAGCATGCTATATTTTGTCAAATGCCTTTTCTGCATCAATTGAGATGGTTATGTGGTTCTTTCCTTCATTCTGTTAATGTGGTGTATTACCTCGATTTTCTTACATTGAACCAACCTTACATATCAGGAATAAATCCCACTTGATCATGGTGTATAGTTATTTTAATATGCTGTTGGATTCAGTTTGCTAGTATTTGGTGGAAGATTTTTGCATCGCTATTCATAAGAGATATTGGACCGTAGTTTTCTTGTGGAAACCAGATTTGTATGATGGTGATGTTAACCTCATAGAATGAGTTAGGGAGTGTTCCCTCTTCTTCAATCTTTGGAATAGTTTAAGCAGAATTGGAGTTAATTCTTCTTAGAATGTAGAATTGCCCTGTGAAGCCATCAAGTCCTGGGCTTTTCTTTGTTGGGAAGTTTTTGATTACTGATTCAACCTCTTTACAAGTAATTGGTTTGTTGAGATCATCTATTTCTTCTTGAGTCAAGGTAGGTAGCTTTTCTTTTTCTAAGAATTTGTCCATTTCATCAAGGTAATCTAATTTTTGGTATACAGTTGTTCATAGTATCCTCTTATAATCCATTTTATTTCAGCAGGTTGGTAACAATGTCCCCCTTATCATTTCAGATTTTATTTATTTGTATCTTCTCTCTTTTTTTCATCATCGGTCTAGCTAAAAGTTTCGTGATTTTACTTATCTTTTCAAAGAACAAACTTTTGATTCTTTTGATTCTCTCGATTGTTTTTTTTTAATTCTCAGTTTCATTTATCTCTGTTCTAATCTTTGTTACATCCTTCCTTCTGATCATTTGGATTTAGTTTGGTCTTCTTTTTCTAATTCTTTCAGATTTGAGGTTAGGTCTCCAATTTGAAGTCTTCTTTTTAATGTAAGCATTTAAAGCTATAAATTTCCCTCTCATCACTGCCTTCACTGCATCCTAAACATTTTGGTATATTGTATTTTCATTTTCATTCACCTTAAGACATTTCCTAATTTTGCATCTGATTTCCTCTTTAACCCATTGGTTGTTTAAGCATATGCTCTTTAATTTCCACAGATTTGTGGATTTTCCATTTCCCCTTCTGTTATTGATTTATAGCTTCATTCCATTGTAGTCGGAGAATATACATTGTAAAATTTCAATATTTTTTAGTTTATTGAGACGTGTTTGATGACCTAGCATATGGTCTATTCTGGGGAATGATTCACAGTGCACTCGAGAAGGATGTGTATTCAGTTTTTGTTGGGCGCAGTGTTCTATATATGTCTGTTAGGTCTTGTTGGTTTAGAGTATCACTCAAGTCTACACTTTACTTATCTTCTGACTAGATATTCTATCCATTATTGAGAGTGGTGTATTAAAGTCTTCTACTATTAATGTTGAACTGTAAATTTTTCCCTTCAAATCTGTTAGTATTTGCTTCATATATTTTGGGACTCTGCTGTTAGGTGCATATATATGTATAATTGTTACATCTTTCTATTGAATTGTCCCCTTTATCAGGGTGAAATGACCATCTTTTTCCCCTCTTAACTGTTTTTGACATAAAGACTATTTTATCTGATATTAGCACAGCCAAATAAGTTCTATTTTGGTTATTACTTGCACGGTAATTTTTTTTTCCAAACTTTCACCCTCAACCTCTTTTATCTTTGACTTTAAGGTGAGACTTTTGCAGACAGCATATAGTTGGGTCATGCTTTTTATGTATTTTTCCAATCTTTGCCTTTTCACCAGAGAGTTTAATTAATTCACATTTAAAATCACTATTGATAATACAAGACTTTCTCCTGCCATTTTGCTATTAAGCCTTTGTAAGTCTTATACCCTTTTTGTCCCTCACTTCCATTAAAGCCTACTTTTATATTTATCTGCATTTTTGTGTTGTACCATACTGAATGCTTTCTCACTTCCATCTGGATATATTTTTCATCTATTTTTCTCATGGATACCATGAGGTTAAAATTTAACATCCCAAATATATAACAATCATATTTGGTTTGTAACCACCTTAGCATCAATAGCATGCACATATACTTTTCCATATCCCTCTTCCCCGAACAATTTTTTTGGACTTGTTACCACTTATATCTTTGTACTTTGTATGTCCAAAACCAAAGATTTATCATTATTTTTTATGCACTTGCATTTTACACCTGCAGGAAGTAACAAGTGAAGTTACATACCAAACAACACAATAAAATAATACTGACATTTATAATTACCCAAATGGTTACCTTTATGACAGGTCTTTCTTTATGCTGCTTTGAACTACTGTCTACTGTCCTTTCATTTCACTATGAAGAATTTCCTTTAGCATTGCTTGTAGGGCAGGTCTACTGGTAATGAACTCCATCACCTTTTGTTTTTCTGAGAATGTCTTAATCTCCCCCTCGTTTTTGAAAGAGAGTCTCACCAGACATAGAATTCTTGGCTGGCAGTTGGTTTCCTTCAGCCCTTTAAGTATTCCAGCCCACTGCCTTCTTGCCTATGTGGTTTCTATGAGAAATCAATATTCTATCTAATTGGGAATCTGTTGTACTTAACACGCTGCTTTTCTCTTGCAGTTTTCAGAACTCTCTCCTTATCCTCTGCATTTGATAGTGTAATCACTAAATGATGGGGTGTGTTTTTCTTCATGTTTATCCTGCTTGGTGCCCTCTGGGCTTCTCAGATCTGCATATTCACATCCTCTGCTAAGTTCAGGAAGGTCTTTGTCATTATTTCTTTGACTATTCCTTCTGTCCCCTTTCTCTATTTCTTCTCCTTCCAGAAGCCCTATAATGCATATATTGGTGTACTCGATGGTGTCCCAGAGGTGTCTTATGCTATTTTCACTTCTAATATTTATTTTTCTTTCTACTCCTTGGCCTGACTCATTTTAAGTGTCTTGTCTTCACATTCACTTATTCTTTCTTCTGCCATGTCTCTTCTGCTCTTGAAACCCTCCTATGCATTTTTCATTTCAGTTATTGTGGTCTTCAATTCTAGTAGTTCTGTTTGGTTCCTTTTTAAAATTTTTCTCTCTTTACTAAATTTCTCATATTGCTTATCCAATGTTTTCCTGATATCCTTTAGTTCTTTCTCTGTACTTCATCTCCTTGAGCACCTTTAAGATATTTTTTTAAAAGGCTTTGTTTGATATGTTCACATTCTCATCTTCTTCATTGGTGTTTCTGGATTTTTATCCTCTCCCTTTGGACAGGCCATAATTTCCTGTTTCTTTGTTTGTCTTGTACTTTTTGCCTTTTGTTGCACACTGTACGTTTTAATAGTTTGAAATGCTAACTCCAGAATTTACTCCCTGGATGTCTGTTTCCTGGCTTTGTAACCAACTGATGATAAGACAGAAATTTTCTTGAGCTTCAGTCCTACCATCAGGCAAATGCAGTGTGCAGGGTTTTCCCTGTTTCCTGGGCCTCTGTTTTGTCTTGGGCTTTTGCTTATTAGTTTTTGTTTGAAGTTCTCCTTTTTTTGCCAGAGTTTAGTTGTCCTCTCTGTTTCCCAGGAGACAGACTTCCCTCTCACATGTATTTTAAGCCTGCAGGCCTTTGTCCCAGACTTCCACCACTAAAATTTTTTATACTCCTTCTGTTGTCTCATGCTTCTCTCTGGAAGGAGGGTCACTCCAGAGAGGAATTTTCCAAACTGGTCTTTGACAGTCAACACAGGGCCAGAGACCCATGAAGGGGTCACAGACTGGCTCCAAAGTGCCCTAGGGAGGTAATCAGGAAGGGCACCAAAATCTTCTCTGATGGCTCCCCAAAGCTGAGTTTTCCTGGCCTGCCCAGCAAATGCAGCCCTTCAGCGAACGGCCCCCCACACCGAGGAAGCACTGTATCTTTATATCTCCACCACCTCTGCCCCTGTCCAGTGAGGGCTGAAACAATGGCTGCCTCCACCTTTGTCCAGGTGGGTTTGAAACAACAGCTGCCCCCAGAGCCAGGACACAGCAATCCAAATTCTCTAATCAAAAGCCATGACTGACAATGCCCACCCCTGTTCTTGGGGAGGATTTTCATGTCCCTTTCTGTCACCAGTAGCTAGCAAGGGACTGGACCCCGCAGTGGCCTGCCATGAGGGTGGGGGGTGGGCATTGGTAGCTGCCATGTGGAGAGAGCAATTTACAGTTCTTTATCATAATTTATCAGTCTCCTCCTCCTGCTTTTCCCTGGATGCTGTATGGTGTTCTTCTGGCCTCTGCCATTTCAAAATAGTGTTTCAGACAGTTCCCATCTGTCTAAGTGTTGTTTTGATGGAAGAACTGAGGTCTAGAGCTCCCTACTCCACCATCTTCTCTGGAAGTTCCTCCACTTTCTTTATTTTTAGAACATCCTTTAATTCACTCAACAAATATTTAAACAACATTCCACATATCTTTGCATATATTGGGAAATCTTTCCAAATCCTTTAAGACCTAACCCAGTGCTGTCACATGCAGGAAGACTCCCTGATTCTCCCAAGCCTGGCATTCTGTCTCCTGTCCTCCCGCGGCACCTAACTTCACCTCTTTCTACTGGGTACTATTTTTACATGTGTCTCAACTTTTCAGAAAGAGAGGAGGAGGAAAAGAAATGGGAAGAGGAAGAGAGGAACTGATATTTGAGAACATGAACAGTCAATCAAACCACTAATGCTTACTAGCATCCCCTATGTAGTCAATATTGTGATACTCAGAATGGGGGATATAATAGACATTTAAGACACAGTCAGTATCTTCAGCAGGTGTCATGAGGCGGGGAATAGTATTATAATGTTGTTAGACATGATTTATAAAGAATGTAAGAAAACCAAGTTAATGGAGCCTCCTTTAAAATAGAAAGTCAGTGTGCACACCTGATTCGTAGGAGAATTGAAGTGGTTAAATATGTTATACCATATGATCCAACTTAGTATTTTTAAACTGGACAGTATTGACTTTAAAGCATTTCTCTCCTAGTTTTCAAAATAGTCAATGCTGAAATAGCACCCGTCAAATGTGTCCCATGACTGTTATAACAAGCTTGTCCTAGAAACAAGAAAACTAATTGCAGAATCTGTTTTTCTCTCTTTTCCATAAATATATTCTAAACAAAGGGTTATGAATTTAATGAAATAAATATTAATATATTTCTTAAAAATAAATCTTTCATAAGATTTTACCCTCTTAGCACCTCTACCATAGCCAGAGCAATAAAAGATGTAATATTTTCCAAAATATGAATTTTCAGTGATTTTGGGATATCTGTAAAGCCGTCATTGCACACTGGGATATTGAAAGAATATCTTTTATCCTAAGAACTTGACTGAGTCTTCTAATGAGAAAGTTGCACACACTTATGTTTGTGTATTTAGTGGTAATGATCTTTTGACCAGTTAAATTACAGTCATTTCTTTTCTAAATGCTGAGATTAACCAACCTTCAAGAAAATTGCAAAAGCTTAATTAGAATCACAGAACCAATCCCATTACAAAGACAAC